>NC_083238.1:15918099-17386432 GCF_032191835.1 Heteronotia binoei | reverse complement strand
CTAAGGTCACCCAATGAACTTCAGGACATTAACACTCCTCAGTTTTCCCCTGATACTTTGACCCAGCAATCCAAACCTTGTTGAGTTTGTAGGCACCTCTGTAATTAGGAGAACAGTTAATGTGCATCACCACAAAATGGCTGCCATCATGGGAGTTAGGGCCAATCACAAAATGTTTGGAAGGCTTCTTCCAAAGGACTTCCAAATGTTTGGAAGGACTTCCCAAAGACACAAACGGTGATGCTTGCTGGGATGTTCTTAAGCACCTCCTGTTTTACTGAGGTGGGGGAATGACAGGGCTGGCTCTTTACTTTGGAGGAAGAAGGAACTGGGCACCAAGAAACTCCATGATGGGGATCCCAGCATCCCTGGGCACCATGTTGGGGAACACTGCTTTAACTGGTACACAGTACTGGTTCTCTGGAGCTACTATTGGCAACTCTTGTTTTACCTCTAGTTTCAGTCTGGGCGTTTTCGCACTGACCTTAATTGGCAGTGACGCCCCTCTTCACCGCGCTGGATCTACGCGGATTTCGCACTAATTGCCGCAGAGCACCCGGAAGAGCCGGAAAGTCCCGCGGCTTTTGCGGCGCAAACGGAAACCGCCAAAAACCAGTTTCCATTTGCGCCGCAAAAGCCGCGGGACTTTCCGGCTCTTCCGGGTGCTCCGCGGCAATTAGTGCGAAATCTGCGCCGATCCTGCGCGGTGAAGAGGGGCGTCGCTGCCGATTAAAGTCAGTGCGAAAATGCCCATTATGTTCAGTTTAGGTTTCTTCTTCCGAACAGGAAGATATGTTCAGTGTCCTTTGGAAGACAAATGGAGTTTTTTTAAAGCCGTTAGTTAAAGAACAGCTATCTCTTTACCTAACCCAGATCTTCCCTGCTTATCTCTTGTCCTGCCACCAACCCAGCTATGAAGTCTGCTCTTAACATAGCTGCATTCTGCAGATGTTGGAGGCAATTTGTCCTGTTCAGCATGACTCTTTATTGCCTGAAGTCTTTGTATGGAAGATGGTTCAGTAGCAAATAAATATTTTACAATCATCATCATTTAGCCCCCACCCGCATTTTATATTTTAAAGTTTGAGAGATTCCACAAAGAATTAAAGCCTGTCTCTTCCTCGGCTGTAGCTCTCTTTCTGTCTTTTCCTCTCTGGCTCTTTCTTAGTGGAACTGTGCCAGAATTCATAATACCGAAAACTGGATCAAAGTTAAGCTCCTTTCATGCGGGCTGCTGACAGTGTGTGCAAAGGGCTGCTTTTGGCACTGCAAGGCAAAGGATCTGCCTGACTGATGCATGCAGGAAAAGTAGAACAGAGACCATGGGATAATTAGGACAGCTAATGGAGAACTCACTCTCACACACAGAATCCTCTGCCATTCTGATGAGGTCTAAGGTATACAGAAATGCCTAGATGGTTCTTTGCAGCACCATACAACATAGCGTGTGGCTATGGAACATGAAACAGTTTGGCTTGGCCATTCATAAAAAGTCTCCACTCACCCTGCGTGGACATTTTACAGTTTGTTGTGATAAATGACAAGCAGATACGCTCAGCCATAAGGCAACACTAAGCCGGGAGTACCCTTCCCCATCTATTTTTAGATCAGTTTCTGAAGCTCAAGCAGGCACCCCGCTTGCTTGTTTTAAAATGCTGATTTCAGAAAAAAAAACCCAGCAAAACCCATTATAAGATGAAATCTCTACACTTCGAGAGGTGCCGCAGCAATTATTTAAGGTTTTCGGTGCTGCAGTAGCAGCTCAGAATCCTCCGCAAAAATCCCAGTATCAAAACAAACAGCAAATGGGAGAAACATACCTACCTTTGCATAGTTAGTTCACTTAATACCGGCTGAAATATTTGAGGGATGGCTGTTTTGGCTTGTTTGTACAATTCTGTATGGTTTCTAAGGATGTGAAGTGATGGGGTGGGGGGTGGGTGGGGAGATTGTCAGGGCAGATGTGATATTATTGTATGCAATGCATATATAAAGGTGAGAGACAGATATATGAAGTAGCAAGCTAGCAAATGCCTAGTGGTAGAGTACAAGATTTATAAAAGAGAAAGCACAAGTGAAATCTATGCAATCTCAAGTAGAAAGGAGCTTAAATAAGAGGAGCAGGGAAGACCTCTTCTTGTGACCTTGGTGCCTCTGCGTCAAAAAACAGCCCCTCCAAAGCTCCAAATGGCCACAGATTGATTTTCCATTATACCCTATGGGAAAGTGCCCAGCAGGCATTTCTCCCCCCCACTGCTTTCTGATTACCCTGAAGTGGGAGGGAGGGCCTCCAAACTGGGGGATCCCCTGCCCCCACCTGGGGATTGGCAGACCTAACTTCAGCATTAGGCATCATAAGACCCCATCTCAGCACTTGATAGCTGGGGCCCAATCGGCTTAGACAGTTCCACCTCTGAGAGCAGACCTAGCATCTGCTTGCCCCCTCCCAAGATTTAGCTTTCTCCACTTGAAAACTCAGCCATGGCATGCTTTGGCTTTGCCTCTGGCCCCTTATACCTCTAGACGGAGTCCTAGGACCCTGGCAGCTTTGAGAGGCCAATATGACTTCTTCCAGAAAATTCTACACAGAATACGGACAACAGGCTTTGAGATCATATCATGAAAAAAAATCTTTTTCTCTCTCCCTATCCCTTTTTTACAGCCAACCTGAATGAATTCAACCTGAATTCAGGTTGAACCAGAAGTTTCACACTATTTTGTATATTTTTGCTGGCCTTAAATAAAGTATTTACACGGATTTTGTTTGGGGGATTTTTAAAAATCAACATGGCTGCCTGGAATCTCAAAGCCAAACTAGGCATGTTGGTTTTCTAAGAGTTAAGTCCAGGTTGCCTGAACTCAACACTGTTTTCACTCAGCCTCAGGGCACCTGTGATAAATGGCTGTTAAAAAATAAAAGAGCTTGCTTGGGCTTGAAGCAGCACCATGGGTGGAGGAAGGGCTCCTGCCTCCACCTCCCAGCTGGTTTCCTGTGCCAAAGTAGCATTGGGGAAGAGTTATTTACCTGTTTTTACTGTTCCACGTGGAGTATTCTATGCATAGGAGCAGCAAAAATGGAAATAACTTCCCCCCAGAGCCACATTGATGTGGGGAAATAGCTGGGGAGGAGGGCAGGCAGGAACCCTTGGCATTCCAAGCCCAAACGGACTTTTCCTTTTTTTAAAACAGCCATTCTCTGACTGCAGCAGCTGTGAGGCTGTGGGAAAAACAGAGTTGGGTCCAGGGAACTTTGATCCAACTCTTTGAAGACCTGCATGCCTAGTTGGTCCCGGACACATTTCACACTCACCTTACGCCGCTCTCATGTTCGTCTTCTCAGCGGAGCTTCCTTCCAATTTCACACTATCTGTCCTGGGGCTGCAGCAAGCATTGGCATTTTCGCGCAGCAAACAGAAACCGCTAAAAACCAGTTTCTGTTTGCTGCGTGAAAACACCGACACTTGCTACAGCCCCGGGGCAGACAGTGTGAAATCGGAAGGAAGCCATGCTGAGAAGATGAATGTGAGAGCGGCGTAAGGTGAGTGGGAAATCGGTCCCTGTGTCTTGCACAGTTTTATGTCTTAGGTGGCATCATATGGATCCTGTAAAGTTACACCCTTTTTTTTCTTTCCAGAGTACACTTTCCAGACCTGTTCACATGCGTCTACTGGATTACAGACCATGAACACTTATGCTACAGTGCAATAGATATTGTCTATATCACTGCATATTGTGGACTTGGCTACAATGGAATATGGCTTCCTTTCTGAAATCTGCTGCTTTAATCCATTGTAAACTTTGAGATATGTTAGCCTGCTGTCACTCTGGCTATTTTAGAATAATGGCAAGAATCAAGGACTAGATCCATCATAAACACTAAGATATCTGTCACCGCTGAAAGGCTATTAAAAACAACAATGAATAAGAATGCTGGGCAGTAAATGTCAAAGAAATCCTTCCAGAAACCTGGCTCTTATATATATTATCCTTCGCAGCTACTAGCATCACCAGCTCTCCGTCTTAGCTGAGGAATTAAATGCAGCACGATCCAAACCGCCAGCCTCAAACTTTTTGGTCCTAATCCCAGCAGAGCTTGGCTGGGCTTCAGAAATGACAGCCATATCCTCTGTTAGTTCATGACTGCTGTCAGTCTGGCCCCATTTACCAGAAGTATGCGTGTGTGGCTAGCGATTTTGAACCATTTTTGAACCTCTTAACTCTTTTCCACAGTGTCCTGCATATCACTACAGCTATTGCACAGAGAATGTGACATTTACTTTTACCATGCATAGTTAACTGGAATGCATGACTGTAATCAGGGTTTCCAGTTAAATGTTGGCTTCCACATGGCCCTTTGGCAGGAGGAGAATATGATATCATATTCACACAGAAGGAGTATTTAATGACCTAATGCTGTAATGGACCACTTGCTTGCTCCTCCATGTCCTTACATATTGCCCTGAACTCCGCAATGTGTTTGAGCCTTTCCTTATTGTGCCTAGTTGAATGCCAGAGAAGACATCCATAACATACTCACCCTGCTCTAAAGTAGTGACTTGTTTTCTCAGAATAGTGTGCAGTGTAGAGCCCCAAGGACAATACTAACTACTGTTTCATGCACCAGTCACATTCCATAGGCCTTCTCACCATCCCTTCACTTACAATTATCCATTAGCCGCCCAACAGAAAACCCACACCTTTTCTGTCATTGCATTTATGGAATGGGTTATTGGAGGACATGGGAAGTGTATAGTCTTTTCAGGTGTTTGGGAAGAGGTACCATTTGCCAGGGCTTTTAATGGGCTTTTAATTATGGTTATTGGCACTGCTGAGATTTCTTCTGGGGTTTTATTGTTTAATTCCCCCCCCCCCTCATGGAACGGATTGTGTGAGGTTTCTTATAGTTTTATTGATTGACTGTAAGCCATCTGGAGCGCATTTATGGAGACAAGTGGGATTGGGAAAAAAATTAAATAAAATACTGTAATGCGAGTGCTGTACTGGCATGTAAAACAGAGGTATGTGGCACCTTAAACACCATTTTGGCATATACATTTGTGTACTAGAGACCACTGAATGAGATCCATGAAATGTGACCTAAATTGGCCGATACAATGCATAGAAAAGTGAGGAAAAGAGACAAAAATAAGCAGGATAGCATCAAGCTTCTTGACAAATTGTAATCCAGAGGTTTCACACTAAAGAGACAGGGTAGCTTAGAGCTCTAATGCCAAAACGCCAGGAGGGGAGAGAAGTTCAGAATCAAGAGGGTATAAAATGTGGGTCATCAGCCATGGCAACCAGTAGCTAAGTCCCTCTGCGTGGCATGAGCAGAAAAATGGGGTGGCTCCACCTAACACCCAAACCCTAGCAGGGGAGAGGTGTTGACTATCAGGAATAAATGTTGAATGTGCTTTGCTTTTAATAAATTCCCTGCCTCTCTGTCTAATTGCCAACAGACAAAGAAGGAGAGGCTGCAGAATTGAGCTGATATATAGCATTCTGATTCCATAGAGCAGAATGGGAACTCTGTTATCGGTAGCCAGCAGTGTCTGTTAAGCTTTAGAGGACTCCTATTGGTGTTTCCAAAGCTGGAGAATTCTGGCCCCCTGTTGCTTTGAAGTTTTATGAACAGTTTAATTGAGCAGAGGCGGTCTGTCTACAAATGTATCCATTCACAAACCACCATGAAGAGCATGAAAGTTTGGGGAATGTTTGTACCAGTTAGTCTTCATGAGCCACGAACTGGCCAGAATTTGTGATGAACTTTAGTTCATGAGCCAGTTTGTGCCCTTCCCTACTCACTGTGCTTCTCTCTCTTTCCTGTTTGCAGGAATAAAGGCTGGGAGAAAGTAAACTACTAGAGTATAGGAGATGAAGGGGGGGGGGGTACTGCTGGAAGAGAAAAGGTTATGTGGCTTCTCCACCGTAGATGTTTCTCAGATTAAAACTGAGCTTCCTTGGAGTTGTTTCAGGGTTTTTTAAGTTAGAGAAAAGATATTTAAGATGATCACATCATTACTGGAACATATGGCGGCAAAGTCTCATATCAAATTTGAGTGGCAACTAAAAGCGCTATTAGAATTAAATCTCCATTGACATAGGGTTGCCAATCCCCAGGTGAGGGCAAGGGATCCCCTGCTTTGGAGGCCCTCCCCCTGTTTCAGGGTAATCAGAAAGCATGTGAGTGGGGGGGAAATGTCTGCTGGGCATTCCATTATTCCCTATGGAAACTAATTCCCATAGGGTATAATGGAGAATTGATTTACGGGTATCTGGGACTCTGGGGGGCCCTGTTTTTTGGGGTAGAGGCACCAAATTTTCAGCATAGCATTCCAGGCCTCCCCTCACAATACCCTCCAAGTTTCAAAAGGATTGGACCAGGGGGTCCAATTCTATGAGCCCCAAAATAAGGTGCCCCCATCCTTCATTATTTCCAATAGAGGGAAGACATTTAAAAGGTGTGCAGTCCCTTTAAATTTGATGGTCAGTACTCCCTTTGGAGTTCAATTATGCTTGTCACAACCTTGCTACTGGCTCCACAACCTCAAGTCCCCAGATATTTCTTGAGTTGGACTTGGCAAGATCGCCTGAACTCCCAGGCTGTGGGCTTAATCTGGACAAGGCCCTCATGGCATTTTTAAAAAAATGTTCAGTTAATATGTCAGTGTAAATTGCAGAGGCTGCTAACCAGAAAAAGAGGAGAACAAATGGGAAATAAAAGAATAAACTGAGATGACAGAGATGTACAAGACCCCTTGGACAGCTCCCAGTCACTCTGTTAACTGAGTAAGCATGGTCAGAATTATATCACCTGCCCTATTAAACACGAATGAAACTAAATTAACTAAAACATAAGCATGCTGTTTTAACTGGATTGTAAAAGCAATTAAATGTGCCTTTCCAAGGCAAATTAATGAGCTGTAATAAACTTCAATTGCTTTTATTTACAGGGTAGATATTTCCCATGGCTCGATATCAGAATAATCTTGGAATCCTGTACATTTTTGCTTTTGTAATGGGAATATATATATAGAACCATCACTTCATATTGTTAAATGCCTATTAGAATGAGAACAACCTACTATGACTTGGGTGGAAAGTATGTTAATGGCTAACTAATTCATATCAAATAATTGTTGAAAACTTAAAACTAATTTAAACCTGGGACTGATTTGTTATTTATTCAGCGCCACCAATGTGCATGTCTCTACAAAACACATAAAGCCATGTCCCAAGGAGCTTGTCATCTGAGAAATGACACTATACAGAGAGAAGTGAATTTCTTTGATAACCTATTCTGGGGTCATCACCCCAGATATGGCATGTGAGGTACTGGCCTAGCATAATGTGGTCTAAATTATTCATCTAGGCCTAATAAAATATAAATAATAAAAGCACTATCTGTTCTTTTTGATAGTACAAAGGGGGCATTCACATCACTCTGGGAGAGACAGAAGTTAGTCAAGGGGTCATTAGGAATATTTCCCTGAAGAACATTACAATTCTTAGGACAGATTAAAGCAGTGTGCTGGCTAAGGCAATCTGTGCCAGTGCAATCCTAATCAGAATTATTCCTTATAAATCCATTTAAATCTGTAACAACTTGCTCTGAGGGGATCTCTCAGAGGGGTTGTCAAAGGGAAGGATCTGTCCAGGTACCCTTTAATTCTCCTTGCCACCCCTTCAGGGATGATAAACTTATCCACCGCCATCAAAGCTTTAACGTATAAGAAGGGAGAAACTTTATCCTGGTTTCAACAATAAGGATCCAACTTTCTCAGGCTCTTTCTTTATACATAGGCTGGGTCACATAGGGGACCTGAACAGCCAAAGGCCACAGCCCCTTCTTCCCAGGAACAGCATTTCAGGGAAAATCTGAGGCTAAAAGAAATCCCTTTTTGTCCATAGAAGCCCTCTGTTAGGATCCAAGCCATAGGCAAAACTACCAAAAAGGTCCTGATTCTGGTAGATGGTGATCTCACGTGAGAGATCACTTGAGTGGGGCTTGGCTGACAGAACTCAAAGAGTGGGAAAACCAGTATAGGAGTAGATGTTCCTCCCAGGTATTCTAATATCTGAACACAAATAAATTCTAAGCAAAATAAATGCAAAATACCTTCAACTGAAGTCTAGATTGAGCAGAAGTTGGCTCGGCTACAAAGATTTAATCTCTCAACAGGATATGCCGTCTAGCTTGATCCAGCGAAAAGAATTCAATATGAAGTGTTTTATTATCTTGCACACATTGCAGGATCAAATAATGTTGGCAAGTTAAGGGCCTTGGCTTGTGCTTATATGAAAACATTCCACTGTGATACCTATGTGCTTGAGGAGTGAAGGACAAGGCTTGCAGGGTAAAACGTCACTGTCACACATTGGGGAATACAGCCAATCTTTTAAAAATTTATAGTTGGAAAGCATAGGATTGACAGGTCTCAGAGAGATTCTGGAATTTCTTTTCAAGCAGATAGTGCCTCAGTACCACTTCACCCACCCCCATAAAAGAGGAGGTCTGAATTAGCAGGTGTTTCTCATCATAATAGTGGTGAGCCTGGCATTTGTTGTTCTGAGGAGGAACATTTGTAAGAAAAAGACATGTTTGTGCAGTCACCCAGAGAAGATGGTTATGAGGAACCTCTCTCCTACCTTTCTCTCTTACATAAGTACAATTACTTTTAATCACACTATTTTATGGTGGTACTCAAAACCAACTAGGTACTGCAAATTGTTCTCAGTTAATTTGCTGCATGTCTGTACCACTTTCTGTCATTGCTCAAGTGCCCTTGGGAACTGAATGCCATACTACAAGTAAGATACTCAGAGTTATTCTGATTTGAAAGCTGCGTAGTAGTGGCATAGTAATAAGCATGCAGGAATAAGTGGGAAGATTCTGAAAGTTATTGGGTGGCCCGGAGCTAGTAATTCTTTCCCAAATTAACCGACACAGGGTCCTTATGAAGATAAAATGAAGGGAGAACCATGTATACTTTCCTGAGCTCTTTTAAAAATTCAATAAATGAAAATATTTTCATTTTCCGAAGCTATATGCCATGTGCTACCATATCTTCCATGCCAGCCTCTTTTTATCCTGTCCTAAAGTATCTATAGACTTCCTACAACTGAAGCATATAGAAGTGTCTGTAAAAGATTGCATAAGGAAATGCTATAAGTCAGGGGTTTTTTTGTTTTGTTTGTTTAGCTACTTGATTCCTAACAAGACATTTGAGATGCAGACATTTTGTGGAGGTAAAACTGTTTTTTTAATTGTAATATGCCCCATTTTATTTTGGGATTGTAAACTGCCTTGAGCCACAAGGCGCAGGTAGGGTATAAATATCTAAACGAGTAAAATTGCTTGGTCTTTGTAGTGGTCTGCTTCACGTGACGTGATGATGCATAATAAAGTTAAAACACTACAAAAGGTGCCCTTGAATCCACAACTGAATATCTGTGTGCTAGAGCTGCCACCCTCCAGGTTGTACCTGGAGATCTCCTGCTATTGCAATGGATCTCCAAATAACCAAGATCAATTCCCTTGAATAAAATGTCCACATTGGAAGGTGGAGTCCATGGCATTGTACCCTGGTGAGGTTCCTTCTCTCCCCAAACTCTGCCCTCCCCAGGCTTCACCCCCATAATCTCTAGGTATTTCCCAACCTAGAACTGGAGTGTCTGTTATCAGCTGTTTGCCTATATGCAATCCAATAATTTTGGTCCTCCTGTCCTTATACAAGAGCTAAGACCCCTCACGAGTGAGGAGTGTAACCCATTTTGTGGGCCAAACAAGCAGTCTGGCCAAGGATGACGCGTACACTGAGACAGATGACATTATAACCGCTGGAACATCAGACAATGATGGGTACAGTGAGCAGAGTTACATAAACTGGTGGGCAGCGGTTAAGCATGTCAAATAGCACCAAGTTAGAACCTATGGCAAAATAGTATAGTTAACAAATTGAAAGAACAACCAGTTTGTTTTAGATACCATTTGTTGTGTTGGAAAACAGCAAAGTCAAAAAACATGTCAGAATTGAATCTTGTTGAATCTTGTGAAAAAGCGAAAGAATTCTGGAAGATGATACAAGAAATCTCCAAAATTTTGGGTTATGACTTTAAAAAAACTGCAGAGACTTTCTTGCTTGGATTACAATTAGATGAATTTCCAAAGGAAGACAGGACTTTAATTTGGTACTTGCTCTCAGCTGCTAGGACATGGTATGCGCAGCTGTGGAAGCAAGGAAAAATACCAGAAAAATGGGATTGGATTGTGCAAGTTTTATCGTGGCGTGAGATGGACAAACTAACTAGAACTTTAAGAGACTATGATTTAGATATATTCAAAAAGGAGTGGAAGAAATTTAAAGGATATATGGAGAAAGAGTGGAATGTAAAAAGACATTGGACAATTTTTTAGTATTAAGGAGAAAAAAAAATATTGAACTTTGATTGGTTAGCGGTACCTTTAGTATTGAACTTAAATCTATAACTTTGGGGAAGTCAAACATTGGAGGGAGGGGGGGTTGAAATATCATATGGGTTAGTATAGAAAATTTATAATTAAGTTTTGTAACCATATGTTATCAATAAATTGTTAAAACACAAAAACATGTCAGAATTGAAGCGTGATGGTGGGAGTGTCACAAGGCAATAAATGCAGTCTGTTCATTGCTCTATAGCTCCACAAGGCTGGGTTAAACGGAGAACATGTTTTTTTCTCAGAGGTATAACTGTCTGCCTAGTTTGCTTTTAAACATGAAGCATGCATTATAAGCATCATTCCAGTTTGCCAATACAAAAAAGACTACATTATATAATAGAAGATGGGTGTAGTATATGTAACTGCTGTTAGCTTTAGGAAGTTAAGGAGCTCCACAGAGCAATATAGATAGGGTAATATAAGGTTGCATGCTGTGGCCTTCTTGAGAAACCTGATAGATCCAGGCGGCAGCCATGTTGGTCTGAAGCAATAAAACAAAGTCCAGTAGCCCCTTTAAGACCAACGAAGTTTTATTCAGAATGCAAGCTCTCATGTGCATGCACACTTCCTCAGACAATGAAATGGGGTACAGTGAGCGGAGTTACACCTCTTAGAAAAACATTTCCTTGGTTTAACTGAGAAAGAATTCGTTGTTCTTTCAATTTGTTAATTGTACTGTTTTGCCATAGATTCTAACTTGGTACTATTTTGCATGCTATATGTATAGCTGCCCACCAGCTATATGTAGCTCTGCTCACTGTATCCCATGTCATTGCCTGATGAAGTGTGCATGCACGTGAAACCTTTCATTCTCAATAAAACTTGTTTGGTCTTAAAAGTGCCACTGGACTCCAACTTTGAGAAACCTGAGAAATCCCTTCACTTGAAGCCCTCCGATCTTACCTTGCAAAGGGCTGCAAAAAGTCTTTCTTAGTGTTGACTATACCAAATTCCTCTTTTCTCTATGATCTATGCACAGCACTGTAGTTCCTTTAAAAGATGTTGGGGGGGGGGGTGTCTGCAAAGGAAAACTTGGCAGTATTCAAGATGTGTGCGGGTGGGAGGTGTCACCCCCAAACCAGACTATTTGACTGTTTTGAGTTAGCACAGTCTGAACTGTATTCGTCTAGTATTTTTTAAAGCTCCACAGAAAAATTACTTTAATGACTTAATCTCACTATTTAAAAGACAACTTGCTGGGGCAAATTAACCTTACCTCATAGCCTTTGCACTACAAAGATTATTAACCCTTAATTGTCACTTCAAAACTGCAATCTTAGGCATACTTGCTTAAGAGCCATTTCCACTGAGTCTTGGTGGGAATGAATTTCTGAGTAAGCATAGAACCAGACTGAACGAAAGGCTGATAACTGCCGTACAGCTTTCTGCTGATCTGTTAGTTTATGAGTTGCTTATTAACTACACTTATATCCTGCTCTTATCTCCTGAGCACAGATTACTGGTTGAGATCCGCTTCACTTTGGCGAGATAACAGCATCATATGTGCTCAGACAATTTAATGGGTATGAATTAACAGTAGTGTCTTTCTTTTGGAAAGCAAAAGGCAAAGTTTGTTTATTTTACTCCTTGAGCAAAAGAGAAGGGGTGACACCTTTTTGTTAGGGATGTAGACCCATGCATAGAATTGGAGATAATGGCCTGCATTCTCCCAGTCTGCTCTGTTTATGGTAGCAGATTTCCCTATCACAAGGAGCCTTTCTCTGATGCAAGAAAGAGCTCTTCCACTGGTAGAGCAGCCTCTTACACAGGAGGAAAGCTCCTTTGTGCTGGAGGAGGGACCCATCATTAGTTAAAGCAGAATTTCAGGATGCCACCTGATATGTCCAGGTATCAGTTCTTATGCTGTAGGAATTTAAGCTGCTGTATGTAACAAGTTAAGAGCCCCGTGGAGCAGAGTGGTAAAGCTGCAGTACTGCAGTCGGAGCCCTCTGCTCACGATCTGAGTTTGATCCCAGCGAAAGCTGGTTCAGGTAGACGGCTCCAGGGTTGACTCAGCCTTCCATCCTTCCGAGGTCAATAAAATGAGTACCCAGCTTGCTGGGGGGGGGGGGGGAGTGTAGATGACTGGAGAAGGCAATGGCAAACCACCCTGTAAAAAGTCTGCCGTGAAAACGTTATGAAAGCAATGTCACCCCAGAGTTGAAAATGACTGGCGCTTGCAGAGGGGACTACCTTTACCTTTACATAACAAGTTGGACTGAAAACCAATGAAGTTGTCTCTCTGAAGAGTGACTGATTCTACTAGTTGCATCAGCCTTTTTTATCTACTTCTGAGGGTCTTTTCTTTGATGGCACCGAAGCTGTGGAGCTCTCTGCCCAGGGAAGGTCATCTGTCCCCTTCCGTTGCTACCAGTCTTCCCTCTAAGCTGAGTTAGTGTGAGCTAGCTCACAATTTTTAAGCCTCCAGCTCACACATTTTTGTCTCAGCTAAGAAGAAATGGCCCTAGAGCAAACTAATCTACGCAATAGCTCACAACTTTAATGCCAGTAGCTCACAAAGCAGTTTTGCTCACAAGACTCCACAGCTTAGAGGGAACATTGGTTGCTACCTCCCACCAATGAGTGAAGATTTTTTGTTTTGTTTGGCATTCATTCCCTCAGTGATCCTACTTTCCTGTCCAATGTTTGAATTGTTGTTTTTCTGTTTTGTATGTCTTTGAGTTCTGGCTTTCAACATTTCAATTGTGTGTTGTTTTGATGGTTTTAATAGTTTTAAAATGTGCTTTTACTATGTATGTTTTAATTTGCTAGCTGCATTCGTGGCCCTTGTGAGGGCAGGAAATGTGAGATATAAATGTTGCATAATAAATAACTACTTCTAGCTAGGGTTGCTAGCTCTGGATTGGAAATACCTGGAGATTTTGGGAGTGGAGCCTGGGGAAGGCAGGTTTTGAGGAGGTGAAAGACTTCAGCAGGGTACAATGCCATGTAGTCCACCCTGTAGGAGAGCCAGTTTGGTGTAGTGGTTAAGCGTGCGGACTCTTATCTGGGAGAACCAGGTTTGATTCCCCACTCCTCCACTTACAGTTGCGGGAACAGCCTTGGGTCAGCCATAGCTTTGGCAGAGGTTGTCCTTGAAAGGGCAGCTGCTGTGAGAGTCCTCTCCAGCCCCGCCCACCTCACAGGTCTGTTGTGGGGGAGGAAGGGAAAGGAGATTGTGAGCCGCTCTGAGACTCTTCGGAGTGGAGGGCGGGATATAAATCCAGTATCTTCATTTACCTCACAGTGTGTCTGTTGTGGGGGAGGAAGGGAAAGGAGATTGTGAGCCGCTCTGAGACTCTGAAATTTGGAGTGGAGGGTGGGATATAAATCCAGTATCTTCATCTACCACACAGGGTGTCTGTTGTGGGGGAGGAAGGGAAAGGAGATTGTGAGCCGCTCTGAGACTCTTCGGAGTGGAGGGTGGGATATAAATCCAATATTTTCATCTACCTCACAGGGTGTCTGTTGTGGGAGAGGAAGGGAAAGGAGATTGTGAGCCGCTCTGAGACTCTTCGGAGTGAAGGGCGGGATAGAAATCCAATATCTTCATCTACCTCACAGGGCATCTGTTGTGGGGGAGGAAGGGGAAGGAGATTGTGAGCTGCTCTGAGACTCTTCGGAGTGGAGGGCGGGATATAAATCCAATATCTTCATCTACCTCACAGGGTGTCTGTTGTGGGGAAGGAAGGGAAAGGAGATTGTGAGCCGCTCTGAGACTCTTCGGAGTGGAGGGCGGGATATAAATCCAATATTTTCATCTACCTCACAGGGTGTTTGTTGTGGGGGAGGAAGGGAAAGGAGATTGTGAGCCGCTCTGAGACTCTTCGGAGTGGAGGGCGGGATATAAATCCAATATCTTCATCTACCTCACAGGGCATCTGTTGTGGGGGAGGAAGGGGAAGGAGATTGTGAGCTGCTCTGAGACTCTTCGGAGTGGAGGGCGGGATATAAATCCAATATCTTCGTCTACCTTACAGGGTGTCTGTTGTGGGGGGGAAGGTAAAGGAGATTGTGAGCCGCTCTGAGACTCTTCGGAGTGGAGGGCGGGATAGAAATCCAATATCTTCAAAGTAGCCATTTTCTTCAGAGGAACTGATTTCTGTCATCTGAAGATCAGATGTAATAGCAGGAGATCTCCAGGCCCCAGCAAGAGGCTGGCAACCCCACTTCCATGAATTTTTGGCAATTTGTGGCAGTTCTTGAGGAGCAGAAAGCAGGAGTTTCTGCCAATCAGCTTTTTGGTATAAATTGCTCCGAGCCATTGCACCCCAAGCTTTCTGCTCGCTGTCACGAACCATTGAACTGCAAAAATGCAGTTTATGCCCATCCCTAATTATTATTGGATTACCAATCTATTCTTTTTTGTTTGATCTCACCTGTATTTATTGCAAAAAAATAACATAAAAATAAAATCTGGGGCAAGGCTAGGAAAAACAAGGCAAATGTAAGAGTCTAACAACAGTTCTTATTTATTTAAATGCCTCTCTCCTACTTTACTCCCACTCGAGGGATTCAATGCAGCTTACAAAACAAAGAACGCAGAATAAAATAAATTCGACATACAATTCAACATGCTCCCATATATCCTTGAAGCAAGTGATAAATTACAAGGCTGTCTTGAGATGATTCTGGTTCTGGCTCACACAAAGCCACTGCTGTAAGCCGTATACTCTTGTTCTTCAGCTGGCTCCTCTGGCTTTAAGTTACCTATAGGAAGATGGGTCTTATTCAGCTGTTTAATGTTCCCAATTCCCTTTCTCCACGTGCTGGTTACCTTCAAGGTAAATTACTGCCGTGCACCTATGCAGGCCTGCTTTTGAAGACAGCCCGGGAGCGTCTATTAGTTCAATGGAGCAGCATAGCGGGTGACAGGTGGTAATTATCTGAAATATGTCTTGCCAGTGCTTAATGAGTCAAACAATAGGGACCCCAAGCGTGTGAAATGTGCAAAGATGGAACATGCAAGGATAGACCATCTGAAAAATCGAAAAAATTCACAAGTACCGGTAGACATCGGTCTATGGAAACAAAATCATACTCTAAAGAGAAGGCAGAAGACATCCCAGATAAATTTCTACAGCGGGTACATCCTTCCCGGGTAAACAAGACGTTTCAAAACAATTCTTCATCATGAATTAATCAATTCCACACGACTCTAGGCGCAGCTCATATCTCAAATGGAACTCTATTTAAATAAAGAATTGTTTTTAAACATCTTGTATACCTGGGAAGGACATATTGGCTGTAGAAATTTCTCTGGGACGTCCTCCGCCTTCTTTTTGGACTTTAGGAAGTCTTTTGGACACTATTATATGAAGGAGCACAGAAGAGTCTCCTGCTGGATTCATGTTTACTATTGAAGATTTTTTTTTAAATTATGATATTTATTTCTTACTACTTATATCTGAATTGTGAATACCGATTCAATTTTCATTTTCTGTATTTACTATGGTTATATTTCAATAGACTGATATCTACTGAAACTTGTGAATTTTTTAAAAAATGAAACTAGTAGTTTATTAATAAACAGAATTCTGTTTATGGTATTTGAATTCTACATTCAAATACCATAAATTAACCTAGCAACAATCTTATTACAGGTAATTACCACTCACATAATGGTTCAGATAAAACAGTGTAATATTTTAAAAGGTTCCTGATTGCTATTATACTTTCAACTATAATCTACTTTCAGATAATTTAAAAATAAATCAGATCGGAGTGATATAGATTGATTGAAAGTTAATGGTACTTGTGAATTTTTGAGAATTTTCATTTATTTATTTAGGTTAATTTATATTCCACCCTTTCCCTAATGGGCTCAGGGCGGATTACATATAGATAAACCAAGCAAATACAATACAATAAAACCAATAAAATACAGTTAAAACAGCAACATAACACAGTACAATATGACAAAGAAGAAGAAGAAGAAGAAGAAGAAGAAGAAGAAGAAGAAGAAGAAGAAGAAGAAGAAGAAGAAGAAGAAGAAGAAGAAGAAGATATTGGATTTATATCCCGCCCTCCACTCCGAAGAGTCTCAGAGCGGCTCACAATCTCCTTTCCCTTCCTCCCCCACAACAGACACCCTGTGAGGTAGATGAAGATATTGGATTTATATCCCGCCCTCCACTCCAAAGAGTCTCAGAGCAGCTCACAATCTCCTTTCCCTTCCTCCCCCCACAACAGACACCCTGTGAGGTGGGTGGGGCTGGAGAGGGCTCTCACAGCAGCTGCCCTTTCAAGGACAGCCTCTGCTAGAGCTATGGCTGACCCAAGGCCATGCTAGCAGGTGCAAGTGGAGAAGTGGGGAATCGAACCCGGTTTTCCCAGATAAGAGTCGGCACACTTAACCACTACACCAAACTGGCTCTCCAAAGGTGGGCGGACTCATGGTGCAAGTTGGAGTATAGTCAGTGGCCCAGATACAGTAGTTCAGAACACTGTGGGGGAGGATAGCCGATGGTATAGGCAACAGAGCAAAGGGCATCCGCTTGTCTCAACCAAACACCTGGCGGAACAGCTCCGTCTTAAAGGCCCTACAGAAAGGCAACAAGTCCAGTAGGGCCCGTATCTCCGCAGGGAGCTGATTCCACCAGGATGGGGCCAGGGCCGAAAAGGCCCTGGCACTGGTCGAGGCAAGACGGATGTCCTTTGGGCCAGGGATAACCAGAAGATATTGGTTGGCAGATCGTAGCTGCCTTCGGGGCTCATATGAGGATAGGCGGTCCCGCGGGTATGTCGGTCCCAGACCGCGTAAGGCTTTGAACGTCAGTACTAGAACCCTGAAGCAGGCCCGGTACTCAACTGGTAACCAGTGCAATGTGCACAGCATTGGTCGACTGCTTGCCTGTACAGGCAATTAAATCAAAAGCCGTGCTGCTGCATTTTGCACCTGTTGGGAGTTTCCAGATCAGTCTCAGGGGCAAGCCTCCGTAGAGCGAGTTACAGTAATCCAACCTGGAAGCGACCGTTGCATGGATCACTGTAGCTAGGTCTTGGGACGCCAGCTGTTTGGCCTGCCGAAGATGGTGAAAGGCAGATCATGCAACTGCAGTGACCTGAGCCTCCATGGAAAGGGAGACATCCAGTATCACCCCCAAACTCCTCACCTGCTGAGCTGGCACTAAAGAGGCACCATCTAGAGTGGGGAGCCAGATGCCCGATCCTAATCCCCCCCGACCCAGGTACAGGACTTCCATCTTAGTTGGTTAAGCTTCAGCTGGCTTAACTGCAACCATCCCACCACGGCTTCTAATGCCCTGGTCAGATGGTCTGGGGCAGCATCGGACTGGCCATCCATCAACGGATAGAGCTGGGTGTCATCTGCATATTGGTGACAACCCAGCCCAAAACCTCGGGTAATCTGGGCAAGGGGGCGCATATAGAGGTTAAAGATCATTGGTGAGAGAATAGCTTCCTGCAGCACACCGCATTTGAGTGGGTGCTGCAGAGAGGTCTGCTCACCACCCTTTGTCCAAGACCATGGAGACAGGAAGAAAGCTACTGTAAGGTTACCCCTTGAACTCCGATGTCAGCAAGGCGATGGGTCGTTAGATCTGAATCGACCGTGTCAAACGCTGCTGAGAGATCTAACAACAATAGCAGAGCTGACCCGGCTTGATCCAGATGCTGTCTAAGGTCATCTGTGAGGGCGACCGGAGCAGTCTCCATCCCATGACCAGGACGGAAGCCAGACTGGAAGGGATCGACGGTAGTGGTATCCTCCAGGAAAGCTTGGAACTGCTCTGACACCGCTTTCTCAATCACCTTACCCAGGAATGGTAAATTTGAGACTGGGCGGTAATTGGCCAGGACCATCGGGTCGAAAGCTGGCTTTTTCAATTTTTGTGAATTTTTTGATGGTCTATCCTTGTGTTTTCCATCAGTGCTTAATGAGTGGCTGCCCATTCATTTCCGGCTCAGTTCAAAGTACTGCCTTTAAACCCCAAACATTCTGAAATTAGGATGTCTGAAGGACTAACTGCTTGGTACGAGCACATGGATAACCACTAAGGACACAGGCCTTTTCTGCCGTAGTTCCTTGCTTATGAAATGTGCCGCCACATGACCCAGAATCTGATGTCTTCTCAGAGTCAGGTGAAGCCACTTTTGTTTTCCCAAGTGTTCTAGGCTGGCAGCTGCGCTTTTGTTCAGGTTGTGTGTGCGTGTTGTTTTGCTGTCAGCTGCGTTGCTTTTTCAGACTTAGAACATAAGAACATAAGCGAAGCCATGTTGGATCAGGCCAACGGCCCATCAAGTCCGTGTCACACAGTGGCAAAAAATGTTATATACACACATACACTGTGGCTAATAGCCACTGATGGACCTCTGCTCCATATTTTTATCTAAACCCCTCTTGAAGGTGGCTATACTTGTGGCCGCCACCACCTCCTGTGGCTGTGAATTCCACATGTTAATCACCCTTTGGGTGAAGAAGTACTTCCTTTTATCCGTTTTAACCTGTCTGCTCAGCAATTTCATCGAATGCCCACGAGTTCTTGTATTGTGAGAAAGGGAGAAAAGTACTTCTTTCTCTACTTTCTCCATTCCTCTACTTTCTCCATTCCTCTACTTTCTCCATTCTTTCTCCTCTTGTCTTGCTTTTGCTGCTGCTACATAAAGGTTTTACCTTATTTGCTTCACTTCTTCTACACTGCAATCCTACGCAGAGATACCCCATTTGAACACTATTGCTATCAAGGAACAACAGATTAAAGCCGATTTTATAATGAACATTTGAGTGTTAGAAGCAGCCTCCGAGATTATTTTTATTGAGTGTAATATATATACAAATACATTAAATACATTAAAAAAAAGATGTGCTACAAACTGGAGAGCCAGTTTGGTGTAGTGGTTAAGTGTACGGACTCTTATCTGGGAGAACCGGGTTTGATTCCCCACTCCTCCGCTTGCACCTGCTAGCATGGCCTTGGGTCAGCCATAGCTCAGGCAGAGGTTGTCCTTGAAAGGGCAGCTGCTGGGAGAGCCCTCTCCCGCCCCACCCACCTCACAGGGTGTCTGTTGTGGGGGAGGAAGGTGTAGAGTATTGGAATCAGCACAGCGCCGCGCAACCCGAGCCGCCCGCGGGTCGCCTTGCGCAGCGCGGGAAAGCCACCCCAATCAGCTCCAAGGGCGGGAAGTTCAACTGGCCAGGATTGGGCTGGCCAGCAAAGGGGATGTTCCGGGATGCTTGTATATATTAGCGGACCCGACCGCGTGTTAACCAGTTCGGTAGTGTGCTAGCTATTAAATACTTATGCCTTCACCACGACTCGTCTCTCAGTACACTACACTGGCGACGAAGGTGGGATCTAGCTAGGCCAGGCCACCCCGCGGGGAACCAGCCCTGGCCGGAGACGAGGAAGGCGAGAGACCGACGACCGAGCAGCCCACCGCCACCATGGCGAACTCTAGCGTAACGACGGGCCACCTTGCTGAATTCAACCCAGAGCACCCCGAGAGATGGGAGACCTACACCGAACGGGTCGAGTGCTACCTGAGGGCGAACTTGATCACTGATGATGACCGGAAGAGAGACGTCCTGCTGAGCGTCTGTGGGGAAGAGACTTTCGAAATCGCACGAAACCTCTCCGCTCCTGAAAGGCTGACCGAGAGATCCTACGGGGAGATCGTGAGACTCCTCACGGGCCACTTTGCGCCCCAACCCTCCATCGTCGCCCGCCGATTCCTCTTCCACAAGAGGGACCAGAAGTCGGGGGAGACAGCGGCGGTCTACCTGGCGGCACTTCGGCAAATCGCCGGGAACTGCAGTTTTGATAAGAGGGACGAAGCCCTGAGGGACCGTTTCGTCTGGGGCCTCCGAGACGAACGGCTGCAACAGAAGCTCTTCGCAAAAGAAGAGCTCACCCTACAACAAGCCTTCAACGAGGCGACGGCGTTTGAGAGGGCCACCAAGGCGTACGGCCAGCAACGCGGGGAGGCAGTACACCAGGGTGAAGCAGAGCCAGAGGTCCGAGCAGAGGGGGACGCGTTCCAGCTCCGACGACCGCAAAGAACCGACACACGAGCCCCCGCGAGGCCACGAGCAACGGAGAGGCCCACCGCCACCACCGGTTCCAGGTGCGCCAGCTGCGGCGACCCCCACGAGCGAAGGGACTGCCCGTACCGCCACCTGGACTGCCGCAGCTGTGGGAAGACGGGCCACATCGCCCGGGCTTGCCGGGCCAAAAACAGCCGCCGCCAACCGTCAGCGCATCACGACTCCTTGGATGCCTACACGACGGCTTCCACCAGTCTACAGGTACTGAACCTGCCCCTTGCAGCCCCCGACAAGGTCAAAATGTCGGTCCTGATCGAGGGCGCCCCATGCCTCATGGAAGTAGACTCGGGTTCCTCCATCTCGATCATTTCGGAGGAAACCCTCAAGAGACTATGCCCCCGCCGCCGCCTCCATACGAGGCCAGCGGACTTCGTATTAAGGGACTTTCAAAAAAACCCGGTACACATCGTGGGGTGGGCCCGGGTGAATGTGGAACGAGGGAGTTTTAGAGGACCCCTAGACATCCTGGTGGTCAAGCGCCAACTGACCACACTCCTAGGGCTGGCTTGGTTCCAGCCTCTGGGAATCCAGCTAGTGGGGGTAGACCACATGCGGACCAGCAATTTCGACGGGGTCTGCCGGGAGTTCCCAGAGGTTTTCGACGGGTCCCTGGGGAGCTACAAGGGGCCGCCCATCACCCTACCGATCGACCCAACGGTCCGGCCCATAAGGCTCAAGGCGAGACGCGTCCCGTTCGCCCTAAAACCGAAAATAGAGGCGGAACTGGACCGCCTCACGGCCCAAGGCGTCCTAGAGCCAGTCACATACGCCGACTGGGAGACCCCTATAGTGACACCCGTAAAACCCAACGGGGAGGTGAGGATCTGCGCTGATTACAAGTGCACGATCAACAAGGCTCTACAGGACAATCCCTACCCAGTCCCGGTGGTCAGCCATGTCCTCGCAGCGCTAGCCGGGGCGAAGGTTTTTGGGAAGCTGGACTTAGCTCAGGCATACCAGCAACTGCCGGTCGACGCTAAGACAGCAGAGGCACAGACAATCGTGACCCACAGGGGGGCGTTCAGGGTTAAACGGCTGCAGTTCGGGGTGAGCGTGGCTCCGGGGATTTTCCAAAGCATAATGGACTCTCTCCTTAAAGGGATCCCCGGAGTCCAGCCCTTCTTCGACGACGTTTTGATCGCCGCCCCCACCGAAGGAGAGTTCAGCCGCCGCCTGCGAGAGGTCCTCAGACGGTTCCAGGCGGCGGGGCTGAAGGTGAAAAAAGAAAAATGCTTGTTGGGTGTTCCGCGAGTGGAGTTCCTGGGCTTCGCAGTGGACGCAGCGGGAATCCACCCAACCGCGGACAAGACCAAGGCCATTGTCCAGGCCCCTGCCCCCAAATGCAAAGCAGAACTACAGAGTTTTCTCGGATTGTTGAATTTTTACCACTCATTCCTGCCGCACAAAGCCGCGGTGGCGGAACCATTACACCGTTTGCTCGATAAACAAGCCCCATGGGTCTGGGGAAAGCGCCAAGCCGCGGCGTTCCAGGCGGTCAAAGACCTCTTAGTCTCAAACGCGGTTCTTCATCACTACGATGAAAACCTTCCCCTGATCCTGGCTTGCGACGCCTCTCCCTACGGGGTGGGAGCGGTCCTGGGGCACCAACTCCCGGACGGGAGGGAAGTGCCGGTCGCCTATTACTCCAGGACTCTGTCCCCAGCCGAGAGGAACTACGCCCAGATCGATAAAGAGGCCCTGGCGATCGTGGCGGGAGTCCACAAGTTCAACGACTACCTCTACGGTAGGCGCTTCACCATTGCCACGGACCACAAGCCACTCCTCGGCCTCCTAGCCCCCGACCGGCAAACCCCCCAAATCCTTTCACAGAGGGTTTTAAGGTGGAACCAGTTCCTGAACTCGTACACCTACACGTTGGTCCACCGCCCAGGGAAAGCAATGGGGCACGCCGATGCCCTCAGCCGCCTGCCGCTGCCCGCCACAGACCCAGATCCCGCCCCGGCCCACGGGGTGATGCTTATAGAGTCCCTCCCCGAGCGCCCACTACACGCCGAAGAGGTGGCTCGAGCTACGGGCAGAGACCGCATCCTAGCGCGGGTCAGGGACTGGGTGGGAAGGGGGTGGCCAGCGGGCAAGGTGGAAGGTGGAAGGTCAAACGGGCGGCCGTGGTCCCGCCTCCATTTAGACTTCGCGGGGCCGCATCAGGGGCAACTCTTCTTTATACTGGTAGATGCTCACACAAAATGGTTGGAGGTGATCCCGGTCACCTCGACCTCCACCGCAGCAGCCGTCCGGGCGCTCAGAAGGGTTCTCTGCACACACGGGATCCCTGACACCCTAGTGACGGACAACGGCACGGCCTTCACCTCCCGGGAATTCCGAGGGTTCACCGAGAGATACCTGATAAGGCACATAAGATCCGCTCCCTTCCATCCAGCCACCAACGGCCAGGCGGAGCGGATGGTGCGGACCACCAAGGAAGCCCTAGGGCGCATTGTCCAGGGGGATTGGGACCACCGCCTCTCCGCGTTCCTGTTCCACAACAGGATCACCCCAAACCCCACAACTGGTTTCAGCCCCGCCGAGCTGCTCATGGGGAGGAAACTGACCACCCGGTTAGATAGGCTCCACCCGGACAGGGCGCCGGAGGTCCGCGGGTCCCCCGAGGTTCGCGAGGCAGTAAGGGGATTCTTTCCGGGCGACCCGGTGTACGCGAAAAACTTCGCAAGCGGCCCGGAGTGGGTAGCCGGGAGGGTCCTGAGAGTAACCGGCTCCCGATCCTACGAAGTGACCACAGCAGGGGGCCAAGTACTGCGGCGACACATCGATCAGCTGCGCCGCCGCACCCTGCCCGAAGAGCCGGAGGCAGCCGGGATCAGGGAACTGCCGGAAACGGAGTCCCCAGAAGGGGCCCCGCCGACTCAAGAACAGCCCATATACGAGGTCCCCGGGGCCGCGGAGCCCGTACCAGAGCCGCTACCCGACCCGGACCATCCACCGCCAGAAACGGAGCCACCCGCAGCTGGGTCGGGCTCCACACCAATAGCAACCCCGAGGAGATCAACCCGGGAACGCAGGGCACCAACGTACCTACAGGATTATGTAGTTTAAACTAGGAGGGGAGGAGTGTAGAGTATTGGAATCAGCACAGCGCCGCGCAACCCGAGCCGCCCGCGGGTCGCCTTGCGCAGCGCGGGAAAGCCACCCCAATCAGCTCCAAGGGCGGGAAGTTCAACTGGCCAGGATTGGGCTGGCCAGCAAAGGGGATGTTCCGGGATGCTTGTATATATTAGCGGACCCGACCGCGTGTTAACCAGTTCGGTAGTGTGCTAGCTATTAAATACTTATGCCTTCACCACGACTCGTCTCTCAGTACACTACAGAAGGGAAAGTGTGAGCCGCTCTGAGACTCTTTGGAGTGGAGGGCAGGATATAAATCCAATATCTTCATCTACCTCACAGGGTGTCTGTTGTGGTGGGGGGGGGGGAGGTAAAGGAGATTGTGAGCCGCTCTGAGACTCTTTGGAGTGGAGGGCGGGATATAAATCCAATATCTTCTTCATCTTCTTACAATTTATACAATGTTGGTATTAAAGAGATTTTAAACTCCAGCTGTAATTCCATTTAATAACGAGGAGAGGAAACATACCTGAATGACAATAGTGCCACCTATAGGATATTTCCATCCAAAATAAATAACAATGCTCTGGCACCTTAAACATATATGCGCCTGACTGGCAGCTGGTTTCTAAGCAGAAGTTCAATCCCTACTATTGATTCGTGCATTTCTTAAAATTGCTAAATAGAAAGCACTCTTGGAAACCTTTGCCTGGACTACAAAACTGTAGCAACTTTATCAGCACCAGGACTGCCATCTTCCTGTTAGGGGAGGGGAGGGAATGCCCCACATCCAGCTCTTGTTCGGAGTGGCAGTGAGAGAAAAATAAACAAAATTTACTGTCATGCTGACAGCATGATGTCACTTCCAGAGATAACCAGGAAGTGACTTCATGGCTCTCTAGAATGTCCTGATTTCAAATTCAGAAGCCACAGCAGATAATACAGTTACAACACAGTAAATAACAAATAAAATACATAGTTAAATCATAGGTTTGGCAGCTGGTTTCTAAACAGAAGCAAGCATATGGAAGGGGGAAAAAAACAGATATACACAGCCACAAGACAAGCATTTATTTAGCCAGCATGTACGATAGCGTTCCTATACAAGTAGAAATGACAAACTAAATACTCATGAGATTGACATAATGAATCTGTTGGTTTCTGTTCAATTACAGAGTTCTGCAGTTTGGTGCCTTGTTTAATAAGCATGGTTTATAGATTATATAGTGTTTGCATGATTGTTGGCTATACATGATTGGCACACCAATAAAAGTAATACAGAAAACACAGAGACATGGAGCGGGGAGGGATCTCAAGGGTCATCTAGTCCAGCCACTGCACAACACAGGAAATTCACAACTACCTCCCCCAGTGACCCCCCCCCTTCTCTATTCTCAGAGGAAGGCAAAAAACCTCCAGGATCCCTGGCCAATTTGACCTGGAGGAAAATCCCTTCCTGACCTGGAAGTGGTGATTGGCATTACTCTTGGTATATAAGAAAGGGCCATGAGAGCCAAGCTCGGCTCATTCTTTCCCGCCCTCCTTCTCATGATCTGTTTAAATTCACAGAATCTGCATTGCTATCTGATGGCCATCTAGCCTCTGCCAGCTCCTTCAGTCTTTTCTCATAGGACTTTGTCTCCAGACCCCTCACCATCTCTGCTGTCTTCCTCTGAATATATCTCAGCTTGTCAACATCCTTCTTAAACTGTGGTGCCCAAAAATGAACACAGTACTCCAAGTGAAGTCTAACCAGTGCAGAGTAAAATGATACCATCACATTGTGTGTGATCTGGACATGATACTTCACACTTGTCGCATGTTCAACGTATGGCTACTAAGGCCCCTAGATGGGAGGGACAGTGGCTCAGTGGTAGAGCATCTGCTTGGTAAGCAGAAGGTCCCAGGTTCAATTCCCGGCATCTCCAACTAAAAAAGGGTCCAGGCAAGTAGGCATGAAAAACCTCAGCTTGAGACCCTGGAGAGCTGCTGCCAGTCTAGTAGACAATACTGACTTTGACGGACTGAGGGTCTGATTCAGTATAAGGCAGCTTCATATGTTCATATAGATCTTTTTCACAAGTACTATTAATAATACATGTGAAAAGATCAGCACACAGATAAAGAATGTTTGAAAAGTGATGCAGAGCCACACGCAATTAACAACATACTTTTGCCCACACATCGCCTCACGTAGAGCAGTTCACGATATTTACTTGCTAACTTCATTTCTTTCGTCTTTCTCCCCAGTGGGGATCTATATCTGCTTACATCTTCTCCTCGCCTCATTTTTATCTCCCAACAGCTCTATAATATATTTTAAGCTGAAAGTGTGAGATTGGCCCGATGTCATCAAGCAAGTTTCCATGGCAGAAGGGGAACTACCACACCACACTGGTTCTAATATAATTGTACAATCTCCAACAAAACGAGCAACTAAGATATCAGGTAACCAGGTGGCAGCTTGCTCTGTTATAGTACGCTAAGCGGATATCCTGTAGGATAAAGGAACTGCTACATCTTTACTGAACTCTAGCAACCAGGAATGAAGTCTAACTTGTCTTAGGAGAACTATCATTAATGAAGAATTATTCCAGTGGGTTTTGGAGTCAATGAGGGAGCAGGTGAGATGTGAAACAGCTAAAGATCAAGGCACACGAAGGAAACTCAGGAGGTTTTTATGCTATATTTTAAAAATAACAAAACCCCTAGAAGTGCTCAGCTCTTTAGCTGTCCTATAAATCCTCTACAGTGTCTGACCTCTCTCTATTGAATATTCTCCTCTGACATCACAATAAGCCTTGCTCTCTGGCCAAGATTCACTTGACTGTCCTGATGGTGAAGAAGAAGATATTGGATTTATATCCCGCCCTCCACTCCGAAGAGTCTCAGAGCGGCTCACAATCTCCTTTACCTTCCTCCCCCACAACAGACACCCTGTGAGGTGGGTGGGGCTGAGAGGGTTCTCACAGCAGCTGCCCTTTCAAGGACAACCTCTGCCAGAGCTATGGCTGACCCAAGGCCATTCCAGCAAGCGCAAGTGGAGGAGTGAGGAATCAAACCCAGTTCTCCCAGATAAGAGTCCGCACACTTCACCACTACACCAAAATGGCTCTTTATTGGCATAAATTAATTAGGACAGGTACATTTTTGGACACAGCAGGTTCAGTGAACTGGCATTACAGGTCCACAAACACGTGGTGACCAATTTCCCACTAGGTAGGGGTCCCCCATTGCCAGGCCAGGAGAAAAAGGAAGGCCCAGGCCACATCACTAGCATAGTACAGGACATGATGTAATCACTCTAGCAGCATCCGGGCAATACTCTGGTATTCCCACTAGCCGCCCTGAGCCAGCTTTAGCGGGGGAGGGCGGGATACAAATAAAATTTTACTTTACTTTTACTTACTTAGTGAGAGCAGCATAAGGCAAGTGGGAAATCGGCCATGGTATCACAATAGTAGGTACTTCTCCATCCCCACTCTCTGTGACATCAGACTTTAAAAAGTAGCAAGTGTCTGCATCCCTTGACCTTCCAGAAAAAGGCTCCATAACTGCCGAAGCAACAAAATGTTGCTTATAAGTCCATGAGAGGTAGACCATTATGGGCAGTTTAACTTGTGTATTTTTGGAATTCAAATCTTAAGGTTTCTTGATGCTCCTGAGTTCCCTGCACCCAAACAGATGCTGGAGAAGGGGCTCATCTGTTTACAGAAACACATTTGCATATTAAGCCACACCCCCTGGTGTCCCCATCGGTTCCCACAGGGCTTTTTTGTAGAAAAAGCCCAACAGGAACGTATTTGCATATTAGGGCACACCCCCTGGCACCAAGCCAGCCGGAACTGCATTCCTTTGCGTTCCTGCTCAAAAAAAGCCACTGCTGTTAGTTATTGTAGGAAAAGGAACATGCATGCAAGGACACTCCACTCTCAATTTGTGACCACTGCAAGTCCTGCCAAGGACTACATATTTCTGAGTGAATCTGTGCAAATAGAAGGGGGGAAGCTTGGCTGAAAAACCAAATCAGGGTTAGAGTAGCCGGATACTGGTTGGGGCACTCAATGCCTCTCTCCAAACAGTCACTGAATATACCAGGGTGTAGGAATGAAGACTCTCGACACGTGTTCAGGAGAGAATGCATCTGCCTTGCCCCTTTGAGCAAGGGTTTGTTTATCTCTGCATCAGTTGCGCCAAGAATAATAATAGCTTACAGCATTGAACAGACAAAAGCCCTAACCGGAAGTCATCTGTCCATGAGGTCATGTTTTCATAGTCTAGAGGAACTAATACCAGCTCAGCAGTTATCAGGAATAGATTTATCTGAGGACCGCAAAAATGTAGTTTGAACACGGGTGTAAGAATCTTGTGTTCTTGTGTCAGCAAAAGGAAGCAAGAATACGAGTGCAAGATGTCTGCGCCCTTTAGCCTTTCAGACACAACGTGGGCGGCTCAGGCCGATATGCCAAATGTGTGATCCACCCATATTTCTGTCTTCAGGCTTTGTGGGGTCTGGGGGCTCAAGCTCGTGAGCCCCACACCGGGGGTCCCTAACGTTTTTGAACCTGCAAGTACATTTGCAATTCTGATTGAGGATGGCGGATACAACCACAAAATTATCGTATGCTGTGGTGGAACCTGCCACCGAAGCAACGTTTTAAAAAAATCTGCAAAGCCAATCAGCTCTCCAGTGGTCAAGTAGAAGCCTAGCTGGGTAAAAGCCACATATGGCCCCACTAAGGTTGTCAGGTCCCTCTTGACAACTGGTGAGGGATGAGGGGGGACTTACCAGGAGAAAGCACATGCCACGTCGCCAGCATTGCATAGGAAGTGAGATCATCATGCTGTGACATTGCTGTGATGCTCTGGTGTTTGAGGAGGAAACTCTGCGGTGAAAATGGTTTCTAGCATAGCATTTCCCCTTGAATACTAGAGCATTGCCTGGATGCTGCTGGAGTGATTACATCATTTCCTGTACTATGCTAGTGATGTGGCTTGGGCCTTCCTCTTTCTCCTGGCCTGGCAATGGGGGACCTCTACCTCCACCAGGGAGTCTGGCAACTCTAGGGCTCATTTTTAAAAATCACTTGAAGAAGAGTTGAGTTTATACCCAGCGCTTCACACAGAGTCTCAGAGCGGCTTATAATCTCCTTCCCTTCCTCTCACCGCAACAGAGATAGGTGGAGCTGAGAGAACTCTGAGAGAACTGCTCTTGAGAGAACACCTCTGAAAGAACTCGTGACTGACTCAAGGTCACACTAGCAGGTGCATGTGGAGTGGGGAACCAAACCCAGTTCACCCAGATTAGAGTCCACGCTCCTAACCGCTACACCAAACTGGCCGCCAAATTTGATAGGCTCCATATGGGGGACTCCTGGAAATAGTCCTTATCTCTGTAATTTGTGTGTGTGTGTGTGTGTGTGTGCAAAAACAGTCCCGCTATCTATTTTAAAATAACAATGTGCCATCCTAAGTAGTGTTACATCCTTCTAAGTCCGTCAATATCTTAGAATGGTGTAACACCGCTTAGGATGATACAAACAATCTATCAAACAGAATGCAGTCAGTTAATCATATATGACTGCCCACTGTGTGCTTTATTTATTTATCTATCAAATTTATATTCTGTCCTCCCCACGAACAGGTTCAGGGCGGATCACAAAATAAAATAAACATATAAAAACAATCAATACAAATAACAATTCAATAAAACACAGGGTTTCCAGCTGGACTCAATTTAGCTTCTGTTTTGTGGACTGGATTACATACGGTCTGTATGATACCCATTCATTTTGTTCACTTAATTTCCATTCCACCTTTCTCACCGAGACCCAGAGTGGATTTAAAAATGTTAATAAAATACAGTAAAACAGCACAATACAAAAGAACTAGATTACCGAGATGAGAAACAAATAGATCACAAATAGATCACGATATATATAATATTGAGAGGGCAGTGGCGTTGCAGCTACAGAGGTTCCTAGATGACGCTTCCGTCCTTGACCCGTGCCAGTCTGGGTTCCGACCGGGCCATGGGACGGAGACAGTGCTGGTCGCCTTGGTGGATGACCTCCAGCGGCATCTGGATCGGGGCGGCTCTGCGGTACTGATGTTATTAGACCTGTCGGCGGCATTTGATACAGTCGACCATCAGTTACTAAAGCGCCGCCTTGCCGACATAGGGGTTAGGGGGCTGGCCTTACAGTGGCTTTCCTCCTTCCTCTCCGATCGGGGACAAAGGGTGGCCATTGGGGGCGAGCGATCCCAGAGGCACACACTTGATTGTGGGGTGCCTCAGGGAGCAGTTCTCTCCCCAATGCTGTTTAACATTTATATGCGCCCCCTTGCCCAGATTGTCCGGAGGTTTGGGCTGGGTTGTCATCAATATGCAGATGACACCCAGCTCTATCTACTAATGGACGGCCGGCCTGGCTCCGCCCCAGGGAACCTGGATCGGGCCTTGCAGGCTGTAGCGGCGTGGCTTAGATTGAGTGGGTTGAAGTTGAACCCAGCGAAGACAGAGGTCCTTTGCGTGGGTCGCGGCGCCCAGGGAGGGGAAATAGCTCTCCCAACCTTCGACGGCGCACTATTGGAACCAGTGCGCCAGGTAAAGAGTTTGGGTGTTTTACTGGAGCCTTCATTATCAATGGAGGCCCAGATAGCAGCCACTGCCAAGTCAGCATTCTTTCATCTGAAGCGGGCAAGGCAATTGGCCCCCTTCCTGGAACGCCGCGACCTCGCAACAGTGATCCATGCAACGGTCACCTCAAGATTGGACTACTGTAATGCCCTCTACTTGGGGCTACCTCTGTGCCGGACTCGGAAGCTGCAGCTAGTGCAGAATGCGGCGGCCAGGCTGTTACTGGGGCTCCCGAAATGGGAGCACATACAGCCGGGGCTGCGCGGACTGCACTGGCTGCCAGTTATCTACCGAGTCCAGTACAAAGTGTTGGTTATTACCTTTAAAGCCCTATATGGCCGAGGACCTGCCTACCTAAGGGACCGTCTCTCCCCGTATGAACCCCAGAGGGCACTGAGGTCAGCAAGTAAAAACAAAATGACCATCCCTGGGCCGAGAGAGGCCAGGCTCCAAAGCACCAGGGTGCGAGCCTTTTCAGTTGCGGCACCTGCACTGTGGAACCAGCTCCCGGAGGAGGTGCGGGCCCTGCGGAACCTCGACCAGTTCCGCAGGGCCTGCAAGACTGCCCTTTTTAGATACGCCTATAATGATACGGACTGCTGAGTTGCAATGAACGAAGAACCGCCATCTTTAACACCATTTAAACTGGCAGAATCAGCGCTAGAACAGCTATTACTGCCAGATATATATATAATGTAATTGTAAATTAAGTAATTTAACTGAATTAACGGGTTTTTATATGTGTAATTTTAATTGCTAATCTAATGTTTTACTATTTATGTTAATATATTACTTACTGTTAGCCGCCCTGAGCCGCTTTGCGGGGAGGGCGGGGTAGAAATAAAATTTATTATTATTATTATTATTGTAAAACTGGATTGCAACAATTAGGAAAAATGTAATTAGAACAGGATACTATATATAATAAATGAAGCACCAGGGGTTTTTCCATGTACGGATTTTTGCATACAACTGGAACGACAGACCTGTTCTCGACACTAAAATGCCCTTGTAGCCAATTATCCAACCAATTATTTTTGCTTTCTGTCTGACAATGCAGACAGATTTACAAACACCATTGAGATTTACAAACACCAGCACAATTTTAACAGAAAGGAAGAAGGCATTTTCATCCACCAATCTTGGTACCCAGCTCTGCAAAACATCCTACAGACTATAAATTACAGAAAGTCTCAGAACAACCAGCAAATTTCACAGAACAATCAGCACAGTCAACAACCATCTTCCTTATCTTCAAACCCCTTCCAACCCTCCCAGCAATTAACACAGAACAATGGTCTCATTCAACAGCCAGTTTCCTTATCACTACCCTTCCAGGAAGCCCCACCAAACAATGGGCACATCCACAAACCAATTGCCCTTTCACCACACCCCCTCCAGCCTAGAAATAGCAGCTCTCCAGCAGCCCTGGCCCCACTCAATGCACAGCAGCCAAGAAGGTCTGAGCGCCTGCTCCGGCTGCAACGCCACTGAGGATGTTCTCCGCAGCTGAGAACGAAACGTCTGGAAGGAAAACTTTCTCCAGTAGAACACGGCACTTGATCCCGAAAGATTCTACTAACCCTAATGCAAAAATGGTTTAAAAAAACAGTACATGGCAAGCCATAGTATGAGCTATGTGAATCATGGCGATGAGTTCTGCAGGCCTGCTGTAGTCTATCACGTCCTCTTCTGGGGTTGCCAGAACAGCTGCTGGGGGTGGAATTCTAGGGCATCACATCTCTGCCAAGTTCTTTTCCCATAAGCTGCTCTCCCCAGGCTCTCCCCCAAATCTCCAGGATTTTCCCTGGCTTGTGTTGGCAACCCTTATGACTTCTGGCTTGAAGTCCTGATCCAGCTCTGCTTCTGCTGCGCTCAAGTTTTCAATTCTTTGAAAGCCAGCCGTCATTCTATTATTTTCATCTATCGCAGCTCATGTGCCTTACTGTGGGAAAGAGCCATTGGCCATGCGTAGGGGGAATGGCCAAATGAGGAGATGTTGAAGAAAGCTGTCTGTCTGCTTTGAAAGCTCTAAAAATGATCCCATGAAGTGCTCAGCCAAGGAAGTAAATAACAGCCCCAGGGCAGTGACACAATGTGGATTGCATCACATGGAGAACTGTATGGAAGGAATTGACCAACCAGATGTAGGTTGCCATTGATCTTCTACAGGAAGGGAGAATGCTGCAGAAGTTATAAGTCCCAAGTGCCCAAGGTTTGAGCCATGTATTTTTCAGCTAGAGAAGGTTCTGTCAGAACTGGAAGAACTCCAAACGAGGCCCAAGACTTTGTTGCAAAAGTATAGGCGTTTATTGAGAACTACAATACTGAAGGCACAGAATAACACTGATACTGAAATGTAGCATTGGTTACATTTTATGGGGTTGTGGCAGCAACAATAAAACAATCTTTCACACAGATGGAGACAGTTGTCTGGTTTCCCAGGGTCTGTTATCAGTTAGGGAGGACAGTGTCCTGGGGAGATGGCCTGGCAAGGCCGGCTTCAAAGGGCACCTGCAGATGTTGACCAGAGACTATCTGTTACACTCCAGTGATCACAGTTTTGTGTGAAATACTTTTGTTTTGGTTAGTGGCATAGTTTCAGAGTACATTGGGTTAGTATCTGGTTACAACATGGAGTCAGTTAGGCTAACAGCATACAGGAAAGTTACGAGTTCTGACAGGTTCTTTGCCTGATATTGAGGCTTTCCTCATGAATCCCGCTGTTTCTTTGCTGAGATCACAATCATACACCTGTACTACTAATACTACCTATTTTTTGCAAAGTGTCTGTCGCAGTATGGGAAAGCTTCAGGAAGCAAAAACAAAATATGGAGGAGAAGAAGCCACACACTAGGCATCTGAAAAATCTCTGGAGAGAAACCTAGTAACCCTAGGCAACTGTCCTTGGCTGCTGGCAAATAAGCAGGGGAGACACCAGCAATGGGCAGCCGAGTAGTGATGGGAAACTGGGAGAAGGAACGGTAACCTCTGGGGACTTGTTGGAGCAGGCGGAAGACCCAGTAGACTAGGAACAACCTGGGGAAATCCGGGATGGGCCCTAGATCTGAGGAGAAGGGAAAGGAGAGGCTTTAAAGACCTGGAAGGGAAACGGCAAGCTGGAGAGGGTGGAGGGACAACAGCATATTAGCCAGGGGGGCAGCCACTGACCAGTGAAGTCTGACACAACTGGAGAAAATATTAATGCGTGCTTTGAGCAGCCACCCTTCTTTCAAAACTGGTTTTTGCAGCTTCTTGTACGCTTCTTGAAAGTTTCTATGCAAACCCTTAGATAGCTTTTTTTATATATAGGTTGCTTGTGCATGAAAGTGTATACTTCAAATAAAAAATTGTTGGTCTTAAAGGTGCCACTGGACTCAAACTTTGTTTGATGGGAGGGACGGTGGCTCAGTGGTAGAGCATCTGCTTGGGAAGCAGAAGGTCCCAGGTTCAATCCCTGGCATCTCCAAAAAAAGGTCCAGGCAAACAGGTGTGAAAAACCTCAGCTTGAGACCCTGGAGAGCCGCTGCCAGTCTGAGAAGACAATACTGACTTTGATGGACCGAGGGTCTGATTCAGTATAAGGCAGCTTCATATGTTCATATGACCTAGTTCCGCTAATATGAGAATCTGAAGGAAGGTAATTCAAAGCCTGTTGGAGCAGATATTTTCAAAGTCTTCAAGCATCTGCCAAGACACTGTGCAGCTTTCTGAAAGTACTTTCTGAAAGTACTTTGATCCTTGAACATATTTCACACCAATGTAAACATTCAGTATGCGGTTGTATTTCCAGTCCTGGTTTTCAAAAGTATAATGCCAAGAGTGAGGCACAAAGCACCACATAACATATAATTTGGTCTGGACCCTGTACTTGATACAGCCCAAAACTGAATTTGCCTTTTTAGTTACTGCATCACACCGCTGACTCATGTTCATTGTATGGTCTACTAAGACCCCTAGATCCTTTTTTGCACATACTACTGCCAAGACAAGTCTACCCGTCCTAGAATTATGCATTTGATTTTTCCTACCTAAATGCAGAACTCTACATTTATCTCTGTTAAAATTAATTTTGTTTTCCGGCCTGTGAAGATCATCCTGCAGCTGGTGAAAGGCTATGTCTTCCATGATGGAGAATGGCTGGCCATCAACAGCAATCATCTTGCTGATGAGGCAAGCGACTGCTTCTTAGGCCTGCCACATAGCCTTTTTAGATGGAAATGTTGGTGTCCCTAGGAAATGACCTCTTGGAGAGTGACCTACCTTGGTGTCCTATTTGGTGTACCATTTGCAGGTGTCTATAGAGGAGGACAATTGTTGGGGGTTTGCACCTCTCTGAACATGGGTGTGGCACACCTATGACTCTGCTACGAAGGGGTCACTCAGGAGGGTGTAAAAATGTTTCCAAAGTGTAAGCTGGAAATGGGGCCCCAGGCTTGGAGAAGGTGGGAGGCACAGCTGCTTTCTGAGCTGGGAGGGACCACAGAGAGGTGTACTCAAGATGGGTACAGCAACGGGGAGCTGGGAATGTAGTAAGCGGGGGGATGCTTCCCCCTGTCCTCTGAATCACTGCTGTCAAAAGTCCCCCTCTCGAAAGAGGGTTAGCAACTGCTAGTGTCTAGGCAGTGCTAACAACCCTTTTGTGTTAGATGGATGTCGAGGTTCCAGTGATGTCTTTCATAATCCAGAGGAGGGGTGCCTCAAGATCTGATGAAGTAGTGGGGGAGGAGAATTACATCCACTACCTCACTATTGTAAAAAAAAGGATTGGAATAATTTAATCTGTAGGAACCATGGATTCATCAGGATAACACAACCCAAGGGTCTTTATAATAGGAGATATATCACTGAATACTTGCCCTTTGGGACACTTTTTCAGTGCCTATAGGAGTTGGAATTGGAGTGTTGGAGTTTCTCTTAGTAGAGTCCCAGAGCAGAATTGAGCTGTTCTCATGTGCTGGGTTGGTGCTGGTTTTAGTGCTGTATTAGGGTTGGAGCCTTGGGTTGTTTTTTGTTGTCTGTCTCACTAGGAGGAGTAAATTAAGTGGCCCAGCTATGAAGTGAAGATTCTGAAAAAAAAAAATTAAATTGTCCAAAGTGAAGGTGTTGTTCACTTGCTCACCAGAAATAGCCTCTCTTAAGAAGTTAGTGTTGTGAGGGAGTGTTTGCACCTGAAGAAGCTGCTGAATCGAGGTTAGAGGACTCAGATACTGTGAGTATGCTCTTTGAAAGAACTGGGTGGACCATCTCATCTGTGAAAACTCTATGGGCAGAAATTTCAAAAGAGGAGAGGAATCTCTGCTTTTTTAGTAATACCAGAGAAACTGTTGAGCAGCCAAAAGTTAAAAGTAATCTCATCCCACAGGGGTGATTAAGGAGTGACTCAGTTTTTAAGAGGTCAGTGAGGTGTTTTTCTGTGCGAAGAGCTGGCTCAGGGAGTGAAAGATGTCTGTTTTATAGCAAGCTTGTTTTAAACGATTAGAAGAGATGCACAACACAGCTGGATGTGTTTGGAGGCAGAGTATAATGCCAGCTTTTTCCTGATTCCGAGTATCACTTTTCCCCTGGGAAGATAATTGGGGTTGCAAGGTTCTTTAAGTTCAAATTTGAGGTCTGGGGCTTATTTTAGGGATATTTGGAACGTCATTCCCTTGTGAAAGGTTGCATATTTTTGCATTAAGAGCACTGAATGCATCAAGTGTGTCAAGCTTGTTAGAAATATAGTTAAGCTTTTGAAAGATAGCTGTTATCGTTTCCCCTGTTAATCGGCAGTGATCACCTGTGAACATCAGCAAGAAGCCTTTTGGAAGTTATATACCTTACTTCTCACACTCAGCTGCCGGAAGAGGTAAGGGCCCTGCGGGACCTTGCTCAATTCCGCAGGGCCTGTAAGACAGTCCTCTTCCGGCTGGCCCACAACTAACCGGCACTGAACTTGAACTGAGTGTAGCTGTAAGATCGCTGTATGGTTTTAATGTTTACATATATAACCGTGACAAATGTCTAGATTTTAACTATGTAAATTATGAAATGTTAACCTTTTATGCTTAATTTTATATTCTTATGTTAGTTTTTATATGTTAGTTTTTATATGTTGTAAGCCGCCCTGAGCCACTTGGTGGGAAGGGCGGGATATAAATTACAAATAAATAAATAAAAGTAATTCCTTCACTATGAGGGGGTGCTCTCCGAGAGGCTGTTATCCCCATTGTATTAGGGGATTTCGCTCCCTCAGATGAATAGATGTATTAACAACTCCTCCTCTATATTCAGCACATTCAATTTCTTTGGAGAAGAATAAGAAGAAATGTTCAGTTTACACCAGCGAAGACAGAGGTCCTTTGCTTGGGTCATCGTGGGCCGGGAGGGGAAATCTCCCTGCCAGTTTTTGACGGTGTGCCACTGACAGCAGCACATAAGGTCAAGAGTTTGGGGGTACTATTGGAGCCTTCCTTAATGATGGAGGCTCAGATAGCAGCCACTGCTAAGTCCGCATTTTTTTCATCTTAGGCGGGCGAGGCAGTTGGCTCCTTTCCTGGAGCGTGACAATCTAGCAACGGTGATCCATGCAACGGTTACCTTGAGGTTGGACTACTGTAATGCCCTCTACATGGGGCTGCCCTTGTGCTGAACCCGGAAGTTGCAGTTAGTGCAGAATGCCGCTGCCCGGTTGTTATTGGGGCCCGGTTGTTATTGGAAATCAACAGGAGAGCCAGTTTGGTGTAGTGGTTAAGTGTGCAGACTCTTATCTGGGAGAACCGGGTTTGATTCCCCACTCCTCCACTTGCACCTGCTAGCATGGCCTTGGGTCAGCCATAGCTCTGGCAGAGGTTGTCCTTGAAAGGGCAGCTGCTGTGAGAGCCCTCTCCAGCCCCACCCACCTCACAGGGTGTTTGTTGTGGAGGAGGAAGGTAAAGGAGATTGTGAGCTGCTCTGAGACTCTTCAGAGTGGAGGGCGGGATATAAATCCAATATCTTCTTCTTCTAGGCTGAACCTAGCCTGTCCATTACAGGGGTGTAGATCACCTTAGGGCTGACAGCTCTGCATTAGGAAGAGATTTTGGGGGTGGAGCCTGAGGAGTGAGGGGTTTGAGGAGGGGATGGACTTTGGAGTTCACCTTAAAAAGTGCCCATTTTCTCCAGATGAACTGATTTTGGTCACCAAGAGACCAGTAATCCCAGAAGAACTCCAGCCTCCACCTGAAGGCTGGTAATCCTAAATCACATCTTAACATTATTTGGTTTTTTAATTTTTCTTTTACTTGTGAATAAATTCCATTAGAACCAGAGGATCTTCTGTGTGAACACATTTAAGATTCCCCTCTCCTAGGGCTTTTGCACTTACAAAACTTTTAAGAAATATGGGGGGGGGGTGGTCTTCATGCTGTCGTTTGTTTCTTTGACGTGGTTTTTATATATTTGCCATCTTTGGAGGATGATGACTGTGGGATGGCATATAACTGATAACAGTAATGATTATAATTCCTATACAATTTACTTGAGAGTAGGAGGGGCTAGTGGCTCAGTGTTAGAGCACCTCCTTGGCATGCAGACGGTCCCAACTTCAGTCCCCAGCATCTCCAGTTAAAAAGATCCAGTTGTAAATGATGTGAAAGATCTTTACCCAAGACCCTGAGAGCTGCTACCAGCAGACAAGACTGACTTTGATAGACCAACAGTCTGATTCAATATAAGGTCGCTTCATGTGTGGCCGTGTGAATGAATTCGCTTCCAGGTGAACTATGTACATTACACTGGCATCTTCAGCACAGGTTATGTGTGACAAGATCTAGGGCTTTTTTGGTGGCAGCACCAGAGCTTTGGAATACCCTTCCGGAAGCCATAAGGGCCCTGCGGGATCTGTCTGCGTTCCGCAGGGCCTGTAAGACCGAATTGTTCAAGCAGGCCTTCGATGTTTGACGGAAAGACGGCTGCCACCGGACATCACATAGAATGTTGGTGATCACTGTTCGGAAATTCAATGCCGCCTATATTGTACGGATGCAGCACTATATAATGGTTTTTAAAATTGTAATATGTTTTTTTAAAATTGAAATATGTAAATTATGGTTTTATATGTTTTGTGGGTTTAACTGTATTGACGTGATGTTGTGAGCCGCCCTGAGTCCACTTGCGAAGAGGGCGGGATATAAGTTGAACGTAATAAGTAAATAATAAATAAACTATTGCTTCTGAGCAGGAGCACAGACTTCTTAATTTCCCAGGGCGAGGGGGGGGGGGCATGGCATTGAACTTTTGTCCAGGCCCACGCTTAATCGATGTTAAATTATTTAAATGTGGATTTATTTAATCTCCAAATAATATATGCCAACAGCAATTAATCATGTGGTTTTAAAAATATGTTTTTCACTTTCGATAGTCTGAATCTCAGTCAAAGAAAAGACTCTGTGGTAGGAGAAGATGTCATGAACTCTGAGACAATCTGAGTAAATATTTCATTTGTCTATGAATGGAAATACTTCTTTTATTGGTAGCTGCCCTGAGCCCACTTGTGGAGAGGGCGGGATAGAAAACGAAAGTAATAAATAAATAAATCCCTCCTCTCTCTTTTCCTCACAATTTAGGTTGAATATGTGTAACTGGCCCAAGGTCACAGTGGGCTTTGTAGGTAAGTGGGGATTTGAACTCTGGTCTTTCCAGTCTTAGACCAACACTCTTAATATTTACACCACTTGCATATTGGATACTCAATATGAATCTCCACACACATCTCAGAATGCACAGTAAATGCTAGCTTCTCAGATAGCGTAAACTGAAATTACAGGAACAATTCTTTGCTTGAGGAAAAGTCTAGAACAGCAGAAGCTGGTGAGAACCAGAGAGGATTGTGAGGAACTCCAAAGGGATCTGTTGAGGCTGGGTGAGTGGGCGTCAACGTGGCAGATGCGGTTCAATGTGTCCAAGTGCAAAGTAATGCACATTGGGGCCAAGAATCCCAGCTACAAATACAAGTTGATGGGGTGTGAACTGGCATGGACTGACCAAGAGAGAGATCTTGGGGTCGTGGTAGATAACTCACTGAAAATGTCAAGACAGTGTGCGTTTGCAATAAAAAAGGCCAACGCCATGCTGGGAATTATTAGGAAGGGAACTGAAAACAAATCAGCCAGTATCATAATGCCCCTGTATAAATCGATGGTGCGGTCTCATTTGGAGTACTGTGTGCAGTTCTGGTCACCGCACCTCAAAAAGGATATTATAGCATTGGAGAAAGTCCAGAGAAGGGCAACTAGAATGATTAAAGGGCTGCAGCACTTTCCCTATGAAGAAAGGTTGAAACGCTTGGGACTCTTTAGCTTGGAGAAACGTCGACTGCGGGGTGGCATGATAGAAGTTTACAAGATAATGCATGGGATGGAGAAAGTAGAGAAAGAAGTACTTTTCTCCCTTTCTCACAATACAAGAACTCGTGGGCATTCGATGAAATTGCTGAGCAGACAGGTTAGAACGGATAAAAGGAAGTACTTCTTCACCCAAAGGGTGATTAACATGTGGAATTCACTGCCACAGGAGGTGGTGGCGGCCACAAGTATAGCCACCTTCAAGAAGGGTTTAGATAAAAATATGGAGCACAGGTCCATCAGTGGCTATTAGCCACAGTGTATGTGTGTATATAAAATTTTTTGCCACTGTGTGACACAGAGTGTTGGACTTGATGGGCCGTTGGCCTGATCCAACATGGCTTCTCTTATGTTCTTAGAAGCATTTGGTGAACCAGCTTTATTTCACCCCCACTCCCCATACAGCTGCACAGAGGCAAAATTGGCTATTCATATCTTCCAGAATACCAAAATCACCTGAAATTCCAGCATTTGAGCCACAGGCCTCTTCTCTCCCTGCCTCCCAGCACACATGGCTAAAGATAGATATACCCCCCAAGCAATGTTCCCTCTAAGCTGCGGAGTCTTGTGAGCAAAAATTCTACTTCATGAGCTACTGGCATTAAAGCTGTGAACTACTGCATGAATTAGTTTGCTCTGGGGCCATTTTTCCTGCACTAAAACAAAAATGTGTGAGCTGGATGTGTTCGCTCACACTAACTCAGCTTTGAGGGAACATTGCCCCCCCCAAGTATTCCAGTTCTTTTTCTCTACAGCACCAAGCCCCAGGGCATCAAAATCACCTTAAACTTCCAGTTCATTGTGTGTTTTGATGATCTACAAAGAGAGAGAGAGAGAGAGAGAGTACTTTTCTCCCTTTCTCACAATACAAGAAATTGCTGAGCAGTCAGGTTAAAAGGAAGTACTTCTTCACCCAAAGGGTGATTAACATGTGGAATTCACTGCCACAGGAGGTGGCGGCGGCTGCAAGCATAGACAGCTTCAAGAGGGGGTTAGATAAAAATATGGAGAAGAGGTCCATCAGTGGCTATTAGCCACAGTGTGTGTGTGTGTGTGTGTGTGTGTGTGTGTGTGTGTATATATATATATATATATATATATATATATATATATATATATATATATATATATATATATATATAAATTTTTGGCTACTGTGTGACACAGAGTGTTAGACTGGATGGGCCATTGGCCTGATCCAACATGGCTTCTCTTATGTTATGTGACACAGAGTGTTGGACTGGAGGGGCCATTGGCCTGATCCAACAGGGCTTCTCTTATGTGACACAGAGTGTTGGACTGGAGGGGCCATTGGCCTGATCCAACAGGGCTTCTCTTATGTGACACAGAGTGTTGGACTGGAGGGGCCATTGGCCTGATCCAACATGGCTTCTCTTATGTTATGTGACACAGAGTGTTGGACTGGAGGGGCCATTGGCCTGATCCAACAGGGCTTCTCTTATGTTCTTATGTGACACAGAGTGTTGGACTGGAGGGGCCATTGGCCTGATCCAACATGGCTTCTCTTATGCTATGTGACACAGAGTGTTGGACTGGAGGGGCCATTGGCCTGATCCAACAGGGCTTCTCTTATGTTCTTATGTGACACAGAGTGTTGGACTGGAGGGGCCATTGGCCTGATCCAACAGGGCTTCTCTTATGTTCTTATGTGACACAGAGTGTTGGACTGGAGGGGCCATTGGCCTGATCCAACATGGCTTCTCTTATGTTATGTGACACAGAGTGTTGGACTGGATGGGCCATTGGCCTGATCCAACAGGGCTTCTCTTATGTTCTTATGTGACACAGAGTGTTGGACTGGATGGGCCATTGGCCTGATCCAACATGGCTTCTCTTATGTTATGTGACACAGAGTGTTGGTCTGGAGGGGCCATTGGCCTGATCCAACATGGCTTCTCTTATGTTATGTGACACAGAGTGTTGGACTGGAGGGGCCATTGGCCTGATCCAACAGGGCTTCTCTTATGTTCTTATGTGACACAGAGTGTTGGACTGGAGGGGCCATTGGCCTGATCCAACATGGCTTCTCTTATGTTATGTGACACAGAGTGTTGGACTGGAGGGGCCACTGGCCTGATCCAACAGGGCTTCTCTTATGTTCTTATGTGACACAGAGTGTTGGACTGGATGAGCCATTGGCATGATCCAACATGGCTTCTCTTATGTTCTTATGTGACACAGAGTGTTGGACTGGAGGGGCCATTGGCCTGATCCAACACGGCTTCTCTTATGTTCTTATGTGACTCAGAGTGTTGGACTGGAGGGGCCATTGGCCTGATCCAACACGGCTTCTCTTATGTTCTTATGTGACGCAGAGTGTTGGACTGGATGGGCCACTGGCCTGATCCAACAGGGCTTCTCTTATGTTCTTATGTGATGCAGAGTGTTGGACTGGATGGGCCACTGGCCTGATCCAACAGGGCTTCTCTTATGTTCTTATGTGATGCAGAGTGTTGGACTGGATGGGCCACTGGCCTGATCCAACAGGGCTTCTCTTATGCTCTTATGTGACACAGAGTGCTGGACTGGATGGGCCATTGGCCTGATCCAACAGGGCTTCTCTTATGTTCTTATGTGACGCAGAGTGCTGGACTGGATGGGCCATTGGCCTGATCCAACAGGGCTTCTCTTATGTTCTTACGTGACACAGAGTGTTGGACTGGATGGGCCACTGGCCTGATCCAACAGGGCTTCTCTTATGTTCTTATGTGATGCAGAGTGTTGGACTGGATGGGCCACTGGCCTGATCCAACAGGGCTTCTCTTATGCTCTTATGTGACACAGAGTGCTGGACTGGATGGGCCATTGGCCTGATCCAACAGGGCTTCTCTTATGTTCTTATGTGACGCAGAGTGCTGGACTGGATGGGCCATTGGCCTGATCCAACAGGGCTTCTCTTATGTTCTTATGTGATGCAGAGTGTTGGACTGGATGGGCCATTGGCCTGATCCAACAGGGCTTCTCTTATGTTCTTATGTGACACAGAGTGCTGGACTGGATGGGCCGTTGGCCTGATCCAACATGGCTTCTCTTATGCTCTTATGTGACACAGAGTGCTGGACTGGATGGGCCATTGGCCTGATCCAACAGGGCTTCTCTTATGTTCTTATGTTCACAGATCAAAGTGGGGGCTTCACGCAGAGCTTCCGAAGATCCCAAGGAAAAATAAGGTAAGGCAGTGGAGGGGTGGTCCCCAGGGGCAAGTAAATGTCCCGAAGACAGCGGAGCAGACAGCCTCTGTCCAGTGAGACTACCAGGATGAAACTGCAGTTTTAAGCCTAAGCAGCTGCATGATACTCCGCGTTGCCCCGTCCTCCCCGGATAACCCCGAAGAAGGCGACCTTTGAGTCTGCTACCTCTACTCCCCCCGCCCCGTTTACGCCCCTGCTTCGGAGCATGCGCGTATCGTGACTGGCGGGCTCTCTTCTAGCCACCCATAATGCCTTTCCGCTCCCTTCCCACCTGACAAACACCTTTTACGAGGCCTTCCACGCCTATGGAGAGAAGGCCAACAGCGCATGCGCGCTCCGATCCCCTCCGGCTCAATCCTCCTCCATAGAGATACGAGTCCGACACGTCGCATTGAACTTCCGGTAAACACTAGAAATTGCAAGCGACCGTCGTATTTACGGACGTGGACTGGAGTCACTCTATTGGTGGTCTGTTTCCATACAGAACACAATTTGAGGTCATTAATCTGTATGCTGATGGACTCCCCGCCCAGGGCTTTTTGTTTTTTTGTAGCAGGAACTTCTTTGCATATTAGTCCACACACCCCTGATGTAGCCAATCCTTCTGGAGCTTACAGCAGGCCCTGTACTAAGTGCCCTGTAAGCTCTTGGAGGATTGGGTACATCAGGGGCACGTGGCCTAATAGGCAACGGAGTTCCTGCTCCAAAAAAAAGCCCTGTGTATGACTATTTATTATTTCTATATTTATTACAAGAAGGGTGATTGCACAGGAAAGCTCATACTTCCGACAAAACTTAGTCTTAAAGGTACCACTGAACTCAAACTTTGTTCTGCTGCTTCAAACCAACACGGCTGCCCACCTGGATCCATTTCCATATACTTAACGTTGGAAGTCAGAGTGGAACAGTAGCCCATTCCTAATTTTGAAGTGCTAGGTGGATGGCGAGAGCTCGTGACTCTATACTTCCCATCTTCTCTGAACTCTATACCTGCCGCTCCTCCCTCCCCAGGACCTCCGATTAAGGCGTCTTTCCATATTGCCAGAAAAACTCTCTGGTCGTTTCATGCCCTCCAACGACACCGCCGGGACAAGCGGCGGCTAGTTAAGAAGGGCGGTGTTCCGGTAGTTCCGGAAGGAATCCGAATCCCTAACTCGGCCACGGCTTGCGACTAGCCACCTGAAGTGACGGCGAGGGGTCCTTGCCTGGCGACGTTGGCAGGCGGAAGAGGAAGTGAACCGGAAGAGAGAGAGAGAGGGAGGGGCGGGGCCGAGGCGAGGCTTTGCTGCGCACTGAGAGTCTCTCCCTCGCCGCGGAGCAAGTCGGGGACGAAGCCCCGGAGGGTCGCCGCGCCTGCCGCCTCCGTTGCCGCCGCCATGCCGCTCTTCGCCGCCAACCCCTTCGAGCAGGACGTGGGTGAGTCGCGCGGGCGGCTTCGCCTGTGGACTTTGCCCCTGCAAGAGGCAGCTCAGGGAAAGGCTCCTTCGCCTCGAAGCCCGGAGGGAGGGCCGGGGCAGGGCGGCGCCTGCGACCCCAGGGAAGGGGCCTGCCCACCCACCCAGGGAAGCAGCTCCAGCTCAGGGCATGCGGAGAACTTCCCGGTGGAGCGAGGCCCCAGAAAGGGACGGAGGAGAAGCCGCTTGCGCCTCCTCTCCCCTTCTCTCAGATAGGATCCCCGTGGCTTTTCGGGCTCTGTAATGGTCAGAATAGGGATCCAGGACGGGAAAACGCATCATCATTTTTTGTTTGTATCCCGCCTTCCCCGCCGAAGCAGGCTCAGGGCGGCTTACGTGACATAAATACGTCATTGCAGTAATACGGCGATTAAAGTTCATAGCAATTAAAAGTACAATTGCAATTAAAAAAAACAGCCTAGTCCATATTCCGTCTCTGCTGTAAAACTGACTGTGTGACCTTGGGCCAGTCACTCGTTGCACGCCCGTCAGGGTCATTATAGGAGGCTAAGGGAAGAGCCGTGTAAATGGCTCAGATCTCATAAAGAAGCCCAAGTTCCGTTTCCCATACTGCTGTGAAGCCTAGTGGGTGACCTTGGGGCAGTCACACACTCGTAGCTTAGCCTACGAGAATCAAATGGATTAAGCCTCCTGTCTTATTCTGAGCTCTCTGCAGGAAGGGTGGGATAAAAAATGTGCTAGATAGATTTCTTGTGCGTGGGTTGGCTGAAGCTGCCAGGTGTGTTTCCTTGCTCTACGGTGTAGATATACTACGTTTTTATCCTCCTCCTTGAAGGTTTTCTCTTTTTTCTCATTTGCATCTTACTACAAAACTTTGTGGTAGCTGAGACTGAGAAAGAATGACTGGCCCAAGGTCACCCAGAGAGCTTTGCAGTTGAAGAGAACTTTGGTCTCCTCACTCCTGGTTTGATTTAGGAAGTGCTGTGGAGGGGGTTATGCAAAGGATCAAGCTATTCCTTTGTGTAGCAGAGACTCTATTTTGGAGTGTTGATTTTCTACCACTCCAAGTGGAATGTGAAATATGTTGCCTTTTTTAAAAAGTATTTTTGTATCTAAAAATAATTTAATTTTTTTTTTTGGCGTGTGTGTTCATGTGTGTGCATCTGGAACTCATGGTAACTTCTGGTGACTTTTCTGTATTTTGTCATGCTCAGCATGTTTCAGCAGTAATGGTGTTGAAGACAAGAATATGTGGAAATTTCTTATACTGGTTTCTGCCCTATCATACAGTACCAATAAATCTCTGTGAGGGCCAAATCTTAAGCTAGATGATGATGATATTGGATTTATATCCCATCCTCCACTCTGAATCTCAGAGCGGCTCACAATCTCCTTTATCTTCCTCCCCCGCAACAGACACCCTGTGAGGTGGGTGGGGCTGGAGAGGGCTCTCACAGCAGCTGCCCTTTCAAGGACAACTCTGTCAGAGCTGTGGCTGACCCAAGGCCATTCCAGCAGGTGCAAGTGGAGGAGTGGGGAATCAAACCCGGTTCTCCCAGATAAGAGTCCGCACACTTAACCACTTCACCAAACTGGCTCTCGATGCATGATTTCTGCCCTAAAAACATCTGGGAGATCAGGTTGGAAACAGGACACAGGGCAAGGTGCTGAAAATCTTTCCTCAGCCCACACCGGGATATAATTTCAGGGCAGTTTCATTGGAGAAAACAGTGCAAGGGCAAAGGCTTTACCAAACTTTTCCTCTTCCGTGGCCACTTTTTAGGGTCAGAATGTCAACAGGTCAGGTCATTGGTCTTCAGTATAAAGCTTAACTTTCCTGTAAGAAAAGGTTGGTTGTCAGAGCTTACAGAACTGTGAAAGCAGACAGCTATACGAAATGACTGGTCCAGAGTGGATAGTCTAGTATTCTGGAATAACAGTAACTACCCTAAACTAGTGATTCGCAGTGGTTCAGAAGCCCCACATAGCTCTTTGATATGCATCTGTTTCTGTTATGAGCACCGGTCTCCAGTGCTGCACACACATCATGTTGCAAGAAACATTACCTGGCTTGGTGGGAGGGCTTATGGTTGGCAGATAGTTCCCACCTTGCGTGCTGGAGTGACTGGAGGATGAGTGAACTGCAAGGGATGGAAGCAAAGGGGGCCCATCCTGTCCAGCAGTCCCCAACTCATCCTTCTCCACACATTGTTAAGTCTTCAATCCTATATACTGTTATCTGAGGGTAAGCCCCATTAAGCAAAGTGGGATTTTTGAAGAGCCCTGTAGGATGATACTGTTAATGTCTTCTCAGTTGCTGGGTTGGGACCTTTGAATCCGGTGGGCTCTTGAACAGTCCAGTTCTATCCTGGCTAGTGAACAGGAAAGGGAGAGGTAGGAAGAGCTCTTTAGAAATTGGGAGGATTTCATTGCTGATGTGGGCTCAAGGTAAAACAAACAGCTTTATTTTCAAAACCTGACAGAACTTGTTCGTTATGATTATATCAAGGCGGTAGATATGTAGAGATTCTGTGTAAGAGGCTGGCTATATAGCTGAATGAGAGGTGGTAGAATAGGGCATACCGCTGTTGAATGCTAACCCATAAAACAAATACTCCTGGGAAGTAGAAAATTTAAGATGGAGAAAGGTTCTAACCACCCCATCTCTTGCAGTGTTACAGTTGGACTTGATAGGAACTTTTAACAAAGGATTTAATTTTTTTTTTGCCAAATAAAAGTTCTGGAGAACTTGAAAGCTTTCACACTGTTTTGTGTCATCAAAAGTCAGACTTGAAAGCCCCAGCCCTTATGCCTGTGCTGGCAAATATAGTATGTCACAGAAGTGAGTACACCCCCTCACATTTTGTAAATATAAGTATATCTTTTCATGTGACAACTCTGAAGAAATTGACACTTGGCTACAATGTAAAGTAGTGAGTCTACAGCTTGCAGAACAGTGTAAATGTGCTGTCCCCTCAAAATTACGCAACACACAGCCATTAATGTCTAAACTGCTGGCAGCAAAAGTGAGTACAACCCTAAGTGATAATGTGCAAATGGGGCCCAGGTAGGTCACTGGAAGTTCCACATGGCACCTCATGGCAATGAACTCTCTAAGGATCTGAAAAAACGAATTGTTGCTCTACATAAAGATGGCCTAGGCTATAAGAAGATTGCCAAGACCCTGAAACTGAGCTGCAGCACGGCCAAGACCATACAGCTGTTTAACAGGACAGGTGCCACTCAGAACAGGCCTCACCATGATAGACCAAAGAAGTTGAGTGCCCGTGCTCAGCGTCGTATCCAGAGGTTGGCTTTGGGAAATAGACGTATGAGTGCTGCCAGCATTGCTACAGAGGTTGAAGGGGTGGGGGGGCAGCCTGTCAGTGCTCAGACCATACGCCACACGCTGCATCAAATTGGTCTGCAGGGCTGTCGTCCCAGAAGGAAACCTCTTCTAAAGATGATGCACAAGAAAGTCCGCAAACGGTTTGCTGCAGACAAGCAGACTAAGGACATGGATTTCTGGAACCATGTCCTGTGGTCCTATGAGAGCAAGATAAACTTATTTGGTTCAGATGGTGTCAAGCGTGTGTGGCGGCAACCAGGTGAGGTGTACAAAGACAAGTGTGTCTTGCCTACAGTCAAGCATGGTGGTGGGAATGTCATGGTCTGGGGCTGCATGAGTGCTGCCGGCACTGGGGAGCTACAGTTCATTGAGGGAACCATGAATGCCAACATGTACGCTGACATACTGAAGCAGAGCATGATCCCCTCCCTTCGGAGACTGGGCCGCAGGGCAGGATTCCAACATGATAACGACCCCAAACACACCTCCAAAATGACCACTGCCTTGCTAAAGAAGCTGAGGGTAAAGGGGATGGACTGGCCAAGCATGTCTCCAGATTTAAACCCTACTGAGCATCTGTGGGGCATCCTGAAACAAGAGGTGAAGGTGCGCACGGTCTCTAACATCCAGCAGCTACGTGATGTCGTCATGGAGGAGTGGAAGAGGACTCCAGCGGCAACCTGTGAAGCTCTGGTGAACTCTATGCCCAAGAAGGAGTGCTGGAAAATAATGGTGGCCACACAAAATATTGACACTTTGGACCCCATTTGGACATTATCACTTAGGGGTGTACTCACTTTCGTTGCCAGCAGTTTAGACATTAATGGCTGTGTGTTGCATAATTTTGAGGGGACAGCACATTTACACTGTTATACAAGCTGTAGACTCACTACTTTACATTGTAGCCAAGTGTCATTTCTTCAGTGTTGTCACATGAAAAGATATACTTAAATATTTACAAAATGTGAGGGGGTGTACTCATTTATGTGACATACTGTATTTAACTAAGGTGGGGAGAAGCTGCCAGGGCGTAACTGAATTACACAATAATGGTGTCCAAAAACATTATTTCTTGTGCATCCTTTTATCTTACTCTATCTTTTCATCCAATAATCAAGTATTAATGCTTATACGGGTATTATGAGAGAGATGAAAAATGGTTCAAATACCATGTGGAAAAGCTAGATATAACTGAAGAGGATGTTGCGCTGCAGTCTATTCCACATGACAAGACACTTTCTCTCCTGTCCATAGTTCATAGTGTCATCAGCTGAAGTCAGTTCTGATGGACATTTTGACATCTGAGGACAGATTCACATTTTACAGACAGTCTGTGGTGTTTGTGAGATTGTGAAATTGGTGCTGACCTTTGTTTTTATTAATTTGAGTTACATGTTTTAAAAAATATATGCAACATGTTCACTATACTGTGTCCAATAAAACGGCTACAATTACAAATAGTGCATTAAAATATAACAACCATATTATACAACATTATTTACAAAACATCATGAAGGAAACCTTTTCATGCTGAACCACTTATTGCCAGAGATAGATCTGACAGAAGAGTCTTAAGAAGCTGCCTGCAGGTATCCAGTGAAATAATTTCTAGAGCAACAAGTGTCCCACAGTTTCAGTGCTATAGAACAGAGTCAAATTTCAGATCCTTGCCAAACAGATACGCCATCATCCCATAGATGAGTCATCCCTAAACGAGTCCTCTGGCAGTCATCTCACAGGCGGGCAGCCTCCTTTAGATTTGTAGTTTGTGAAAATTTAAAGGTGGCAAACATTATAGGAAACTGGAAGCAAACTGGTAACCCGTATAGCTCTCCCAAGAATAGGTGTAATATGGGTGGTATAACAAGACAGGAGTTGCATTTGTTCTAGCTGAAGGTGTGACAAACTCAGGACAGAGGTACAGTTATTTGTGTGGGTAATTATAAATTGTGTACCCGTGAAAATGTATTAAACGCTAGGAGTGTGCTTTTCAAAATTAATTTGAAAACTCTAGTATGCCCTCTTGTCAATAGAAACTGACCTAGTCTTCAGCTGCTTCTATCCTGTGGAGGGCAACAGTTTCTGCAGTATCTAAAAATGCAGGGGAAGTGCTTTTGATTTTCAGTTAAACTAATTCTTGTTGAATCAAAAGAGTCTTTTAGATTTAGAGTTTAAAGTGGCATAGATGCTGTGATGGATTCGAATCCAGTAGTGCCTTAGAGACCAACAAGATTTTTTGTTTGTAAGTTTTTAAGAATCAAAGCTCCCTTTATAAGAGCTTTGAAATGTCCCTTCTAATTCAAACACTTTATACAGTGAGGAAGTCTTCCTACACTGATGATGACACAGTCTTCAGTGAGAGCCCATCAACTTCACTTTTTTAGGATACGGCTGATACATAAGAAGACTGATGCAGGTGTGCTTTGCTTTCTGGAACGAGTGAACGTTATAGAAAGCACCAAACAAAATAACTCTCTTGTTTAATCTATCGCTTGCTTATGACCCAAAATACCATGAAAATAGAAAAGATAAGATCTAAGGTAATTTTCTCCTACAGTTTTTTTTTTCCTGTGTTGTTCTACTGAGAGTCCTTGTATTCTACATTGCATACGACATCTCCAGGTGCACACACATGCGCATAAAAATAAAAAGGGAAAAAAAGGACAATAACTTGGAAGCATGCTACCTTCTGTGGCAAAGGCGAGGCCCCTAAAGCTGCTCTCTCGCTCAGAATATACACATAGAAGCCTTTGAAACTGGAACCAATGCACATACAATGATTTATGCAAATAAGAATATTTCACAGTCATAGCCAGTTTTCGAAGGTACTGTTCTTATTAAAACGTTTCCTGCATTCTCAGAAATACAGCAACATTTTTTTTTTCCTCTAGAAAAACAACGTGTCACTGCATGGGTGTCCAGAGTTTGGGGACGCCGCTTGATTTATGGTTGTGCAATAGATATTTCCAAATCACTTCATGCTCTTGGCAGTGCTATATTTCTTTCATACGAAGTTATTCCGATCAAAGTGTCTCGCCAGCCAGATGAAAGGCCCCCTCGTACAAGTCTTGAACTGAATGGCGGACGAGTGTGACTAATCTGTCCTTCTAGAGATGCTTCAGGGGAATCGTCTTGGCTTACAGTTTTCTGCTCGGAATAAAGTTTTCTAGGCCATTGTTAGTACTTGTTTAAGCTTTGCTGTGTTTGACTCTTGTTCTTGCTCTGTATAGGAGTCTGCTTATACAAGTACTAGAAGCGCAGTGAGGTACTGTAATGATCCAAGTTAGCTGCCAGCTGTAGATCTGTGAATAGATATCCTGTGATTTATAACAAAATAAATAGGATATGTGGATAAGGGGAGGGGAGGTAGCCCTTTCCAACCCACTCTGCTTTTGTTTATCTCAGTAATTCCATAAGAACTTCTCCTTGCCTATCAAAATGTACATGCAGGCACCCGGGGTGCAGACAAGATCCAAGAAGTCGATTCGAATACGGAAATGACTGTGGAAGGAAAATAACTAATTTCCCTGTATTATAATGCCAGCATGGCTGCAATTTACTGTCTTAAGAAAGAAAACTTTTGCACTTTTTAAGAGACCCTTTCCCAACTAGTCTGGCTGTTTTCTAGTTTGACCTTTTAAAAATTTCACGGGTAATTAGTTGTAGCTGCATTCGAACCTAGCAGACGAACCACCAAATTTATCTTACAGAGCCTCCCCTAGAGTTCTTAAGCGTCTAAATTTTGTAAAGGTATTTAAGTAATTTGTTATCTCAAAGATGGAGGTGTCTTGTTGCAAAAACGCAGAGATTTAGGAAGACTGCAATGGTTTTCTTTCCGTTACGAGTATGAATAATTTAACACTAACTACTAACGCTGCCGGTCACTATTTGAAATGCAGTTTGAGCTACGGTTTGGATAGAAAAGGAGCATGTTGGGTTCCTGTGTGGTCTAAAGTCAGCATGCAGAATATGACTGAATTTGGGTAAAACAGCTATGAAAGATTTACTTTTTCAGGAACTGTATTATAACATCTGAGATGATAATATCATTAGGGTTTGTAGAATCTTTCGGGATCAAGTGCTGTGTTCTACTGGAGAAAGTTTTCCTTCCAGACGTTTCGTTCTCAGCTGCGGAGAACATCCTCAGTGGCGTTGCAGCCGGAGCAGGCGCTCTGACCTTCTTGGCTGCTGTGCATTGAGTGAAGGCCAAGAAGGTCTGAGCGCCTGCTCCGGCTGCAACGCCACTGAGGATGTTCTCCGCAGCTGAGAACGAAACGTCTGGAAGGAAAACTTTCTCCAGTAGAACACGGGACTTGATCCCGAAAGATTCTACAAACCCTAATGATGTTACCAGTCGTGAAAACCTGAAATCTTTGATGAGATGATAATAGTTGCTGGTTTTATTTTTTTTTTTTTTTGCGCTGTTCTGTCACTCTGATCTTGGGCCTCTGCTTATTGGGAAAATTCCAACCTGTGTAGGGGTCATGGCTTTGGGAGCAGTATATTCAGAATTAAAATGAACAAGAGAGTACTTGTGTCTTAAAAGCGTTGACTCTCAAAGTCCTGTTTTTCTTTTGTAGAAAAGGCCACAAACGAGTACAACACTGCTGAAGACTGGGGCCTCATTATGGATATATGCGACAAAGTTGGTAGCGCTCCTAATGGGTAAGGTGCTTCGGCTTGCCAACTTCTCTGTGGTTTTATGTACCTGTTAAACTCCTGCCCCGTGGCGCAGAGTGGTAAAGCAGCAGTACTGCAGTACTGTAGTCTGAACTCTCTGCTCACGACCTGAGTTCGATTCCGGCAGAAGCTGGATTCAGGTAGCTGGCCCAAGGTTGACTCAGCCTTCCAGCCTTCCGAGTTCAGTAAAATGAGTACCCAGCTTGCTGGGGGGAAAGCGTAGATGACTGGGGAAGGCAATGGCAAACCACCCTGTAAAAAAGTCTGCCGTGAAAACGTTGTGAAAGCAACGTCACCCCAAAGTCGGAAACGACTGCTTCTTGCACTGGGGACCTTTCCTTTCCTAAACTCCTGTGCCTGTTAAGTAGTCTGAGTGTCTTGAACCCAGACCTTAGTGTCAGCTTTGCTGATTCCAGTCTTTAATAATAATAATAATAAAATTTTATTTGTATCCCGCCCTCCCCGCCGAGGTGGGCTCAGGGCGGCTAACAACATTTCATAAAAATTATACGAGTTTAAAATCACATTAGCTTTAAAACATTCCAATTAATCGAGTATTATACAAGTTTCCAGGTACTAATTCCATTTATAAATGATAATAGCAAAAGTCACCCAACAGCGGTCTCTCAGCCAGCAAAGGCCATCCTGAAAAGGGTGGTCTTGCAGGCCCTGCGGAACTGGTCAAGGCACCGCAGGGCTCGCACTTCTTCCGGGAGCTGGTTCCATAATTGTGGAGCTGCGATGGAGAAGGCCCGTGTACGGGTGTTTTGGAGTTTGGCCTCCTTTGGTCCAGGGATAGTCAGCTGGTTCTTCCCTGCTGACCTCAGTGCTCTCTGGGGTTCGTATGGGGAGAGACGGTCCCTCAGGTAGGCAGGTCCTCGGCCATATAGGGCTTTAAAGGTAATAACCAGCACTTTGTAACGAACCCGGTAGGTAACTGGCAACCAGTGCAGTTCGCTTAGCCCCGGCTGTATGTGCTCCCACTTCGGGAGCCCCAATATCAGCCTAGCCGCCGTGTTCTGCACCAGCTGTAACCTCCGGGTTCGGTACAGAGGCAGCCCCATGTAGAGGGCATTACAGTAATCCAATCTTGAGGTGACCGTTGCATGGATCACTGTTGCTAGGTCCTGGCGCTCCAGGAAGGGAGCCAACTGCTTTGCCCGCTTCAGATGGAAAAACACAGACTTAGCAGTGGTTGCTATCTGGGCCTCCATTGATAGTGAAGGCTCCAGTAGAACTCCCAAGTTCTTGACCCAGTGTGCCGCTTTCAGAGGCACACCGTCAAAAACTGGGAGAGGTATTTCCTGCCCCAGGGCGCCGCGACCCACGCAAAGGACCTCTGTCTTCGTCGGGTTCAGCTTCAGCCCACTCAGCCTAAGCCAAGTTGCCACGGCCTGCAATGCCAGGTCCAAATTCCCTGGAACGCAGTCAGGCCGGCCATCCATTAGCAGATAGAGTTGGGTGTCGTCTGCATATTGGTGACACCCAAGCCCATACCCCTGGGCAATCTGGGCAAGGGGGCGCATATAGATATTAAATAGCATCGGGGAGAGAACTGCTCCCTGCGGCACCCCACAGTCAAGTGTGTGCCTCTGGGAGAGCTCACCCCCAATTGCCACCCTTTGTCCCCGACCCTCGAGGAAAGAGGAAAGCCATTGTAGGGCTAGCCCCCCAACCCCTATGTCGGCGAGGCGGCGGGTCGGTAGCTGATGGTCGACCATGTCAAATGCGGCCGACAGATCTAATAACATCAGCACCGCCACGCTGCCTCGTGGTGCTGAGGTCAGCAGGGAAGAACCAGCTTTAGGTATGCACAGTGAGGTGGCTGTATTAAATAATCTTGTTTAAAAAAAAAACACAAACCCAATCCATTTTTGAGAAGGTTTCACTACCGGAAAATATCCCCACTTATATGTTATTTTTTTTGTGTTAGGGAATATGTCACAAACTGTTGACATAATAACGCCATCGGAGCATAAATAAAAAATTAGCATGTTTGCATAAATATTCTTTTCTCATAATAGGGAAACAAGCTCCAGAACTAGGAACAATCTAGTTAATGGTTCTCTTGTGAAGTTGCAGTTTCATTTAATAACCACTTATTTGATTACATGTATCTGCTTGCTACTTAGACTACCAATGCCATCCTAAGCAGAATTGCATCCTTTAAAATCTGATGAAATCAGTGGGCTTAGGACGATATAACTCTGCTTAGGATGGCACTGTAAGCTACCAGGGAAAAACTCTGGCTTGGATATTACAAGGTTTCCCCTGATGGAGATAAATCTTTCCACGCTTCCATCTCTCTTGTGACTTCTGAAAACCATCTGTGAAAATATGGGGGGGGGGGGGGGCTTGTAAATGAAATGCAGTGCGACATGGGTGGTTGCAGTATGGAGGGGGAGTTGGATGAAATCACCTACTTTCACATACCTTTGTAGATTGCTCATAGGATCTAACCCTATATTGGAACTTGGAGATTTGGCAGTGACTTCCTCCAATATGGGCGGTAATATGCACCTGAACGAGGACCTAGCAAGCCAGATTAAAATGCACAGTGCTGTAGTTGGGTTTGCATCAAGTTGTTTTTCATGGAACATTGCTTATTTCATAGTTAAGTAAGATAATCTCCCCTGATGTTGTTTTTCTAGAGCAAAAGACTGTCTTAAAGCCATTTTGAAGAGAGTAAATCACAAAATACCCCATGTTGCTCTGCAGGCATTGACTGTAAGTATAACAAGCGATATTTTATTACATAAATAGAACAATGTAAACTCATTTCAGAATGTTACGCTTATGAACAGATTTCACCTTTGAATCTTATTTGTATCTGTCCATGGAGTGATGCAGTAAATATTTGCCTTTGAACGAATGCTTTGGCATAACTTAACATATATTTTGTATGACAGCTTGTATTGATTTATTTTTCTCTCCCCAATTTCGTTTCTTAGCTATTAGGAGCCTGTGTTTCAAACTGTGGGAAGATTTTCCACTTAGAAATCTGCTCGCGTGACTTTGCCAGTGAAGTGCGCGTGATAATAAACAAGGTAAGGTGCTAGCAGTGAAAGCTAATTTATGAAAATCGCAATCGTGTCTTTACATCTTCTGACATTACCTTAGGTGGTTAGGTGGCAGGAAAGGATTTAGCAAGCTTGAATGGTTAGGGGGCAAACGGAAGAGGCAGGTTAAATTTTGGGGGTGTTACGAACGAGGCAAAGCTATACAAAACAGCGAAACGATTTGCACTTCTGTCACATTCATGACGATTTTGAAGGAGACTGGAGTTTGCAATATATGAAAGAGGCGTGAAATGTAGCGGCAGTGAGTGTAAGGAAAGAGCCAGGGCTTCTTTTGATCAGGAACACAGTTCCAGCTGGCTTGGCGTCAGGAGGTGCAGCCTAGTATGGAAATGATTCCTGCTGGGCTTTTTCTACAAAAAAAGCCTGTGTGAAACAATGGGGATGTCAGGGGGTGTGGCCTCATATGCAAATATGTTCCTGCCAGGCTTTTTCTACAAAAAAAGCCCCGGAAAGAGCCTTTATTCTCCTTCACAGTAGTGGAAGGTCAGGAGCATTAGCGTCTTTGGAAGCTTGTCTTGTGCTTGAATAACAGTGAGAACAATTCTTTTGCGAGCCTATTGCAAATATATTATCGATATCCATTTTGCTCTCAAGATTTTAGGTTGAGCTCTGTACAGGCAATATCTTTTTTTGTAATACAGGTTTCTTTTTGGACAACATACTGTAACTACATATATATTTGTTCCACTGTGCACAACATCCTTTGTGTTTTTGTTGCACAGGCTCATCCTAAAGTATGCGAAAAATTAAAAGCTTTGTTAGTAGAATGGTCGGATGAATTTCAGAAAGATCCACAGTTTAGTCTGATATCGGCAACGATTAAATCCCTTAAGGAAGAAGGGGTTACATTTCCTACAACTGTGTCACAGGTAAGCGATTTGGTTTGGTTTTGTTTCACTTGCGTTAGCATGTTCTTCTGTATCAGCAACATCTTTTGAAGTCAAGAGTTACATACCTGAGCTTGCTTGCCTTAAGGATTATTTAATTGAAATGTTTAGTTTCTTATCCTGACAAGGTTTTTAGAAGTATCTTATTCTGTATCATAGCATCATGGGGATAATTGTCAGCCCCACCTACGCAGGGAATTGTAGTAGTCCTAAACTTAGGGCTCTGTTAAAGGCAAATAAATAAATGAAGCATGCACAAGATGCCCAAGAACTTGGAGAACAATCTTCACACTGAGTCTTTTGCTTCCTGATCCAAAGGTACGCTCTCTTTTGCCATGCAGTCACAAAATGATTACAAAGATGGGGTGGATGGATGGGAGTGCTTATTTACTTCGTGGCTGATTTCTGGCTGAGACTCAAAGCAGATTACAAAATATAAAAAACAGACAGCATTCAACATCCATGAACAGTGTAATGAGACTGGGATTACAGAACTAGAAAACATTGTGAACTGCAAACCGTCTAAGGCTTGTTATGTTGTAAACGAGGCAGGAAGTAGGTTACAAAGGAAGAAGACGATGCAATAAAGCCAAGATAGGAGTCAAGTTGCACCTTTAAGACCAACTTAGTTTTCTTCAGAACGTCAGCTTTCGTGTGCTCTCTGAGCACACTTCATCAGACGAGGAATCCGGTACAGTGAGCAGAGTTACACATAGCTGGTAGTCAGTGACTCAGAATGCAAACTGGTACAATTCTGGTTGCATTCTGAGCCACTGACTACCAGCTATGTGTGGCTTTGCTCACTGTACCGGGTTCCTCGTCTGATGAAGTGTGCTTTCTCTCTCTCTCTCGGCTTGGCTTCGCGAACGAAGATTTAAGAAGGGTGCAATAGTCCACGTCTGCTGCAGGCTCGCTGGTGGCTGACAAGACCAATGTGGGACAGGCAGGTCCGGCCACAGCGGCTGCAGGGAAAAGTCTGATTTAGGGTTGGTGCTGTAGCAGTGCAATTCTTCCTCAATCTCCTTTTGTCCTCAAGACCAGCTATGCGTGCGTTCTCAAAGGAAGAGACAGCCTGGTGGATGGTGTGCCTCCATGCTTTGCGATCTAAGGCTAGGTCAGACCACTGGTGATGGTTGATGTGACAGGTGCTAAGGGATTTCTTCAAGGAGTCCTTGTACCTCTTCTTTGGTGCCCCTCTATTTCGATGGCCGGTGGAGAGTTCGCCATACAGGGCAATCTTGGGAAGGTGGTGGTTTTCCATCCTAGAAATATGCCCTGCCCAGCGCAGCTGCGTCTTCAACAGCAGTGCCTCGATGCTGGTAACCTCCACCCGCTTGAGGACTTCAGTGTTGGTCACAAAGTCACTCCAGTGGATGTTGAGGATAGTGCGAAGGCAGCGCTGATGAAAGCGCTCAAGGAGTCGCAGGTGATGACAGTATAAAACCCACGATTCAGAGCCGTAGATGAGGGTTGTCATCACAACCGCTTTGTAAACATTGATCTTTGTGCATGAAAGCGTACGTTCTGAATAAAACTTAAGTTGGTCTTAAGGGTGCAATTGACTCCTATTTTGTTCTACTACTCCAGACCAACACGGCTGATTACTTGGATCTGTAAAACCAAGATGATGCGCTAAAAATTGCCATGGACTACAATACTATTCCTTTATAAAAAATATGCCCCTAAATGTTTTGCTTTGTGCATTCTGGTGCATGTTAGAAGCGTGGGAGCATTCCCGACTTCCTCAGGAATGCCATTCCACAAGGCGGAAGGCACAGAAGGAATTCCTGTGTACATGGAAATGTTGATCGTTTGCAGGGTGGCACCTTCAGAAGCCTTTGCTCAAACAAGTGACGTTATCGTGGCAGGAAAGCTGCGGTTGTAACATGGCGAAAACCCACTTCCTTGTGACAGATTTCATGCATTAGGGTGCAAACAAGACATGGAAAAAAACCCCCTCGGCAATATATTAGGAAGAAATGAACTAGCCCAACACTTCAGATAGAAATCCTCCTCTACGCTCAATATTAGTTTATCTAATGCTGTTCACTGTGTAGCGCTGTGTAGAAGGATGAAGAACTCAAATTGTTTTCTGGCACCTGCTGAAGATGCTCTCTGGTTTGTTCTATGCTTTGGTGCTGCCTTTCTCTAACTGATTCTCTTTGACGTACACAGAGGCTGCTGCACAATTGCTTTTAAAATGGCTACTCTACTGCTGCTTATCCATGTGGATTTAGCCTAAGTTGTTTTCTTGAAAGTTCAACCAGTCCCTGAGGACTCTAAAACTGTTTGCGTAAGAATCGCTCCTAGATCGCTTGTATGAACCTTATCCCTGTATACATGACGGGCTTTTGTGCGATCTTTTAAAAAGCCTTGTCAATGTAGTTTGCTGTATTTCTCATTGAGTTTTAGTAAGAAGGTTAGAACTGAACGGTAGTGTGTTAAAATGACAGGGGGGAAAGCATTAGACTATGAAATGAATCTGTACAAAGCACGGCATATGTGGTTTCCCCCCCTGCTGTTTGGATTTGATTCAGTGCAGAATTTCCCCGTGCATTAGAGCTCTTTCACAAGTAATAAGGCAATAAAAGTCCTGACCTGGCTAGCCCAGTCTTGTTAGATCTCAGAAGCTAAGCAGGTTCAACCTTGGTTTGTTTGGATGGGAGACTATCTAGGAAGTTCAGAGTCGTGACACAAACCACCTTTAAATACCTCTTAACTTGAAAACTCTGAGGTGCCATTAGTCAGGTATGACTTGAGGCAAAAAAAAGGGGCCATAAAATGACCACGATAAGCACTTGGACTAAGCCTAATTTAATATATCTCCATTTGCATTTCCCCCAAGCGAGTTGTTATACAACCAGATTCTGGGAACAGAAGAGAAGATCTTGTGCAAGAAGAAAAGTACTCAGTCACCTTTTATGTTTCCACTTGTGCATTGCTGGATCCTTTGTTTGTACTAATTGTGAAGCATCTTGTGTTATGAATGATAATTACAGCTTTTGTAATGATACCATACACTAGGTTACCTCATTGCTTTTTTTTACATTAAAATGGATGATGAGTGTCTGAAGTTTCTTCCCTGTTTAAAACACCTTCACATTAGGGGTGCTGCAATCATTTCCACAAATGAGTTCACTAGGAGAATTTACCATAATTGACGAGAATTATTTTAGCAAGTTGATCCCAGGATTAGAGCTTGTTGGCGTGAACACCTTCCGGAGTTGTTTGTGGCTGCACAGTAGTTTTTTTGCCTAAGCCATGGGCAGAGATAAGGGTGATTAACACACCAGAATGAAGCAATAATGCATGGCAATTGGTTGGGTAACTTACAGTGCAATCCTAAGGATACTTTCCTGGGAGGAAGCCCCATTGAATAGGCTGTAATAGAATTCAGAGTAGACTTGCTTAGGATTGCTCTCTTAATCTTTTAGAAGGAGAGCAGATCATTGAGCAGTGTGTGTGTATGTGTGTGGGGCGGGGAGGGAGGGGGGGGGATGGGTGGATGGATGGATGGTAGCCACAAATGCCAGTAGAAGATGAAGAAGATATTGGATTTATATCCCGCTCTCCACTCCAAAGAGTCTCAGAGCGGCTCACAATCTCCTTTACCTTCCTCCCCCACAACAGTCACCCTGTGAGGTGGGTGGGGCTGGAGAGGGCTCTCACAGCAGCTGCCCTTTCAAGGACAACCTCTGCCAGAGCTATGGCTGACCCAAGGCCATGCTAGCAGGTGCAAGTGGAGGAGTGGGGAATCAAACCCGGTTCTCCCAGATAAGAGTCTGCACACTTAACCACTACACCAAACCGGCTCTCTATTTATTCAGTAAACTTGAATAAATTTTACTGAAGTACTTCTAAGGTACAATTAGAACAAATAATAGATAAAGAAAAAGTAGAATGGGGCTTAAATCCTTATTCCTAGGAGTAAGCTTCTTGAATAAAAGGGAACTTCTGTCTGAGTAGACCTGCTTAGTATTATTATCTGAGTCCTCAAGGTTTACAGTTCCCAGGCATAGAATAAATAAGTGGAACATTTGCAAAAGCATCCAGTTTTCCTATGTATCCTCCCCCCCCCCCCCCCCACAATGTTATTTCATCTTTCCTGCACTCTGCCATGTGGTGTAGTAGTTAACAGTGGTCTGGGCTTTGGGATGCCCAGGTTTGAATCCCTGCTCTGCTATGGAAGCTTGCTCGGTGATCTTGAGCCAGTCATGCACACTCAGCCTAATGTATCTCACAAAATTCTTGTGACGATAAAGTGGAACAGAGATGAAGCAACTTTGGGTCCCCTTTGGGTTTGAGAAAGGCAGGGTAGGAATTAAGTAAATAAAAATAGTCTCTCCCCTCTTCCTGCTTTCTTCTGTTCCTTCCACACACACACCCCGCCCAGCCGACCTAAGAGGGGAGGGGCTGTGGCTCAGTGGTAGAGCATTTACTTGGCATGCAGAAGGTCCCAGATTCAATCCCCAACATCTCCAGTCAAAGGATCTGGCAATAGGTGATGTGAAAGACCTCTGCCTGAGACCCTGGAGAGATGCTGCCAATCTGAGTAGACAATATTGACTTTGAAGGACCGAGGGTCTGCTTCAGTATAAGGCAGCTTCATGTGTCCTTTAAGCTACCTCTATCTTCATCTTCTCCTTACTACTTGTTTTAGGGTCAGCTTTGGAAAACTCCACCTGCAAGAAACCATGACATTGCAGGGAATGCTTGGAAATAAATAATTAAAAGAAAAAACAGTTAGAATTCATTTTAAAATGAATTCATTTTGGAAGACATTTGTGATAGATTTTAAGTTTGGTTGCAGAGGAACGAATTAAGCCTCTGCTGCATCGTCATCATCAGGCAGTAAGAGACAGATATGCATGCATCCCCCTTAGTATGTTAGTGTGCTGTTGTTCAGCGAACTCCAGTGACTGGCTTGATGGCTTAGCAATCACCAGTAAACGGGGTGGTACATTCACAACCGGCAGTTGAGTCGATCCAACTATGTGCATTCCTAGTTTGCATATTTTTCTGATCTTTTTGAGAGGTTGTGATGCAGTAGTATAGAGAAACTAGCTGGTAGTTGTCTTTTGAGTGTTGTCTCTTTTAAAAAACGAGGTCTTTTCATGACATGGATGCTGTGGCTCCTGGAGTTTGAGAAGTTACCAAACAAGACCACTGAGAATTTTGTGTGTGTGTTTGAGTTTTAAAAAAATTGTCTTGGACAAATGGGAGCATAGCATTTGAAACAGAAGTCTGGGTTTGGTTCTAGCCAAGCCCACATGAGTGCCCTTGGAGAAGAAAGTTAGGAAGGATGGGAAATTGCACTTCTGAAAGCAAATAACTTGGAAGCTGTATAGCCACAGGCATCTATCAAATCTTAGCATTTGGAATGGAAACATGGAAAAAATAATAAGAGCTAATCTTGAAGTACTGCTTTCTTGGTACTGCTGATCTACCTACCCTTCCCTGAATGGGATGATGCAGGCTAGCCTGATCTCATCAGATCTGGGAAGCTAAGCAGAGTCAGCTCTGGATAGTACTTAGATCACAGCACCACCAAGGAAGTCCATGGTCATTATGTAGAGGTAGGCAATGGCAAACCACCTCTTATCTTGAAAACTCTTTGGAGCCCCCATAAGTCAGCTGTGACTTGACAGCACCTTATACAAACTGAACTGCCTTACAGGACCGTTGTAAGTTTCTAGGGTACTTTATAGGAAGCACTTAATGTGAAGTGCATTATGTAAAGCCTTAGTAATATAAGGACTTTACTCTTGTTTTCATGGAGTTTTAATGGTGCTGAATTGTCCCTGATTGCACCTCAGTGACACCTCAAGAAACATGAGAACCTCAGTGGATGTTAGGAAACTGTTTATTAGCAAGAAATGCACTAGCTTTTGTCCGGGGCAGTGATGCTCTGTATTCTTGGTGCTTGGGAGGGGCTACAGTGTAAGGGCTTCTGGTGTCCTGGCCCCACTGATGGACCTCCTGATGGCACCTGTTTTTTTTGGCCACTGTGTGACACAGAGTGTTGGACTGGATGGGCCATTGGCCTGATCCAGCATGGCTTCTCTTATGTTCTTCTGTGACACAGAGTGTTGGACTGGATGGGCCATTGGCCTGATCCAACATGGCTTCTCTTATGTTCTTCTGTGACACAGAGTGTTGGACTGGATGGGCCATTGGCCTGATCCAACATGGCTTCTCTTATGTTCTTACGTGACACAGAGTGTTGGACTGGAGGGGCCACTGGCCTGATCCAACATGGCTTCTCTTATGTTCTTATGTGACACAGAGTGTTGGACTGGATGGGCCATTGGCCTGATCCAACATGGCTTCTCTTATGTTCTTAGCTTGAAGCATTGTGTATATATCAGGAGCCCAGTTTCCAAACTAAATGGGCAGTTTCTGCCAGTCCCCCTCCCTCTCCTGTTGTATACTCCCCATGTCATTCCTCAGGGTCCCCTGTCCCTCAGGAGTGACAGTTTGTGAGGAACAGTGAGCTGCAGTAGGAGAGGAATTTCCTGCCAGTGGAAAATGTAGTCCGGATTCAACCCAGTTGAGACTGAGAAGAGTTCCACGGAGGTTCTGGCTCAGATTGTGGCAATGCTGCTTATAGCCTTCCTCAGTTACATCAAGTAATGTCTCTGATCTGTCTCTCAGGACCTGAGTTGGCATTTGCACAGGAGTCTGTGTAAATGACATTATCTTGTGACAAAATTGAATAAGAATTGCTACTGTGGAGAAGGGAGGTGGGAGTTACTGCCTAAAGAATTTGAGTCAGAGCATTTCAGCCTTTAAAACCTTTCTTTTGACATTCCTCTTGTCTTCCTGTTAAAGTTTTTGGGGCAAAAGGCTTACCTGGGACAGCATATTGATATTGCCGTTACATTTTACAGAGTGTCTCAGCTGCTGCCAAGAATGGCGTCTCATCAAACAAGAACAAAGAAGACGAAGATATAGCTAAAGGTAAAGCATTAGTAACTGAGATCTTTAGAAACATTTCAGATGTTATATTGTTGATCTTGAAATTGCCGTTGGCCGCTTCAAGTGTATAATGTTTTCCTTTTACAGGAAGCCTAACCCACGTAGTGGAAAGAACTAGAGTGGGAATACAAGGATGGGAGCAATGTGTTTTTAAGGTTGTGGAGGCTGTGGGGAAATGGGACGTGCTATTAGTGAGGGATGTGGGCCTTCGAACTTGGACGTTTCTAAACCTACTTTCCCCCCTTTGTCGAGGGCTCGACGTATTAGCCATCTCTTACAGCCATTTCTACAAGCTTTAGCAGTTTGCATTGCATTTCTGAAGCGAGTCAAGAGCTGACACAGGTTGCCTGTCAGCAGTTTCATATTTGAAGCCTTAGATGTCCATGGCTCTTGCCAGTGAATTGTGGAAGCTCTCCGTGCTGAATGGTAGCTGCTTCCCTCAGCCCAGAGAACTGACTTAGCGAGTTAACACCGCTTGCACATTGCTTTCTTGAATGTACTGGATGTCAGCCATAGTTGGTTGTATACAGACGTACAGAACATTCTCATCTGTAAATTATAATCTTCAAATATTAAGCCATATGTCCCCGGGCACGTGTGCCAGTCAGCAGTACAACAGACCAGTTTTCTCAGCTTGTGGGGCAAGTCCCTTGTCTAGCCTTTTTTCCCTTGTCGAGATATGCTTTTTCTTCTATATCTGTATGGGGAGGGGAATTAGAGATGAACTTCTTCTTTTTTAAAATGAAAGCTGGGAATTCAGAGAACCTCCTAAGTCTGGCCTTATAAAGCTCCAGCAATCTGTCTATATTTTAATGCCTTTTGCGACAGAACTGGCCCAATTCTGCCTTCAGACCCGGTCCCGTCAACTCCCTATTGAGTCGCCAACTCCTGGAGGGAGCTATTTCCCCTCCGGCCACTTGGGCTCGCTGCCACCACCTGCTCAGTCTAGGGGTTCAGATTGAGAGGAACAGGACTCCCAATCCCCTTCTCCAGCTCTGAGGCCAGGCCTCAAGGTCCTCTGCCACCCTGTACTTGGGTATCACAGAGACCACAGCACTTCTTTGGGGAACCCCCGGAGGATTGGCACCTTATCCAACTGCATGCCTTCCCCCTTCCCCGGGGCCCCCTTCATAAAGCAGCGTAGTCTAAAGCGGTTGGGGATCTATGTGGTACAGAGTTTGACTGCCAACTTTCAAAACAGTAAAAATGTTTAATAAGAAGAGAAAGAAAAAAATAAAATAAAAACAAAAACAGTTACATGTAAAAGTTTAGCACAGCACCTGAACAGCCACCCGAGGGACAAATAAAGGTGGATATAAACGCATCCTCTCGCCCTGGTGTAAACTTGCCCTACCTTGTGAATTACTACATGGGGTCCATTCCGCCTCTCCCACAGGCAGGAGCCCACAGACTGGCAACCTCTCTCCTTGTGCGCCAGCCGAGGACTGCCCTTTTCCCGCCTAACTGAAATAAAAAAACCCAAAGAACTTCCTGCCCCTCTAGGAGGCTTTCCCCTTAAGAGTTGCTGGTTTAACTCCACAAGGGAGAAGGGAATGAGGGGAAGGCTAAAGAACTTCCTGCCCCTCTAGGAGGCTTTCCCCCTAGAGGCGCTGGTTTAACTCTGGAAGGAAGGGGGGGGGATGAAGGGTAGGCTAGGCCACAAAGCCTGCTTTAGTAGTTTCAGGTTCCCCTCCAACCAAGCACCAACATTACCTAAGATGGCGTTTCTCCACACCTTTGGGGGAAAAAAAGGAGGAGGGTGCTGCGATGCCACCAGTGATGGCAGCGCCCTCCATTGAAAAATTGTCATTATTGAAGGCACATGCATAAGAAAACAAACTGGTTCCACAAGGAGTACAGAAATGCCTACACATATTCCAATGCTTGTGGATAATCTTCCAAGAAAATCAGGAGTAAGTCAAGTTTGTGGAAAAGCCCTTACATTAGATTTATGGGGAGGAATTCATAATGACCACTCATCTATATGGTATTTGGGGGCAGAAGGATCTTGGAACTGTTACTTTACTCCCGTGCATTGCTGTAGAAGGGAAGCAGAGGTCCCGTTCGATTACTTTTCTAATTCCAGCGTTGGATTAGTAGTACCCTGATCTTCACATGTAAGAGCAGCCAAAGGTCTGAAGTGTATGTGGCCCCAGAAACTAGAATAAGTTTATTAGGCTGTCCCAAACTCAAAAACTTGAAGAAACATGACCGTAACAGTGTAAAAGATGTAATCAGCACATTTCGTCTTTTGTTTGGACTACAAAAGAGGTTTGTGTGTGTTTCTTTTCTGATCATAGCAATTGAGTTATCTTTGCAAGAACAAAAACAGCAGCAAACGGAAACAAAATCTTTATACCCATCTGTAGAAGTTCAGCAGAACAATCAGAAGATCTCAAGGAAGGTGCGGGCTTTGTATGACTTTGAAGCTGTCGAGGACAATGAACTCACCTTTAAGAGCGGCGACATTATTATTGTTTTGGATGACAGGTATATTCTGTTTCAATCAAAGTTTGTATGGGGAAAGGGAAGTAGCTATTGAACTCAAGTTTTTTCTTGCTGCCTGCACTCCCTACTCTTCGTACTCAATACATGCTACACTGTGAGCTTCTGTTCTGCTGATGATTTCTAAAGCATATTTTTAACTACATTTGGATCACAATTCTTAAAGGCTGTCCTGTGGATCTTCTCTTACATTACAGGATAGCCTACATTCTTGACTGGAATTATAGTGCTTCTCACTTGTGCATGTCGCCCCCAATAAATGCTTTTAGAATCATAGAATTGGAAGGGACCTTCAGGGTCATCTAGTCCAACCCCCTGCACAATGCAGGAGCTTCACAAATACCCCCCCCCCACACACACACATCTCCAGTGACCCCTGCTTCATGCCCAGAAGATGGCAAAAACCTCCAGAATCCTTTGTCAAACTCACTTGCAGAAAAATTGCTGATTGATCCCAAAGTGTCAATTAGCATTTCTCTGGGCATGTAAGAAAGGGCCACAAGAACAAAGCACTGATGCAACCCTTTCCTGCCCTCCTTCCCATGATTGGCGTAATTCACAGAATCAGCATTGCTGTCAGATGGCCATCTAGCCTCCGCTTAAAAACTTTGATGGAGAGCGCACCACTTCCCAAGGAAGCCTGTTCCACTGAGGAACCGCTCTGTCAGGAAGTTTAGCCGGAAACTCTTTTGATTTAGTTTCAATCCATTGGTTCTGGTCCGACCTTCTGGAGCAACAGAAAACAGTTCTGCCCCATCCTCTATATTGGCACAAGCAGAGCAAACCAATAGTAGGGAACATGGTCTGTGCAGCGCAGAACCAGCTAAAATATGTAAACTATGACCGACAGAAATATAGCACCTATTTCTACCTACTTTATATTTTTATATCTTTTAATCTCCTATTCTCTTATTTTTATATTTTTAAACTTTATTAATTCATGTAATTGTATTATTTAAACCATTGCTGTCTATTTTAACCGAATCTTGCTTGTCATGTCTGTGAGCCGCCCTGAGCCCGCCTTCTGGTGGGGGAGGGCGGGATATAAAAATAAAATTTGCTTTGCTTTGCTTTGCTTTGCTAAAAACTCAAACCGTGACAAAAAGTCTAATCCTCCAGAAGCAATACAACATTTATAAAGTAGAATAAATGTTAACAATGGCAACATTTACAGTGAATGCTAAATACATACACATAGGAATATTACATAATGCAGCAACACTTCACCATCTTACATGGAGAGCCAGTTTGGTGTAGTGGTTAAGTGTGTGGACTCTTACCTGGGAGAACCGGGTTTGATTCCCCACTCCTCCACTTGCACCTGCTGGCATGGCCTTGGGTCAGCCATAGCTCTGGCAGAGGTTGTCCTTGAAAGGGCAGCTGCTGTGAGAGTCCTCTCAGCCCCACCCACCTCACAGGGTGTCTGTTGTGGGGGTGGGAGATAAAGGAGATTGTGAGCTGCTCTGAGACTCTTTGAGTGGAGGGCTGGATATAAATCCAATATCTTCATCTACCTCACAGGGTGTCTGTTGTGGGGGAGGAAGGGAAAGGAGATTGTGAGCCGCTCTGAGACTCTTCGGAGTGGAGGGCGGGATATAAATCCAATATCTTCATCTTCTTCTTCAGGTAGAGAGAAATAGTCTCAAAAAAGCACTCCAAAACATTATAATCCCGTGTCCCTTTATTATTAGGTGCTTGCTGATTTCTCTGGACTGGAGACTCTTCTCCCAAAGTTGGGGCGCAGAACCCTTGAGCTCGACAATCATTTTGTCTCTTCGTCGAGAACCCTGGTTCGCCCTGCCGTATAGCCTTGTTTAAAAGGTTTACATTCATTTCAAAAAGGAACCAGATAAAGCCTTCACTGTTTTCAAACCAGAGCAGAGCAAAGCAGTGGCATCACGTCATGTGATCTGGACGCTATAAATCTGTTGATTGCAGTCCAAAATTGCGTTGGCCTTTTTAGCCGCATCACACTTCTTCAACATTATTATTTCCTTATCAGGTAGATGCAGATCCAAAAATCAAATTGAAAAAGTACGCATTGGAAGATAAAGCACACAGATAATTCATTGTAGTTGCTTTTAAGTAATGACTGTGCCACTGTATTTAATAGTAAAGTGGCTTGCTGTCTTGCCAAGCATGAAAGCTGCAAAGAAAACCAGGCCACCCCAGACATGGCAGGGATCTCTCCATGGTCTGCGGACTCCTTCAATACGCAGGAAAAATAAAACTTGGTAAATTTAGCCAGATGAACGGGGAACATGAAAAGCCCAGTGATCACTGAATAATTAATATATTTCAGGAGTACAGAATGTTGAAAATCTGTGGGGGGTGGGGAAGAATAAATAGGGCTGAGAAGTAAAAGCTTGTTCAAACCTCTGAGAAATTACAGAATCCAGGGTAGTTTTCCAAATTGTTTTTCCTTCCCGTAGTTCCTTGAGGGTTCTTGGTATTTTTGTGTATTAAGATTGCATTTGAAATGGCTTCATTTAATCAGTTTCATAGTCAGGCCTTGAATTCAGCAGGAGCTCACAGGAGCACAGCTCCTGAACCTTTCTGATGCCCCCTCCCCCCCCCCCAACCTTGTTCATTTAATCGTAGGTGCAGCTGCATAACAATCCCTCGATTAGGAGAGCGGGCAGCCAGCCAGCCAGCCAGCCACCAGGAGCTTTGCCACACAGCTAGCAGCCCTCATTAACCCCTGGAGAGGCCCACGCCACCCTTTTTCACTTCTTATGTGATTTTGGATGGCGAGTGGCTTACTGGCCTTTTGACTGAGGGTGGGGGTGGTCAAGGAGAACCCCAGGTGAGTGAGGTCTGCTTGGGCTGGATCTTTAACCAGCCCAAGCAGGCCTCACTCGCTTGGGGCAGTCCTTTTTTGCGTTGGGTTGCTTTTGGCTGGTGGGCGGGCAGTGTATGCTAATAAGCTATGCTAATGACCTCCACCACCTATTTTTCTACGAAATGACCCGTGTTCATAGTTACAGTCAACCTTTGATAGTTTGGAGGACATCTGCAGTATTTAAGGTCTTAGTGAATCCACTGCAGCGTTAATCCAATCTAAGTTAATTGAAATCAGTGGTCTTAGACTCTGTGTAGATTGTCCTGTCTCGATCTTAGTTGAAAAGGAGAAAGAACAGAGTGACTTTTGTCAAAAACAGATTCTGCATTGTTATACTTAAGTAGTTTTATGGGGCAGTTGCCTTTTCAGTTTTGTACTGTTAGAAGACCCTGGGAAATTTGAAATTGTTCCTCCAGTACTTTGCTTGTCCTGCGTAGCAAATGGTTAAGGTGGTCTCTGTGGCTTTTCCTTAACAACTTCCTTGGATAAAAAATGCATTCTAGTTAGTAGCTGCTTGCAAATAAAGAGAAGCCCAGGCCTGTATCTTAAGGTTTTGAAGGGAAGGGGCAGTGTAGTATTGCAATTCAGTTCTGTAAATCTTTTTTCTGCTTAGTGATGCCAACTGGTGGAAAGGAGAAAATCAAAGAGGGGTAGGATTGTTCCCATCTAATTTTGTGACCTCTAACTTAAATGAGGAGCTTGAGTCGGGTAAGTATGAATTAAACTCTCGGTTCATAAACACTTAAATGATAAAATGTTAGTGCTGCAGAGGAATGTACTGTGAAATTGAACATGTTCAAAGTCACTAAGGATCCCAGAAACAGAATCTGGATCCTTTGATTCACAATGCCTAATTGTGCTCTAATTGCTTAATTGCTGCTACTCAGTGCAAGGGCTCTTGTGTTTTGTGGACAGTAAATTCTCATTCTGTCAGCAGTATGTTACTTTAGGACAAGGCTGAGCCACGCAGGGGTTCACTTAGCTCTAAAGATGTTGCTAAAGATGGGCTGATATGATTCTTAAGTGCTGTGATCAAATAAGTCATAGGGACTATGTCATGGCCTATCTACACTGGCTCCCCGTTTGTTTCTGGGAACAATTCAAGATTTGGGACTTGAAGGACTGCCTACTCCCTCCTTCTCAGTCTTTCAGTAATAAATATGACAATTCCGATGTCTGTTCAATAGCAATAAGAAAAGGAGGGCAGCATTAAGATAGGGATGGGGTAAAAAAAAATGAGAGGGGGAGAGTGGGGAGGGAGAGAGGGAGTCCAACTGATATAGCCAGTGTAGCTGATGGAGCACAGGTTGTATATGTGCTCTTAAAAGGGCCCAGTATGAACTCCCTGGAGACTACTACAATCATCTTTGAAAGTCTTGTTTTGGGTGACCATGCCTTCTGAGGTTAGGCGGGTGGCAACCTGAGAGAGCGCCTTCTCTGTCATACTGCCAAGGTTGTGGAACTCTGTTCCCAAGGAGATTCATCTGCCACCTTCTGTTGCAATCTTCCACCAGTGGGCGAAGACTTTTTGTTTCATTTGGCATTTTCGCCGTGATTCCTCTTTCCTGACTAATGTTTTAATTTTTATGTCTTCGTAAGTATTTTCACTCTGTGTTAAATTTATTTGAATGGCTTGTGTTTTGGGGGAGGGTGACTTTAATGTTTTTTTAAACGTGATTTTATTGTGTACTTTGGTGGCCTTTTATGAGGGCAGAAAGGTAGAATATAACTTTTGTAAATAAGCGAACTATGGTATTGCCATATTAAAGCATTCAAATATTTCTGGTCAGACTCTTCAATGTGAAGAAAAGGAATGACTTCCAACTTGCCATCTGAGATCTAAGCTTAGGGTACACACTGTGTGTGTGTGTTAAAGGATGTTTTTGGATCAGAAGAGTAACGTTTTCCCTGTGCTGTTATATTATTTTTAACTACCATATTTTTCGGTCCATAAGGCGCTCCGGACCATAGGACGCACCTTCCTCCTGGGGGGCGATCCGCTGCCTCTGCCTCCGATCCGGCGCTTCCCCCGCGCCTGCCTGCCTGGCTCCATCTTCTTCAGGCAAGCACTGGGATCGCTCCACGTGGCCCCACCACAAACCCAGTGCTTCACAAGCACCGGCTGCGGAGGGGGCAGCGTGCTTCCTCTTTGTCTGTCTGCCTGGCTCCACCTCTGATGTTTAAAGCAAGCGCTGGGATTGCTCCCTCCGCCCTCCGATCCCAGAGCTTGCTTTAAGCATCAAAGGTGGAGCCAGGCAGACAGACAAGGAGGAAGCACGCTGCCCCCTCCGCAGCCAGCGCTTGCGAAGTGCTGGGTTTGCGGTGGGGCCACGTGCAGCGATCCCAGCGCTTGCCTGAAGAAGATGGAGCCAGGCAGGCAGGCGTGGGGGAAGCGCCGGATCGGAGGCAGAGGCAGCGGATCGCGCCTCCCCCAGGTACGTACCTTCGGACCATAAGACGCACACACTTCCCCCCCACTTTTTTTTGGGGGGGGGGAGTGTGTCTTATGGTCCGAAAAATACGGTACTTTTCAGGCAAGATTGCCGTATAATTAAGATCCATCACAGAGGTACAGTAGTAGGGAGGTGCTTGTGTGCCTTTGGCAGACTCCAGGACTTGATGGTAGGGATGAGTACAAACCTCGTTTTTCAGTTCAGCTTGTGGTTTGTGAGCCACTGAAACTTTAAACCCCTGGGTTTTGCTCCCTGTGGCTTTTTATGGGGAGCAGAAAGCAGGGGTTTCCAAACAGCTGAGCAGCAGGGAGCTCCCTGCCTCTCAGCTCTTTCTCATAAAGACCAGATTCTGCTGTTCACGAGCTGTAATGAAATGCTTCAAAATTTGTGGAAGTTTGTTGTGGTTCTTCAGTTCATGGACATCACTTTGTGAGCCAGAAACCAGTCAAAATTTGTGACGAACTTGAGTTCATTAGCTGGTTTGTGTCATACCATACCAAACCTTTCATGGCATAATAGATTCAGATAAAAATACACAGAATATAAAAATTTAAACATTGGAGATAAAATAAAAATGAAACCGAACTTACAGATGCATTCAGACATGGTCAGAATTAAATTTAAGGATGTCAGCCAGAAATTTTGCCACAGCCTCACTAACCACCCCCTCAGTATCACTCAATAAATAACAACAGGGTGGCAGAATAGAAAAATCTGGAGAAAAAGAAAGCTTGCCAAATAAATCTTTACGGAGGTTATGGTAAAAAGAACAATCAAGCAATATATGCTGGATTGAGTCAGGAGTATTCAATCCACAGGAGCAAAGTCTGTTGGCTAAAGGGACTCGCTGATTTGTGTCCATCTCTAGTTGATGGCATGGTTCGGGCTCTTCCCTAGAGTAGGCAGAGCTGAAAGAGCTACGGGTGGGCTTGGGCCAGCTGTTAGAAGAGTTGCTTTTCCGTTGGCCTCTTGATTCGATCCCAGGCGTCTGCGCTTAGGAAACCTTAGCAGGCTGCATGTTATGAATGTTTTTGAAGGTGACTAGGGAAAAAAAATACTTTTCAGGTCATTTGGAGAAGCTAGTGCAAGAAGACACTCATATTCTCATGTTTCCTTAGCAGCAGCAGTGGATAAACCCTCTTCTCCCGAAAACACTACAGAGGAAATTACAAAAGCTGAGCCTGAACCAGTTTGTATAGATGAGGTATGGTGATTTTGAATACCGCTTTCCTGAAAATACTTTATCCACTCGTTGCGAGATGAAAAATTAACTTCTGTGGACTTGCACGTCGACACCATTTTTGTGAATGCTTGTCTCTTTGTCTTTCAGAGCAAGATGGACAAGGCATTGCAGGTACTTCAGAGTATCGATCCAACAGATCCTAAGCCTGATTCTCCTGATCTTCTGGATTTAGAAGGTAGTATTGGCTTCTGCTTAATATACTGACGGTCGCGTTCCAAGTTGCTGACAAAATGAATTATGAAGAAGTTTGTTGTCTGAAGGAGCGCAGTTTTTAGGCACTTTTCCTTAATACTGAAAAGATAAAAAGTATTTTAATCCTTTGAAAGTAGGTACAACTCACATACAGTGTCTCACACAGTGAATGTACATGCATATTTTGCCACATGGCTGAGACGGCACACTTATACTGAGAAAACTGCAGTCGATTTCTGATTTGCTGTATGCCCGAAAAAGTATGTGATGATCTTATATGGTAATACGTGCAGTTTACCTACACAGAAATGGTGCCCATGTAGAAAGGCATTCACCCATAACAATGATGATGTTCTTTATAAACTGGGATCCTGTGGATATGTTAGAACCAGGATACTCAGTCTTTTTGGCATGCAAGCTACAAATTGACTTGCTTAAACAGTGCCGCTGTTGAATGTGTACATATACATATCCCTGTGTCCTCCAGAGCAGTTTTGCCTTCACTCTTCTGAGTTGGGGAGTGGGCAGGAGTGCCAGTCTAATTCTTTGTTGTAGCCAGTTATGTAGGCTTTCTTCATTTTACTTAGGTGCCCTACATAGCCTTACTGTACCACTTACGACATTCATGAAAGCTAGTGTGGTGTAGTGGTTAAGAGTGGAGGACTCAAATCTAGAAAACCGGGTTTGATTCCCCACTCCTTCACACGAGGCCCGCTTGGGTGACTTTGGGCTAGTCATGGTTCTCTCAACTCTCTCAGCCTTGTGTACCTCACAAGGTGACAGTTGTGGGGAAGGGAATGCAATTGTAAGCCACTTTGAGACTCCTTAAGGTAGAGAAAAGCAGGATATAAAAGCCAACTCTTCTTTGATTGACATTTTTTTTTTATTTCCTCTGTCAGATAAGAACAGCCATAAATGCTGCTTGTTGTAATAGCTTGGACTTCTGCTAATAAACACACAAAAAATTACCGTATTTTTCGCACCATAAGGCGCTCCGGAGGATAGGACGCACCTTCCTCCTGGGGGGCGATCCACTGGCTCTACCTCCGAACAGGCGCTTCCCCCGCGCCTGCCTGCCTGGCTCCAGCTTCTTCGGGCAAGCGCTGGGATCGCTCCACGTGGCCCCAGTGCTTTGCGAGCGCCGGCTGCGGAGGGGGCAGCGTGCTTCCTTCTTGCCTGTATGCCTAGCTTCAGCTGTGATGTTTAAAGCAAGCACTGGGATCGCTCCCTCCCCCCTCCGATCCCAGCGCTTGCTTTAAACATCACAGCTGAAGCTAGGCACACAGGCAAGGAGAAAGCACCCGCCCCCTCCGCAAACCCAGCACTTTCCGAGTGCCGGCTGTGGAGAGGGCAGCGTGCTTCCTCTGTGCCTGTCTGCCTAGCTTCAGCTGTGATGTTTAAAGCAAGTGCTGGGATCGGAGGAGGGAGGGAGCGATCCCAGTGCTTGCTTTAAACATCACAGCTGAAGCTAGGCATACAGGCAAGAAGGAAGCACGCTGCCCCCTCCGCAGCCGGCGCTTGCGAAGCGCTGGGGCCACGTGGAGCGATCCCAGCGCTTGCCTGAAGAAGATGGAGGCAGGCGCGGGGGAAGCGCCGGATCGGAGGAAGAGGCAGCGGATCGCCCCCCAGGAGGAAGGTGCGTCCTATCCTCCGGAGCGCCTTATGGTGCGAAAAATACGGTAATTTTTTGTGTGTTTATTAGCAGAAGTCCAAGCTATTACAACAAGCAGCATTTATGGCTGTTCTTAACTGACAGAGGAAATAAAAAAAAATGTAGGACCAATATTCTTTGCTGTCAATCAAAGAAGAGTTGGCTTTTATATCCTGCTTTTCTCTATTTTTAGCCATTATTTATCCTGCTTTTCTCTATTTTTAGCCAGTATTTTTAGCCATTATTGTACCGTATTATATCTCAGAAATTGTCCAAGGAAGTACAAAGCTTATTTATCATTTTCATCAAAGCATTCTTTTGTGCGACATGACGGACATGCATGAAGTTCTTACTAGATATGGGCATGAACCAAACCACCAATTGCAATTTGTGCATGAATTGGGTTGATTCATAATTTGTTCCAGATCAGTGCTTCACTTGGTTTGTTTTTGTGGTTCGTTTCCCCAGACATTCTGATGCTGATTCAATCAATTCCTAGACAATGCTAGGGGTGGACTTCTGAGAGCCCTAGAATCACCCATAGAAGTTGTCCGTAGCTTGATTGGCAGCTCCGGGAGCTTGTCATTTTGCAGCATGCAGAATTGTGAGAGCTGAAGCTGAGCTTTCCTGAGGGCACCTGCTTTGGGGGGCTATAACTTGGACATTCGAAGTTCAATCTTTGCCAAACTTGGAGGGTGGGTGGAGGGAAGACTCCTGCTGAGTTTTGCACCTCCCGAACCAAACGAACCAATGAAATACAAACTGGGTCAGAAATCAAATGAATCACAAAACGAACCACCATTTTCCTTGGTTTGTGCCCATCCATAGTTTCTTACTATTGTTTGTCTATATGTAAACTTAACTTTACAGCATTCAGTGATGATGGATGAATTCACTTCTTAACCAGTTGCTTTTTATGCTGGCTGCAATATTCGATTAAACGCAGCATTTTGTTTTTTAAAATTCTAAATCAAAGAAAGTCACATATATCATCTGACAATCATGGAAGTTTGCATTCCTGCGCTGTATAAACATAGGAAAGATTTGGACAGTTGTATCCAATTTGACTTTCACCGGTTTCTCTTTTCATTTGATCATTTTATACCCATCCATTATTGGTAATGTGGTTCTTGTTTTCCACTGTTTTCCAAGTAGATACCACACAGATTTGTGCTGTAACTCATATCATCTATATCCCTGGGTTTTTACAAACCCTGACAAAAATATCTTTGGCTCCCACAGCAATTCATAGCCAATAGTATCCTTAATCTCTTAATTTGTTTCCAAAAAAGGTACTGCTGTTGAACAGTTGCATATATATGCTTTAAATCTACATTAGGGGGTTGACAATGTTGATAATCCACAATATGTAAATATATTCCAATTTATAAGGTATTAAATACCACTTTTGGAGGTTATAAAAATGTTCTTTCATAGACATATTTTTCTTCAATTCCAAGGCACATTATCTCAGGTCCATTCACATTCTTTTCATATAATAGTTCCTCCTAGGTCATCTTCCCATTTACTCTTAACTACTATTTCTTTATTCTGCAGGTGGGAAAAAATATATATGGTTTAATCTGTCCTTTTGCAAATGACAACTAGCAACAATACAAACTCGGTTTTGCTTTGCTTTCCCCAACCCTTATTCAGTATTGTTTGTGCAGTATCCTTAAATGAAAATATTAAAATAGGATGGAAAAAAAGTATTACCTGCCCTATCTGGCACTTCCTTATAAGATAATTTCATTGCTACCTCCAACCAATCCCTTCCCCTCATTGATTTTAATTTAGACCAATATGCTGTATTTCCAAAGAATCCCAAAGTAAAGAATTTCTGATTATAAACCCTATTAAAGTGATAGCGCTTGGTTTAAATGGAGTTTATTAAAGCACTCGTGGGATTATGAGACATAGGGGAGAAATTAGGGTAGGGTTAGAGTTTTGTTGTATGTCACGACAGCTAAGGTAACCAGGGTTACCTCTGTGTTTATTTATATAGTAAAGCAATTTTGTCTTTAACAAGTTTACGAGAAACTGTGGTGAAGGTATGATTAGATTTTGTGATAACAATAACTAGAAAATATAATCATTAAAACACAAAATCCCTCCACTGAAAAATTAGTCTGGCTTCTAAATTTTTGGGATCGCTTGCTGAGCTAAAGAAAATACGCACGCTGCATATCAAGTGTTTACATCATTTACAGTTACCTCTTAAGGCTGCTTTCATTCTAAATTGAACCACTAGTGATGAGAGAGGTGACCATCAAAGTATATTAAATAAGCGTAGGTTTGCATTCAGCTATTCCAGTGGAGAAATCATTTGTGGAATGGTTACAGGGTTCAGTTCCATGTTTGATCCACATACGCTTGGGTAAATAGTAACATTTTTATTATTTGTATGTATTTTCAGATATCTGTCAACAGATGAGTCCCATGATAGATGAAAAACTAGAAGAAATTGATAGGTAAAAATTGTATTTTGCAAATAAAATTAGCATGTAATGTGTATTCCGCTCGTGCTTCATCCCATGACATCAAGGGTGCACAAAGCTCCCATGTTTTTCTTACATTCTCGTCGTCTTCCTTGATTATTAGATAAAATCAAGAAATAGAGCTTTGCTGTGCAAAGATATGTACATGTAGAAAAAAGGAGGAACAGTTCAAGCTGCAAAGAGATCAGAACGAACAACTATTTGCAAGTTTGGTGGAACTTTTTTTTGTAGAATAGCTTGAGCCTAGTCATTGTTGGCTGGATGTTATGATTTGCAAGTGGAACTCTGCTCATGAAATATAATGTTGCTGTTGTAGTCTCCTGGGTTCCTGAAACTTTATCCTGAGAGTTCAGGATCCCTCTCCCCCACACCATAGCACTTGTCCTAAAACGGCAGTCTACAGAGTGGCAGATTGGCAAAAAAATCTCTATTCCAGCAGCAGTGTCTAAGATTTTCACCCTTTTAGTATTTCAGATGTCTCTGCGCGTGTCAGGTTTGGTTGAATATTGGCTATAAGCGTAACAGTGGTTTTCTGTCTTCAGTAGGACTAATAAGGGCTAGGAATGTGCCTGTCAAGAAGTTTGGTTTGCTCAAAATGGATTCTGTTTCAAAAGTTTGGTCAGGCTGTTTTTTGCGGCCTGCTTTCAGGTTTTCTGCGGAGACTCAACTTGAATGCTGGGAAGAGCACAGACTGACCTTGTACAGAGTGATAGGGCCAGCTGTGCCTTTGCTTTGGGTCATCTGCCCTGTACAGTTAGGCACCTGCGTGAGAGTAAAGTTGTTTGACTGCAGGCAGACTCTTCTGCCTTCTCACAGGGCCAGAAACTATTAGGTCATCAGGTCAATCATTGGATTACATGTTTGACCCTAGGAAATTGCTCAGAGCCCTGATTGGGGCAAAGGCCTAGCAACATTCTGGACTCTTAGCAGTAAAGGAAGCAACCTAAACCTCGTTCTTTAGCTTGGAAGGTGTCTACGTGCTGTCACGGCTTGTTGGCATGTCCTGGCTCATCTCAGCCATTTTTGGACTTAGCTCGCTGAAGCCAAACCTGCACTGGCTTGCTGAACTCTGGAGAAGAGTTGCCTTGAAACCTGCAGCCAGAAGGGCAACGTCTTGTCCTCGCGAACCTTTGTTTTTAAAGTATTTTAGTTAGCGACTAAATATTTAAAGTATTCTTTGCACCTTTAATAAAATATATTTTAAAATTCACAATTCTTCGTCTCCGCAGCTGCCCGTAGAAATCTAGTGCCTCAGACTGGCAGACCACTAACTAAAAACTTAACTCTCGTGAATTCCTACTGGGAGTCCACCTTGCAGGGAGGAATTCTTAGTCATTCCCAAGAAGGTCAGGAGTGGGTCCCTTTGGCTCCTATCTGGACGGCAGAAGAGGGGACTGGTGGCAGCTACCAGATTTGAGGTGCAAGCAGGTGTTTGTAATTTGTTCACTTGCCTCTTTGAACCCAAAGGTCACTTGACTCAGGCTAGCCTGGATGATCTTTGTGGCAGTGACCCCCTCCCCAGGATCATCTTGCTAATTTGTAAACTGGGAATCAAGATTCAGAGGTATTGCAGAGTTTTCAGTCAAGTCTTCCTGCACAGCCTTACTTCTCTGGATGCTGTGCACGTGTGCGTATATGCATGCACGTGTGTAGAATTGCCATATAGCCTAGGAAATTTAAGAACTGGATAAAGATACAGGTGTGCTGAATTTTAGTGCATGGACAAATATATGATGACCGCAATCACTTTTTTTTTTTTTAATTAGGAAGCATTCAGAACTGTCTGAACTAAATGTTAAAGTGCTCGAAGCCCTGGAGCTGTACAACAAACTAATGAATGAAGCTCCTATGTATTCCACATACTCAAAGATGCATTCATCCACACACTATCCGCCCTCAACAGCTGGTGTTCCAGTGCAGGTCAGTGGTCTTCTCTATTTCTAACCCCCCCCCCCCCCCCCCAATTAGGAGCAATCCAGCAAATGTTCTCCTCTTAAGAATGATTGAGTATCTGTGAGAGCAGATTTCATAGCTGGGCTGTAAACAACTTGAGCTTTCCATATGGATCCTGAAATCTTACTGCGTGAAATGTCAACATATGCTTGGAACAAAGCAGCATTGATTGCTGTTATCACTTTCTCCCACGAAATGCAGCTCTTAACCTCTACCATGTCAGTTAATAGAGGCTGGAGAACATTTTTGTGTGTAATCCTCTTTACCAAGGGAATTTTTCAGATAAGTATGCTTCTGCTATAGCCACACATATCAAAACATGAATAAATAGACTGACTGGTGGCACCCTCGTCACACTTTAAACTGCCCAGTTGTAAGACGTGGAAAAATAAGTAAGGCAGTTAACTACAGCATCACAATTGGTGACATATCAGTATTTGCCAGTGAAGACAGATACAGCCTCTCGCATCTTTTTTAGCTAGATTGTTGACATTTATATCCAAGAATCTGATTTAAATATATGTTTAAAAATGCTCAGGAGGACAAGTACTGTACTTCCAAATGAAGTCGAACTCCTTTTGGTTTTTATTTCCATGATTCCTCAAAACAGCAAGTTCTTTGTGCACAAAATTAAATAACTTTGAGATTCTTCTAAAAGCAAGCATTCCTATTTATTTAAGCAAAAAGGGTGGGGAGGAGAAGAGAATTTGCAGGCAGTAATTAAAAAAAAAAGGCAAATGTGACTGCATGTATTAGTTAGGTTTTACATAATCGGTGCAAAAAGAATAGTTACTATGGAAACTGCCACATCAAAGATGATGCATTTAGCCATAATGCCTTGCTGTGAACTCTCAGCGATGATGAAAGATTATATTTGGGGGTGTAAAGTAAATTATGAGTATTAGACATCTGGAGGTCTAATATTCTTTGTACTTAAAGATAATGCTTCCTGGTTTAGGATTAATAGCTATGGTTGCACAGTATTACTTAAATTCTGCTATATAACATTGAATTCTGATGAAAATTAGTTTTCTGGTAGGGATGCTTACTGCACTTACATTGAAACATTTCCTTCTGTGTTGATGTGGCTTACCTGCACAGAAATATTATCCCAACAGAAAGTGACTAAGGATGATTTATCCCCACCCATAGCAAACACGATGTTCTTTGTACACTGGCATCCTGTGAAGATGGAATCTTGTTAGAACCAAGATGTTCAGTCTTTTGGGCAAGTGTGCTGCAAATTGAGAACACACGGGGCTTGAATTCAGCAGGAGCTCACAGGAGCACAGCTCCTGAATATCCAGCCAGGGTCTGCATGCAGTGAGGAGTTCTCTCCCCACTGCACACAGATCTCGGGGCATATGCAAATGAGATATCCTACTGAGCTCCTGTACCTTTTTTTCTACAAAATGATCCCTGAGTGCACAATACAATGCCATTACAGCATATGTGCAGAGCCAGTGCTACCAAATAGGCCAGGTAGGCGACCACCTACGGCACCATCTGACCACGAGTGGCAGGTGCCCCCTCCCTAGATGCTGCCTGGAACCTGGCTGTCGAGTGGTGAGCGGGTGACAGGGCCTGCCACCTGCTTATGTTCCTCATGTTACTGGCCGTGTACACTGCCACCTTCCTCACTGTCCTCCACCACCCCACCACCCTCACCGCCACCAGCCACTTCCTTGGCCCACCTGCTGCCATCTGGCTCCTCAGTGCCACCGTCACCCTGCCCCAGATACCTCTGACAGCCTGTGGAAGGGAGGGCAGAGGAAGGGACCTGAGAACTCGATGGCAGGGGCTGCTGCATCAGAGGAAGAGGAGGACTCTTCTCTCTCTGGAGGAGGAGCTGTTCTCTCTCTCTCTGTGCCTCCCAGCCACAGCTCTTCCTCTTGCACATGGTGACAGTGGGCGCCCTGCTGCAGACCTTCACCCCAAGGCAAAAAAAAAAACGGGATTTCCCTCTTCTCCCCTGCCAGAGGATCATTTGAATCCCGGCTGCCAAAAGCAACTCACAAGGGAAATGGCTGCCTCTCCATGTTCCCCCCGTCCCATCCCAAGTTTCTTTCAGCAGTTGCTTTCCAGGAACGGGGGAGGGGGGGGTTGCTGGCCTCCAAGGAAACCTGCCAAGCACTTCTTACCCGGAGCAGAGGGGAAAACTTTTGGGCAGTGTCTCTGTGGCCTGCATGTGGTGTGGAAGGGGGAAGGATGGTGACAAGGCAGCTGACAGCAGACTCGGGGTCCCCCAGGGAGGTGGGAGGTTTCTTGGGGGAGAAGGATTTTGGGTTGGTCCGGTGTTCTTTGCCCTTCCTGGTGGCTGCAGAAGTTCCAGGCTCCCAGCTCCAAGCACCTCCTTGGCATCCCCCCACAGCTGCCTCGCTTTGCCCAGTCTCACCCAGGGGGCAGTTCAGGAGCCCTGCCATCCTGTCTTTCCCAGGCTCTGGCTCTGGCCACAGGAAGGCCTTCCTTCCTTCCTTCCTTCCTTCCTTCCTTCCTTCCTTCCTTCCTTCCTTCCTTCCTTCCTTCCTTCCTTCCTTCCTTCCTTCCTTCCTTCCTTCCTCCCTCCCTCCCTCCCTCCCTCCCTCCCTCCCTCCCTCCCTCCCTCCCTCCTCATGCTGGGTGCGGATGCTGGCCCTCAGGACCCAGCTGTTCCCAGCCCCCTTTGCTGCCTGCGTAGCCTGGCCAGCTGCGTGCTGCCATGGAGCCACAAGGACTGGATCTCACTCGCTGGCAGGTACTGGCTGGCACCGGCAGGGGGCAGCTGTGGTGGGGCCCCGGCCTGGCTTTGCCCACAGGTGGGGGGGAGGAAGGGTGCAAGTGGCAGAGCAGGAAGTCAGGGGCGGGGGACTGTCCGCGCAGGGGGAGGCCGGTGGGTGGCAAAAAGCTTGCATCAACCTTATATGCACATATAAACCCCAAATGCTTCGGTGTAATTTTGCCTTTAGTCTTCCTGTTTTAGGATTAGTTGTCTCAGCCTTCCATCCTTCCGAGGTCAGTAAAATGGGGGGGAAGCGTAGACGACCGGGGAAGGCAGTGGCAAACCACCCCGTAAAAAGTCTGCCGTGAAAACGTTGTGAAAGCAACGTCAGCCCAGAGTCGGAAACGACTGGTGCTTGCACGGGGGGACCTTTCCTTTTCCTTTAGGATTAGCGAGTGTGGTTGCGAAACACTATTTAAATTTCGCTTTGTGTAACTGAATCCTGATGAAAAATCAGTTTTCTGGTAGGCGTGCATGACTGCACACGTGTCGAGACTTCTTTGATTCCTTCCACGTGCCTTTCCTTCATTACAGAAAGTATAAGCAGCACTTTCAAAGTGTATGTTGAATAATGAATCAGTGTAATTCAGGCACGATGGATTAGTATTTTAAAAATTATTCTCCTAGCAAAAATCAGGCTTTTGTAGAGAGGCTTTTTGCAGAATTCAAACAGTTTTGACGAAAAGGGGGTTGGACACAGTGGTCTGATCCAAATGTATGTGCTGATGGAAGAGAAGGATGATTTCACTTTATTCCCCTTTCCATCCATCAGACTTCTTGAATCAGTGGATGGAGATTTTTCTGGTGTGCTTTGTTTGGCATTTCCTCAGTGATCCCTCCTCTATGCCCCGTGGTGGACGTGTTAGACATATGGCCCATGCAGGGCTCTTATCCAGCCCATGAGCAACTGGGGGGAAACGAGTCCAAATATGGATCCGAAGGGCCTTTATTAGGGTATTATACACCCTGCTGAAGTTCCTTTCCCAAATGCAGGCCCTCCCCAGGGTCTCCTGCCCTGATCTCCAGGGATTATCCAGCCCAAAGTTGGCAACCGTAAGGAGTGAGGAGAACTTGTTTGGCCCCAGGTTCTGCTGAGGAAGTGTATGAGTCACAGTCAGTCGTAAAATATCTCCGGTACCTGGCATTAGATTTTACGGCGCACACGGCGTGATCCAGCAAGGTGACGTTTATGTTAGATCCGGCCATCAGATCGGATGAGTTTGACACCTCTGCCCTATATGTTAATTGCTGACGCTTGTGTTTTTATATATGTATTCTTCTGTTGGGTTTAATTGGTTTTATGATATATCATTATAATAACGTTCTACTTTTAATTATTAGCTATCTTGATTGCTCTGATTGGGCAGAAAGGGGAGGAGGAGAACAGGAAAGAACCGCATCCATACATGCCCCATAGTATCCAAACTGGTATTTGATTAATTTATTTGTGACGCTGCTCCTCAGTACATCTGCTCTACTTTCTAAGATCTCCTAAACTGAATGGCAGCGTAGAGTCTTTGTTGTAATAGGCAAGAAACAGAAAAGTTACTTCTTCCTTACACTGTAAGTTAACACAGGAAATAGAAAGTCTTTTATTTGTTAGCAGCAATTTGAATTCTAGGCTTTCTGATGCTCATCGTATCAGGTAAAATACCTGGAATTTGAGTTAGTATTCTGTTTTCAGGGTGAGAAAGCAATTTCTTTACCCTTAGAGAAATACATTTAAGAACATAAGAGAAGCCATGTTAGATCAGGCCAATGGCCCATCCAGTCCAACACTCTGTGTCACACAGTGGCAAATTTTTTTTATGGCTAATAGCCACTGATGGACCTCTGCTCCATATTTTTATCTAAACCCCTCTTGAAGGTGGCTATGCTCCCATTAGTCCTTGGGGCCTACCCAGTGAAATTCTTCACAAACTTTGAACATATGTAATTCTGCTTTCTAAAAAAGTAGCTATGTTATTTATTTGATAGTACATATAAGACCCTTCCACCGCCCCTTCATCTGAATGATCAGTCATGCAGTTTATTTTGTTTTGTTCTTCTATTATAGCCATATCCCATCCATGCTCATAGTGGGAGCTATTTGGTTCATGGTGTCCCTCAAGGCTACAATCCCGGCAATGATCAGATTGGACAGCTGAGGTCCTTGCCGCCAACTATAAATTCTTCAGTAGCATCTCAGCCTGCTCAGACAGCTTATCTAAGGTATTTCTTCAGCAAAATCGCATTAATGAAATGTCTCATTCGTTCAAATTCGCCCTTTAATAACAGAAATGTGTTTAGTGAAGAGCAGAAAAGAGAGTATAGTTTTCTCCAATCCCTCTCTTTACTCATGCTGTACCCCACCACCGTGAAGGGGTGGGTGGGGGTGGGAGAGGCAGCAGGAGGAGACTGGATTCAGGGGCACTGCTCTGCTGACAGGAAATGGAATCAGAGGCAAATGTTAAATAATACTTCAGTGCTTTGAATGGCTTATTTCATTGTTTAGAAGTTAATCTTTCGAGTTGGCATCCCTTTTGTATGTTGGCTAATGGTTTTTGTTTGTGTTTCAGCACTGGTCTAGATTCTGTGTCCAGCCCTGCTTACGTGAGCCAGAATGCTTGCCTTCCACCAGCTAGAACGGTCCCTTATACCCAACCAATGAGCCTGCCTATGGATATGCTACCCTACCAGAACACTCCTTCTAGTTTGCCTCAAGGAACGTGCTACCCAGCAGTTCCAGTTCATTCACTTCCGCAGCAACAAACAAATTACCACCAACAGCCTCTCCTGTGAAAATGCAGAGTCTGTTCCTGAAAACTATCTGATGTTGCTGACCCTTGTCATTTAAATTGCCCTTCATTGAGCTAAAAGGATACTTCTGCTCAAGGGAAAAGACAACCAAGCAGTTTCAAAGCAAAACTTAATTCAAGTTTAACTGTTTTTTTCTGCATAGCTTTTTCAGCAAGGTGAGCTGCTAATGTTTTGGGTTTTTTCCCCCCTTTTTCAGATATGGCCTTTAAACCTTGGCTGTGTAGTGTTCTGTCTCCCCTTCTCCCTATTTACAATTAAGCCTCCATAAAAGTAAATTTCCTTTTCATAAGAGGGGAGAGTGGAAAGCAAGTTTATTTATGCAGCTCTTCCTGGTTGTTCTTTCCAGGCTTTATTAATACTGTCATTTTTATGGAACCTTTAAATTTCAAGTGTTGTCCTGAAACCCAGTTTATTTAGATCATTTGCTTTCCTCAGTTTGCACCCTCATCTTAACAGATTGCTTTTTTATGATTGTGCAATAAAGCTGTTGTGAACTTGGGAGAAGGAAATCTTGACTGACAGAGGAAGTTAATAGCCTTTCTGACTTTGGCCAGCTTGGATTGCTCATTTTTCATTCCTCTGGAAGCTAGCACTGTTTATTCTGCAGAGTCCTCTTTATTCCCAGTCTAACGGAAGAGAGGGTCTTGGGGAGTGCTTCTTCCCTTCCCCACCCCCTTTTAATTCCCAAGGCCAAGCTGCCCTAATGAAACGGAATCTTCTGCACTTTTCTCTCTCTCTCAGCTTTCCTCTCACTTCATCACATGAAAGAGCAGTTTGTGCCTGCATCATGGGTTAATCGTAGCGGACACCCGCAAGTAGAGGTCTTTTTGGCTTTAAGTATCAAATACGTGCTGAGCAGGACAGGAATTTAGATGACTATCCACGTAGTTTGAACAGCTGAAGCGTTGAGGTGCCTGGTTTCCTTTCCTAATAGAGAACAGTCAAAGGAAAGAGTCTGTGTTCTTTTATCTTTGAGTGTTCCTTCTTTCCTTTCTGCCCATTTTCTTATTGACTTTTGTACCGCTATCTTCATACACGCATTTAATACTTGCGGATAACTAATCTGTAGTCTTGGATGGGGGTAAGCAATGTGGGGGAGGAGGGGGGGGTGGAGATACAAAAACTATTTAGATGAGCAAAGGACCGTGATTAAACGTGTAGCAATCTAAAGATCTTTATACGCTGGTGACTGAATATATGTTGTCTGCCCTACGAACATGTGTTAACTTTGTAGTGAGGAAAAATGTGTGTTCAAATCAAAATTGTCTGTTCAGTGGCTCTTTGACTTCCTATACCGGTGCTAACATGAGACTGTACAGAAGTGTGAGCATGGTCAGATGAAGATTTATATTGGACCAACGTATGCCTATGACTCTTAAAAAAAAAAAGTTCTGAAAATCAACCTGTGGGCATCTGTCTATGCCCAGTCCAGAAAACAAAAGATGCTTAAGACTTACTTTCTTTGTGGTACTATCTTTCCTTTTTCTGCCAGTGATGATCTAGAGCGGCTGAATGGGACAGATATATGAATGATTTCTTTATTTAAAACTGAGAATTCATTTTGAAGGGTGCTCTTGAGGAAATTTATTTAGAGCAAGGGTTGTCTCTTTTTTTCCCCGTCAGCTTGAACATTTTATAAACAAATTGACTTTTGGAAAAAGTGTATAGCTTCTTGTTTGTCAGTACACGGGGTAATCAGAGTTTTTATGATTCACACAATCTTTGATACTACATGAAGTAGTGCCCAATATCTAACTGATGTTGAGTTGAAACAACCTTTTTCCATTGTATTTTGATCTATATATATAAAATATATATAAATAGTGTGTGTGTGTGTATATATATATATTCACTTATCTGAGACTTTATATACAACTACATATGTATATTCATTCTCTAAAAATCACTGAAATTTTATATGTAGCTGCATTTGGCATTATTGCTAGTTGCTGTAACCTTACAATGCGTTTCTGCAAGTTGTAAATATGTACAAATTTTGATGTTGAGACTGTGTATTTAGTGTTTTGGTGTCGATTGGATCATCTCTATCCCTCTTCCCTTTTCTAGACCACATCATTATTTATTGCTAAGGTGTGTTCATAGTTACGCTGCCAAAGGAACTCACAAAAGATTTCCGTAGTTGGGGCCCTAACTCCATTGAAATCGGTGAAAATGAAGTCATTGACCTGAGTGGAGTTGAGAACGTGCTTCAGGCTTTATACCTATTTTTATATCAAAAGTAAACAGTAATTTTTTTCCCATTTAAATTAATTGTTTAAATAGAAATTCTGCGGGATGTTTCATGGCCGTCTCAAGCAGGGCATGCTTTTTGTTTGCAGATAAGTTACTACCTTAAATTGTACAAAAGCTAATCCCTTCTCCTTTCCACTCAGACGTTGCGCATGAGAATGTTCAGTCTCCCCAGTTCAGCTATTTTAAGAGCGAACCATTTTGAGTTGTCAAAGGCCTTGATACCTATGAAGTCTATTTAGGATCCTTCTCTCAGTGTTATGAACAACCTACGTGTTTTTGTGTGTTGACCTGCTTATGTTTGTTGGCTTCTGGAATTGTCTGACAAAGGGCTACCAGTTAAGGGGTGGCGGCGTCATGCTATTTCTGAGGGTTTTTTCTGCTGAATCCTTCCCCCCCCCTTTTTTTTAATCTGCATCGTTCAAATCTCAAGACAAACGTGTCACAATGTTAAATATAGGCAGGTTTCATTACAGTAAATGTAGTGTGTAAAAGACTTTCCCCTTGGAATAGTCTTAATTTCTGTTTGAGACAAATGTGCATGAAACTGGATTAAGTTATTTTGCTTTTGAGCTAATTGGTGGAAGGAAAGAAGAGTACTGCTGAGTGCTGGAATGTCTCCTTAAGGACTTTCTGCGTGCTGTAGAAACTCCTGCCATGGTTGCTTGTCGAAGTTCAAACTACAAAATGAATAATTTTCTACAACAAAACCGGCTTGGCTGTTTTTATACATGCTGCTATCTTCAGGTAATGCAGAGTTATTAACAGTTTGGGATCTGATCATATGAAAATCCACCCAGCCCTTGCCTACATGTTTGCGCAGATTGGTGCAAATAAAACTTATTTAACAAAAATATCAGTAGTGTCTTTTTTTAAAAAAACAACAACACACACACGTGTCAGTCGTGGATATTTTCATAGAGCTAAAGGTGTTAAAAGCTCTATTTGCAACTCTTCATTGTGTCATCTCCTCCCTGTAGCCACAAAAACATTGGAAATGGGTCAGTGGACCTCTGGCCTTTTGAGTTTCACCTTACCCCCACATACTTTGGTACCACAGAATCCTGATTTCTGCATTTAGTGCCATCTTGTGCTCGAGCAGCTTAAGTGCAGCGTCACAGTTGGCTGAGGAGGAGACAAACTAGTGCTGTACCCAGTGTGCCTAACCTTGTGCAGAATGTCTCGGTCAGGTGAGGTGATTGGCACAAACCTCTTGTCCAGGAGGAACTCTAAAACTTTCTGCTCTCTTTACAGTGTTCAGCGTGGACTGGTAGAGGCTTCTGTGGACAGATGAAATGCGCTACTGTTTAATTTCTAAGTTTGTTTTCTAAACACTTTGCACTTAAGCCTGTGTCTAGCTGCATTACATATCTAGCTGTGCACACTGGATCTGTTATGAATGTTGTGAGGGAAGATATTTTAATTCCCTACATTAATATCTAGTGCAGCATTTTCTTTCGTTATTACATTTTCATCCCACTCTTCCTCTAGGCACCTTCCATTTTATCCTTGCAGCAACTTTGTGAGGTAGGTGAAGCTGGGAGAGATTGACTGGGCCAAGGTCACTCAGCTTCATGGCAGAGAGGGGATTTGAACATAAGCCTCTCTGTTTCTATACCAGACCTCTAGCTGCTACATTTTGTCAGCACTCAACTGCTATTCCTTTTTTAAAAAAAAAAGAGGAAGGGATTGTTATGACACACCAGACAATAAGAAGCTGAAGGGTGGGGGAGGGGGAATAAATATAAAATATTGGTTATAACCATTAAGAGGTAACTCACAGAAGCTAATACAACCTAAGGACTCCTTGTGACCCAGATAAGAATAGGAAATAAAAGATTATGTAACTGGCCAACCTTATATGGCTTGATAGCGAAATGTTCCTGTGATTCATTCTTCCTTTGTAATTCACAGATGTCTCTATTGCCAGTTGCTTATTTGCATCAACTGAATCAGCTGTATCTTGTGGATTCAGACAGGGTTGGCTTATATTAGAAATTTTAAGATTTTAAAGAGGGAAGTTTGTATGGGGTTTTTTTGAGGGTTTTTTTTTATAATCTCTTGAATCCAAGTTAGTATTTAGGTGGATGCTGACACCTCAATTATGCTTGAAAGCATTTACTCCTAATGAAGGTAAAGTGCTTGGTACAATATTTGTCCTGAATCTTTCCGTTGGTGTTGGTGACAAAGCCACCGACCAAATCTATACATTCTTTTTAAAAGAATAAGAACCCTGGCAGTACCAGAGTTGCAAATACATGCCTCCTAGGAAGTCCATAAGCAGTCTTGCAAAATAACACTTTGAACATGGAGGTTTCAGTCACCCACTGTGGCTAAAGTGGACCTCAGCTTGGTCTTTGGTCATTACTATCACTGGGGATGTACATATGAAGCTGCTTTATACTGAATCAGACCTTTGGTCCATCAAAGTCAGTATTGTCTTCTCAGACTGGCAGCGGCTCTCCAGGGTCTCAAGCTGAGGTTATTCACGCCTACTTGCCTGGACCCTTTTTAGTTGGTGATGCCAGGGACTGAACCTGGGACCTTCTGCTTCCCAAGCAGATGCTCTACCACTGAGCCACTGTCCCTCCCCACCGTGGTAGTACTTTATTACTGGAGCTGTTGAACATGAGGGCAGGCATGTTGACCGCCTTGCTTTTACACGTGCCTTGCCTATAAAAAGTGCAAGATTAAACTATATTGCTTTGGCTTATACTGAAAAAAATATCTGATGGCTCAAACTTGAAACTGCTGGAATGGCGCATTATTTATAAACTGATTTTTTTTAATTAAAAAAAAATCTTCAGGTGTAGGTCAAATAGAAATGAGTGAAAAAGTGGACAGGCAACACAATCTGATACAGTGGAGGATCTCCTACATTTATTCTTTTACTAGTCGGAGGTGAGCAGCGGCTTCTTCAGCTGGCTTCTCCTTGTTAGGGTTTCTTGGTCCAAGATAATGAACATGCCTTCTTTTGATGTTGGGGACTCCACTGATATAGTATGTTTTTGATAAGCAGCACGTGCCATATTTCTTCAAGCTTACAGACCCTTACAGCTTGCCATCAGCCCCTGTGATCCTACTTTCCCCCTTAAATGTGGCCAGAGTTTATGGGCAAGGAGGAAGGCTCCCAAGTTAAGTGTTTGCATCTTTCTGCTGGCAGGCATGGATTTCCCCCATATTTCTTTCCCTTCCAATTAAGGCCCCTTTCAACTCTGGGAAGATGATGCTTGGAATCACAAAGTGAGGTTCAACAAAAAACAGTGTTGGGAGGGCAGCTGAAGGGAGGGATAGAAATCTGCTCCAATTGCCACTCTTCTGAAAGTGGAGCTCTGTGGCTAGAAGAGACATGAGGGGCAGTTTTGCTCAGCTTCCCCCTTACATGTTTTTTTTTTGGCCACGTAGGTACCATAGAATTAAGTATCTTTTTCAGGTATCCTATGCAAATATAGTGGAAATCAATGCCGGGAAGTGGTTATCTTAAGAGTTTAAATGGTGTTTATTTAGTGAATGTTAGGACTGTGCTTCGTTTAAGCTATCAGACGGTAGACTGACCCCTCTATAGTATAGTTGCTCTTAAGAAACGAATTGTTATGTTCGTGGAACATGGTGCAGCATCTGGGATTGATAGCCGAAATTATTAAAACCATAGTTAAGATGATGAGAGTCTTGCCTATTACAGCAACTCAAAAAAACATACAGATTCGATTAAACTAGTGTTCTGTAGGAACATCCTGGGCCGTAAGCCAATGAATGTCGGAAGGCCAGATTTAAATGGGATTCTGCTGTGCGAAAACACCCTCTAAGACTTACTTAGGTAGGTGTTGCACATGGTCGGCGTTGCCTTTACTAGGCAATTATTCTGTGCACTGTTTCAAATGCTAAAGGATTGGGAGGGGGGAGAATCCTTTGACCCAGTAGCGATTAACCACGTTGCCTCCTGGTAGCCCTTTGTGTTTTGCTGTTGCTATGCAGCCTGTTACCAAGATAAAATTCAACTTGTCCCATTTGTTGTGCATCGTATTCTCCAATTGCCCATTTGGCGTAGCAAAAGTGCTGCAAGAAACAGAGTTTGTGTTCAGGATTTTTCATTTTATGGCCAGAATCTCCACCACCACCCCCCCCCACACACACACACAAATTACATAATTTAGGCTTAAACCTGCATTTGTTGAGAAGGGTCTCGGCAGTGATAAGTGGGCTCCTGGGCTAGAGTATAACTAATAATAGACAATGAAAGGCTTTTAATTTAGGAAATTCAGAACATTTATTACGAAAGGTCTTCTACCAAGACCTCAGTGGGCAGGAGTCCCAAGGTTATAAACAGCAGTCCCCACTGCTTAAAATTTAAGCTCTGATTAATTCGTAGTTGGTTGGTTTAAGTTCATTTGAAGCCCTTTAAAGCCAGACACATTTGCTGTATTACATATAGTCAGTTTCATGGTATCTGGTGGATTTGCACCACCACCACTGGGAGAGCCGGTTTGGTGTAGTGGTTAAGTGTGCGGACTCTTATCCGGGAGAACCAGGTTTGATTCCCCACTTCTCCACTTGCACCTGCTGAAATGGCCTTGGGTCAGCCATAGCTCTGGCAGAGGTTGTCCTTGAAAGGGCAGCTGCTGTGAGAGCCCTCTCCAGCCCCACCCACCTCACAGGGTGTCTGTTGTGGGGGAGGAAGGGAAAGGAGATTGTGAGCTGCTCTGAGACTCTTTGGAGTGGAGGGCGGGATATAAATCCAATATCTTCATCTACCTCACAGGGTGTCTGTTGTGGGAGAGGAAGGTAAAAGAGATTGTGAGCCGCTCTGAGACTCTTCGGAGTGGAGGGCGGGATATAAATCCAATATCTTCATCTACCTCACAGGGTGTCTGTTGTGGGGGAGGAAGGGAAAGGAGATTGTGAGCCGCTCTGAGACTCTTCGGAGTGGGGGGCGGGATATAAATCCAATATCTTCATCTACCTCACAGGGTGTCTGTTGTGGGGGAGGAAGGGAAAGGAGATTGTGAGCCGCTCTGAGACTCTTCGGAGTGGAGGGCGGGATATAAATCCAATATCTTCATCTACCTCACAGGGTGTCTGTTGTGGGGGAGGAAGGGAAAGGAGATTGTGAGCCGCTCTGAGACTCTTCGGAGTGGAGGGCGGGATATAAATCCAATATCATCTTCTTCTACTTAAGCCATTGGCAGCTGGAAGATCTTACAGCAGATGTTGCACATTGTGCTTATTGAGAAACGGGTTCACATTCTAAAAGAAATCGGACTCGATGGGGTAACTAATCCAAAAGAAATTACCCCTTGACATTAGAATCTGAACTGCCCAGGTCTGATCTTGCTGTTTTTCTACCGGCCTTGATGTATCTGTGCCAGTCTGGTTCTGCGCTGAAGTGACTTGAGGCACCACCTTCTGGTCTGCTACCTGGGATGACAGCTTCCTGTCCCACCTGCTGCTGCTAGCCAGGCAGTTCACCAAAATGGCTGCCACCCTTGCCCAGGAATCAGAGGAGATAACCCCCCAGCCACCTTGCTTGACCAGGCCCTTTTGCAACCCGTGCAGCCAGCTGCTAGGGCAAGGTCTTGGTGTCACAGGATTGCTTCTTTTCACAAAAGTTCAGTCACAGTTTCTGGTTCTCTGTTGACCGCACAAGCAAAACGGTGGATAAACTCACGAGAGGAAGTAATCTTGCAAGGGTTCACTAAGTACGACAAGGCATACACAGTTTGCAGTGCTACTTTTGAAAGTGCAGAAGCAGCGAAATGAGGGCCATTGCTACAGGCCTGTGTGAGAGTGATAGGACGGTGGCTGAGTGGTAGAGCATCCGCTTGGTAAGCAGAAGGTCCCAGGTTCAGTCCCCTGCATCGCCAACTAAAAAGGGTCCAGGCAAGTAGGTGTGAAAAACCTCAGCTGGAGACCCTGGAGAACCATGAATGGGGCTGTGGCTCAGTGGTAGAGCATTTGCTTGGGAAGCAGAAGGTCCCAGGTTCAATCCCCGCATCTCCAACTAAAAAGGGTCCAGGCAAGTAGGTGTGAAAAACCTCAGCTGGAGACCCTGGAGAACCATGAATGGGGCTGTGGCTCAGTGGCAGAGCATCTGCTTGGGAAGCAGAAGGTCCCAGGTTCAATCCCTGGCATCTCCAACTAAAAAGGGTCCAGGCAAATAGGTGTGAAAAACCTCAGCTTGAGACCCTGGAGAGCCATGAATGGGGCTGTGGCTCAGTGGCAGAGCATCTGCTTGGGAAGCTGAAGGTCCCAGGTTCAATCCCCGCATCTCCAACTAAAAAGGGTCCAGACAAATAGGCGTGAATAACCTCAGCTTGAGACCCTCGAGAGCCACGAATGGGGCTGTGGCTCAGTGGTAGAGCATCTGCTTGGGAAGCAGAAGGTCCCAGGTTCAATCCTTGGCATCTCCAAAAAAGAGTCCAGGCAAATAGGTGTGAAAAACCTCAGCTTGAGACCCTGGAGAGCCGCTGCCAGTCTGAGTAGACAAGACTGACTTTGATGGACCGAGGGTCTGATTCAGTATAAGGCAGCTTCATATGTTCGTATGTGGTAGCAAAATACTTTGCCCCACCATGATATCTTGGACTGCTATTCAGTGTGTTAGGCTTCCATTTCACCATGGTTGTTCTGAAATTTCCTGGGACACTGAGTGGTGGGGAGGCGGGGAGAGAGAGAGAGAGAGAGAGAGAGAGAGAGAGAGAGAGAGAGAGAGACCGGCATGCCAGGGACACCATCCAACCAGAACACTTAGCCCACATATATGCCAAACAATACCATCTTACTTTGGCTTTTCAAAGCCTGCTGTTATATTACCTTGTGTAGGATTCTCTTATGAAAGCTGGGCTGCTGATTAGCGAGAGGCCATATACTTTGCCTCTGTACCTGCTTAAAGAAAGCAGTGAGGACAGCAACAGTGGTTTTGGGTCTTGTCCAGTTCCTCTCTCCTAGTAGCCCAGTTACCTAGCACCTTTAGGAGGGGAAAACAAGGCTTTGCTTGTATCCTTTTGTAGGGTTGAAGAACTGTCATGCTACAGCAGAAGGGAACAGCAAAATAGCTAGCATGCTAGGGAGGCTTTAGGCCAGGGGTGTCAAACTCATTTGTTATGAGGGCTGAATCTGACATAAATGAGACCTTGTCAGGCTAGGCCATGTGCGTCATAAAATATAATAGGTAGCGGTGATATAAACTTTAGGGGAGACTGGCACTGCTCTAGTGTTGATTGAGAGAGCTCTAGCTGTGCTAGGCTCTCTCAGTTGCGCAGCAGAGCTACAGAGCCAAGCTTTTCCATTGGCTGAGGCTCCTCCTCCCTGGAGGAAGAGGGAAAGAGCCAGAGGCTACTTTGCTTGATGGCATCGCACTGAAGACATACACAAATGACGACTGAAGGAAGAAGAGAGGGAGGAGGAAGCCGAGGATGGCTACTTGCTGGCGGGACTGATTGGAACCCCGTGGGGGACGGACCGGGCCATACATTTGCAGAGATCAGTGGGACTGGACTACACAGATGTACATAGGATTGCAGAAGGTTTCCAGGACTTCAGTTCTTGTGGCAAATTGCATGTGACACTTGGGACTCTGTAGCTCCACTAATGAGTAATTTATTCAAAAATGCTCCCCCCACCCCGTGTGTGTGTGTGTCGGGAATGTGGGTAATAGGGACTGGGCAGCTGTGGAATGGTTAATGCTTTCCTCTTGCACTTCCTTGATCAGACCTGCCCCCTCCTCAAGGCTGCTTCTAGCTCCCAAGAGGAAAAAAAAAGATAGATACTTTTATTATGCCTGCCTTTTCTCTCCCTATTGGGGCAAAAAAAGAAAGAGGGGAAGATTAATAATGTATAGAACCTTTTTTTCCTGTCACTTTGGTCTCAGCTCTTATTACAACCCTGTTAGCAGATGCTTTAAATAACGCATCAAAAGGATCTGATTCGATCCCTGTTACCGTCAGTACGGTCGTTTGGCCCCTCTTCATGGACTAGACTCCCTTGTGTGTATGATGGCATCGAATATCAGGTCCACCTAAAGCAAGTCCCACTGCTTTGAATGGAGCATTCTCTCTGGTGTGTAGGAATTCTCTGTATTGGAACAGATTAATCGAGAACAAGGGAGAAAATTACTGCTTTTAAATCCCAATTCACCCCAAAAGTTTACTGGGCGGCCTTGGGCCACGCTAAACAACCCAACCTCCCCACCCCTTGAGCGCCTTGGAAGCCCAGTGGAAGGGAAATGAAATCATGAAATAACTAAAAATATGGACCCATCTGATGTGGATGAATAAAAAAAATGACGGTCAAGCCAGCCACACAGTCACCGGTCTCTAAATATCACCACAGAGTACATTTTATGATGGAGGGTCTGCTTGACCAAATTTTGAGGAAAGGGTCCCTGGAACTGCAGGGCCATAGCTAGGAGTGGCATAGAAGAAGAAGATATTGGATTTCTATCCCACCCTCCACTCCGAAGAGCCTCAGAGTGGCTCACAATCTCCTTTCCCTTCCTCCCCCACAACAGACACCCTGTGAGGTAGATGAAGGTATTGGATTTATATCCTGCCCTCCACTCCAAAGAGTCTCAGAGCAGCTCACAATCTCCTTTCCCTTCCTCCCCCACAACAGACACCCTGTGAGGTAGATGAAGATATTGGATTTATATCCCGCCCTCCACTCCGAAGAGCCTCAGAGTGGCTCACAATCTCCTTTCCCTTCCTCCCCCACAACAGACACCCTGTGAGGTAGATGAAGGTATTGGATTTATATCCTGCCCTCCACTCCAAAGAGTCTCAGAGCAGCTCACAATCTCCTTTCCCTTCCTCCCCCACAACAGACACCCTGTGAGGTAGATGAAGATATTGGATTTATATCTCGCCCTCCACTCCGAAGAGCCTCAGAGTGGCTCACAATCTCCTTTCCCTTCCTCCCCCACAACAGACACCCTGTGAGGTAGATGAAGGTATTGGATTTATATCCTGCCCTCCACTCCAAAGAGTCTCAGAGCAGCTCACAATCTCCTTTCCCTTCCTCCCCCACAACAGACACCCTGTGAGGTAGATGAAGATATTGGATTTATATCCCGCCCTCCACTCCGAAGAGTCTCAGAGAGGCTTACAATCTCCTTTACCTTCCTCCCCCACAACAGACACCCTGTGAGGTAGATGAAGATATTGGATTTATATCCTGCCCTCCACTCCGAAGAGTCTCAGAGCGGTTCACAATCTCCTTTCCCTTCCTCCCCCACAACGGACACCCTGTGAGGTGGGTGGGGCTGGAGAGGGCTCTCACAGCAGCTGCCCTTTCAAGAACAACTTCTGCCAGAGCTATGGCTGACCCAAGGCCATTCCAGCAGGTGCAAGTGGAGGAGTGGGGAATCAAACCCGGTTCTCCCAGATAAGAGTCCGCACACTTCACCATTACACCAAACTGGCTCTCCTGGAAGCTTTTCTAACATTAAAACACACACACACACATCAAGTTTTTAAATTTGTAATCTCAGTTTTTAAACTTGGAGCTTATTTTTAGAATACAATTCTTTAAAAGTGGAGTGAGGGTTAGGGAAGTGCTAGAGCTTTCACCCATCTCCCCTGTTCCTTTGATTCTCCCTGGCTCTGTGTAATTCTCAGAAGAATTTCCATGCTTAAATTATCATTGGGGGGGGGAGCCCCCCCCCCTTTAACTGCCACTCCTGTCAGCAGAGTGGCAGCAGGGGAAAGAAGGTAACTTGATGTAAGCAGATAGATCCAGGTGGGCAGCCGTGTTGGTCTGAAGCAATAGAACAAAGTAGGAGCCAAGTCGCACCTTTAAGACCAACAAAGTTTTATTCAGAAGCCCAGTGGAAGGAAAATGAAATCATGAAATAACTAAAAATATGGACCCATTTCTGATGTGGATGAATAAAAAAAAAACGAAGGTCAAGCCAGCCACACAGACGAGGAATCGGGTACAGTGAGCAGAGCTGCATATAGCTGCTGGGCAGTGGTTTAGAATGCAAAATGGTACAACTTTAAAATCCAATGACAGAATAGTAAAATTAACAAATTGAGCAAACCTTTGATCTGGGTAGCATGAGCCTGGGAAACCAATAAAACAGTAACATGTCAAAATGTGAGAACGTCTGCTAATCGCTCTTTTGTTATAAACCTGGGCCAAAATGAGCGCATTTCTTTCTCGGAAGTTTTTTCCATCCTTTTAACATGTAACATACATGTAGTTTGCCGTTAGAAGAAAAAAACATTAAAATATAGTGGAAGATGGGTTTGTATATGTAATGATGTAAGCAGGGCAGCGGGGCTCCTCTGTTGGAACACAAAAAGGAGCCATGAGGCACCTGAAAGCCAAGCCTGTTTTTTTAAAAACCCAAAAATCTACTTTCATAGACCAAAGAACGCTTCTTCAGATGCCACAAGCCAGTTTGGTGTAATGGTGAAGTGTGCGGACTCTTATCTGGGAGAACCGGGTTTGATTCCCCACTCCTCCACTTGCACCTGCTGGAATGGCCTTGGGTCAGCCATAGCTCTGGCAGAGGTTGTCCTTGAAAGGGCAGCTGCTGTGAGAGCCCTCTCAGCCCCACCCACCTCACAGGGTGTCTGTTGTGGGGGAGGAAGATAAAGGATATTGGGAGCCGCTTTGAGACTCTTCAGAGTGGAGGGCAGGGTATAAATCCAATATCTTCTTTATTTTTTGATGCAGAGCCCGGGGACACCCTTTGAAACCGAGACTCGAGCCCGGTAGCCCCTCAGAGACCAACAAAGTTTTTGGGGTATGAACTTTGAGAGTCAAAGCTCACTCCCCCCTCACGGAACTCTGGCACTCAAAAACTTCTGCCCCGAACGTTTCTCTCCCTCTGTTAAAACAAAACACCACCTCATATGTTGCTACTAATACGCAGCTTTTGCATTTGAGGGAAACTTCTGCACTCTGAATCCCACAGAAAAGCTGCGAGCAACCAATGGGCTGGGATTCTCACTCTAGCGCTGCGCTGTCAATCTGTGGTAGCTAGGGTTGCCAATTCCCAGGTGGGGGCAGGAGATCCCCCCCCCCCGGTTTGGAGGCCCTCCCTCCCCCCCCCGCCTCAGGGTCGTCAGAAAGCAGGGGGAGGGGAGGGAAATGTCTGCTGGGCACTCTGTTATTCCCTATGGAGATTTATTCCCATAGAAAATCATGGAGAATTGATCCATGGGTATCTGAGGCTCTGGGGGGGGGGGGTGTTTTTTGAGGCAGAGGCACCAAATTTTCAGTATAGCAACTAGTGCCTCTCCCCAAAATATCCCTCAAGTTTCAAAACGATTGGACCAGGGGGGTCCAATTCTATGAGCCCCCAAAGAAGGTGCCCCTATCCTTCATTACTTCCTACGGAAGGAAGGCATCGAAAAGGTGTGCCGTCCCTTGAAATGTGATGGCCAGAACTCCCTTTGGAGTGCAATGACGCTTGTCACAGCCTTGATCTCGGCCCCACCCCCAAAGTCTCCCGGCCCCACCCCAAACTCCCCCGGCCCCACCCCAAAGTCTCCCGGCTCCACCCCCAAAGTCTCCCGGCTCCACCCCCCAAAGCACCCTGGCACCACCCCAAAGTCTCCCGGCCCCACCCCCAAAGTTTCCCGGCACCACCCCCAAAGTCTCCCCGCCCCACCCCCAAAGTCTCCCCGCCCCACCCCCAAAGTCTCCCGGCTCCACCCCCAAAGTCTCCCGGCACCACCCCAAAGTCTCCCGGCTCCACCCTCAAAGTCTCCTGGCACCACCCCAAAGTCTCCCGGCTCCACCCCCAAAGTCTCCTGGCACCACCCCAAAGTCTCCCCGCCCCACCCCCAAAGTCCCCCGGCACCACCCCCCAAAGTCCCCCGGCACCACCCCCCAAAGTCCCCCGGCTCCACCCCCAAAGTCCCCCGGCTCCACCCCCAAAGTCTCCCGGCTCCACCCCAAAGTCCCCTGGCTCCACCCCAAAGTCTCCCGGCTCCACCCCCAAAGTCTCCTGGCTTTACCCCAAAGTCTCCCGGCCCCACCCCCAAAGTCTCCCGGCTCCACCCCAAAGTCCCCCGGCTCCACCTTAAAAGTCCCCAGCTATTTCTTCAATTGGCCTTGGCAACCCTAGCGGTAGCCCCTGGACACCTGCTGTCGAAGGAATCCGGGCGGGGGGGGGGGGTTCCCTGCACGTCTTCCAAGCCCCCGCCCCACCCAGCAGCGCGGAAACCTGGCCCGAGCCCGGCCCTCTCCTGAATCCCGGCCCGCCGAGCGCGCCTCGCCCAAGGAAAAGGCGCCGCTGCCGCTTTAAGGGGCTTCCTCCGCTTTCGGCGAGCAGCGCCCTGAGCCGCCTCCATCCCCGCGCGCAGGCAGCGGCCGAGAGCGAGCGAGCACGCAGCGGCGGCGGCGGCGGCAGCACAGCCCAGGCTCTCCGGCGTGCTGGGCAGGGAGGGCGGCCAGCATGTCCAAGCACCCTTCCTCGTACGGCAAGAACGGGCTGGCGGACCCCGCCTTGCAGGTGGCTTCGCTTTCCCGCCTGCCCAGCGGGAGCCGGGGGGGGGGGCGGGCGGGGGGCGGTGGAAGGCCTGCCCGGGTTCGCCGGGGCTTCTCGCTGCTCGCCCGGAAGGGCTCGGATCCCTGTCCCGTGCCTCCCCCCCCCCCCTAACCGGCTCCCTTCTGCCCCCCTTTCGCCAGGGCTCCCGAGGCACGGCCACGCGCAGGAGCCGCTTGAAGCGCTCCGATGGCAGCACCACTTCCACCAGCTTCATCCTCCGGCAGGTAAGCGCGGCTTGGGGCTGCCCGGCGGCCAGGGGGCTCTCCGGCTCCGGCGGCGGCGAGCAGAAGGCAACGTGGGTCGTCCCTCGCTGCTAGGGGAGCCTCTTCTTGCAAGCGGCGGCGGCGGCGGCGCGGGGCTTTGCTCCCCGACGGGGGTGTTTCGGCGGCCGTGCAAACCGGGGAGAAAGTCGAGCGGGCCGGGAGGGTGTTTTGCAGAAGGCGCCTTCTGCAAAAAGCTCGGAGGCGGCGTTTTCTGCGCTGCTTTTTTTCCAGAAGCCTTTTAGCGGACGGGATGCTGTTGGAGCGAGTGGCGTGGAGGGATGGCTGGGACCGGGAACTTAGAAGGGAAAGGATATGATATGTATAGGAAAAATGCAAGGGGGAAAGCCTCGGTGGCCAGGCACCCGCTCTGGGGCAGGAGTAGCGAGGTTGCTGAAGTCCGGTTCCCCAGGCTACGGGTTGCAACGAACGTTTGCGTGGCTTCTGACAATCTGCAGGGGGTGCTCCCCCCGTTCGCGTGACCTGCTCGTTAGGGGGGCAGTTTTGCAAATTGGGAGTGGTGAAAGAAAAACCTATGCAACTCTGCATGTAGGCCAGTGGCTTTGGAAGAGCAGGCTTCTACCAATCCCCTTCCTCTGGGAGTTGCGCAGGAAAGAATCTGGGTGAATTGCAATGGAAGGCCAAAAAACGATGGTGCTGAATTAATCCTAAACTCGGATTTTAAACTGGATCGAGGAGTTGGCCGTGGAAAGGGTTTCTCCTGGGAATCCATTCTGAAACACATTTCCCTCGTTATTTATTTGCCCTTCCTTTGCTTCCTGTAGTTTCCTCCTCAGGCCAAATTTTAGACTGTAAGCTTTTTGTAGCAGGGACTTTTCTACTTTGTAAAGTGTTGTCCATATTGATGGCACTTTAAAAAATAAACAGAGTCTTTGAACAAACACAGAGAACATTTCCCATGTCCCTGTATTGTCACAGCCAACTCATGTGCATGTAGAATTAGCTGCAGCCAAGGATCTTGGGCCTTTAAGAATTACTCATTTCTGGCCATATTGTCTGTCTGACTGGCTTTATAGGTCAAGCTGCAAATCTACAAAAGCAAACATTTTTTGTTCTGGCTTGGTTGGTGGACTTTCTCTATATAGTGTAGGAGAGGGGTACAATTGAATCGAATGCGTCTAAAAATTTGGATTTGAAATAAATATGCACTCGATTCTGCCTTAACCTGCTGAATCTAAAAAAATTATACTTAGATTAACAGTTAATTAGCGAAGATTTGGAGGAATGAAACAAGACAAGAATTTAGCTTTGTGGGAGGAAGTGTTATTCTCTACAAGTGGGTAAGAGTTTTGATGTGTATATAGGAAGATAAGGGAAAAGGGAAATGAGAAATTGGTAGGGAAATGAGAAATTGGAGCAAAGCATAGTTCTGGGGGCTTAAACTGCTTAAACTGGCAACTCTGGGGTTCTGTGTATCTTCTCTTTCGTGGCTTGTAGCATCTTTTACCAGCCAGCAGTTTTCAGTGACGCTTTTAGCTACTGCCTCTTTTGTATTGTAATTTGCTGTCAAGCAATAGAGTGAGTTAGATGTCCTGAACTGAATTAGGTCATATTGGCTCTACAGTGTGCTGATCATTAGACTTGTGTGCAAGGAAACTCCTTGCAACACAGGCCTCTTAGAACACTTTTACCTGTTCCTGAAATCAATGAGTACATGCCTGTATACTGTGAGTAACTGATGTTTCTAATAATGGGTGAGAACTATAGTTTGTGTGTACCCAGAAGAGCCAGTTTGGTGTAGTGGTTAAGTGCGTGGACTCTAATCTGGAAGAACAGGGTTTGCTTCCCCACTCCTTCACCTGCACCTGCTGGTATAATCTTGGGCCAGTCACAGTTTTCCCAGAATTGTTCCTTTGAAGAGCAGTTCTCTGAGAGCTCTCCCTACCTCACAGGGTGTCTGTTGTGAAGAAGGGAAGGGAAGGCCGCTCTGAGTGAAGGGCAGGGTATAAATCCCAGTCTCTTCATCTTTTACCCACAAAAGGGAATCAAGGCAATTGCTGTACACACAGGAATGGATCCAAAGAACTGCAGTTTATTGTGTGTGCTCAAAGAAGTGTGGGGTGGTTTCTCTTACAGCTGTGCTCCATTCTGCAGGGCAGACCACTTTTGAAACTGGAGGGGAATTGCAAAAGTAGTTTGTGGTATATTGTAGGGACCTGCTTTTAGAGCAAGGATCCCGTATAACAAAGCACTTGCAAATGTGTAACTTAGCTCTCTGGATCCTAGCCACAATAATTTTAAAAAAAAAAAGTCAGTTGTGACTCTTCTGCATGGAAGTATATTTGATACAAAGTCACTGCTGTAATTTTTGTGTTCAGCCTCAGGTTCTTAGGCCTTTCTGTTATGTATTTTGCATACATTGGTGGTCTTTTTCTAGGGCCTAACATGCATGCTTGCTTTTTTTTATTATTATAATATGTATGGTCTGATTTGGTAAAAATTAAGCACATTAAATTCTATTGATTTCAATGGAACAGTTCTGTGCATGCGTATCTTTCCTACTGAGCTCAATGCAAAGGGCTTCACTTTTGGCAGGGCTCTGTTATACCATGCTTTAGACAGTTTTTATTACCTTATCAAGTCTTTCATTTGCATTGTTCTCCAGTTCTGTAAGCCTGGTCCTAATGCATTGTTTATTGGAGGCCCTTGCTGTCTGATTGACTTTTGTTCATTCTTTGTATTCCGCCTTGAGTCTCAGTGAGGAAAGTAGGCCATAAATGAAGCTAATAATAATAATTTTATGTATTGGATGGCCTCTGACTATGTGTTGTATACATCTTCTTAAATGAGTTATGGTGTGTATGTATAGAGCAGGGGTGGCCAATGGTAGCTCTCCAGATGTTTTTTGCCTACAACTCCCATCAGCCCCAGCCATCCGTGCTGGCTGGGGCTGATGGGAGTTGTAGGCAAAAAACATCTGGAGAGCTACCATTGGCCACCCCTGGTATAGAGTATTCTATTGACATCAATTTTTTTTATTGTTAAAGCACAATGTGATGGCGCTATGATTTTCAAATTAACACCACGTTTTTGTGGCGGTGTGGTTTTTTTATGGCCTGTTTTGAAGCTATGAATTATGCTTGGTGTGTAAACTGAGTGGAATGAGTCTGCTGGAGGTTTCTATTGCTGCTTTAAATCAAAGATTTGCTTTTTGCCTGCATTGTTTTCTGCTTAAACTTGAATTGCTAACCCCCCCACTGCCGAGTGCTTTGGTAAGGTTCTTTATTCATTCATTTTGGGTACAGGTGAACATATATTTTACAGTTTGGTCTATAACTCCCCCCCTCCTCCGCCACCAGCCAGATTCTACAGCGTTCTTGGTACTTTATCCAACGTTCTCTCATGGTCATGCATTACTTTGAAAGTTTGTTGTTATTCCCCGAGGGAAGATATGGGGATTGTTTTGTTGTGACAATCCTCTGAAATAAAATCTAGCCATTCGTGTCCAGAATGAGGGAATGATGTTTCATTCTAGGAACTGCTGACTCTCTGCCTGGGAGCTGGAGATGCAACAGACAGTTATGCTTTAGCTGGAATTTTCACCTGTCCAGTTTAAGCCAGGCAGCCCTTTGAGAAGGCAGCCACGGCCCTTGGTAGTGTGGAAAGAGGAAAGGAGTGTGTGTGCACCACTGATAATAATATGGTACTCTGTAAACCTGCTGAAGCCAGCAAAATCTTGTATGCTTGGTGAGGCTAAACCTTGTGTAGAACCCTCTTTCCTCAGGCAGAGGACGCTGGCAACTATCCCATAACCAATACCATCTCTCTCCTTCTTCTTTTTTAGTTTTGTGGCATTTGGTTTTGGATAATTTGTTGGGTAGGGGCTGTGATTCGGCGGTAGAGCTTCTGCTTGTTATGCAGAATGTCCTGGGTTCAACCCACAGCATTTCCAGGTAAAAGGATCAGGTGGCAGGTGATATGAAAGATTTCAGCCGGATTCTCTGGAGAGCTGCAGCCAGTTTGAATAGGCAGTACTTATGGTGATTGACAAGCAGAGCTTGTTTTGAGCAGGAATTGGCTTGGCGTCAGGAAGTGTGACCTAATATGCAAATGAGTTCTAGCTGGGCTTTTTCTACAAAAAAAAAGTGCTGTTGACCAGTGGTCTGATTTGGGATGAGGCAGCTTCGGGTTTTCATGTGAGTTGCGTCATTATGAGAAAATCTGCATTTATACTTTTTTGCTTTTGACGATAGGTGCGATCCAGTTAAGCTTTTGGACTAAATCTTGCCCATTTCCCCTCCTTAGGGCTGCCAACCTCCAGCGGGTGGCTGGAGAACTCCCGCTATTACAACTGATTCCCAGGCAACAGAGATCAGTTCACTTGTAGAAAACAGCTCTATTGGAAGGTGGAGTCTGTGGCATTATAGCTCATTGAAGTCCCTCCACTCCCCAAGCGCCTCCCTCCTCAGACTCCCCCTCCAAAATCTCTAGGTATTTCCCAACCAGGAGCTGGCAAACCCATGATTATTGCCCTCATCCCACAATGCCTGGCATAGCTTGACTTGCTGTCAAAGGGGATCCATCCTTCTGTTTTGGTGTAGTGGAGAGCCAGTTTGGTGTAGTGGTTAAGTGTGCGGACTCTTATCTGGGAGAGCCAGGTTTGATTCCCCACTCCTCCACTTGCACCTGCTGGAATGGCCTTGGGTCAGCCATAGCTCTGGCAGAGGTTGTCCTTGAAAGAGCAGCTGCTGTGAGAGCCCTCTCCAGCCCCACCCACCTCACAGGGTGTCTGTTGTGGGGGAGGAAGGTAAAGGAGATCGTGAGCCGCTCTGAGACTCTTCGGAGTGGAGGGCGGGATATAAATCCAATATCTTCATCTACCTCACAGGGTGTCTGTTGTGGGGGAGGAAGGTAAAGGAGATTGTGAGCCGCTCTGAGACTCTTCGGAGTGGAGGGCGGGATATAAATCCAATATCTTCTTCATCTATCTTCTTTTCACCAACAGAATTATCAAATTGAATCCAAGCTATCGTCACTTACCTGGTAACAGAGCAGTGAAATGTAATTTTACAGCCGAAAACCATTTGGGAAATGAACATTGGTAGGGCAGTGTCACTTCTGGAATAAACAGCATTTTGTTTTATGTTTGGATGATGCTTTCATTTGCAGCATAAAAAAACTATACATCATTTTCTTTATATGGTGGCTGTTCTGATGTTTGGAGAGTGCTTGAAATACACATGATCATAAAGTTGTGTACCGAGCTCAGGCTGTTGGCTACACTGATAAATCCTGGAGGACTAATAAATTTCGAGAGGCACCTGAGCAGGTCAGCTTCGTCTTTGTGTTGGCATTCCGCTGTGGGAGCGTTGTCACGCTACAAAACGGAATGACAGCGCTGCCGAGCTGAGCAATTCTTCAGTTTTTTGTTGGTGCTGGGAGTGAAAGAGACATCATTGTCACGCAAAAGAGAGAGAGTGGGAGACGGGGAGAGAGAACATGTCGCTTAATATAACCTTCTGTCCAAGGCATTTGAATGGTTGCATCAAAAATTAATAAAAAGAATCCGGTTTCATCTTGTATTATGGGGGTGTGCCTGTTCAGCAAAGAGGCTGTGGGCATGCTCTACAGCAGTCAGATTAATCTTTTCAGAAGGGTTATCCAGACAGTAGGCAGTGCCAGCCTTTAGGCAGTGTCAGCGCAACTAGTAAGCAAACCTAGGCCATCGTCTAGTGCAGGGGTGACTAAACTGTGGCTCGGGAGCCCCATGTGGCTCTTTCACACATATTGTGTGGCTCGCCAAGCCCCACAGCCCCATCGGCCAGCTTGGAGAAGCATTTCTCTCTTTAAATCACTTCTCCAAGCCAGCTTGGTGAATGCATTTAAAGCTGATTTCTTTCAACCTCTACCTCCCCCTCCCTCCCTTCCTCCCTCCCTCCCACTCTCAAACACCTGATGTTCATGTCTTGCAGCTCTCAACCATCTGACATTTATTCTATGCGGCTCTTACGTTAAGCAAGTTTGGCCATCCCTGGCCTAGTGCGTGCAGAATTTGGAGAGGTGCCTGTAAGCCCTGCAGTGAGGTGTCCCTTTCTCTGGGCTCAGTGACTGCCCTCATACTTGTGCTTCTAGGATGCCACCTGCAGCTACGTGCCCTGTGGGGCAGGTGGAGGCAAGAAGGAGGGAGAAAGGAGGCACCGCTGTTGTACCTGCGTCTGCAGGCTGAGCCTGGTGGGGTAAAAGGAGCCTTCTTGGCTGCTCTTACTCTGTGCTGCCCAGACGTCATTGGCTCTTCAGATTTACCTTTGCATCAAGATGACATTGCAACTTAAATAAGATTTTAGAAATAGTGCCAAGTTTGCTATAAAGCTAGGAGTTTGTTTTAATTTTGAGAATTATATTCACCGTCCCTAATGAGGACACCGCCATTTTAGAATTTCCGTACACGGCTGGAGCAAGATCTGAGTCCAGCAACACCTTGAAGACCTACCAGGTTTCTAAGGTACAAGCTTTTGTAGTCGAAACTTGTTCCCGCTTATACCGTGAGAATCTTGTTGATCTTTAAGGATCTATTGAACTTTAATTTTGCTCCTCTACTGCAGACCACTGACATGGTGACCCACCCGAAACCCTTCACTGTTACCTTTATCCAAATTCACTTCTGTGGTCTGTATACAGCCGCAAAACTCTGAAATCTTAAGCGCTGTTTTTCTTAAGTTTTCTTAAGTGGGATAGAATTTCTATCAGTCCATACTGCTGAGCTTCACTTTGCCCCCTTTGCTGTTTCTGAAGGTCTGCTGAGATCCCCTCCCCCTGGAAAGAAATTTCAGGAAGCTCAGTGGGCTGCAGTGGGAGGGCGGAATCAGTGGGAATTACTGTACCATCTGAAGAAAATAAAAGTGCACTTGAGTTTTAGGTACTGCGTGGTTAGCTACATACTGATGTCGAATTTGCATGTAAAATCAAGATTGCAGTTGGAGGCCAAAAATGCTGAAACTGAGAAGAGTTCATTTGTTCCTTTGGATTCTCTGTTTTTATTTTGGGGTAAAGGTAAAGGTGGCAAAGCTGCATTACTGCAGTCTGAGCTCCCTGCTCAGTGCCTGAGTTCAATCCCGGCAGTGATAGTGTTTTGCCTTGCAGGTGGTTGACATCGGTGAGATTTAAGCTAACCTCTTCAACAAGAGAAGTTTAGAAACCTTGAGATGTGCATAACAATGACTATAACTTTATCCCCTTAATTTTTGGTTTGCTTAACCTGGAAGGTCCCAGTGCTGTGGAAATATGCCATTGATGGGGTGGATATAACATCAGTGTATGGCCTCTAAATGTTCCTGGATCTTTCTTAATCTCGTGGAAATTGGTAACAATGGAGACCAGGATAAAAATCAGCTCTCTGCTGCACTGACTGTGCCTCTTCCTAGAACACTAGGCCATCTTTATCACTTCGGGGCTGGAAACTGGAAACTTCATCGATCGCCAGCAAACTTTATGACTAAAGTCCTGGATCAGACCTTTAAAACCCTTGGTGGTCTGGTCTTGCTTACCTGTTTTTCCTCTTGTTAAGGTCATTCATGCATGCCCTACTCTGTCTTCCTGCCTGCTGTGAACAATTGCAGTGAGGAGAATACTCAGGACTTACGAGCTGTTATAGCCAGGGACTTGGCAGCAGAGAAGAAGAGTCGGCTTTTATAGCCCACTTTTCACTACCTGAAGAAGTCTCAGAGCAGCTTACAATCCCCTTCTCTTCCTCTCCCACAACAGACACCCTGTGAGATAGATGAGACTGCGAGACCAAGCTGGCTACACATGGAGGAGCGAGGACTCAAGCCCAGTTTCCCAGATTAGAGTCCACCACTCTTAACTACTGGTCTTAACTAGGACAGGATATTTGATGTGTTTGGTCTTTAGTCAATCTTCCTGGAAGACTTTGATCTTTTGCCACAGGTGCTGAGTAGGCCTGTCTACTGGGTTTAGGTTTAAGGACTCTTGCCCAGATGGCTAGATATGTGACACCTTGGGAGCCCCGTTGCCATTTTGGGAATCTATGATCCAGCATTTTGCTTGGTTAGTCCTCAGCAGTTGTACCTGTCATGGTTGGATTCTATTACATCTGACAAGATATCTGTGCCCCAAATGTTCTCTTCTTGTCTTCACAGTTTGTTCAGTGTCTTATATTTCCACCCTGGTGAACATTTTACCTCTGAGTTAGTTGCTAGCCTGATAGCTCTCAAGCAGCCCAGTGAGAGAGAGAGAAGGCCTGGCAAGCCCACACACACATCTGTTGTTTCAGGAGCACAGATAAATACTCAGGCATTTATCATCTTCATCTCATTAGCTAAGGGGCATTGTAGCTTTGTTTATCATTAAAATAACCTCCTGTCTCCTATGTGAGTATGTGTTTACAGATTTTCCTTATTTAATGCCTCCTCTCCCTGCTGTGTTCTTACTCAAATGTGCTACTTGGCTTACACTCTTGGTGGGTGAAGCAAGTTTTTCTTTTTATTATTACTTTTCAAAAATCAGCGTGTTTTTATTTATTGGAGTGAAATTGCTCTAATGTCCATTTGATGAGAAACGGTTGCATCTCCCTTTGCATCTGAAACAGTTAAGCTTTGCCGAAGGTGGTGAAAACTTGCAAATTGCTTAGGTCTTGGTGGCTACGTAAATCGCAAATCTACGTCTACTCAAATTGGGATTTCCGAGTTCGTGAACCATTTGGGCTCCCTTTTGTGGCTGCCTTGATGACGAAGCTGGAAAAACAATAAGTCCTGGCTGGATAGCATGCCAGGGTGATGTGGGTGGTGCTCTAATTTATGGGATGGTTTCTGCCCCAGGGCACATGGATTAGGGCAGTTGAGTTTAAAGGGGTTGTCATTCACATGTGTCATTGTTACTTACAGGGCTTTTTTTTTTTTGAGCAGGAATGCACAGGAACACAGTTCTGGCTGGCTTGGTGTCAAAGGGTGCAGCCTAATATGCAAATGAGTTCCTGCTGGGCTTTTTCTACAAAGAAGCCTTGTGTGAAACGATGGTGATGCCAGGGGGTGTGTGGCCTAATATGCAAATAAATCCCTGCTGGACTTTTTCTACAAAAAAAGCCCTTACTTGCATTTAAGAGGAGCCTCATTTTACAAGGGGGAGGATCAGGCTCTGAGCCCAGTGTTTCCTTCTAAACACGAATATGGAAGATTTTGCCGGGGGAGAGGGGGATGGTGAGCAGTAGTGTATTAACCTTTCCACCCACCCACTGATTCTCTCTTGTAATGCCTCTACCAGCCATTCGCCTTCCCTAACCACCTGGCTTCCAGGAGAAAATGCCTGGGCAAAGGGTGCATTGGCAGGGAAGAATCAGTGGGTCCCCATTTTGCTGTCCTTCATTGCACATGTTCTCTTTGCTGCTTTTGCTTTTGTGTTAACTGGAGGACATTTGTTTACCAACATGCTTTAGGGAATCAGGTGAGTGGCTATTTGCATCTCTGTAGTCTTATTCTTGATTATTGATTCTTCTATAAACAAAACATTGGTTATGCTTGCAGTAAACCATGTATGGTTACTATCTTTATGAGCATCTTGACAGTTACTGGAAGTTGCACGGCTGCCACGTTTTTCCACGTGAAGGGAAGTTCTGCTTTTCTGCTTATCGAGCTTTCAGCGTTTACAGTTTTTCTTCAGCCAACACTATTTCTGTGGCTTGAAACAATAGGGTTTTTTCGTCCTCTGCCAACCGCAGCAGCAAACGGATTCGGTAAGCAAAGCTAATCCCAGAACTGCACTGACACAGTTGATGTTTCTGCACTAGTATTCGATTTGGCATGAGGAGTGCTATATGTTTGAAGTTGTTAAATAAATACACTTTCAGCTTTGCGAAAAGGCTTGCCAGAAAAGAAGGAACCGATATCCAGATCTGCCTTTTCCCCAACTTTTCTTAGCAGAGTGCAGCTGAAGCAAGAAATCTAAAATGAATGACAACAAGCATTTTGGAAAACAAGAGAACCTAATAATTCTTTAGAGAGCAATTAAAATATGTGCAGAATCTAGTTTTTGCAGGGGAAGTACCTTCTGCATTGCCATCTCTTCCCTCAACTTTCTTGTGGATTTTTAATAGCAACATAAAATCATAGCATGCTGACTAAGTGTGCTGACTCTTATCTGGGAGAACCGGGTTTGATTCCCCACTCCTCCACTTGCACCTGCTAGCATGGCCTTGGGTCAGCCATAGCTCTGGCAGAGGTTGTCCTTGAAAGGGCAGCTGCTGGGAGAGCCCTCTCCAGCCCCACCCACCTCATGGGGTGTCTGTTGTGGGGGAGGAAGGGAAAGGAGATTGTGAGCCGCTCTGAGACTCCTTGGAGTGGAGGGCGGGATATAAATCCAATATCATCATCATCTTCTTCACAACTTTGGTAAACTGGAGTCCAACCATTGCAGCTACTTGTGCAAGAACTGTGGTAGGTTGCTGTTGGAGGCATGATTGAGCTGGTGGTGCTTGGGTGCATGTCTCCCCTTCTTCATATGTGCTTTATGGATGTGTGCAGTGTTTGCACAAACACAGATCCTTGGGTTTTGATGCTGGGTATTCTCTGGTGCACCATGGAATCATGTGACTTATACAGCAGATGAGCGCAGTTGTGGTAGTGTTGCTTGCGCGATGAGGCTGACATCAGGTTGCCCCATAAATGAAATGCTCCTGACTACTGTGGTGCACTCTATACTGTGACAATTCCTCCTCTTCCTTCTGCCGCTTCCTCTTCTTGGACCTTCAAAAGCCAACACTCCAGACAGACACTGCTCAAACAGAACAGAAGGAGTTCTTCTGAGAAGTCTGGCTATGTTTCATTAGACGATGTTTCTGGCCATACAGTTAATGCTTTCTTTGCACTCATACGGTCCTTAAGTGGGGATATGGGGTTGGCTCCTTGAGTGGAAAATTGGCTTGAATTCCCCTCCCCCCCCCGAATAGTACAGAAAAGTTGACCAGTAGATTTAGAAGGTTGTGTTATTATTGAAGAAGTTGTCTTTCTTCTTCTGATACAACAGTGCAATCAGCGTTTGCGTTTTTTTTTTTTCAGGTTAATAAATGGTTTATTTGATAAAATTCTTAGTACAACTATAACTTGAAAAAATACAAGGTTGCGTATATCTTAATGAGTTTGGTCAATTAAAAACAGCAAAAGAAAAGAAAACAAAAAAGAACATCCAACAATAAACAGTACATTTTAACCAGCAAAAGTTATATAACCAAAACAAAAAAGAGGGACAAGCCAATGTTAAAATTGCGTAATCATATACAGTGGAATGAGTTATAACCACAAGAAGTCTTTATATAATTTACTTTTGTTATAAGAATTTATATAAAATGGATCACTATCAATTCTTTCCAGGATAGGAAACCAAATTGCATTGCGTTTTTTAAAGCACCAGGGAAATGACATTAATTTAAGGCAAGTGTCGGGGTGGGTGGGTGGGGGGGGAAGGATCCTGCTGGAAGTTACCAGCCAGAAGGTGGAGCTTGGCAAAATAATGTCTATTCTGCAAAGCCAAAGCTTTGTTTGATAGAAACTGTGTGGCAGCACAAATTCCCCGCTTCTCTCCAGTGATGTGAGCAGACAGCCAGGACACCCCAACTGCACTGCTGGCTAGGCAGTGCTCTGTTGGGATGGTGCTGGCTTGTCCTCACTTGGTCAAGAGCGTGGCTGGTCTGGCGTACCCCTCCCAGCCACAGTGCACCCAGGATAGGCCTGCAGGGATGGGACAGCAGCCAGGCTGCAGGGCTTTCTTCTGAGGAAAGAAGTAACCTGCCAAGCATCTGCTGGGGCTGGATTGTAAGCAGTGCCCCCTGAAGTAAGAGGCAGATCTGTTGACAAGTGATGGAGAAAGGCTTCTGGCATAATGCCAGATGGATTGGGCCAGGAGGAACCTGCCGAGGCCCATGACAGCTTTCCTCTAGTCCCCAGGACTTCAAGGTCTTATGGGTAGTGTTGAAATGGCCAAGAGGGTATGATATGATGCCTCACTGGTTATTTAATGAAGGTCCAAAAGTAGGCCTGGGATGTTGTTGTAGCTGATTCTGCTCAGAGCATTGGGGAGCAGAGGTCAGTGCAATAGGAATAGTTGCAATGGTGGTATCAGCTGTGGACCTGGGACAGGAGGAGGCCAAGAAGAAGTAATGTATTTATTTCCATTCCCATTTTGTAATGTGTATATTCCCTCTTTTTTGCATGGGGACATTTAAACGGGATTATGCATCTGAAGGCTATAGTTTCCTTCCCTGCCACTGTTTCAAAATTCTGCTCTTTTTATCAGCTGTTTTTTTCATGCAGAATATTAATAATTTTGTTTTGTGAGGTGTCCTATGCAGGTTTCTGAAGAGTCAGTGTGTAAATTAACTAAGATTTCAGGTTTTCACGGCTGGTAACATCATTAGGGTTTGTAGAATCTTTCGGGCTCAAGTGCCGTGTTCTACTGGAGAAAGTTTTTCTTCCAGATGTTTCGTTCTCAGCTGCGTTTTGTTCTCAGCTGTAAATTAACTGTTTAGTGATTATAGTAATCCATAATTTGAAAGGTTCACCAATTGCAGCATGCAGGTAGTAAGGGGGCATAAAGTAAGGAGTACAAGATTGTCCTCGAGGAAGCTCAAGAGATCATTCTGGGGATTTAATAGGATGCTACCTTCCTAGTGCCTCATCTTTATTGGTTCCTAGGTCAGTAATCAGCCCACTAAAATAAATACATTATAGGCCATGCCATCCATGTATAAAGCTGGATTGGTTTATTTTCTGCTATGGTGCCTTCCTTTTACAGGCTTTATCTCAGTGCCATAAGGGGTCACACATTCTGTTGTGGAGATTGCAAGAATAGATTTTCACATGTTCGCTTAGAATTCAAAATGATTTTAAACCAAAAAGAGATTTTAAAAAACCTTAAAGGAACACATACTTCTAAAAGAACACATACTACTCTCTATTTAACAGTTGATGTTTTTTTTTTTAATCTGTCCTGGTCAGGGGAGCAATTAAGGGTCCCCTCCTGGCCACTGTAAGTATCTGAAATGAAACCGCAGCTCAGAGCTGTAATGCGTGGCTTGCATGATTAAGGTCCCAAATCTAATTCCTGGCATCTCTAGTTAAACAATCTCTCTGGAGAGTTTGTATGAGCTGCCAGATACTCTCTTATCTGACAGGTGTAGTTCAATTAGATTCACGCACCTCCGCAAGGGACAGAAGTCAATTATCAACATTCTAGTATAGAGGAGTATGTAGGTCATCTGAATGCTTGCTTAGGTCTTTGAAAAACGCTGTAACAATGTATTAGATTCTTCCCCCCACCCCCACGAACTTGCTTGAAAATACGAAGCCTTTCTTGGATTGGCTTATTAATGGAACAAGGAATTCAGTTTATAGCAAAATAATGTTTATTCTTTGTTTGATAGAAACTATGGGGCATTCAATGCCTGATGTATTGCAAGAGATACTGGATTTCCTGATGTAGTTCAGGAGATGTTTGATTGCTTGATGTAGCGCAGGAGTTGCTGGATGACTTAATTCTGCAAAGCAGTGAGATGTTACTGTGATTTCTTCATAGGTGTATACACCAGAGGCATTGAATCTAGCTCGCGCATACAGTTATATAATTTAGGTTGAAGAGACAATGAGGAGGTTTGAATTAATAGATTTTTTGGGGGTGAAGGCTGACAAAAGCACCTCTCTCCCAGATGAAACTAAGCAAAACATTTGTGGGTAAAGCTAAAAATTGGATGTGTTCTTTAGATGTTCCCTTTATTGAGCTGTGAAAACCAGAATAATAGAGGCGGTGTACACTGTTTTAAGACTTGAATGGAGGCAGTGGTCCAGCCAGTCGTCATCCCTGTTCATATTAAGAGTGCCCCCAAGATCATAGACGTGTTGTCCTTTGAAAATTTCGCTGCCTCCTGTTACATTTCGGAATTCCTAATAAAGTCCTTAGGAATTAGCACTTACTACTGTCCTGTTTTGACAGTTCTGTGCTGAAACACAGTGCATTTCTGACAGACACTTACACTTAGATGGCTCGGACTTCATGATGTTCCCACACAAAGGCTGCATCCGCATGGCAAGGATTCTCCATCTTGCATTCATTGTCACGTTCGTTGTCACTGCAAGTACAGAGGGATTTGCCTCCTCAGCAACAGAGCACCTGAGTGAGTTGTCGACACCTTTTACTCTGTGAACCACCGTTTCTCCTGTATTTTTACCCACCAAGTCATTTGAAGATTTTTTTTTTTTAAAAAAAGGTAATTACTATAGTGGTTTAATGTTAATGTTAAGGGACGGTGACTCAGTAGTAGAGCATCTGCTTGGGAAGCAGAAGGTCCCTGGTTCAATCCCTGGCGTCTCCAACTAAGAGAATCCAGGCAAAAAGGTGTGAAAAACCTCAGCTTGAGACCCTGGAGAGCCGCTGCCAGTCTGAGAAGACAATACTGACTTTGATGGACCAAGTGTCTGATTCAGTATAAGGCAGCTTCATATGTTCATATACTATTTTAGGGGAGGGACTGTGGCTCAGTGGTAGACCATCTGCTTGGGAAGCAGAAGGTCCTAGGTTCAATCCCTGGCATCTCCAAAAAAGGGTCCAGGCAAATAGGTGTGGGAAACCTCAGCTTGAGACCCTGGAGAGCCATGAATGGGGCTGTGGCTCAGTGGTAGAGCATCTGCTTGGGAAGCAGAAGGTCCCAGGTTCAATCCCTGGCATCTCCAAAAAAGGGTCCAGGCAAACAGGTGTGAAAAACCTCCGCTTGAGACCCTGGAGAGCCGGTGCCAGTCTGAGAAGACAATACTGACTTTGATGGACCGAGGGTCTGATTCAGTATAAGGCAGCTTCATATGTTCATATGTTATAGTGCTACAGTAATTGCTGATTTATTTTAAGCTCCTCAAAAAGGCCTCCAATAGTGTAGAAGTGAAAAGGGTATAGTGAGAGGCTGGCCAAACGACAATGGTGGTGATGTGGGTTGTAGCCTTGAAACACGTGAACTTTCTCCCTTCTTCCCCTAGAGAGTGTGTTCGGATTGTGTTCTTTCCAAAAAGATCACAGCAAAGCAGGTTTGAGAGGGTGTGCCAAGGTTATAGTAGGAACGTGACTCCTGTCAAAAATCATGCTTCAGTTTGGAAGTGAGAGTGGAGAAAAACATGTGTGGAAGCTGCTAAACTCTACATCTGTTCTCAAAACTCTCTGAACATTGATTTATACACACACACACATATCTATGTATGTATGTATGTATATAACTTTAAGTTTTAACATAGACCATAACAAGTTGATTCCATCATTGTAAGGTAAGTGGTTATAAGAGTTACATCTGCTGGAAATACCTGGGCCAAAGGAGGCCAAACTAAAAATAACGAGAGAGCAGGCCTTCTCTATAAAAGCACCCCAATGGTGGAACCAGCTGCCGGAAGAGGTGCGGGCCCTACGGGACATTAGCCAATTCCGTGGGGCGTGCAAAACCGCCCTCTTCCGGCTAGCCTTCCAAGATGGAACCTGAAACAAACACCGTGCCATCACTAACATCAACATAACCGAGATTGCAGTAAGATAAGATGAGATTATTTTAGATTGATTTTAGATTTTTACATTATGTAAACTTAATGCTAAATTTTTAATGTATTGAACTGTATAACTGTTTTATTGTTCAATATGGCTTTTGCCACATTCTGTAAGCCGCCCTAAGCCTGCCTTGGCAGGGAGGGTGGGGTATTAATAAAATTTTATTATTATTATTATTATCATCATCATCATCGTCATCATCATCATCATCATCTCTGGATACTGATGAAAACTTCAGAGCACTCATTTTTTTAGGAGGAGGTGGCAATATCAAAGTTCAGGATAAAGGCTTATTGCCCTAGATGGCTGTTGGCCAAGCTGCCACTATCTGTGCTCATAAGTCTTCCTAGAAGCGTGGGCAGTATGCTTCAGTGCCATGAAGGAAGTATTTTTTACTGACCTCTGAGTTAGAAAATCCTGAGCTTTGTAAACCATGGAGTTGGATCCTGCGTTGCTATTATTCAGAAGGTGGTTCCATTTACACAAGGCTTGGGATTCCTGCATTTTTTTTTGCATATTGCCCGCTCAAGAGCAACCTCCTTTGTTGCATCCTATATTGCTTCTGATGGTCTCACAACTGTCAAGAGGAGCTTTTCAGCTGGGTGGGGAAAGATGCAGAGTACACCCAATCTATGGGGATTTAAGATCTAGCCCATTTTTTCCTGTCCTTGATGTAAATAATTGTGTTCTTAGACTGTACAGATATTTCTGTCTTGAACTCCTGCCCTGTACTTTCAATTTATTTTGCTTACTCAAACCAGGTGTCCAAAACTACAAAACCTTGATAACTGCAACCTTCTTGTTTTTTTATACTGCCACATTACCATTATTACCATCCTCTTAGAAGAACAAAAGAATCCCAGTATCAAGTGAGGGTGAACTGGTTGACGCTGGCTAGGTAGGGCGGCAGATTATGACATACTGTGTAAGGGCACAATTTATGATACAAGAAACCAACAATGGAAAGTTAAAGGGTTCTTAAAGCACTAGAAAGGCACACCAAAACGAGAAAAATGCAGGCTCCCTAAACTGCCTTGTCCCTGTTTTAAGATTGACAGGATACAAAATTTACTTGAGTAACAGAATGTCTTTTGTTCAGTACGTTTTTAAAAATAGAGACAGCTGCATGGTCTCACACATGAAAAAACAGAAAGTTCACCCCATACAGAGCAATCAGGTGCCAGCTTCCAGTTGAAATCCACTGTGGTACTCAAATTATCAAAGGCTGACCATCCTGCTTCTTATAGTGGGTCCCGTTAGGTACTGTTTTAGAAGGTTTGGGGATGATTTGGCTCCCTTGCTCTGTTAATGGGAACCCCATGGCCTCCTTACTTGGGTGTTTCTCTCATGTGACACTCTGGTTGAAGTGGGCACTCTGCTATTCAGTTCTGCATGCCTTTGTTTACTTCGTTAGTGTAGAAAAAATTGATCTTATTGAGGAATATAAATCACAACTAAATAAAACTGTGAGTGATTCCATGTCTGTGTTTCCCTATTTGACTGGGCTGCCTGAGAATCTACTGAATAATTCATTAAGGGGTAGAGCATCGTGTTGAGCCAAGAAGAAAAGTATTTGATAAATTGGAATTGTTAAAAATTTCAAATAATCTGGAAGCACCGGAAATGAGAGGCGTACTCAATCCCCCCAAAAGAGGGTACACATAAGACCAGAACCACTTGAGGCAGAACAAACTGGAAGATGGCTCTGCTGCTCACCCTTTCATGGTTTCTAATCTTTATTTATTTAAAGCAAAGTGCAAGGATTTCCAGGGCTTTTTTTGTAGCGGGAAGTCCTTTGCATATTAGGCCACACACCCCTGGTGTAGCCAATCCTCCAAGAGCTTACAGGGCTCTTAGTGCAGGCAGGGCCTACTGTAAGCTCCAGGAGGATTGGCTACATCAGGATTGTGTGGTCTTAATATGCAAAGGAATTCCTGCTAAAAAAAAGAAAAAGAACCCAAATGTTTTTGACGTTTCATATGATGTAGTGTGTTACTTGGGGCGGTGGTTGCCCTGCATAATCTAACATGGATCATTTACTTTTTAATATATGTTTGCCATTATTTTGATGTGGTTGCCAGCCTCCAGGTGATGCCTGGAGATCTCCCACTTTCACAACTGATCTCCAGCTGGCAGAGATCAGCTCCCCTGGAAAATAATAATAATAATAATAATTTTTTATTTATATCCTGCCCTCCCCGTCGAGGCAGGCTCAGGGCAGCTCACAGACATGGAAAGTGCCATGAATTACAGTAAATACATTATACGGTAAAATACAATAAAATACATTAAATAAATAAATAAATTAGCTAAAACCACAACAGAAATAATAATAATATTATTATTAATTAATATATTATTAATATATTATTAATATATTAATATATATTAATATATTATTAATATATTAATAATATTAATCACAGAAGCTCACACCTTGAATTAAACTTCGTTGGTCTTAAAGTTGCCGCCAGACTCCAACTTGGTTCTCATCGAGGTCTGAAAGGTCTCCTTCCTCTTGTTTCTGATACCCTAACATTTTGCCCAGCCAAGGATGCAACGATTCCAATCTAGCACTCTTGTTCTTCGCTTCTATGGCATTATATCATGCTGAAGCCCCTCCCCTCCTCAAATCCCACCTTCTCCTGGATCCGCTCCCAAAGTCTCCAGGTATTTTCCAACACAGACCTGGCAACCCTATTTTGGTACTGTGTTGAAGAGAGGTTCAAGATAAAAGCACAGATCTTTCCCACTGATTCCATACACATGTGGAAAGGAAACCAAACCTTAGTGGTGAGATACGGAACTAGGGACTCTTATTCAAGATTACCACAGAGGATGAATATAGGGTGGACTCCCCCTCCCAACCCCCCCCTCCCTGTTATAAGAAATAAGGTTTCAAGGATCAAAAAAATTTAAGTACCGCCCCCCCCCCCCCGTCCCGTGACCATTTGTCACTGCAGATATCTGCATTATAACTGATGGGAGAGCTTCCCTTGGTTCCACTGCTGCTATCTGAGTTCTCTGTATTAATCCGCTCTTCATCCTGGACATACAAAGAAAGTGACAGTAACGTTTCTTAAACGAGTGTTTCACACAAGCATTTGCTATATTCATCCCATGGACTAATACAGTTACTTAGAGTAGGCTGAGCTCTACTCTAAGGACTGGTTTGGGGCTGATTTGGAAACCTGCCTACTGTACTCAGCCCAAATGTACCTATTCATCTCCAGGGTCAAGCTCTTCCTGAAAAAAAATCTAACATATTGGAGCAAAAGCCACTTGAGGTGTTCCTTGGCTGAGTGGTAGAGTATGTTTTTGCATGCAGAACGTCCCAGGTTGAATCCCCAGCACCTCCTGTTAAAACGAGGCAGTAGGTGATGTGAAACAGCTCTGCTTGAGACTGTGGCACATTGCAGCTGGTCAGAGTAGATATTACTGACCTTGATAGAACAGTGGTTTGACTTTGAATAAGTCAGCTGCGTGAGAATCGCACCAATTGACTGTCGCAGACGGCATCGCATAGGCACACATCCGAAATTTCCTGGAACAAGTTTGCAACTGTTGTTAAACTGGATGAATAAACAGGGTTTTAAAATGTCAGGAAAGTTTTAAATGCCCTGGAGAATTGGAGAGGAAATGGCTGATCCAGTGTTCAACATGACAGAAGGTGTCTTTCATTGCATTTTGAAGGCAGCCTCACCCTGCAGGTGAAGAATCAGCCATGACCTCGTTTCAGTATTCCTTACCCATCATCCCTTTGATCAGCCTTTCTGTTCCAGTGCTTCCAGTGGCCCCTTCTTGATTAGCCATAGAAACCCTCCCAGTTGAGCATTATTTGCTGTCAACTGTGAACTCTGATCAGCAGCATTTTAATAGCCACCTTTTGAGGAGGGAATCTTTTGTGAACATCCACAGGAGTTTACACTTCATACGAAATAATATATTTCTCCAGCAGATGTGCTGCCCGGCTTACTGTCTCTATGGAAACAAGGTTTCATTTTTAAAATAGCCCAAAATTCGCAGGAGGGAAGTTCAGATATTAATAGCAAAGCAACGTACGTCTGAACAATAATGTGCCGGGTTATTTTAATTCCCATGATTCAACACTTTTTGCTCCCTTTAAACATATGAGTTATGTGTTTCCTTTTACTCTTCCTTTAAAAAGCAGCGTTCTTTTTAGTTCCCAAGTTTTTAATGCAGGAATATATTTTTCAGCTTGTTCTGATTTTGTTAAGAAACCAAGTGTTGTTTTCTTTCAAAAAATCGGATGGGGTAGGATAGTCACCTTGAACTATGAGGAAAGGCAGGGTAAACATGTTTTAAATGTCTCAAACATGTTTGAGAGCCAGTTTGGTGTAGTGGTTAAGTGTGCGGACTCTTATCTGGGAGAACCGGGTTTGATTCCCCACTCCTCCACTTGCACCTGCTGGAATGGCCTTGGGTCAGCCATAGCCCTGGCAGAGGTTGTCCTTGAAAGGGCAGCTGCTGTGAGAGCCCTCTCCAGCCCCACCCACCTCACAGGGTGTCTGTTGTGGGGGAGGAAGGTAAAGGAGATTGTGAGCCGCTCTGAGACTCTTTGGAGTGGAGGGCGGGATATAAATCCAATATCTTCATCTACCTCACAGGGTGTCTGTTGTGGGGGAGGAAGGTAAAGGAGATTGTGAGCCGCTCTGAGACTCTTTGGAGTGGAGGGCGGGATATAAATCCAATATCATCATCATCATCTTCTTCTTCTTCTTCTTCTTCTTCTTCTTCTAAAAAATTAAAAAAAAAATAGTGAAGAACTAGGTTGGAATGGAATTGCTGGTGATCGTGGATAGATATTACTCTGAGTCTGACCCCAGCAACACAGTTTGGAAAAACCAGAGTGGACGGTGAGTTCACGTTTCAAGACGTTCTTCACAATCCCCATGTGTTTTTGAAATGAAAGCTTCATTTCCCCTCTGCCCATATATAGATTTCTTAAAAAAAAAAAACAACAACAGACATTCTGTCATTTCCCCATTCTCAAAGTATATTTGCCATTTCTTCTTCATTTGGTGAAGTGTTTTATGTGGTGGTCATTCATTGTTTTTGTACAGAGGGGTTCTCGATGGCTTCATGTTCTACCAAAGTATTTTATGTCTGGTTGCCAGTTTGGGGAAGTAAATGCAAATTAAAGACACAACTCTGTGCAAATTTAGAAATAACTTGTTCTGTGGTAAATAATTGAGTAAATAACCTGTGGTTTTTGTGAGTCGGAGGGAACAAGTTATTAAGTGACAACGGTGGCGGAAAGTGCCATCAAGTTGCGGCCAACGTATGCTGTCTCTGTAGGGTTTCCAAGGCATTGCCATTGCCTGCTTCTGTGTAGTGACCCTAGATTTCTTTGGTGGTCTCCAATCCTAATACTAACCAGGACCAATTTGTGAGATTTGATGAGATCGAACTAGCTTGCGCCATCCAGATCAGGGCATTCAGTGTCAATACGCACCTAAAAATCGGTTGCACATGTCTGATTGCTTAATCAAAATATTGTATGTATGAACATACAAAATATTGTATGTATGGGGAGGGACGGTGGCTCAGTGGTAGAGCATCTGCTTTGTAAGCAGAAGGTCCCAGGTTCAATCCCTGGCATCTCCAAAAAGGGTCCAGGCAAGTAGGCATGAAAATCCTCAGCTTGAGACCCTAGAGAGCCGCTGCCAGTCTGAGAAGACAATACTGACTTTGATGAACCAAGGGTCTGATTCAGTATAAGGCAGCTTCATATGTAGGAGGGACGGTGGCTCAGTGGTAGAGCATCTGCTTGGGAAGCAGAAGGTCCCAGGTTCAATCCCCGGCATCTCCAAAAAAGGGTCCAGGCAAATAGGTGTGAAAAACCTCAGCTTGAGACCCTGGAGAGCCGCTGCCAGTCTGAGAAGACAATACTGACTTTGATGGACCAAGGGTCTGATTCAGGATAAGGCCGCTACATATGTTTATATGTTCAACAATATACAGGGTTATTTTAGGCTAATCCAAATCTTTCAGGTCCTTTGCGTAGAAAATAAAACCAAATTTTCCTGTTAACTCCTGTGTCCTGGAGTCATGTGGTCCTGGAGGAAACATTTAAACTACTCAGCAGAAATTTAAAGGTCAGGAAGACCTCAAATAATTTCTAGACCTCAAATAATTTCCAGAAGTGTTGCAGGTTTCATACACAGGGCTAGATTGACAGGCACAGTTCAGGGGTCTCAATGAGTGGATGAGAAAGTGGTACCAGGAGTTGTTGTAGAGTTGTTCGGCCCTGGGGAACATTTTGGGACAAACCAAACCTATACAAAAGAGATGGGCTTCAATTGAACCAAAAGGGAGCCAGACTGCCATCACTTAATATCAAATAGGTAGCTCAACAGCTTTTAAACTAATCTGAGGGGGAAGGCTGACAGGAGCTGAGGAGCCTCTGGTTTGGGACAAAGGGACAATTGAGTGAACATTCAGAGTAATAGTGATAGGAGGACAATAGAATTTGGGAGTAAAGGCAGGGTGACAAAGGATGGCCATGTGTGGATGCAAAAGGGCCAGGGGATACAAGGGTTGCTGGAGAAACATGTTATAGGTGTCTGTGTCTATAGGTGTCTATGCTAGAAGTCTCTGAGCCAAGATGGGGGAGCTGGAGCGCTTGGAGCTAAGTGACAATTTAGATATAGTGGGTATCTCAGAGACATCGTGGAATGGGGAAAATCTATGAGATGCGGTCATCCTGGGTATAAGCTCTGTAGGCATAACAGGGAAGGATGGGCTGGAGGAAATATGGCATTGTGCACCAAAGAGGGCCCAGAATCAAATAAGTGAGAAAACATTAGGGGAATTAACTCCCCAACAGAAGCAATATGGGTGGAAACACTAGGCCTTAAGGAAAGGTCTTATCGCCCACCTGATCTTCAGAAGGAAATAGGGAGCTGACTGAAGCAGATGCTGGGAGACTTCAGCTATCCTCACATGGACTGGGTAAACATGTGCTCCAGTCAAACTGTAGAAATGAGATTTCTAGACATCATAAATGACTACTCATTGGAACAGTTGATCAGAGAGCCAACAAGGGGGTAGCGATCTTGGACTTGATTCTGAGTAGGGAATAAGACCTAATGAAAGATGTAGGTATTGTATCAATTCGGAACAGTAGCTACAATGCTGTTAAGTTCAGCATTCAGGTCATTGGAAAGTTATCCTTAAAGTCCAATAGTGTAACATTTGATTTCAAAAGAGGGAACTTTACAAAAATAAGGAGAATGGTAAAAAAAAAAAAAAGGAAGCTGAAAGGGAAACACAAGAGTCAGCTTCCTAGAGGATACTTGGAAGCTATTTAAAACCACACTAATTGAAGCCCAAATAGAATGTATTCTCGGAGTTAGGAAAGGTGTTGCCAAGTCTAAAAGAAGGCCTGCACAGTTAACAACTCAAATCAAGGAAGCTATAAACAAGTAAAAAGGCTTCTTTTAAAAAGTGAAAGGTCTGCCCCAGTGAATTGAACAGAAGGAACCGCAGGCTCTGGCAGAAGAAATGTAAGTTAATAATTAAGCGTGCGGAAAGAGAATTTCAGGAGCAGGTAGCTTAAAGCATCAAGAAAAACAGTAAGCATTTCTTTAAATATAGCCAGAATAGGAAACCAGCAACAGAAGCATTTGGGCCTTTGGATGACCAAGGAATAAGGGGTTGCTGAAGAAAGATGGGGATATGGCAAAAAAAAAAATCCTAATGATTTTTTCTCCTTCTGTGTTCATTGTGGAAAGTGTGGAGCGTGTACTTATGCCGCAGCCGCTATTTTCAGGAAGAGAGTCCGAAGAACCGAGTCCAATTAAGGTAATGAGAGATGAAATTCTAAATCTGTTGGGGAAATTAAAAACTGTCAAGTCTTCAGGTTCTGATAGCTTGTACCCAAGTTCTCAGGGAACTCAAATGTGAGATTATCTACTACCATCTATGTAACCTATCACTCAGTGTAGCCACTGTACCAGAAGACTGGAGAGTAGCAAATGTTACACTATTTTTAAAAAAAAAAGGTCCAGAGGGGAACCAGGAAATTACAGGCCAGTTTGACTCAGGCAAATTAGTAGAAACTGCAATCAAAGACAGACTTACTAGGCACATAGAGGAACAAAGCCTGTTGAGGGAAAATCTGCATGTCCTGTGCAAAGGGAAATCCAGCCTTACATATGAACATATGAAGCTGCCTTATACTGAATCAGACCCTTGGTCCATCAAAGTCAGTATTGTCTACTCAGACTGGCAGCGGCTCTCCAGGGTCTCAAGCTGAGGTTTTTCACACCTTTTTGCCTGGACCCTTTTTTGGAGATGCCGGGGATTGAACCTGGGACCTTCTGCTTACCAAGCAGATGCTCTACCACTGAGCCACCGTCCCTTCCTAACCAACCTTTAGCAGTTTTCTGAGAAAATGAACAAGCATGTAAGTTAGGGTTGCCAGGACTGACTCAGGAAGTATCTGGGGACTTTGGGGGTGGAGCCAGCAGAAAGGTTGTGACAAGCACAATTGAACTCCAAAGGGAGTTTTGGCCATCACATTTAAAAGGACTGTGCTCCTTTTAAATGCCTTCCCTTCACTGGAAATAATGGAAAACAGAGCACCTTCTTTTGGGGCTCATAGAATTTGATCTCCTGGTCCAGTCTTTTTGAAACGGGGGCCGCTTTTGTTTTTGTTTTTTTTGTTTTTTAAGGAGAGGCACCGGATGCTATGCTGGAAATCTGGTGCCCGTACCTCAGAAAAACAGCGGCCCCCCCCCGAGTTCCAGATACCCACGGATTGATTCTCCATTATACCGCATGGGGACCAGTCTCCATTGGGTATAATGGAGTGCCCAGTGGACGTTCAAATGCCCTCCCCCACTTTTTGATAACCTGAAGTTGGGGGAGGGCCTCCAAACCAGAGGATGGCAACCCTAATAATGGTGACCCAGTAGGCATTATATACTTGGACTTTCAAAAGACTTTGACAAGGTACCTCACCAAAGACTCCTGAGTAATCTTAGCAGTCATAGGATAAGAGGTGGGGTTCTCTTATGCAGTGGTGTACCTCGCCTTGGTGCCTGGGGGAAATAATTTTTAACATCCTCCCTCTATTTTTGTTTCCATCAAGTCACAGGTGACTTATGGTAACCCTATAGGATTTTCAAGGGAAGAGACATTCAGACATGGTTTGCCGTTGTCTGCCTCCAGTATCTCCCCTGCTTAATTTATGAGATCTGATGAGATTAGATTAGGCTGAGGTTCTCCAGGTCAGGGTCCCTCCTCAATACATCAAAATAATAAAATACAATGAATAGTAATGGTCAGAAAATGGATTCAGGTGGGTAGCCATATTAGTCTGAAGCAGCAGAACAAAGTTTGATCTTAAAGGAACCACCGGACCCAAACTTTGTATTTAATGGCCGGAAAAGAAAAGCTGACAGTGAAAAATGTCTTGTATTTAGTAAAAATAGTAATCATGCTAGTAAAAAAAATCAAAATCAAATGCCAACATGCTGTTCCATCATGAGAGCCAGTGTGGTGTAGTGCTTAAAATGTTGGACTAAAAAGGTAAAGGTAGTCCCCTGTGCAAGCACCAGTCGTTTCCAACTCTGGAGTAGGATTGCCAAATCCAATTTAAGAAATATCTGGGAACTTTGGGGGTGGAGCCAGGAGACTTTGGGGGTGGAGCCAGGAGACATTGGGGTGGAGCCAAGATCAAGGCTGTGACAAACATAATTGAACTCCAAAGGGAGTTGTGGCCATCACATTTAAAGGGACAGCACACCTTTTCAATGCCTTCCTTTCATAGGAAGTAATGAAGGATAGGGGCACCTTTTTTGGGGCTCATAGAATTGGACCCCCTGGTCCAATCATTTTGAAACTTGAGGGGTATTTTGGGGAGAGGCACTAGATGCTGTACTGAAAATTTGGTGCATCTACCTCAAAAAACAGCCCCTCCAGAGCCCCAGATACCCGCGGATCAATTCTCCATGATTTTCTATGGGAATAAATCTCCACAGGGAATAACAGAGTTATTAACAATTATAACAATTAACAATATTAACAATATTAACAATTTCCCTCCCCTCCCCCCCCCCCCGCTTTCTGATGACCCTGAAGCGGGAGGAGGGCCTCCAAACCGGGGGATCCCCTGCCCCCACCTGGGGATTGGCAACCCTACTCTGGAGTGACGTTGCATCATGACATTTTCATGGGGTGGTTTGCCATTGCCTTCCCCAGTTATCTACACTTTCCCCCCAGCAAGCTGGGTACTCATTTTACTGACCTTGGAAAGATGGAAGGCCGGGTCAATCTTGAGCCGGCTACCGGAACCCAGCTTCCGCCAGGATTGAACTCAAGTAGTGAGCAGAGCTTAGACTGCAGTACTGCAGCTTACCACTCTGCACCATGGGGCTCATAAAAATGTTGGGCTAGGATCTGGGAAATCCAGAAAGATCCCCACTCATGCCATGGAAGCTTGCGGGGTGACCTTGGACTAGTCACATTATGTGCAGCCGAGCCCTGACCTGGTTAATATGATCTTGTCAGATCTCAGAAGCTGAACAGGGCCTGTGTAGAAGCAGGCAATGGCAAACCACATTCAAACATCTCTTGCCTTGAAAATCCTACAGTGTCATTATAAGTCAGCTTAGACATATGTTCCTCAGAGAGCACTGAGATCTAGTTCTCAAAACCTTTTAAAAATCCCTGGACCAAGGGAGGCTAGATTGAAAACGACGAGGGAGCAAGCCTTCTCAACAATGGCTCCCCAATGGTGGAATCAACTACCAGAGGAGGTGCGAGCCCTGCGAGACCGAAATCAGTTTCGCAGGGCTTGCAAAACCGCCCTCTTTCAGCTCGCTTTTAGGATGAAACCCGGGATATGACAGCTAGCCATCCTATACATACTCTGAATCGTAGCATCTTAATTGATAAATCATAATGGTTTATTGTTGTATCTAATTTTTAGTTTAATTTATGAATGTAATTTAATCTATTTTAACTATTTATAGTAATGATTGTATTTTATTGTAACCATGGTACTTACCATGTCTTGTTAGCCTCCCTGAGCCTGCCTTTGGCGGGGGAGGGCGGGATACAAAAATAAATTTATTATTATTATATTATTATGATGATGATGAGGAAAGCATTTCATCATACCACTCGTGTTCTGAGCAGGTACTTGGGAGGGCTTCTGTTTGATGTTTCAAAGCCCATGAGCTGACCATCCCAAACATCTATGAGGCGTTTTTGACAGCTAGAAGTCTGCCTTTGTATTGACTTTTACTAACACTAGTCAAAACATCACAACATAGTGATCGCAAGCTTCACCAAACTGGGTGCTAAGAAACACAGTACCCCCCCAAAGAAGGCAATTCTTTAAATATAGCCAGAGTAAGAAACCATCTTCCGTTGTTTCCAAATAACTAGTCAAACTAGAGAATCTCTGTAGTAGAAACTGAAGGGAGGGGAATTTTTGCACCCTAGCGGAAGCAGTGCAATGTGCAGAGTACCCAGCATAATATTAACAAAGGTTTGCTACTATACTACTCTTAAATACATTTTATCACCAAGCAGAATAGGAATAAGAAGTTCTCGAGTCCAAGAAGTGAAAATAAAGGGAGGGGCAAAGAAAAATTAGGTGAAGGGAGACAGAAATGAATGAGAAATGTGTGGAAAAGAGGGAGAGAAATTAAGAGAAAGGTTGTTTTATCTTGCTGCAACACCCAAACTACTGCTTGGCAAGATCTGGCTGAGCTGGGTGCAAGGAAAGGGAGAGAGAAAGGTATTGGAGAAAATTACCTGCAGGTTGGCAGTTACTGTAGCAGCTATCAGCATAATCTGTTAAGGAAGGTTGCTTGAGTCTAGGAGAAAAGGAAAGCTTAGCTGATCCTAGAGCTGTTTACTATTCCCAGTCTTCCCTGTGCCCCTATTGCCACTCCTGTACTTCAGAACAGAAGATGTCCATAAGTCTTCTCAAGCCTTTTGCTGATCGTTGATGTTCTTTTCTTGTCTGCTAAATGAATATCCCATCTGCTTTGTATCTGAGAGGGCTTGAGAGCTGGTATTATAGGACAAATTTTGGACAATGTGTTTTCGATTGGTCTGGTTTTAGTAGATGTTTTGAACTACCCCAGGCTAGAACTAGAAAGACAGGATACATTTTTTAAATTTTTTTTTAAAAAATCAGTTTGCAGAGGGCATTGATGCATGAGCAGATCTGCTCTGTCTGACAAAATGTATAAATAAGATGGTCTAAGTAGGTATGCATTTACCTGGCAGAAACTTCTAACTTAAATACATATATAGCAATTACAAATTGTAACAATAAAGGTCACAGTTCCAACCAAAGCAAAGCGTTTCCAGTCCCATTGATTTCAATTGGGGAGAGAGAAATATATTCTTAAAGAGAGCCAGTTTGGTGTAGTGGTTAAGTGTGTGGACAACCGGGTTTGATTCCCCACTCCTCCACTTGCACCTGCTGGAGTGGCCTTGGGTCAGCCATAGCTCTGGCAGAGGTTGTCCTTGAAAGGGCAGCTGCTGTGAGAGCCCTCTCCAGCCCCACCCACCTCACAGGGTGTCTGTTGTGGGGGAGGAAGGTAAAGGAGATTGTGAGCCGCTCTGAGACTCTTCGGAGTGGAGGGCGGGATATAAATCCAATATCTTCATCTACCTCACAGGGTGTCTGTTGTGGGGGAGGAAGGGAAAGGAGATTGTGAGCTGCTCTGAGACTTTTCAGAGCTGAGGGCGGGATATAAATCCAATATCTTCATCTACCTCACAGGGTGTCTGTTGTGGGGGAGGAAGGGAAAGGAGATTGTGAGCCGCTCTGAGACTCTTTGGAGTGGAGGGCGGGATATAAATCCAATATCTTCATCTACCTCACAGGGTGTCTGTTGTGGGGGAGGAAGGGAAAGGAGATCGTGAGCCGCTCTGAGACTCTTCAGAGTGGAGGGCGGGATATAAATCCAATATCTTCATCTACCTCACAGGGTGTCTGTTGTGGGGGAGGAAGGGAAAGGAGATCGTGAGCCGCTCTGAGACTCTTCGGAGTGGAGGGCGGGATATAAGTCCAATATCTTCTTCTTCTAAAGATCTTTTGTTAAAATCAGCAGGACTTGAAAATATTTAACTTTGTCTGGCTCATGCCCAAAGAGTTTCTCTCTCCCCTTTCAGCCCACGTTCAACCATTGCATATTTATTGTGTTTCAGAGTCTTTATGTACAGGCAAAAGTTAAGCAAAAGAATTGGGTTTGCCTAGCTGAATCCCTCCTCCCGTTTTATAATATGAAGCTGGAATCAATTTGTATCCAATACTGTTAGGAATCTGTCTTGATTCTGTGTCATAGAAATCATGAGTGTGTACCATTTGATGTGTATTAAATCTGTGCAGATTTACCCCTCCCCCCCCAATTTTGAGCATTAGTTATGAGTCTGTGAATCACATTTTATGGGTGTTAAGTAAAACACTGCATTTGGATGTGGAGTTCATGAAAGGGAAAACTATATATAGCAGAGCCCTATTTTTACAAGACACCCCATGACACAGGCACACTTCACAAGGTGGGAGAGTGCTATAGCAATGAAGAATCTGTACAAACCTCCCCTTCCAATTCTTCACACATGATTAATTATGTTTTATCACTGTGAAATATCTCAGATACATTTATTTTGTATAACCAAGTTATTCTTAACGGAAGGACCGTATTGATTCTACACCCCTGTGTGCTAATAGAACATCTACAGAGCCAGTCTGGAACAGTAGTTAGAATGACTCATTAGAGCTGTGGAGACCCAGATGTAAATCCCAGATCTGGCATGAAGACCTGTTCTTTTGGCCCAATCTGTACCACAGGATGAGAATAGTATGATCAGGAAGGTAAAATTCCTGTAAGCAGTTTGCCTGATAGACTTTTGTGGTAGTAGAAGAAACATGGCTAAATGATAAGGCATGTGGGTATGGTGAGGGGAACATGTCTAGAAGGGTATATAATTTTGTAGGGAATAGAACTGGCACAATTGGACATTCAGTGCCAGGAATCAGGTTCGGCTCTGTTTTCACACTAATTCTATGTGTACAAAAATGCAGATAGGGACCTGAACTTAAAAAATCTTACAAATCCCAATAAACCCCTCTCTTTTTTTGCCTAATGTGTAGGAATTTGCAGATTGTAACTTCTTTGTGCTAGAATTGTTGAAATTTAAGGCATACCCATTCTAGCATCCTTGGCACTGGGACATAACCTATTGGCTACTACAATGTGGATACTGACCTTGGGCGGCAGCCAAGGATGGTCCTTTTATTTCTGCAGTCTTAATTTGGAGTCGGGGTGGGAGGCAAAGTAAACTGGATGACAGCTGCATTTCCGGACAGAAGTTCATTCCTGGCAGTCATCTTTGTGTGGACACCTGTGGAAATTCAGCAGGTAAAAGTGCTATTTGGAAATGTTTCCTTAGCAACTTCTTTGTCCTGGTAGTCTTTGAAAATTGGCAAGGCAAGCAGAGATAAAGGGTCGTCTTTTGTTTGCTGAGCTGGTTTGTCTCTTTGAATGAACTTTTCAATGTGAAGGAACATTCAAAAGTTAACCACCACCTGCAGTGGTACAGCACAGTTTCCTACTTCAGGATAGTGCCGACTCGTTAGCACTTATTTTCTAGCCAAGTGAACCTGGCTGATGGTTCTCCATGGGCGTTTTCGCACTGACCTTAATCAGCAGCGACGCCCCTCTTCACCGCGCAGGATCGGCGCGGATTTCGCACTAATTGCTGCGGAACACCCGGAAGAGCCGGAAAGTCCCGCGGCTTTTGCGGCGCAAATGGAAACTGGTTTTTGGTGGTTTCCGTTTGCGCTGCAAAAGCCGCGGGACTTTCCGGCTCTTCCGGGTGCTCCGTGGCAATTAGTGCAAAATCCACGCCGATCCTGCGCGGTGAAGAAGGGCGTCGCTGCTGATTAAGGTCAGTGCGAAAACGCCCATGGGGCGTTTCTCTTCCATCGTTTCTCCCTCTCCCTTCTGTTTCTTCTTGATGTTTATACCTTCCTCCTCTTTCTCCCTGCTAATTTTTAAACTTCTTTTCCTCTCCCCTTCCCCACAAAGAATAAGCAAAATGTAGTTGTGGTCCTGGCGTGACCCACGTTGGCTTGGATCACATCTTCACATGCAGTCAGAATCTACTAAATGAAGCCCACTGTTTTAGAATTAAGGATTTTGAGGTGCCACACGTGCATATGTATATTGAAAGGAGAAGGGGGAGATCTCTTCTGAGTTCATTAGCAACCCTGAAACAACATTCTAGAGAGGGAATAAAGAACTCCTCTGTAAATTAGCGTGGGTTGGAGGCAAAATAAATTGCAAGGATTTTTTCTCAAAAGAAATCTAGGGTGGTAACTCTTATAAGGAACAACCACAGGAATGGAACTAATTCATATGATGACTCACTGGGAGAATATAAACTGGAGTAGAAATACATAATCCCCCCCCCCCCCACCGAAGCACTACTTATTTTTCCCCTTATTTTCCTGTTCTTATTATAGGTCAAATGGACTGTTAAGAAATAATTCAAGCAATTTGACTGCCTAATGCATAGGGCATTAATTCTTCACAAATGGCATGTGCATACCAATCGAAACTGATCACCCATGATAAATGTATATATAATTTCCTCTTTTTCATCCTAAAATGATGAGAACAACCTTGGCGTGGGGCATTTCGTAGAGATTTATCACTTGCTGTGTTTAATGGTCTGAGGGGCATTAACCTTCCATCTATTCATTAATCCTTTGAAATCTGTGGCGCCCCGCTTATGCGTTCATGTTTTATTTCTGATTTTATCTTTACTGCCAACAGGAGGTTCAGTGTTGATTTCACATCTTTTAGACTTTGGGAAATAAAGAGAGAGAAACATTCAAATCCTGTTTTCTGGTTTAAGTATGAAAAGGGAGGAGGAGTAGGGGATACAGTCTGCAGTTGTATCCTGAGAAGAGGAACGTTCAAAAGCTCCGCTGGAAATAGAAGCTGGGGGGAAGCACGCTATATAGTGGTGGTGGCTGCTAACCATGGAATCCCCATGTCGCTTTTGCTTTGCAGCATGTGGCTTGGTTCAGTGCAGATAACCTATTGGTCACAATAGGTTAAAAGCTGGTCTGAGTTCATTTTGTCAGGCAGTCTTCTTCTTTTTTTTTTACATCAAACATTACGGCCAGTAGAACGAAAGCCTGCACTCTCTCAGTTAGTAGGGTGAGGTGGTGGAAAGTGGATTCTTACGGGAGGGAGAACTCTTGGTGTAAAGCAGAGGCGACCTGAAACCCATGCCCAGACGATGGGAGCTTACTGTCTGGCCCTTAGACTTCTTAACCATTTGTGAGGATTGTTGGCCTATTGGACTGCAGTGGCTAAGCTGTTTAAGGGCCAAGTGGCGTTAAGAATGGCAGACTAGGGCAAACAGCACCATCTGAGTCTCTGTTTGCATCAGCCTTTGGTGTCTTCCAGCTTCACCAGCTAACTTGACTGTAACCATGTCCAACTAGGAGCTGCCATTGCCAAAAATGAGACAGGCCAGCATGGAGACCCCATAGTAGTCTCACATATGGCCTCCATATTGAAGAAACATCCCACCTTGTGTAAGGTACGGGTATCAAACATACAGCCTGTGGGAAGGATCTGCCCCCTGCAGGATTCATATCCATTCCATGAGCAACTGGCTCCCTTCTGCTTCCTTCTCTGGGGCTGCTGCTTTGCTGTATTGTAGCTTGCTTTTGCCCAGTTCCCTTTGCTGCTTCCTTCCAAACCAGGCCTCCCTTCCCTCCATTGGCTGAGGACTCCTCCTTTGGGACACAGGGAGAGGGAGGCAAAGAGTGAGAGAGAGCCCTGCCCATGAGAGAGAGTGAAGTCTCTTGGCCTCCTATAAGACCAGCAAGGTGTAAATGTGAAAGTTAAGTTGGTTCTAGTATAAGCCAATTGTTAAAATGGATATGGAATATGGAACAACCAAGAGCTGTGAGAAAATTAAGAGGCAAGGGAAGTTTAAGTTGTTATTAATTATATAATAGAAGGATACATAGTTAAAACCGTGCTCTCCTGCTTTTTATTGTGTTGGTTTTGTGTGAGACATATGGTAATTTTGTGTATGTAGAAAAGGTTTAATTTTTGAATTGTTATGTTATCTGATATTGAAATAAAGTCTATTATAATTTTTTTTTTTAAAAAGACCAGCAATGTTTTATTTCAGGTATAAGCTTTCCTACACTTCTTCAGAGAGAGGGTAGGTAGATGGAATCTTATGACAAGCACAATGCTCTGCTGTTTTCTTTGAGAGTTTCCCCTTCTCTCTCTCTCTCTCTCTCTCTCTCTCTCTCTCTCTCTCTCTCTCTCTCTCTCTCTCTCTCTCACACACACACACACACACACACACACACACATTATATGTTAAAAGGAAGGGGCACGCTGGGACAAGGGGTAAGGAGAAATAGAAGGAAATTATGTTGCCTTATTCTTAGAAGTTTTTTCAGATTAGATTTCTCTGTGCTTATCTGGGATTTTCTTTCAAAAAATTTTTGGTTAGGGGTTAGAACACTTGGATTGGCTTCCATTCTTTAATAATCCAATTTTAAAAATACATATATGGTTCTATATGTTCCAGTTCAACACATCTCCCTTACTTTCCCCGTACCTCATTGACTGCCTTTCTTAACCCCCCCCCCCCCCCCTTTACTTTCATCACTAGCACTTGAGTGGATTTTGCCCATTATTTCATTTGGAGAGATTCCCCCTCTCCGGTTTAAACAGATGATGAAGAAAAAGAAACCTAACAGTACCGCTTGCAAGCTTTATTAATGAAAAGGAGCAAGAATCCAATAGCATCTTACAACATTTGTGGCAGGGCATGAGCTTTTGTGAGTCACTGCTCATGTCTTCAGATGCGGCTAAAATGTGAGTCCTTTGGTCCTTATATCTTGGAGAGTAGAATGATTTCAGATGCCGAATGACAATAGCAGGCATTTATGAAGATATGAAGTTGTCTTATACTGAATCAGACCCTTGGTCCATCAAAGTCAGTATTGTCTTCTCAGACTGGCAGCGGCTCTCCAGGGTCTCAAGCTGAGGATTTTCACGCCTATTTGCCTGGACCCTTTTTGGAGATGCCAGGGATTGAACCTGGGACCTTCTGCTTACCAAGCAGATGCTCTACCACTGAGCCACCGTCCCTCCCCAATGAGACAGGAAACCTAGGTCTCAGTTTAGACTTGGAGGATGCATTGAGCTTTATTATCAGTTGCAATTCATCAGTCTCTGTTTCTAATCTCACTTTGAAATTCCTTTGTAAGAGAACTGCTAATTTTAGGTCAGCAATGTCCTGGAAGGTTAAATGTCCCCCCACTGGTTTTTGAATGTCAGACTTATGTCCATTTATTCTTTGCATCCTCCTGGACTGAATCTTCCTGGACCAAATTGAGACCTAGGTTTCCTGTCTTATTACCAATGATGGTATCTCTGCACCTACTACCCCATTGCATATCACAAGCCTGCTGTTGTCATTTACCTGCTATTGCCATTCTGCATCTGAAATCACCTTGCTAAAGTTTATATTTCCAGTACATCATGTTACGCTTTATGGTACACAAGGCCTGGCCAGACAACATAGCATTTATGTTAGATCAGGCCCTCGTAACGAATGTGTTCAATGCCTCTGGTGTAAGGCATAGAGCTCCATACTGGAGAGGAGACTTTTAAAAACTTCAACATGGTATATGTTGACTATCAGGCCATGCCATGTGGTATAGAACAAAATATCGATGCTGGGTATAGGCTTGTTTCAAGCAACTTGAAATGATAACCGCATTGGCTGCTGGATCTGCAGGTCCCCATGCACAGTATTCTGCCAGCCTTATTTAAATATTGAAAAACTGTTAAAATAATTATCCCTGTTTGAATGGTAGGCATTGAATAAAGATTCTGGCAGTAGCTTAAAATATGTTTAAGTATCGTGTTTTAAATTAAACTTCAATGTGTTGGAAGCTAATTATTGGGCTTACTATAGAAGGGTAGAGCTGGGAGCAAATCTGGGAACAAGGCTCAATGAAGATCTTTGATTTATGTTAATATGAAAATATATTGTGGTATTTGCCATTGCTGACGTCTGGAAAGGTTCTGGTAGATGTGAGGGCAGGACAACACATTTATGCAAAGTTCCATTGTTATTTTTATCATTCCCCCCAAAAAAATTGTGGCACAAGGGGTAGTGATTTAAAGAGAAAAATGAATAGTGGGAGTGGCTATTTAATTCATTTCCTATTCAAAAGCTCTCCCCAAGTTGTGTTTATCTCTGATAGTGGAAAATACATATACCTTCAATTTTCTCAGTTTGAAGCTGGTGATTTCCAGGAAAATAGAAAAAAGATTTAAATAAATTCCCTTCTCTGACACCATTTTCCTCCATTTGGATTTCATTCTATTTTTTAAAAAAAGATAATGAGAAATAATCACAGATCTGTATACAAAATGTGGTTATAGCCTGAAAGGTTTTATGGATGTGGGTGTAGTTGTTTTGAGGCATATGCAGTCATTCTTTAAATTTAGACAGTTATTTGGAAACCTGCGATTTCCTTTGAAATGTGAAGTTTCCTCTTGAGAGAATGAATACCTGGAAGGGAAAGATGGAAGAAAGCTCAATGTCCAGTCCAGTAAAATTCCTAATATGTTCCACATTGAAATGGATGGTTGTTTCTGAAAGAACAGCCTTCCCACATCTTACGCATCTCAACCATCTTTTTGAAACAGAGAACTTTCAAAGAATGCTGTGATATGACATGAGACACATGTTACTACCCCAGTAGTTGTAAGCTACCTCTAGGTATGACTGAACCCTTGGTAATGGGTGAAATTGCTCTTTGTTTTAGGAATGCCAGCCTCCAGGTGGGAATCTTCTGGAATTACAGCTAATCTCCAGACTACAGAGATCAGTTGCCATGGAGAAAATAGAAGCTTTAGAGGGTGCACTCTATGGCACTGTATCACACTGAGGTCCTCCCCAGGCTCCACCCCCAAATCCCTAGGAGGTTCCAATTCTAGGTCTGACAACCATCCCCTCCCATCCTCCATCAGTGGCCAGAGGGGATCTGGCAACCCTGCTTTGGATCTTGAACAAACTTTTGGAATAGTAACATATTATAAACAGCCAAACTGGGAGTGGCTTAGAATGTGAAGGATTAATTAATTAATTACATTCAATTTCTATCCCGCCCTCTCCGCAAGCGGACTTAGGGCGGCTAACAATCAATAGTATAATACAATTTTAAAAACCAGTGATATTCATCTTAAAACATTTTGTGGTGCTATACAGCTTTGGTATGGCGGGATCTTTCTTTTTGCTGTTAGTGATCGTATGATGTTCATAACTTCTCAGCGACGTGAGGTGGCAGTTCTTCTCAGCTAGGTGTTGAAGGCCTGCTGGAAACAATTTGGTTTTGCAGGCCCTGCGGAATTGAGAAAGGTCTTTATTGTTCTTTATTGATCTAAGATAGCTTTATTGAACATAAGAACATAAGAGAAGCCATGTTAGATCAGGCCAGTGGCCCATCCAGTCCAACATTCTGTGTCACACAGCGGCTATATATATATATACACACACACACACACACACACACACACATATATATACACACACTGTGGCTAATAGCCACTGATGGACCTCTGCTCCATATTTTCATCTAACCACCTCTACAGGAGGTGCCTGTAGCCGCCGCCACCTCCTGTGGCAGTGAATTCCACAGGTTAATCACCCTTTGGGCGAAGAAGTACCTCCTTTTATCCCTTCTAACCCGACTGCTCAGCAATTTCATCGAATGCCCACGAGTTCTTGTACTGTGAGAAAGGGAGAAAAGGACTTCTTTCTCTACTTTCTCCATCCCATGCATGATCTTGTCAACCTCTCTGTCACCCCGCAGCCGACGTTTCTCCAAGCTAAAGAGCCCTAAGCGTTTCAACCTTTCTTCATAGGGAAGGTGTTCCAGCCCTTTAATCATTCTAGTTGCCCTTTTCTGAACTTTCTCCAATGCTATAATATCCTTTTTGCGGTGCGGCGACCAGATCAATCTGTGATTACTGTGATCAATCTGTGATTACTGAAGATCCGGAAAATTGCTAGCATAGTGGAACTCTTGTGATCATCTTATGGATCAGTAAATTAAGATGATTGGCTACATTCACCATCCAAAAGTGGAGAATTAATAAACCTTGACTTCAGTTTAATGAATCGTAGCCCTCAATTTTTGATTCTTCTTACTGTTTACAGCATTATTAGTAAAAGTTCAGGGCCATTGATTATTGTCCTTATGTGCTACAGAGCTTGAGGCTCTAGCAATGCTCTAGCATTCACCCAAAACTTTATTATGTATTCAAACTTGGTCAATGTAAGAGCTACATAAAGATTCCTGTATCCAAGATACATCTGCTGCAACTGTTATTGTTGCTGTTTATTTTTCTACAATATTTATAAGCTGTCTCTTCAGGGACCTGCCAAGGTAGCTCACAAATCAAAACCAGATAAAATCATAACATAAAATAATTAAAATTAATAAACTGTTAAAAATCAAACCAATAAAAGTCCAGAGCATAAAAGTGCGTAAAGAACCAGACTACAAAACATCTAGGAACTCAAGTTATCATTGTAACAATCCAGCTAGAAAGCAGATTGTAAAAACAAACGGATCAGTCCTCAAGTTTAAAAGCCCAGATAAAAAGAAATGTCTAAAGTAGAGTAGGTGCTAATTGAGCCTCAGTGCAGAAAGGAGTCTACAACTTTGTTATCCTTACTGATATAAACCCTGTTTCTACTCACAGCAAGTGGGGCTGGGGAGGAAGAACTTAATTGATGGAGTGGACAATGCAAGGAACAGTGGCACTGAAGGCTTTGGAGAAAGAAGTAGGGTTGGACTTCCGGTTTCGGCAGCTTGAGATTGAAAGTGGCTCGGACCGTCATGTCCAGAGCTGCTCTCAAATTGGATTGTTGAGGGGTCGCCCTCCAAAGGTCGACTCGAATCTGGGACCCAGGGAGGGTCCCAGAAGGCAAGGGAATCGGAGCGGTAGATCAGGAATGTCAGCAGAGGTGGCTGCTTCCTGATCCTGCTCTTCCCCAGCATCAGCGTCCCGATCGCCATTTTTAAATGGCCAAAGAGCCAGCCACCGGCTTTCTTTCTTTTTTCTTTTTTTTCTTTCATCTTGCACATCACATTCTGGATTTTCAAGGTTTATGTCTTCAAGACTTCAGACTCTGATCTTCCTAAAACTGTAAGTGCTCCCCTATATTACGGTTTGGATGGGTAGCAAGTTGCAGGAGAAAAAATGTGAATCAGGAGCAGACTTCAAGCAAAACAGGAGACTGAGAAGGAGGGGGGCGGGAACTCTCCCTGTTTCTCTTTCAAGGCTTCTAAGAGTTTGCCTAATCTGATATTTTAAGAATATTTGCAACAAGAGACTTCATCAATTTGTAATGGATGGTTGAACTGAACTGATTTCTATTAAACTTTTCTTTGAGAGGTGAAAAGATCTTGCATCATGGGGAAGATGTTTGCTGATAAGTGTACCTGGATGGGAAAGCTGGCTGGTTTAAAAAAACTTTTTCTTTGAAATGCAAGCTCAAGTGTTTTGACTGAATTTATAATTACTTAAAGAAAAGGCTAACAGTTGGTGGATTCCTAATATTGATTTTAAGACATAACAGGATCCTTGGTTGCAAGAAGGGCATTTGGTGTATTTTATAAACTTTTAAAAACTGGATTATTACCTATCTTAGTGGATATAATCATTTTAACTGCTATGTTATTTTTCATTTTTGCTTGGTGCACATCTGTGGTTGGATTACTTTTTGGACATGATTTTAAAGATTTTTGGTTTGGGATTTTGTTTTTTTGTGTGTGTGTTCCTGTATGTTTTTACATTTGAATGTGTTGGCTTTTTATTTTTTTGTCTGGATAATTGAGTTTTTACCTGTTTTGGGGGGTTGTGCTTGGATTACAAATAGGGCATTCAGCCCTGGATTTTAGATCTATATTTGGTAACCTTTGCATCTGGATTATTTACCTTTGGTTTTGTACATCTGTTCTTTTTGCCCCCCAGTCGGAATAAAGAGGCTGACACAGTGTGTTGGATAAAAAACCCGGGCCGCTTTATTAAAACATAACTTGAACAAATAAGGACGGCAAGAGGTATAGGCCTACAAGAACAAGCCCTGGGGTCAAAACACAGGACCCCGCCTTGTCCTAGAAGGGCGAGCCACCCTGCCCCCAGCACAAGGCCAATACCATCTAACTGGTGCTGAGCGGCCAGGCCCAAACTCCACCTCCACCCTTGTCGGCATCAATCACTCAGGAAAGATCCACCCCGGTGAGGTTTTGTCGTGATCTGCACTCCCAGCATTGAGCCGTAAAGCCCATCTACCGTTCATACAGACCACCTGCACCCGCTGGTGCAGAGCCATAGGTGCTCCCCTGAAAAGACTGTAGCCAACACCTCATCCTGCCAAGCGACCAAATCACCAAACTTTTCCCAAACCCCCTACACTGTCAAGCAGTACAAGGTAGGCAAAAAACAAATTCACACAGGCCAATTCTGTGAAAATGAAAAAATTCCTACCTGGCCCCTAATAAGGCGACCGGTAAAACCTGTACTGCATAGGGCGGGTGGGTGGGCCGAGAGCCACGAGCGAACTGAGCCACGTGGGAGGGGGCTGGGGCTTTATAGCCCCGACACCACGCCCCCTCTTCTAACTCTCGGATGGCCGGGAAGCCGGATTCAGCCTCCCTCCTTCCGGGAGAGCAAAGTGCGGCCCCCAGCCTATAACTGGCATTGCCCGTGCGGCTGGGAAGGGGCCGATTTGTTTTTATTTTTGGCTTTGTTGGTCTTTTTTCTTCATCATTGCCTGGATTACTGGTTGGCAGTTTGAATTTGTGGATTACAAATAGGGTAATCAGCCCTGGATTACAGATTTATACTTTGCTTTTTATATTTGGAACTCAATGGAGAGACCTGGTGTTGATTTGGATTATAATTGAACTAGCTTTGCTCCATATAACAGACAACAGCTGCAGCTACAGTGAACTGAACTGAATTGTTTTCTTTACTGTCTACTGTGGTGAACTGAAAAGGGGTGTTTATTATAATTTTTAGTATTGTGTTGACTAATGCAAACTGTTGATAGAAACTAGAAGGCTGTTTTTATTTTTTGAACTGCTGTGGAGTTGATGCGCCTTCTATGTCTGCCATTTTCCCCAATGTCTGGTACCAATATTTCTTCTCTATATTCTCCCAAAGTAAACTATACACTTCTAGACCTTTCGAACTTTCTCAGGTAGATCTTCCTGAGTGGCCCTCTGTGACTTCTGATGAAGTTAAAGATCTAATTTTGCAATTGAGATCAGGTAAAGCTGCAGGACCAGATGTTATTCCCTCTGAAATCCTAAAGTTAGATCCAGATTGGTGGGCTACTCCGCTCACATCTCTCTTTACTAGAATTGACAGAACTGGCATAATTCCTAAAGCCTGGCTTAATTCAATAGTGGTTCCAATTTATAAAAAAGGAGATCCTGCCATTCCAAATAATTACAGGCCGATTAGTCTCCTATCCACCATTGGTAAATTATATTCTAAGTATCTGCTGAGGAAACTTGAACAATGGATGACACGAGAAAAAATTCTTGGTCTGGAACAGCTGGTTTTTTGTAAAGGCAAAACTACTCTTGATCATTGTAATACTTTGTCCCATCTAATTTCCAAATACACTATTGGGAAAAAGATGAAATTGTTTGTAGCCTTTTTAGACTTAAAGGGAGCATTTGATTCAATTGACAGAGACCTGTTGTGGGATAAACTGGAACAAACAAGTATTGATAAAAGACTTCTTATGCTCATTAAAAAATTATATACTTTCAACTTTTGTCAAGTCAAATGCTCTTTATCAGGCAATCTTACATCAAAAATCCCGTTAAGAAAGGGGGTTAAACAAGGTTGTGTGTTGGCCCCCTTTTTGTTTAACCTCTTAATGATCTTGCTCCCTTTTTGTCAGATACTGACCATCATAGTCCAAAATTTGGTGCCAGACATGTTTCCTTACTGTTATATGCAGATGATACAGTCTTACTATCTTGTTCCAGAATTGGATTAAAGTGTTTGCTTGATTACTGTATCACCTTCCTTAACAACAATAAGCTCCTATTGAACTATGACAAATCTAAAATTGTTGTTTTTTCCAAATCTTGGAAACCAACTAAATGGTCAATAGGCGGCAAAGAGATAGAACAAGTAAAATACTACAAATACCTAGGAATTTATTTTCAATATAACACACTTTGGACTAATCATCGTAACTGTATAATTAAGTCAGTCAATGTTAGCATTGCAGCTATCCAGCACTTCTTTTACAGCAGAGGCAATCAGTTTATCTCAGCCGCGCTAAAAATCTTTAAGGCTAAAGTGATACCGCAGCTTTTATATGGGGTCCCAGTGTGGATCACAGCCTTGGATAATAACAGTGAAGGTGTCCAATCAAAATTCCTATGGAAAATTCTGGGATTCCCAAAGTGCGTACCATATGCAGTTTTGTGTTTAGAAACAGGGGCGAATCTTATGGAAACACAAGCATGGCTAATGTCACTTAAATACTGGCTATGGCTACATTTCCACTCTGACTCAGAGAGCCTTTTATATCAACTGCTCTCAGAATCTAATTTGTCAAATTGGCTAGTATTTATTGAGAGGAAAATAAAATCTATGGGCATTGATTTAGATTCACTTCTTATGCTATCCTTAAAAGAAGCTTTTTTGAAACTTAAGCTCAGAATTCTAGATATTGAAATGCAAACGTTATATAGCCTGGCCAACAAGTCTTGCTCCCCGCTTAATTTTGAACTTCCTCTCTCAGTGGGGAAATTAGCATCGTATTTCTCCTCTCTGCAAGCTCCACAGCAACGGCATGCGTTTTCGTTAACGAGATGTAATGCATTACCATCTGCTATCCTATTTGGTAGATTTAACAGGATTGAGTACTCTTAGACACTGTCTTTGTAATTCCAAGTGTATTGAAACTGTTTCCCATGTATTACTGAACTGTCCTCTTTATGATGATATTCGTTGTATATACTTGAAAGATATCTTAGCAGATATGTTGGGCTGTGCTGATTCAGGCAAAGTCCACAAACTTTTAAATGACACTTGTGCGAGGTAACTTTAATGGTGGCTAGATTTCTCCAACAGGCCATGGAAATACGACAGAGAATGGTTCTGGAATGATCACATTTTATTTGTTTTAATTATTTAATTTGACTAAACTCAACTCATATATATTTTACTTATTTTATGTATTTTAGCTCCCTATGTACTCTATAATCTAGGATTTTATATTATTTATATTGCTATTTTACTGCTAAATCTGTTTTATGCCAATAAAGGCTTGCTGTTTGCTGTTTGTTAACTGCTGTGGAGTTTAGCTCAATTGGTGTAAACAGGAACACAGAGTTTCAAAACAAATGAGGAAGAGGTGCCATTGGATTTTTGCTTCTGAGTGTTTTTATTTTAATAAGAATGAGTGGTCCTAAGGAATCTGTAAAGAGAAAAGATAACAAAGAAGGAAAACAAATATTTCCTTCACCTAGCAACCCATCGGGACCAGGCAAATTTGCGGCCATGCCAGGAGACATGAAAGAGATGCAGGCTGCTTTAATGACTGCTATTGTACAGCTAACAAGCAAAGTAGATAACATTGGTGAACAAATGGCACAGATCCAAAAAGAACTTTTGGAGAATACCAGACAGACAGCTGAGACTAATAAGGCTTTAAAAGTGTTAGAGGGTCAAGTGACAGAGAACAACCAAAAGGTGGAACATCTGGAAAAAGAACAGAGTCTACAAGACTCTAGACTCCTACAAGTGGAAGTAGATAGAGCTGCATATATGTTGAGGTTTCAGAACATACCAGAAGAGAAAAATGAAGATCTACAGAAAATTTTAAGTGAAGCCTTGGCTGAAATTTTGCAGGTGACTCCTGAGAAGATGGAAGAAGAATTTGACCAAGTTAGACGGGTACCTTCGAGTTATACAAGATGAAACAAACTGCCTAGTGAAGTTCATTTGAGATTTACAAGAAAGAGGACTAAAGACGATATTCTAAAACAAGCAAGAGATAGACCAATGATGATAGCAGGGAACATGGTGAAAATTTTGAGAGAGGTTTCCTGGCCTGTGAGACAAAAGAGGAGAGAATACGAAGACTTAACGGACTTTTTGAGAAGAAGAGAAATATCCTATATGTGGTTAATGCCAGAGGGCCTTCTTTTTACATATCAGGAAAACAGATATAAAATTCCATTTTTAAAGCTCAGAACTTTTTGGAAAGAATGGAAGAGAAAGAAGATAAAAAAAGGAGGAAGAGGGAGAAGGCTCTGGGGAAGAAAACCCAAATGAACCACGGAGATGCCATACAAGACAACACCCTAAAAAGGATAGGAAAGATAATGATAACTCAAATATATAATGGCTTCAATAGTTTCAATCAATGTGAATGGACTTAACTCTCCTGTTAAAAGGAGGAAGACATTTAGATATTTGGCAAAATTGGAAATGGATATAATTTGCTTACAAGAAACTCATATTTTAACGAAAGACCAACATTTTTTGAAAAATAAAAAACTGGGCAATTTATTCACAGAAGAAAAGGGGTGTGGCAACATATATTAAAGATGAATATAATCCCCAGCTGCAATTTGCCTTTGAAGATGGAAGAATTTTACTGGTGGAAATCACAGTAGATAATAAAAAAAAAGGACGACTTCCGGCAAGATGGCCGAGTAACGCAAGTGCCTGTCCAGGTGCTCTTGGATGACACTTGGGTTGCAAGCCTTAGGGAGCGACCCCCTGCTGGGTCCCTTCTAAGGAGGTGTCTGGGGACACCCCCGCAGCCAAAGGGAGCTTACAGAGGATTGAAGGGAGCAGCGGAGGCTTCTCTTTTCAACTTCTGTCTTCCCTGGGCCGAGGCTTACAACTGCTCTATAGCTCAAACTGGGCCGCCGGAGAATGGAGCGCCTGAAACTACAGCGACTCTAAACGTTAGCCCTGAAAGACTAAGTAAAAGAGGTTTGGAGAGATTTTGTATGAAACAGCCTGGACCGGGAATAAGGGGCAAAATACCTGTGCTGAGAAGACGAGTTCCCCTCAGGGCTGAAAAGCGAAGAAGCCGAAAACAATCCAAGCGGAACGGATAGCAGCAAACCGACGAGGTGAGCGAGGAGCGGATCCCCCCCCCCTTCTTACTTTTCTCTGAAGAGACGGATACGCGATAGCTTTGTTTGACTTCCTTTTATCTTTACCCTCTTATCTTGGTGAAGTGGTAATAGAGGGGAGGACGGCCAGAAGGCATGGAAATTAATTAAGACTGAGGAACGTGAAGAAGGAAGGAGGAGGTTGAAAGGAAGGAGGGGGAAGTGGTAAAGATGGACATAAATAAAAAGATGAAAAGAAATGACTGAATGAGAACTTTGGAAGTGTGGAGAGTGGAGAACGGAGAGAGAGAAAGGGAAGAGCTGGAGAGCTAGAGAGTGCAGAGGCTTGAAAGATGGCGGGGGCTGGTAGCGTGTGAAGAGGGACAACGGAGGACGGAGTGGAAGAAAGGAGGGGGAGGTGGTTCTTAGTGGCTCCTGCCGCGGCTGCCTCCTCCTTGAAGAGTGGGTGATTATCCTGTTTCATTTTGAGACTCTTGACTGCCGCCTTCTTGCTTTGCGCCCACGTTTTGGAACTACTTGGGCTTTATATGGCGTCACTGAAAGCTTGATTAGAACTCATTAAAGGTGTAGAGGCTTCTGGGAAGAAGAAGGAAGAAGGAAGAAGGGAGAGAAGACTTCTGGGACTTGTAGTCCGGGACTCTAAGCAAGGGTGAAGTATCTGCTTAGACTGAACTGACGTTACTTTGTTTTATTTGTTTTTCTTGTTGCTTGACACAACGCTGAACTAATTGAATTAATTTCTCCTACCCTGGTGATTTGAATACTGATACCATGAATGTTGTTATAAATTGTTGAATGCTGAACTCATTGGGACTTGTAGTCTGGAACTTTGAGCAAAGGTGAAACTCTCAGTTAGACGGATTTGGCTCCACTTTGTTTTTCTTGTTTTCTTTACTGCTTATTATAATGTATTGAACTGATTGGTCTAACAACTTTGATCTAATTGATTATAACCTTGCTGTATTTTTCTGGGTTTTGAGCTCTCTGGTTAAATTGACCACCACAGTATACTGTCTGTGTTATTGATATAATTAAGTATTGAAATCCTAGCTTGACTATAGAACTATAGAACTCATATTAATATTGCTTGGGTTCATAAAGCTTTAGCAAATTTAAGGAAAAGCATAAAAGGGGTATTTGTGATAATACTGGAGAACATAAAGAGAGATAAAATCAGCATTTAAAATGGATCCTAAAATTAAGAAAGCACCACCAGCCCAAGCTACCCCTCCTGGCCTAGGGAAATCTACTACTTCAGCATTGAATCAGGATGCTGTTGAAAAATTACATGCCACAATGTTGGCGGGTTTTAAGCAGAACCAGGAGGCTTTGGAAGAGATTCAGGCAGGATTAAAGGAAGATATTAGAAAAACAAATGAAAGGATGGATGAATTTCAAAGGCAAGTCCTAGCAAATGTACAACAAGCACATAAGTTGACGGCTAAGGTTGATGTGCTGGAGGAGCAGGGGAAAACTATGGCTGCTTCGATGAGAGAAGTTAAAAACACCACATCAGACTTAGAGGATAGACTGGATAAAATGGAAATGGACCAAGCGATGTATAAACTGAGATTTCAAAATGTGCAAGAAGAAAAAGGCGAAGATTTACATAAAATAATTGAAGAGATCTTGAACCCAGATGGGAAACAGGAGATGAAGGATATAGGCCTAGAAATTGATTGGATAAAAAGAATAGCAACGGCATATACAAAAAAGAACAACCTCCCAAGGGAAATTCACGTAAGATTTATGAGAGTTTCCACATGTGAGAAGATCCTGAGAACTTCAAGAGGAAATGAGATAATGTGGAAAGGAAACAAGATTAAAATCATGAAAGATATTCCCTGGAGGGTAAGACAAAGAAGAGAAGGCTACAGGAAGCTAGTGGCGTGGTTGGTTGACCAATCCATCTCCTTCAAATGGCTGATACCAGAAGGAATTTTTTTCGTGTACCAAGGTAAAAGATTCAACATAACATCCTCGGAGAAAGTGCAAGAGTTCTGGATGGAATATATTGATAATCAAGAGACTGAAACGGAAGAAGAGCAAGAAAGAGAAGAAGCTTCAAGCAGCACCTATAGGCAAAGTACAAAGAAGAAGAAAAATGGAAAAATAATGACAAGATCGCAAGCATCGAAAGAGAAAAGAGAGATATTAGATAGTAATCTAGGACAGAACAATGGATAAGAAGGGACTAAAGATAATATCAGTGAACATCAATGGCTTAAATGAACCGCATAAAAGGAGTAAGATATTTCTTCAGCTCAAGAAGACCCAGTCTGACATAATATGTATTCAAGAAACACACATCAAAAAGGAAGATCAAAGATATCTACAAAATAAGAAATTGGGTACCCTCTACCATTCTTCCGATCTCAGGAGAAAAAGAGGAGTAGCTATATATGTGAAAGAATGGATTAACTCTAAGCTACTCTATTGTGATGGTTCTGGCAGAATTGTGTTGGTGGAAGTCGAAGTGGAAGGTAAAAAGATGATTATAGGAAACATCTATGCTCCCCATAACAACCAAGATAAATTCTTTGCTGAATTGTATAAGAAGTTAATTGAATTTGAAAATACAAGTTATTGTATCCTGGGAGATTTCAATGCTGTACATGACGTTCTTAAAGATAAAAAAACTGGGAAGAAAGGGGGGGGGAAAAGGCTGCGTGGCCTACTTCCCCAAACCTTCTTTAAGATGGCAGATGAACTCAACCTGGTGGATACTTGGAGAATGAAGAATCCCCAGACGTCAGACTTTACCTTCCATTCTCAAGTGCATGATACATGGTCCAGATTGGACATGTGTTGGATGTCAATATCAGTGGCAATAGCAGTGGAACAGGCCGATATACTTCCAAAAGTTTTTGCTGACCACAACCCAATACAGATAACTCTGGGAAAGGCAACCCCCAGGACTCGTTGGACATTAAATACGCAAATCTTAAAAGATAAAGAATTTGTATTGGACTCAAAAAAAAAGATAAAAGCGTTTTTTGAACAAAATCGGGAACATGATACTCCAATCCAAATAATATGGGACGCCTTTAAAGCTTTTTTTAGAGGTTTAGCAATTTCCTACTCAGCTAAAAAAAAGAAACAAAGAACCCAAAAGTATAATGATCTATTGGACAAACTACGTAGACAAGAAAACATCCAAAAAGTAAATAATACAGAACAGATTAAAACAAGGATCCACGCTTTGCAACACCAAATAAATCTACTGCTATCAGAGGAGCTTGAGAGGAAACTAAAATGGACTAGACAAAATTACTTTGAGAACGCGAATAAAACTAGTAGATGGTTAGCCTTCAAGCTGAGAAAAGAAAGAGAAAAAAAAGTTATCAGATCATTGAAGGATGAGAACCAAATAGAAATGGTCAAAGAGGAACAATTGAAAGAAATTGTGAGGAAATTTTATCTGAAGCTATATAAGAACCAGCAAGTATCTGAGCCCCAGCAAGATGAATATTTAAAACAAGCCAAGATGAAACAAATTACAAACCAGCAACGGGAATCTCTGGAAAATCCGATAACAATGCAAGAAATTGTGGAAGCGATTCAAGGCCAGAAAAATAATAAGACTCCTGGTTTAGATGGTTTGCCGATTGAGTTTTATAAGTGTTTTGAAGAGGTGCTTTTAATACCATATAAACGTGTTTTGGAAGGAATAAGAGAGACAACTAAAATACCTGAATCATGGCTGGAGGCGTTAATTACATTAATATATAAAGGTGGGACTGAACCTACAGACATTAAAAATTACAGACCGATCTCATTGCTGAACGTGGATTACAAAATTTATGCGACCATACTAACAAACAGGCTTAAAAAGATTATCCCGAATATTATACACGAAGATCAATCTGGTTTTATTCCCGGAAGAGTAATGAGACAAAACGTTAGAATATTAATGAGTGTCCTGGAATACTATAAAGAACATCCAGATAAACAACTTGCGGTAATTTCATTGGATGCAGAGAAAGCTTTCGATAATGTAAATTGGAGCTTTATTTTCAAAACCTTAACATCAATTGGCTGTGGAGAAAACTTTGTAAACTTGATCAGGTCTATTTATGCAAGCCAAAAAGCGAGAATAAATGTTAATGGCTCCCTGACGGACCCAATAAAGATTGAGCAAGGCACAAGGCAAGGCTGCCCGCTGTCCCCTATTCTCTTTGTTCTAGCATTGGAACCGTTACTGCAAATGATCAGAGAAGATTCGGAAATCAAAGGAGTGAGAATTAAAAAGGAAATCTATAAAACGCAGGCTTTTGCTGATGACATATTAATTACGTTGGAAAATCCAAACTCCTCAATTGGAAAGTTGATGTCTGCCTTAAAACAATATGGGGAAGTAGCAGGTTTCAAAGTCAACTATCAAAAAACTAAGTTCTTAGCTAAAAATATGACGAAAGAACAAATATCTGAATTAGAAGTTGAATCAGGATTTGCCTATGAAAAAAAAATTAAATATTTAGGTATAAATTTAACAGCAGAACTGAAAACCCTGGTAAGAGATAATTATGAAAAAATATTAAAAGAAATTAAAACTGACTTAGAAAAATGGAATGAACTGCAAATCTCTTTACTGGGAAGGATTGCAACAGTCAAAATGAATATACTGCCGAGAGTGCTGTTTTTATTTCAGATGATCCCTATCATCCTCCCAAAATCCTTTTTCAAACAACTTAACAAAATAGTGGCAAAATTTGTTTGGCAAAACAAAAAACCTAGGATCAAACTGAAAGTCCTACAAGATAAGAAGGAAAGAGGTGGGTTTGCCCTACCAGAGTGGCAGATCTACCACAAAGCGTGCATCTTGACTTGGATCAAAGACTGGCTGTTATTAGAAAATAAAAGACTTTTAACTCTGGAAGGTGCGGACCTTGTTAAAGGTTGGCACTCGTATATATGGTACGAAGACCCCAAAAAAGGGAGCATCTTTTTTAGACATGAAATAAGAAAGTCTTTGTTCAAGATTTGGGCTGAAATTAAAAAACAAGTATATAGATATACTCCCAGATGGCTCTCCCCAGTGGAAGCTTCAGTGCACCCCAATCTTTTTTGTTGGGGAAACCACCTTACTTATGAATCGCTACTGGATCCCAAACACGAATTGAAAATCGAGGAAAATGTGGATATGGATTGGTGGCTTAAAATGCAAGTTAAATCAAGATATAAAAAGGACAATGAAGTAGGATTCTCCAAAAAGTTAAATGAATTTGATTGCATTATACTAGGAACTGACCGGAAGCTTACTTCAAAAATATATAACTGGTTACTCGATTTGAAAATGCAAGACGAAAATGTGAAGGAAAATTGGATTAAATGGTTACAGGATTTTGGTTATACCATCGAACTAAGCGAATGGGAGAAAATATGGAAAGAGAATTTAAGATTGACAAAATCTGCCCAGCTAAAAGAAAATCTATATAAGATGGCTCATCGATGGTATTTTACCCCAGAAAGGCTTTCCAAAGCCTTCCCAAATGTATCGGATAAATGCTGGAAGTGTGGTAAAGTAAAAGGTTCTTTGTTCCACATATGGTGGAAATGTGACCTTGCAAAAAAATACTGGGTGCAAGTTTCGCTTTGGTGTAAAAAGATGTTAAAGATTAATATCCCGCATGTGCCAGAATTGTACCTTTTGAACATATGTAAAATCCCTATATCTAAAACAGCGAAAAAGTTATTGTTTTATATTATTACAATAGCGAGGACCTTATTTGCTAAATATTGGAAAACGTCTCAGATACCATCCAAAAGAGAGTTTATGTTAAATCTTTTAAATGCTGCAGAAATGGATATGTTAACATGCAGATTGAATGACGGGAACATGGAAGAGTGTGAGAAAACGTGGTATCCAATGTATGAATGGGCAAAAAAATTGGGATTTGAATGGTCTTGAATAGAGATATTAATATTATAAATATTTAGTTTCTTGTATATTCGCTCCAGAAGATAAAATGTATATAGGATTATGAATAACATATTTTTTGTTGTTGTTATTGTTGTAAATGCTGAATTGTTGTTTAGTTGTTACTTCTTTGGTTGTTTATTGTTGTTGTCTTCTTTTTGTTGTTGTGCAATGTTATAATAAAAAAAAAATGTTAAAAAAAAAAAAAAGATAATAAAAAAAAATTTACTTGCAAATATTTATACCCCAAATGATCACCAAGAGAAATTTTTTCAAGACTTGCGTCTTAAACTATCAAATTTGGAATATGCAGAATATTGTTTAATAGGAGACTTTAATGCAGTTCCGGATAGACAATTGGATAAAAAAATGCACAAACAGATGAAAGGTAAAGGTCTTCAGTTACCAGTAAGTTTTTGGAAATTAGCAGAAGAAATGGATCTGGTAGATGTATGGAGAACAAGATATCCCAACTCTAAAGATTTTACTTCTTATTCTTCCAGCCATCAAACCTGGTCAAGAATTGATATGTGTTGGCTTTTGGCAAGTTTGATTAAAGATTTAATTGATGTAGAAATTCAGACAATTCAGATCATAACCCTGTAATGATAAAGCTAAAAGGTCTATGGACGAGAAAATTATGGAATTTAAATATTTCAATTTTGAAGGACAAAGACTTTCTCAAAGAATCCAAGGTGGAAATGGAATACTTTTTTAAACAGAATATAACACAAGAAGTAAAAATGCAAGTAGTTTGGGATACTGCTAAAGCTTATTATAGGGGTCTTGCAATCAGATATAGTAGCAAGAAAAAGAAAGAGAGAACTGAAAACTTCCAAAAGTTAATATCACAAGCTGGAGAAGCTGAAAAGAATCTTATAAAACAACCAACAAAATGTGAATTCAAAAAAAGGTGAAAGAAATGCAACATAAATTGAATTTAATTCTTATGGAAGAGATGGAAATTAAACTAAGATATGCTAGGCAAAACTTTTTTGAACATGCTAATAAACCTGGAAGGTGGCTGGCATATAGGATGAGAAAAGAGAAGGCCAAAAAAATAATTACGACACTGAAAGATGAGAATAACAAAAAGAAAAATCAAAAACGAAATACGACAAATTGTGGAGCAGTTCTATAAAAAATTATATGAAGAGAAGCAAGTTCAGAAAGCAGAGTTAGAAGAATATATTAATCAAAATAATCTTAATAAATTTACAGAGGAACAACAAAAAATTCTAAATGAGCCAATAACAATAAGGGAACTTGGAGAGGCAATAACATCTCAAAAGAGTAGCAAAACTCCTGGACCAGATGGTTTACCTGCAGAATTTTATAAAGCTTATGAAGATTCTTTGCCATTCAAACGTCTCATTGAAAAGATCCAGGATGAGGGTCAGATACCAGCTTCATGGCAAGAAGCCACAATATCTTTGATTCCAAAAGAGAATAATGACTTGAAGGATATTAAAAATTATTGACCTTTCCCTTCTAAATGCGGATTACAAAATTTTTGCTGCAATATTGGCGCAACGTCTGAAGAAAGTGTTACAATATACAATACACTATGACCAAGCGGGGTTTCTTCCTAAAAGATACCTGAAAGATAATGTCAGAACAATTTGTAATGTTTTGGAATATCATGAGAAACATCCAGAGAAGCAATTGGCCTTAATTTGTCTAGATGCTGAGAAGAAAGCATTTGATAATGTACGTTGGTACTTCATGTTACAACAACTGAAAGATATGGAGTGTGGTGAAAACTTTTTGAGAGTAGTAGAAGCAATATACTCTACACAAAATGCAAGGGTGATAGTGAATGGCGAACTAACAGAGGTTATTAAAATCGAAAAAGGTACAAGACAAGGCTGCCCACTGTCACCTTTATTTTCATTTTATCCTTAGAGATGTTAAATAACCAATTAAAGGAAGATCCAAACATAAAGGGAGCTGTGATAAAAGATGAACAGTATAAATTGAGAGCCTTTGCTGATGATTTAGTTTTTGTATTAGAACAACCAATGGACTCAATTGACTGTCTTATAAACAAGATTCAGCAATTTTGGCCATCATGCAGGATTAAAGATTAATTATTACAAAACAAAATTTTTGACAAAGAATATGACGACGGAACAAATTCGATCCTTCCAGCAGAAATCAGGATTTCTTTATGAAAAAAAACATCAAATATTTAGGTGTGGTTATTTCAAATAGATCCAGCAATCTAAAAGTAGACAACTATGATAAACTACTCAAAGAAATTAAAAAAGACTTGGAAAAATGGCATGATTTAAACTTATTTTTAATGGGAAGAATAGCCCTAATAAAGATGAATATTTTGCCAAGGATATTATTTTTATTCCAACCATTCCAATATTTTTAAACAACGCATTTTTTCAAGAATTGAACAGCATGGTCGTCAAATACATTTGGCAAGGCAAAAAACCTAGAATCAAACTAAAGACATTGCAGGATTCTAAATTAAGAGCAGGCATGGGTCTACCAGATTGGCAGCTATACTACAAAGCATCTGTGCTTTTATGGGTAAGAGATTGGATACTTTTGAATGATAAGAGACAAATGCAACTAGAAGAACATGATTTGACTATGGGATGGCATGCATATTTGTGGTATCAAAGGCTTGAAGGCCACTCCTACTTTAAGAATCATTGGTTTCGAGTTGTGAAAGAAACATGGATCCGTTGGCTGAAGGATTTTGGATATAACATAGACTTGGATGAATGGGAAAAACTATGGAAACAGAATTTAAAATTAATAAAACCAGCGGACCTTAAAGAAAACTTATACAAAATGGTGTATAGATGGTATCTTACACCAGACAGATTGGCCAGAATCTATCCCACATACTCTAACAAATGTTGGAAGTGCCAAGAAGCTAAATGGTCGCTGTTTCATATATGGTGGCAATGTAAACGTGCTAGAAAATATTGGGCCCAAGTTAATACTTGGGCCCAAAAAATCTTGAAAATACAAATTAATCATGTTCCAGACTTATACCTTTTAAATATTTGCAGACAAAACCTTCCTACGACAAAGCTGAAACTCTTATTGTATATGGTTACTATCGCTAGAATACTTTATGCCAAGTACTGGAAGAATGACAAAACCCCTCATAGAGATGAATTTATCAACAAGCTGCTGGATGTCGCAGAATCTGACTTAATGTCCACAAGACTAAGGGACGGTAACGTGCAAAAATGTCAGGAGGAATGGGACCCTATCTATGAATGGGTTAAAAGTAAAGGATTTGGTATGGAGCAATAATATTGTTTTTTCTTTTCTTAAATCCTCTTCATCTCCCTGTGTGTATGGTGGGTGGTTGTAGTAGGTGTTATGATTGTATTTTGTCGTACTTCGTATTGATCTGTTTAGAATGTACTGTGATTTTTGGAACCTATCTTGTACGAGGTGCTTGGGTATGCATTTGGCAAAGTTTGTGGGGTTGATTGTATTTGTGTTTGTTTGTGTTTGTTTGTATTTGTTTCTCAATAAAAACTTTTTCTCTACAAAAAAAAAAGAAAAAAGAAAAGAAAAGAAAAAAGAATCATTGGTTTTGAAAATCTTTGTATCATACGTGCTCATGGTTAAAGACAAATATTTACCAAAAAATTCCAAGATGGGTTTCTCCAGTAAAAGCATTTACCCATCCAAACCTTCTAAAACCTAATCAGAATTATAGATATGAAGACTTGGGAAAAGATAATCAACTGAAAACCAAAGAAGAATTGGAAAAGGTGGATATTAAAATGAATTGGTGGTTGAAAATGCAAATTGAATCTAGATGTGCCAAAGACAGGTTTTAACGCAGATCAATATGTATTTGACAAAATTTTGTTGGGCCCACAAGAAAAATTAATCTCCAAAATATATGCTTATTTACTTCAAATGAAGACACAAGATAAGGTTGTAAAGGACTGTATGGTTCAATGGGCAAAAAACTTTGGTTACAACATAGCATTAGAAGACTGGGAGAGACTATGGAAACTTAATGTTAAGTTAACTAGGACAGTAACTTTCAAAGAAAACTTATATAAGATGTTTTATAGATGGTACCTGACCCCGCAGAAAGATTTATACTAACATGTCCAATATAAGTGTTGAAAGTGTACTAAACAGATTGGTTCTTTTTACCATATGTGGTGGATATGTGAGACTGTGAAAGACTATTGGAAAATGGTGCATGAAATGTTACAGAAGATTATGAAGACACAGATTCATTTCAAACCAGAGCTATTTTTATTGAATATATTCCCTGAGGACTATTCTAAAGAGATGAGACACTTGTTGGCAAATTTTAACACAGCAGCTAGGATCCTTTTGGCGTAGAGATGGAAAGCTCAGGAAATTCCCATAAAAATGGAGCTGGTGGGAAAAGTTCTGGACACAGCTGAGTTCGACTTCCTATCCCAGCTATTAGCTGGGAAATCTAAAGAAGAAGCAAGAAAATATTGGATGAAATTTTCTGCCTGGTTAGATAATCACGACTCTTAAGATTCTCTGATGTGAATTTATTTTCTCTTTTCCCCCCTATACTATAAAACTTATTTTTATTGGAATTGTTAAAATTATTAACAACTTTAACAATAGGTTTATACTATAAAATTTGGAAATAGATTTTGTGCAGTTGAGACAAAACAATAGCGAACAGTTTTTGTAAAAAATATGGTAGAATTAAGGGGTTTTTTGGAAAGCATTCCTATGCAAAATAATACCAAAATGCATTGTGCTTTTTCTATTTTTTCCTATCCCCTATTCCTTTTCTTATCTAAAACTAATAAAACTTTTTGAAAACTGAGAAAGGAGTAGGGTTGTCAGGCATGGGCTAGCAGTTGGTGAGGGGATGGAGCAAACAGGAACTTACAGGTTAGTGGGGGGGCATTTGTTGTTCCCAGGATAGTGCCTTTTCCAGTGGGACCCAGAAATGATAGTATTGCAACAGGAGGCAACACTCTAGCATTCACCCAAATTTTTATGATTTAACCATTGAGTTTTGGATTAATGCTAGAATGTTTCCTGACATGATAATGTCAGTTCTGGGTCATGCCAGATGCATCATTGCATCTGCCATTTATACCTTCTCTATTTTGCCTGGAAATTTCCTCCCACTGTCTAGCTGGGGGGGGGGGGGGGGGGCAGGAAATCTGCAGCTCAAGGAGCAGAAAGAGATAGAGCCCATCCTTTTTAGGGCGGAAAGGTGGGATATAAATTTTATAAATAAATGGGAACATGACAAGCCTATAAAAGAGTCTAAGGAAGTGACAGAATGTGTATACTCACGTGGGTACGCTAAAGACCCTTACCTGGCTTCCAGTCAATTTACTGTTAAGGGAGACTGCAGGCTAAACCCCTCAGTTTGCTTCCATTTTGGGCTAGTAGCAGAAGGCCTAGGTTGCAGAAGGAAGCAATCTCCGCACATGTAGCTAGCTTGGGGTGTGTACTGGGAAGGGAATCTCTTGCTATCCAAGGCCATCCCCATCTAATTTCTTCTTTTAGCCATGCCAGATGGTCTGTGTGACCCAGAACTGGAAATTCTCCCCTGATGACCCTTTTGTTGGAAATACCATCTCCCTGCAAACCACAGTCTGCATGCATATTCACCAAGTAGATGAAAATTTATATTTCCTCTACAGTACTTCTTCATGACCCTCTGATTCCTATGTGATAGTTCAAGCTCAGTAGAATACTCTTCTCGGCTTGATTTAAGCTGAGGCTCCAAAATGAAATGTCTCCATCTTCATCCTAAAGATGCATGTAGCTTCAAAATAATGGCAGTGAAATGTCATCCTGAAGCTGTCACAGAACTCCCCCCCCCCCACCGTTGTGGATCTGCAGTGCAGCACACACATATCAGGAACAAATGCAGTGATTTGTGTGTAAAATACTCCAGCTGTGTCTCTCGATCTGGTTCCATTCTGATCTTGCCTGCTCCTGAAATGAGAAGGTACCACTTACATGCAGAAGAAACAAGAGGGTGATGAATTGCAAACCACAGTAATTTATGCAGAACCAGCATGAAGAAATTTGTTCTACATAAATTATGTATGAATCCCCGGGAAAATGCTAATGAACATTTTCTTTCTCTCCCTCGCACTCTCGGTTAATGAATCATGCCCTAGATTTCACTGGCACATACATTCATTCAGATGGCTCTTTTGCCCCACCTGTATTTTTAGTCCTTCCATATGCCACTCTGTCAACCCGCTCTGAACACCCACTTCTGGATTTTTAACATTCAGAAAACATGGTTGTTGAAATCGGTCTGCAAAGTTGAGTCCAGTCTAAACCTGTCTATTCAAGGTCAATGGGACAATGTGTCATGCCTTGGTCCTCAGACATTTTGAAAGTGGAACAGGCTTACAATCTTGTTGTAGTTGCCAGGACCTACTGGCAGAGTAACTCTACACTATTCCCCTCGCCAACTTAAAATGCAAGAATCTCACGATAGTTTAAGAAGAGTCCTGCTGGATCAGACCAGTGGTCCATCTAGTCCAGCACCCTATCTCACACAATGGCCAACCAGTTCCTCTGGAGGGCCAACAACAGGGCATAGAGGCCAAGGCCTCCATAAGAACATTCAAAGAGCCCTGCTGGATCAGACCAGTGGTCCATCTAGTCCAGCATCCTGTCTCACAAAATGGCCAACCAGTTCCTCTTGAGGGCCAACAACAGGGCATAGAGGCCAAGGCCTTCATAAGAACATTCAAAGAGCCCTGCTGGATCAGACCAGTGGTCCATCTAGTCCAGCACCCTGTCTCACACAATGGCCAACCAGTTCCTCTGGAGGGCCAACAATAGGGCATAGAAGCAGAGGTCTTCCTCTGATGTTGTTTTCTGGCACTGGGATTCAGAGGTTGACTGCCTCTGAACATGGAGTTTCCCTTTTTGTCATCAGGGCTAGTATCCTTTGGCAGACCTATCCTCCATGAATTGGTGTAATCCACTTTTAGAGCAGTCTATAAAAACGTAAGAATGAACTTGAACTGTTTGGATCTAGGGTTTTAAGTATGTAGTATTGCTGACAGCAACCTCCAGCGCAAGCTTCAAGACATTCAGAACGAATGGTGGACCAAGCTTGCAGAGAGAACCCAGCTGTGTGCAGACACTGGTGATTTAAGAGGGTTCTACGAAGCCCTGAAGGCAGTATATGGTCCATAATATCAGACTCAGAGTCCCTTGCGTAGTGCAGACGGCCAAGTGCTCCTCACAGACAAGGCATCCATATTGAACCAGTGGTCGGAGTATTTTCAGGTTCTCTTCAGTGCCAACCGCGTAGTTCAAGATTCAGCAATCCACCTCACCCCACTTCAACCAGTGGAAACAGAGTTGGATGAGATCCCCACCCTAGAGACTGTTAAAGCCATCAAGCAACTGAAAAGTGGCAAGGCAGCAGGAGTTGATCGAATTCCACCAGAGATCTGGAAGCATGGGGGCACAGTACTACATAGCTCACTTCACAAAGTACTTGTCACCTGCTGGGAACAAGGCAAATTACCACAGGACTTTCACGATGCAATCATCATCACCCTATACAAGAACAAAGGGGAAAAGTCAGACTGCTCCAACTACCGGGGGATAACCCTGCTCTCCATCGCAGGCAAAATCCTTGCCAGAATACTCCTGAACAGACTGGTGCCCACCATTGCAGAAGAACTCCTCCCAGAGAGCCAGTGTGGCTTCAGAGCTAACAGGAGCACCACTGACATGGTATTTGTTCTCAGGCAGCTCCAAGAGAAATGCAGGGAACAGAACAAGGCTCTGTATGTGACTTTTGTCGACCTTACCAAAGCCTTCAATACCGTTAGCAGGAAAGGCCTGTGGCAAATCTTGGAACATTTAGGATGTCCCCCAAGGTTCCTCAGCATGATCATCCAGCTACACGAAGACCAGCGAGGCCAAGTCAGACACTGCAATGACCTCTCGGAGCCCTTCCCAATAGGCACAGGTGTAAAGCAAGGCTGCGTTCTCGCGCCAACTCTCTTTACGATCTTCTTTAGCATGATGCTTCAAAGAGCCGCAGTATATCTAGATGATGACGATGGTGTCTACATCCGCTATCGCACCGACGGCAGCCTGTTCAACCTGAGGCGACTAAAGGCCCACTCCAAGACGATGGAAAAACTCATCCGAGAGCTACTGTTTGCTGATGATGCTGCACTCGTCTCCCACTCGGTATCAGCTCTGCAGCATATGACGTCCTGCTTTGCAGAGGCTGCCAAGCTATTCGGCCTAGAAGTTAGTCTGTAGAAGACAGAAGTTCTCCACCAGCCTGCACCCCAGGAAGATTATCACCCTCCCTGCATCACTGTGGGTGAATCAGTTCTGAAAACAGTCCAGCAGTTCAGCTACCTGGGGTGCATCATCTCCTCAGATGCCAAGATCGATAAGGAGATTGACAACAGGCTGGCAAAGGCAAACCGTGCATTTGGCCGACTGCACAAAAGAGTGTGCAGCAACAAGCATCTGAAAAAAGGCACAAAGATCAATGTTTACAAAGCGGTTGTGATGACAACCCACATCTACGGCTCCGAATCGTGGGTTTTATACCGTCATCACCTGCGACTCCTCGCGCGCTTTCATCAGCGCTGCCTTCACACCATCCTCAACATCCACTGGAGTGACTTTGTGACCAACACTGAAGTCCTCAAGCGGGCGGAGGTTACCAGTATCGAGGCACTGCTGCTGAAGACGCAGCTGCGCTGGGCAGGGCATATTTCTAGGATGGAAAACCACCGCCTTCCCAAGATTGCCCTGTATGGCGAAGTCTCCACCGGCCATCGAAATAGAGGGGCACCAAAGAAGAGGTACAAGGACTCCTTGAAGAAATCCCTTGGCACCTGTCGCATCAACCATCACCAGTGGTCTGACCTAGCCTCAGATCGCAAAGCATGGAGACACACCATCCACCAGGCTGTCTCTTCCTTTGAGAACGCACGCATAGCTGTTCTTGAGGACAAAAGGAGATTGAGGAAGAATCGCACTGCTACAGCACCAACCCTAAATCAGACTTTTCCCTGCAGCCACTGTGGCCGGACCTGCCTGTCCCGCATTGGTCTTGTCAGCCACCAGCGAGCCTGCAGCAGACGTGGACTATTGCACCCTTCTTAAATCTTTGTTCGCGAAGCCAAGCCGAGAGAGAGATTGCTGACAGTGGAAGAGCGAGATTCGATTCCAGGAGCAACCTAAAGACCAGCTATGAAGAGAGCTTTGACTCTTGAAAGTTTATACCTTGGAAAGCTTGTTGGTCTTTCATGTGCTACTGGACAAGAATCTTCCTCTTCAAGGGCTGGTGGCTTGTAAGGACAGAAGATGTCAGGCCAGCAATTCTCAGATGTTATCCATCTTGGTACCCAGCTCTGCAAAACACCCTACAGACTATAAATTGCAGAAAGTCTCAGAACAACCAGCAAATTCCACAGAACAATCAGCACAGTCAACAACCATCTTCCTTATCTTCAAACCCCTTCCAACCTTCCCAGCAATTAACACAGAACAATGGTCACATTCAACAGCCAGTTTCCTTATCACTACCCTTCCAGGAAGCCCCACCAAACAATGGGCACATCCACGAACCAATTGCCCTTTCATCACACCCCCTCCAGCCTACAAATAGCAGCTCTCCAGCAGCCCTGGCCCCACTCAATGCACAGCAGCCAAGAAGGTCAGAGCGCCTGCTCCGGCTGCAACGCCACTGAGGATGTTCTCCTCAGCTGAGAACGAAACTTTCTCCAGTAGAACACGGCACTTGATCCCAAAAGATTCTACAAACCCTAATGATGTTACCAGCCGTGAAAACCTGAAATCTTTGTTATCTGAATGGTTTGCTTGGTGGAACAGCCTTTAGAGCTGCCAGCCGATCTTTCTTTGTTTGTAAAAGCTGCGTCTGGATTCTTGTGGGTGTGTGTGGTGTTCTAATAAGTGGATCTCCCTTTTCTTTCTGTAAAACATTTATCATTGGTTCAGAGGTCTTATAAATGCAGTGCTCAGAAAACAAATTCTCAGGTTGAGTAGTGTGAATGAACAAATGAAAAATAATATTTTTGTTCTACGATTGTCACTTGGATTATGGGCTATTCTTGACTATATTTATTCTTCAGTCATGTAACAGTTATACCAAAGCAGAATGATTGCAAAGAAAAAAAAAGGTTAATTTCTACTCTTTTTACTATGCTGGGAGAGCAGCTTAAATGAAAGACTCTAGATCTGTATCCAAGCAACTGCCAACAGAGAAGGCACTTGTGGGGGTGGTTTTTCCCCATGTTCCCTTACCCCATTAGTCCTTTTTAGCCCTAGGAATGATATAGTAAAAACTGAAAATGGCACAGAAATAAAAATTGTGTGTGTGTGAACTGCCATCAAGTCACTTTTAAGGCAAATGAAAAGGAGAGGTACATATGAACACATGAAGCTGCCTTATACTGAATCAGACCCTTGGTCCATTAAAGTCAGTATTATCTTCTCAGACTGGCAGCGGTTCTCCAGGGTCTCAAGCTGAGGATTTTCACACCTATTTGCCTGGACCCTTTTTGGAGATGCCAGGGATTGAACCTGGGACCTTCTGCTTCCCAAGCAGATGCTCTACCACTGAGCCACCGTCCCTCCCCAAAGGAAGGTATTGCCATTCCTTCTACTGCAGAGACTTCCATGGTGGTCTCCATCCAAGTACTGAGCCTGTTTAGCTTCCAAAATCTGATGAGGTTGGGCTATCCTATGCCACCTTCTAGGATTGCTAGGCTCCCTGGTGGAGGCAGGGGTTCCTGGTCGCCTGGCTCTGCTCCCAGCTGCTGATCAGCTGGCTTGCAAGGGGGACTTAAGAAGAGAAAGAAGAAGGCCTTTGCTGGCATTTCATAGGAAATGAAGCCATCACACCAGTGATGTCCAGGTGATGCTCTGGTATTTGGGCAAAAACATTATAGTAGAAGCCAGTTTTACCATAGAGCAGGGGTGTCAAACTCATTTGTTATGAGGGCCGGATCCCACATAAATGTGACCTTGTCGGGGCAGGACCATCAGCTTCATAAAACGTAATGCCAGGTACCAGAGATATAAACTTTATAAAGAATACAGACAAACACAAAGATTTTAAAAACTTAAAACATACTTAAAACATTAGCACTCGTTGGTCTTAAAGGTGTCTTCTTTGTACCTCTCCTGTGCGATCCAGGGAACTGGGCAAAGGAAGCTCTGGCTCTTTCCTTCCTTTCCCAGAAGACCGGGAGTGGGGGGGGGGGACCCTCAGCCAATAGAAGGGAGGCTTAGTTTAGTAGCTCTGCTGTGTAATTGAGAGAGCCTGGCGAAGCAAGCTGTCCCTCCCCCCTTCCTCCCCAAGGGAGGAGCTTCAGCCAATGGAGAATATAGAGACTTTGCTCTGTAGCTCTTGTGCTATTGAGCAAGCTTGGCAAGGCAAGCTGTGATGCAGAAGGAAGCAAGAGAGAGGGAGAAGGAAGCAGATGACACCCAGTTGCTCGGGGAGCTGATAGGAGCCTTCCAGGGGCCTGATTCAGCCCCTGGGCTGCGTATTTGACACCACTGCCATAGAGTTTTCCCCCGAATTCCAGTGTCACCTGAACATCACTGGCTTGATGACATCACTTCCTGTGCAACGCCGGCAATGAGGCCTAGGCCTTTCTCTTTCTTCTTGTAAGTCCCACCCCCATCCTCCACCAGTTACCAGGATGGACCTGGCAACCCTACCGCCTTCCCTCCCATAAATAGAAATAGGAGCAAAATGAAAATAGCCAGGATGCTAGCAGACTATTGACTTCAGTGAGCTTATAAGGGTATAAGTTAGAATGGCACTGCAAATAGAGCGGTGTATGCACTTCCAAATTTATGGAAATGTAAAACAATATGGGAAGAATAACAATCAGTAATACAGAGCAAGGTTGGACTAGATAAACATTTTCGAAGTATGGAAGGTAATATCTACAGTTGGATAGGTAAAGTTCAGTATCAAATGTATCAATGACAGTGAGGTCAATAAGAAACAACTTAAAAAGGCACAGTACAGTAGTGTCAGATCATGGATTATTTCCTACATTATTTAATGAGGATTAAACATAGTGTTATTGCATAAAGAGGAGTTCATGCTATTTTTATATGTAGAGAATATACAAATAAAGCAAAAAATGTGGTTGCTTCAAAGATTATTCTAAGCAGTTACAATGCTGTGGTTAGGTTAAATGCAGGATTATGAAGGATTATCTGTTTTAGATGTATTTAAATGGTTTTAATGGTTTTAATGGTTTAAATGGTTTTAGATGTATTTAAATGGTATGAATATGAATATGTGTGTTTGATGTGTTGGTATGTTTGTGGAAGAGCACCTCATTTCGTTGCTCTCTTTTTGTGGAGAACAATGACAATAAATTTATCTATCTATCTATCTATCTATCTATCTATCTATCTATCTATCTATCTATCTATCTATCTATCAATCAGTCTTTGAGCTCCTTAGCAATGTGATATATGGGGGGGGGGGGGGGAAGCTGAACTTTGGGAAAAAGCTGAACTGAAATTTACTTTTTGCCAGAGCATTAAAAAAAAAAAAATCCCATGTGCGGATGATGCTGAAGATATCCCAAAAATCTGTGCTGATAAACAGTTATTTTCTCATCATCTCAGGATTATTCTGAAATAGAAAAAAACAAGTTCTTCAATCAAAATGGAGCACCGAGTTAAACTGTGGCTTTATTTCTTCAGCAGGAAGAGATAAGGAAGCCATTCATAAGTCAGAATAGAGCCAGTTCGGTGTAGTGGTTAAGTGTGCAGACTCTTGGCTGGGGGAACCGGGTTTGATTCCCCACTCCTCCACTTGCACCTGCTGGCATGGCCTTGGGTCAGCCATAGCTCTGGCAGAGGTTGTCCTTGAAAGAGCAGCTGCTGTGAGAGCCCTCTCCAGCCCCACCCACCTCACAGGGTGTCTGTTGTGGGGGAGGAAGGGAAAGGAGATTGTGAGCCGCTCTGAGACTCTTCGGAGTGGAGGGCGGGATATAAATCCAATATCTTCATTTACCTCACAGGGTGACTGTTGTGGGGGAGGAAGATAAAGGAGATTGTGAGCCACTCTGAGAGTGTGTAGGGCGGAATATAAATCCAATATCATCATCATTATCTTCCTTCTTCTTCTTCTCTTCCTTCTCTTTCTCTCTCTTTCTGACATCAAGTGGCTGGGGACAACAAAATTCATTGCTTCTATAACCATAATCTTTGTTCTTGCTTCTGCATGGGGATATAATCCCATGGAAATGTATATACCATTAAGCACAATTGAGTAGTACATAATAAAAAAATCTGACTTCTATGAGGACTCTGATCCTATTAAAACTTACACGACAAGCCAACAATACCCAACTTGTGATTTCAAACAGAACATTTCATGGAAATAGCACAAAAGGGAATCTACTGTAACAAAAAAAGAGAAATCAGATTTGTTATTTTAACCTCTAGGTGTCAGTATATCTAATGGGGTTGGATTCAGTAGAAGATTTCTGTATCAGTGTAGAGTCCTTTGGAAATGGAGGCCTAATAAAAGACTGTGCACTTTGTAGGAGTTGCCACAGTTGCCTGCAGAACAAGTGTCCTGGCTTCGGAAGATGTTATTGGCCAGGTGACTTTGTTTCCCTTCAGTCATGCCACACAAAGCTTCAGCTGCACTTTCCCACACATAAAGGCCATTATAAAGTGACAGGACATTTTTGTCTCTGGGCCTTTGGCAACCCTAGCGCAGCATTCAACTTATTGTATCCCAACTTGTACTTCTGCTTGCAAGAGAAAATTGTGAAGGTAATTATTGGGATCAATAGATATTGCAGTATATCTAGAGTTATTTCCTGCAGAAATGAAACTGTACTGTGTTTACATTTCTGTTCATGCACCACTGGATGTGACTCAGGGCGTATATCCAATAAGATCCATATTGAAGTAGTTACAGATCCAAAATCTGTATAAATATAATAGCATTTCGCCTGTCACAAAAATCTGAAATAATTTTGCCAGCTCTTATCTTTTGAGCAATGATTAACTAATGATGCCTCTAATGAGAGAGCCAGTTTGGTGTAGTGGTGTGCAGACTCTTATTTGGGAGAACCGGGTTTGATTCCCCACTCCTCCACTTGCAGCTGCTGGAATGGCCTTGAGTTAGCCATAACTATCACAGGAGTTGTCCTTGAAAGGGCAGCTGCTGTGAGAGCCCTCTCAGCCCCACCCAGAACATAAGAACATAAGAGAAGCCATGTTGCATCAGGCCAATGGCCCATCCAGTCCAACACTCTGTGTCACACAGTTGCCAATATATATATGTGTGTGTGTGTGTGTGTGTATGTGTGTATACACACACGCACACACACACACACACACACATATATATATATATATATATATATATACACACACACATACATACTGTGGCTAATAGCCACTGATGGATCTCTGCTCCATATTTTTATCCAATCCCCTCTTAAAGCTGGCTATACTTGTAGCCGCCACTACTTCCTGTGGCAGTGAATTCCACATGTTAATCACCCTTTGGGTGAAGAAGTACTTCCTTTTATCCGTTTTAACCTGACTGCTCAGCAATTTCATTGAATTCCCACAAGTTCTTGTATTGTGAAAAAGGGAGAAAAGTACTTCTTTCTCTACTTGTTCCATCCCATGCATAATCTTGTCAACCTCTATCATGTCACCCTGCAGTCGACGTTTCTTCAAGCTAAAGAGCCCCAAGCGTTTTAACCTGTCTTCATAGGGAAAGTGTTCCAAACCTTTAATCATTCTAGTTGCCCTTTTCTGGACTTTTTCCAATGCTATAATATCCTTTTTGAGGTGCGGTGACCAGAATTGGACACAGTACTCCAAATGAGACCGCACCATCGATTTATACAGGGGCAATTCCCTTCCTAATAATTCCCAGCACAGTGTTGGCCTTTTTTATTGCAATCGCACACTGTCTTGACATTTTCAGTGAGTTATCTACCACGACCCCAAGATCTCTCTCTTGGTCAGTCTCTGCCAGTTCACAACCCATCAACTTGTATTTGTAGCTGGGATTCTTGGCCCCAATGTGCATTACTTTGCACTTGGCCACATTGAACCTCATCTGCCACGCTGATGCCCACTCACCCAGCCTCAACAGATCCCTTTGGAATTCCTCACAATCCTCTCTGGTTCTCACCACCCTGAACAATTCGGTGTCATCTGCAAACCTGGCCATTTCACTGCTTACTCCCAATTCCAGATCATTAATGAACAAGTTAAAGAGCATGGGACCTAGTACTGAGCCCTGTGGCACCCCATTGCTTACCATCCTCCACTGTGAAGACTGCCCATTTATACTCACTCTCTGCTTCCTATTAATTAGCCAGTTTTTGATCCACAAGAGGACCTGTCCTTTTTACTCCATGACTCTCAAGCTTTCTAAGGAGCCTTTGATGAGGAACTTTATCAAAAGCTTTCTGGAAGTCAAGGTAAACAATATCTATTGGGTCCCCTTTGTCCACATGTTTGTTCACCCCCTCAAAGAACTGTAACAGGCTAGTGAGGCAAGATCATCCCTTACAGAACCCATGCTGAATATTCCTCAATAACTTGTGTTCATCAATGTGCCTACTCATTCTGTCCTTGATAATGGTTTCTACCAACTTTCCCGGTATTGAAGTCAGACTGACTGGCCTGTAATTTCCCAGATCTCCTCTGGGACCCTTTTTAAACATGGGGGTGACATTTGCTACCTTCCAGTCCTCAGGAACGGAGACAGATTTCAATGAAAGATTACATATTTTTGTCAGGAGATCCACAAGTTCTTTCAAAACTCTTGGATGTATGCCATCCATACCTGGTGATTTATTAGTTTTTAATTTGTCAATCAGTTGTAGGACCTCCTGTCTTGTCACTTCAATTTGACTCAGGTCTTTCAACACTCCTTCCAAAATTAGTGGTTCTGGAGCGGGCAAACATTTCTCATCCTCCACAGTGAAGACGGAGGCAAAAAATGCATTCAACTTCTCAGCCGTTTCCCTGTCCTCCTTCAGTAATCCTTTTACCCCTTGGTCATCCAAGGGCCCCACTGCCTCCCTGGCTGCTTAAAGGAGTCCTCCTTACTTTTTACAGCTTCCATTACTTTGTTGTTGTTTTTTAAACTTTAAATTTTTATTAATTTTTTAACTATAACCAACAACTTAGATACATGCTTAATAACCAAATAGATACAATAATAAACATACATTATATTCATGTCTTAAATATCCTTCCAATTATTCAGAGCACCTCTACTTTTTATTATCATTACATTCGAATGCAAAAGTCTACTACACCACCAAGCAATATATAATCTATTCTTTAAAAATACTTTTCAATAGTATGAAAAATTAATAATTTTTTTTGGGATATACTTTTGAGGATCTTCTTCCGAATTTATATACTTAAAAAAAGAATACCATTTCTCAATAAAAATTATTCTTTTTCTGCTGTATGTCCATGGCTCTTATTTGCATAGCTAATTTATCCAAGGCTGCCACCTCCCACACTTTCGTTAACCATTGTTGTACCTTGGGAGACACATCACGTTTCCAGTATTGTGCTACCAATAACTTTGCTGCCATCAATAACAGAGTTACTAATTCTCTCCTCGATTTAGAAAGTTTTAAGTTGGGCCAATAATTTAATAAGAAAGATTCTGGAGTGAAGGGGATATCATCGTCAGCAATGATATCTATTATATTTTTAATTTCTCTCCAAAATTTGTTAATTTCTGGACACAGCCACCAACAATGCAAGAATGACCCTTCCTGTTTACATTTCTTCCAACATTCGGGGGTAGGCTTTATATGGGCTAAAAATAGTTTTTTGGGTGTTAAATGCCATCTTGAATAGAGTTTATAATTTTGGAGTTTCAAATTTAGTGAATATGTGGTGTATAGTGGAGATTCCCAAATGGTCTGCCATTGTTCCACAGTAAATGACATACCACAGTCTTTCTCCCAGGCCTTCTGTTGGTTTGTAATTTTGGACCAGTCTTTACTATTAAGTAAATTATAAATAATCGATGTCAATGTTCTAGTTTGTTTTAGATTCTTTTTTAATAGGTTCTCAAAAGTTGTCAACGGCCTGTCAATTACTTCTATAATTCTAGGATTATGTAGAATAAAATATATTTGTTGATACTGAAACCATGGGATTGATATTTTATATTGAGTTTCCAATTGTGCTCTAGAGAGCATTTGTTTATTCTTGATGATATTTTGAAATTGATAGATATCGGCCTCTCTCCAAACTCTAAAGTCTCCAGGTGCTCGGCCTGGTTTAAACCATGCTTGTCCCAAGAAGCTTGCCATCGGCGAGGTAGATGGTATTAACGTTTTTTTATGCTTATCCCAGAGTTTTAAAGTCAGGGATAGATAGGGATTATTATCAACACTAAAGTGCCTATCTTTCGGAGTGTTCCAGATGGCTTCCCATAAATGGTCTCCTACTAGATAAGATGCCTCAATTTTTACCCAAGGTTTGTCACAATCCTTCATTGCGTAGAACAATATATTTTTTAGATTTGCAGCTAAATAATACGCTTCTAAATTGGGTAAACTCAACCCCCCCTGTTTTGTTGGCCTCGTCATTAGACTAAATTGAAATCTTGGTTTTTTGTTTGACCATAAAAATTTAGAGATGAACTTTTGTCTGCCTCTGAATTCTTTGGGTGAAATATCACAGGGTAGGTTATAAAATAGAAACAAATATTTAGGAAGAACAAAGGTCTTAATCATATCGATTTTTTCTAACAAGGTTAAATTTAGTTTGTTCCATTGCTCTAATTGTGTTTTGATCGTACTATCTGTTAGCTTATAATTGACAGCGTAAAGGTCCTGTAAGTTCAGTGGTATTTGAATACCCAAATGTCGAAACGATTTTTGGACCCACTTAAAAGGAAAGGCATTTATTAACTTAAGTTTGGAACTCTGGGACAAAACAATAGGGTATAGTTCAGATTTTGTATAGTTAATAGTGAAGCCTGATACCGCACTAAATTTTTGAATATGAAATAGTAAGGAGGTAATAGATTGGAAAGGATTAGTGAAATAAAATACCGCATCATCAGCAAAGAAACTTAATTTATGTTCCTCTTTCCCTACCAAAATACCAGTTATTGATGACTCATTACGTACAGCAAAGGCCAGTGGTTCTATAGACAGGGCAAATAGGATAGGAGACAGGGGGCACCCCTGTCTTGTACCCCTATGCAGATCGAAATCTTCTGATCTATAATTGTTCACATAAATTTGTGCTATTGGTTTGGCGTATAATGCTTCGAGGGAGGTTAAAATTTTTTTACCAAACCCCATATACTGTAACAACGTAAGTAGATATGGGACCTCCACCCTATCGAAGGCCTTCTCTGCATCAATGGCCAACAGGATCGACTCTTCCTTTCTTTGTTTTCCCAAAAAAATTAAGTCCAATGTTTTACGAATATTGTCCGTTAAAGTTCTTGTGGGAATAAATCCTGATTGGTCACTATGCACGTAGTTTGCAATAATTTTATTCATTCTGTTGGCCACTAAAGCAGAGAAGAGTTTAAAATCATTGTTTAACACAGAAATGGGTCTATAAGATGCCGGATTTTGTTTGTCCTTTCCAGGTTTGGGAATTACTGTGATTCTGGCTTCTGACCATGTAGCAGGCATAACTCCTCTGAGCATAACCGAATTACAAGTCTGCACCAAGGGGTCCAACAATACATGCTCAAATGTCTTATAAAACTCAATGGGAATACCATCCCTACCTGGGGCTTTATTATTTTTAATATGTTTTAAGGTATCAGATAGTTCAACTGGTGTTACATCTTGTTCTAAATAAGCTTCATGTTCAGGAGTTATTTTAATATTATAATTTATAGAGGTTAAATACTCTTTAATTTTGCCGGGCTCTGGGTTCTCTGATTTATATAGTTGCTGGTAAAATTTATGAAATATTTGGGTTATTTCACTAGATTTAGTGACTAGAGATCCTTGATGATTCCGCATGTTATGAATAAGATGGGATACCTTTCTTTGTGTGGTCCTTTGTTTGAGTAATTTTATCGATTTTGGTGTTTTAGTAAAATATTTTTGATTAAGTATCAGCAGGTTTTTTTGTATTTGAGATGTTTCCAACAAATCTAACTTTTTACGTTCTTGTTCTAATGTCCTCAGCAGTTTTTTTCCACCCTTTTTAGCATATTGCAGTTCCAAATGCTTAATATTGGTTGTAATTTCTAGTATTAGTGATTGTCTTTCCTTTTTATAGTTGGATGCTATTGCAATCAGTTGCCCTCTTATAACTGCCTTGAAGGCGTCCCACAACGTTCCCTGTGAAACATCTTTAGTGGTATTGAATTTAAAGTACTCCTGTATTGCTGCTGTAATTTTTTTACAAATAGAATCATCTTGTAACAATAATTTATTTAATTTCCAATGGTAACCTTGTTTATCTCCATTTTGAGCGGAGAGTGTCCCCATAACCCAGGAGTGATCCGAAATTATCCGTGGGCCTATGTCTGCTTCTTGAATTTGATTAGCTATTTTTTTGCTTACTAAGAGATAGTCAATTCTTGTGTGAATTTGGTGTACAGTCGAATAATAAGTGTATTGTTTTACCCCGGGATTTAATGAGCGCCAGACATCCACCAAATTAAATGTATCTAATATATTCAATAAACCTGTTGATTTTATTGCTTTTTTCCCTGGTTTTTGTGTCCTGTCCAATTTGGGATCAATTATAAGATTTAAATCCGCACCAATTATGATTTCCCCTATTTGAAATTCTGATAATAATTGTAAAGTTGTCCTGAGAAAATCTTTCTGATTTACATTTGGGGCATATAAAGACGCTATTGTTAATGGCTGGCCGTCTAATTCTCCTCTAACAAAGATATAATGACCTCTAGGGTCAGCTTTTATTTTTTGGCAGTTAAAAGGTACTGATTTTGAAAGTAAAATTGCCACTCCTCTAGATTTTGATGTCCCCGCTGCCAAAAAACTTTGGTTAAACCAATTAGAGGATAATAGTTTTCCATTTATATTCTTTAGATGTGTCTCCTGTAGACATACAATATTTGCTCTATCTCTCTGCATAGTAGTAAGCAGCCTTTTACGTTTCACAATGTTGTTGAGGCCTCTGCAATTCCAACTGAGGAGCTTGTACGAGCGTGTCATCTTTCAGATAAAAAAATAATATAAGAAAAATTAAAACTGAGTGGTGCCACAACACTACACCACTTCTCAAACTTACAACCAAATTCAAAAACCTTAAACCTAATTTCCCTATTAGGGATGCTTTTCAGAAACTCCTCCCCTAAAGGACAACAACAAGAGCAAAGAAAGCTATTACAATGCTTTCTTTTCTGAAAAGACTAGATAGTCCCACTCCCACCACTCGGGGGCGTTGTTCATATATCACAACACTCTTATATATGTAACAATACAAAACAAAACCTTCCCTCCCTCCCTCTCTTAAGATTTTATGCAGACTAATTTATATTCCACATTCCGAGTTGGCATATCATAGGAGCATTCAGTACCTTACAAAAGATTACCATTGGTTTTATTTCCCACTATGAATTCTTACACATATATACAATTCTATATTATTATTCTTTCCCCCCTAAAACTACCATTAGCTACATGTATATCATCCATAAGAAAGTTATAGAAATTAGTAATTAGATATACTTTGCCTGCAAGACATACCAGTAACTGCCTTTATATGAACTCTAATCAGTCTATCTGGGCATCATTGCCCACTAGTGATTTTGTGCATCAAAACTTCAGGGAAAAAGACTTATTAACCATACCTGTAAGACATAAGATACACTCACAACCAATGGAAATCAGTGTTAATAAACGTTTTAAACCACACTCCAAACAACGAACAAGAAAGACAACCCCCCCCCCCCTAAAAAACCCTGGTGAACAATTAGTGTTCTATTTCTTTTCCTTATAAATTATTTTCTTTTCCTTAGCACTCTAGTACATCGTTCTTTCATCGTCAGTTCATGTGGCAACAGGGGTTTGTTCCTCTTCTTCTTCTTCTTGTCCCGGGAAAAGGGCTTGTAACTCTTTCTCTTCCCTCTGAGATAATTTTATGTTCAAATTGTTTAAGAGCAGTTTTCCCGTTTCTAAATCCGACGCTTTAAGGAGGGCACCTCCTTTGTAGACTATAATGTCAGAAATGGGGCTCCAACGAAATCGAATGTTTTCAGTGTAAAGTTTAGTTGCAAAGAACTTTAGATTTCTCCTCTTTTCCAAGGCTTCCGCTGGCAAATCCAGCAGCACCAACACTCTTTGCCCATCATGATTTAAAGCTCCTTTCTTTCTGGCTTCCTGAAGAATTCTGGCTCTAGTTGTGGGGTAAACGAACTGGACCAGTATATCCCTTGGCTTCCCTCTCCGCGCCGAAGCCAACGGTCCCAGACGCATGGCTTTTGTTATCACAGGAGCTGTGCCATGTTCTAGAGCCAATACCTCCGTCAGCCATTTAGTGATAAAGACTGCTGTGCCCAAATTATCTTCTGCCCCCTCCTTAATCCCTCTGAATTTCAAATGGAGGGCTCTCCAACGGTTCTCCAGAGCTATGATTCTGGTAGTAAGCAGTGCTTCTTTAGCTTTTATTTTCTTTATATCGGACTGCATCACCAGAGAGGCTTCTGCAGTGCGTTCGGCCATTTTGGCGGTTAATTCAAGTTCGTTCGCCATTTCCTCCACCTTTTTATTTACCGGGGCCAGCAAGCTTTCTACTGACTCCTTAAAGTAAGCATGAATGTCTTCTTTTAACTGCAGTATGTCTTTTTTAGTTAAGGGAGCCTCTTCGCTAATCAGCTGGTCGTTCCCGGGAGAATTTTGTCCTGGGGCCATAGTAGTTGTTATAGCTAGATGGTCTTCCCGCCCCGGAGAGGAGTTTGAGGAAAAAAAGTTCCTTACCGACGGAGAAGTCTCTGGAGCAGCCTTCACTCTTGACTTTGGTGTTTCATTAGCCTTCGGTTTTGATTTTAAAGATTTTCCCATTTGGGACTTAATTCCAGGTCTGCGACTTGGCAATAGGGCCGGGGTTTCGTTGGGAAGGGAGAGGAGCTGTTCTAAAACGCGTCCACCATTACTCAGCGACGCTCCGCCCCCCCCGGGCACCACATTTTAAGAAGGATCCATTACTTTGTTTGTTAACCATGCAGGCCTTTTCTTATACCTGTTTGTGCCTTTCCTAAATTGTGGTATATATTTTATCTGAGCTTCTAGGATTGTAGTTTTAAATAGTGTCCAAGCTTCCCCAAGGGTTTTGACTGTATTTACCTTTCCTTTCAGTTTCCTTTTCACATGCCTCCTCATCTCAGAGAATTTACCCCTTTTAACGTTAAACATGGTTGTGCTGGTCCTTTGGGGCAACTCCCTATTTATACAAATGATGACATCAATAACGTTATGGTCACTGCTCCCAAGCAGTGCAATCACTTTTACATCTCTCACCAAGTCTTGGGCATTACTTAGGACCAAATCCAGGATCGCCCCACCCCTGGTAGGTTCTGTGACCACCTACTCCTTAGCACAGTCATTGAGAGCACCTAGAAACTCAATCTCTTTCTTTCAACCTGAACACATATTAACCCAATCAATCTGCAGGTAGTTAAAATCACCTATTACAACACAGTTTTTACATTTAGCCGCTGTCTTTAATCCTTCCATCATATTATAATCATCCTCTATCTTTTGATTTGGTGGGCGATAACAAACTCCCATAGTTAAATTTGCTTTTGGGCCCTCTATTTCGACCCAAAGCATTTCTAGAAGGGAATCTAATTCTTTGACCTCAGTCTTACTGGACTGTATACCCTCTCTGACATATAGAGCCACCCTACCTCCAACCCTCCCTATCCTTCCGAAATAACTTATATCCAGGAATCACCTCATTCCACCAAGTTTCTGAAATTCCCACCATGTCTGTTTCCCCCCAACACTAAACATTCCAACTCACCAATTTTACTTCGAACACTTCTAGCATTTGTGTACAAACATCTATAATTTCCCAGGCAAGTTAGGCCGCAACCTTCTTCCTGCTGCCTCGAGACTTTGGCAGACACTCCATACTGTCTGTCACCATCTCAGTGGACAACTCTGATCCATTACCCAGTAGAAAAGTAGCAGCTAACCCTTCATCTCTTTGAGATGAGTCCTCCCGAACCAGAGACATTTCATCTCCTCCCGAACCAGAGACATTTCCCCCAAGATTTAGTTTAAAAACTGTTCTGCCACCTTTTTGATTTTAAGTGCCAGCAGCTTGGTTCCATCTGGGGACACGTGGAGACCGTCTCTTTTGTACAGCTCCCGCTTGTTCCAGAAAGCATCCCAGTGCCTAACAAACTTAAACCCTTCATCCCTACACCATTGTCTCATCCACACATTGCGACTTCTAATTTGTGCCTGTCTCTCCAGCCCTGCATGTGGAACAGGTAGCACTTCTAAGAAGGCTACCTTGGAGGTCCTGGTCTTAAGTCTCCTGCCTAGCAGCCTAAATTTTTCATCCAGGACCTCACAATTACATTTCCCCACATCATTGGTGCCAACGTGCACCACGACCACTGGCTCCTCCCCAGCACTGTCTATCAGCCTATCTACAACATGCGTAATGTCTGCTACCTTCGCACCAGGCAGGCAAGTCACCATATGGTCAGTACGCGGTTTTGCCACCCAACTGTCTACTTGGGTAAGGATCGAATCACCAAGATCCCCCCTCTCCCCCTGCCCAGGGATGGTTCCTTGGCGCGAAAGGATACCTGCTCATCAACTGAAGAAGAGGTCCCTTCTGAGGGCGCATTCCCCTTATCCTCAGCACGGTGCCCTGTTCCCTCTCGACCCTCATGCTCCCTGGCAGCAACAAGGCTACCATGTTCAGAGTGGGGCTCATCTAATACGTCCCCGAGAGTCTTCCCTGAGTGCCTAACTGACTGTCTCTGCTTCTCCAGGTCAGTCACCTTGGCCTCAAGCATACGAACTGGAACTCGTTCCCTGAGTACCAGGAGCTCCTTGCATCGAGCACACACCCAAAACTTCTGTCCTGTGGGCAGATAGTCATACATGTGACACTCAGTGCAAAACACTGGAAAGCCCCCACCCCCCCGCTGGCATTCTACCTTCATGACATCCTACCTTCATTCTACCTTCACAACAGTGTGCCTGTTGTGGGGGGAGAAGATATAGGAGATTGTAAGCCGCTCTGAGTCTCTGATTCGGATAGAAGGGCGGGGTATAAATCTGCAGTCATCTTCTTCTTCTTTTCCTTTTGTAATTTGTTCCTCAATAGATCTATTTGGTTTTTTTTGACATAGACTTATAGTAACCTGTCATTTACAAATAGTATAAGCAATATGGTGAGTTTTGCAGTTTGTGACGTTTGTAACACATGCTGCTTTTCTTTGTGTAGATTAATGAAGATTTTTAGAGCTAAAGTACTGCACAATCATGGAATCTAAAATGTCCAGACCCTTGTTGAACTGCTTTGACGTCCTATTTTTAAAACATCTGAATGTTATTAAGCCAGATTCTGTGTTCTTCTGTCTCCCCAAACAAGCACACTTTTCTTTCAGTATTATCAGGAAAATGCCTGTGATGAGAAGTTGCCTGCCTAATTTTTTTTTTAAAGAGACCAGGCTAAAGTCAGTATACATTGCTCACCTGGGCATTTCCACTTGGATTATCAATGCTAATGGGAAGACTGGAAGACACCCCCCCCCCACTTCCCCACAGCATCATGATGCAATTGTGCACTTCCCATGGTTTCCTAGAAGATATTTGGCACCATGGTGACTTTTTAGAAGAAGAAGATATTGCAATTTATATCCCACCTTCCACTCCAAAGAGTCCCAGAGCGGCTCACAATCTCCTTTCCCTTCCTCCCCTACAACAGACACCCTGTGAGGTAGATGAAGATATTGGATTTATATCCCGCCCTCCACTCGGAAGAGTCTCAGAGCGGCTCACAATCTCCTTTCCCTTCCTCCCCCACAACAGACACCCTGTGAGGTAGATGAAGATATTGGATTGATATCCCGCCCTCCACTCCGAAGGGTCTCAGAGCGGTTCACAATCTCCTTTCCCTCCCCCCCCCCCCCACAACAGACACCCTGTGAGGTAGATGAAGATATTGGATTTATATCCTGCCCTCCACTCCGAAGAGTCTCAGAGTGGCTCACAATCTCCTTTCCCTTCCTCCCCCACAACAGACACCCTGTGAGGTAGATGAAGATATTGGATTTATATCCCGCCCTCCACTCCGAAGAGTCTCAGAGCAGCTCACAATCTCCTTTCCCTTCCTCCCCCACAACAGACACCCTGTGAGGTAGATGAAGATATTGGATTTATATCCCGCCCTCCACTCCGAAGAGTCTCAGAGCAGCTCACAATCTCCTTTCCCTTCCTCCCCCACAACAGACACCCTGTGAGGTAGATGGATATTGGATTTATATCCCGCCCTCCACTCCGAAGAGTCTCAGAGTGGCTCACAATCTCCTTTCCCTTCCTCCCCCACAACAGACACCCTGTGAGGTAGATGGATATTGGATTTATATCCCGCCCTCCACTCCGAAGAGTCTCAGAGTGGCTCACAATCTCCTTTCCCTTCCTCCCCCACAACAGACACCCTGTGAGGTAGATGAAGATATTGGATTTATATCCCGCCCTCCACTCCAAAGAGTCTCAGAGCGGCTCACAATCTCCTTTCCCTTCCTCCCCCACAACAGACACCCTGTGAGGTAAATGAAGATATTGGATTTATATCCTGCCCTCCACTCCGAAGAGTCTCAGAGTGGCTCACAATCTCCTTTCCCTTCCTCCCCCACAACAGACACCCTGTGAGGTGGGTGGGGCTGGAGAGGGCTCTCACAGCAGCTGCCCCGTCAAGGACAACCTCTGCCAGAGCTATGGCTGACCCAAGGCCATTCCAGCAGGTGCAAGTGGAGGAGTGGGGAATCAAACCCGGTTCTCCCAGATAAGAGTCTGCACACTTAACCACTACACCAAACTGGTTAGTAAAGGAGTAAGTGAAGTGTATGCTTATTGGTGCTATAACTTACAAGACATGCCTCTTGAACATATGCTTTAGACCTGACCAATTATTCAGTCATTTTGAGAGGAAACAATTATTTACCACCAGGGCTTTCTTTGAGCAGGAATGCACAGGAACACAGTTCCGGCTTGCTTGGCACCAGGGTGTGTGGCCTAATATGCAAATGAGTTCCTGCTGGCCTTTTTCTATGAAAAAGCCCTGTTTGCCATGGTTTTGTATTAGAATTTTCATTGATCTTTGTGGACTCTTATGTACTTTTAAACTATTTGCCTATTTACTGGAGATGGAAACGGTTAACGGAAATGGACCATCTGTACTGCTGTTGTTGCTAGAAGACTTTTATTACAACACTGAAGAGATAAACGTCCACCTCCTGTAATCGAATTGATAGAGGATTTTACAACCTTATCTGCATTTGAACATGTGGCATATAGTCAGCAATTGTGCATGGACATATTTTTAGATATTTGGAAACCTTTTATAGATGCTTATCTGGGGACTCTCCCCCCCCCCCCCATTTTTTTCTGTTTTGGGGTAATTGAAATTTTTTTAAAAATCAAGTATCTCCCAAGGTTTCTTTCTGATCTTTCTCAAACTTGCTTTGCTGTGAAGCTCTGGGAAAGATTATTGTAAAACCTGGGTGACTGCTGCGTGGGTAGCGAAAGTTCTGATTTTCATACTTACATGGACAGCCATTTTCCCTGATGCTGTTCTTGTGGCAGCCATTTCTGGCATCTGCTGCTATGGGGCTTTTGTGTCTCAAAATCAAACTGGCAATTTAATATCATATCTACATAACATTATAACCATATTTGTAACATGTTTTCTGAACTCCCAGGTTTCATTTCAGAAAAGTAAGTCTCTGGTTTCTTCTGCTGCAGAAGTCTTTGCATCCATTGAAATGGTTGCCTTGTTTCAGCCTGTGGCCCTTTTCTGTCCTTTAATTATGGGGCTCCCAGGCTATATCTGGCAACCCCAAGAAACATTTTGGAGGCGATGACTGGTGTACTGGCATGACATACAAACTAGGGAAAGTGCAAAGTAGGCTTGCCAACTCCCAAGGTGGAGATTTGAGGGTGGAGCCTAGGAAAAGCATAATCTGGGGAGGGAAGGGAGCTCAGTGGGGTATAATGCCATAGAATCCACCCTCCAAAGCATCTGTTTTCTCCAGAGGAGTTGATCTCTGTAGTCTGGAGATCCATTGGGACATCTCCAGGTCCCCAACTGGAGGTTGGCAATCTTAAGGCATTTGCTCACTGCAGCATAGGGTTGCCAGATCTACTTACCTGCAAAAGAACAGTGGCAGCACAATATGTAAAATACAAAAATACAAAATATTGTGCAAAAACAAACACTCTTGACTGGTGTATACAAAATTCTATTATCATGAAATGAACAGCCTACAACAGTGGGCATGCATTCATACAGTATACAAAAGTCTCAAAACAATATTCCAAGGAGGACCCCACACAGTCTCTGAGTTTTCCAAACTGAAACCTCCAGCCAAGCTCTCTCTCAAATTAAGATACCAAAATGGGCGTTTGAGAGAGAACTTGGCTGGAGGTTTCAGTTGACTTACGAGGAAGCTGCAGGAGCAGCGGAATGCAATCAAAGCCGGGGTTTGCGTGAAGGCTAGAATTTTTCCTTCAGAAGTCAACAAGCAACGGAGGGACTCCTGTGGAACTTTATTATTGAGTCTTAGTACTCAATTTGGAAAACTCAGAGACTGTGTGGGGTCCTCCTTGGAATATCGTTTTGAGACTTTTGTTTGTTGTCTATTTATACTGTACGAATGCATGCCCACTGTTGTAGGCTGTTCATTTCATGATAATAGAATTTTGTATACACCAGTCAAGAGTGTTTGTTTTTGCGCAATATTTTGTATTTTTGTAGATCTACTTACCTGGCTGGCAGGAGGTGGGTGGGAGCCTTCTGAGTGGGGAGGGTGCGGTGATGCCCCCGTGCATGACATCGTCAGTGCAATGTTGTCACACAAAAGTGTCTTCATCACGCCAGGCATGCCACGTAGTGGCACCTCAGCATTTTGGCCAAAATTCTATAGGCCAAAATACTGGAGTGTCACTATAGGACATGCCTGGCGTGAGGATGTCACTTCTGTGTTATGCCGTCATGGTATCAACCTGGGAGGGGGCTGTTTGGGCATTGGGCTTCCCCTATTGTCTAGCTGGCTGATGGTGAATTGGAGCCTCCAAAATTGGGGGGACCTCCAACCAGACTGGGTATCTGGCAACCCTACTGCAACATTAGAGGGGTCCTTTGAATCTGTGTGAGCATGCTGAACACTTTGGGTTGTAGAACAAAGTTTGAGTCAAGCGATGTTGTCTGTTGTCTGATATCATCCAGATGACGTGCTAGGGAAGGGAACTATTTATATACTCCAACCTTTCACACAGCGCTTCTTACGTTGCATCTGAGTTGGAGTGAAATATTTTGCATTTTACAAGAGCTGCTGTGAAATCGTTTAATGTCAAAATAAAGCCCCCTCCCCCAATGGTCACTTTAACATAATGCACAATTGAGCTACTGGGGAAAGACAAAAGAGCTAAATTGATCTTTCAGGAAATTAATGACATGTGTAGTTTGAGAAAAAGAGAGTCGGTGCGTTAAATCAAATGCCCCCCCTTTTTACTTTTGCCACTTGAGCAATTGCCGAGGACAGAAAAAAATGTTAGATCGATTGTTTCTCTCTCTATGGAACAGGGGGTGGGGGAGAGAACTGTCAATTGTTTTCCCCCCTAAGACTGAGAGTTACTGTGATCTAAAGGAATAGTTTTCTCTGGACCTAGAAGCGCTGTTTTCAAGAACTGTTTGCAATAACACTATGTATGTCATTATATGCTAACAATACCCTTCAGTTACCTCCTATGGCAAACAGGTTAAACCCTATGCCAGAGGATAAACGGACACAAATTTGACATCAGGAATCACAAATCTGAGAAACATATAGGAGAACACTTCATCCTTCCAGGATAGACAAGGGGGACCTCAAAGTAACTGTTTTGTTACAAAGGAACTTCAAAAACAAACTGGAATGGGGGATTGCTGAGGTACAACACTCAGGACAATGGAACGGAGATGTCGGCTTCTTATCTCACTACATCTGCTTTTATTTGGAGGTATCGGCTCACAGAAGAGCCTTTACATTGGCTCGATGCGCAGCCATGCCCTCAAAAGTGTTAGAAGGGAAATATAGAAAAGTTCCGTACGAAGATCGACGCTGTTCTTGGGCTACGGGAGAGGTGGAGTTTATGACTCATATGTTTTTGCGATGCCCATTCCACCAAGCATATAGGGACAGGTTTGTTTCCCCATTTGCAGTCAAACCAATAGCAGATGCGGACAGGGCGTGTTTGGAGAAACTTTTGGTGGATGCAAGTCCATCTATCGCTAGACAGATAGCTAAATTCTGCCATTACCTTGTGAAGTTCCATACTAAGAAACAAGAAATTGCATGTTTTGTATGGTCTGTTTGAATTTTAGGTTATAAACGATTTTAGATATTCTGATTTAAAGGATTTTATATTAATTTGAACTGATTCTGGATTTTAAAATTGGTTAAATTATATTTTAGTTATCCCCGACCTGTATCGGTGCGGAAAAGTTTTATGTATTTTATTGTATTTTATGTAGTTTAGGAGGGTTTTTACATGATGTGTTATAGTTTTTATATTGGTCTATGACCGTAATAAAAAGTTAATTCATTCATTCACTACACCTGCTAACGTCATTCATTTGTTGTAAATTTGTTATGCTGTATGCTAATTTGCTGCAATTCACAACAGCCCTGTAGCTACGTAGGGGCCCGGGGGGGAAGGCCACTCAATTCAACCCCCCCCTTCCATTTGTATGGCCCCTCCATTAGAGGGCCTCCAGTCTGATCCCTTTGCTCACCGCTACTCTCCGCTGCTCTGTTCCCAGCCATGGGGGTCCTCCTTCTCCTGGTCTTCCACTCCCAGCCAGGCCCCTCCAGAGCTGCAGGGCTCCTCCAGAGCAGCAGTGCCACATCCCGCCTGTGAGCAGAGCCCCAAGACCAGGTGGAAGACGCTGCTGCTGTCCTTTTTCGCTGCTGTGGTACCTGGCAAGAAATGGGAGAGAGAGACGGCAGCGTGGGAGCTTCTGCCTACTTGGCTTGGGAGGAAGGGAGGGAGAGAAAGAGAGAGAACTCACTGGAAGGAGCAGCCAGGCGAGAGAGACTGCTTTTGAGGGAACAGGAGGTGAGGGAAGTGCTCCTTCAAGGCCAGGGAAGGAAACAGAGGAAGGAGCAGATTTCTGCCTTCCGTGCCCTGGCAGATGCTGGAGTGTCTCCTGGAGTGCTTGCCTGTTGCTATTTTTCACAATGTGTAAAAATTGGCTCACCTCAGGTGGCCCCCTGCCCCCCACCAAAGAAAAATCATGTCTGTGGGCCCCACCAATGATAAAATTCTGGCTACAGCCCTGATTCACAGATCTTGTCAATCACATTCATCCAAGTTTTACTTGTATGTACTGCATAGTTAAATGTATCTTGACTCTAATTAGTCCTTCTGGGTAACACCCTTCTCACCCTCTACCTAAATGCATGTACATGAGAGCAGAATAAAACTTCGTTGGTCTTACAGGTGCCACTGGACTCAAACTTAGCTTCAACCACTCTTCCTTTGGTTGATTAATGTCTGCTCAGCCTAAAGTTTTCCCCACCAGTAAAACGGTAATTGTGCAGTCAGTGCCAAGATGGTTAAAAGGAAGAAAAGGTTGTAAAGCATTTTTCTCATTTGAAGTCTGATGTTAGCATAATATCGCAAGTAATTTGAAGATTAAATAGTTCCAATTTTGTTTGTTTTTTTAGTTTGTTACTGTGGAGGGGACTAATTGATGAGTTGTGATTGTTGCATAAAAATGAGACCAACAGAGATAACTTGCCTTTAGTTTATCCTTTGTGGAGGCTTTTAAAATGTGGGTCTGCAACAATGTTTGGTGGACTGTGTTGTTTAACAAACACAACAGAGGACCCTGCCATGTGCCTTATTCTAGCAAACTGAATTTGTTCTGGACAGAGATTGGAGTTTTACTGTGGAGCCACATGGTGGCACTGTTACTTTGAATTGGCATGTAATTTAATTAGTGAATTACCTTGGCCTCTTCATTCACCCCACCTCTTATATCCAAAATAGCTTTGCTGTTCTGTTTGTTACCTGTTTATCGGAATCAATCGCAATAAAAAATGGATTTTGTGTCTGTTGTGTCCTAGGCTCAAATGGGAGAACTGTTACTTTTGGAGGGAACTGTTACTTTTGGAGGGAACTGTTACTTTTGGAGGGAAGCCGAACAAGCCAAAGCTTGTACTCCACACCAGGGTTCCAGAGAAGGCCTAAGCATGCCCAATCAGGGGAAGGATTGAAACATAAGTAGCCAATCAACATCTAGGCTCATACTGTACCCTGATAGGCCCTTAGGGCCCTGTAAATAGCCAATCCATGTACATAGTTAAGGACCAATCAGAAGGGGGCAAGAATTGTATAAAGGAGCGGGAAGTTTGAATAGAGCTCAGTCTGTGTGTGTGTTCCTGAAGTAAAGCTTGCTGAAATCACTCTCCGACTCTGGTCTCTTACTGCGCCGACCCCAGTACTTTACAGTGTCAAACCTGCCAGTTAATTGCAATGGTCTGATTGGCAACGTTTGTTATAATTTCTAAACAAACCTGAAGAGAGAGAGAGAGGAGCAAACTTACTTTGAGAAAGTGATGTGGGAGAGCATGTTCACTGCCAGCTCAGGTTCTGTTTCTTGATACCCTGTTCTGACAGATAAGGGGAATCTTGTGGCGTCAAGGAGAGCGATGTGTACCTTCCCCCAGTAACTTTAAATAAAATAAATGATTATGGTCCATTATGCAAGAAGAAATGTGGCGTGAATGCAGATTTTCTCCATTGCTGGTGGAACTGCATGAAAATACAACCTTTTTGGCTTCAGGACGTACAACAGATTAAAAATATCACAGGATACAGTATAAATCCTTTGTCAGAAAATTTATTATTGACTAGAGGCATAGATCCTAACCTAAATAAGCAAAAAAGCTGAGTTAATATCCTAATTTCTACAGCCAGAATAACTTTTAGCCACAAAATGGACTGACTACTCACCGCATACATTAGAACAATGGTATGACAAAATTTGGGAACATTTTGTTATGTATAAACTGGCCTATAATATCTCAAACTCACCAATGTGAAAATAAAGTGCTAGCAATATGGTATCTTCTGAATTTTATGGCGGAACATGATATTGTTCCAACAAACCCATATTATAAAACATTAATATATTTCTAGACATATTAATGCCTTTAACATTGCAATGTATAACTCATTTGTTAATATTGTATTTTATAAGGTCAAAAATCTTTTTTTTTTTTAAAAAGAGGGCGGTGTGGTTTTGGGCTAAGAGTGTACTTCATGGCCGTTCTTTCATTTTCTTAGTACTCAAATCTTGGTTTCACTGAAAAATACCGTGTTTGATGCACTTTCTGTGACTGAGATGGCCCTTTCATATGTGCAAGCCATCACATGAGGTTTCCAGTCATCCACTGATGGACATGGTTGTGTGAACAGGGCCAATACTGGCACGTGAAGCATTGGGAAGTGGAAGGTATTTGCAAATAATTCCTGAAGTGAAGAGTGTGGTAGTTAGCATAAATGGGGCAATATTGTTTTGGAACCAAGAGACAGAAAATGGTGGATTCCAAGGACTTAGTTTTACAGAGGGAGTGGTCGAAGTTGCACAGTTTACCTGAATCTCCCTGCGCCTGCTTTGGATGTATGAATGGCCCAGCTGCAGTTATTTGGTGGTGGTGAAAAAGTACTCTGTCCGTGGGGGCACTCTGGTGTCTGCTCCAGAGCGGAACTCTTAATTTTAAAAAACGCCTAATTTAGAATTTACATCTTGTTGCGCTCTGGTTGAAAGTAAGCTGGGTGGTCTCTGTTTGTATTTATATTTTTTCTCCGCTTTTCTTGACCACCCACTGCATTTGCAAATAAATGAATTTGGAGTAGGGACACAATTACTGAACCAATTTGGTGTAGTGGTTAAGTGTGCGGACTCTTACCTGAGAGAACCAGGTTTGATTCCCCGCTCCTCCACTTGCAGCTGCTGGAATGGCCTTGGGTTGTGGGGGAGGAAGATAAAGGAGATTGTGAGTCTCTCTGAGACTCTGAGATTTGGAGTGGAGGGCGGGATATAAATCCAATATCATCATCATCATCATCATCCCACCTTTCCCCAATCCTTTTCAAAGTAATAGAAGCAGCCAGTGGTCTTTAGGCTGAATCTGTGGCATAGTCCCTGGATGTGAGAGACCACTGCTATTCAGTGAATGGTCCTGCATCCTCATATTCATTTATTTATTTATTTATATTTAGGCTTATATCCCGCCCTTCCCACCAAGTGGCTCAGGGCGGCTTACAACATTTTAATTCACATAATTCAGCTTAAAAACATTTACATAACAAAGTTAAAACCGTAATTAATAAGACATAAAAATAAGAATAAAAAGCAGCGGTCCATAAATGCATTTTTAGTTCCATCCAGAAGATATTCTCATTGTCAGTTGTTATAGGCCTGCCGGAAGAGGGCTGTCTTACAGGCCCTGCGGAACTGCCCTAGGTCCCGCAGGGCCCGCACCTCTTCCGGCAGCTGGTTCCACCAGTAAGGTGCCGTTACCGAGAAGGCCCGATCCCTGGTGGATTTCAGGCGGGCCTCCTTTGGCCCGGGGATTACTAACAGGTTTTGTGAACCCGATCGTAGTACTCTCTGGGGTACGTGTGGGAAGAGACGGTCCCTAAGGTAGGCAGGTCCTAGGCCATATAGGGCTTTAAAGGTAATGACCAACACCTTGTACCGGACTCGGAATGTTATTGGCAGCCAGTGCAGATCCCGAAGCCCCGACCGAATGTGCTCCCATATGGGTGATGGAGCCCCATCTGCTGAGAGACCTTGCAGAGCTGCTGTTTTTACATGCTTGTTGGAAGAATCTGCTCCTTGTGCACATGCATAGAAAGTGAGAGCTCCAGTTCTCTCCTTATACATGTTTGGAAGAGCAACTAAACAGCAAGGCGGCTTATTCAAGGCTGAGATGATGGCTTTCTGACACAGGCTGATTCAGAGAGACTGACTCCTTTTCTCTCTGTCACATGAGCCCAGTGTGTTTAGCATCTTTATAAATGATTAGATGAGGGTGTTCAGAATGTGTTCATCAGCTTTGCAGATAATACCAAACTGGGTGACGTGGCTAATACCTTGGAGGGTAGAAATAAGAGAGCTGCACTCGGATAGGATGGCGGACTGGGCCCAGTCAAACAAAAATAAGTTTATAGGCGCTAGTGTGAAGTATTGGGTAGTAAAAATCAGTTATATAAATATTGGATGGTGAAACTCAGCAGGATAGTACTGCCTGTGAAAAGGATGTTGGGGTTCTAGTGGACCATAAGCTTAATATGAGCCAGCAGTGTGATGAGGTGGTAAAAAAGGCTAATATGATCTTAGGCTGCATTAGCAGAAGTGTAGTGTTGAGGTCACAGGAGGTATTGGTGCTGCTCAGTACATTGCTTTGGTTAGACTTCACCTGGAATGCTGTGCTTGGTTTTGGGGAACCACAGTTTAGGAAGGATGTCAATAAACTGGAAGGAGTCTTGACATAGAGCAACTAAGCTGGTGAGGGGAGACCATATCCATGAGGAGATGTCGAAAGAGTTGGAATCTTTATGTTGGAGAAGAGACGGCTGCAAGGTGGTATGATCACCACCTTCCAATAGCTAAAGGGATGCCATGCAGAAGATGGGGCAGATATGTTTTCAGTCATGTTGGATGACAGGATTATGGGTATAAACTACAGAACCAGGACTATGGGTATACCCAGGACTATGGGTATAAACTACAGAAAAAGAGATTTTGTCGAAATTTGAGGAAGAATTTCCTGATGGTGTGTGCGGGGGGAGTGTTTGGGACTCATGAGGTGGTGGATTATTGATCATTATTTAAAGGATTAATTGGATATCTACTTGTCTGAGATACTGTGGTTATAGTTCCTGAATTGCCTGGGGATTGGACTAGATGACCCTAGTGGTCTCTTCCAACTCTGAGATTAAATAAATTAATGCTACCATGATATCAGATGCTTGCAGCTCAGTTGGCTCCTTCTGCCACCTTGTGGTTAAAAGTGGGTTCTATATCTAAAAGGCTTGCAGGTTAATGTTATTCCAGTGTTCTCTGCATTCTGTGCCAGGCATTTTCTATCAAAAAAGAAATTCATTTAAAGAGCTAAAAGGTGTGCCAGGCTGTCTCTTTACCTGTCAGTTATTTGTGACTCAGGTGGCATTTCTGCTTTTGTGCCTTGGATTACTTGGATGGCAGTTTTGTAAAACTTTCTACAGAATTTAACTCCCTCTGCACTCTAATAAGAAGTCTGCATAATATTAAAGATGTTGACATGTATGAGACAGTTCTCAAAAGGCATAAATTTAATATAAAAAGATGGCTTTCATTTTCTCTTTTAGAAAAAGGATGGTAGTTTGCTTGAACCAATGTTACAGATTTCAGTGTTTTATAACAAAATAATTGCCCATGCAGCCATTCAGATTGCCTTGTAAATTTCATATATCTCAGTTGGCCTTCCTGTTCTAATTCCCAATCTATTCAAGCACTTATTAATTCCATCTAGTGGCCCTAATATTGTAATTAATTTGTTTCTGCTGTTGTGATCTGCCCTGAGCCCATTTGGGAAAGGGCGGAATAAAAATATGAAAAATAAATAAATACTGTCCTTTAAATTTCTTATATCTCAGTTGGCCTTTCTGTTCTTCCTGTTCTAATTCATGTTCTTTCTGTTCTAATTCCCAATCCATTCAAGCACTTATTTCCATCTATCGGCCCTAATATTGTGATGAATTTGTTTCTGTTGTTGTGATCTGCCCTGAGCCCATTTGGGAAAGGGCAGAATAAAAATATGAAAAATAAAAAAAATACTGTCCTTTACTCTTAGTGCTTAGTCCTTTACTTTTAGTACTGCATTTCTTTCTGATTGGGATCTCTATACTTAAGTAATCACACATTAGCCAATCTTCTCTGTCTCAGAGATAGAATACAATATGAACACTTCTCATTGTTCATATCGCCTGCTTCTTAAAATGACAGGCAAATGTTAACCTGGATTCTTTCATCTGGCAACCAGGTTCCCAACACCTCTAATTCCTCTGAACAGAGAGGAATTTCTGATCCCTTTTCTGACCCCTCTGATAGATAGTCTGCCCTACCTGAGGTAGAAACTGAACCCTAACAGTTGTCCCTCGCTGTCACATTCCCTCCTCTCCCTGAAATCCCATTGGATATTACTGTGGCCTCCATATCTACCCAGCCCTTGGCAGGGGATGAGAACTAGGGACTGTTCCTGGATAACTCCTTGTTAGCTACAGTGAAGGGGCAGAAGAAAGCCTCCAAATAAGAACAGAGACATGGGCAGCAGAACCTAGTAAGTTAACTGCTGGTGGTTGGAAGCAAAACCTGAGAAGTGGCAAAAGCAGACTGTGAAGAGGTGACTGTGAAGAGAAGGTGCAACATTATCTTAGAAACTTCCTGAATCCTTGCCTCCCATTTTCTAAAATAATAGTTGTACCTTCCCCCTTCTACTTGTTTCTAAAAATATTGTCATTGCTGCTGCTGGAGAAAATGCAAGGGACAAAACAGTGGGGATTTCAGGGAAGCACTATTCTTTCAGAAAAAGAAAGATGAGACTGTCCAAGGTCCCCCCCTTTGGTTTGATAGTCTCATTGCACAGGGAGAAAGGAGAGAAGGAAGGGTTATCAACAAAACAGTGAATAAAAAGGAGGGAAAGTTATGAAGCAAAATTAGGTCACCAGCACCCCCCCATAGCAGGTGTGGTAATAGTGCTATTCAGCTCTGAAAGGACCTGCAGTTGCAGTAACAGATAGTCGTAAGTCAGCCTTGATAAACTGAGTGAGAAAGGGTGATGTGCCGCTTCTTAGAAAGAGAATCATGTAGATTCTGAGGGATCATTGAGTGAACATGTAGTGTCAATAAGAGAAAAACACCAGTGTCGATTGTCACTAATGTCTAGCCATTATTTATTAACTGTAAAACACTTTTTGTAGCTTTCATATGACTTTTTTTTTTTAGCAAGGTGATTAGAATTCCTCTCAGTCTTCCAGAAGCTTTCATTGACATTCTTGGGTTACATGCATTCATTCCAACACTAGCTAAGGCTCTTCTACAGAAAGCCTTCCAAAGTTTCTGTGGTGTGAGAGAATAAAGTCACTTTTTGGTTCAGTTAGCAGACAGAGCAGAATTCTGCAGAATGGAATAAAAGTTGACAAAGCATGAAGTCAAAACACCTCCTTTGGTTGTTCCGGTTTTCAGTGTTTCCCTGAAGTAAGTTGTTTTAAAAAATAAAGCGAAATAAAGCAAACTCATCTGCCCAGGGTAGTATATGGGAAGACAGCGAGTCCCTAGGCATCGAGGCCGTGCATGAAGCCCACTGTCTTCCGCAAAGATAATAAATCTTGGTCTGTGTCTGCTTCAGACAAAGCCCACTGTGGGACTAATTGTGAAATATTTTTCCACTTAGCATAACCTTTTCCCTTTGATGGTTGTGCAACCGTGTGCTTTCTGTGAGGAATAATTACCACTTACTCAGCAGATCTGCATTTTTTTCTTTTAAAAAAAGCTTCTGCTTTGGCCATTAACTTGCGGTTTAATTGGAAAGTTTTAATGAAAAATAATGTTATGAATGGGGAGCTTTCCCACTTGCTTTATCAGTACTTTGCCTGATTCTCTTATTGGAAGCATATCTATGCCACACGCTTCAGGTGTCTTCGCATTCCCACTTTTCAAGCTGAGAATTTCTAACACAGAATTTTCAGCATTTCACTCAAGTACAATTCCTAGGACTTAGTGATGAGGTTTGGCACAATGATAGAACATCTGCTTTGCATGCAGAAGGAAGTGTAGCCCACCAACAGGGTGAATAATGCCCCCAGGCTATTTGGGGTTCGGAAAATAGTGTGGGGGGAGAATGAAGATCTTTCTCCCTATACACTATGGTTCAGATTTGAATCATGGCCCCAGCTATGCTAGTTCCCAGCAGCTGCCATCTGACTGAACTGAAGTGAATGAGAATTGTTTTAAAATGTAATATCTAGTTTGGCCCGGAGGTCTTTTACATAACCTATCGTCTAACCCAATTGGAGATAATAATGGTACCTTCGACATGCCTAAAGATGCCAGGCTCAATCCCCAGAATCTGTAGTAAAAAGGGTTGAGTAGCAGGTAATGTACAGGCCTGGGGTCATTTTGAACTTGAAGAAATAGTATGGCAGAAGACAAGAACCCTCTTCTGGCCTCCACGCTTTGCTTTTGATCTGAACTGGACCCCCTGTTGTGCTTGGAAACATAGTTTCTAGCAACTGTCATGTGTCTGAGGTGAATGGGAGTTGGGTTGAGGAGACCTTAACCTAACTTGTTAAAACATGTAATGCTTACTTTGGCCCTTAGACTCTGGAGAGCTGCTTCTGCCAGTTGGAGTAGACAGTGTTGACCTCAATAGACCAAGGGTTATGTATTCATGGACACGTCTATCAGCAAGATCCATGGGCATGGTGATAGAAAGTGCCATCAAGTCACAACTGACTTACGGAGACCCAATTGGGTTTTCAAGGCAAGAGACATTCAGGGGCAGTTTACCATTGCCTGTCATGACTCTGGTATTCCTTGTAGTTCTACTGTACAAATACTAGCCAGGGCTGACCCTGCTTAGCGTCCAAGATCCAATAAGGGCATATGAAATTATAATATGACAATAAATAAAGACACTGAAATGCAGTGCAGCTGACTCTGAGAAATTCTGCTGTACGTAAAATCACTGCAAAGAATTCCTCTGCCTCTATCACTATCACTGAATGGATGTTGGAAGTTTAAGGCTTCCTGAGTTCAGCTGACATGAGGACTTTACTCTCAAATTTGGGCAGTTTTGCACCAAACTCACTGAGCTGAGTAAATGCAGCTCAGCAGTAATGTTTGCAAGTCAGACCTCCTCAAAATAAAAATCAATCTGACAGCCAAGATGCAACTACAATTAATCTAAAGGGACACAAGTTAATCCGAACCTCCAACTGTGCTTAAAAAAACAAGAAGAAAGTAAGTAAAAGGCCCTTAGTTCCACCTCTGAATCAAAAAAGGCAAAAATGGGCAGCGGGCCAGATGCAATAAGGTGAGCTGGTTCTTCCAGAAGCTCAGATAGAGACAGAGCTTAAGTCAAATACCAATCTTCAGCTAAAGGGCTTACATGTGAATTCACATGTAAGCCCTTTAGCTGAAGATGCCAGAGACTGACCCAAGGACCGTCTTTATGTAAAGCAGATGTTCCACCACGTGGCATCATAGATAATAATTACCTAATGGAATTTGCTAAATCTGATGTTCCCAGTGACTGTGGCGTGCACACCATCAGTGGTTGGCCCATCAACTGCTATTCAAGAGAACTTGCATGCCATTGGCTGGGTCCACTCCTCTCTCCCACCTGCTGTTGCCTACCCACTCTCTATGGCATTTGGAAGAGAAGGTAGGCAGCGGTGGTGGGGAAACAGTGAAGAGACAGGGAATGAAGGGTAATGTGACTAGGCAGCAAGGTCTGACCCTGCCAGGAGCATTTCCTCAGAGGCCATGGTGGCCACCACTTTCCTGTCACTCCCTCCTCCCCTCAGCCTCACTCCAAGACAGATGAGGATTGGCCCACTGGGGAATCTGCTAGCTGGAGACTTTTGCTAGGCAACCAAGGTTGCTTCTGTCAGTAAAGGGAGAGACCTCAGCTGAATAGAGTGCCATAGAGTCCACCGTCCAAAGCAGTTATTTTCTCCAGGAGGAGACAGATCTGTTGTCTGGAGTTCAGCTGTGATATCAGGAGATCTTCAGACTCCATCTGGAAGTTGGCTACCCTATGCCTGGCTGCTTTCTACTGCTGCTGGGAAGGAGATACAGTTGCCGACTCCATGATGGGAAATTCCTGGAGATTTGAGGGGTGGAGCTTGGAGAGAGTGAGGTTTGAGGAGGGAGGAAAGACAAGTATAATGCCATAGACTCCACCCTCCAAACCAGCCGATTCCTCCGGGGGAACCACTGTTGCCAGTCTCCAGAATTACAACTGCTCTCCAGGTGGCAGAGGTTCAGTTCCCCTGGGAAAAATGGCCACTTTGCAGGGTGGACTCTGTGTCATTGTACCCTGTTGAGGTTGCTTCCCTCTTGCTTTGGTAGAGGTAGAGGCTATAGGGATGGGGAAGGAGATGGAAAGCTGAAGTCAGATCAGTTCCACTACAGAAAACGGCCACCTCAAGGCCACCAAAGTTGGGGGGGAGTGAATGCCCTCACTTGGGTGGGTGCAAAGACATCAAGGCTGGGGGCACTCACCCAGAGACTCTTTATGGAGCCCATTTTATTTTTATTCACAATGGGCCTTATCCTAGTCTCACTCTAATTCACATTAGTATCTTCTGTTGCCTTTCACAGAATCATAAAATTACAGAGTTGGAAAGAACTTCCAGGGTCATGTAGTCCAACTCCCTTCACAGTGCAGGAACTTCACAAATACCTTCCCACCCCACATCCCCAGTGACCCCTGCTCCCATGCCCAGAAGATGGCAAAAAACCTCCACGAACCTTGTGTTACGTTCTCAGGGTGCAGGCAGGCAGGAGTCCAAAGCTAGTCCAAGGTCAAAGTCCAGGAAGTCAAGCAGGAGCCAAGTCACCAAGGCAGAATCACAAACCGGAATCAGAAGTCAATGTCCAAAAGCCAAAAGCTCAGGGTGCCAAGGAAATCAATCAGGTCAGGATTAAGAATCAGGAAGGAGTGTGGATGCAAGCCAGAGAATAGACTTGTTGCTTCCGCAACGTTACCAGGTCCTGGGTGGAAGCTATATAGGAGTCTCAATCAGCCTGCTTCCTGGGTGGCAGTGACTCTGCTAGAACTCTGGGCTGAGAGATCTGAAGCATCAGCGTGCCTCATGTCTTCGCTCTGAAAGTTCTTTCTGGAGCCTGCTTCGAACTCTTGAGATGGGAGGAGGAGAGCTTGGAGGAGATTGATCATCAACTGCTGACACTGGTGCCTGGAGAGTGATTGATGGGCCAGCTGCTGTTTGTTCAGCTGAGGAACTGGCTGGCAACTCTTCCAGGTCTGTTAACCCTTCCAGCTCCTCCTCGTCAGGGCTCATGACACCTTGCTAAACTGGGCTGGAGAAGAAAATGCTGACTGACCTCCAAGTGGCAATCAGCATTTCCTGGGTGCATAAGAAAGGGCTATGAGCACTAAGCACTGATGCAGCTCTGCCTGCCCTCCCTCTCATGATCTGCCTAATTCACAGAATGAGCATTGCTGTCAGATGGTCATCTAGCCTCTGTTTAAAAACTTCCAAGGAAAGACAGCCCACCACCTCCTGAAGAAGCCTGTTCCATAGAGTAACTGCTCTGTAAGGAAGTTCTTCCTAATGTTTGGCTGGAAACTCGTCTGATTAAATTTCAACCCATAGGTTCTGGTCTGACTTTTTGTGGCAGCAGAAAACAATTACGCTCCATCCTCTATATGACAGCCTTCAAGTACTTGAAGATGGTGATCATATCGCCTCTCAGCCATCTCCTCTCTAGGCTAAACGTATCCAGCTCCCTCAGCCTTTCCTCATAGGACTTGGTCTCCAGACCCCTCATCATCTTCATTGCCCTCCTCTGAACACGCTCCAGCGTCTATATCTTTCCTAAATTGTGGTGCCCCAAACTGAACACAGTATTCCACGTAAGATCTAACCAGAGCAGAGTAAAGTGATACCATCACTTCACTTGATCTAGACACTATACTTCTGTTGATACAGCCCAAAATTGAATTTGCCTTTTAAGCCACTGCATCACACTGCTGACTCACGTTCAATGTATGGTTCACTAAGACCCCTAGATCCTTTTCACACATACTATTGCCAAGAGACATCTCCCCCATTCTATAATTATGTATTTGATTTTTCCTACCTAAATGCAGAACTTTACATCTATGTTAAAATTCATTTTATTTGTCTTAGCCCAGTTTTCCAACCTGTATCCTATTTCTGTCTCCTACTGTATTTGCAACCCCTCCCAATTTAGTATCATTTGCAAATTTAATAAGCATTCCCTCTATTCCTTCATCCAAGTTTGCAATGCCCAGCCATTTCACGTTTTTCTAGGCTCAGAGCACTTTATATTTTCAGTTTCTGCTGTGATCCTTGATGTTTTATTTTTAAAATTGCATTGCAAATCCCACTATTCCCCCACCTTTCCATTTTGCAAGAGTTTTAAGCAGGCTTGTATTTTAAGTTAAAAAATTAGTATCTTCAATTGTGTTTGTCTGTATCTTTTATAAAACTTATGTCTCTGGTACCTGGCATTACATTTTACGACAAGCATAGCCTGGCCTCACAAAGCCCCATTTATGTCAGATCGGTCCCTTGTAACAGATGGGTTTGACATCTCTGGTTATAAACCATTTTGTATTTGCAGTCGACAGAACAGTGAATTGTCTCTATGTGGAAGAAATCATGCTCAGTTTGACTTTGCCCCACCATGTGGTGGAGTCATGCCTTGTTTGTGAGGCTGCAGGCAGCTCTTTCAAGTTAAAAAAAAAAAAAGCAGACAAATGCCTTTGTTAGAAACATTATCTTGGATCCAATACAGTGGAAGTGGAGCTCAGCAAAACAAGTTGAACTTTGCTGCATCCACTTGCATTCTGTGACCTGCTGTCCATTCCACTTTTCCTATAATGCTGTTCTGCGGTTCAGGGGACCCCTAGGAAGAGTACCGATTGCAGTGTTGAAGTCTGCAATGGAAGGGGGGGAGTTGGCAAAAATCAGTTCCCTTGCTCTGCCGGCAGAAAATAAAGTTTGGCTCTAAGCCTCTGTCTGGAGAACAGACTCACGATGTGCTGGCTGTCAGCTGGGTAACAATAATATTTATTTGTCTGGATAATACAGTACTGGGAAATATGATAATACTTTTTAGAACAGGAAATGATATCTCTGCCTGCAAACATCTAAACTGAACAGATAGAAGAGCTGGTCTCTTCTTTCCCTTGTGAAAGCAACACTCCAAGCCAAGGCCATAAATAAGGATCGGCTTCTTAGTTCAGATCTCTTGAGGAGGAGGAAGAGGAGATTGGATTTATACTCTGCCTTTCACTCAGAGTGGTTTCCAATCTCCTTCCCTTCCTCTCTCAACAACAGACACCCTGTGAGGTAGGTGGGGCTGAGAGAGGACAGCTTTGAGTGACCTGTGACTGACCCGAGGTCACTCAGCAGCTGCATGTGGAGGAGTGGGGAATCAAACCCAGTTCTTCCAGATTAGAGTCCATGCTCTTAATTTACACCACTAAAGATCGCTGCTGTTTTCACTAGGCTTCCCAACCCTCCCGCCCTGGCGGGGGACCCCAGGATTTCCACCCTCTTCCCCCGCTCCCCAAAAAAACGGAAGCGGGGGGAGGGGGGAAACGGCGCCAGGGAGCATGGCGAGCCACCCCATCCCGGAGCGGGCGAGGCCACCGCTGCCGCCCCCCTCCCCGCCCACCGTAGCTGCTCCTCCGAGATGGGCCCAGGCTGAGCCCATCTCGGAGGAGCAGCCAAGAGGCCGCAGCAGCGCAGGCAAAACCAGAGAAGGGAAGGGCGGAGGCAGGCCAAGAGCATGGCGAGCCGCGAATCCGGGCCCTTCTAGGACCCGGACTCGCAGCTCGCCACGCCCCCGGCCCGCCTCCACCCCCCTTCTGATTCCACCCCAGAGGCGGAGCGGGCGAGGCCGCTGCCCCCCCCCCCGCCTGAACCCATCTCGGAGGAGCAGCCACGGCGAGCAGAGAAGAGGAAGCAGCTGCGCAGCAGTGTCGCCCGCTCCGAGACGGGGCGGCTCGCCACGCTCCCCGGTGCCGTTTCCCCCCTCCCCCCTAGCTCCAACCCAGTGTCTCCTGGCTCCACCCCCAAAGTCCCCAGATATTTCTGGGATTGGATTTGGCAACCCTAGTTTTCACACAAGGGCAGGAAAAACCACACCCACTCTGCAAACAGCAGCAAGAAGGGCTAAGGCATGTGGAAGGCATTCACATACACTGTCCCTGTGCCACTCGCTGCTGGCACCTTCCCCACCCCTTTCCTGCTTATCAGGTTGGTACAGAAGTGGCAGTCCAGCAACAGTCTTGCCAGTCCCTCCCTCCAGTCTGGCAACCCCCTTCTCCCACCTACAGAAGTAGGTTTTTTCCTTTATTCTGACTTCAGTGAGAAAGTCCTGGGAGCCTCATAGATGATGCTAGGAAAAAGCACACTGTCATGTGGAAGCTCCCAAATCAAGTGAAGATGGGCTATGTGCGGAAATAGATGAGAAGATCACCATTGTGTAAGTTGGCTCAGCAGCTGTGATGGAATTTCAAATTTTAGTTTGTAGCCAAATGAATTCAAGCTGAGATGAACATATTCTTTTCCCCTTGAAACGGTTCAAAGTTAGGGAAGTGAAACTCTTGTTCCCAGTGGCCATTTTGTTAGGGAAGTGAAACTCTGGTTACCAGTGGCCATTTTGTAGAAAAACAGGTGGCGGAGCTCATCCAGGGATTGTTAAGCAGCTGCACATACTATTCAATGGGCAAGGAAGTGGAACTTTCAGAAGGAGGAGGTGGAACTCTCAGAAAGGTGCAGGAACTGCGCTCCTGTGAGCTCCCACTGAACCTGAAGCCTGCTTGTTACACTTGGGTCAGGATTTCAGGTCAGGGTTTGATGGCACATTTTTTTGTTTTGAGGTGGTTTTTTTTTGTTGTTGCTGTCAAGTTGCAGCCTACTTATAGTGGGGTTTTCAAGCTCAAAGATGTTCAGAGGTGATTTGCCATTGACTGCCTCTGTGTGGCCACCTTGATATTCCTTGTCTGTTTCCCATCCAAATACTAACCAGGGTCAGCTCTGTTGAGCTTCCAAGATTTGATGAAATCAGGCTAGCCTGGGCTATCCATGTCACGGCATGGCACATGCTAATATCTCATTGATGTATTTAGGAAATTATCATGCTGCCTTTCCAAACTTGTTTGAGGTAGAGTTGCCAGGTGCCTTCCTCTTGCCAGCAGGGGGATTTGGGGGATGGACGGGGACATTGGCGATACACTGAGATCTCACTTACGGAAGTGATGTCATCATGTTGGCCATGTCAGGGCAGCAGTCTACTTTTTGGACAAAACTCTATTGGTAAAATGGCCACAAACCATAGAGTTTTGCCTAAAAAGCAGAGTGTCACCCCCATCATCTCACCAATGTGATGTCACTTCAAGAAGTGACTTCAGTGCATGACCCATGTCGTGTGGGGATGTCTGGGCTTTTTTTGAGCAGGAACGTAGTTCCAGCTGGCTTGGTGTCAGGGATGTGTGCCGTAATATGCAAATGAGTCCCTGCTGGGCTTTTTCTACAAAAAAAACCCCTGTGTGAAACAATGGTGAAGTCAGGGATGTTGCCTAATATGCAAATGAGTTCCTGCTGGGCTTTTTCTACCAAAAAAAGCCCTGTGTCTGGCAGTGGGGTTTCCCCCACCAGCCACCTGACTCACAAAATCAGGGAATTCCTTGTCTCCACTGGGCAAATGGCGACCATAGCTTGAAGCAACTTACAACTGAAACAATAAAAAGCAACAATCAAGATAATCAAAACAAGTCAGTAAAACAAAGCACTCAATGAACAAGCTAAGCCAGTGTTATAAATAAAAAGAGAGCAATAAAATATGCCTATAAAAACAAGCCAAGCCAATTAAAAGAGCCAGCACATAAAACAAACAAAGAGGTTGAAGATAATATCAATAAAATAGCCCTCAGGTTATGAGGAGACTGTAAAATAACTTAAAAAAATAGCCACATATGTGACAAGTCAGGCCTGGAATTGGTTCTGCTTGGAATGGAGACAACCTGAGGCCCCAGTGCTGAGATATTTCTTGGGCTTCCTGGAGACTCAGGTTCAAATGTGTACAGTGCCATGAAAGCTTTCTGGGTGTCCTTGGACCAGTCATGCACATTCAGCCTAACCTTACCTCACAAGATTATGAACATATAATCAAGGAGAGGAGAATGATGCAAGCTGCTTTGGGTTCCCACTGAGGAGAAAGGCAGAATATAAATGAGGCAAATGTGCACACATTATTATAATGTGTAAAAATTAGTTGTGGGGGGATAGACCATCAGCCCACACAGAGGCCTCCTGATGCTTTTAATGGCCAGTCAGCTCCTGCCTGTGAACTGAATGAATGAATGTTTTTATTTGTGGTCAAAGACCATTAAACATAAGAGTATATACCTGTGAATTAAGTTAGGCTGAAACTCCAGTCTTTATACCACATTGGCTTTTGTCAAATGGCTACTGTTGAATGGCAGCAGGCATCCAGGTCTAGGTGAGTTATGCAGGGCGGGTGGTGGCAAATTGCCTGGCGGTTGATGTTGGCCCTGACCCTGATGAGTTCTCTCTCAAAGGCCAAAACAGTCCTTGAAAAGGTTCTACCCCCTCACACTGCCTTATATTGGCAGAGATTAAGGCTGGAAGGCTGGCAATATTGTTGTACTTCCCTAGCAACAGCAACTACAACAGCAACTCTCTAATTGCTTAAAAGGGCAGGCATTTCTTTCATTGTTTTGGGAATTTTTACCTCCCTCCCTTTAAATTTTCAGATTTTTTTTTCTGTAAACGGGGGGTATTTTTCAGGTGTGTAGACCGATCTGTCATCCAGTCACAGCTCCAGTCTCCAGATTTAAGCATCCTCAGATTTGACTGAATGGAGAAATGGATATATTGACGATGAAATAGTGAATTAAATATAACAGTAGCCTCCAGAGAGCAATAGCTTGTCTATAATTATTCGGTTTCGGGGAAAGCGTTTCCTACCAGGGCTAAAGATCGCTGTTATCATACTCTGAGGGGTGCATACTTTGTTTTATGCTTTATGCTCGCCCTTCCTTTTGTTTTGCTCAGTGAAGTTGCAGCCAGTGTAGTATAGCTATTATAATATCAGATGAGCAGTGGCAATACCCAGTGCTTTTTTTGTAGAAAAAGTCCAGCAGAAGCTCATTTGCATATTAGGCCACACCGCCTGGCCTGGGAGCACGGGGCTGCCGCATGGTGGGTCAGGCCAGCCGGATAGGGTTGCCAGTCCCCAGGTGGGGGCAGGGGATCCCCTGGTTTGGAGGCCCTCCCCCCGCTTCAGGGTCATCAGAAAGCGGGGGGAGGGGAGGGAAATGTCTGCTGGTAACTCTGTTATTCCCTATGGAGATTTATTCCCATAGAAAATCATGGAGAATTGATCCGTGGGTATCTGGGGCTCTGGAGAAGGGTTGTTTTTTGGGGTAGAGGCACCGAATTTTTAGCATCTAGTGCCTCACCCCAAACTACCCCCCCAAGTTTCAAAAAGATTGGACCAGGGGGTCCAATTCTATGAGCCCCAAAAGAAGGTGCCCCTATCCATTATTTCCTATGGAAGGAAGGCATTGAAAAGGTGTGCTGTCCCTTTAAATGTGATGGCCAGAACTCCCTTGGAGTTCAATTATGCTTGTCACAGACTTGATCTTGGCTCCACCCCTAATGTCTCCTGGCTCCACCCCCAAAGTCTCCTGGCTCCACCCCCAAAGTCCCCAGATATTTCTTGAATTGGACTTGGCAACCCTACAGCCGGAGCCTGGGCTCTGGCAAAAAAAAAAAGCTCTGGTGATACCTAGATTGAGATGCCTCCTCTGTTATGAGACTCAATGAGTGACCTTGGATCAATTACGCTCCCTCAGCCTAAGTTTCCTTTTGAGGTTGTTGTGAGGATAAGGGGGGGGGGGCAACTGTGAGCACCACTCTGTGATTCACAAATAGATAAGCTTTTGGTTCTTGATTTCTGAGTGTTCCAGATAGAAATAGTGAGTATTCAGCTCTTGCCCCAAATTATGCAGAGATTATAATGAAACAAAAAATTCTACCGATCACCATGGTAACCCTCATTCAAGATAGAAATGTGGAAGGCTGCTTTAAGGTAAGAAATGCAAGATTTATCCTTGGAAACTCATTATCAGCTAACACTCTGATTAACCCTTTCTCATGTGGAAGCTAGTGTTTTTAACTAGGTCCCTGGAAATGCTTCTTCAAAATTACAGTTGGTGATACCAGTTTGGCCATCTCTACATTTCCTAACTTTTAGAAGGAATCATGCAAAACAAGATAAGATGAATTCAGGATATGTAAGATGAATTCTGGGGTAGGTATTTGTGGGTTTCCTGCATTGTGCAGGGGGCTGGACTAGATGACCCTGGAGGTCCCTTCTGACTCTGTGATTCTATGATTGGTTCATGGCCTGGACTTGAATTAGTCCATGAGATAAATACCCAGCTCTGTGGCAGTCTTCCAGGATTGTTTCTTCCTTGTTCCTGGAATGTGCTTATTTGTGGTCAACAGGCCCATAGCCAGGAAATTCCAGTTGGGGAGGCCCACGGGAAAATTTTTGGGATGGAGGGCCCCCCTCTGGCGGCCCCTACTCTCTCCACCGCCACTTTTCTCCCCGCGGCTCTGGTGGCCCACCCTCTGTGCAGCACCTTCTCCTCCTTCCCACCCAGCCACCCACTCACCCACCAGGCGAAAGAGTAAAGAGCAGGCTCCTGGGGCCCTTGCAAGGTGCCCCCCCTGCCGATCATGTGATCGGCTGGAAAAGCCACTCCGAAGCCGGCAGTATCTACGCCCGCTTTCCAGCACGATCAGCAAGTTCAGCGCTGGGGCTGCATAAAACAGATGTGCTATATGTTTTCTCTTTCTTGCCCCCCCCCCCCATTTTCTAAGAGCACTAATTAGTGAGAGAAGAGAAGTGGCTGTCAGAGACAGAATTCCCAGGTTACGATGAGCAAGTCACCCTATTTTTAGGTGGCATTTGAAGGCAGAGTTATTAAGTTCTAACTCTGCTGATTGTGGCCTTCGCTGACTTGTTAGGAACCATTGCAACATAAGTAGGATGACAGAAACCTAAGACAGTTGCATATGGGGGACAATATAGCAAACGTTTTAGACATCACCATGGAAAATAACTGACTCCGCGGTAGCCTTTGTTATCAGCTCTTGGTCTTGTCTTCAGCTCTGGGCAGGGAGTGTGCAGCCCCGCTTCAGAAATGCCGGTGCAGGATCCGGAAAAAAGAGCCACCTTGAGGAGCCCCGCACAGAAGGGAGGCAAGTGCTAAATGCAGAATTGGTGTAAGATTATGGCTGGAAGCTGCTTTCCCTTGCACTTACGGTTATCCGGGAAGCACTTTGATTTGAAGGGATGTTTTTGTTTATTTGTTTGAAGGATGCAGAAGCAATCTGCCTTTTGTTTTCATATTTTGACCAATAGCAAAGGTGTGCTATTTCAGCCACTCGCTCTGGAGTGACAAAATATCCTGTCCATCTAAAATAGTTATTTTTTTAAAAGCCGAAAGATATGCCATTGACTTGTTCCTGGAATGTGCTTATTTGTGGTCAACAGGCCCATAGGCCTGCTACAAAAAAACCCCCAATCCCTCAGGACTCAGAGTTTTAGAGGGTAGCAAATGTAACATCATTGAGATCTGGAAACAGGACAGTCAGTGCTGTCTGATTTAATATAAGGCAGTTTCACATATTCGAGTGAACCTGATTTTGGGTTGGGACTGCAGTGAGAATTTTAAAATTTTAAAATTCTTTTTCCACGTTCAGTTTTCCTGTTGCCTCTTATTAGCCCAGTTAGCTGCTTTTTAATGTTAAAAAAGTAGTTTGGAAGAGATGGTCACTGATCTTCCCCCTGCCTTGGCTTGTGTCCATAATAAGAGTTATGACATAAATGACTACCACCCATTTGGAACTCATTGCTTCTTGTTCCTAATGTGATTACAGAGGGTTGTGTGGTATGTAATTCTATGAGTTCTGCCTCAGTGGTGTGTTCCCAAGACTGAGACCCAAATGTGATGAGGATACCTGGATATCTGGAAAACTGGCTATTGAGGGATCTACAACAAAAAGAAATATATTAAAATACAGAGGATGTTTAGCCCTTTTTGGTTTAGCCCTTCTGACTCTGTGATTCTATGATTCTATGATTGGTTCATGGCCTGGACTTGAATTAGTCCATGAGATAAATACCCAGCTCTGTGGCCATCTTCCAGGATTGTAAGGACATCTGTAAGGACTGGATAAATTTAGCACATGTAATGAGATAAGAAACCAGTATCCCTGTTAAGTCCGGGAGGGGGGGTGGAACTGGTGACATCAGGAAACAGATTAACAAAGCTAGAATAGTACCCAGAGAAAACCTGTTACAGGACAGGTCCAAATGAGACACTAACAGAACACCACTGTGGTCACATACAGGTCTCAACTCAAAACAATTCAGTGCATCATCAACAACTTACAATCTCTCCTGGACAATAACAGTTCTCTTTCAAAAGTACTGGGGGACAAACCTTTTCTTGCACACAGTCAAATCCCCAGTCTCAAACAACTTGTCACACATAATAATGCAACATCTAGTTTGAACATCATGTGTTCATGTTCAAACTACCAGATCCTGTAATAAACCCAAATGCTAATGTTGCCACATACACCCAGACAATACAGGCACTGGACCTAACAGTATCAATTATGCTATCTTAGACTCATTTACTTGCTCATGTTTTACATTGTATATGCCATTATATGCCAACAGTGCTTGTTGGTTCTCAAACAGGACAGACACTACACCAAAGGATAAATGGACATAAATCTGACATCAGGAATACAAGACTGATAAACCTGTAGGAGAACACTTCAACCTTCCAGGACATTCAGTGGCTGACCTCAAAGTAGCTGCAAAAGAACTTCAGGAACAAACTGGAAAGGGAAATTGCTGAACTACAAGTTATTACAAAACTCAGAACACCCCCCCCCCCCGGACTTAACGGGGATATTGGTTTCTTATCTCATTACATGTGCTAAATTTATTCAGTCCTTACAGATGTATATTTACCAAAAAGGGCTAAACATCCTCTGTATTTGAATATATTTCTTTTTTTGATTAGAGTACTGGAATAGTGAATGTAATGTAATGCAATGATTATTGGAATATATCCCTCTGGCATAACACAGCACCACACCTCAAAGGAAAGGATGCTGTCAGCTAACTCAATGCATGAGAAGAGATGAATGGTGTGTAACAGCAGAGTCTCAATTACTCTTAACAATTAAGAAAGATGCCTTTATACATTAGTCTCCTACTTTGACATATTTATTGCTCCACTGTTCCCCCCAATTAAATCCAAACATATTGTGACCTATAACCTTAGCTTGTTATTGCTATTTAGTCTTTGCAAATGTCCAGACATCTTCATTAAGTTGTATGCTAATTTGCTGTTCGCCTATATAGAGGGATCTGCCTATACGAAACGTTAGCTTCCATTTCTATGTGTCTGAAGAAGTGTGCATGCACATAAAAGCTCATACCTTGAATAAACTTTTGTTGGTCTTAAAGGTGACACTGGACTCAGCATCTAGATACTGAGAAGGATTGTTCACATAAGCTTTCCATTTATTAACAACATTGTGATGGTTTAGATGTCAAGAATATTATAGGCGGGGAATAGGAGTTCAGTCATATGTTAGTTCTACACACTTACAGTAAGTGCTAGTGCAAATAGAAGAGTTCCTGTCCCGTGGATTTATATTGTAGATTGTAGTAATATGCCTCACTGCTGCTTAGAGATGCAAAGGCCTGGAAACATCCCGCCTTCCCCAAAAAACACTTAGAAAAAACTGGGGGGTTTCCCTAAGGCCTTCTTTCAATTTTTTCCGATAGAAAAACTGGACGTTTTGGGGAGTACAAAAAAACCCAACAACCTCCTATGAAATATATTCTTTTTGAGAATGAGTGAAATGCTTTTAAAGACAAGGTGGGCATGCTGCAGACATAGATACAGCTCTTAAATCCAAGAGGCATATCCTCACCTAGAAGGATACCGAATCTTCACGAGGGAAGCATACAGGCCTTTCGTTGGTTTTCAACAGTTGCATTTACTCATTTACTTGCTCACGTTTTACATTGTATATGCCATTATATGCCAACAGTGCTTGTTGGTTCTCAAACAGGGCAGACACTACACCAAAGGATAAATGGACATAAATCTGACATCAGGAATACAAGACTGATAAACCTGTAGGAGAACACTTCAACCTTCCAGGACATATTGGCCTTTTGACCAGACATGGTTGACCTTTTCACTTCTCCTTCAAACCACTGTGACAATATTTACCCGCAGAATGGGTAAAAGGTAGCTTATTGCCCTACCTTGCAGGAGGGAGAAGAAAGAGCAGGAGGAGGTGAGGCAGAGACTGCACCAAAGCCTCAGAGGGGCACTGAAAATTGCATCGAGAACTTAGCTCTCTCTATCCAGATAGCAAAATTAAGGTATGTGTTAAGGTGGCAAAGGGTACATCAACTTGAGTTTTCTTTCAAGTATATTTGTAATTTGCTTGTACAAAACGAAGGCACTGGTAACTTTTAAATCCTATAAATAATACATTTTATGTAATTAAAACACTAAAATTAGTTTAGGGTTGATAGGACAGTAAGTTTTGCATATATTTCAATTCCCCCCCAAAATTGTCTGTGTGTCCCCCCCCCCCCAAAAAAAGGGAAAATCCCTCCCCCTTCCCCCAGTGGTTTCAAATTTTCTGGGAATTTTTACATCTCTGCTCATCTCTACTCGTGCTACTTGTGCCTGCCATGAACATCATATACTTACCAAAGTGCAAGTGAAGCAAAGTAGTGGTTAAGCGTTGCTTATGCTATACCAGTATCCTTTGTGTTCTCTGTAAGATTCCCAGCTCTGCCTTAGCAAATACTGGGAGATTTTAGAGTAAGGGTGTAGGAGAAAGTGATGTCACTTTAGGGTGATGTTCTAAGAGTTTCCCCTAATCTTTATGGTAAAGATCATAGAGCCATGGGTAGATTGATTCTTTAGGGGTAATTCCTAAAGAGGCCATTTTCTGGCTGTTTTTTATCCCACTTCTTAATTACTTGAGGGCAAGAGGGATTGGGGGAGAGGGTGGGACAGATAGCATTCGCTGACAAAAACAAGATGAAATACTATGTTTTACATAATGTTAAACCTATCGGGCAGTATTCTGCCCAGCCTAAGGAGCTTTCTTCTAATTTAAGTGTGTCTTCTGTTGGAGGAAGGTTTCTTAGTCTGGGGAAAGGTTCCAGACTTTACTTAGTGGAGTGGTAGGATAAACAGGCCATTGCAGTGGTATACTGTTTACACACTTCTGTTAATTAAGAGGTGACTATGATCCATTACCTATGGCAAAACTGAACTGTTGTGTAGCAGCCATTTTGTCTCACTATCAACATAGCGTGCTGAAGTAGAAAACAACAGCTTTTTCTTCAAAGGGTAAGTGTGCTGCTTTTATTTGCAAAGAAGATACTTGGCACTCCCTGAGCATTTGATAGGGGATAGTGCTAATATGATGAGCACAGTGTGCATAGGAAGATGGACACATCTGATGAGTTCTAAAAGAACACAGGTTTGGATTGGACATCACATGGAACCATGGTTAGTTAAACTACCTATGGTTAGTATGATTGTCTGAATGCAAGCCAATACAACCAGCACATTCCTAAAGAGAATTAGAACCTTCTAAGCTCATTGACCTGTGTACTTAGAAGGGTAATTACTTACAATTACAGTGTATGGTCTGTTAGAGTATCTCAAACAAGGATCTGAAGTTTGGATATAAACACAATCTTAGACATTCTAGCTTAATCCCAGCTTGTTCTCTGGAGACATCCTCTCAGACCACAGTGGGTGGGTAGTGAAGCCACTATGGGTTAAAGGAAACTGCCTGTGGGCTGAATCCTGGTTTCACAAATTAACCATTTACAGTATTCCATGGCTTTGTGGGATGTCTGGACTGAGTCATTGATGGCCAGCGTGTTATATGGCGAAAATGCGAAGTGCTGGATCTTTTCTTTAAATCTCCAAATGGTCAGCAACCAGAGTATCTGAGATATTGCCAGTTCCCATACAAGCCTTTCTTTGTTAAAATAAGCATCAGGGGCATTTCTTGGTGTGATGACCTTCTGAAGTGTGAGATGGATAGAAAACAGACACAGGCTTTTTCTGTGGGGGTGTCTTAAATGTGAAATGCCCTCCATTAAAGTGTTTGTCCAGTGACTACATGTTAAATTTTAAGGTGATTTTTTTTTGTCCAGATAATTTTGTTTTGTTCAGATAATTTTGTATTGTATTTTTTTTGTGTGTGTGTGAGAGAGAGAGAGAGACCTGGAAGGCACGGTGACCTCTAGTGACTGACCCCTACTGGGGGCCTGGAGAATATGCAGAGAGGTGGCTAAATAAAGCCTGCCCCTGTCCTCCTGATTGCTGGTATTTCAAGGAGATCTCCCATGCAAGTACTTGCCAGAACTGACCCTGCTTTACTTGCTGCGAGATCTGACAAGACCGAGCAAATGTATGTATTTTTACATTTTGATTTTTCATTTTGATAAAATGACTTTTACAGCAGACTTTAAATTGCTTCAAGAAAGCCTTTATATTATTTTAAGACTACTGTTAATGCTGTTTTATGCTACTACTTTTATTATTAATTTGCACAATTGTATTTGGTTTTTCTGTGTTGAGGTTGGTTGTTTTAGAATTGTGAGTCACCTCAGGAGTTATTAATGGATATTATTTGAAATATTTAAGCAGTCACTATGCATGCATTGAAATAATTTATTGTCCTGTTTGATACTTACATACCACAAAAGTTTACCCAGTGTGGTGTAGTAGTTAAGTGTGCGGACTCTTATCTGAGAGAACCGGGTTGGATTCCCACTCCTCCACTTGCACCTGCTGGAATGGCCTTGGGTCAGCCATAGCTCTGGCAGAGGTTGTCCCTGAAAGGGCAGCTGCTGTGGGGGCCCTCTCCAGCCCCACCCACCTCGCAGGGTGTCTGTTGTGGCGTGGGGGAGGAAGGGAAAGGAGATTGTGAGCCGCTCTGAGACTCTTCGGAGTGGAGGGCGGGGTATAAATCCAATATCTTCTTCTGTAGATAGATCATTACTTCTTTATCTACTTCGAGAGTGGAAGCTTAAATTTAGGGCTGATCTTTTGGTACTTCTCACCAGCTGAGGTTTTATTTATTTATTTTTGTGTTTTGTTAGAAAGCTTATTGACAATCAGCTACAATGATAGCAGATTTGTCTGGCTTCGTTACACTAGCCTGTCTGAGGCAGGGTTTATTTGGAACACAAAACCAATTCTGTAATCAGACTTTAACAAAATGGTAGCAAAAGGGAATGGTTTTTCTTGTCAAATTACTTTCATTTATTCCAGTCAGTAAAATTTAATGTCTGCTTTTCAGTATCAAAACCATGTTTTTCATTATCACCAAAACCCTGAAGTGTAAACAAGTTAATAACTTCATTTTTAGAAAAATGTAAACCATCTACATTTCTTTTATAGGTAAAAGTTTTTTTTTTTAAATGGTCATGTTATTTAGAAATGGGCTTTTGTTTCGGTTTCTAATTTGCATAACAAAAAGGACATCGTGTTAAAGTTGTCTTGGGGCTCAAACTTATTGTTGTGGGTGGGTTGTCAGCTGAGTGCTGGCAACAGCAAGGAATATTCTGGGGAAAGAGAGTGACATTGCAGCACTACTTCCAGTTTGTACATCATGGCATTTTAGGAATTAACCCATCTCTAGGTGACATCCTGACATTCTAAGAATCAACCCGTCTCCAGAGTTTTTACCACAGAGGTGGGCAAATTCCTAGAGCACCACGATGTCACTTTCATATACAAACGGAAATGATGCCACAACATTCCCCAGCCTGCTTTTTGCTCCTGCAAGAGCAAAGGGCTCCAGTGGGGCCTAGAGACTCAGGGTAAAAACTTGCCTGCCCCCCCCCCCCGGCCAATGGCAAACCTATGCTACACTCAAAACTAAATTGTTCAAAATAGGACACTTTGGAAATGGGGAAATAATATGGAGACTTGAGTTCTTGGTTATTTGCTTAGAGAGCTAGAGAAAACAAACAAGCTGGCCATAGAGATGAATATGCACTTTAAACAGCATATTCCCACTTTATTCCCACGGTTTTGACTAGAGGTAGAGTTTATTTCCACGGTTTTGACTAGAAGTAGAGTTGGAAGCTAGAATGGTTGAAAAGGAAACTGAACTGAGTTGCTTTGGTGGTGCTGTCCATTCAGAGCTGACCAGCAGCTGTAGCTCCTGTGTTGCTGCCCACTGAAAGTGGTATGAGAAGAAGGAATAGCCCATGAGCTGACACGTACCACTGTTACTGCTGAAGTCTTGTAACCCCTGTGCCGCTGGTGGAGCTACTGGGGCGTGGCTCTGCTTGTTGGAGATTTTGTGAGGGGAATTATTTAAACTTTCCCTGATAGTTCAATGGACCGCTGGATCGCAAAAGAGTTGAAAGAGCTTTAATATTGAAAAATTATATTTTATTTCTAAAGGGGTAGGGTCATCGGAATGAAAACAACAACACTATAGACTGCATTCTCTAAGCTATCACTACAAGCTGTTACTCAGTCAGCTCCCTCCAGATCCTAACACAGAACTGCCAACTGCTCTTCTTTAACAGTCGTTTTTCAAGCCTCTGCATAACAGTCCGTCAGCTCTAGTCTGATGGACAAGTAAACATATCTAACACTATAATGACTTAACTTTAGACATGGCTTAGACATACAATATAAATATTCAAAATAGACATGGCTTAGACATACAATATACGGTAAATATGCTGCCAACTGATACTGGTATGGGAAGAAGGAATAGCCCATGAGCTGACACCACTGTTACTTCTGAAGCCTAGTAACCTCTGTGCCACTGATGGAGCTATTGGGGCTTGGATCTACTTGCTTGTGGCTGCTAGCTGCCTTCCAAGGCAGCACCCCACCAGAAACTTTTCTAGCAAGATGATCAGTCCTTCCCTTTTTGAGAACTCAGCAGGACTGGATCTACATGTTTTTTGAGGGGGGACAGGGCAAAATTAAAAAAAAATGGTGCCCTCTTATGTTCCCATTCTATCTTATGGGCCCATAGAATAGAATGGACTCCATACCCAATTTGGTGCCCCCCCCCCCCGGCAGCACCTGGGGCAAGCAGAAGGTCCCAGCACCTTGGGAAGCAGAAGGTCCCAGGTTCAATCCCCGGCATCTCCAAAAAAGGGTCCAGGCAAATAGGTGTGAAAAACCTCAGCTTGAGACCCTGGAGAGCCATGAATGGGGCTGTGGCTCAGTGGTAGAGCATCTGCTTGGGAAGCAGAAGGTCCCAGGTTCAATCCCCGGCATCTCCAACTAAAAGGGTTCAGGCAAATAGGTGTGAAAAACCTCAGCTTGAGACCCTGGAGAGCCATGAATGGGGCTGTGGCTCAGTGGTAGAGCATCTGCTTGGGAAGCAGAAGGTCCCAGGTTCAATCCCCGGCATCTCCAAAAAAGGGTCCAGGCAAATAGGTGTGAAAAACCTCAGCTTGAGACCCTGGAGAGCTGCTGCCAGTCTCAGTAGACAATACTGACTCTGATGGACCAAGGGTCTGATTCAGTATAAGGCAGCTTCACATGTAAAAATGTTAACCGGCCTCTAGAGTACACATTCAAGTAGCCAAAAAGCAAAAATGGCGAAGTATTGCTAAGCAATATACAGTTTTTTCCCCTAGATATATGAAAACTGACACGATTGTATTTAATGCTGGCAAACGATGAAGTCTCTTGTGCCTTCATTTGCTACAAGCAATGCAACAATATTTTTGTCAAATCTCACAAGAAAAGTAGTGTAACATGCAAGCCAAAAGCAGTACTGTTGTTTTGGAGCTGCATGCATGCTGCTTAAGGTTGCTAGCTCCTGAATAATAAAAGTCTTGTTCCTGGACAGAGCCATGAGGGTAGATCTCTCTAGGATCAAAATATATGGGTGTGTGTTCCATTGTTTATGTAGGAAAATATCTGCGGCAGTTCAGTAGGCACATAGAACAAAAGGACACATGACCGACAACGTCACTCCATTCTGCTCTAGGAATCCTCTTCTGTACCTCACAGTGCAGCCCCGTCCTTTATGCCATAGATATTATTGCTGCATGTACCCAAGCATTAGGTTCTGTAAACGTGTCAACTAGGACCATTGTATGTGTGTTTCTCTGTACATGAGTTAGGTTTACTAACTCCGGGTTGGAAAATCCCTGGAGATTTGGGAGGGAGGTGGGGTGGAGCCTAGAGATGGCATGGTTTGGGAGGGCTCTCTGCAGGATATAATCCCATAGAGTGTACCTTCCAGAGTGGTTGTTTGCTCTAAATAAACTCATCTCTGTCATCTGGAGATCAGCTGAAATTTTGGGAGATCTCCAGGCTTCGACTGGAGGCTGCCAACTGTAATGTGGGTGCCTACGCATCTTGGAAACATGCTCCTATCAGGTAGACATTCTTGGATCAACATGTCCACAGTCTACATTTTTGCTGTAGGAAACAATAATATATTTGCAGCAGCTTGTTTTTTTCTCCTTTGCATAAAGTGGGAAGTTGCTCAGGCTTCTCTTTTTTGTGAAAAACTCTGGTGGCACTACAGTTTGGCTAAGTGCATGCACTTTTATCTGAGACTCTTACCTGGGAGAACTGGGTTTGATTCCCCAGTCCTCTACATGCACCTGCTGGAGTGACCTTGAGTCAATCATAACTCTCTCGGCAGTTCTGCTCAAGAGCAGTTCTTGGAGAGCTCTCTCAGCCCCACCTACCTCACAGGGTGTCTGTTTTGGGGAGGGGAAGGGAAAGGAGATTGTAAGCAGCTCTGAGACTCCAAGTGAAGGACGGGGTATAAATCCAAACTCTTCCTCCTCCTTCCTCTTCTTTGTGAAGCAATTGTCCTTGCCATTCAGGAGAAGGGACTATGCAGAGTGATATACAGTCATTATTGCAGCAGTGCAGAAGTAGGCAGAGTTTGGAATGCGTTGCAAGCATCAAGCATAATGTCAGACCAAGAGTAGGCTAAGAGATATGACTAACATACCCCAGGCTTTTGCTGCCTGTGCAAAGGTGAGTGACGGATCTGGGGAAACGGAACCGAAGAGCTCTGCAACCATCGCAGCTATTGTTGAATGTGTAAATGGAGCTTCATTTCTGCTGTGAGGTTTTGGGTCAATGGGGTTTGCTTATAATAAAAAAAGGGAACAAATTCAATGGAGTTTGTTGTTCATTCTAGCATTCATGTATTCAGAACCTTGTCGTCAACCTTCTCCCACTCTCATGCCGCCCACTCCTGTGCCACCCACAGCCCACTGGAATTTCAGGTAAACTCTTCAAAGGCTGAGAAATTCTGAATCATCTGTGCAAGACACAGACTGTAGCAGGAGAGGCTTGTGAGTGCGGATAGGGGGTGGCAGAACTCCCATGATAAATAAAAAGCACAGAATCTTTTCAGTATCGCTTTCTTGTTTCTCTAAAATGTAATGGATTTTTCTATAAATTTCTTTTTTTTAAAAAAGTATAAGTAACTGAGTTGGTGGTCTATTGAGTTCTGTAACTGATGTTACAGAACAATTTTTAATGCCCCCTTTTTGGGAAACTCTCTTAAATGCACCTGCATATTTTATGCACTTTTCATTTGAAGCAAAAATAATTTTCTGTCTGTAGTAGTCAGTGGTGTATGGGTATTTAATAGGGCATTGTTGTATTGCAATTAATTATGCCTTGTTGCCTTGTTTCCCAGTCTTTCTTTAGAAAGCTCAAAGGTGTCAGTGCAAAGTTTCTTGTTGTTTCCCTCCAGGACATTGATTGTGTCTGTACCACTAAATCTGCTCCCAGGCTAGATACTTCAGCCACTTTTTAGTTTGTTCTGTCACTTCAATAGGTAGAACAAGTGGGGATCCGCAAGAAACTCGCAGAGTGGGTGCATCTCTTCCCTCTTCCTCCTTCTCTAACAGTCTTAACCCTCTTTCTCCCCCTCCCCTTATCCCCTCCCCATATCGATCAGTCTACCCCCATCTCTGTCAATCTATCCCCCCTTCTCAGTTAACCTCTCCCCTATTTCCCCCCTTTCTCCCATTCCCTTTATCTGTCAATCCACCCCCTGTTTCACTCCTTTTGTCATGAGCCCTGATGAGGAGGAGCTGGAAGGGTTAACAGACCTGGAAGAGTTGCCAGCCAGTTCCTCAGCTGAACAAACAGCAGCTGGCCCATCAATCACTCTCCAGGCACCAGTGTCAGCAGTTGATGATCAATCTCCTCCAAGCTCTCCTCCTCCCATCTCAAGAGTTCGAAGCAGGCTCCAGAAAGAACTTTCAGAGCGAAGGCATGAGGCACTCTGATGCTTCAGATCTCTCAGCCCAGAGTTCTAGCAGAGTCACCGCCACCCAGGGAGCAGGCTGATGGAGACTCCCATATAGCTCCCACCCAGGACCTGGTAACCTTGTGGAAGCAACAAGTCTATTCTCTGGCTTGCATCCATGGTCCTTCCTGATTCTGACCTGACTGATTTCCTTGGCACCCTGAACTTTTGGCTTTTGGACATTGACTTCTGATTTCGGTTTGTGATTCTGCATTGGTGACTTGGCTCCTGCTTGACTTCCTGGACTTTGACCTTGGACTGGCGTTGGACTCCTGCCTGAGGTGACACCTTTCCCCATATCTGTCAATCCACCCCATCTCTTTTGCCCTCCCCACATTTTCTTCATCATTCTGCCCAATCCTTGCTGCTCTCAGCACCTACCACTCACCCCTACATTCCACTGACCCCCACCTATACAGCTGTCCTTACCTACCCCCTACCACCCTTGACATTCCACTCACCCTCCACCATTTCTCCTTTCCTTACCTATTTCCCCACCCTTGACAATCCACGCACACCACCTTTGCAGCTCTATCTACCCCCACCTTGGCATTTACTCACCCCCTCCCTTGTTCTTCTCCCCACCTGCCCCCATATTCTTGGCACTGCACTGACTCCCCACTTTTGCAGCTCTGCCTGTCTACCACCACCCCCATCCTTGGCACTCCACTATCCCCACCCTTACTTTCTTTCTACCTGCCCGCCCCCCACCCTTGGCACTCCCCTACTCCCCATTCCTAGTAGCCAGCATCCATCAAACAGGCACACAGATGCAGTTTTCAGGTGTCAGTGTTTGTAGAGCAATTCCAGGGCCAGGCATCAAAATCCAATTCCAAGGTTCAGACACCTTGACAACACTCACAGCTACAAATCCAAAGGGCAATCTGAGTGCAAAAATATGACGGTACAAGCCAGGGTCAGAGATATAGAGAACAATTCAGAGCAAAGGTCAGTAACTATCGGAGGAGTTGCTTCCACACAGCCACTCCCTTCTCTGTTGCTTTTAAGCATCATGCTATTCAGCAGCCTGCATTGCATCATGCGCATGCCAGCTGCCTCCGTCCTGTTCCTGCAAGCACTCATCCTTACTGTCGGTACTGGGGCAGTGCTATGCTGCAAGGCAAGGTCTACACCTTCTGTCTTGCGTGTCTCTCCTCATTCTCTTCCTATGGTGTTCCTGAGGCTCTGGTGACAAACAGCTGGGTTCTCTGTTCCCAGCAAAGGGCTGAGAGGCCAGTGCACTGGTTCTTGGCTGAGGATCTATACCTGGCCCTTCAGAGACTGTCTCCTCCTGCAACACCTCTGCAGCTGGCTGTGGGTTGGAGTCAGGTCACTGGCTGACTCTTCCTATAAAGTCTTCAGTGTCTTTTTGCTCTGCTGGGCTTGGCTGGTCCATGACACCCCCACCCTTGCTTTCTTCCCACCTACTCCACTACCCTCGGCACTCCACTAACCTCCCTTCCCGTTCGACCCCCCCACCTTTTCTGTTCTCACCAACTACATTCCGGCAGGCCGGCAGTAGGCTGTGGCTTGGTGAAGTGCTGACAGAAATCACAGGAAGGGTAGCAGAGTGTCATGGGTACTGGGGACCCTGCAGGAGAAGCTGAGCCTGCAGAAGAAACTGTGCCCCTGCCACCTGCACCAGTGCCCCTGCCTCCTGCTGGAGAAGATCCAAGCCCCCCTGCCTCACCCTCTCGGGTGGCTCGTGTGCGTGGCCGCCTTCGTCAGGACCTCAGGGATCGGAGGAGGGCGGCACGCTCACAAGCAAGACGCTCCCTGAGCCCTGAGTTTTGAAAGGATTCTGGCCCTTCTAGGAGTGAGGATGCTTGAGTCTCAGCAGGATCCTGGCTGCCTCTCTGAGCCAGCAATTAGCCCAAATGGGCAACAGATAGCAGAGGGCTATATAGCTGTGGGCTTTGGGAGGAGGCTTTGTGGAAGCAACTAGTCACTTACCTGACATTCTAGCATCGACTTTGGCTTCTGGACCCCTGACTTCGGCTCTGACTTCTGGACCCCCTGACTTCGGCTTCTGAACCTCTGACCTGCGATACCTGGACTGTGATTTGATTTTGGCACCTTGGACCCTCTTTGCTCACTGGCTACAGACCTTGGACCGCCCCTGGACTTTGCCTGACCCGGCCCCAGCCCGTGACACAGAGGAACACACCAGGAGCTGCTCCAGAGCAGCAGCCGACATCTTCTGTTGCTGCAGCCAGCTTGGAGTAAGCAACCATTATCCTCCACAAGCAGGCCCAGAGCTGAGACTGGCATCCTCTGCTACTGGGCCTGGAGCAGCAGCTGATGTGCTCTTCTTAGGGTTGCCAGGTCCAACTCAGAAAATATCTGGAGACTTTGGGGGGTGGAGCCAGGAGAATTTGGGGGTGGAGCCAAGAGCAAGGTTGCAACAAGAATGATTGAACCCCGAGGGGAGTTCTGGCCATCACATTTAAAGGGACCATGTTCTTTTTAAATGCCCTCGCTCCATTGGAAATAATGGAGGATGGGGGCACCTTCTTTTGGGACTCAAACTTGTGGGGGAAGGAGAGGCACTAGGTGCTATGCTAAAACTTTGGTGCCTCTACCTAAAAAAAACAGCCCCTCCCCTGAGTCCCAGATACACACTGATCGATTCTCCATTACACCCTATAGGGACTGATGTCTCTAGGGTATAATGGAGTGCCCAGTGGACATCCCTCCCACTTTCTGATAACCCTGAAGTGGGGGACGGCCTCCAAACCAGGGGATCCCCTGCCCCCAACTGGGGATTGTCAAGGAAGCTAAAACCATGAATAAATTCATGAACAACAATATGAAAAATTAATGTAATATTTATTTGAGACCATTATAAATTACGGTTTCAAAGTCTTGTATCAGAAGTCTCAGTATAAGGTTCATCCATCAGTTAATCCATCAATATCATTCACAGTTCAATCCATAATCCATCCATATGATTTCCGGTGACTTTAAAAAGGTGCTGATATATTTTCATATAACTGAATGAAGTTTTAAAGTGCTTTCTTGTCCTATGAAATCCAATTAAAGTGCTCTCAGAAATCTTGCGTATGATTATTTATTCCACTTCCAAACTTAGCATACAACATGAATGTATTGTAAAGCCTCTGCCTAACAGATACATCAACATGTATAGCTGTTTCCCATCATTGCTTTCTCAATTAGGCAGCCTACAATCCCTTTCTTCAAATATAAATAGATATAGAAACCACACCTCCTACTTTAACATTATAAAAATTATAACAAAAAGCACAATTAAGACATACTGTACATTCATGAAAGCGCTCATCACCTTCATTCATTCATTCATTTATTTATATTTCGATTTATATCCCGCCCTTCCCACCGAAGTGGCTCAGGGCGGCTGAGCGTTTACCAGCGTTTACAGCGTTTACCAGCACAATTTTCAGAGAAGTTTCTCATCCATACAAGTCAGCAGTATGCCTATATGCACTTAATCAGCAGCAGCGGTATGATTTCTTAAAGGTACAAAGTCACAAACATATATTGTATACATCAGGCATACCAATAATATTTTTTACAAATATCATGAATAATCAGTTTCTGAATTTAAGTCTGCTGGCACTAGGGAATTGAGTCCATGTATCCAATATGTCTCTTCTTTCAGCAATATTTTATGAACATCATTATATACACTAGGAGACCCTTGGCATTTATAGATTACACAGAACTGCATATCGTCTTCTGTATGATGGCGGGTAAGGAAATGTTCTGTCAGTGGCGCATCCCAATTTTACAATCTTATTCTAGAATGGTGTTCTACTACTCTAATCCTAATCTGTCTGGTTGTACTCGCTACATAGATTTTTTTTTTTACATGTGCAGACCAGGGCATATACCATTACATGTCTGAGAAGTACTAAAAAAAAAAAAAATTAAAGGCACTCTGACATTCTTATCTGGATGAATGAACTCCCTATTCTGCAGCGCTAACGGCACATTTGCCACATGGGAAATGGCCATTTGTTTGATCTCCTTATGTTGGTCTCTGCCCAATAGCTGAACAAACAACTGAATCTTTAATACTTCTGGTATGTCTAAATCCCACTTAGGGCATTCGATCACACCCGGAAATATCCTGTAGAAGATGCCAATGTTTCAAAATTATTCTCATAATAGTATTGGCAAATGGAGTATAGTCAAAAGCACAAGAGACCTTGTTTTCCTGCTCCTGATCTTCTTTCAGAAACAAATTGTTCCTGGCTGTACTGTCCGCACGTTCAGCAGCTTCAGAGATGACAGCTGATGGATAGCTATGTGTTTTAAATTCCCTAGCTAGTACTCTGAGAAGCCTTACATAATGTAAAGCATCAGTGGAATTACTCTTGATTCTTAAACATTGGTTGTATGGGAGATTTTTTCTTAGGCTATGTGGACGAAAAGAACGGCATTGTAAAAAGGAACACCTATCCGTTGCCTTCTTATACAATCACATGGCCAGTCAATTTGAAGCATCTCTGTAGACCTCCATATCGAAAAAAGGAATCGTGTTTGTATCCCCTTTGCCAGAAAATGTAATGTCAGTGTGGATGGTGTTGATCCAATAAATGAATGGTGTCATAATCTCCTGTCTGTGCAGAATAATAAAAAGGTCATCAATAAACCTTTTGTACATGATTATATGTAAAAAAAAAAATGGGTTCCCACAGTTATTACAAATAACAAATGCTTCAGGAGTGGCCATAAAGAGGTTTGCTACAGAAGGCACAAAGCTGCTGCCCATTGCACCACCTCTTATTTGTAAGAAATATCCTTCCTCAAATCTGAAATAGTTTTTCTCAAGTATTATATCCATAAGTTCCATCAAGAAATATGTGGGGAGATTTAAATCAAATCTCTTATTCAATGCTTCCTCAGCCACTCTGCGTGCCTCCTCTAACCGAATACAGGTATATAAAGAAGTTATACCCAAAAGTTAAGAGGACTGCTTCTTGTGGTGACTCCCATCTCCTCTAGTTTGGAAATAAAATCACGACTGTCTTGTATATAGGATGGAGTCCATAAGGTTGGAGTCCAAAAGATTGGAGGACATAATCTCTGTATCTAGAGAGGTTCCAACACCGAGTTGAAAAATGATATTATAGGTCTCCCAGGTGGCAGAAAGCCTGGCTTGTGTATTTTTAGTCTCTCTCTCTCTCTCTCGGCTTGGCTTCGCGAACGAAGATTTAAGAAGGGTGCAATAGTCCACGTTTGCTGCAGGCTCGCTGGTGGCTGACAAGACCAATGCGGGACAGGCAGGTCCGGCCACAGTGGCTGCAGGGAAAAGTCTGATTTAGGGTTGGTGCTGTATTTTTAGTAGACTGTACAATATAGGAACCCATGGAAATTCATTATACAGAGACTGATACACTTTATTAATAATGCCCAATTGTTCAGCCTCAGTGAATACAATTCTAATAATATTCAATACTTGTTTAGTGGGGTCATTGCTAAGTGGTAAGTGGCAGTGCCTAATAGTTGTCTCCTTATTTCTTTCTAATAATCTGGTTTGTTTTGTATAACCACCACTCCCTCAGCTGGGGAGGGATTGACAACCTAGCTCTGCTGCTGTGACTGGGCCTAGAGCTGCAACTGGCACTCTCAGAGACCAGGTCCAAAGCAGGAGCCAGTGTCCTCCACCACTTCTCCTGGGTCCCCCATGGCCAGGCTCACTCAGCTGCTGGTGTGCTCCTCCGCTCCTGCCAGGCACAGAGAAGCAGCCAGTGTTCTCTGCTGCAGTGGCTGGGTCAGAGCAGCTGCCAGCAGGGCTTCAAATCCTGGGCTGCATGGGTGCTGCCATACCCAGCATGGCCTACTATCTAGGTAAGTGCATTCTCTGTGCATGATCAGAGAACACTACTTTAATTTGTGGGGTGGATTTAAACCTCTGCATTCCCCCCCCCCCCCAGATTTTTCTGCAAACCTGAGGAGTGCCCCAAGTCTGTGGAAGTCACTTTAGCCTCTTTGTGGCCTTGATCGGCGGATATCCGCAGATCATGGCCATGGGTGACCAACAGTATATAGATATTTCAGATGCTATAAATAGAGACCAGGGATTGTTTCTCATATCATTTCAGAACTCTGGGGCTGATGATTGGTAGCTGTGAAAATAACTTGTGTGCACAAACAATTGCTCCTGTGATTCATAGCACAGTGATTCATTACACAATAGTGTCAGTGAAGAGTAGTCATGTAAGTTGCAGCAGAAACTTCTGTGAATAGGCCCAGGCCGGGAACATCTCAGAGCACTGCTGGAAATAATATTTAGTCTCAGTCAAATTTGGGGTCCTTCAAAAATATCTGAATTTTTACAAAGATGAAGTCTTCAGGCTTTTTAGTCTTGGCATGTGTCTTTTAACTGTAATGTAGGTTCCATTTAAAAATGTTATTGTCTGGTTTTCTTTGTCCCTCTCCTCCTCTTGAAACATATATCCAAAAGGTGCTGCACAACTGTACAACTAAGAATGGGAAGGGTACAACCCAATTTGAGGGTCGTAATCCAGTCGCTGAAAACCTCAGGTGAATAAGAGTTTTTGAGTTGTGAGAGAGCCAGTTTGGTGTAGTGGTTAAGTGTGCGGACTTTTATTTGGAAGAACCGGGTTTGATTCCCCACTCCTCCACTTGCACCTGCTAGCATGGCCTTGGGTCAGCCATAGCTCTGGCAGAAGTTGTCCTTGAAAGGGCAGCTGCTGTGAGAGCCCTCTCCAGCCCTACCCACCTCACAGGGTGACTGTTGTGGGGGAGGAAGGGAAAGGAGATTGTGAGCCGCTCTGAGACTCTTGGGAGTGGAGGGCGGGATATAAATCCAATATCATCATATGCAAAGTTGATCTTGTTCTGCTTTTACTTCAGCCTCAAAAGGCAATTGAGATATCAGGACAATTGGCCTAGTGCATTTTGCCAGCATTACTGGGGGCAGTTAGGTTTTCCCATATCCTCTCAGGTTATGAAAAGAGAAACCCTTCCTTCCTTCCTTCCTTCCTTCCTTCCTTCCTTCCTTCCTTCCTTCCTTCCTTCCTTCCTTCCTTCCTTCCTTCCTTCCTTCCTTCCTTCCTTCCTCTTATACCTCTTTTCTCCCCAGGGTGGGCACAAAGTGGCTCACATTGTTCTCTTCTCCATTTTATCCTCACAACTCTGTGAGGTAGGTTAAGCTCAGAACATGAGACTTTGACCCAGGATCACCACGGCACACCAGCTCTCTACAAATGAGAGCAGTACTGAGCAGATTTACGGGGGCTGCGGCCAGTCAAAAAATGTTGAAAGGATCTGAGCCAAACATCCTCCTATGATACAGGTAGCTTTTTCTGAATGGATGGTCTCTGCAGATGCAAAGGTATGGGCTTTGGGGCTCTTCTTAAGCATCTCCTGCTGCAACAAGGACTTTCACCTCATTAAGCTGGCATTGGTGTTTTTCTGATTTGCAGGCTAGCAAATATAACTGTTAAATATATTTTGATGTTTACTGCTGATGGGGAAAGCCACGATTGGGTGTTCTTTGAGGAAGAAATGCTATGGGGAAGAAGGACCAGAAACCCTGTCTGTGATAATGGATGGTCAAAATACTCAACACTGAAATCCTTCTGGCAGGACTTTTTTTGAGCAGGAATGCACAATAATGCAGTTCCGGCTGGCTTGGCATCAGGGGGTGTGGCCTAATATACAAATGAGTTCATGCTGGGCTTTTTCTACAAAAAAGCCCTGTGTGAAACAATGATGATGTCAGGGGATGTGGCCTAATATACAAATGAGTTCCTGCTGGTCTTTTTCTATAGAAAAAGCCCTGCTTTCTGGTAGATCTCATGTGACATGGTGCTGGGAAGTGTCCTCAGGTTGTAGCCAACATGTCAGGTTTTCAAGTCAAGAGATGAACAGAGGTGGTTTTCCATTGCCTGGCTCTGCATGGCAACCTTGGACTTCTTTGGTGGTCTTCCATCCTACTACTAACCAGAATTGACTCTGTTTAGTTTCCATGATCTGATAAAATCAGGCTAGCTTGGGCCAGCCAGTCATATGCCGTAGAGGTGTAGAAAAATCTGTATATTATACATGCAGTCAGTGTGATGTAGTAGTTAAAGTATTAGAGGCGGACTGATGTGGGCTGGATTCAAATCACCATCCAGCTATTAAACTCATGCTTTAAGTATGAACCAGTTATTCTCTCTCAGCCTAACTGACCCTACAGTGTTAATGTGAGGATAAAATGATGAGAGAATCATGTATACTACACTGAGGTCCTTACAGAACTGGTGGGATAAAAATGTGGTAGACATGTGAAACAACACAATTGGGTATACCATTGATCTGCCAGATGCCAAAGCAGCTATCGTTAGACTAATTATTTATTTGGTAATGTTAATCATTTTAATAATAATAATAATAATAAACTTATTTATATCTCGCCCTCCCCACCGAGGCAGGCTCAGGGCGGCTCACAAGACATGGTGTGTACCATGATTACAATAAATACAATGCATAATAAAATGCAGTTAATAAAATACAGTTAAAAGACAGTTACATAAATAATTTAAAAACCACAATAGATTAGAGGTGCTACAGTACAGTAATATATATATCAAGATGGCCAGATGTCACTTTCAGGGTTCCACGTTATAAGCTTGTTGAAAGAGGACAGTTCTATAAGCCCTGCGGAACTGGTTAAAGTCCCGGAACTGGTTTTAGTCTTTTAGTTGCTTTTTATGTTCCTTTGGTCAACAATGTTCTCCTGTTTTGCAGTGGATATCACAGTTCCTATCAAGCTGGTTTTATTTTACTGTGTTTTATTTACTTTTGTAAAACTTCTTGAGGGAGGAAAAAGGGATGTGCGTAAAATTTCAGTTGCATTCTAAAAAGCTAGGAAATTACATAGCATGAAAGTGACTCTGGATGCGTTACCTCAGTAATAGTCCACATAAACTGAAGAGATTATAATGTAAGCAGCAGAAACATAAAGTTCTCCGCCTTCTGCGGAGCAGTAATTCAGAGATAAATGATAGCATCCCAGGGAGGACCTTGAAGCTGTAATATTTGGGTACAAATACTCCCTTTTAACGTCCTTTTTGACTTTTATGTAGAGTCTTTCTTCACAGCCCTGTCTAACTGGATTACCTCAGTTATTTGGGTGTGATCTCCCCCTGCTGCTCTGCTGTGGCAAATCCATTAAAGATGCTGTTCACAGGGAGACGCACTTTCTGCCTGCCATCCTGCCTGAAACTTATAGGTGACAAGGAACAGCTTCAGTCACTTCCTGTGGTGATTATAACAGAACATAATAGGCAATGTGGACAGGGCAGAGCTAGCCCACAAGGGGGGAATACATGGGGAAACTTTTATTGTCAGGGCTTAGAAGCAAAAAAAAAAAAAAAAGAAAAACAATCTAAATGGCATAAAATGGCAACCTGTGTCTTTTTAATATTAATTCAGGGAATGGGGGAGATGGTCCTTTTATTCAGCTGCAGCCAACATTATAGTCTTGCGACACTTTCAGTGAACATACTGCGGCATTAGCTTTCATCAGCTTGAGCCTATGTCATCAATGCATGAAGTGTTACAGTCAGTTGGCAGAAGAATTTATACCCACAATTTTCAAAAGCAGAAGGATGCAGGTAGTTGGGGATGTACTGCAAAGAGAAGCCAGAAGAATGTTATGTTAATCACCCAAAGGGTGATTAACATGTGGAATTCACTGCCACAGGAGGTGGTGGCGGCCACAAGCATGGCCACCTTCAAGAGGGGGTTAGATAAAAATATGGAGCACAGGTCCATCAGTGGCTATTAGCCACAGTGTGTGTGTGTGTGTGTGTGTGTATTTATTTATTTATTTTTGGCCGCTGTGTGACACAGAATGTTGGACTGGATGGGCCATTGGCCTGATCTAACATGGCTTCTCTTATGTTCTTATGTTATGGTCAAAACAGAAAAACAGAAAACAGTCGGACTCAGAGTTAGTGTGGATCAGTCCCAACTTTTGATAAATTAATGAGTCCATACATAAACTGTTAATGTTTATAGTGAGCTAACAATCCCAAGGCCCTGCTGAAATCCAAGTCTATTCTGCAACTTTTTCCTCCTTTGAAACTTTCCTGCTCCAGTTCTGCGGCTGTTATATCTATTGTTGAATATCCAGAGGTTTAGTTGGTCCCATATTAGTTTCTGAGTGTGTCCATTTTATAATGTTTGATTTGTGTCCATTTGTTCGCTTGGAGACAGTCTAGTCTGGCAAGTGTAAATGACAGAAGAGTATTTTGTGGTCTGGTTAGTTATCCAACAGTGCTTTCTGTTTTAAGACATTGGAACTGGATAACAGCATCCCAAATGTTATGGAAAGGGAAGGAAAGGTCCCATGTGCAAGCGCCAGTTGTTTCCGACTCCGGGGTGACGTTGCTTTCACAACGTTTTCACGACAGACTTATTTATGGGGTGGTTTGCCATTGCCTTCCTCAGTTTTTTTACACTTCCCTCCCAGCAAGCTGGGTACTCATTTTACCAACCTCGGAAGGATGGAAGGCTGAGTCAACCTTGGCCGGCTACCTGAATCCAGGTTCTGCCAGAATTGAACTCCGGTCGTGAGCAGAGAGTTCAGACCACAGTACTGCAGTACTGCTGCTTTACCACTCTGTGCCATAGGACCAGTAAAATGTTATGACTGCTGTTTAAAGTACGAGGTTTAGGTAAATGATGTGTTACTCGGGATTTCTTTAGAACAGGGATGGCCACACTTGCTTAATGCAAGAACCACATAGAATAAATGTTAAATGTTTGAGAGCCACAAGACATGAACCAATATTATACTCACATCTTTATTTAAACTCTTTATTTTCCTTGTACAAAATGATAAAATACATATGTATGCATTTTATAACATAACCATGCTAACCTATTTATTTATAATGGTCATAGACGAGCAAACAATTAATAAAAGTCCAATTCATAACCAATAAAAGGTGATATAAATATACAATAATTATTACACACTAAAATATGATACCACCTAAAATATACATAAAATACGAATAAGACACTGACACTGAAAATGTAAAATTAGTGTTAAAACCAAGGATGAACTAAAAACCCTGTCTAAACCTCTTTGTTTCTTCCCTTAATAAATAAATTATTTGTTCACTGCCTAAGCCAGCATTTGAAGCAGTAAAATCAGACAAAATTAAAACTGATGGTCCATAAAATCATACACAAAAAGCATAAAATGCTATTATAAAACTACAGATATAACAAAACATGGCCGTTACAGTCAACAGATTGGCAAAGGTGTTTAGCCATTTCCTGACTGAATCATTAGAGTTTTCCTTACTCTTGTGGCAAGCCAGCCAAATTTTGCTAATTTGTATGTCACCTCAGGGTTCCTATCGCTAAGAAGATTCTTAAGGAGTTGCAATTTTTGGCTACTGGTAAAAAGTATGGCTGTGGAAAATGGAAGTCGGAGACTTAAAAAAAAAACAAAACCTGGAGATAATAACACTCCTCATAAGACCAGCATACAGAAAGGTTAAGGCAGGGGTCTCAAACATGCAGTTTGGGGGCCGAATCAGGTCCCCAGAGGGCTCCTATCAGGTCCCTGAGCAACTGGCTGTCATCTGCTTCCTTCTCCTTCTCTTTTGCTTCCTTCTGCATAACAGTTTGCTTTGCAAGGCTTGCTCAATCGCACAGAAGCTACAGAGCAAAGCCTCTATTTTCTCCATTGGCTGAGGCTCCTCCCTTGGGGAGGAGGAATAGTTTGCTTTGCCATGCTCTCTCAATTGCACAGCAGAGCTACAGAGCCAAGCCTCTCTTCCTTCTATTGGCTGAGGCTCCCCACCCCCATCCCCTGGGGAAGGAAGGAAAGAGCCAGAGCTTCCTTTGCTCAGGTCCCTGAATAGGAGAAATACAAAGAAAGCATCTTTAAGACCAATGAGTGCTAATGTTTTAAGCATGTAAAGTTTTTTTTTAAAATTGTGTTTGTCTGTGTTCTTTATAAAAATTATATCTCTTGCTACCTAATCTTAAATAGGTACACACATGACCCGGCCTGACATGGCTCAGCCCAACCCGACATGACCTGGCCCAACAAGGTCTCGTTTATGTCAGATCTGGCCCTCATAAGAAATGAGTTCAATACCCCTGGGTTAAGGGATTATTTTTTTGGCACCAGGGGGAGAAGGAAACACATATGTACCATATAAATCACTGACCTCCTTTTGCATCATTATGCATCTCTCTTTGCCTTGACACCAAAGTTAGTAAATACAGCGCCTACAAGAGCTATGAAACTATGGGGGAACCCTGCATCACCCTCTTTAATTCCATCCCTCCTTCCAGTGGCTCCCTCAGCCCTTGAGCTTTCTTTCCCCACTAGGTCTCTGGGCTACTTCTGTGGTGGAGGAGAAGAGCTTTCAAGACTGCCTATTTCCCCCTCCTTCCCCGCTTCAGTCACAGTGGAAATAGTCACCTGCCTATGGGTCAGCACTCAGAGGCTGACTGGGGGTCCCAATGCCGAGCATGCTCACTTTTGAATAAGCCTGCTTTAAGTTCCTCCTTGACCTTCAGGAGCCACGCAATATGTATGAGAGAGCTGTATATGGCTCCTGAACCGCAGTTTGGCCACCCCTTCTATATAATTTCCAGAAGCAAATTAATACACATCAGAGTGGTTGTATAGTTCAAGAAAATGGCATTATTTATCTCACAACAACAGATTCTACAAACTAAATAGGCATTAGTACTTTTCTGTAGTTTAATTCATGGTGGTAGGCTTCCCAATCCTCAGGTCCCAGAGGGGGGGATCCCCCGGTTTTACAGGCTTCCCCCCGCCCCCACAGCCACCATGCAGCTCTAGATCTCCGGCAGGTTTAGAAACCTGCAAACAGGTTTCAAAATGTGTGTGTCTGTGTGCCTTTAAAGTTGAGCAGGAAGTACTTCATGGGAAGGGTCAGCAACACAGTCCCTTGGTTTGTTTTACTTTCATTTCAGAGCAACTAAGTGTGTGTGTGTGTGTGAGAGAGAGAGTAGCGTAGCCTCTGTTCTTTTCAGATGTCGTTGTGGAGGAACCAGATCCAGTGTGTGTGTGTGTGTGTGAGAGAGAGAGAGAGAGGGTTGCCAATCCCCAGGTTTGGAGGCCCTCCCCCCGCTTTGGGGTCATCAGAAAGCGGCATGGCAGGGGAAGGAAATGTCTGGAAAAGGACAGGAAAGGTCCCCTGTGCAAGCGCCAGTCGTTTCTGACTCTGAGGTGATGTTGCTTTCACAACATTTTCATAGCAGACTTTTTACGGGGTGGCTTGCCATTGCCCTCCCCAGTCATCTACACTTTCCCCTCAGCAAGCTAGGTATTCATTTTACCAACCTCAGAAGGATGGAAGGCTGAACCAACCTCAAGCCGGCTACTTTAAAACCCAGCTTCCACTGGGGATCGAACTCAGGTTGTGAGCAGAGTTTAGGACTGCAGTACTGCAGCTTTAACACTGTGCCATGGGGCACTGGGCAGTTATTCCCTATGGAAAACGATTCCCATAGGGAATAATGGGGAATTGATCTGCATGTATCGGGGGCTCTGGGGGGGTTGTTTTTTGAGGTAGAGGCACCAAATTTTCTGTATAGCATCTAGTGTCTCTCCCCAAATTACTCCCCAGGTTTCAAAATTATTGGACTGGGGAGTCCAATTCTATGAGCCCCAAAAGAAGGTGCCCCTATCCTTCATTATTTCCTACGGAAGGAAGGCATTTAAAAAGGTGTGTTGTCCCTTTAAATGTGATGGCCAGAATTCCCTTGGAGTTCGATTATGCTTGTCACACCCTTGCTCCTGGCTCCGCCTCCAATGTCTCTTGGCTCCACCCCCAAAGTACCCAGATATTTCTTGAATTGGACTTGGCAACCCTGCATGGTGGTGATTTGTGGAATTCATTGTTGAAAATTAATTCAAATTAAATAATTAATTTGCTAGTCTAAAGAAAAGTTTTTGTTGCTTGTATTTTGGCAGTCTTGAGACTCTATTACCTTTTATGGACTTGAGACTCTGCCACCTTTTATGTTTAGATTCTCTCTAGAAGGCACAATTGATACATGCTTACAGATTTTTTCTCAGGACCATCTACAACAAGGGTGTCAAACATATGGCCTGAGGGATGCACCTAGCTGTCCAGGGATTTAATAAGGCCTACAGTTCTTTTCTCCCCTCCTGTCCTCACCCTTTGAAACTTCAAGACTGCCAAAGTTCCCAGCTCCTTCTGCCTTGTCTTTGTCGGCTCCAGCAGGAAGCTCTTTTGGGCTTGCAGCTTTGTAAAGAAAATGCAGAATGACTATGGGAGTAGTCTATCTGGGCCCAGAGACCCTAATGGAAAATCCATTCCACATTTGCCTTTCAACTTCTTCTGTGCCGCAATGTATTTCAATAGAGTGCAGCTCGTAGTTTCACTTTCCAGTATTTGTATGAGCAGTTGAAGCTATTGCTTGTTGGAGTTGTCTCTTTGCAAATAAGGAGCTGATGCTTTGAGCCAGCTTGTTTCTACTGAATGGATCTGAGAACTGGTGCCTAATGAGTACTCTAACCTGGGAACTGATAGCCAGAGGCTAATATTACACTGGAGAGTCATTGTCAATCTGAGAAAATCCAGGGTGGGAGGAGAGAACCTTGCAATGCCCCGCCATTTCATATTTTTCTAGGCTCAGAGAGCATTTTATATTTTTAGTTCATATTTTTAGTTTCTGCTATGATCCTTGTACTTTTTCTTGATGTTTCATTTTAAAAATTGCATTGCCAAATCCTGCTATCCCCTCACCTTTTCATTTTAAACAAAATATCACAAGAGTTTTAAGCATGCTTGTATTTTAAGTTTTAAAAAAATCTTTAATTGTGTTTGTATCCTTTATAACGTTTATATCTCCACTACCTGGCACTACATTTCATGACATGCATGGCCCAGCCCCACAAAGTCCCATTTATATCAGATCTGACCCTTGTATCAAATGAGTTTGACATCCCTATTCTATGGCATTACATTCCATTGAAGTCTGAATCCCCACCCTCCTCAGGCTCCACCCCAAAAATCTCCAGATATTTTCCAGCCCAGTGCTGCCATCCCTACCAACTGACCTTAGCTAGACCACAAATAGAAACTGAAAAAAGTAATAATTCGATGCCTGCAGCCTGCAGCAACGCTGCTAGGCTGCAGTAGCAAGGTTTGCCTCCCTGGGAGGGAAGGGAGGATCTACAGCCCGTTTGGGCACGTATTTGAGGGGGCAGGGCCAGGCCATTGTAACGGCCAGATCTCTGCTCCCTGCTTCAGTCTCGACAACGATCGGCCTTCCCGCCCACCCTGTTTGTTATGTAAGTGATTGCTGGTCGTCTCATGTTTGGGGGGCCGGGTAGGAATTTTTCGCTCCCCAGCTGATTGGCAGTTGCTGGGGTGTGCTTTTTGCCTACCCTACATAGCAAAACAGTGGATTGTGCATTTGGCTATCGAGAGATGCTGCTAAATAGGTTGGTCCCTTTAGTTTGGCAGGTTTTTCTGGATTAGGGTACTATGCAGCTAGGGGAGGACCATGAAGCATCCCCCTTTTGGGGAATTTGGGGTCTGGCATGATCAACCTTGGGGTTTGATGATCCGGGGTGGGGAGAATGCAGACTGTCCTGGAGGCTCGACTAGAGGGTGTCTTCCATTGAGACGTGCGTCTCCAGCTGCTCAGACACCAATCGTGAAACTGGCAATCCTTTTTGTCCTTCTGAAAGAGTCTTGCTGTTCCCCAGGAGAGCCCTTCCTGCAGTTTGAGAATCACTGGTTCTGAAACTCCACATCGGCCAATTATGTGAAGGTGAAAAAATTCCTACCTGGCCCCTAATAAGGCGACCGGTTGAAACCTGTACTTCCAAGGGGAGGGCGGGCGGGCAGAGAGCCCAAACGAAGTGCGAAGCTCTGGGCGGGGCCGGGGCTTATATAGCCCCGACGCCGCGCCCAGAGAAGAGTCCCGGATGTGCCGGGCTGAACGTTCTGCCGCTCCCTCCTTCCGAGGGGGCAAAGACGGCCCCCAGCCTGAACGCCGGCGATGCCGGCTTGGCTGGGAAGGGGCCGGGCCTTCCTAGGCTGTAGTGATGTCAAAATCAAAGTGCTGGTTGCTCTTTAATACCTTTTATGGTCTCCTCCTTATCAAACTGCATCTCCTAGTGTACTTTTCTGCCATCTGTGTTCTTCAGATATGCTTCTTCTTTGGGTGGCTTTTCTTCTCCTTGTTCACTCAGCAAGAGTTATATCACTGGCTTTTTCTGTGATTGGAATGGCTTACCAGAATGGGTGTGGAGGACTCCTTCATCTACTGCATTTAGGACTGTGCGTAAAATAGTTTCTGAGAGCATTTGATGGAGAATTTTGGTAGAGCTGGCTGTGTTTTTAATTCTGGGTTCAATACTATGGCTCCTTTCCACTGAGCTGGATCCTGCGAGTGTCTTCTATTAAATCTTCTTCCAATGAAGAAAGGCTTCCTATAATAAAAATGTCTTTTTTACTAGTTCTTTTTAAAAGGTTTTCTAACTTTCTTTATTGATATAACAATTAAGTTCACAAAAACCATATCCAGTACAGTGACATAAACTATTACAAAGAAAAAGTAACTATACAGTGAATAATAACTATTCATTTACATCAGTGTGTTTTCATGTATAAATAAAGAATATTTGCATAGTAACAATAAATATTTTGTATCCTAAACTCTGATATGACTCTTACGATGGCTATATATCAAACAGATTATAACCGTTACTACAATTGAGACCATTCGTCTGATATAAATTTTTGATTTGCCAAATATTCTAGTACTGGATTCCATTTTTCATCAAAATCTAAGTTTTAAAGGAACTTGCATTGTTCTATAAACGCTGCCTGTAATATTCTCCATAATGTATTGGCCTCACAGTTTATTGAACCATAACAAGAATGGAGCCTTTGGATTTTTCCACCTGGAAGCTATTGCTGTCCCAGCTGCTACTATTAATATGTCTATTTCTCAATGGACTTGAACCCAGTGGTCAGTACTTTAAGAGCAATGTTTCAGGACGAAAAGGAACTTCACACCCTGTTATCTTTTTTTTATGTGTGACAAGATTTATTTCAAAAAAATTGTTGTATTTCTTCACACGACCACCAACAGTGGGCATATGTTCCAGTTTGTTTATAAGCTTTCCAACACTTCAGACTATATTTTGAAGATATATGAGAGGCTTTGAGTCAGGGGTCCTCAAACTACGGCCCGCGGGCCAGATGCGGCCCGCTGAGGACGTTTATGCGGCCCGCCGGGTTATGGCAAAATCAGACCGGAAGTGACGTTCGACCTAAACTCGCATTAGCAATGCACACTTCCGGCACTGGGCTGAGGCGGCGGAGACAGAGTGTGAGGTGATACCGAGGTGAGGTGAGTTCCCAGGCCAAGGTGTGTGGTGTGGGGGAGAGAGATGCAGAAGACGGAGAACTGACGGCCCGCGGCCTTGTACAGTAACGGCAGTCCGGCCCTCCAACAGTCTGAGGGACAGTGAACTGGCCCCCTATTTAAAAAGTTTGAGGACCCCTGCTTTGAGTGGTGGTAGGTATCATCTTGTCATGACTTTGATTGAAGTTTGGTAGCTATTGTTGAAGAAATTAGTGGCTTTGGTTTCCATATCTGCATTCAGGTGTCTTCTAGCAGTGTGTTGCAACCCTTTTGCCACTGTTCGGTAGTGGTATTTTTTTCTTATTTTCTATGTTTAGTAATTTTTTATTAAGTAATGAAATTAGTCCATGATTTTGAGCAGTACATTCCTTCTCAACTACTGTTAGGGGTTTTATCATGATACTAGAAATTTTAAGTTTGACTAAGCTGAAAGTAAAGAAACCAAGGAACTGACTGACCTAATTTACACTCTAATTCTGCTTTCTGAAGTATACTATGTTTCAAAGAGATGTCAGTTATTCAATACATTTGTTGTTTAGACCAGTTTTTAAATATTGCAGAGTTTTGGCCTGGTGGAAACCAAATTTGATTTTAAAAAGTTGAGTATCTCAATAGTTGAGACACTAGATGTGTCATTTAGTATTCTATATATGGATAGATGGATATGTAAAATCATTTTGTAATATCTCCTAGGGCATTTTATTTGGATCATTTTATATTATTTCATCTAAATATTTCAGAAAAAATGTTGCATTATATATTTTAACCCAGTCTGTGGGATCTGGGGTCTGTAACATTTCTATGTGTGTGATAAATGCATTGCCTGATTATTAGTTCTTTTTTTAATGAAAGAGGAATTTAGCTTTGAACATCTTGGGGCGGGGGGGAGTCTTTCTCTGTTGAAGGAAAACATTGTAGAAGGGCATCATAAGAACCAGCCTCATGCTTTTTAAAAACTGTATTCTGTTGTTAGGTCCCTTGAGTCCAAGCTGATAAGTCAGGGTATAAATATTTTAAATAAGTAAAATTAAGCGTGATGGAAGAGAAGGATGGAAGTCATTGTGTGGCCCCTGATGGCTCCCTCTTCTTGCTTGTACTAGAATATAAATTGTCTGGGAGTGTCATAAACATAGCTTTTAAAATGTTTTTAATTATCTATTTGCTATTTTGTTGTTTATTGGTTGCCCTTCCTTCACCTGCATATGTTGCATGTGCAGCTCCCATGTTGCATGTGCAGCTCGTCTAACATAATATAAGTGAAGCTGGCTTACACTGAATCAGACCTCTGGTCTATCAAGCTCAGTGGTCTTCCAAGGTCTCAGACAGAGGTCTTTCATATCACTTCCTAGCTGATCCTTTTGGCTGGAGATGCTGAGGACTGGACATGGAGTCTTCTGCGTGCAAAACAGATGTTCTACTACTGAGCCACAGCCTCTCCTCAAAGTGTAAACACAAGCATTTGGAATGAGCTGTTATATTCAGAACAGCCTGATATACTTTATATTGCAGAGACACTTTAAAATTCCAGTATAGGAACCAATATGCTTTACTGCTTATTTATTATCAACTTCATTTATAGCAGGGGTGGCCAACGGTAGCTCTCCAGATGTTTTTTTGCCTACAACTCCCATCAGCCCCAGCCAGCATGGCCAACGGCTGGGGCTGATGGGAGTTGTAGGCAAAAAAAACGTCTGGAGAGCTACCGTTGGCCACCCCTGATTTATAGCCTACCTTTCCCTCTGATTTACAGTGCAATGCTAAGCAGGTCTACTCAGAATTCTACTGCAGCCTACTCAGTGGGCCTTACTTCCAGGAAAGTGTTCTTAGGATTTCACCGTTAAGCAATGCCAGACTAGAATGTCTGCAAACAGAAGTCTTTCTTATAAGAATGGGACAACAGACGTTGCATGCCTGCCCCCATTCATGCTGCTAGCAGTCTTCGACTCTGACCTAGATGGAGGGATCATTTTTAGGGGCAATGTCACACTCCAGAGCTGCTTGATATTTGGCCTTTCATTGGAAGTGTCATCAGAATGCCAATTAGTGTCAGTTAGCATGGCGGTTTCTGTCACATTTGCTAGAAAATGGCTGGAGTCCAGTGCTAACTCACATTTCACAGTCTGCAAGGGGAATGAAATCTGAAATTTATTGCAAAGTAGTGTTTTTTTTATTATGCAAAGTATTATAGTGAGAAATTAGGGGAGGGACGGTGGCTCAGTGGTAGAGCATCTGCTTGGGAAGCAGAAGGTCCCAGGTTCAATCCCTGGCATCTCCAACTAAAAGGGTCCAGGCAAGTAGGTGTGAAAAACCTCAGCTTGAGACCCTGGAGAGCTGCTGCCAGTCTGAGAAGACAATACTGACTTTGATGGACCGAGGGTCTGATTCAGTATAAGGCAGCTTCATATGTTCATATTTGGGAAGGGACAGTAGCTCAGTGGTAGAGCATCTGCTTAGGAAGCAGAAGGTCCCAGGTTCAATCCCTGGCATCTCCAAAAAAGGGTCCAGGCAAAAAGGTGTGAAAAACCTCAGCTTGAGACCCTGGAGAGCCGCTGCCAGTCTGAGAAGACAATACTGACTTTGATGGACCGAGGGTCTGATTCAGTATAAGGCAGCTTCATATGTTCCAGAATGATGGAGATGGCTTCTCTATAGCATGCACATAGCAAAAAGTTTCTTTACTTCTTTTAGGTCTATGTTTTCCCTCCTTCTATGGATGCATATTAAGCTTCCCACTGTTATATACCCACTGGATAATAGTGATTCTGCTACTGGGCTTAGTAAAAAGCATAATGTTTGCTGTGAGGTTAATAGGTAGTTAAACAAGGCACCATTCTTCTTAACTTCTCAATGGAAATTATTTAGTTCTTTTGAATGCTTGACCTCAATTTAACTTGACTATTATAGTTACAATCTACTTTAACACATAGGAGAGAATAATCCATATAACAACGTTTTGGGGGCATAATTTGTGGAAATGCAAAATGAGACAGCTTCTAAAGGATTTAGAGGGGAGGTCCCAATTAATGATACTCTAGCGATCACTAATTTTTATTCAATTTTAATTTTGTTCCTGCTTTTTTTTTGCGGCTAAACAATAAAGTTTAACCGTTGGAGATATAAGATTGTTAATCTAGATTCTGTCTTTTACATGTTGATTTATTGTGGTCACACACGATTATTGAAGCATGAATCCATTAGTTTACTGCAGAAATAAATACAAAGAAGTTTATACTTAATATACTCAAAGCAGTAGTTCAGTGGCTAGTTCCCTGGAAAGAAATACAGTACTTTGCTGCAGGATGCAATGAAAAAAAAATGGAAAGAAGTAGAGCTGCCAACTCCTGCTTGGAAAATACCTTGAGATTTAGGGGTTGAGCCTGGTGAGGGTGGAGTTTAGGAAGAGGAAATATCTTGGCAGTTATAATGTCAGCAAGTCCACCCTCCAAGATGTCACTTTCTTCAAGGAAACGAATGTCCATCATCTGGAGAACACTTGTAATCACAGGAGATCTCCATCCCGCACCTGGAGGCTAGCAGCCCATAATTTAACTGTGAGCTCTAGTAACTTATTCTCTTTAAAGATGTCCCACTTATCTTATTGGCAGTCAAACTGCAGATTTGCGGCATGTTTACAGTTATGAAGTTACGATCCTTTCCCAAGTTTGTCTCAGAGATATATCTGATTTAAGAAATCGTTATACTCTTTTGCGTATAATACACTACTGTGCAGCTATTCCCAGTACATATAATAGGGACATGGAGTGTGATGAGTATGAATCAAGTAGGGTTGCCAAGTCCAATTCAAGAAATATCTGGGGACTTTGGGGGTGGAGCCAGGAGACATTAGGGGTGGAGCCAAGATTAAGGCTATGACAAGCATAATTGAACTCCAAAGGGAGTTCTGGCCATCGCATTTAAAGGGACGGCACACCTTTTCAATTCCTTCCTTCTATAGGAAATAATGAAGGATAGGGGCACCTTATTTTGGGGCTCATAGAATTGGACCCCCTGATCCAATCTTTTTGAAACTTGGGGGATATTTTGGGGAGAGGCACTAGATGCTATGCTGAAAATTTGGTGCCTCTACCCCAAAAAACAGTTCCCTCAGAGCCCCAGATACCCGCAGATCAATTCTCCATGATTTTCTATGGGAATAAATCTCCATAGGGAATAACAGAGTTCCCAGCAGACATTTTCCTCCCCTCCCCCGCTTTCTGACAACCCTGAAGTGGGGGGAGGGCCTCCAAACCGGGGGATCCCCTGCCCCCACCTGGGGATTGGCAACCCTAGAGTCAAGGTAAGCTCAAAATCATAAAACAAGAATTTTGAACATTGCAGTCCAGGGAGTGAGTGAACTAAAGCGGGGTTACATTAGGATATTTTCAGTCAAAAAATTATGAAGTGTTTTGCTTGGGAAATGACAAACATGGAAGAAACAGAGTTGCTCTAATAGTGAGGCGAGATTTAGCGCGAGCCTTTGTGGCGATAATGCAAAGGCTAACCAAATAATATCAACCAGACTTAACAGAAAACTTATCAACACAACCTTCATTCAAGTTTACGTCCCAACTAGAGGTACTGAAGAGGAAGAAATCGAAAGCTTTTATGCAAGGGTCCACTGCAGACCGACATGGCTTTTATGCAAGGGTTCTACTGCAGTCTGACATGGTTACCTTCTAAAAGTACTATCAAATATTGTCAGAAAATTCGGGCTAGGAGCACAAACTGAAGCAGGAGAGCAACTCATAGAATTCTGTGATGACAACAAGTTGTTCATTGTGAACACATGTTTCAGGGCAACCAAACCGAAGTCTGTATACAGGGACATCATTGGGTGGCCAATACAGAAATCTAGAAGATTACATCATTGGAAGCAGAAGCTGGAGAAATTCCGTTATCTCCGCTAAAATGAGACCAAGAGCTGATTGTAGTAAAGACCATGAATTAATATCAAAACCAGAATAAATCTGAAGGGAAAAAACCCAAAACATTCATAGTGCAAAAATACAGCTTAAACAATATTCCTGAAGAGTTTAAAGATCGTGTAAAGAGCAGATTTGCATTACTAAGTTAAAGTGAATGGAAACTTCAAGTATTATGAGTTGAAGCTAGAGGTATTATCAAGGAGGAATGTGCAAAGACTATTCCTGTAGCCAAAAGAAACGTCTCAGTTTCTGACCGAGGAAACTCTTAGAATTGCTAAAGAAGGACAAGAAGCAAAAGTAAAAGGTGACAGAAATAGAATCAGAAGTCTTAGTGCAGCATTCCATCAACTGGCACCTAAAGAGAGAGAGAACTGTTATAATAACCAGTGTAAAGAAACAGAAGAGATTAACAAAAAAAAAAAAGGGGGGGGGAGAAAAAGGAAAAACAAGATATCTGTTCTACAAGATCCAAGAAATTAAGGGAAATTTTAAAGCATGGTTAGGCATGCTGAAAGATTAACATGGAAAAAACATTAATTGAACAGGACAAAATAAAAAGATGGGAACAACCAGGCCACAACCAGGCCGAAATTTGCCCCCCGCCCCCTCTTTTTTTTAAAACTCACTTTCACGCCCCCCCCCTTCCCTTCCCTTCGCAGCGCTGCAAAGCAGCACTGCGCTCCATCGCCCACCCCCCCAGCTTATCCTTACCCCCCTCCTTCCGTTGCGGGCTGCAAGCCAGCACCGCACTCCCACCCCCCGCTGCCATTGCCACTGCTGCCAGGGGGAGGGGTGGAGTTGGACCTCATGCATGTCTCCGTAGTCGAGACCCAGCTGGGGTATTTTGGCCTGTTTCATGGCTACTCCATGACAGGACTTGACCAGATAACCTTCTCCATTGGTGCCCTGCAGGGAATGCTCCTGGAGCCCTGCCGACTGAGCCTGCCCATCTGTCTGCATCTGCTGGAGCTGCCCCCCCCCCGCCCCCGCTGATTTCCATGTCTTGGCAAAGGGCTTTGGCATGTCTGCAAAAGGCTCCCTTCCCACGCTGTCCCCCAGACCACCAACAGGGCTTCAGACACCCCCCGCTAAAAGCCAAGTGTGGGGACAAGGGGGCCTGGGAGGATCTGTCCCCAGTGGCAGTGCCCACAGAAGGGCAGCCCTGCTCTGGGAAGGGGGATTTGGGGCACATGGCTTCCAGCAGCCCCAACGGTGCCCGAGGGAGGGCTCTGGGCCGCTTGTAGGGGAGGAGTAGAGGGGGCCACCATCAACCTCCACCTGGCCAGGCAGGTTGGCCTTCCCCAGGCCTGGCTCCCCTCATTCTTCACCAATCAGAACCCCCTGCGTGCTGCTGCTCAGTGTCCTGTGGCATCAGAGCAGGGGGCACTGGGTGGAGGCAGATTTTTTTTGAGGGGGAGTACATGGGGGAAAACAGGTTTGATTTTCACTTTTTAACATTTCAAACGAGAAAAAAACAACACATTACCCACATAGAACCAAGCTGGAGTGCAGGAGCACCTTTAAGACCAACAACATTTCATTCAAGGCTCAGGGTGACCCACCAGAATCTACTCCCCCCCCTTGCGTAATGACTTTCCCTCCAGCTGTCCAACACAAAAGCTGCAATCCTAAGCAAACTTACTAGTGAGTAAGCCCCACTGAACTCAGTTGGACTCCTGAGTCACAGACTGCGCTGCAAATCTCTGCCCCCTATTCCAGGTCTTGTGGCCTGCCAGAGAGACTTTCTCTGTCCCACTTTCCATCTGCTTTGTAAAGTCAGCTTGCATTATGTGTTGGGCTGGTATTGCACACCTTTGGCTTTTGAATTTGCTTTTAAACATACCATATTTTACACTTACCTCAGGCACACCATCTTTGGTGGGGGGGCCAGGCTCACTGAAAGGTGAGGGAAGGAGGAGGAAGGAGAACAGCATGGAGGAGGGCACACGTAGTTAGCTTTGCCTAGGGTGCTAAAAAGTCTAGGTCCAGCCCTGCCTGAACAGCATACTCAAGATTGCTACAGCACAGACATTGTCTCCGGATTTTGATGCAATAATTCAGAGCAAGATGTTTCAGTTATCAGAGACTGTTAAACAAAATATTTCAAGCATGCTAATGCTTTAAACATGTTTTATTTTAAGTTTTTTTTTAAAAAAAAAACTCTTTGTGTTTGTCTGTGCCCTTTATATAAGTTTATATCTCTGCTATCTGGCATTACATTTTAGGACACACATGACCTGGCCTGACAAGGTTCCATTTATGTCAAGTCCATCCCTCATAACAAATGAGTGACACTCTTGTATGATAGTATTCCCCATTACTATGTATGGGTGTGAAAGTTAGACGATGAAGAAAGCTGACAAGATGAACATTGACTCATTTGAAATGTAGTGTTGGAAGAGAGTTTTAGTGATATTATGGATCACCTGAAAGACAAATGAGGCTTTTTTTGGTAGCAGGAACCCCTTTGCGTATTAGGCCACACACCCCTAATGTAGCCAATCCTCCTGAAGCTTACAGCAGGCACTGTACTAAAAGCCCTGTAAACTCTTGAAGGATTGGCTACATCAGGGGGGTGTGGCCTAATGTGCAGAGGAGTTCCTGCTACAAAAAAAGTCCCGAATAAGTGGGCTGTAGATCAAATCAAGCCTGAACTCTCCCTAGAAGCTAAAATGACCAAAATGAGCCTGTTGTACTTTGGTCACATTGTACAAGTGTCACATTGTACAAGTGACTGTATTGGAAGTTACACTATATTTTAAAATTGTTTTGAACTGTCAGATTGTTTTAATGATTTTATTGTATCTTGTTCTTAATACAATATTTTGTCAATTGTTGTTAGCCGCCCTGAGCCCGCTAGGGGAGGGCGGGATATAAATGCAACAAACAAACAAATAAATCCTATGCATAGTTACTCTAGTCTTTTGCATATTGGTTTCGATTGGTTTAGTCTGGAGTAACTCTGCATGGGATTGTACTGAATATTCCCAGTTTGTCAGTTGAGGTATTTACAAAATAATGTTACCTTTCCATGCCTGGGTTTGTAGTTCCTTAAAAACAAATATTGCATATGTCTGTGCCTAACAAAAAGTTACATTTTGGGCACAAGGTGCATGATTGTATTTGCCACCCCCCCTCCCCCCAGGGTGCCACTGGACTACCAGCAGCAACTCTAGTTTTGCACCCAAAGGTGTGGTACATGTGAGAATCCTACTTGCAGCAAGCTACATACCCTAGTATATAGCTCTTATTTTTCTCTGTTGTTTCTTCTCTGGAGTGTTTGTTCTGTGTAGAGTTTTTGAGTTAATGAGCCTGTGTTTTCTAGCTCATTCGATTCCTGGTCTGTGACAAAATCCAGTTTTAATTCTTAATATTAAACTTTCTCTCAATAATTTTTTTTATTACATTAGTCAGAGATTTTCTCCTAAAACCGAAGCAGTTGCATCTTCAGCCTCTCATGTACACCTGAATACCTATGCTCACTGAGAATGGCATTAATTGTATATTTCTCCTCTTCTCATGGGGCTGACCCCAGGGCTTGTCCTGTTAGGCCATACCCCTTGTCGTTCTAGTTTGCTCAAGTTTGTTTCCAATAAAGCGGCCCAGTTTATCCAACACACTGTGTCAACCTCTTCATTCCGACTGGGGGGGGGGGCAAATCGGCCCCTCCTAGCCAAGCTGGCATCGCCAGCAATAGGCTGGGGGCTGTCAGTTGCCGGCCCGGAAGGAGGGAAGGCTTACCGCTTGTCCCGGGCATCCGGGAGCTGGCTCTGGGCGTGGCGTTGGGGCTATAAAAGCCCTGGTCCCGCCCAGAAGCACGCAGTTGCTTCTCGGCTCTCTGCCCGCCCTTGGCAGTACAGGTTGATTACCGGTCGCCTTATTAGGGGCCAGGCAGGAATTTTTTCATCTTCACAAAATTGGCCTATGTAAAGTTTTTTTTGCCTAATTTGTACTGCTTTGTAGTGTTAGGAAGCTTGGAGGGAGTTTTGTTAGTTTGGTCGCTAGGCAGGATGAGGTATTGGCCACAGTGTTTTTTAGGGGAGCACCTATGGCTCAGCACCAGTTGGTGTGGGTGGTCTGTATGAACTGCAGATGGGCTGTGCGGCTCAATGCGGGGAGTGCAGATCACGGCAAAGCCTCACCAGGGCGGATCTTTCCAGAGGGATTGATGCTAGCCCAGGTGGAGGCGGGCTTTGGGCCTGGCTGCTCAGCACCAGCCAGAATACTGGGCTTGTGCTGGGGGCAGGGTGGCTCGCCCTCCCAGGACAAGGCGGGGTCATGGGGCTGACCCCAGGGCTTGTCCTGTTAGGCCATACCCCTTGTCGTTCTAGTTTGCTCAAGTTTGTTTCCAGTAAAGCGGCCCGGTTTATCCAACACACTGCGTCAGCCTCTTCATTCCGACTGGGGGGGGGGGGGGCAACTCCTCTTCGCTAGTCATTGCACTTTTTTTAAAAAAGGAATTTAGCATTCTACCAGACACAGAATTGTATGATTACCGTTAGTGGTGTCCAGAAGCTTGGGTGACGATATGGCGAAAGAGTGGATTGTATTTAATTAACTACAAGTGGATATCTGCTTGCAGAACAGAACTTTTCTCTTTACTTCTCTTGCTTTCTCTTTCCCTTTCTCTTCCCTCTCTTCCCCTCTCTGCAGAACAGGACTTTTCTCTTTACTTCTCTTGCTTTCTCTTTCCCTTTCTCTTCCCTCTCTTCCCCTCTCTGCAGAACAGGACTTTTCTCTTTCCTTCTCTTGCTTTCTCTTTCCCTTTCTCTTCCCTCTCTTCCCCTCTCTGCAGAACAGGACTTTTCTCTTTCCTTCTCTTGCTTTCTCTTTCCCTTTCTCTTCCCTCTCTTCCCCTCTCTGCAGAACAGAACTTTTCTCTTTACTTCTCTTGCTTTCTCTTTCCCTTTCTCTTCCCTCTCTTCCCCTCTCTGCAGAACAGGACTTTTCTCTTTACTTCTCTTGCTTTCTCTTTCCCTTTCTCTTCCCTCTCTTCCCCTCTCTGCAGAACAGGACTTTTCTCTTTCCTTCTCTTGCTTTCTCTTTCCCTTTCTCTTCCCTCTCTTCCCCTCTCTGCAGAACAGGACTTTTCTCTTTACTTCTCTTGCTTTCTCTTTCCCTTTCTCTTCCCTCTCTTCCCCTCTCTGCAGAACAGGACTTTTCTCTTTCCTTCTCTTGCTTTCTCTTTCCCTTTCTCTTCCCTCTCTTCCCCTCTCTGCAGAACAGGACTTTTCTCTTTCCTTCTCTTGCTTTCTCTTTCCCTTTCTCTTCCCTCTCTTCCCCTCTCTGCAGAACAGGACTTTTCTCTTTCCTTCTCTTGCTTTCTCTTTCCCTTTCTCTTCCCTCTCTTCCCCTCTCTGCAGAACAGGACTTTTCTCTTTCCTTCTCTTGCTTTCTCTTTCCCTTTCTCTTCCCTCTCTTCCCCTCTCTGCAGAACAGGACTTTTCTCTTTCCTTCTCTTGCTTTCTCTTTCCCTTTCTCTTCCCTCTCTTCCCCTCTCTGCAGAACAGGACTTTTCTCTTTCCTTCTCTTGCTTTCTCTTTCCCTTTCTCTTCCCTCTCTTCCCCTCTCTGCAGAACAGGACTTTTCTCTTTCCTTCTCTTGCTTTCTCTTTCCCTTTCTCTTCCCTCTCTTCCCCTCTCTGCAGAACAGGACTTTTCTCTTTACTTCTCTTGCTTTCTCTTTCCCTTTCTCTTCCCTCTCTTCCCCTCTCTGCAGAACAGGACTTTTCTCTTTCCTTCTCTTGCTTTCTCTTTCCCTTTCTCTTCCCTCTCTTCCCCTCTCTGCAGAACAGGACTTTTCTCTTTCCTTCTCTTGCTTTCTCTTTCCCTTTCTCTTCCCTCTCTTCCCCTCTCTGCAGAACAGAACTTTTCTCTTTACTTCTCTTGCTTTCTCTTTCCCTTTCTCTTCCCTCTCTTCCCCTCTCTGCAGAACAGGACTTTTCTCTTTACTTCTCTTGCTTTCTCTTTCCCTTTCTCTTCCCTCTCTTCCCCTCTCTGCAGAACAGGACTTTTCTCTTTCCTTCTCTTGCTTTCTCTTTCCCTTTCTCTTCCCTCTCTTCCCCTCTCTGCAGAACAGGACTTTTCTCTTTACTTCTCTTGCTTTCTCTTTCCCTTTCTCTTCCCTCTCTTCCCCTCTCTGCAGAACAGGACTTTTCTCTTTCCTTCTCTTGCTTTCTCTTTCCCTTTCTCTTCCCTCTCTTCCCCTCTCTGCAGAACAGGACTTTTCTCTTTCCTTCTCTTGCTTTCTCTTTCCCTTTCTCTTCCCTCTCTTCCCCTCTCTGCAGAACAGGACTTTTCTCTTTCCTTCTCTTGCTTTCTCTTTCCCTTTCTCTTCCCTCTCTTCCCCTCTCTGCAGAACAGGACTTTTCTCTTTCCTTCTCTTGCTTTCTCTTTCCCTTTCTCTTCCCTCTCTTCCCCTCTCTGCAGAACAGGACTTTTCTCTTTCCTTCTCTTGCTTTCTCTTTCCCTTTCTCTTCCCTCTCTTCCCCTCTCTGCAGAACAGGACTTTTCTCTTTCCTTCTCTTGCTTTCTCTTTCCCTTTCTCTTCCCTCTCTTCGCCTCTCTGCAGAACAGGACTTTTCTCTTTCCTTCTCTTGCTTTCTCTTTCCCTTTCTCTTCCCTCTCTTCCCCTCTCTGCAGAACAGGACTTTTCTCTTTCCTTCTCTTGCTTTCTCTTTCCCTTTCTCTTCCCTCTCTTCCCCTCTCTGCAGAACAGAACTTTTCTCTTTACTTCTCTTGCTTTCTCTTTCCCTTTCTCTTCCCTCTCTTCCCCTCTCTGCAGAACAGGACTTTTCTCTTTCCTTCTCTTGCTTTCTCTTTCCCTTTCTCTTCCCTCTCTTCCCCTCTCTGCAGAACAGGACTTTTCTCTTTCCTTCTCTTGCTTTCTCTTTCCCTTTCTCTTCCCTCTCTTCCCCTCTCTGCAGAACAGGACTTTTCTCTTTCCTTCTCTTGCTTTCTCTTTCCCTTTCTCTTCCCTCTCTTCCCCTCTCTGCAGAACAGGACTTTTCTCTTTACTTCTCTTGCTTTCTCTTTCCCTTTCTCTTCCCTCTCTTCCCCTCTCTGCAGAACAGGACTTTTCTCTTTCCTTCTCTTGCTTTCTCTTTCCCTTTCTCTTCCCTCTCTTCCCCTCTCTGCAGAACAGGACTTTTCTCTTTCCTTCTCTTGCTTTCTCTTTCCCTTTCTCTTCCCTCTCTTCCCCTCTCTGCAGAACAGGACTTTTCTCTTTCCTTCTCTTGCTTTCTCTTTCCCTTTCTCTTCCCTCTCTTCCCCTCTCTGCAGAACAGGACTTTTCTCTTTACTTCTCTTGCTTTCTCTTTCCCTTTCTCTTCCCTCTCTTCCCCTCTCTGCAGAACAGGACTTTTCTCTTTACTTCTCTTGCTTTCTCTTTCCCTTTCTCTTCCCTCTCTTCCCCTCTCTGCAGAACAGGACTTTTCTCTTTCCTTCTCTTGCTTTCTCTTTCCCTTTCTCTTCCCTCTCTTCCCCTCTCTGCAGAACAGGACTTTTCTCTTTCCTTCTCTCAGTGCACTGCCTGAAACCTTGTCCTCGTTGGAGGAAGACTTCTTGTGCCAGTACAACCTGCTACTGTTAGCTGAACAAAGCAGTGTGCAAAGCGAGACAGGTCCTTGCCTTCAAATAGTTTTACAGTCTCAAACAAGTAAAGGGGAAGCCAGGAGGAAGGGAAAGAGGAGAAAAGGGATTGATGGCGGGTTATATGTAGTCCAAATCCCTTATCAACAATAGTGTCTGAGCAATTTGGGTAGTAGAAGCTTTATTCCAAATGCTAGCAATCATAACTTCTGTTTGCTAGGTAATGATTATTGCAGCAGTTGACCATGATGAAGCAAATTATACTATCTGGGTTTATAAAAAATCTGCTGTGTACACAAAAGAGCAGACATAAAGTATTCAAATAACTAAATAGAATTGCCTCAGTTTTGACACCACTTTGCACTTATCATTTCTTCCTTGGATAAAAACAGCTGCTAGCATGTTATGTCTCAGCTGTTTTAAATATTACTGAATAATTACGTTGTGGAATAAATTATTACTGTGCCAGCTCTTTTTAAATATTTTTTTCACCATGTTATTTGTATTTTGTTGAGGGACTTCTTGAATTAAATTACTGGTCAGGCATTTCAAACTCGTTAAGCGCAACAATTTGAACTTGTGAAGGTGTTGAAAGGAAGTGAAATGTTTCCACTCAAAAGCTCTGGTGCTAGCGAATGTCTTTGCCTTCCCCATCTCTTCCGAACTCCAAGAAAAGAAGGTGTTTTAGGCTATGAAGTGTGTATGTTAGCAAAAGCCCCTGCTTCTGTTTCTTTTCTGTCTCTCTCGCTCCTGTTCCCCTGTGTGAAATTATACATTGCGCTCTCTGGATTTAAATTACAATTTACCGTCAAGTGCGGCTGCTTGTACTTGAATAAGTGCCGTGGCTTCATTTTTAACATTTTGATGAGTGGACATTGAAAAGCCTCCTATGCGAACAGCCCCTCCGCTCCACCCACACACAGTGCATTCGCCGATCCAGTCTATCCAGGCTAACACCTCCCCACATCCCTATTTCTAAAACAGTGGCGAGCTTTGATTATTACTGCTAAAGGGGACAAATAATCAGGGACATGCTTGTTACAAACGCACAAGCCTCCTGCTCGTCACCCACTATCAAAGAGAAGGCTCTTGGAGCTGACTGAGGCACCGCAGCTCAGCCAATCAGCGGCTTCTTCCCTGACTCTGTCATCAGTCCTTGGTTGGGGAAAGAACGGTTTTGCTTTCATGCTCTGTATTTGGAAGGCAGATAAAATGCCAGGTCTGGATTGCCTCTAGGGATAGCCTTCCCCTTCTATGATGTGAATGAATCGCATCTTGGCTGGGGGGGGGGGAGAATCCACAGAAAACTGACAAGGCAGGCTCAGCTGCTCTGTCTAGGCCTTTCCCTGCATTTTAAAACCCTGGCTCTGGCTTTTGAAGCAGTTCCACGTTTGCGTTGAGAAGAGGTGCCTTGGATTATCAAACCTCCATGTATGACAATTTGTACCTGCATGGATTTGAAGACTCTGAGGCGGTAAGTCCTTTGTTTTAATAGTTCCCTCGTTAGGTGGTTTTGATCCTCCTCCCTTAGAGTCTGCAAAGGACAGGGACGGAGGCTTTTGTTTTCGGTTTCTGTGGGTTACTTGGTGGTACGCTGTGTATTCTGAAGCCACCTGAACTATTCCTCGTTATATAATTCCTTATCGATCGATGAAAGATCTAAGTGTTTCTGAAGAAAGGTAGAAAGGATTTTCTATGCTGCCAATTCCATGCTGCGCTCCTGCCCTCATGGCTGGGTGCATGAATCTTTCATGGCTTATATACAGAGAGAGGGGTTGTAGCTATCGTGATATTATGCTTATTAGCACAGATTTCCATTAATACTGGACCCGAGGCTTTGTTTGATATGGGAACAGAACAAGTGCCATCAGTATGTGTGCATAAGACGTTCACCGTGTAAAATGACTGGGTGCAGATTCATTTGGTTTCCTTGGACAAACGAGCAAAGCAAGTGTTTGCTGTAATCTAATCCTGTAGCATCACAAAGGCAGTATGTGTGCTGTTAGCATGCTGGTTATGCAGCCTGAGGTATACGATGCCTTTTTAGGATTTAGGAGATGTTATCCCCAAATAGCCCCATACTTCTCCAAGTCAGGGCAGCAATCGAGCTGGCAAGAGCCATTTGATTTTTGCCGGAATTGATCACTAGGAATCCTAACACAGGTGCCAATCTGTAGCCATCTGAATACAGACCGGGAAAACAGAGATTGGGGAAGCCCCCAAGATGTAGGCATCTTTGCTTTCGTATCTTCTTTGCTATGGTTTAAAATAGTCCTCAAGGGACAATATTTTTCCAGGGTGAAAAGAAAACTGCTTAGGTTGACATAACAGTGCACATACTGTTCCATATTAAACAGGAATGTGTTATATAAGGTTTTAAGCCAAAGCATAAAATACAATGATTATAACATAAAATACTGTATGCGTCAATGCAGACGTATGTGGCTGGTGATGTGACAGCCACATGAGAATGAATAAGATCGTCTCTCTCTCTCTCTTTCTCTGATTAGGCTTTATTTCTATCTGATTTTGTGGTTCTTCTCAGTCTCCAGCTGCAAATAGTAGCAAACCTACATGTTGACTCAGATGCTAATAATTTTACTTTTACGGTTCACTTTGGAGGGGAAACAATCGAAAATCTGCTAGCCTAAAACGAGAGGCATGGGAGAGGGGAGCTGGACTTGTAGGATCTCCCGCAACTTGCCTCTTCAAATCAGCTGTGGGGATTTTTCTTTTCTGAAGTTGGTATTTCTGTTTTCTGCAGGCATTTCCTTACAAAGTATATTTTCTTTGACTGCCGTGTCAATTGCAAGGAATCTCTTGGTATAAACTTTGCTTAAGAAAGTTTTTACTTTAACAAATAAATTGACTTAGCACAATAACTATGCCGTTTGAAATGTGCAAAAAAAATGTTCATCTGCTTGTTATGAAGGTGTCCACTCGCTGCACTATGCTTCCAAATGAAATGTGCCAGAAGTGTTCATCTGTTTGTTACAAAGATGTCCATTCACTATGCTTGCAAATGATTTAAAGTGGCAGCTTGAATTGACACAGAGCTCATCACTGTTTGACTGAATGGCCTAGGATATATTGCACTTTCAGTTTAATAACACCCCCCCTGCCCTGTAATTTCTAGGTAATAATAGCCCACCATACAGGATTGTCGTGAGGGTGAACGAGAAGATTTGTGAAGCGCTTGAAATGCGGAATGTAACAGAAGTTGCCCCCCAAGTCGGAATAAAGAGACGGACACAATTATATTGGTGAAACTATGGGCCACTTTTATTAAAATAACCAGCAACAGCAAGGGCAACCGAACTGCGGCCAGGTCAGGGCCAGGGGTCTCCTCAGACCGCTCCCCTGCCTTTTCCAGCAGGCGAGAGACCCGGCCCCCCAGCCGGAGCTGTGAGCCACAGCTCCCGTTAGGCAGGCCCAGCAGGGAGGCTCGCACCGGAGGGCCCAAACACCAGACGCGAGTCTCAGCGAAAGGCACCCATCCAATCGAGTCTCCAGGACAGTCTGCATTCACATACCTCGGGCCACACCCAAGGTTGATCCTGCCAGACCCCTAACTCCCCAAAAGGGGGAGGCTAACCGGTCCTCCCCAGGCCGCATGGTGCCATAAACCCCGTAAAACTGAAGACTGCTGTGGCGTCAAACGGGGCTTCAGCAGCAGCGCTGAAGCCCCGCCCCCTCAGGACGCGCTTGGAAGTGCGCCAAAGATTCCGCTCTCCCTCCAGGGGGGGCAAAACTTCCCCCTCAGCCACGCTGCGATGCAGCGGGCTTCAGGAGGCTTCGATCTGTAAAACTGGTGGAACACTTAAGGGCCTTTGAAAGGCACAGCCGTTCTCTGGATTGTATGTAATAAATCGACATCTTCCTTCAAAGGCAATGCTTTTGTTGGCAAGTTGTCATTTCTTCCCCCTTGACGTTGGATGTGTCATTTTTTGTAGTCTGGCAAGATAATTCCCCCCCCCCTCCCCCAGATATAAAAGCCATGAAAGTGTGGTTGTGCAGATTTCACACTGGATAAGTATCACTTACAAAATTAAGGATGACATGACGCCTACCCCGCATGCCTATCCTTGTTCCATTGTGGGGTTTCAATTATTTTGTACTTAATTATTATTATTTCTTTGAAGGCTGTGTGTTTCTCCTGGCCTGGCACTACTATTGAAGGCACCCTTATCCTGTTGCTAGATATTGAAAACAGGACAAGACTCTTCGCTGTGCACAAAATAGCAGTGCATGGCTTTAAAAAAATGTGAGGGAAGGCTGTAGTCTTTCTTCCCCCCACTAGGGCGCATATCCATTTATTTAATTTAAAAGAATGAGGCAAATACTCATAGAGCAAGAAGTGTCGTAAAAAGCAGGCAAGGATTCCAAAGGGGATCTTCGAATGTTACATATCCTCATTTTATCTCCCTCAACAAGCAAGCAAATCTAAGTCATACTGAATGCTGGAGAAGAGAGGTAAGTTTGGCTATTGGGTTGGACTCACAAAATTACCAAGCATGTTCTCTTAAATTTGTGCAAGAAAGAATTGATTAGAATAACATGATCTGTCTCTGGCTTTTCCAAAAGTGTATACAGAGTAGAAATAAAACGTTTGATTTCAGGAAGGTTGGGGAAATGCATCTAAAACTATCAGTATTGACTCACGAGAAGAGCGTTATTGCGTAAACTAATATAAAATGAGTTTAGCTTTCAGTTCGGTAGAACTTTAGGCCTGTGTCACTGAGGTGATTCTCTGTGTGGGAGGGGAAACCAGAGAAAGTAATTATGAGAAAGTAGGTGTTTTTGAAGCAAAGCAAATGTATTAGTGTGTTTCACCCAGAGCGTGCATTGAGGTGAAATAGATTATGAACAATTTTGGTTGATAGGAATTCTGGTAGTTCAACACAGACTTCAGCAGGCAATAATCATATGAAAGCATGAGGAGGCGTATTGTACTTTCTTTCTTGCCTATAAAAGGCAGATGTGCCGCTAAATGCCCCTATGCTATCAGTGCTACTAGCCTATTATAAAATGACTGTATCGGAATGAATCAGGCATAGTGCAGTTGTGTTTTACTGCAACAGGCCTCATAAAAAGTATCAGTGAGATCATATTATTCTGCTAATTCATGTATAGAGTGAGGATTTGAAAGGGGGGAAAAAACAGTATTTATTCCATTTTATGTATCTTAGTTGTGCATTGCTCCTAGTTCTAGAAGGAAACCTTACGTTGGTGTTCTGGTTATAGAGTATTGGACTAAGATTGGAGAATGAGGTTCAAAACACTGCTTAGCTAAACCTCATTAGGTGAGGTTGGGTCAGTCACTCTCAGTCTACCATAAATCACAAGGCTGTTGTGAGGATAAAAAAGTGAGAGGAGAAGAAATGTAAGCTTCTTGGAAATAGGGCAAAATGAAAAAAAATGTAGTGTATTGTTGGTCAATCTAATAGGACCTTGGGTGTTCAAAGAAGCGTCAGTGTTTTCCTCTGCACGAGTAGTAAAACTTTATGTAAATCTTGATCATCTGAATCTAAGTTGTGCTATCCACCTTGAATGCAAAGCTTTCTTACACAGTTTCTGTGGTACTTGTATTGTGGAAAAATATGAGTCCCCGCTTGTGTTGTGGAAAAATATGAGTGTGCACGTTTTTAACTAATGTTGACCACATCTTTTCTGCAGTGTACAACGAAATGGTTTGATTGAGGGCTTTCCCATTAGCATTGATGCCATTAGGGAGTGAGTAACATTCAAGAGTTTCCCTCACTGAGGGACGCCCCTCTCCTGTTCCTGCTTTGGCCTATTCCGGGTTAGTATTTGTTATCCAGACTTTTTTTTTGACATTTTATTTTCTGTTTTCAGATTTTTGTGATTATGCACTCTAAGGAGAGTAGTTGTTCTTTAAGGACCGCAATAATACAGGCAGCGCTATTTTGATTCAAAGAGTATTTTAGAGTTGATTCACACATGACTTGGTGATGACTCACAGCTGAGTGTATGAACTATATCAACTGAAAAAGTATTAAGTATAAGGTATGTTGGATGACATGACAGTTGCATGCTGAGTAAAACTGATTTCACAGCTGTAAGTCATTGCTTGATATTGTATTTGAATTATGAATATGCATGTGTGGACCTTCTAAAGTGCCTCATTACTGTGACTGAGAGCACAGATTTCAATACCGTGTGTTGCTGAAGGGACACACTGCATAATGAATGTGGGGGTTTTTTGGGGGGGAGGGCGGTGTTGGTTACCATCAGGTCACAATGGACTTATGGTGATCCCATAGGGTTTTCAAGATAAGATATTCAGGTGTGGTTTGCCATTGCCTGCCTCTGCGTTGTGTGGTATTCCTTGGTGGTATCCCGTCTAAATACTGACCAAGGCCGACTGTATTTATCTTCTGAGGCCTGATGTTCCTACCCAAGCCAGGGCTATAGTGGATGATAGGGGAGGTCAGAGTTTCCTTTCCAGATTTACCAGTTGAATACGTTTTATAGTACGGTGGTATGGAAAGCGGAAACTTAGCAAACTGGATATATTTCAGTCTGAGAGCTCAAGCTGTGGTATTCTTCCCAATCACAAGAAGTTGTATCTTATGCATGCTGTTTATTCTCCAAATCCCAATGCTTTTAGATTCTGGCAGTGTTGTTTTGCATACTGGTTCCCTTCAAGATTCCAGCTGTTCTTTCTGTAGAGGACCTTCTAATATAACCAGAGAGACCACAGACAGCATTAAGCATGGAGAAACTATACTAGTCTAGTATATAAAGTGGTGCATAATATGGAAAATTGAACAGGAGAAACTTTGTTCTCCCTCTGTCATACGTTTAGAGGCACCCAATGAAATTCATTGGCAGTGTATTCAGAAGAGGGAAAGAAAGTACTTCTTCATACAATGTATTTTTTGTATTTTTATCATTCATAGATTATATTATAACCAATGTTCCCTCTAAGCTGTGGAGTCTTATGAGCAAAAATTCTGTTTTATGAGCTATTGGCATTAAAGTTCGAAGTTCAGACCTTTATTGGCATAAGCGGCATTAAAGTTGTGAGCTACTGCATACATTAGTTTGCTCTGGGGCCATTTTTCTGAGCTAAGACAAAAATGTGTGAGCCGGAGGCTAAAAAACAGCTAACTCAACTTAGAGGGAATACTGATTTTAACCAATCTTGGCTTGAGTTCTAGAGCATAAAAGTAGAATATAAATAATACCGTAGGCCACTAACTTATTTTTAAGTGTCAGGGTTTTTTAATCCTGCCCTTCTTTTAAGGAGTTCAGGGCAGCGTACATGATTCTTCAAGACTCTGTGTTATCCCTGCAACAACCCTGTAAGGTAGGTTAGGTTGAGAGAAAGAGTGAGCTGGATCTTGCTTTCAGTAATGGAAGGGGGGCGGTTTTTGCCAGTGTTGCCATCCTGATACAGACTTATTGATACAGACTTTTATACCATTCTAGCTGGTGCCCTGTTCCTGCAGTAGGAGGGGGGCCCTGAAGAATTCCCCCCCAGCTGGATCCAAGCCACCAACTAGCCCAAACTTGAATTTGGATTTGTACTTGAAACATACTGTTTGTAATGTGCCTACCAATTTTCATTTTGCTATCTCCGTCTTTAAGGAACAGACTATAATATATGTTGTGTTTTCTTTCCTTTCTCTTGCAGGCAAGGGAGGGAGATTGGAAATAACTTGGTATAGTCATATGAAATGTAGGCTGAGGTTATGTTTCAGTTAGCTGAGGGCAGGGCTTTTTTTGTATAAAAAGCCCAGCAGGAACTCATTTGCATATTAGGCTACACCCCCTCATGTCACCATTGTTTCGCACAGGGCTTTTTGTGGGGGAAAAAACCCAGCAGGATCTCATTTGCATATTAGGCCACACCCCCTGACACCAAGCCAGTCGGAACTACGTTCCTGTGCATTCCTGCTCAAAAAAAGCCCTGAGGGTATTTATCCTGAGGCCGTTTTCCCACTGAGCTTACCTTGGAGCGATGTCCCTCTTCACCACGCAGTGTCTGCGCGGATTTCACACCAACTGCTCCGAGGCTGCTCCGAGGAACCAGGAAGTTCCCGACCTTTTGCGTCGCAAATGTAAACCACCAAAACCCAGTTTACATTTGCGACGCAAAAGCCGCAGCTCTTCCGGGTTCTGCGGAGCAGTTGGTGCGAAATCCGCGCAGACACTGCGCAGTGAAGAGGGACTTCGCTCTGGGGTAAGCCCTGTGCGAAAACACCCTGAGTTTACACAAAGACATGAGTCTTTGATACAGGCCTAAGAAAAAGAGCAAAGAGCTTTCAGTTAGGGTTCTCAGGCAGTGGCCGGCAACTAAAAGGGGGCTTGGGGAGAGACACAGATTTGTGCAAGTTTATTTTTTTAAGCAGCCACTTATACCTGATGGAAGTTTTTACTGGAAGTGACAAAGGATAGTTCTAGTAATCGTTGGAAGCTCTATAGTAAAACCATAGAATTTCTGGTGATTCCTAGAGCTACCCTCAGTAAGTACATGAGGCTGCATTTTAAAAAAAAAATCCTTTTGCTGCTCCAAGCGACAGCAGGCAACAACCCATGGCTGTTGAGAGAGGGGGACACAGGGGACAAAATTCGGGGGGGGGCAAAGTCATCTAGAGGGCTTCTGAAGCCCCATATGCTCACACACCACAATCCCCCAGGCGGTTAAAGGGAACCTTCCCTTTAAATTGTTGGGGGGAAAGGGGGCACAGCTTGTGCCTGCCCTGCAAGCAGTGAATTTGCCACTTGCAGGAAAGGAGTGGGTGACCTCCACTTGAAAAGAGCGGGTGTCATGCCTCCCTGCCCTGCAAGCCACAAATCCACAGCTTGCAGGGCAGGAGCGGGCGGCCCCCACACACCTGCCCTGCAAGCCGGGAATTCATGCTGCTGTTTTCAAGCAGGGCTGCAGACTACTTTTGGGAGTGGGGTTTCCCTCCTCCTCCTGGCTGGCTTTTCAGAGTAGCCTGAAATATCGGGGAATCCTCTGCCGCCACCTGGGGACTGGCATCTCTAGGGAATAACTGCTTGAAGCTCTGTCTCTTGGAAGAATTGTTGATTGGTGCTTTCTGTGTAATAATTTTGCTAATTTTTCCTGATTACCTTTTTGACATCTTCATGGCTTATAAGCGTTCTGAGGAAGACTCCAAAACTATTGATCTAATCCCCAAACGCATCAAGAAAGAAGCAACATTAAAGTTTTGAGACTACTTGGACTGCACATACTTAACATGGAATGCTTATCTGATTCCATGAGTTACATTTACCTTGACTATCAGGCTGGAATTTGAACATGTATGTTTTTGCAGGACTGTATGTATTGCACGCTGGATTATTTACTTACAAGAACACACACATAGGATATGATAAGAATAAATTTTATTGTATTGTAATTATTAATTTCTTGTACTTAGCGACCTTTATTACAGTGTTTTTTCTTGTAGATCTTGCAAACGGTCAAACCTGTTTGAAGCTTTGTCTCTTGGAAGACAGAGCTTCAAACCCCAAGGGTGACCCAAAGCAGCTTACATGGTTCTTCTCTCCTCTGTTTTACCATCACAACAATCCTGCGAGGTAGGCTACATGGGGAGTGTGTAATGGGCCCAAGGTCATTCAGCAAGCTTCCATGGGAGAGGAATTTGAACCTGGGTTTCCCAGGTCCTCCTAGTTCAATGATTTAACCATTACGTAAGCTTAGCTTCTGTTGCAAGTAGTGTGGGAGGAGGGTATGGAGATAACCTGGACCAGGACATTCTGATTCCTTTCATTTTTGGCCCTGATCTCCCGCAATCATCCTGAAGCTGATGGCCGATTTTGAGATCCCTAGTTATATTTTCTGATGAATTATCCCTGCTGCAAACTGACAGTCAGATGGACATGCAGATCCTTTTGTTATTATAGGTGTGTGCTAGCAACCAGCAAAGTGTTTTATTTTGGTATGGATCAGAGTCTTGGGGGGTAGATGGAATCGTTGTCCAGGGAACCAGGGTGACTCTCAGCAGCCCCGCCTCCATCAGGGGCTTGGTGTCAGGTTTCCTCCCTGTTTACTCAATAAACAGTCCATTTATTTCAAAAGGTTCCGTTTATTCAAGGCTTCAGGCAGGGAAACCAGCCCGGACTAGGTCTGAGTTAGAACTGGCGTGAATATGCATGAATGCACTATTAAATGATTACAGTGAGCAATGCAAGAATGTTAGCAAGTGCCGTCCCCAAATTTCCCATGCTAACTTTACTGTGCTTTGCTTTGAGAACAATATTGATATTCAACATTCATTCCCAAGGCTGCGAACGAGATACACATTGTTACAGTTAAGGTAGTTCCATATATCTAAACAGCAGGTAAAGAGAGTTACTCAAGGTTGGGAAAGCAAGGGATAGATAAGAGAAGAAGAGAAGACATTCCAGAGAAGAAACATTTCTACTAGCAGTAATATCTCCAGTTTTAAGACTATACTGGCAAGGCACTTGTCAGCTTGGTCTGTTTCCGTCAAGCTCACGGCCTGTGGCCCTGATTGATCCAGCCCAGTAGATCCAGGACCAGCCCAGGAATTAGAGTTGTGCTTTGTTTGTTTGACTCAACTAATTTTTTTCTGCCTGTTATGTAAGCCTAGTCTCCAGTGTGGAGAAAAGCAAGATATAAGAACATAAGAGAAGCCCTGTTGGATCAGGCCAACGGCCCATCCAGTCCAACACTCTGTGTCACATAAGAGAAGCCATGTTGGATCAGGCCAGTGGCCCATCCAGTCCAACACTCTGTGTCACATAAGAACCTAAGAGAAGCCATTTTGGATCAGGCCAGTGGCCCCTCCAGTCCAACACTCTGTGTCACATAAGAACCTAAGAGAAGCCATGTTGGATCAGGCCAGTGGCCCCTCCAGTCCAACACTCTGTGTCACATAAGAACCTAAGAGAAGCCATTTTGGATCAGGCCAGTGGCCCATCCAGTCCAACACTCTGTGTCACATAAGAACCTAAGAGAAGCCATTTTGGATCAGGCCAGTGGCCCCTCCAGTCCAACACTCTGTGTCACATAAGAACCTAAGAGAAGCCATGTTGGATCAGGCCAGTGGCCCATCCAGACCAACACTCTGTGTCACATAAGAACCTAAGAGAAGCCATTTTGGATCAGGCCAGTGGCCCATCCAGACCAACACTCTGTGTCACACAGTGGCCAAATTTATACACACACACACACACACATACACACACACACACATATACATATATAGATATAACAATCTTCAGGCAGCAGGGCTGTTGTCCAGATGCTCAGATTTAGGAGGTAGAGGACCTGCAGCCAATCCAAGAAGAGCCACCCCTCGTCCAGACACTGGTTATCAAACGCTTTCAGTAATAAAACACAATGAAGTGAGGCAGAACAATTATGGAGGCACTGCTATATTTGAACACTTCCTGGAGGGTTCTGTCCTAATTAAAAACAGAGGACATATTTTTCAGCTCTGTTGTTTTTTAAACCCTAATCATTCACATTTTTAGAAATTCAGGAGAACAGATAATCTCACTTCCCTCAATAGCTTAAGCCTATTTTAGCACTTCAGCTGAACTTTTGTAAAGCATTCTTTCAATCTTCCTATCCAGCATTGTTGACTTTCCATGTTGAGAAAGTTTCCAGTGGCTGATGATCAGCATGGTGTGGTTCCTAGCAAGCTGAAGTCGTAACTGTGCCACTGACTGAAAGTATCCAGTTTTCCAGATAAAGCATTTCCTAAATGTTAGGCGATCGGTGTGCACATGGTTTCTTTAGACGTACGAGCAAATTTTGGCATCCGGCTATTTTGTTAATTTTGTTTTCCTCAGCCTTCAGAGAACTAATTTTAAAACAGCACCTGAGAATGTGAAATGCCTTACCTCACTTTGCACAAGGTGTAAGAATAGTTCTTGTCAACACATATAAGTGTTTTGTCTTGTGTTCTTTAATCAGTGCTCTGGGCTGTTAGGAGGATTTAGAACAACATGGCACAATTTTACTTATCCAGTGTAAGCAGCACTGTGTGGCAGTTGCCAAAATCCTTTTCTTGATACATACACACAGATTTTTGGATGATGTGTAATCTGGAAACAAGATGCAGGTGGGGAAGATATATATAATAATTTGACCCTTGTTTGTGTCAGACCTCCACGAATACTGGACGCTGGTGACTCTCCTGGTACATCTTGTATCTCCTGGGTGTGTTCCTTCTGTTACCATTTCATCAGAAAGGGAAGTGGGTGGAGAAGGGTGCAAAACACCTTGTACAGTATTTTGGACTATGGACTGTAGGAAGATTCTTTGCCAGCACCCTGTGTAGGTGTGATCATGCTGGTCTGCCATCTGCATATTTTGCTTTGGGGCCAGCTTGGGATGATAGAAGAGTATCCTTCAGTGTGAACATAAAACCTCAAATGCCTGACCTTAAAACATTTCCTGAATATGACTTTAAACGGTAAGTAATAGGGTGTACCCAGCTGCAAAAGATAAAACAAGCAAACAGGAGTGGTTTTCATTGTGCCCTTTTAGCAGTCCTATGAAATAAATTTGGTTACTGTATTTCTAAAGGTTTATGGTTTGCAATCATTGTTTTAAACTACCCCACATGCTGGCAACTGCTAAATTTGGATCAACGCAATAGGGAACAGATTAAAAATGAAGTAAACAATTGAAATGGCAAGGGATCTATCTTTAACAAGTGTCATGCAGTCAGCCTATAATATCAGGCTATAGATCGAATATTTCATCCTCTCTGTTTATCCATAGGACATGTAAGCAAGAGAATCAGTAGTAGATACTTCTCATCTGCCATGTGTGGTTGAGGGATGTGTGTGGGCATGTGTTGGAGGTCTTTGATTAGTTCCTGATGTTGTGACTAAGAGTCAGTTGTGATCTAAAAGCCCATTTGTGTATGACAATATTTATTAACGCCATTATTATTTTTTATCTAAACAAACTTGACTGCCTGGTTTCAGTTTTATAGGCAGATATGTTTCCGTGTGAGCTGTTTCTCTTGATAATTCTTCAAGCTGTAGCATGAAACCAGAAGTAAGAAGGTGATGAATGTCTGAGATGGCATGCAAAGTAGGAATTCTACACTTCCAGGGCACCTTCATATATGAGGTCTTCATCGGCATTCAAAACCTGCAGCTGTGCATGGAAGAAAGAGAAGGGTGTAGTTATAGGTGCTTCATGGTTTGCAGAGATCAGATGAAATGAACTGGCCCATTTTGTCCATCAAAAAAGTTTCCTGCCATCAGGGCCGGATCTAGACTGTTTGGCACTCAGGCAAGGCTAACTACTTGTGCCCCCTCCCCCGCACTGATAGCCAATTATATCCTATGGGCCCATAGGATAGAATGGAGAGATTGGGCCGCTGCTGTTTAAGTTTAAAACCCCTTCTCTAGTGTTGTGCCACAGCAATGGCCCAGTCTCTCCATTCTGTCCTGTGGGCCCATAGAATAGAATGAAGTCCAGGGTGCAAAAGAAGGAAGAAAGCCCCACCATTTGCACCTCTTGAAGACTCCCGAGAGGTGCGGAGGGAATTTTTTTCCTGTTTTTGCACCCCAGAGTGCAAAAGCAGGAAGAAGGCCCCGCCAGTTCAGGGGGTCCAGTTCTTCACGCCTGAACTAGGGTTGCCAATCCCCAGGTGGGGGCAGGGGATCCCCCGGTTTGGAGGCCCTCCCCCCGCTTCAGGGTCGTCAGAAAGCGGGGGAGGGGGAGGGAAATGTCTGCTGGAAACTCTATTATTCCCTATGGAGATTTATTCCCATAGAAAATCATGGAGAATTGATCCACGGGTTTCTGGGGCTCTGGGGGGGATGTTTTTTGAGGTAGACGCACCAAATTTTCAGTATAGCATCTAGTGCCTCTCCCCAAAATACCTCTAAAGTTTCAAAAATATTGAACCATGGGGTCCAATTCTATGAGCCCCAAAAGAAGGTGCCCCTATCCTTCATGATTTCCTATGGAAGGAAGGCATTGAAAAGGTGTGCCGCCCCTTTAAATGTGATGGCCAGAACTCCCTTTGGAGTTCCATTATGCTTGTCACAGCCTTGATCTTGGCTCCACCCCTAATGTCTCCTGGCTCCACCCCCAAAGTCTCCTGGCTCCACCCCCAAAGTCCCCAGATATTTCTTGAATTGGACTTGGCAACCCTAGCCTGAAGTGATGGCACCCTAGGCGATCACCTAAGTCACCTAGCGGGAGGTCTGCCCTGCCAGCAGTGCCCACTTAGAACCAGTTCCCAAATAAATTTCTGTGTTGTGGTTTGAATTCTGTTCAAGAAGCTGTCTTCTTAAAGTGCTCTGTGAGCACCTCAGTATCTAAATGTTCAATAAGGATTATTAACAGAAGACAATGCAACAAACCTAGATCCAAAAATCATTGTAGTTCCAATATCTCTATGAGTACAGAACATTGATTCAGAAGCAGTTCTGTATGTAGGTTCTAACTAATAAATGTGTAGCATGTGCTCTTCTGTACATAGTCAAAATAGTACCATAATTTCCTGAAAAGAAGATGACCTTAGTGTTAGATGATCCCCCTAAAGAAAGCTTATACACAAAAGTTTTTTTTTATTACTGTATATAACTGTAAGTTGTATGTGAATATAAAATTGTCTCCCTCTTTTTCTATATGGCACATATGGGGAAAACCCTAGACTTCTTTTTTTGTCAGTACATAAATACTGCAGATACAGTTAGCTAAAGACCTGTTATAATTAAAAAAAAACCCTCTCTTTGCAGTCTGGTATGTGTGGCATGCCTCACTACACCTGCTTGTGCTGCTGTAATTATTTGTACTAAAGTTTGTCCGTTCCTGGCTTGTGGGTGCCTTTGGTGTGATGCATTGTAAGAATCCAGATTTTATAACTCCTTCTGAAAATGGATATGGCATAAGACTAGGGTTGCCAATCCCCAGGTGGGGGCAGGGGATCCCCCGGTTTGGAGACCCTCCCCCCGCTTCAGGGTCGTCAGAAAGCGGGGGAGGGGAGGGAAATGTCTGCTGGGAACTCTGTTATTCCCTATGAAGATTTATTGCCATAGAAAATCATGGAGAATTAATCCGTGGGTATCTGGGACTCTGGGGGGGGGGGCTGTTTTTTGGGGTAGAGGCACCAAATTTTCGGTATAGCATCTAGTGCCTCTCCTCAAAATACCCCCCAAGTTTCAAAAAGATTGGACCAGGGGGTCCAATTCAATGAGCCCCAAAAGAAGGTGCCCCTATCCTTCATTATTTCCTATGGTAGGAAGGAATTGAAAAGGTCCCTTTAAATGTCATGGCCAGAACTCCCTTGAAATTCATTTATGCTTGTCACACCCTTGCTCCTGGCTCCGCCCCTAATGTCTCCTGGCTCCACCCCCAAAGTCTCCTGGCTCCACCCCCAAAGTCCTCAGATATTGGCAACCCTACATAAGACTTCAGGCCTTTTGAAAAATGAATTAGGCATAATCTACAGTTACCAGGCTGGCAACTGGCAGGACACTGGGGGGTGGGGTGTTGTTGTGATCCAGGGTTGCCAGACATGACATGGGAACCAGCTGGAAACAGGAGGGGTGGGAACATGGGGGTAGCTGTTAATGCTTCCTCAAGGTTGTGGAGTCTTGTGAGCAAAAATTCTACTTTAAGAGCTACTGGCATTAAAGTTCTGAGCTACCATATAAACCAATTTGTTCTGGGGCCATTTTTCCTGAGCTAAGACATAAATGTGTGAACTGGAGGTTAAAACACTGTGAGCTAGCTCACATTAACTCAGCTTAGAGGGAACACTGGCAGCAACCCTCTCTAGGAATCACCAGAAACTCTATGGTAAAGCCGTATTATTCTACCATACTGTTTCCGGTGATTACTACAAAGGACTGACTTCACTGCTTTTCCTTCAGAAGTGACATGCTGTCAGCTTGATGGTCCTTTAAAAAATTTCCTCCCGCTGCCACACCAAATGGGGATGTGAAACAGGAGCTGGTGTTGGCGATCCCTCACCCCCCAACCAGGAAACTGGCAACGCTGTTGCAGTGCGGTAGTCACTTCTGACACAACCTGGAAATGACATCATTGGATCTCTGACAAGGTTCTAGCTAGCATTTGTCCAGAACATAGTTTTGGGCAAATGCTAGAGCATCACCTGATCTGATGTCATCACTTCCTTGTTATGTTTGAAGTAAAGTCACGGCACTGATGACCATCTGTGATTTCTTCTGCAGTTTTCCCCTGCTTGCTCAGCTGAGTGGCAGTGGGCGGAGCAAGCAGGCAATGGGAAGTGGAATTGCTGTCAGTAAGCAATAGTTAAAGCCAGTTAAAATGCACTGTTTACCATACCTTCCTTCCCTCCCTTCCAGAGAGAGAGAGGGAGAGACTGACTTGAGTTACAAATTACTTGGGAGACTAAGGGGTTCATAATGATAAAACATCTATTTATTTAGAAAATGTATGAGCTGCCTGTCTAGAGACCTGCTGGTGGCAGTTTTCAACTAAAACAATGCAATGAAACTATTAAATCACAGCTATTAAAAACAAACTAAAGCCACTCAAACAAGCTGTTGAAAACAAGCTGTTGGCTATTAAGACAAGCCATTAAAAAGCAAACCTGGACATAAAAACATGAAAACTGTTTTTCTTGAGGTTAGTCACTTGTAGACGCCTCCATTTTTATGTCAGATTTCCCCCACCCATACATTCCTGAGTCTGTTGTGCAAATATAGAATGCTGAGGGTTATTTTACGTAAGATGTCACAAAGATTTTTTAAAATGCCTGTGTAAGAGCCCAGTACATAGTGAATTGTATTGTTTGGTCTCATAATTGTACTGTTGTTGTTGATTTAGGGAGGACAACTGGTACATGTGGGTTTATTGGAGTGTTCGGTGCCTTGCTATGATTGTGAGATGGCGTGTTTATTTCTCCTCTTGTCTGTTTACTAACGTGATCCAGTATGCGGAGCCCATTCCATCACTACTTTGTGAAGTTTTGAATCGTTCACAATAATAAATTGTAGATTCCTGATGACGCATCACAAATAAGAGAATTAAATGGTCACCAGATTGGGGTAGTAGGATTGTGTGTGTGTTTTTTTAATTAAATGTATGTATGTTTGAGTTTTGTATATATTTTAGGTTTGGTTTTGTGTTTCTGGAGTGGTAGTTGTCCATGGTAGGAGTGTTGCTCTTGTGATCTAATTATTTGCTAGAATGAATTATTTTTAGAGCTGTACAGAGAAATAATTCCCTGATACTTTGTATGACCTGTAATACATTTCTGATGGTGTATTTCCTTCATAGTATCTAGCTGGGTTAGGATGGCTGAGTGGGGTCAGTAAGGTGATAAACACAACTCTGTAACAGAGTGTAGTTCTGGTCACTTTTAAAGAAGTAGTCTGCCATTCTGCCCCATGGCATACTGTGGAATCCCACAGGGGTCTATCTTGGCCTCCATTCTATGTATCTGCATGGAACAACTGGTAGGATTGTATGGGGATATGGAGTGAAGTGCCACCAGTATGCAGAATACAACCAGTTGTATAGGATTTCCCCCTAAGATCTGAGTTCAGTGGGTCTGTGAAGTTCTGAACAAATAGCTCGAGAAAATAATTGAATGGATGGGACCAGTAAACTGCAGCATAGTCTAGATAAGAATAAAATGCTGTCCTTCAAGGATGAAGTTTCTCCAGGAGGCATCCTGTCCTGGAAGGAGTTGCAAACTTTCTGAAGGAAAAAGCTCATACTGTGGGGATGTTGCTGGATCTTGGCTTACAGCTGGAGGCTCAGATCTGCACTGTGGCATGTAGCACCTTTTACCTACTTCATCTGATAGATGTAGGGTTGCCAGGTACCCTCTGCCAGTTGGGGGAAACTTACCGGTAACAAATGGAGGCCTAGACTGGCTTAGTCAGCTACATGGCCATATCATTTCCAGCGCACACTGGAAGTGATGTCATCATGTTGCCAGTGTCGCAGGGGTACTCTGATATTTGGACAAAAACTCCATGGTAGAAGCCATTTTTTGCTATAGAGAGTCCTCACATTGTCCAAAGACCAGAGTCTCCACACATCACTGGTGATGTGTTGATGTCACTTCCAGTGCACACCAGTAGTGACATTGCTGTGTTGTTGGCTTAGGCCTCCATTTGCTGTTTGTAATTTCCCTCACCAGTTAGCTGAGCCATGTTGGGGGGAGGGAACCAGAGCAGTGGATTCCCCACCCTCTTTGGAAACTGCAGTTAGTCTAAAATGTGGCAGGCAGGATATTGTAGTGGGATGGATATAGGATTGTCTCACTGCTGTGCCAAAAGATCTGTACTGGTGGCCTGTTTGTTTCCTGACACAATTCAGGGTGCTGGTTCTTACCTTTAAGGCCTTAAATGGCTTGTGACCTGGATCTTCCTGTGATGTTTAGCCACTGGTTAAGATCCTCTTCCTAAGGCATATTGTTGATAGCTCAGGCTAGCCTGATCTCATCAGATCTCAGAAACTAAGCAACTAAGGGTTGGCCTTGGCCAGTATTGGGAGGGCAAGGAATACCAGGGTCGTGACACAGAGGCAGCCAATCGCAAATCATCTCTGAAGTATCTCTTGCTTTAAAAAACAAGTCTAACTAGCCACTTAGTGGTGCATAACACTAAAAGAGCTAGGATGATCTTAGGCTATTCGACATACAATATCATGTAATAATTGTTTATAATTACCTTCTCACCTCTAGGTGGATGAGTGGGCTCGGGTTTTTTCACTGTTGTTGAGCTTTTTGAATCCACTTGAGGCTCACCTGGTGTCTACTTTACTCTCCTGAAGATGTTAGCCCAAACATTTTACTTTACCCAGGCATTTATCCCAAGGGTGGTGAATTAATGTAATTTAATTCTGGTTACTTGTAATGTACAAACGCCAGCATACAGTGTAATCAAAGTTAGCCCCCCCCCCCCCCCGCAAATACACACTGGGTTTCGTAGCTAGGGCTTATTCTTGGCTTAGAATCTCTGTACACCTTTCAGTATATGCAAAACTTGTTGCTACAATCCTGTTCCCTCCTTATGTTACCCGTTTTGTGTGGAATATCGTGTGAAACAGGCTGCTGTCCATTATAATTATGGGCCTTTGGTAATTCCGTATAAAAACAGTTATTTTCTGTTGCAGTGTCATGATCCACAAATAGAACTACTCGGGGAAAATATATAAATAGAGGAACGGCACTTGCTAAAAGCAAGGACGCTTAGGGGAGGAACGTGACTTTGTAAGAAGGAATGAAATGATAAAAGTAACATACGACAAATAAAGTAATCTGAGATTCTGTTAATGTTTTAATTCCCTTCCCTATCTTCAGAAAACACATTTTGGTCATTAGATGCTAAGCTGCTAGATGTTCTTTCATTGGGTGTGCATTTACATAGAATTAGATTTTTTGTTTTGTTTTGTTTTAAGTCGGTGACAAAAGTGTGAACATGGGACATGATCCCTCCATCCAACATCCATTTGAAATAAGAGTTGCCCAACTAAATAAAGTTTTGGATTTTGAAAAACCAGGGCTTTTTTTTGATCAGGAGCACACTAGCTTGGTGTCAGGGGTGTGTGGCCTAAAATGCAAATGATTTCATGCTGAAAAAAGCCCTGTGCTGATGTAAAATATCTATAAATTGCAATTCTTAGCTCTTGGCAAACTCACAGGGCTAAACTCAAAAATAAACTCTAGTTTTGTATTCTACTTCTAAAAGCGATACGTTGTGTACATGTTTGCAAAAAGCCTCCTTCGGCTGTTCATTCTTGCTGGATGTGAGGTTTTATTTCTCTAAGACAGTGCATTGACTGTAGTGTACGGGGATGAAATATTTCCGTGGCATCGTGTCTGTCATAAATCAGTAGCAACTGCATCATTTTTTTTGCACCGCCATTGCCGCTAATGAGTATGGATTTTGTACACAGGGAATGAGTTCGGCTCTTTGCAAAGATGACTTTAGATGCAAACCATTTGTCAGAACCTGTAAAAACTTCTAAGGGTGAACAAATAGAAATACCATAAAATATTGAGGTCTGTTGGCTCTGCAGGTTTCTTTGTTTAGCCAAACTAACATTTATATGTTGGTAATATTTGTCTGGGTGAGGATCCAGAATTGCTGTCTTGTCTGACCTAGAGTAGTAGTAGTAATCATCATCTTTCATGGATGTCTCTGCCAGAAGAGATTAATAGATGTAGATGATGCTTCTAACATAGTTGTTTAAAAACAACCTTTACTGATTTCTGCCTTTACTGTGCTTTCCTTTTCTCCTGTAATATTAATTCACATTTATTTATTTAGAATTTTATGTGCTGTCTTCCCGAGCCTGCTTGTGGTGGCTCGCAAGATAATATAATTAAAGAATTAAAAAGCCTACTTATTTTTGAAAAACAAGCCAGGGGCATAAAAACATCACAAATCAACATTCAGTGGCTTAAAATGATACCAACAAAACGCATGTCCAATTCGAAGCAGATAATAAAAACAGCTGAAACAAAAATTACTTCCATTAGCATCTACCCAGAAAAATTCTAAATGCTGATAGGGTTGCCAAGTCTTACCTCGGCTTTGGGGAGGGGGCATTCTTGTGCATGCATAGTGCACGTATCACGATAACATCACCTGTAAGTGATGTCATCACGTTGGACACATTGTACCAGGGATGCTCTAGGATTCGGGTAAAAACTCTGTGGTACCATAGAGTTTCTACCCAAAGGCTAGAGCATTCCTGGCACAATGCGCCCAATGCGATGACATCATTTTTGGGTGATGTCATTGCACTGGGCACATTGCACATCGATGGAGCTCTTTGGGGGCGGGAATTCCTTGGCGGTCCGCTCCATACCGGCAGGTTGGGGGCCTCCAAACCAAGGGATCCCCCGCCCCTCTTGGGAGCTTTGCAGCCCTAAATGCTTACTATGAGCCACATAGCATAGGCTTAAAAAATTAAGCTTGTATTCATGGAGAACTTAACTTTGCCACCAAACTTTCTATAAATGGACTACTTGGGAATTGAAAAACAATTGGTTTCCAAAATGTATGTTTCAGCTGTCAGTAGAGTTACCAGGTCTGTGTTGGAAAATACCTGGAGACTTTGAGGTGGATCCAGGAAGATAGCAGGGTTTGGGAAAGGGAGGGGAGGGGCCTCAGCATGGTACAATGCCACTGAGTCCCCCATCAAAGTAGCCATTTTCTTCAGGGGAGCTGACCTTTGCCAGCTGGAGATAGTTGTTAAAGCGGGAGATCTCCAGGCCTCACCCGGAGGCTGGGAACCCTAGCTATCAGTGTTCTGCTTAGAGCCCCCCCCCCCCCAATATTTTATTGTTGTTACCACCATAAACATTCTTTCTCAGTTAGTGATTTCTTTATTTCTGGGCCAGGGTTCCCTAGAAAAAGAGAAACTGCCAAACCACTCATTCCCATTTTGTGGCTGGCTCTGCGTCTTTGGCAAGCCATTTTAAGGTAGGTTCTTTCTCCTTAGCAGCTTTTGTGGTATGCCTACTACTCTGTGTCAGAATTCCAATGATGTTTGCTGTCTCAAAAAGGTCAGGGACCCATGCCCCCACATTGTACTTGTAAGGTTTCAGGGCATGATGGAATCAAGCACAACAAACTGGTTCACTAGCATCTCAAGATGGCAGTTCACCTTACAATTAAGCATGCAGGATGCTGTTATGGATTTTACCCTCCTTTTCAAACCTGAATTTATAGTATTTTAAAAACAGGTGTGGAAAAACAGACTAAAACTGTTCGTGTTGACTTTGATGGTCATGGATCTGTACAGTCTTACCCTCCCCCCTGCAGTCATTTCCAGCACTGCACAAGTTTATTCCCAGGCTTGCAGTACCTGCGTAGACTAAAAGCCATTCAGGTTGGGTAGCTGCAAAGAAGAGGGGGAGGGGAAAAATTATCCTTTCTGCATTTTCCATCAGCACAGTTCTGCTGACAGAAGAGAAGGAAGGCAATTTTGTTCATTTCTTCTGACAGCCTCTCTACCCATGTATTAGTCCACATTGGTCCCATGACCCTGGGAATAAATCTTCCTGTAATTGGAAAGGACTGCCGGGGCGGGAATGTGGGAAAGACCCACAGTTCTTGTGTCTGTAGTCACCGTATCCACCTCAAATATTCCAGTCATGGTCATATGACTGCCATCAGGCAGCCTTCCTAGCTTAACTAAGGATTGATCATGTGGTACCCACATACCCCATATCTGCTGATCAGGGAGCCTTACCCCTCCTTTTGCATTGTTGCTCTAACAGTTAACCTTGTACTGCTAGAATTCCTTAAATTCTCAACGTGTTGTTTTAGGTAATCTACTTGATCTGGAATTTATGGGCCTTTCTTTCCAAAGTGCAATAAATAAACCTTGATATCCACCCATGAACAAGATTATGGTCCTATGCCTAAGATAATATGTTTGCCCTGTGTGTATGCTTAGAAAAGTGTGGGATCATGTGCTGAAACAGATTAGCAGTGGTTAAATTTTATTACAAATGCCTACCTGCTCTACTAATTTATTGCCGTTCATGCGATTGCCAGAACTTCATCCTTGCACTCTGCTGTCAGAATATATAGGTAATTTATGCCAAAGAATTTATCATTACTTTAGCTTTCATTGATTAAAATGGGCACCAAGAAACCTCATTACTTTAAAAATGCGCAGGGAATTTTTTCTCATGAGCTTGCTATAGCGTTCTTGAGTTTCTGGATTGAATTTCAGCCTTGTTTTAGGCGGACAAAATCTTGGTTTCCAATGTGGAAAAATTGATATTAAAGCATGTATTTTAAACTGTTGCAATTCAGCTCTCCTTCATCAGATTTTTCTAAAATATGTTCAGATTGAATTACTTCTCAGGAAGTTCTTCATACCAGGTTTCATATTCCTAGGACTAACTAGGGTTCCCTGGTCTGACTCAAGAAATATCTGGTGACATTGAGTGTAGAAGGCGTTTTTTTTTTAGCAGAACACATAGGAACTCAGTTTCAGCTGGCTTGGTGTCGAGGGTGTGTCCTAATATGCAAATAAAGCCCTGCAAAACAATGGTGGCATCAGGGGTGTGGCCTAATACACAAATTAGTTACTACTGGGCTTTTTCTACAAAAAAGCCCTGGGGTGTAGAGCCAGGAGACGTTGGGGGGTGGAGCCAGGAGCAAGGTTGTGACAGGCATATGAACATATGAAGCTGCCTTCTACTGAATCAGACCCTTGGTCCATCAAAGTCAGTATTGTCTACTCAGACTGGCAGCGGCTCTCCAGGGTCTCAAGCTGAGGTTTTTCACACCTAGTTGCCTGGACCCTTTTTTTGGAGATGCCAAGGATTGAACTTGGGACCTTCTGCTTCCCAAGCAGATGCTCTACCACTGAGCCACCGTCCCTCCCCCATGACTGAACTCCAAAGGGTTCACATTTAAAGGGACCGTGCACCTTCCCTGCATTGGAAATAATGGAAGATAGGGACATCTTCTTTTGGGGCTCATAGTATTGGACCCCCTAGTCCTATCTTTTTGAAACTTGGGGTGGGGGGAAATGAAGAGAGGTACCAGATGCTATGCTGAAAATTTGGTGCCTCTATCTCAAAAAAAAAACCCAGCCACCTCAGATAGCCACAGATTGATTCTCCATTATACCTTATGGGGACCAGTCTCCATAGGATATAATGGAGTGCCTAAGGGACATATCCCTCTCCCCAAGGCTTTCTGAGGGCCTCCAAACCAGGGGCTCCCCGCAACCCTAGAACTTGACCTACTAGAATTTATGATGAATAATTTTTTTAATGCTGCATAATGAGAAAAGGCTCAAAAACATACTCTCCTGCAACTGATTTCTTGTATGATTTTTTTTTTTTGGAAGGCCTGCTCACCGAGGATAACTGAGTTGCGTGTGGGCATGTCCACATAAGGCCATTTCCCCTTGTACTCATGTCTCAGTAACCCTTAAGAGCCAACGACTTGAACTGAGTTCAGAGGTACACTGGTAGCCAGGAGTAATTTTTTTTTTCTGATCTCTGTAATGTGATATTTTGTTCTTGTATTAGTCAGCCAATGAGCAGCAATATTTTAAATTATTTAGATATGCTTAAGTATTATCCCCACATAGAATGCTCTATAATAGTATAATCTAGAGGTCACCAAAGTATCAATGATTATGGCCAGAACACAGTTCCAAAAGTGGGCACAGCTAGCACAGTAATCAAAGAAGTTGGGAGGTGAAGACATTCTGGCTTATTCCAGAAGCTCTTTAAAGCTATAAACCCAATCTTTGAATTAGGGTTGCCAATCCCCAGGTGGGGGCAGGGGATCCCCCGGTTTGGAGGCCCTCCCCCCGCTTCAGGGTTGTCAGAAAGCGGGGGAGGGGAGGGAAATGTCTGCTGGGAACTCTGTTATTCCCTATGGGGATTTATTCCCATAGAAAATCATGGAGAATTGATCCGCGGGTATCTGGGGTTCTGGGGAGGCTGTTTTTTGGGGTAGAGTCACCAAATTTTCAGTCTAGCATCTAGTGCCTCTCCCCAAAATACCCCCCCCCCAAGTTTCAAAAAGATTGGACCAGGGGGTCCAATTCTGTGAGCCCCAAAAGAAGGTGCCCCTATCCTTCATTATTTCCTATGGAAGGAAAGAATTGAAAAGGTGTGCCGTCCCTTTAAATGCGATGGCCAGAACTCCCTTTGGAGTTCAATTATGCTTGTCACAGCCTTGATCGTGGCTCCACCCCTAATGTATCCTGGCTCCACCCCCAAAGTCTCCTGGCTCCACCCCCAAAGTCCCCAGATATTTCTTGAATTGGACTTGGCAACCCTACTTTGAATGTGTTCCAAACTAGAAAAACTAGTCAACTGAGCCCCTCTGCTTCCCCCTGAAGACTTTTATCTCTTATTCTTTTTTTCAGCATTGAGTTTGTCTATTCACCCTCTTCCAGCCTGTTCATTCTTCCAGGCCCTTGTTGAAGAGCATCACAACTTCACCTGGTTCAAATAAAAAATTAGGGATCTGCAAGGACTTGCAGGGGGGAACCTCATTTTCTCCTCCACCCACTAGTTCTTCTTCCCCTTTGCTGAAACCCTATGGCCTCTCCCCCTTTCCTGCTTCCTTCTCTCTTCCCACCCACCAGTCAATGTAGCTTTATCTGCCCCCTGCCTTCAGCCCCCCCCCCCAAGAAACTGTGCAGTGCCAGGTTGGGCTAGAACCAGTTGTGCAGTTCTGGCTGCTGGGCTGAGCCCAGTTCTATAGTAGAGAAACTCATAAGGACTAGTGAGTGGCACCTCACTTACCCCTGTATCTGCGTCCCTCACGATTTTCTCTCCTCCTCCTCCTGGCAGCCCCCGTATTCTCTTCCCTTTCCCTGCATCTTACTCTCCTTCCCACCCATCCAATCTGCGTTTTATCTGCCCTCATTTTCAGCTTTATTTATTACTTATTTACTTTGCTTGTACTCCACCTTTCTTTATAATGTGGACCCATCATTCTCCTCTCTTCCATTTTACCTCACAACAACCATGTGAGATAAGTTGGACTGACTGTGTGACTGTGCAAGGTCACCCATTCCATGGCAGAGCAAGGATTTGGAGCTGGGTCTTCCAGATCCTAGTCTGAAATGCTTAACTACTGTGTCTCATTGTGTGGTGGCTGCTGTTGAACAGTAATGAGCAGCTGGGCTTGGGTGAGTCATGGAATTCAGGTGGCAGCAAGTTGCATAATGGTTGCTGTCAAGACTATCTTCAATAAGTCCTCCCTCAAAGCCAAAATAGCCCTGAAAAGGGCTTTGCTCCCTCTCCCTGCCTTTTACTGATGGGAAACGAGGCTTGAAGGCTGGCGTTTTTGTTGTGTTTGCGTAGCAATGGCCACTGAGCAGTCGCTGAGAGACCATTTGTTCCTTAAAGGTGCAGGGGTTTTTAAAATTCCCCCCTTTTAAGATTTCAGATTTTTCTTCAGAATGTTCTCAGATTTGCAGAAAGAGCTTTCTTGTCTGTCCACGGTCTCAGTCTCCAGATTTAAGTATCCACAGATTGTGCCATGTTGACAATTAGATATATTGATGTTGTCTACACAATGATGACATTGCACAAAGTTCCATAGATGATCTGTGGATTATTAATTGTTAATTGTTAAAAAAAATTCAAGCTCTGAAGGGAGGCAGTAGTGAACTTTGAGGTGTTAAAACTATTGTGAAAAAATATTGAGACCTGGTATTATGACTGGCTTTTCAGAGGTTCGTTTCTGCGTGGACATGGAAGAACAGTTTGAGGGCGTGAGTGAGGATGAGGCAGCTTCTAGTGTGTGTGTTTGTTTTACACCATCATTTTGGAAGTGTCATCTAGGAAATTTGCTCTAATCCATAAATTCATATTTGACAAATTTAAATTCTCTTATCATTAATAAAGTGATTGTGGCCTTAAACACCATTTTCAGAACTGCATTAGGATTCAGTCATTCTATACATGATTTATACTTAGGTAGAAAATGTTTCCTTATTGCATACTAGCTTTTGGTGATTAATAGCATCCCAGTCTATTAGTGTTTACTGGTGGGGAAGATCTAATTCCTATGTAAAAGGAGGTGTGGAAACTCACTGGAGCACTGCTGAGAAAACCTTACAAATGGATTTTATAATACTGACCTTGCTCCAAAAAAGTGATGCTTATCTCTCCTACCTTCTTATACATTTCTCCATTTCTGATATGTTGCCGGCTAAACACACCATTAATGGTCTATCTGTCACATGAATGGCTACTCTAATAGATCGTGTCGTTTTACGAGTGGTTTAACTGGTGTTGTCCATATCACATAACCATGTAATTGTGACATTATAGCCATGCTTGATTATTTGAAGCCGCTTTCCCCAACCTGCCTCATCAAGAGATGTGCTGACTTAAAAGAATAAACAATTTGTTGTCTTGAATATGTGGTGAAGGCTTCACATGGACTTGTGCTTGTGCATAGCTGCGCTTTGTGCTCAGTTCCATCTTGTTCAGCCAAAAAAATGGTTTTCCACAGTATAAGACAGGGGAAAATGTGTTTGTGTGAAACTATCCAGTAAATTTTATAATCCTTTGACTTCCCTACCCTAATACTTGCAGGAATTGCTTTTAAGGTGCTTTGTATAAACAGTGATAAAAATGGAGCTAAAAATGGAGTCCCTGCACTATGAACTGGGAATGTTTATGTTTTTTTACGGGTTTAGTACATGATTCCTGCGTCAGCACCCATTTATGTGCTGTAGGCGTACAGGGACCTCATAATGGGGATCAGTGCAATATGAATTTGTCCCTAGCTATCCACTCAGCACTGATTTTATCCATTTGTATGTATACTGAAACTACTTTGCAGGGGGGAGGCTTGTGTTAGGTCAATAGGGTTTTTTTCATGGTGTGTGAAAGGATGTCTAGCCTCAGTGCACTGGTATCAGCTAGAAAGCAACCTTAGCTTCTCTTAGATTAATAGGGGGGATAGGAAAAATACGTCAAATTTTAAATAGTTATGTATATTTAAGCGCTACAGAGCAATTGTAAATCTTTCAGTTTTTCATATACATTATGGAATTCTTCTTCCGCACTTTAATAATTCTGGTTGGTTTCTGAACCCTTACCAACTTTTTTCAATATAGTTTTTGAGTGATGTAGCTAGTTCAGAATACGTCACCACAATTTGGCATTGCTTCAGTCCAGCCAATGAGATATGTTTTAGACTTAGGGTTGCAGACTCCAGGTTGGAAAAAATGTGGAGATTTTGGGGGTGGAGCCTTGAGGAGGCCAGGGTTTGGGAAGGGGAGGAACTTCTATAGGGTATAATGAAGAAGAAGAAGAACTGCAGATTTATACCCCGCTCTTCTCTCTGAATCAGAGACTCAGAGCGACTTACAATCTCCTATATCTTCTCCCCCCACAACAGATGCCCTGTGAGGTGGATGGGGCTGAGAGGGCTCTCACAGCAGCTGCCCTTTCAAGGACAACCTCTGCTAGAGCGATGGCTGACCCAAGGCCATTCCAGCAGGTGCAAGTGGAGGAGTGGGGAATCAAACCCGGTTCTCCCAGATAAGAGTCTGCACACTTAACCACTACACCAAACTGGCTCTAGAGTCCACCTTCCAAAATGGCCATTTTCTCCAGTTGAACTGATTTCTATTGCTTGGAGATCAGCTGTAATAGCAGGAGATCAGCATCACCCGGAGGCTGGCAACTCTATTTAGACTGTTCATAAAATTTACATTTTCCCTTTCTTCAGAGGGAAATTTATTTTCAGAGACACTCCAGAAGGTGAAGTGAAGCCACCCAATTTATTTGAACAAGGGATGTTTTAAATTGGGGCGGTGCTTGTGTAGCTTAGTCATCCTGTTGTATGTCATCTCAGAAGTAAGCCCCACTCGGTTCAATTATACTTATCCCCAGGGGGCCATAAATCTTGTAGTGGGAGTGGCAGCCAGCAGCATGCATGCTATTCCCCAGAGACTTGCTCACATTGCAGTTTTTGAGATGGTAAGAAATAGCAGGTGTCTTTTACACTGTTTTATTTTCTCCCAACCACAGTGTGAAAGAGAGAACTTGTAAGCTGCTTCAAGCACCCAGTGCTCTCTAGACAACTTTGGGAGGGCAAGGAGAGGCTAACTATTAAGCAAACAATATTTGTGAACCCCCCAATTACTGACTAATAAATTTGTCATACACAAAACATCCTGAAGTTTTTTTAAAGCATTGTTTTTATTAAATTTTAAATTGAACCAATCTAATCGACCATTAATTTTCAACAATACACATGAGGAGAAAGGAGGGAGAAGATATTTATGTAATATGTAACATGTAGAAGAAGAGAAAAACAGTATATACTTTGTTCTGCCTGTCTTGGTTCACAGCAAAAAAATATAACAAGGGAAATACCTTGTTTAATTACATATATTCACAAAAAATGCACAATTGTAAAGGTCTGTATTCAATTGCAAATTTGGTGTGCAAAAATGAAGGAAGGGTTACCATCCCTTAATCTTACTAATTCTCTGTGTTAGAAATACAGAAATCTCCATTTAAACATTCAGTGGATGTGGAAGGACAGGAGGCCTGTCTATGTATCTACCCTGACTGTGCTTTTGGGACACTCTTTCAGCTCTCTTATGCTGGTTTAGTATTTTGGCAAAATCTGTTCAAAAGAAAATTCCTCTCATGACTTTAACTTCTTGGATTCGGGGCATTTGGGTAGCTGCAGGACAGCTTCAACCATTGCTTTACACAAATATTTGTACTTATAATGGACTGTTTCCTGACATTTTTCCTGTATTTTAAAATGCTACATAACAATTTTAACCAGCTAGTAAGCGATATAATGAGATTTTTCTGGGCAGGCTTAGAGTGGAATTCTAGTTGCCAACCTCCAAGTGAGGACTGGAGTTCTTGTTGATCTCTATTCTGTTGATCTCTATACTGTTGATCTCTATACTGGTTGGGGCTGGGGGCGGGAAGGAGCCTGCAAAACTGGGAGATTCCTCGCTGTGATCTGGGGATTGGCAAGCATACTTGCAGAATTGGCTACATCAGGGGGATATAGCCTAATATGCAGAGGAGTTCCTGCTACAAAAAAAAGCCCGGTGTATCTTTAATTTTTAATGCTGATTAGAATCCTCACCACTTATAGGAGTGCATTGTATGGGGGAATGGAGGGAAGACATTGTTTTGAACCTTTTAACCCTGAAAGTTTGATGGAATGATAAAAACACATTAGGGATAGAGTCATCTCCTTCTTAAGCAAGTATGAGCATGTGTTGCCTGTGCTGAGTACCATTTGCACAGATATTTGCAAAGAAGCACTTCTGTATGGGGCTAGCTATGCACAACATATTCCAATGAAAATTGTTGGTGGAAGTTTGCATATCCACCCAATGCACTGATGATTCAATGAATATCACTTCAGTGATTTTCAGCACTTGCAGATAAGTGGATGCAAATATTCCTGGATTCTTTGTTAAATGACTTTCCTCTTTGTTTTTATTTGTTAAAATTGCAGAAACCTCCCATTCCCTGTGCAAGAGATAATTGTTTTGCATTAAAATCCCTAGGCTGCCAATTATCCGTTACTACTTAGTGATATATATTAATTTAAGTAATTATAATTATCGTTATAATTATCGCTAAAGTTAGTATGTTTGATTGCACTTATAATTGAAAATGATTGCAGAGAGACTTTATTTTACTTCCCCAGTCATTCCGGAATAAAATTGTATAGCATTAAATGGCCTCTAGCTAAGGTATATGTGGAAGAAGATACCTGGGATTGAGGCTCTGTTTCTAAAGCCAATTTGAATTTGCTGTATATGTAGGAATGTAGGAGATTAACAGTGCAATATTAAAACTCTTCAATGGGCTTAGGAGGGTATATATAGCCTCCCTGAGTCCGTTTTGGAACGAGTGGGATATGAATCGAAGATAAATAAATAAATAATCTAGGATAGCGCCGAGAGCTATAAAGTGGGCTGTGTGGGTTCTTTTACTTTTTAAAACTATGTCTGTTTTGCACCACTCTTCCTACCTTTGGCCACACTCTATCTTTAAATAAATAAATTACTTAATAATTGCCCTTTATCTACAGAGTGCCTTTACCCGATCTCGGAGCAGCACTGGCCTGCCATTACACTCTTAAATGCAAGGAGCAAGCCTCATTTATGTGCCTGAGCTACAGCATAGGAAGGAAATAGTTTCCCTTATCTCCCTTGTTAACATTAAAACATGGTGAAAAACATTTTCTGGTAACTTTTATGTTATATGATAGGAGTGTCTTACTTTCATTTAGGGTTCCCAACACTGCCTGGGCAAATGCCTGAAGGTTTTTTTTTGGGGGGGGGGAGGGTAGTGCCTGGGGAGGGTGGAGTTTGGGGAGATTGTGATGCCACTTCTGGGTGACACTCTAGGAGTTTCTCCTAATCACTAATCAATTTCTCAAGGGTGGGAGATAGGGGCTTGGGATAGGGAATTCCCTACTTTCACCACTGAGGAGACTAACCTAAATTACTAGTGCTTTTGGTTGGTGGAGACCACAGATGTAGTTTAAAGTAGGTTTTAGGATCATATTATACCATGAATATCTGAGGTGGCTTCCTGTAATTAGCTATATAAAGCCATAAATACCTTGAGTTATTTGAAGTTCAGTGTCTGTGTTCCTGCATCCTTTCATGGTCAGATATTCTCTTGTGGAATATCTGTCATATCTTTATCCCCATTTCCTCCAGTGTTACATACATAGTTCTCCCTTCTCCGCTTCATCCCCTCAACATTGTTGTGAGATGGTTTATGCTGAAAGAGAACGATGGGCCCAAGGCAACCATGACTATGAACTTTTGAACCTAGTCTAAACATTATATTGCACTAGCTCGGCAATCATTCGATAAGAATAAAAGTTTGCTAGAAACCAGTGCTGGGGGTACATAGATGACAGCACTCAGTGTTGTTATCAGACAGTATCATAATGCCCCTGTATAAATCGATGGTGCGGTCTCATTTGGACTACTGTGTGCAGTTCTGGTCGCCGCACCTCAAAAAGGATATTATAGCATTGGAGAAAGTCCAGAAAAGGGCAACTAGAATGATTAAAGGGCTGGAACACTTTCCCTATGAAGAAAGGTTGAAACGCTTGGGACTCTTTAGCTTGGAGAAACGTCGACTGCAAGGTGACATGATAGAGGTTTACAAGATAATGCATGGGATGGAGAAAGTAGAGAAAGAGGTACTTTTCTCCTTTTCTCACAATACAAGAACTCGTGGGCATTCGATGAAATTGCTGAGCAGACAGGTTAAAACGGATAAAAGGAAGTACTTCTTCACCCTAAGGGTGATTAACATGTGGAGTTCACTGCCACAGGAGGTGGTGGCGGCCACAAGCATGGCCACCTTCAAGAGGGGTTTAGATAAAAATATGGAGCAGAGGTCCATCAGTGGCTATTAGCCACAGTGTGTGTGTGTGTGTGTATGTATGTATATATATATATATATATAAAATTTTGGGCACTGTGTGACACAGAGTGTTGGACTGGATGGGCCATTGGCCTGATCCAACATGGCTTCTCTTATGTTCTTATGTGACACAGAGTGTTGGACTGGATGGGCCATTGGCCTGATCCAACATGGCTTCTCTTATGTTCTTATGTGACACAGAGTGTTGGACTGGATGGGCCATTGGCCTGATCCAACAGGGCTTCTCTTATGTTCTTATGTGACACAGAGTGTTGGACTGGATGGGCCATTGGCCTGATCCAACAGGGCTTCTCTTATGTTGTTCTGTGACACAGAGTGTTGGACTGGATGGGTCATTGGCCTGATCCAACATGGCTTCTCTTATGTTCTTATGTGACACAGAGTGTTGGACTGGATGGGCCATTGGCCTGATCCAACAGGGCTTCTCTTATGTTCTTATGTGACACAGAGTGTTGGACAGGATGGGCCATTGGCCTGATCCAACAGGGCTTCTCTTATGTTCTTCTGTGACACAGAGTGTTGGACTGGATGGGTCATTGGCCTGATCCAACATGGCTTCTCTTATGTTCTTATGTGACACAGAGTGTTGGACTGGATGGGCCATTGGCCTGATCCAACATGGCTTCTATTATGTTCTTAATGTTGATTAGTTAGCTCGTTGGTAAAAGGATGGATTTTCCTGAAAAAGCTTCCATGTGTGTTTATAGGAACTATTATCTAAACTGTATTAATAACTGAAAACATCGAATTGGCGAGTAGGGTAGGATTTATTTAAATTTGTTACTGTTCACCAGAAGAGTCAGGATAGATGACAAAGGAATAGAAACATAAGCAAAGTAAAGTAAAGCAACCATATGCATTCAATTACCAACTCTCCGCCAGCTTAGCCTTTACTGCCAGAAGCCAGTCCAACCATAGAGAGTTGTATATAAAGTAGCCCTTGCATGAGCGGAAGGCACTTTCCACAATTTCCACAGGTTTTTCCCTAGCAGCAGCCCATCTCACTCTGCATCCTATGTTGTTCTTGAAGGTTAGCAGCAACTTTTCAGCACTTGGGGAGGTGGGAAAGTACTCCACAAACAAATTTTATGCACATATATTTGTATCCATTGCACAGGTTGTTCCTGAAAATGCTGAAATGTGTAAATTTACAAAGTTTCTTTACTGCAGAGCAGTTGCAGAGTGCATTTATTCACATTTGATGCAGAGAGTATCCACATTCCGTGAGATTCACCCTCTTCCAGCCTACTGAGCAACAGAATTGTGCCAGATTACGAAGTGAGCATCTTCTGAATAAGTAATACACATCGGAAGCTTGCGCTGGCTGTTTAGTTCAAATCAATATGTGGAATACAGACTGCTGGCCCACGATGGTTTCTTCTCCCCTGTTAACCACCTTAGATTGCCAGATCACAAGACTGCAATGTTAGCAGAACAATGACTAGAGAAATTCTCCGTTTATTTAGCTCTTAACGGTACAGTAACTCTGCCATTTTATACATTCTGAATGTAACTGCTTCCCTGGACTCACATTCCCCACTCTATCACCCCGTTCTTCCCTTTTTGTAGCTATGCCAGGGCTTTTTTTTTGTAGAAATTGCCCAGCAGAAACTCATTTGCATGTTAGCTGCATCTCCTGATGGCAAGCCAGCGGAACTGCGTTCCTGTGCATTCCTGCTCAAAAAAAAAAGGAAAAAAAAGCCCTGTCCAATCTGAGGTTTTGGGCTAGGCCTGTATTTCCCTTGGCTCCTCATTTCTCCGCTACCCGTTTCCGCTGTTACTTCTCCCTAAGTACCATTTAATCATGGGGAAATGGCACAGGGGGGTATAAGAACCCCTTCTCCCCCATGAACAGTGGTCCAGATCAGAACGGGGCCCCTGGAGTCCTTCTAAATGGAGTTGTCACTAGGAACTGGCAAACTCATGTAACTTTGCTGCCAGGGCCCGGCTCACACAGCGTGTTAAGTCCGTGTTAAACTGACCCGGTTCTGTTCCGAATATCTTTGTTCCGGATATTATTGATCGGACTGCCATACTGCAATTCAAATCACTCCACGGTGAAACCACCTTCTGCCATCCACATGACGGCACCATGCAGTTCTCTTTTTTGTTTCATCCACCATTAGGCACGTAAGAGCATTATGCACATATGTGCACAGGCACACATCCGCATAGGTAAACATTATGTGGTTATGCGCATATCGCTAAGTATTAAAAAAAATGGCAACCGTAAACTGGATGTCTGAGGCTCTTTTTGCTCTGGGACAGCCTTCAGACATCCGGAAGTTGGTTAATATCGCAGCAGAACTATCCACATGGAGAAAACTACGAGGTGAAACCGGACAACTCAAAAAACACCACAAAGGAGCAGGTAACAAAATAATCCAGTTTGGAGAAGGATTGGAGGGAGGCGACAGTGATTGACTACCAGGAGGCAGATGTTGCTATCTGATCAGCCACTTTTAATCCGGTAGGAAACAGCAACGACAACTGATTAAACTGTGCGTCTGAACAGGCCCCTGGAGTACAATCTGCCTTGTTGCTTTGCTCTGGAAGAGCAGATATGAGAGGAAAAGGAAAGGTTCTATTACATTCGGGAAAAACGGGGTATGTGTGTGTGTGGGGGGGCGAATCTCTTCCCAAAAGTGATCATAGGAACTGAATTATGCCTTATACTAGCGCTTTCCATTTATAAGCAGAGAAGAAGGAAAATTGGTTTGTCTCCTAGTATCAGTAAGAATGCTATGTGTTATTAGAGGCTGAATACAATTCATATAGAGAATGAATGGAAACAAAAATTGCATGCCAATTATGAGATGAGATTGTTGAACAGTTTATTCCCCTGTGTCGATCTACAGCAATCCTTTCTATACCCAGAGATCAGGCAGAGAATTATGGTTTTTTCCAGTTTGTGTAGTGGTTAAGTGTTGAATTCTAATCTGGAGAACTGGGTTTGATTCCCCCTGCCTCTATATGCAGCTGCTGGATGACCTTGGATCAGTCACAATTCTTTCAGAGCCATTCTCTCAAGACCAGTTCTCTCAAGAGTTCTCTCAGCCCCACATACCTCACAGGGTGTCTGTTGTGGGGAGAGTAAGGGAAGGAGATTTGAAGCCTTTCTGAGACTCCGAGTGAAGGGCGGGGTATAAATCAAATCTCCTCCTCTATTCAATGCCAGTTTTGGGTTCTAATTCTCTGATTTGGGTATCCAATTGCCCTTTGTAAGGTTTAAAACACTTTCTCTGATCTCTTTTATTGTATTTTATGGCACATTTGGGTTTCAGCGTTGTAGATATTACATTTAACTGTGTGTATGTAGAGTGCTGTCAAGTCACAGCCAACTTATCGTGACCCCTAGCAAGGGGCTTTCAAGGCAAATGAGAAGCAGAGGTGGCTCACTATTGCCTTGCTCTGCAGAGTCTTCCTCGGAGGTCTCCAGTCCAGATACCAATCCTGCTTAGGTTCTGAGATCTGACGAGATCCGGCTATACCGTTTTGCCTTCCCTTCCACCTTTTAACTGCACATATGTTTATGGATGAAATGAGCAGATCTGTCTCATGTCTGGGAGAAGTAGCCACTCTAGCACGATCTTGCTATAAAATTATTAATAAAATGTAGATAGTTTTCAGTTGGTTTTATCCTTTTGATTAGTGTCTATTTTGTTGAATTACTAATGAAGCTGGCGTTTAGAAAATGTTTAGCAAACTGTCAAGTGTTCAAGTATTTTAGGTAATATTGCCACTTAACTTAGGCTTCCCAACCCCCCCGCTTTGGCGGGAGACTTCTGGGTTCACAGCTTCATCCCCCGGTCTCCAGAAATCAGGAAGCGGGGGGGGATGGAGGGGGGGGGAGAACATACCTGTAGAGTTCATGTTAGTGAAGAGATCCTGAGCAGTTTGTAAATGTCTGCCCCTTTAAGGCTGGGCAGGAAGGAGGAAACAGGAAGGGCTTCGGAGAACGGCCCCTCCATTTCTTTGCTTTCGTTTTCACGGCAGGCAGAGGGAAGAAGACCAAGTAAGTATTTGTGTGTGTGAGAGAGGGAGGGGGGATTCCCTGGTATGGAGGCCCTCCCTCCCTTTAGAAAGCATGTGGGGGGGAGGGAAATGTCTACTAGGCACTCTATTATTCCCTATGGAGAACAATTCCCATAGGGAATAATAGGGAATTGATCTGTGGGTATTGGGGGCTCTGGGGGGGGCTATTTTTTGAGGTAGAGGCACCAAAGTTTTAGTATAGCATCTAGTGCCTCTCCCCAAAATACCCCCCAAGTTTCAAAACGATTGGACCAGAGGGTCCAATTCTATGAGCCCCAAAAGATGGTGCCCCTATCCTTAATTATTTCCTATGGAAGAAAGGCATTTAAAAAGGTGAGCTGTCCCTTTAAATGTGATGGCCAGAACTCCCTTGGAGTTCAATTATGCTTGTCACATCCTTGTTCCTGGCTCCACCCCCAATGTCTCCTGGCTCCGCCCCCAAAGTCCCCAGATTTTTCTTTAATTGGACTTGGCAACCCTAACTTAACTTGTGAACATCACTTTTAAGTGCGCTAATTTAAAGTGAAAAAGTGACATACTCATGTTCAAGTTTGTTTATTGCTGATAACCAAAGGCTGTTACGATCTTAACATAAAAGATTTTTTTTAAAAATCAACATTTAAACAAAAGTTGATGAAACCTCAAAACACCAAAATTTATAATAAAAGAACAGAAATCTGGATTTCTTTTCATAAAATTCCTCTACAACAAGTCTGAACAATTTACTGACTTATCAGATGTAAGCTTTAGATTGAATTTTCTTACCTTTCAAGACCAATGCTCCCTCTAAGCTGTAGAGTCTTGTGAGCAACAGTTCTACTTCGTGAGCTACTGGCATTAAAGTTGGGAGTGAGTGATTTAGCTACTGTATAAATCAGTTTCCTCTGGGGCCATCCTTTCGGAGCTAAGACAAAAATGTGTTAGCTGGAGGCTGAAAAACTTAGCTAGCTCACACTAATTCAGCTTAGAAGGAACACTGGTCATGACATATGTATACGGAAGAGGAGACTATATGTGGGGTGTGTGTGTGTGGGGATGTCTGTATAGAATAATTAGTAAATTATTTTCTCCACCACTGAGCTTCAGTTTAGACAGGTTAAAATAGCTATGAAAAATCTATATCTTGGCTCAATATAAAGAGGGCAATAATGTGGGAAGTCCTCTAGTTCTAGAATTCCACAGATAATAAGCACTTAGTTAACAGTTATTTGGATATGTCGACTGAGTAGCATGGCTGTTGGCATGGTTTGAAATAGGCTAATTTAAGTTTATAAAATGTGATGCTGGACAGATGGGATGCTCTATTATGATCCTTGTAAGCAGCTTAAACCATCAAGAAACTTAGGAACCAGATATAATTTGTCCGTCGAGCATGGCATTATGATTAAATATCCAACCTCAAAGTATAATATCAGCCTGTAAGAAACTGAAGTTCTACCAGAATAAAATAAGACTGAAAAATTCTGTTACAGCCTGCAGTCCAATTATTTCCTGCTTTAAAATAAGGCATTGCTGGCTTCTGTTTCCTTAAATAATTAATCAGGACAACTTGCATATGAACAAAATGTGACTTATTTGCAAAATCCAGGGATCTGAATCAGTATTTTTCTACCTGCCACCTGTATGCAAGAAGAATAATGTTCCTCCCTAACATATACTTCTTACATAAGAATAAATCTGGGTCATAAATTTCCCGAAGACGAAAATGATATTGTTGTAGGACCTCAGGCTTTTTGAGCCTGGAAGCAACTTTGGAATCCTGATGCAGGGTGCTGGGCATAACCACAAAATCGTGAGCCAGCAGCCTGCAGCGTAGCTGCTAGGCTGCGTCGGCTCTGTTTGCCTCCCTGGGAGGGAGGAGTCGGAGCTCGCCCGTTTGGGCGCGCAGTGTGGGGGGTGGGGCCAGCCGCTTTATCAGCTGGCTCCTGCTTCCCCCAGCAGTCTTTCTCGATCGGCCCTCCCGCCCGCCCTGTCTGTTATGTAGGCTTTGCTGGTTGCCTCATTTGAGGAGCTGGGTAGGAATTTTTTACGCCTCGGCTGATTGGCTGTTGCTGGGGTGTGTTTTTCGCCTACCCTGCATAGCAGTGCAGTGGATTGTGGAATTGGCTTAGGGATGGTGCCTTTAAATAGTTGGTCACTTTAGTTGGCAGGTTTTTGGGGTTTAGGACACTATGCGGCTAGGGGAGGACTGCGAAGCATCCCCCTTTTGGGGAATTTGGGGTGTGGCATGAACAACCTTGGGGTTTGGAGACCCGGGTTGGAGATTGCAGACTGTCCAGGAGGCTTGGCTAGAGGGTGCCTTTCTGCCGAGACGTGCGTCTGGGTTTGGGCCCTCTGGTGCAGGCCTCCCTGCTGGGCCTGCCTGGAGGGAGCTGAGTTGCTCAGCTCCGGCTGGGGGGCTGGGTCTCTCGCCCGTTAATGGCAGGGGAGCGGTCGCGGTGACCCCTAGCCCTGGCCGGGCCGCTGGTGGGGTTCCCTTGCTGTTTATGCTGTTAATTAATAAAGTGGCCCAAATTTTATTCCAATGCATTGTGTCTGACTCTTCATTCCGACCTTGGGGGGCAATGACTGTCACGCGAGGCAGAGCCAACCACAAAACGTGAGGGACCGAGGTCCTGCATAACTCTGATAATATCTCTTCCATCTTTAAGGCAGAAGCTCCGTTTCACAGGATGCCTTTTAAAGTGAACATATTGAAAAACATTTTGCTGCTTATACACAGTTTACCTTCAATCACATAGTGAAGATCCTTGTGCTGTGATAGCAGCTGCTGTTGAAGGGACTTGGTGACCAATTTGAAGCCTCACCTGGCTCCATCCATTTTCTAAAAACACTTGGCAGGAGCCAGGAAAAATGTTTTTGGGTGCTATGGCGCCCGCAAGAGCCATGTTAGGGGACCCTTGTTTTGATAAAGAAAAGTTACAATTAATATATTTCTGCAGTGTCTATCTCAATGCCCATGAAGCCATCTTTCTAGAAATAATTGTTTGGCTGCATTTTTAAGACTCTGTACATTTTTTAAACTCTATAGCTTGGGGTCTGAATAAGGTAGAAGATAGAAGATATTGGATTTATATCCCGCCCTCCACTCCGAAGAGTCTCAGAGCGGCTCACAATCTCCTTTCCCTTCCTCCCCCACAACAGACACCCTGTGAGGTAGATGGAGATATTGGATTTATATCCCGCCCTCCACTCCGAAGAGTCTCAGAGCGGCTCACAATCTCCTTTCCCTTCCTCCCCCACAACAGACACCCTGTGAGGTAGATGGAGATATTGGATTTATATCCCGCCCTACACTCCGAAGAGTCTCAGAGCGGCTCACAATCTCCTTTCCCTTCCTCCCCCACAACAGACACCCTGTGAGGTACATGGAGATATTGGATTTATATCCCGCCCTCCACTCCGAAGAGTCTCAGAGCGGCTCACAATCTCCTTTCCCTTCCTCCCCCACAACAGACACCCTGTGAGGTAGATGGAGATATTGGATTTATATCCCGCCCTCCACTCCGAAGAGTCTCAGAGCGGCTCACAATCTCCTTTCCCTTCCTCCCCCACAACAGACACCCTGTGAGGTAGATGAAGATATTGGATTTATATCCCGCCCTCCACTCCGAAGAGTCTCAGAGCGGCTCACAATCTCCTTTCCCTTCCTCCCCCACAACAGACACCCTGTGAGGTAGATGAAGATATTGGATTTATATCCCACCCTCCACTCCGAAGAGTCTCAGAGCGGCTCACAATCTCCTTTCCCTTCTTCCCCCACAACAGACACCCTGTGAGGTAGATGAAGATATTGGATTTATATCCCGCCCTCCACTCTGAAGAGTCTCAGAGCGGCTCACAATCTCCTTTCCCTTCCTCCCCCACAACAGACACCCTGTGAGGTGGGTGAGGCTGGAGAGGGCTCTCACAGCAGCTGCCCTTTCAAGGACAACCTCTGCCAGAGCTATGGCTGACCCAAGGCCGTGCTAGCAGGTGCAAGTGGAGGAGTGGGGAATCAAACCCGGTTCTCCCAGATAAGAGTCTGATAAGAGATAAGAGTCTGCACACTTAACCACTACACCAAACTGTGGTTTGACACCCAAGAAGGACAAAACACATTTGGCAAAGTTGACTTTTGCCTGTGAGAAGTCATGCCTCAAAGGTGGCACAGCAAATGCCATCATTTTAAATCCTGCCTACTAACATTCTAACATTTTTTTTCCTGGTAGTGTTTCCACAGTGCATTTTGTGCTGTGTATTTTCAGGCAAGCAGTTGACAGGAAACTTCAGTATGTTCCTTGTGGTTTGTTTCTGATTTTAATTGGCTGCATTTTCCTTCCATAGTTATCCACTCCATGCAAGCTTAAAAACAAACTTCTCATTCCTATGCTATTTTAACAAGCATCTGTGTTCTCTCGTTTCCTTTGCACTGCATGTCTTCTAATCAAACCATCACTCCCCTCAGTGAGTAGATGTATGGTGCAGGCAGGCTCTCTCTCACTTGCCTCCAAACTTCCATGCCCAATTAAAGAGATCCTGGAAGAAAATGTTTGCAGCCTTTTCCATCGACAGCTAGCATGAGCATACATGGTAATCTGCTCCCTGGCATTTGGAAGAATACTCCTGAAAGTTGAATAGGCGAATGAGCAAAAATTTCTGCTGATCAATGTTTGCGGAATACTGGATTTTCTTGTTCAGTTTCTCCTGGATTTTAATACCCATTGAATATGCCACACAACTTCTCTACAGCAACTCACATCACCGAAGGCAACATCAGGTTTATAATTGCAAGTGCATTGGCACACCCTTTCCTTTCATCCTTCCTTTTCTCCCTGAGTTGTGAGGTGATCACAGCTAAAGGGTTGTGTGGCAGTCTTCAGGTGAGCTTGCAGCCCTCCTTAAGGAAACAGATGGCATATTATCTCCCTGGTTAGCTGACCAACCTACAGATGACCCTTGTATCATCTCAGGATTTAACTTCAGTTGATTAGCTTTCCCCACCCTGTGACCTCCTGAATCTCCCAGAGGCTTTGGATACCGGCTGTGTTGGAACCACCACATTCCAGTGGTTTTGATTCTAGAAGAGAGTGCTATGGACTTTTAGTGTCCCCTGTATCATCTCAGGATTAAATGTCAGCAGGGCTTCTTTTGAGCAGGAACACAGTTCCGGCTGACTTGGTGTCAGGGGGTGTGGCCTAATATGCAAATGAGTTCCTGCTGGGCTTTTTTTCTACAAAAAAAGGCCCTGAACTTCAGTGAATTAGCTCTCTTCCAGCCAATTACCAAACTCTAGGCACCTGTTTAGTGCTTCCTCTGCCACTTCTGGGTTAGATGCAAGGAGAAGCAGAACTGTGCCATCAGCATATTGACGGCTCTTTGTTTCAAATCCCTGGATGACTTCTCCCTGCAATTCCACATGGCTATTAAATAGCACGGAACCCTACAGCACCCCATACCACACGTTGCAGAACTAAAATTCCTCAGCTCTCTCTTCTAGAATCTGTCATCTGGGTAGAATTGAAATGATTGTGGTCACACTTTCCTTGTCCTTCTCTCTGCTGTATTCATCAAACCAGGATTACCTAGACCATTACATGCTGAATCTGGGCTGGAAGCTGTATTGAAAGGTACACCAAAGAATGACTGGGATCCAGTGATGCACAAGTGGTAGTATAAATAGACTTAGTGCAGTTCCACTTATACAAGATCTCATGCAACACTTGGTGATTTTTCAGCTGTATATTATAGTGTTCAGCAGTTGGTTGCCCAAGATTGTCCACAAGCAAAAACACCAGTGACTCAATGCAAGCTATTGTGGATTTTTGTCTTGCACTTCCACATGCACAAGAGCTCTAGTGCAAACAGAAACTTTGTGCTGAATCCAACCCAATAGCATGCACACCTAGGGTTGCCAAGTCCAATTTAAGAAATATCTGGGGACTTTGGGGGTGGAGCCAGGAGACATTAGGGGTGGAGCCAAGATCAAGGCTGTGACAAGCATAATTGAACTCCAAAGGGAGTTCTGGCCATCACATTTAAAGGGACGGCACACCTTTTCAATTCCTTCCTTCCATAGGAAATAATGAAGGATAGGGGCACCTCCTTTTGGGGCTCATAGAATTGGATCCCCTGGTCCAATCATTTTGAAACTTGGGGGGTATTTTGGGGAGAGGCACTAGATGCTATACTGAAAATTTAGTGCCTCTACCCCAAAAAACAGCCTCCCCCAGAGCCCCAGATACCCGTGGACCAATTCTCCATGATTTCCTATGGAAATAAATCTCCCTAGGGAATAACAGAGTTCCCAGCAGACATTTCCCTCCCCTCCCCCCACTTTCTGACGACCCTGAAGCGGGGGGAGGGCCTTCAAACCGGTGGATCCCCTGCTCCCACCTGGGGATTGGCAACCCTATGCACACCATTTCCCCTATCTTGAAATTCCAGCATGCTGCTTCCCCAGTTATATTTTGCAAGTTGTCTACACTTCACTGAAGGAAACCATAACTATATTCATGTCTTCTCATTCACATGGGAAATTGGATGACTGTTATGTAATGGCTTGCATTTGTAAAGTAGCCAGACTTGGGGTGGGGTGGGGGGGGGGTTAGTTACTAGGGGATCTGTTAAGATTATCTAAAACTTAAGACTGGTGGTTCCACACCACTTCCTTGTGACTTAAGGTGGGGGGATGTTCCTGGTGGCATGAAGGCCTTTTCTGGAATGGAGTAATATTCTGGATGCGCAAGATAATGTCTCCTAAATATCCTCTCCCAGTGGCCAAAATCTATGCACTTCTGTGGTTTACTGAGGGCACCCTAAAGTAGTACATGTGTGTGAACCAAATACTTGTGGGTGAAAGCATAAGAAATGGGACTCAGATATGTCCTGCGGGGGGTACAGCTACTATGCCTGCATTGGATTGGCTCAAGTATCATATGAGAGCCAGGGTGGTGTAGTGGTTAGGAGCACTGGACTCTGGAGAACTGGGTTTGATTCCCCACTCCTCCACATGAAGCCTGATGGGTGACCCTGGGCCAGTCACAGTTTCTCTCAATATTCTCCCTGCCTCACCTACCTCACAAGGTGACTGTTGTGGGGAGAGAAAGAGAAGGAGATTATAAGCTGCTTTGAGACTCCGTAGGGTAGAGAAGAGCAGGGGTATAAAATCCAGCTTTTCTTTTATGGAAATGTTTGATTATCAATAGTATTTTTCACATCTTTTATCATCATATATTGCGTAGCAGAAATTCCTTAAACATTGATTTCCTATAGTTGTCATGAAAACACACATCTGTTTAAGTTTTGGCTACTGCGTCTCTTCAACAAGACCCCTTGAGAGCTGGGCAACAGCAAAGCCGACAAAAGGTCTCTCTCGAGTCATTCTTTCCTAAATATAACCCTTCACTGCAGAAAGCAACAATCCTCTGTGTAACAAACAGAACTTGGCTGCCCACCAGGCTCCTTTAGTAAAGGATTACAAAGTGTGTGCTATTCAACCCATTCCCGCTGCGGGAGTAGGCGGCCTGTTTTTAGAGATGCAATATCTATTCACGCTCCAAGATTCTCAGTACTGTTTGTATTTCTGTTTCAAAATGGCATAGAGAAGACTGGGAGAATATTTTGCTAATGACTGGATACTTCTTCAAGCCACACCAGTTTATTTGAACACAGTTGGCGACTGTTGTTAAATTAGATGTATGCCAAGCTGTTAAGAAACTCTCATGTTTGGAGCTGGCTTTATATATATTTTTTGTGAAAGGCAGCAGTTGGGCAGGACGCACTGCCTTGACGGGAATGTGCATTTTTCAAAATCTGGGACAAAAAAATGGCTACTGGAACGCCATTCAGAGTCAAATTTAGATGATCGACCTGTCTGCATTGTTCACTTATAAACTGGAGGTCTACTTTTTTCACATGAAGCGGAGCATGTGGGTGAGAGGAGCTTCAGGTCTTTGCCTTTTATCTTGTTTACTTCAGAAAGCTTTGTTGTTTTTGAAACATTTTTCTCGAAGTATAATTCTAGAGGGAAAGCATTTCAGTGTTCAGCAATCTGATAAGCACCCATATTGTATGATAAATATTTTTTTACATTGCAGCCTTTTTTGGGAAATTGTGTTCATGTTGCGTGCCATGACAGCCAAGGGGCCCAGTTGCTTCCTGCTCACAACAACCCTTTCTCTGCTCCATCCTCCAACAGAACATGGCTGCTTTCTTAGTTTTAAAACTTAGACCGATTTCGCACTCACCTCACGCCGCTCTCATGCCCATAAGTGTAATTTGTCCTGTAGGAATAAAAAAGATAAAGGTAGTCCACTGTGCAAGCACCAGTCGTTTTCGTCTCTGGGGTGATGTTGCTTTCACAGTGTTTTCACGGCAGACTTTTTATGGGGTGGTTTGCCATTGCCTCCCCAGTCATCAATACTTTCCCCCAGCAAACTGGGTACTCATTTTACCGACCTCGGAAGGATGGAAGGCTGAGTCAACCTGAGCCGGCTACCTGAACCAGCTTCCGCGGGGATCGAACTAAGGTCGTGAGCAGAGGGCTCCGACTGCAGAACTGCAGCTTTACCACTCTGTGCCACGGGGCTCTTCCTGTAGGAATAGTGTTTCATATATATACAAATAATGAAACAGTAAAAGTTCATTTCACTGGATCTTGAGGACTAAATGAACAAATAAGTCAAATATAAAGCAGTGTTTCAACTCAGGATGATAGCCACAGTGTGTGTGTATATATAAAATTTTTTGCCACTGTGTGACACAGAGTGTTGGACTGGATGGGCCGTTGGCCTGATCCAACATGGCTTCTCTTATGTTCTTATGTGTCCTTGTTGATAATACGAAACAATTTTATAATTGGGTTGAATCCAAGGCTTTTATGATCTGAACAACTTCATAGAAGCACTTTTCCCCTTATTTCCATTTCCCTCAAATCCATCGCTATGGATGTCCCTCCAGAGCAACAGTACAAATAAGGGTTAATCAGCTACAGTCACTGCTTCATCCTTATGGTAGGCTTTTGTTTTTGTATTTAGTAATGTTTGGAGCCTGCATCATTCCCCATACCACCTGTGTGAGGAGATCTTGGAGATTCCTTCTTGCCTCAGACCCATTCACCACATGGCATATTGTTTCGAAAGGTCCCCTAAACTTCAGTAGCAACTTTTCAAGAGAAGCAATATATTCCTGAGGAGAGGCAAGATGGTACAAAGCATTTTTTTGTGTTCTATTTGTAGAAGTCTTGAATTCAGCCTGTTGCTCTTCCATATAGTTTAGGCGATTGGCTTAAAAAGATGCAAATGGTATTTTGAATTAGATGAATTAGAGTGTTCGTGTATTTTACTGTACGTGTAAATACTGTTCGTGTATTTTCAGTTATGGCTCAGATCAAATTGTACAATATAAGATAAAGGCTCACAGTGCTCAAAGTTACAGAAAAAGAGCAAACATGTTGTGTAAGAGGCTCCCCGTTAAAGATACAACTGACGCATAGATTCTGCATTCCCCACTAATCACAGCCAAATTTACTTTACAATATATTCACACATACACTAGTAGACAAAAAAGGTGCCCCACATGCACCTATGCATTATCAAGTCCAATACAACAGTTCTCGATGGATGAAGTCTTTACAGTCCAATGCAGTACGTAAGCATTCCTCAGGGAAGTGATGCTCTGTATAGAGATTCTGTAAAACTGCAGAAAATTAATTCATAATCCAAATCCAACTGAGATCCTGGGGACTTCTTGTTTTGTGAAAAATTTCTTCTGTGGTAGTCAAACACATCTACAGAATGATGTGTGTGGCTGCCCACCTGGATCTCTCCACGTCTACAGAATGAAAGCTGAACTTATTTTCTCCCAAAGGACATAGTAAACTCAACCAGCTAAAAATGCCTTGATACAACAAGTGAAATGTCTGATTCCAAAGATGCAAATAGCATCTTTTGAATCAAGACTCATTAGTGTGTTCATGATTTTACTGTAGCTTTTCAGTTATGGCTCAGACCAAAATGTTTCAGCTTTCATAACTGGTGACTGATCTAGAACAGCAGATGGGGAATAGTGGGTGTATTTTAAAAAGTGTATGTACAGTATTTGCCACTCTGAATTCCAGTGTTTAATTATGAGACATACTTACAGGTTAACTGCTAGAGGTGGAGTGGTTGTTTTTTTAAAAGTAATCAGTGAGACTAGATCTTGAATTATGGATTTTACTAACAAAACATGTGTAAACACTATATAAACTATTGTTTTAATGATTGCATTCAATTACTAGAGAGGTCTGAGCTCTAGCCTGTCTAGAATTTCCATCCATGACTTGGAATAGCTCTTAAAACAAAACGATAAGGCCACATATTTCAAGGCCAGGTTCTACCCTGAAAATACATTATACGTCTACGATAGGAAATCTATTTCAGTACAGAATGTAACTTAGTAATATAAGTTCAGGCATGAGCCCTTTATTCCCTTATCGGCCTGTCTCAGAAATCACATTGAAGGTAACTGTGGAATTAATTATACTGCATTGATTTCATACTACCTGAACAACCACTGGAGCTAGCAATATACAGAGATGGGAAACTAACCTGATATTATGTGAAGCATCCGGGGGGGGGGGGGGGGAAGCAGGATTCAGTCTCTAGCCTTTGCAGTTAAAGTGTGGCAGGTGTCAGAGTTCAGGAGAGTTTTTTCTCTGCAAGAGACCCAGGCAGGAATGCTGAGCTTGATGGACAAAATATTCTAATTAAAGGGGTTTCATACGTTCATATAAAGTAGCTTTAGTCAGTGGACTTTTCCAAATGCACAGCTTACCCTAGATTTCCAGAGTAGTCAAGTTGTGAAGCTTGGTTTCAAATTCTGTGCTGGCATTTATGCACCATTCTTTCTTCTATGGATTTTTGTTTTCTTTCAGGCTGTTGAATTCTGGTGTATTTATTCTGCACATATAACATAAAAATTTTTTTTTCCTAAGTGGGATGGGGATGTCGCTCGTGATGTGGTGGTGGGTGGTGGCAGATTTTTTGTGTTTTGTAGCACCAACTAGTCTCCCCTTCCATGTAAATTCATGCAGTTTTGCGTTTGCAGAATGCATTGAGCTGAGCACAGCTGTGCTGTGACACAAGGTTTAAGATCCATGTGGCTCAAGCACCATTTTGATGTAGGTATCTGGAGACTGCCAAAATGGTTCCAGCCCCAAACATAACAAGGCACCATTAGCTGTAGTAAAATGAAAATATGGAGCAAGAGGAAAATAAAACCCACACACAAATGAAACTATGCTGAATAACCTTAGGACTGAATACTGCTCTTAAAAACCCTAGTGCTCTATCACTAATTAAAAGGGGGAATTCTCTGATTTTCATCAATGTTTCTTTTAAATGGTTCATTTCCTAACTGCACTATTGCTAGTTTAATTACATTTATTTATTTTAATTAAGAGAAATGTAACCTGGATTGAAAACAGGGGAAAGCTTGAGAAAGAATGTGCAATTTGAGTCCATACAGCTGTGGAGAAATTTTTCTACCCAGTGATGCACAGACAGAGAAATTACCCAAATTAATTTCCTTTTGTTTTGTTCTCTTTAATTTGTTCTATTTTCTCTTATGAAACACTTGGAAATCACATGGTTGTCAGTCAAAATTGTTGAATGGATCTGCTCCACCGTACCTATAAAAGTACGCCTCCCACCACACCATCAGAGGCGGTTTATCTTCAGTATTTTAATTCTGATATGTGATTTAGTGATTCATCACTAGTGCTTTGATAAAATTTTTTTAAATAGAATGCCAACCAGTGAAAAGGAGGGAAGGTGAAAAAGGAGAAGAGAGGGCATGAATAAAAGATGGGCATTTCAAGGGGCAGGGAAAGCAGATTGAGCAAGACAACTCTGAAACAACTTGAAAAAACATTGCTGTAAAAGTGCTCCCTAAAAATGCAGAGAAAAAGTGAAGTGAAGTTGAAGTAAGCACTAAACAGGTAAACTTGTGCGAAAATGGAAATAAAAATTGAGGCATTTGGCGATATCAACCAACAAAAACCACTGGTGCAGAAAAGCCCAACCATGAACGAAATACGTTTGCTGCCTCTCCAGAGAACCTGCTCAATGTGGCTCACACATAAATCATGATAAAATCACCAGCATAAAATCATTAAAATCAACAAATTAATAAAAACCCAGGTAAAACAAAAATATAATTAAACATCTATCTGCCTAAAGTGATCCTCATAAAACAGCCCTAGGCCTAGAAGCAGACTGTAAACAATCATTTTAAAAGATCAAGCCTCTTAAAAGTACAGGTAAAAAGAAATGGTTTGACTCGCCACCTAAAAGCGAGTAGGATAGGTGCCAAGCGAGCTTCAAGAGTTCCACAGATGAGGTGCCACAGCTGGAAAAGCCCTGTTTCTGGTAGGGATACAGAGAGCAGGGCTTGTGAGGAGGATCTCAGTTGACAGCTTGGACAGTATGAGGGATGGCAGTCTTTCAAGTATCCTAGCCCCAAGCCATTTAGGGACTTTTAGGGTGATAACAGACAAGCATTTTGGGGTGGATGGGAGACACTGCCAAGGCACCTTGCTTGCGCCCTTCCGCTTCCAGACGCCAATGAGGCGACTGGTGTGCAGCTCAGATATTTGCTACCACTTTTGAAGTGGTAGCTTTTTGAGTCACACTGTGGAGGATGGGGTGAGTCCGGGACCAGGATGGGCAGCAGATGTTTGTGTGTGGAAAGATTTTTTGGGTCAATTTCAGAGCCATCTCTGATTTGGCCCAAAGTGCCAGTCTGTAATCACCCCTAGATAAGCACCCACACTTAGAATTGTATCTGGAAACATACTATGACTCCAGCATAATGCCTCAGCTAGGATTGGCACTGCAGGCGGTAGCTCCTTTTTAACAAATATTTTGTTGTATTTTGGGGTGTTTCCTGTTGTTCCAGGACATATTGAAGATGAATGCTGGTCACTAGTATATTGATAGGATCAGAAAACGAGGCAGGAAGTCATTAGCTTTCTAAATGGCTTTGGAACGGATGATTAGAAAGATGAAGCCTGCGGAACAGATTGGGACACTGAAGAAAAGGGAGAGAGAGAGAGAATCAATTTGGACATGGATGAGAGTACAGATTGGATTATCAATACTCTTATGTTGGGGATTCACAGCAGAGTGTATACAGACCACAGTGTACCATTAGTTGAGATTAAAAGTAATCCAATTTTCATAACATTGCTTTACCACTTTTTATATACAATAGTCTGCAGCTATTGGCACTAAGCTGCAAACAAATTCTTTTGTTGAATCTTGGAGGCCAGTGGACACTTTTTATATGTTGTTTTGTTTGAAATAATGATCCTAATCCCAGAAGAGGTCCATGTTAAAGGTGTTTTTAACTCTTAAATCACTTTTGTTGTTATGCACATCATGATAAATGATTTTTACTTCTCTTCAGGGGGTCAAGAGGGATCAGCTGCTGTGTTAGGGATATTGCCAGTCCTCTATCACATAACATTCATTTATTATTATATATCAGCAGTTTTGTATAAACTCTACAGTTGAGAATATATTTGAATAAAGGATGTGGTATTTACAAAAGATTTACATTTTCTTATTACGACACTTCCATTTCACTGCCTGAATAAAGAAAAGAGAAGCTGAAAGTGCTAAGGGCTTGGTAACATGCATGTAAACCTAATGGTTGGATGTATTGTTCCATCCTTTGCTTTTGGCATCTTGCAGTTCTAAACATAATTATATCTTTCTAAGCCTGTTGGCCCTGATTTGGATGACAAGGCTAGCCAGTTGCCATCAGACATCAGACGCTGAACAGAATCCTCCCTAGTTAGTACTGGAATGAGAGACCACGAAGGAAGTCCAGGGTCACTAAACAAAAGCAGGCAGCGGCAAAAACCACCTCTGTTCACCTCGTGCCTTAAGAATGCTGTGGGGTTGCCATGAGTAGGTTGTAGTTTGGTGGCGCTTAATGTGCCCACAAACCTATTGACTTCAGTGGATATAGGAGGCCATAACTCTGTTTCAGGTTGCATAGTAAATAAATCAGGTGGTCTTTTAAAATGCATCATCTGACTTTCTCTGTGTACAGGCTAGCCAATGTGGCTCCCTGCACAATATGCAGTGACTTTTCTTTTTCTTTTTTTTTGAGAACTGCTTTTTAGCAGCAGAGGTTTAAATCTGTGTTGGTGGGGAGTTAACTTAAACAATCATTGTATCTTCTCATGATGAACCCTTCAGACTTGTCCTAAAAATGCACGCCATCATTTAATGTAGTTTACCTTCTTTGCTTGAATATAAGCCAGGACTTTTTTTTTTCTGGGGGAATGCGGCAGAACAGAGTTCCGGAACCTCTTTGTGGAAACAAAATTCTCAAAAAATGTTTAAAAGTTCATGAGGGACACCCATGTATTTTTATTTTTGAGAGTTATGGCACATTCCCCCCCCTCTCCTCAAAAAAGGCCCTGATGTAAGCACTGTTGAAATATGTTGTAGACTTGCTTCTGAGTTGAAATATGTTGTAGACCGGCTAGAATTCAGGTGCCAGTCTGGAAAATTGCTAGGCCCTTTTCTGTTGTTCTGATCTCTGAAAGCTTGGTGTCTGTTTTCTTTTTCAGCTCTCCCAGAAAACTATGTCAGACTGTATGATGATAAATGATCATTCATTGGCTAATAAACACAAGACATTAATCTAGGCAACTTTCTAGCTTTACTGTCTGAGTGCTTCCAGGAATTTTGCATTGTGTAAAGATCATTCCTCACTTTCCAGCATACTTGCAAAACAAAGTATTGCATTGGACAACTCAAGTGATGTGAAATTTATGCCAAATAGGCAACCATACTTACAGTACCTTAATAGGGAGGTGCATAACTCAGTTCTTTGTTTTCAGAATGTCTCAGTTTTGGCCCCTGACACCTCAAGACTACTGGACAGGGCTTATAGATCTCATGACGTGAGGGGGCAGTTCTCCAATTAAATCAGATGGATCAGGGGTCTTAGTATAAGGCATCTTTGTAGAGCAGAGTCTTGGATTAGGAGCTGGGAGACCTGGGTTCAAGTTCCCACTCTGCCATGTTCTCTGGGTGACCTTGGGCCAGTCAAACTCTCTCTCTTCACTTAAACTACCTACAAGGTTGTTGTAGGGATAAAATTAGAAAAGGAGACTCATGGATGACACTGAGATCTTAGAGGAAGGATGCTTGATAGTGGTTTTTTTTTTTATGTTGAGCTTTCTGGAAAGGCAGCTGAAGTTCATGTGGGGTTTTTATTTCCATCTCTTTTTAAAAAAACAGAGCAGACAGTTTTACAGTTGTGTGTCAGTGCCATAAAGTGGTGGTGTTTTTATTGCCAAGCTGCCTGCTTGTGTGCAGCAGACGGGAATATGAACCACTCTGTAAGCAGCCTTGAGTCTCAGTGAGGAAGGTGGACTGTTATGTAAACAAATAAGCACTTAATATGAGATGTTTATGAACATATGAAGCTGCCTTCTACTGAATCAGACCCTCGGTCCATCAAAGTCAGTCTTGTCTACTCAGACTGGCAGCGGCTCTCCAGGGTCTCAAGCTGAGGTTTTTCACACCTATTTGCCTGGACTCTTTTTTGGAGATGCCGGGGACTGAACCTGGGACCTTCTGCTTACCAAGCAGATGCTCTGCCACTGAGCCACCATCCCTCCCCTAACATATGAACATCTGAAGCTGCCTTCTACTGAATCAGACCCTGGGTCCATCAAAGTCAGTCTTGTCTACTCAGACTGGCAGCGGCTCTCCGGGGTCTCAAGCTGAGGTTTTCCACACCTATTTGCCTGGACCCTTTTTTGGAGATGCCAGGGATTGAACCTGGGACCTTCTGCTTACCAAGCAGATGCTCTATCATTGAGCTACCATCCCTCCCTTAATGTACAATATGGAATAAAATGCTAACATTGATACTCAAATTTGATATAAACACTTTTTCTTCAATTGCTCTTTTTTTTGTAAAATATATGTGAGCAGATGCCAGATCCCTTCTCCTGAATATTTTAAAGGGTCAAGCAGCAGAAAACTTGTTCATACAAACTTCCTGATGCCTTTTGAACTCTGGTATTTATAAAAAAGACAAAGACTGATTTCTCACTAGCGCTTCTCCGCCCCCAGGCTTCTGTTTTCGCCAGCGCAAGCAATCAATTTCCCACCAGCTGCTCCATGGGCGCATTTTGACATGGGGCTCCCTCCAGTTCCCTGCATGGTTTTGTGATGCTGTCTTTTAAAGATTACAATGTCACGTGGGCAACTGGAAGGAACTCCACATCAAAATGTGCTCATGGAGCAACTAGTGGAAAATCAGTCGCTTGTGCTGGGGGGGAAACAGAAGCAATGCTAGTGAGAAATCAGGCAAGATCTTTCTTGAAGTGGCTGTAATGAGATGAGATGCTGAGAGATCTATAAACTGATTTTCCATAAAGATAGATTCAGGTGGATAGCCATGTTGGTCTGAAGCAGCAGAGGAAAGTTTGAGTTCAGTCACACCTTTAAGACCAACAAAGTCGTAATATGCCCAGAATAAAACTTTGTTGGGCTCACACCTGATTTCACATAGATTGTTAGTATTTCAGACATGAAGCTGCCTTATACCTGAATCAGACCATTGGTCTGTCAAGGTCAGTGTAGTCTACTCTGAATGGCAGCAGCTCTCTAGGGCAGGGGTCCTCAAACTACGGCCCGCGGGCCAGATGCGGCCCGCTGAGGATGTTTATGCGGCCCGCCGGGTTATGGCAAAATCAGACCGGAAGTGACGTTCGACCTAAACTCACGTTAGCAACGCACACTTCCGGCACTGGGCTGAGGCGGCGGAGACAGAGTGTGAGGTGATACCGAGGTGAGGTGAGTTCCCAGGCCGGGGTGTGTGGTGTGGGGAAGGGAGAGAGATGCAGAAGACGGAGAACTGACGGCCCGCGGCCTTGTACAGTAACGGCAGTCCGGCCCTCCAACAGTCTGAGGGACAGTGAACTGGCCCCCTATTTAAAAAGTTTGAGGGCCCCTGCTCTAGGGTCTCAGGACAGAGGTCTTTCATATCACCTGCTACCTGACACTTTCAACTGGTTATGCTGGAGGTCAAGCCTGGAAGCTTCTGCATGCCAAACAGCATGATGCTGTGGCCTCCACAGTTTGCCATGGTATGGAGGGTGTTTTAAAAGTGCTCCCCCCCTCCGGCTGCTTTCTTGTCTCAGTTTTTCTCCTGCTATGGGTACGGGTAATCTGTGCTTCCTGGATGTCCTCCGTACACACACATCATGAATAGCTGTTCTGTGGAGTCAACTGCAATTGAGGGAAGGGTTTTAGAAGATGAAGATATTGGATTTATATCCCGCCCTCCACTCCGAAGAGTCTCAGAGCGGCTCACAATCTCCTTTCCCTTCCTCCCCCACAACAGACACCCTGTGAGATAGAAGAAGATATTGGATTTATATCCTGCCCTCCACTCCGAAGAGTCTCAGAGCGGCTCACAATCTCCTTTACCTTCCTCCCCCACAACAGGCACCCTGTGAGGTAGATGAAGATATTGGATTTATATCCTGCCCTCCACTCCGAAGAGTCTCAGAGCGGCTCACAATCTCCTTTACCTTCCTCCCCCACAACAGACACCCTGTGAGGTAGATGAAGATATTGGATTGATATCCCGCCCTCCACTCCGAAGAGTCTCAGAGCGGCTCACAATCTCCTTTCCCTTCCTCCCCCACAACAGGCACCCTGTGAGGTAGATGAAGATATTGGATTTATATCCTGCCCTCCACTCCGAAGAGTCTCAGAGCGGCTCACAATCTCCTTTACCTTCCTCCCCCACAACAGGCACCCTGTGAGGTAGATGAAGATACTGGATTTATATCCCGCCCTCCACTCCGAAGAGTCTCAGAGCGGCTCACAATCTCCTTTCCCTTCCTCCCCCACAACAGGCACCCTGTGAGGTAGATGAAGATATTGGATTTATATCCTGCCCTCCACTCCGAAGAGTCTCAGAGCGGCTCACAATCTCCTTTACCTTCCTCCCCCACAACAGACACCCTGTGAGGTAGATGAAGATATTGGATTGATATCCCACCCTCCACTCTGAAGAGTCTCAGAGCGGCTCACAATCTCCTTTCCCTTCCTCCCCCACAACAGACACCCTGTGAGGTAGATGAAGATATTGGATTTATATCCCGCCCTCCACTCCAAAGAGTCTCAGAGCGGCTCACAATCTCCTTTCCCTTCCTCCCCCACAACAGGCACCCTGTGAGGTAGATGAAGATATTGGATTTATATCCCGCCCTCCACTCCGAAGAGTCTCAGAGCAGCTCACAATCTCCTTTACCTTCCTCCCCCACAACAGGCACCCTGTGAGGTAGATGAAGATATTGGATTTATATCCCGCCCTCCACTCCGAAGAGTCTCAGAGCGCCTCACAATCTCCTTTCCCTTCCTCCCCCACAACAGACACCCTGTGAGGTAGATGAAGATATTGGATTTATATCCCGCCCTCCACTCCGAAGAGTCTCAGAGCGGCTCACAATCTCCTTTCCCTTCCTCCCCCACAACAGACACCCTGTGAGGTAGATGAAGATATTGGATTTACATCCCGCCCTCCACTCCAAAGAGTCTCAGAGCGGCTCACAATCTCCTTTCCCTTCCTCCCCCACAACAGACACCCTGTGAGGTAGATGAAGATACTGGATTTATATCCCGCCCTCCACTCCGAAGAGTCTCAGAGCGGCTCACAATCTCCTTTTCCTTCCTCCCCCACAACAGACACCCTGTGAGGTGGGTGGGGCTGGAGAGGGCTCTCACAGCAGCTGCCCTTTGAAGGACAACCTCTGCCAGAGCTATGGCTGACCCAAGGCCATACCAGCAGGTGCAAGTGGAGGAGTGGGGAATTAAACCCGGTTCTCCCAGATAAGAGTCCGCACACTTCACCACTACACCAAACTGGCTTTAAAAACCCTCTTCCTGTGTTGTGGTCCCAGTCTGAATTGGAGCAATCCATGTTTGTTGTTTCCACTTAAAACGCTCAGAAGATCCAAGCAGGTATTCATTCATTATTTTTATTTATAGCCTGCCTGTTGTCACAGGGTCCCAGTGGGTTACATTGTTTTTTTTTTCTCTTCTCTATTTTATTCTCTTTGTGAGGTGGGTTAGGCTGAGAGTGTGTGTGACTCGTCCAACATCATCTGATGAGGTTCCATGTAGAGATTTGTTCCAGATCATAGTCCGGCATTCTAATCACTACATCATGTTGGCTCTCATTATATGGCGACATTATTTGTTTTGTTGAAAATAAACAAGGAAGCGGTGCTTATGAGTACCCTGAGGTCCGTTCCTCTGCTCTTATGTGCTGCTGAGCTACAAATATCCTAACCCAGCATGATGACAATTAAACCAAAGGCACTGGAAATTAATGGGGTTTAGAATAGCTAAGCGATAGATGTGGTCACTTCCCATGTCAGTGTTCCCCACTGCATCCTTTGCTCCCCTGCTACATCTTCTCTGGGTATCTGCAGTGTATGCTTATCCACATCAATACAGCTGAATAGATACAATATCTAATAATTGAAGCCAGTTTAAAGGCTGCATTCACTCAGGGATATTTTTAGCAACTCTTCTCCTAAGATGCCAGCATACAGGTCCTTTCCAAAAATTTAATTCTGAAATCTTATCTTGATGCAAAATGGCTTTCTAGTATCATAGTGTATGTGTATGTGACAACACATAGATCCTGGTGGCTAGCCGTGTTGATCTGAAGCAATAGAACAAAACTGGAGTCCAGTAACACCGTATTGGCTGCATGTTGTTTTTGTCTTTTATTCTTCAAAACCATCAATAATCTTCAAAACCATAAATCAGCAACTCATTATATAGGGTCTGATGACATCCCTAAGCATTGGTTTACCCTTTTACTAAACAGGCCACTTGAAGGAAGGAAATGCAGTGCATTTGCTAGCATTAAATTCATGGGGCGAACAAGAAGAAGAAGATGATATTGGATTTATATCCTGCCCTCCACTCCGAAGAGTCTCAGAGCGGCTCACAATCTCCTTTACCTTCCTCCCCCACAACAGATACCCTGTGAGGTGGGTGGGGCTGGAGAGGGCTCTCACAGCAGCTGCCCTTTCAAGGACAACCTCTGCCAGAGCTATGGCTGACCCAAGGCCATTCCAGCAGGTGCAAGTGGAGGAGTGGGGAATCAAACCCGGTTCTCCCAGATAAGAGTCCGCACACTTAACCACTACACCAAACTGGCTCTCAGTTTGGCTCTCGAACAACTGTAGTTGCTAATAATTACTGTCTGATACCTTGCTTCAGGGGGTAGCCATTGTTGGTCTGCAGTGGGACAGCTAGGTTTGAGTCCATTAGCACCTCAGACACTTATTTATTTGTTATCTATTTCTTTATTTGAACGTTTAGGCCACTTTTGGTCCAAGGAACTGAGGACAAAGTACACGTCCCCTCTCCGTGTTATCCTCACAATGATGCTCTGAGCTAGCTTGGACTAAAAGAGAGTGACTTGTCCCCAAGATCATCTAGTGAGATTCATGGAAGAGTAGGGATTTGAACCCAGATCTTCAGATCATCATCTGATGCTCTAACCGCATCCTAGCACTGGCTGTATACTGTACAGTGCGTGCTCGACTTAAACGTGGGGGGAAATAAGCTCCTTGGGGGGGGGGCCTTAGTCTGCAAGGTGCTCTCTCAGTCTGTGTCAGAAAGAACCAGTTTTTCATCTGACCATAAGCAATCCCTGCTCATCTGAAACTATGCCGCCCTGAGACACTTGGGTGAGAAGGGCGGGGTATAAATCTTAATATAAATAAATAAATATAAATGCTGACTTTATTGTGCATTACTCAGTGGCTGCTATGACTGGGGTTCCCCCAAACTCATTTGTTATGAAGGCCAGATCTGACATAAATGTCACTGCGCGGACTGCACTGGCTGCCAGTGGTGTACCGAGTCCGTTACAAGGTGCTGGTCATTACCTTTAAAGCCCTATATGGCCGAGGGCCCGCCTACCTGAGGGACCGTCTCTCCCCATATGAGCCCCAGAGAGCACTGAGGTCAGCTGGAAAGAACCAGCTGAATATCCCTGGGCCAAGGGAGGCCAGATTGAAGGCCACCCGGGATCGGGCCTTCTCCATTGCGGCTCCACTGCTGTGGAATCAACTCCTGGAGGAGGTACGGGCCCTGCGATGTTTAGACCAATTCCGCAGGGCCTGTAAGACCTACCTCTTCAAAATGGCCTTCACCTATACCGAGCTAAGATAGTGCTGCTGTATATGTTTTTTGCCACTGAACTTATGAAAGACCTATTATAGCACCATAATGTTAATTTTAATATAATCTGTAAATTGATTGATGATGATTTTATTGCTATGCATGATTTTATTGTATTGCATTTATACGTTGTGAGCCGCCCTGAGCCTGCTTGTGCGGGGAGGGCGGGATATAAATATAAAGTATTATTATTATTATTTGTCAGGCTGGGCTGGGCTGTGCGTGCCATAAAATGTAATGCCAACCGCCGGAGATATTTACCACTGACTATGACCCACATCCTTCCTCAGCACCTAACGAACCACCCATTGCTCAATATGCGGAATTAGTTTTATACAGCACAGAGAGCTATTGCTTGGCAATCAAGGTACAACAACGAGAGACTGTCGTGGCTCTTTAAAGGCTCGGTTTTGATGAGCTAGAACATGAAGCGCTCCATCCCTTTGCCACAGGTGTGGTAGCTGAAGACAGGTAGCCAAGCCTGGCCTTAAAGAAACTGCTGTGGTCAACAGCCTTTGGAGAGGGGTAAGACAGCTTCAGAATCCCACACTTCCCCCTGTCAGAGTTCCAAAAGCTTGAACCACAAGGGAAACTGTGATGCTCCCCAGCACCACAAGACAAAGAAGAAGATGAAGATATTGGATTTCTATCCCGCCCTCCACTCCGAAGAGTCTCAGAGCGGCTCACAATCTCCTTTCCCTTCCTCCCCCACAACAGACACCCTGTGAGGTAGATGAAGATATTGGATTTATATCCCGCCCTCCACTCCAAAGAGTCTCAGAGCGGCTCACAATCTCCTTTACCTTCCTCCCCCTCAACAGACACCCTGTGAGGTTGATGAAGATATTGGATTTATATCCCGCCCTCCACTCCAAAGAGTCTCAGAGCGGCTCACAATCTCCTTTCCCTTCCTCCCCCACAACAGACACCCTGTGAGGTAGATGAAGATACTGGATTTATATCCCGCCCTCCACTCCAAAGAGTCTCAGAGCGGCTCACAATCTCCTTCCCCTTCCTCCCCCACAACAGACACCCTGTGAGGTGGGTGGGGCTGGAGAGGGCTCTCACAGCAGCTGCCCTTTCAAGGACAACCTCTGCCAGAGCTATGGCTGACCCAAGGCCATTCCAGCAGGTGCAAGTGGAGAAGTGGGGAATCAAACCCGGTTCTCCCAGATAAGAGTCCGCACACTTAACCACTACACCAAACTGCACAAGCAATCTTCAAGCACTGCCACTCTCCAAAAATGCCAGCTCCACTTTAATTGCCTTTTGAGGACTTTTATTTCCTCAAAGTAGCACATTGTAAGTACTTGCTTAAATAAGCATGTGTATTTACACACTCATACACTCAGGAATCACCGCATACACGTACCAAAGGCATAATACACACATTCAACAATATAGAAGTCCATACACAAGACTCTGGTCAATTTCCAAAACTTAGTTAGATTTGCAGCAATGTTCCTGCTAGCACTTGACTTAGGATGCTGACATGTTTCAAGAGGCTCTCCCTTCTTCAAAGCACCCTCAATGATTTTGGACGTGCAACATAATCATAGTGCTGATCTAATACCAATTATTGAACTAAAAGCAATTTTAGCCACCGTTGGTAGCACTTACCCACTGCTCAAAAGATAATTTCTCCAAGGCATTAGTCCAACCAATGATAGAGGCAGTGTAGGTTCTCAAAAAATGGGACCAACACATTCACATTAAATAAAGCCAAATTAACTACACCTGCCATGATCCTCTGAGCGCTTAGATATAGTTGTTACAACTTAAATATTGTGAGGTGTTGTGATATGGTAAGAACATTGTTCTGTGTAAATGTTTTGCATCTTGTATCTGGCCAATTGGTTATGGAAACATTGTAGCTGGTAAATCAGCAATTGTAACAATTGATTTAGCCTTGTAATAGCCTTGTGTAAAGTTGTTAGAATTGTATCTTTTGGACACTACTGCATATGCATTGGGACAGGGTAGGTTTGGGGGTAAGACCGTCTTCTGGTCTCACTCCCAACGGAGAGACAATACTACTAATAAATTTAAGTTAATTAATCTGTGATCACATGGCATGTAATTTAGGTGCATCCTCTGATAACGGGGGGAGAGGGGGAGCAACTGAGGTTGTTAGAGGAAGATGGAAGATCCACTCCAGCAAAATCTTTCCATTTGTAGGAGATGGGGTCCAATTATTTGCTCTTTGCTTTTGTGTGTGTGCATGTGAGAGAGTTTAATTTATCATTTCCCTTGCTTTTTGCTGACATGAATATGTTTCCCACAATGAATTGGCCACTCGTTACCTTTTGTTTTGCATTTTAAGCTACAAAAGAGAGAAAATTTGATTACTCTGTTCCCCTCTTTCCACTTGGTGAGATAAATACAGTATGCCACAGAAGTGAGTACACCCTCTCACATTTTGTAAATATTTAAGTATATCTTTTCATGTGACAGCACTGAAGAAATGACACTTGGCTACAATGTACAGTAGTGAGTCTACAGCTTGTATAACAGTGTAAATGTGCTGTCCCCTCAAAATTATGCAACACACAGCCATTAATGTCTAAACTGCTGGCAACAAAAGTGAGTACACCCCTAAGTGAAAATGTCCAGATGGGGCCCAAAGTGTCAATTATCATATTGGAATCCTGCCCTGCGGCCCAGTCTCTGAAGGGAGGGGATCATACTCTGCTTCAATATGTCACCGTACATGTTGGCATTCATGGTTCCCTCAATGAATTGTAGCTCCCCAGTGCCGGCAGCACTCATGCAGCCCCAGACCATGACATTCCCACCACCATGCTTGACTGTAGGCAAGACACACTTGTCTTTGTACACCTCACCTGGTTGCCGCTACACACGCTTGACACCATCTGAACCAAATAAGTTTATCTTGCTCTCATAGGACCACAGGACATGGTTCCAGAAATCCATGTCCTTAGTCTGCTTGTCTGCAGCAAACCATTTGCAGGCTTTCTTGCGCATCATCTTTAGAAGAGGCTTCCTTCTGGGACGACAGCCCTGCAGACCAATTTGATGCAGTGTGCGGTGTATGGTCTGAGCACTGACAGGCTGATCCACCACCCCTTCAACCTCTGTAGCAATGTCACAGTCTGGGACTGCATGAGTGCTGCCGGCACTGGGGAGCTACAGTTCTTTGAGGGAACCATGAATGCCAACATGTACTGTGACATACTGAAGCAGAGCATGATCCCCTCCCTTCGGAGACTGGGCCGCAGGGCAGGATTCCAACATGATAACGACCCCAAACACACCTCCAAAACGACCACTGCCTTGCTAAAGAAGCTGTGGGTAAAGGGGATGGACTGGCCAAGCATGTCTCCAGACCTAAACCCTATTGAGCATCTGTGGGGTATCCTGAAACGGAAGGTGGAGGTGCACAAGGTCTCTAACATCCAGCAGCTACGTGATGTTGTCATGGAAGAGTGGAAGAGAACTCCAGTGGCAACCTGTGGAGCTCTGGAGAACTCTGTGCCCAAGAGGGTTAAGGCAGTGCTGGAAAATAATGGTGGCCACACAAAATATTGACACTTTGGACCCCATCTGGACATTATCACTTAGGGGTGTACTCACTTTTATTGCCAGCAGTTTAGACATTAATGGCTGTATGTTGCGTAATTTTGAGGGGACAGCACATCTACACTGTTATGCAAGCTGTAGACTCACTACTTTACATTGTAGCCAAATGTCATTTCTTCAGTGTTGTCACATGAAAAGATATACTTAAATATTTACAAAACGTGAGGGGGTGTACTCACTTCTGTGATATACTGTATATCAGTATTGTGCCTCAGATTGTGAAAATGATGGCTATATCATCACAGTGTTATATTGTTAGTAAAACCAACGCCTGAGTCAACACACCCACTGAGGTTACACAAACTCTGTGCTCATTTTTTTTTTTTTTTATGTAATCTAGCAGGGTTTATTTTTGAATAAACACCTGTAAGACTCGGCTGTAAAACTAACTTGCAGAATCCAAGCTCAGAGCAGTTGTGTAGGTATCTGTCAAATGCAAGACACAGAATTCCCAGCTACCTAAGTATTGTATTATTTATTTATATTTTTGTTTATATCCTGTTCTCCTTAACCTCAGGCGGCATATCACACCTTCTATCCTCACAACAACTTTGTGAGGTAGCTTAGACTAGGCCAAGAAACTGTGACGAGCCCAAAGGAGCTTGGTAAGCTTCCACGATACGGCAGGGATTTGAAGCCGGCTGCCTCAGGTCCTAGTCCAACACTCTCATCACAGTGCCATGCCAAATTTCCATTACATTATAGCTGGTACTATAAGAAGTGAAATTTCTTCTCAACTGAAAGAATGTGTCTGTTTGGATTGTGCTTGAGATGGAAAATCTCAAGCAAACGTGAGTTTGTTTATGGAGCAGTTCTGTTTCCTCCTCATATTGCTCTTTCCAAATGGTCCGCTCTGGCAGCCTAATGGTTTGGCCTAATCAATGATGAATGATCTCATTCTGAGGAATTAAGTACTATATCTTGTAAGCGACCGAGAGAGTTTCACGTATAGGTGGAATTTGGAGCTGACAAATATATGCTCAACAAAGGTAGCGCTTAATTGATAGAATGTTGTTGTCTAGCCTGACTGTCCTGTGGAATAATATTTTTCAAATAGTGCTTGCTTTGGGTATTGGTCAACATTGAAGCCATTGGCATCATAGCATTATAGCATGTTGTGGTGGCAGCCCAATCAAACAGATTGTATGTGAATCCGCAATCCTATAGTCCTTGCCCTATGCAGCAAGTTTCTGGCGAGGGAGCAGGTATGATCTAGAAAGATTGGCCCAATCATCCCAAAGTTTGACAATTCTGTACAGAATAGCTAGCCCATCTAGCAAAATAGCTTGTAAATTAGTACCCCCCAAACGCACACCTCCCAGTTAGCCCCTGAGAAATATATGGAGGGGGATGGACCTCTGTTTCATTGTTGGAATTAAGCCAAAGGAAAAACAGAGCACTAAAGTACTCTGCAAAAAGGGGAAGCTCATCTATTGTGTTTTCTTTTGCTCCTGACCATGGCTATCAGAGTGAGGAGAACTGCATTGTGGGGCAGGACTTGTCATGCCACCAGTGAGGTATCTTAGAATGGCTAGGGAAGTATACGTAGCTATCTGATGTATATGTGTTTCATTCAGGGCTTTTTTGAGCAGGAACACAGTTCTGGCTGGCTTGGTGTCAGGGGGTGTGGCCTAATATGCAAATGAATTCCTGCTGGGCTCTTTCTACCAAAAAAACCCTGGTTTAATTCATTTGCCCTTGTGAGTTTCAGCTTGAATCTTCACTGGCTCACAATTTATATCTGGATTTATTCCAACTTTCTCATTCATTTTTACTTAGATAAACGTTTTTGTTTTTACTTGGAATGAACATTGTGCCATTTTCCTTTTGAGGTCAACACATGCTAAGAGAACTGTACAAATATTAGGAAAAGATTAAGTTTCCATCCTAGGCCAGTTTTTCCTCTTCCTGAGTTAGATTCTCGTAGGTCAAGCAAAAGTGATGTTCTGTTGGCGGCGGCATCCCTCTTCCGCCACCTTTGGTAGTTGGAGGTCCAACTACTATGGGAAGGGGCAGTTAGGGAGGGGTGACTGGGCTGTCGCCACAGCTCCCCCTCCCTAGATCATCACCTGTGTAAATACCATTTAAATAGCACCAGTGGGGAGATGAGATACAGAAAGCAAATAGCCTGAAAGCACATTGAGCACAGGTCATTTTGGGTTTCATTTGTAAAGGTTAAGAACATAAGAGAAGCCATGTTGGATCAGGCCAACGGCCCATCCAGTCCAACACTCTGTGTCACACAGTGGCAAAAAAAATTATATATACACACACACTGTGGCTAATAGCCACTGATGGACCTGTGCTCCATATTTTTATCTAAACCCCTCTTGAAGGTGGCTATACTTGTGGCCGCCACCACCTCCTGTGGCAGTGAATTCCACATGTTGATCACCCTTTGAGTGAAGAAGTACTTCCTTTTATCCATTTTAACCTGTCTGCTCAGCAATTTCATCGAATGCCCACGAGTTCTTGTATTGTGAGAAAGGGAGAAAAGTACTTCTTTCTCTACTTTCTCCATTCCGTGCGTAATCTTGTAAACCTCTATCATGTCACCCCGCAGTCGACGTTTCTCCAAGCTAAAGAGCCCCAAGCGTTTCAACCTTTCTTCATAGGGAAAGTGCTCCAGCCCTTTAATCATTCTAGTTGCCCTTCTCTGGACTTTCTCCAATGCTATAATATCCTTTTTGAGGTGCGGCGACCAGAACTGCACACAGTACTCCAAATGAGACCGCGCCATCGATTTATACAGGGGCATTATGATATTGGCTGATTTGTTTTCAATTCCCTTCCTAATAATTCCCAGCATGGCGTTGGCCTTTTTTATTTTACTACTTTTGAAGCTCTTTCGTGTTCATAGCAATAAACTGAGATCGTTGGAACAGCGAGGGTGAAAGAAGCAACTACTTTGAAACAGCACTGGCCCAGAAGGGAATGTCCTTATCTGAAATGGCTGTAACATGGGTCTGTGTAATCTCAAGCATGTGACGGTAGAAATGCTGAGAGATAAAAGGGTGTGTGTGTGTATACAGGTTCTTGTGCTTCAAGAGTGTCTTGTGATATTCTCCGGCTAAGAGGAAACGACTCCTTTGACTTGTAGCTAAAAGAAGTAAACTCGAACTGGTTCTTGTTCTTCCTACTTGTTGCCCTTTAGTGGTCCAGAGAGAACTGAGTAGTTAAGGTTTCCGCTTCACCGGGAGAAGGCTCTTCTGTCATGGCCAGCCCAGCCCCTGCTCGCTTGGTTGGTTTGCTGCTCTCACAACTTGCAGTATTATTTTTTAGGGAACCCACCTTCTCATAACCCTACAGGCTAACCCTAAAAGTACCATTTGGTCATATTTTTCTCTGATAGGTATTTTCAATACATTTGAAGAAGAAGAAGAAGATGATGAAGAAGAAGATATTGGATTTATATCCCGCCCTCCACTCCGAAGAGTCTCAGAGCAGCTCACAATCTCCTTTCCCTTCCTCCCCCACAACAGACGCCCTGTGAGGTAGATGAAGATATTGGATTTATATTCCGCCCTCCACTCTGAAGAGTCTCAGAGCGGCTCACAATCTCCTTTACCTTCCTCCCCCACAACAGACGCCCTGTGAGGTAGATGAAGATATTGGATTTATATTCCGCCCTCCACTCTGAAGAGTCTCAGAGCGGCTCACAATCTCCTTTACCTCCCCCTCCCCCCACAATAGACACCTTGTGAGGTAGATGAAGATATTGGATTTATATCCCGCCCTCCACTCCGAAGAGTCTCAGAGCGGCTCACAATCTCCTTTACCTCCCCCCCCCCCACAATAGACACCCTGTGAGGTAGATGAAGATATTGGATTTATATCCCGCCCTCCACTCCGAAGAGTCTCAGAGCGGCTCACAATCTCCTTTACCTCCCCCCCCCCCCACAATAGACACCCTGTGAGGTAGATGAAGATACTGGATTTATATCCCGCCCTCCACTCCAAAGAGTCTCAGAGCGGCTCACAATCTCCTTTACCTCCCCCCCCCCCACAATAGACACCCTGTGAGGTAGATGAAGGTACTGGATTTATATCCCGCCCTCCACTCCGAAGAGTCTCAGAGCGGCTCACAATCTCCTTTCCCTTCCTCCCCCACAACAGACACCCTGTGAGGTGGGTGGGGCTGGAGAGGGCTCTCCCAGCAGCTGCCCTTTCAAGGACAAGCTCTGCCAGAGCTATGGCTGACCCAAGGCCATGCCAGCAGGTGCAAGTGGAGGACTGGGGAATCAAACCCGGTTGTCCCAGATAAGAGTCCTCCCCCACAACAGACACCCTGTGAGGTGGGTGGGGCTGGAAGAGGGCTCGCCTAGCAGCTGCCCTTTCAAGGACAACCTCTGCCAGAGCTCTGGCTGACCCAAGGCCATGCTAGCAGGTGCAAGTGGAGGAGTGGGGAATCAAACCTGGTTCTCCCAGATAAGAGTCCACGCACTTAACCACTACACCAAACTGGCTCTAACAACAACAAAACCCGATATTAATTCTTTTACATTTATACATGTGACTCAGGTTGCTGATTTTGTTGCTTACTGGAGTGGCTGTTACAGGTATCATTAATTTAGGCCGGTACTGGTTATTTTGAAAGAGATTGCCTTGGAGTCTCAGTCACCATCATTCCCAGGGACAACTTTGCTGTTAGTGAATAGGAAGTGCAGGATTCTTTTCTTGTACAGGCATCTGTCAGCTGTTTAAAGCTGAGGCAGATTTGTGGCTGTTGTGGTGCTGTTTGTCCTGTCTGGCACAGTTGGTTTTATTTGAGACTGGTTATTGTGACAGTAGCAGCGTGCCATGTCTCTCAGTACCCTTTTTGGCCTTTAAACTACGTCTGCAGGGAAGTATGTATGCTTTAGGTCCATCTGTTTTGTTTCCTTTACAAACCTTTTCAAACAGTCTGGCTGCTTCTGCGCAGGAGGACTCAACAGTTGTCTCGGAGAGTTTCAGCAGTTGCCAGGATCACAGCTGAATGAGGAATGACAGCCGCAGAGAAAGGAGTGGTTTTGGATACGTGGCTTAGAGAAGTTGTTCAGCCCCCTTTTGTTTTGTAAAGGAAGGTTTTTTTCTGCATTCTGCCTTTACCTCTCTGGTTTCCAACAAGCAGTAAACTGTTGCTTCCATTGCAAATAGAACATTGATGTTTGGGGCATGATCTGAGCTAGCAGGTTCCAATTTCCTTCGTTTTGGCACCTCAGCTCCCAGGATCATCCTGAAGCTGGTGGCCAATTTTGAAACTCCTGGTTTTATATTCTGTTGAGTTTTATCTGCCACAGACACCCACACCATTTTATTATTATAAATGATAGTGGCCAAAATAGGCCCTGGTTAGATGCTAGAAAGCAGGCCTTCAGAGTATAGTATGACCTAGACCGGGGTGGCCAAACAAAGAGCCGCACAGAATAAACGTCAGAAGTTTGAGAGCCACAAGATATGAATGTCAGATGTTTGAGAGCTGCCAGGAAGGCAGGCAAACAGATGGGGGAAGGGAGAGGTGGAAAGAAAGCAACTTTTACTTGGAATGCATTCTCCAAGCTGCCAGCTGGCTTGGGTTGGAGAAGTGATTTGGCGAAAGAAATGCCTTCTCCAAGCTGGCTGATGGGGCAGTGGGGGCTTTGAGAGACGCATAATATGTGTGAAAGAGCCACATGGGGCTCCCGAGCCGCAGTTCGGCCACCCCTGAACTAGGTAATACATGGCATTAATGCTACAATTTAAAGTAAATGGAAAATTTGCCTCATGTGAGCCAGTTTGGTGTAGTGGTGAAGTGTGCGGACTCTTATCTGGGAGAACCGGGTTTGATTCCCCACTCCTCCACTTGTACCTGCTGGAATGGCCTTGAGTCAGCCATAGCTCTGGCAGAGGTTGTCCTTGAAAGGGCAGCTGTTGTTAGAGCCCTCTCCAGCCCCACCCACCTCACAGGGTGTCTGTTGTGGGGGAGGAAGGTAAAGGAGATTGTGAGCCGCTCTGAGACTCTTCGGAGTGGAGGGCGGGATATAAATCCAATACCTTCATTTACCTCACAGGGTGTCTGTTGTGGGGGAGGAAGGGGAAGGAGATTGTGAGCCGCTCTGAGACTCTTCAGAGTGGAGGGCGGGATATAAATCCAATATCTTCTTCTCCATCTTCTTCTAACTGTTCAAGAAGTGTAGGGTACTTTATGGTTTTCTCTTCCCTATCTTCACAACAGCCCCGTGATGTAGCCATGTTTGAAGGAGAATGATTGGTGAGTTTCATGGAAGGGTGGAACTTTGAGCCTGGGTTTAGGATCTGACAGAGATTTCAATGGAAGAAAATGATTTTCAACCATAGTGTGGGCTTTCAAGCTTCCTGTTGTAGCCCCAAATGCCCCCTGAAATGCTGTTCCTAAATAAATGGGTCCCCTTAGTTTGAGGGGGGTGGGAATCAGAGCAGGTGGAATCAGAAGCCTGGAGCAGGATATGAGTAGATCACCACCCCTTTTGTTATGTGAAAAGCCTCCATGAAATCAAAGCTCAAGTTGCCTAGATCCTAGTTTGGTGCTCTAAGCCAGGGGCGTTCACCACTCCAGGAGGTAGGAATGCCAGCCTCCAGGTGGAACCTGGGGATACCCATAGTTACAGGTCATCTCTTGACTATAGAGATCAGTTCCCCCTGGAGAAAATGAATGCTACGCAGTGCAGACTCCGGCATTGTACCCCACTGAGGAACCTGCCCTCTCCTGGCTCCATCTGCAAATCTCCAGGGGTTTCCCAACCTGAATCTGGGAACCCTACTGCCCATCTCTCGCAGGTGGCCAGGGGGTGCCTGTCAACCCTACCAGGACATCAACCAGTGCCTCAGTTCCCCTGACCCACAATCTACCCACTTCATTCCCTCTCCATCCTGAGATGCCTCAGCAGTCGTTGCCAGGGCTACCTCAGCCAGATAGCCTGGCTTCCCCTTGCATAGATCTCCATTTCCCCCATTGCGGCACTGCTCCCACAGGCTCTTGCAGTGGGGAGGGCAAGCAGCTGGCACCCATGCCGCCTGCTGCTAAAGCCTACTTTCATTGGCCAGCAGAAAAAATCCTCTCCACCCCAGCCCTTCTAATGATTTCTAGGACCAAAAGGATTTTCTGACCCTGCTCGAAGCACAACAACCCGTCTTCTCCTCACTCACTCGTTCGCATCGTGTTGGGGGTTCCTTTCTCAGCAGTGACCTCAGTTTTATAGATTGCCATCTCTAGATAAGCCCATCGGAGGTGATTCATGCTTTTGTTTTATTCTTCGCTCGTGATTTTGTTGTACTTCTGTACTGTTGTGAGTCGTCCATGAATGAGTGGTTGGGGCCTATAGCAAAAGGTCCATTAATGTCTCTTCATCACTACAGTGAGTCCCCTGAATGACTAATTCACCTGCAAGGGTGGGAGAAGTACTCGGCAGGGTGTCTGTGTGGGAGTGAAAATGAGGTTTTGCCGCTTCTGTGTTGTGGAGAGTTTCTAGCTTAGGTTAGCTGAAAAGTTGGGTGAAGAGAGAGAGGAAAAAAAGAGAGAAAGTGGGAAATGGCACGAATTCCTCTCTGGCAATGGGATACAAGCTGTTCTGGCTGCCTGGAAGAATACATTTGCCCTGCACTGTGCTCTGCTTGTATATATGCAAATAGAAGCAAATATTACAAATACATCATAAATCTCCAGTGCGCTGTCATCCGAAGGAAACGAAAACTTACAGTGGTGCTCCTGGAACATTTCACCACTTAGTGAAGTAGTATAACTACTGTTTGCCTTCCTGCAAGCTGTCTTTATTATACCTTTTTAAAGAAAGATGGTGTTGTGATTGGGAAATACTGGGTACTTCTGGACTTCTGATAAAAGACTCGGGGAACCAAGTGCGAGGCTTTTCCCTCTGTATGCTGGCCCTCAGCCATCATGCTGTGCAACACAAGGGATGGAAAGGCCATTACTCCACCTTGTTCTTTGGATGAAGATGAAGATGATATTGGATTTATATCCCACCCTCCACTCCGAAGAGTCTCAGAGCGGCTCACAATCTCCTTTACCTTCCTCCCCCACAACAGACACCCTGTGAGGTGGGTGGGGCTGGAGAGGGCTCTCACAGCAGCTGCCCTTTCAAGGACAACCTCTGCCAGAGCTATGGCTGACCCAAGGCCATTCCAGCAGGTGCAAGTGGAGGAGTGAGGAATCAAACCCGGTTCTCCCAGATAAGAGTCCACACACTAAACCACTACAGCAAACTGGCTCTCTTTCTCCATTTCTTGGATCAACATCTCTCTCTCTCTCTCTCTCTCCCCCCTCCCTCCTGCCAGTAAGTAAAGACTTTTTTTTTTTCATTTAGCATATCCCCAATAATGTATATTGACCTTCCTCTCTGGCTCTGGTGTTTTTTATGTGTTTTTCTTGAGTCATTCTATAATTTTAAATGTTTTTCATTGTTCCAATGTTTTAATGTTTTAGGTGCACTACCTTGATTGGGTGGAAAGGCGGTATAAGTACAATAATATAAATACTTCCCCCTCCATTGGTAACTCAAAGTAGTTCACATTTTTTCTTCTTTCCCGAATTTGATCCTCACAACAACCATTCTGTGAGGTCGGTTAGATGACTGGCCCAATGTCACCGTGTGAGCTTCCATGACAGAATGGGGATTTGAACCTGGGTCTTCCAGGTCCTAATCCCACAGACTAACAATATACCACACTGGTGGTCTTGCAGAGAACTGCATATATCAGGCACTGAAATGTCATTAGCAGGAGCAAATAGAAGACATCACATTTCAGTGGAGGCAGACGAGGTGGAACCAAGCTGATTCAGGAAAGGCATTGCTGAAGAAAGCATCCCCAGTTAATCATTTCAGAAGGAGTAGAAGTATCATGATGAACACAGAAGGAAAATTAATCCAGGAGTGTGGAATACATGGAAGTGACTGTAAAAATTTCTGGGTCTACAGACAAGGGTCATAACACACTGAGGAGTTGCTCAACAGAACTGAAGAGCCAAATGCAAGGTGCAGTGTTAGCTATTTGAACTTTACTCAATCTACAAAAGAGAGCCAGTTTGGTGTAGTGGTTAAGTGCGCAGACTCTTATCTGGGAGAACCGGGTTTGATTCCCAACTCCTCCACTTGCAGTTGCTGGAATGGCCAGGGTCAACCATAGCTCTCGTAGTAGAAGTTCTCCTTGAAAGGGCAGCTGCTGTAAGAGCTTTCTCAGTCCCACTTACATCACAGGGTGTCTGTTGTGAGGGAAGGTAAAGGAGATTGTGACCACTCTGAGATTCAGAGTATAGAGCAGGATATAAATCCAAAAAAATTGAAATTATCTCAAAGTTTTCAGTATAGTTTGGTTTTTGTACAGTGAGTAAAATCAAGGGTCTAGAATTCTGTGCAACATCAGTAAAATAATAATAATAATAATAATTTTTTTTATATCCCGCCCTCCCCGCCGAAGCAGGCTCAGGGCGGCTAACAAGACATGGTATGTACCATGATTATTATACAATTCATATGATAAGGTACAGTTAAAAATACAATTAAAAAGTTACATAAAATTTTTAAAAACCACAATAAATTAAAGGTGCTACATTCAGTGGGATGTATATCCAGATGGCTAGATGTCACATTCAGGGTTCATATGAACATATGAAGTTGCCTTGTACTGAATCAGACCTTTGGTCCATCAAAGTCAGTATTGTCTTCTCAGACTGGCAGTGGCTCTCCAGGGTCTCAAGCTGAGGTTTTTCACACCTATTTGCCTGGACCCTTTTTGGGAGATGCCGGGGATTGAACCTGGGACCTTCTGCTTCCCAAGCAGATGCTCTACCACTGAGCCACCGGCCCTCCCTAATAGGTTCCCTATAGGCTTGTTGAAAGAGGGTAGTTTTGCAAGCCCTGCGGAACTGGTTAAAGTCCCGCAGGGCTCACACTTCCTCCGGTAGCTGATTCCACCAGTGGGGAGCCATTATTGAGAAGGCTCCCACTGGTAGATGTGAATTTCCCCTACTTTCCCTTCTAAATAACAGCAACCAAAAACTAATGCTGATGACTGGGAGACCCGTGAAGATCCAAGCCTTATAGGCTGCTGCCCCAAGATGAGGAAAGTACGGAACACAACAACCCTTTGTGTTGGCACAAGAGGCAATGAAGGATAATTTCACCCACACTGCATGGCTTTTCATCCACACGGGGCTTCGAATCCTTAGCGTTGGATTTTTCAGGCTCACAGGTGGTAGCTGGGCGAAAGGGGAGGTCTGGAAAATCCATCTATTCCAAGATCTTCTGCTGATATTGCTTGAAGCCAGCCCAGGTATCCTGTGGTGATAGATAATAACATAATCCCCGCAAGTCATTAAAGTATACAATATTTAATTCCTGAAACCCTTCCTTAATATTAGTTTAACACTCTTTGCTTGTCAACTGACAGCTGGAGGAATTAGGCAGCTGTAAAAGAAATGAAAGAGTTTAAGTGCCTGATTCAATCATGAATGAGCACATTTCAATGGGGGAAGAGCAGAAGTTCCCATGAAATAAATCTGCTTGGGTTTTTGCACTGAATGCTAATAATAGGCATCTTTCTTTCTGTAATGGTGTACAATCCTAGAAATGGGGGAAAAAAATAACTCTTCTCTCAGCTTGACTCTTTGCTGCCAGGTGTTTTAATGGAATCAATGCTTTTAAATTTCATTCTTACAGAAAAAAGTTTTGGTATCGCTTTTTGAGTGCGCCACAGAAAAGTGGCTTTTGGTCAAAGAGTTCAGAAGTTTCCAACCATTTTCAAACCTGCGGGCACCTTTGGAACTCTTGACTGGGGGATGTGCACTTTGGTATATACTGAGCTGAATAAATACCCAATATTATTATATTATCAATACAATATTATTATATTATCATAAATACGCCATTATTTGGGAATTTATTAAACTGAGTCAGATTCTCTAATCTAATTTGGTTACGGAATAGGGAGTCCCAAATAAAAGTCGGAATTATTCAGTTTTTATTTGGACGCAGCTTGGAGAAACCTAGTCATGCTGTGGCGGCGGCAGCAGCACAACCTGGTGAGTTAACTCAGGCATTCCTTTATCGTATCCCTTTACATGCCTTTTGTCCTCCATTGGAAAAAAATTGAGGATGGGGAATCCTTCTTTGGGAGCCCATGGAATTGGACCCCGCAGTCCAATCTTTTTAAAACTGGGGAGGATTGAGAAGAAGCACCAGCACGTATGCTGCAAATTTGGTTCTTTTGCCTCAAAAAACAGCCCCCCCCCGGCCCAGATACCCTGGATAGATTCTCCATTATAGTGGAGCTGAGGGTACAACAAAGTGATCCCTCAGCATGGCATTTAAAGTTTTAATGCCTTCAGACTTCACTCACCCACCTAAAAGCCTTCAGAGTGAAGTTGGCATTTAAAGGGACCGCATCTCCTTCCCCTCCTCCATTGGAAACAAAGGTGGATGCAAAAGATGCAGAGCCAATCACAAAATGTCAGGAAGAGAAGTTACGCGTAACTCTAATAGCAACTCTTAACATTTCAGACAGAAGCCCTGCTTAACAGGCGTCTTTTAAAACGAATGTATGATTCAAACTATTCTCTTGCATACACACAGCTTCAGTCACATAGTGAAGATCTATGCGCTATGGCGGCAGCTGCCGCTGAAGTAATGTACAACCCATCCTATCTCTAGTGGTCTATCAGAAGCCTTGCTGGGCAAATGTTCCACCTGGCCCCACCTACTTGACAGGCACCAAGGATGGTACTGGCAGGTGTTGCAAGAGTCCCTGGCATGATTGGCATCATGTTAGGGCTTCTGTACTGAGGCAACACAGGTGAAGGAAAGTGGATGCGGCAGCAAAAGCCGTGAGTGACACAGGGATTGTGGGGGATATGGACACTGTATCTGCTCGCTCCCATGCTGCGCTTTTTTCCTGCCCCTGTGTGGAAGCAACCAGTTTGTGGAGAGCCAGTTTGGTGTAGTGGTTAAGTGTGCGGACTCTTATCTGGGAGAACCGGGTTTGATTCCCCACTCCTCCACTTGCACCTGCTGGCATGGCCTTGGGTCAGCCATAGCTCTGGCAGAGGTTGTCCTTGAAAGGGCAGCTGCTGGGAGAGCCCTCTCCAGCCCCACCCACCTCACAGGGTGTTTGTTGTGGGGGAGGAAGGGAAAGGAGATTGTGAGCCGCTCTGAGACTCTTCGGAGTGGAGGGCGGGATATAAATCCAATATCTTCATCTACCTCAAAGGGTGTCTGTTGTGGGGGAGGAAGGTAAAGGAGATTGTGAGCCGCTCTGAGACTCTTCGGAGTGGAGGGCGGGATATAAATCCAATATCTTCATCTACCTCAAAGGGTGTCTGTTGTGGGGGAGGAAGGTAAAGGAGATTGTGAGCCGCTCTGAGACTCTTCGGAGTGGAGGGCAGGATATAAATCCAATATCTTCATCTACCTCAAAGGGTGTCTGTTGTGGGGGAGGAAGGGAAAGGAGATTGTGAGCCGCTCTGAGACTCTTCGGAGTGGAGGGCGGGATATAAATCCAATATCTTCATCTACCTCACAGGGTGTCTGTTGTGGGGGAGGAAGGGAAAGGAGATTGTGAGCCGCTCTGAGACTCTTCGGAGTGGAGGGTGGGATATAAATCCAATATCTTCATCTACCTCACAGGGTGTCTGTTGTGGGGGAGGAAGGGAAAGGAGATTGTGAGCCGCTCTGAGACTCTTCGGAGTGGAGGGTGGGATATAAATCCAATATCTTCATCTACCTCCCAGGGTGTCTGTTGTGGGGGAGGAAGGGAAAGGAGATTGTGAGCCGCTCTGAGACTTCGGAGTGGAGGGTGGGATATAAATCCAATATCTTCATCTACCTCACAGGGTGTCTGTTGTGGGAGAGGAATGGAAAGGAGATTGTGAGCCGCTCTGAGACTCTTCGGAGTGGAGGGCGGGATATAAATCCAATATCTTCATCTACCTCACAGGGTGTCTGTTGTGGGGGAGGAAGGTAAAGGAGATTGTGAGCCGCTCTGAGACTCTTCGGAGTGGAGGGCGGGATATAAATCCAATATCTTCTTCTTCTTCAACCACTGCTAGCTTTTGCTGACTTTTACACATAAAATTCAGCAGTAGAATCAGAGTGTTTGTCTTCGGCTTTGAAATGATACTGTCATCATTTTGAGATACCGAAAGCACGTAGAATAAATCGTTTGCGTCTGTGTCTTGTAATTTGAGCAAGATTTCAAAAGTGGAAATGATCTATCTAGTGCTGTATTGCATATTCATAAGGAAAGCCAAAAAGAATCTGGCATTTCCTTTGCCTCATAGTTGAAACTTGAACTTGGTTCATGAAGCTTTCCAAACAAGCGTTAGTCCAAGTTGCAAGTACAAAGAGATTTCTTTATGGCTTTAGAGTAACAAACCAAATGTGTCTTCATGCTTTTCCCCTCAAGTTTCTGAGTCTTTTGCATTCCATGAGTCCGTGGCTATCTGACCACATAATCTCTTACAACTACAGATGGGCATGAACAGTGTGATGAGCCAAAATTCATGCTGGAATTCTGTCCAGATCCAGGAGGCGATGTGGGTCTCTAAAGAAATTTTTCGAGCTTTTGGATGTGGGTCAGGGCAGCTTGGAAAATGAAAGGAACAGAAAGGAACTGGCGGGATCCCCGCGCCGGCGCTGGTGAGCATGCGCACTGGGACGCCTGCTCATGCCCATTGGCGCCGAGCGCGGAAAAATCCCGGGCTTTTCAGGTACCGATTCGGGGATCGGCGCAGGCGCACTATCCCATGGGTGTGAATGCACAGATGACCACTCGAAGATCTACAGTTACAGGTAAGCAACCTGTCTTTTTTTATGCTGCTCCTAAGTTGGGCTCCAGAATTTCATCACAGCGGCTTTCCAAGTGACTCACTGAGACAATTAAACTGTGCTACTCGTTAGCAAAGAAGCCGTTGCCTGGGCCCATTCGTGGACACTCTACAAGAGTGATGGTGACGTCGATGTGTTCCTGAAAGGCATTTCCCTGACGGACGTTTGTAAGGCTGCCACCTGGTCCTCTTCGCATGCTTTCATGAAGCACTATGCTCTGGATGCGCATGCTCAGCAGAGGACTCATCTGGGAGCTGTGGTGCTGCAAGCTGTCTCTTCTGGTTGACTGTCGTCCCGCCTCCAGGTATGTCTTGCTTGCTAATCTCCCATGAGTGTGAAGCACAGAGACCACGAAGAAGATAGACAGGTTGCTTTCCTGTAACTGTAGATCTTTGAGTGGTCATCTGTGCATTCACACTACCCGCCCTCCTTCCCCACTGCTGATGGTCTCCCTCCAGTAGGGGCTTCCAGCGGTCAGGAAGGAACTGGCGGAATCCTCGCACTGGCGCTAGCGAGCATGCGTACTGGGACGCCTGCGCATGCCCACTGGTGCCGAGCGTGAAAAAATCCCGGGCTTTTTAGGTACCGATTCGGGGATCGGCGCAGGCGCTCTATCCCACGAGTGTGAATGCACAGATGACCACTCGAAGATCTACAGTTACAGGCAAGCAACCTGTCTATCCCAAACTTCCTGAATTGGTTTGGTTCAGCAGAGCAGCTGAATTTGGGTTTGGAACGTGTCCCAAACTCAAACCAGGTTTTCTCAGTTTGTACCCATTCCTACTTACAAGAGGAAACAAGATTACACAGAAACCAGGAAATCAAAACCATTGTATTTCAGGTTGATTTAGCTAGAAGGCTTTTATTTTTCAGGCATGTGTAAAATATGTAGCTGACTCTGTTTTCTGGATGAGCATCTGGCATAGGAATGTTGCCTTTCTAGAGAATCCCAAATAGCCGGTTTCAGCACATGGCTGCTGCCTTTAAACAGCAATGTGAAATGGTTCTTCGTGTGATTTTTGTCTAATAAATACCTTTGGGCGGAAAGAAAAAACTGTGAAACTCTGGATTTTGGGGAGAAGGGAGTACTTGGGGGGAAATGGAGAAAAAGTGAAATATTTTGTATAAAAATCATACCAATATTACTTTTAGAACGTCAAGTACACATATCTTAACATATTTGTCATCTTCCCATCTCTACCCCAAGCTGTAACATTTTGGTACCCAGATATTCTTTGCAAAGTTTTACACTATATCAGAACCCAAACTATGGGCCAGAACTCTAGAAGTGGATCGTGAGATTTTGTAGCATGGACAAGAGAGAGGTGAAGGACCTGGGTGAGCTGAGAGAGAAGGTTCTGGGAGGTTTCATGACAAATTTGGGCTTTCCATTACATAGTGCCTGAAATGAAATGTTTATGAAAGAAGGTCTGTTGCTCAGTAATGTTATGAATTTATACCGTATTTTTCGGACCATAAGACGCACTCCCCCCCCCCAAAAAAATTGGGGGGGAAAGTGTGTGCGTCTTATGGTCCGAAGGTACGTACCTTCGGGGGGGGGGGCGATCTGCTGCCTCTTCCTCTGATCCGGCGCTTCCCCCGCGCCTGCCTGCCTGGCTCCATCTTCTTCAGGCAAGCGCTGGGATCGCTCCATGTGGCCCCACCGCAAACCCAGCGCTTCGCAAGCGCCGGCTGTGGAGGGGGCAGCGTGCTTCCTCCTTGCCTGTGTGCCTGGCTTCAGCGGAGGGCGGAGGGAGCGATCCCAGAGCTTGCTTTAAACATCACAGCTGAAGCTAGGCACACAGGCAAGGTGGAAGCACGCTGCCCCCTCCGCAGCCGGTGCTTGCAAAGCGCTGGGTTTGCGGTGGGGCCACGTGAAGCAATCCCAGCGCTTGCCTGAAGAAGATGGAGCCAGGCAGGCGCGGGGGAAGCGCCGGATCGGAGGCAGAGGCAGCAGATCGCCCCCCAGGAGGAAGGTGCGTCCTATCCTCCGGAGCGCCTTATGGTGCAAAAAATACGGTAAATACTAAATGCGAACAGAAAAAAAAATAAATTCATTCCATGTTATTTGACTTGAAATTCCAGTGTTTCATACTGAGGAGGAAATATGTGATGAATTTCTTCGCAAGCTGGTCCTAAAGAGCAGCACTAGTTTAGAAGTGAGTTCCACACTCAGAGTTTGAGGACCACTGCGCTGCATGCTCATTAATATCACTGAAAAGGCATGTTCATGTTTATTGTGTAGTATAGTAGTTAAGCTGCCAGCATAACGGTCAAACTAGACATTGGGGTTTTTTTTTTAAAGAGTTGGGTCCACGTTCCCCACAGCCTCAAAGCACGTGTGAAGAATGGAATACTTTCCCTATGAAGAAAGGTTAAAACGCTTGGGGCTCTTTAGCTTGGAGAAACGTCGACTGCTGGGTGACATGATAGAGGTTTACAAGATTATGCATGGGATGGAGAAAGTAGAGAAAGAAGTACTTTTCTCCCTTTCTCACAATACAAGAACTCGTGGGCATTCAATGAAATTGCTGAGCAGTCGGATTAGAACGGATAAAAGGAGGTACTTCTTCACCCAAAGGGTGATTAACATGTGGAATTCACTGCCACAGGAGGTGGTGGCGACTACAAGCATAGCCAGTTTCAAGAGGGGGTTAGATAAAAATATGGAGCAGAGGTCCATCAGTGGCTATTAGCCACAGTGTGTGTGTATATATATATATATATATGTGTGTGTGTGTGTGTGTGTGTGTGTATAATTTTTTTTGGCCACTGTGTGACACAGAGTGTTGGACTGGATGGGCCATTGGCCTGATCCAGCATGGCTTCTCTTATGTTCTTATGTGACACAGAGTGTTGGACTGGATGGGCCATTGGCCTGATCCAACATGGCTTCTCTTATGTTCTTATGTGACACAGAGTGTTGGACTGGATGGGCCATTGGCCTGATCCAGCATGGCTTCTCTTATGTTCTTATGTGACACAGAGTGTTGGACTGGATGGGCCATTGGCCTGATCCAACATGGCTTCTCTTATGTTCTTCTGTGACGCAGAGTGTTGGACTGGATGGGCCATTGGCCTGATCCAACATGGCTTCGCTTATGTTCTTATGTTCTTAAGAATGGCTATTTAAAAATAAAGCACACCCCATTTGAGTTTGGAATGCTACCTCAGGGGTTAGGAAGGGCTCCTGTCTCTGCCCCTCCCCGCAGCTACTGCTCTGTTTCAGTGCAGAGAAACATCTGAGTGGGAGGCAAGAGTCCCCCTCCCCCCAGTGAAAAGAGCACAGAATTGTACGGAAGCTCTCAAATAAAGCAGAGGCATGTTAAGTGTCACCTGGGAAAGAGCCCCATTTTTTTCTTGCCGTTTTATATACTGTGTTCTGCATGAGATGTGCCACACATTTAAGATGGTGCCATGCTTTCAAACCGCAGATGGTGAGGAATACACACAGCAAGGCAAAGCCAGATTGTCTCTTTGGAGAAATGAGGATATTATGGGAAGAGGCGTGAAATGTCTGTTTGACAAAATGAACACCCGTGGTAGTGACAGGCTGGAAGAGATATCATTGCAGTGCCTTCAGAAGTTCCAAGGCTCCTCCCTACACCCACCCTTACATCAATATTCTGATCAGGATCAGGCTCCAAATAATTATGCACAGTAATTAGCCACCCAGTGGGTGAACACCAGCTAAGTTGAGTATGTTGTGTTATAAGTGTTGATAAAAGAGTGCTGGATCCTGGGTACTTTTGGAAAAACAGGATGTCATACTTTTCCTTTGTGTATAGGTAAAGTACTTATTAGGAATATGCACAAGGAAAATAATGATATTTTTCAGATATGAACATTGAGGAGGGCATAATTATCAGTGTGTCAGGTTGTTCAAGTGCTGGTTTTGTATCTGGACTTGGGGTTCTGGAAGGATTCTAAAATTATTTGGATCTATTATTCCCCATCAGGAATCTTTTTTTGGGAGGCCAGAGTAGCTGTTTTTTGAGCAAATGACCCCCAAATTGCAGTGAAGTTGATACTGACTGTTACGGCAGCCCCTCACATTTCCCTACCTCTGAGGTAGATTTTCCTTCCAAAATTTTGTTTCCTTCTGTGACTGAGCAGCCCCAAGTAACATGCTTTTCTTCTTTGTCTTTAAAAGATGTCTGTCTCACCCTGTCACAGAGATAATTTGGCTCTTAGTCCAGCCCTGGAACCTGAGGGAAGAATAAGGAGCCCTCTTGGGTTGAACTCCTTCGAGTAGCATTTGAGACAATGTAAAAGTCAAACAGAAGATAGCAGTGTTTCTTACTAGAGTTTCTTATTTCTCTTATTTCTTTGAGGCTGGTATCTTCTTTGAGTATCTAACTCCCTTCCTTTTAATCCCTAATTTTTATCTGGCTGTTGACATGTCCTAAGCAGTTTCCTATCCCTGTTTAATTGGACAGGGATTCTTCTTATTTTCCTGGAAAATATTTCTTCTTTTCTTTGGCCTGAATGGGAGTCTCCTCTCACTACTTAAGAACATTGCCAAATCTCATTCTCAGTTCTTGTATCTGTGTAAAATTGCCTTCAGCATAGGCTGAGACTCGGGGTGCTTTCACACAGTGACTGTTTGCAAGTGGATTTTGCCATTCTTACACAGTAAAAATCCAGTTGCAAAGTGCACTATTTAATGTGTGTGAATGCACCCTAGGACTCTTTCAGTTCTTCAACAGAATTCTTCCTCAGAGCAGATTTTTAACAGTTTAGGTACAGAATCTCAATCTTCGCTCAAATCAGGAATCAGTTAGAATGCCCATCCCACTTAGCAGCCCCCAGCTAATAAAAATTTCTGCCCTTAACTGGAGCTGGCCAATCAGAGTGCTTGAAGTAGCCTGTCACTCAAAGCTCTCAATTATTGAGGAGATTTAAGGTGTCTCCAGCCATCCTACTAATCTCCACTGTTTCCCCTGGGGAACATAATCCAGTGCTTCCTTCAGGGCAAAAAAGCCAAAAGCCAAATCTACAAGAGCAAGCAACATCTGACCAAAAGCCTCCCAATGCAAACAGAACAAAAAAGCCCAACAGAACAAACTTCAGGCCAGAACATCCCGACAGAACCATAGTCCAACGTGGTAACCCCAAAACATCCAATTTCAAACCAGAGAATCAAAGGCAAATCAACTGAAGCAAGGACACTATGTCCAGCTCAACAGAACCAATGTCAAACCACAGAAGCACAGCAGAACCAACCTAGCATGATCCCCCCCAATTTGTGATCCTATTTGCCTGTTGCCTGGAAAACCTGCAAAAAGTGCAAAAAAACAAAAACAAAAAACCCTTCCAAGTTTGGCACTTTAAAGTGCCAGCTCTGGATATTCTTGGATGTCCCTGAATATTTCCAGGAATATTTGGGTTTGGGATATCGGTATTTGTGTGATTCCTGGACATCTCTCTGGATCCTTATAATACCTTAAAAATTCCAGTAAGGTGTTTTTTTGAGTTTATGTTCAGATCAGATATATATGAGTGCACATCCCTATTCAGTATATCATAGTTTTTCATAGACTTCCCCCCCCCCCCCTTAATGCTGTCATAAGAACATAAGAGAAGCCATGTTGGATCAGGCCAACGGCCCATCAAGTCCAACACTCTGTGTCACACAGTGGCAAAAAATGTTATATACACACATACACTGTGGCTAATAGCCACTGATGGACCTGTGCTCCATATTTTTATCTAAACCCCTCTTGAAGGTGGCTATACTTGTGGCCGTCACCACCTCCTGTGGCAGTGAATTCCACATGTTAATCACCCTTTGGGTGAAGAAGTATTTCCTTTTATCCGTTTTAACCTGTCTGCTCAGCAATTTCATTGAATGCCCACGAGTTCTTGTATTGTGAGAAAGGGAGAAAAGTACTTCTTTCTCTACTTTCTCCATTCCATGCATTATCTTGTAAACCTCTATCATGTCACCCCGCAGTCGACGTTTCTCCAAGCTAAAGAGTCCCAAGCGTTTCAACCTTTCTTCATAGGGAAAGTGTTCCAGCCCTTTAATCCTTCTAGTTGCCCTTCTCTGGACTTTCTCCAATGCTAGAATATCCTTTTTGAGGTGCGGCGACCAGAACTGCACACAGTACTCCAAATGAGACCGCACCATCGATTTATACAGGGGCATTATGATACTGGCTGATTTGTTTTCAATTCCCTTCCTAATAATTCCCAGCATGGCGTTGGCCTTTTTTATTGCCTGTCATTTCATGGACTGAGCTATAAATAGAGAAACACCCTGGAATTTATTTTAGGTGTTTCCACCCTGCTTTCTCACCCCCCGCTCCCCAAGTCGGTGACCCAAAGTCACCTGCAGAGCAATAGAAATATATAATTTAGACAAGCAAGAAAAAAAAAACCATGCAAAACGCAAATCCTACTCCTGGACTGGTTTTGAATCCACTAGACCAACTCACTCAGGGCCACAGCTTACAAGTCATGGGTCAAGAGCCCTTCAGTTTTGCCAAATAGGGCTGCCAAGTCCAATTAAAGAAATATCTGGGGACTTTGGGGGTGGAGCCAGGAGACTTTGGGGGTGGAGCCAGAAGACATTAGGGGTGGAGCCACGATCAAGGCTGTGACAAGCATAATTGAACTCCAAAGGGAGTTCTGGCCATCACATTGAAAGGGACGGCACACCTTTTCAATGCCTTCCTTCCATAGGAAATAATGAAGGATAGGGGCACCTTCTTTTGAGGCTCATAGAATTGGACCCCCTGGTTCAATCTTTTTGAAACTTGGGAGGGTATTTTGGGGAGAGGCACTAGATGCTATACTGAAAATCTGGTGCCTCTACCCCAAAAAACAGCCCCCCCCCAGAGCCCCAGATACCTGCAGATCAATTCTCCATGATTTTCTATGGGAATAAATCTCCATAGGGGATAATAGAGTTCCCAGCAGACATTTCCCTCCCCTCCCCCCGCTTTCTGACGACCCTGAAGCTGGGGGAGGGTCTCCAAACCGGGGGATCCCCTGCCCCCACCTGGGGATTGGCAACCCTATTGCCACAGGATAAATATCCATAATGGAGGAGCAACAGATGTTCTGCCTAGACACATTCAGCTGGCACAAAGATACTCTCAACATCCCTTCCCAGGAATTACTTTCCAGCAGCCTGAACCCTTTATTAAATACTGTGACCAGTGAGGCCTTTGGAGATGCAAGCAGAATGCCTGCAGCAGTGTTGTGATGTCTGTGAGGATATGGCCACAGAATAAGACAATGCTGCACTATTGTTTAGCAGGCTGTCCTCTTCTTAGAAAAAGGCATAGTTGAAAAAACAAAGCATTTGTTTTGACCGTAGCTAGATGTAGCTAGAAACTATGGATTAGGAGGACTGTGAAGAGGAACTGCGGAAGTTATGATTGACTTTGGAGATCTTGTGTTCTTCTGAAGTGTTCTGTAGCGTAATGGTAGCTAGGAAGCAAGCCAGTGTTCTTCAGCTATATATTGTACGTGTTTATTATGCCCTTTGATTTATTATCTTCCAGCTGTAATATTTCTTTTGGCTGCCATTGAGTGTAGGTAGCCGGTAAAATAGTAGCAATAATCTCTGGCATTTTTATAGGCCTTTACATCTTCAAAGTGCTTTATGGACGTTAATTAATAGGCTGTTATCTTTGGAACCCATTTGGTCTTATAGTCACAGTTACAGAGCCTTGTTAGTTTATGCACAAACTTTTCTCTTCTTCTTTTCATCATTCCTACCCCAAAACTGTTATGTGGAAGATGGCAGTTTTATAGTATGCGTCTAGCATCGCCAATCCCCAGCTGGGGACAGGGGATCCCCTGGTTTGGAGGCCCTCCCCCTGCTTCAGAGTTATCAGAAAGAAAGGGGAGAATGTCTGCTGGGCACTGCGTTATACCCTATGGAGACTGGTTCCCCTTAGGGTATAATGGAGAGTTGATCCATGGGCAACTGGGGCTGGGGGGGGCTGTTTTTTTAGTCACATGCACCAATTTTTTGGCATAGCATCTTGTGTCTCTCCTCATCCCCCCCCAAAAAAAAGTCTCAAAAAGATTGGACTAGGGGTTCCAATTCTATAAGCCCCCAAATAAGGTGCCCCTATCCTGCATTATTTCCAGTGGAAGGAAGGCATTTGAAAGGAATGTGATGGCCAGAACGCCTTTCGTAGTTTAATTGTGCTTGTCACAACCTTGCTCCTGGCTCCACCCCCAAAGTCTCCAGATGTTTTCTGCGTTGGACCTGGCATATGTGTCTGTTCTGTTATAAGGTAAGGTAAATTTATTTTTGTATCCCGCCCTCCCCCGCCAAAGGCAGGCTCAGGGCGGCTCACAGACATGGGATAACCATGATTCAATAAAATACAATCAAGACAAAAGCAGATTAAAATACAGTTAAGTTACCGTTATGACTTAGTTAAAATAGGTAAAAGAGCTATTATAAATTAAAATTAATAGTTAAGGTGCTACAGTTCACAGTCGTATATAAGATGGCTAGGTGGCTACAAGTCGATTTAGCCGGGTTCTATCTTAAAAGCAAGCTGAAAGAGGATGGTTTTGCAAGCCCTGCGGAACTGATTCAGGTCCCGCAGGACTCGCACCATCTCTGGAAGTTGATTCCACCATCGGGGCGCCATTGCTGTATCTGTATTTGATACAGATAATGTGATATACTTAACAAAAGTACTTATTTATTTATTTGTTTAGTATTTATTTCTTGGGATTTCTACCTGCCCTCCCGCACAAGCAGGCTCTTGGCTTTTTTTAAAAAAAAAAAATTAAAGCAGGCTATATGTCTTTAAAAAAAAAAACCTTCTGCTTGTTTCATAGACATGTGACTGAAGAAGAGCTGTAGCCTAATCATACATTATAGTTGTAATGGGAATTTAATATGATTCAGTTAACACCCCCCTCCACCCACTACCAAAAATGGTGGTTATACATTCCAGATAAAAACCACACTGGTGGTAAATGACTCACCACCAGTCTGCATATGGAGAGTCAGCATACTAGCCCTGCGACATTTATGACAATTGTGGGTGTTCAGGGATACTCAACATGGCAAATCCTTCTCACATAGTATAACTTGGGTTGCCAGACCCCCAGTCCAGGTGGGGGTTTCCATGCTTTTGCAGGCTCCTTTTTGCCACCAGCCAGCTGGTCAGTGGGGGGGAAACCCCTCCCGCAAATGCCCCTAAACATGATGTAATGATGTCACACAGAAGCAGACCTCATTTTGGGGAGTGGATCTCTAAATTTTGTTGTGCTCTTTCTTTCTCTCCCCTCCCCCCAATACTTGTTTCTGGGCTCCATTGTTCAACCCCCCTGCGAGATTTTTGCTGAATTCTAATTTTTGACAAACTTTTTAATCTTTCCCCCCTCAAAAAAAATGGGAAAATAACCAAAAATATAAAGTAGAGAGATGGAAATCTTCATCACGTCACTGCAGCCACAGAGGTGAAAGTCATTGAAAAAGTATAATGGGAATAAGGTTTTATTATGACAATTATAATTCAAGAAGCATTTTAAGGCATATGCTGAGCTAATACAATTTTGAACACCTTCTGTGATGTCAGGGGTATGTGGCATATGCAAATGAGTTGTACTAATAAGCTATGGCACTTCTTTTTCTACAAAATGACCCTTGCTTAGAAGTGACATAATCACATTGCCAATGTCAGGAATGGCACACTAGTTTTTGGGCAAAACTTCATGGGAAAATTAGGCTCAAACCATAGAGTTTTGCCCAGAGAGTGTCACCCCCAACATCAGTGATGTGAGGAGATCACTTCTGGGTGATATCATTGTAGCCCATTATACCAGAAAATCCTGGAATGGACCCTGGAGCCCCCCACCGGCAGCAGGGCAGGACCTCGCATCCCTATATTATGACTCATCTGTGTAATAAATTAAAAATCTGGGGGTAGGGGCATGGGAGGGCACCATCAGCATGCCAGTGGTATATCAATGTGTTATGTCAAAGAGAAAATCCGGAAGTGATACCTTGCCTCTCTAGAAATTGCTGGAAATATTTCTGGCTATTCCTGGAGAAGCATGACATTACTTGCAGGTTTTCTCCAGAAGTAATGTAAGGATGTATCAATGGCAATTTTTTTATTTTATTTTTCTCCTGTCAACTGATGGAGCAGTGACGGGGAACAGGAGCTGAGGGAGGAGACCTCTTGCCCCCCAGCAACTACCAGGCAACCCTACTTTCAGCCTTGCCTTCAGCCCACTCTTCTCTGCATTTAACTTGACTGCTTGGGCATGACCTGTTGGGGCAAGAAATACAAGACAGAGGAGATCACTGTATCATCTGGCTTCATGTTTCAGTAGTCTGATTTTCTGTCTCTCATCCCTGATTTATATCATAAGTCCTGCTTTTGGCAAATTAAAACTTACATATAGTCTTCCTGTCATGACCTGGATAGCCCCATCTAGCCTCATATCATCCGATCTTGGAAGCTAAGCAGGGTTGCCCTTGGTCAGTATTTGGATGGGAAACCACTAAGGAATACAAGGGTCACGGTGCAGAGCCAGGCAATGGCAAACCACCTTTGAATGTCCCTATGAAGAAAGGTTGAAACGCTTGGGGCTCTTTAGCTTGGAGAAACGTCGCCTGCGGGGTGACATGAGAGAGGTTTACAAGATTATGCATGAGGTAGAGAAAGTAGAGAAAGAAGTCCTTTTCTCCCTTTCTCACAATACAAGAACTCGTAGGCATTCGATGAAATTGCTGAGCAGTCGGGTTAGAACGGATAAAAGGAAGTACTTCTTCACCCAAAGGGTGATTAACATGTGGAATTCACTGCCATGGGAGGTGGTGGCGGCTACAAGCATAGACAGGTTCAAGAGGGGGTTAGATAAAAATATGGAGCAGAGATCCATCAGTGGCTATTAGCCACAGTGTGTATATATATGTGTGTGTGTGTGTGTGCCCAATATATATATATATATATATATGTGTGTGTGTGTGTGTGTATATATATTGGCCTGATCCAACATGGCTTCTCTTATGTTCTTCTGTGACACAGAGTGTTGGACTGGATGGGTTATTGGCCTGATTCAACAGGGCTTCTCTTATGTGACACAGAGTGTTGGACTGGATGGGCCATTGGCCTGATCCAGCATGGCTTCTCTTATGTTCTTATGTGATACAGAGTGTTGGACTGGATGGGCCATTGGCCTGATCCAACATGGCTTCTCTTATGTTCTTCTGTGACACAGAGTGTTGGACTGGATGGGTTATTGGCCTGATTCAACAGGGCTTCTCTTATGTTCTTATGTGACACAGAGTGTTGGACTGGATGGGCTATTGGCCTGATCCAACATGGCTTCTCTTATGTTCTTATGTGACACAGAGTGTTGGACTGGATGGGCCATTGACCTGATCCAACATGGCTTCTCCTATGTTCTTATGTGATACAGAGTGTGACTGGATGGGCCATTGGCCTGATCCAGCATGGCTTTTCTTCTCTTTCTTTAAAACCTCATGAAGGAAAACATACATCATTCACTTGGTGGTGGGAGTGCTGTCCACAACTCAGTAGTCTCCAATACCTATATGAAATTAGGTTTATGGTAATAGCTTATAGACTCAACCAATGCTGGTCTTTCAAATGATAATCTCACATCCAGTCTGAACTTCTAAAAAAAATTTTTGTTTGGGCCCACTGATACTTTCAAAACAGACTTCTTTAAGAAATTTTGATGGTCACGTTGAAACATAGCCCTGATTGAGAACTGTCCACAGTCTATCTGACAAAGGGAGTTTTTACTTTCGAAAGACCCTTTTGGTCTTTAAGATGCTAGTGGACTTGAATCTTGCTGTTCTACTGCAGGCCATCAAAGCTATCCACCTGAAAATAATGTGGTGTAGTGTTTTGTGTTCTGGACTGGAATCTGGGAGATCCAGGTTCAAACATTTATTTCACTGTGGAAGCTCACTGTATGACTTGGGACCAAGTCACTCTGTCTTAAGATCCCCAGTTTCCTGGCAGGACAGTGGCTTTCCCACTGCTGCTCCTGCAGCTTTTGAGAGAAAAATTATATATGAAAAAGGTCATAGTGTGATATCACTTCCAGAGGAAACTTGGAAACAACACCAGTTTACCCTGCATAGCATATCAGTGGATTGAGGAATTGGCCTCGGGTTGGTGCCTTGTATAGATTGGTCACTTTTCAGGCAGGTTTTACGGGGTTTATGGCATCATGCGGCCTGGGGAGGACCGGTTAGCTTCCCCCCTTTGGGGAGTTAGGGGTCTGGCAGGATCAACCTTTGGGTGTGGCCCAAGGTGTGTGAATACAGACTGTCCTGAAGACTCGATTGGATGGGTGCCTTTCGCTGAGACTCGCGTCTGGTGTCTGGGCCCTCCGGTGCGAGCCTCCCCGCTGGGCCTGCCTGACAGGAGCTGTGACACACAGCTCCGGCTGGGGGGCCGGGTCTCTCACCCGCTGAAAAAGGCAGGGGAGCGGTCTGAGGAGACCCCTGGACCTGACCTGGCTGCAGTTCGGTTGCCCTTGCCGTTGCAGTGTTATTCAATAAAGTGGCCCATAGTTTCACCAATATAATTGTGTCCGCCTCTTTATTCCGACTTGGGGGGGCAAAAAGTAAAACTATGTACGCTATTCTGAGTTCCTTTCAAGGAAAGGCAGAAGAGAAGTGTACTTGATGTAGATATATGATCTTCTTCTTTGCATAATGTTGTGACTTCAGCATCAGTTTGTTTGTTTGTTTTCAAAAAGTGAGTTTAAGTTGTGGAGATACTTTTCATGATTAGGGACATCTTGAAACAATTCTAACTAATTTAGCTTGACAAAATGTTATTCCTCAGGCTTTCCTTGTTTGCCGTCTTCCTTGCTTGCTTTATATTGGTTGAGGATCAGAAAATGAGAAATCCCAGTTGTTGCATTCTGAATTCTGAGGCCCCATAAAGCTACCTTGAATGTAGTAAGATTCTTTTCTAACCTAGCTAAAATGGTGATGTGAATTGGCTATGAAAGTCGATGCCTTTGTGGACATTATGCTCTTGACACCTTTTTGGCATCTCTCTTTTGCAGAGCTGCCGAGGCCCAGTTAGTCAGCTGCTTTAAAAAAAACACTTTTATTGCTTCACAGTGGAATAAACATAACACCGCTTATCAAAGTGTCAGGAAGAGTAATTGCAAATGGGCTTTTTAAACAGTTATTGAGCCAATGTGTTCGTCCGGATTGCCAGCTCCAGGTTGGGAAATACCTAGAGATTTGGGGGGGTAGAGCGGAGGTGGGCAGGGTTTGGGGCTTAATGCCATACAATCCAACTTCCAAAGTGGTCTTTTTTCTCCAGGTGAACTGATCTCTGTCCCCTGGAGATCAGTTGTAATAGCAGGAGAACTCCAGCCACCACCTGAAGGTTGGCAACCCAAGGTTAGTGTGTCAGACTAGGACCTAAGAGACCCAGGCTCAAATGTCCACTCTTCTGTGGAAACTGGCTGGGTGACCTTGGGACAGTCACACTCTCAGCCTAACCTACCTCCCAGGATTATTATGGGAATAAAATGGGGGAGGGGGGAACTCTATAGGGTGCTTTGAGTCCCCACTGAGGAGAAAGGCAGGGTATAAATGAAGTAAATATAGGGTTTGTAGAATCTTTCGGGCTCAAGTGCCGTGTTCTACTGGAGAAAGTTTTCCTTCCAGACGTTTCGTTCTCAGCTGAGGAGAACATCCTCAGTGGCGTTGCAGCCGGAGCAGGCGCTCTGACCTTCTTGGCTGCTGTGCATTGAGCACTCAGTGCATTGCCACTCAATGCAAAGCAGCCAAGAAGGTCAGAGCGCCTCCTCCGGCTGCAACGCCACTGAGGATGTTCTCCGCAGCTGAGAACGAAACGTCTGGAAGGAAAACTTTCTCCAGTAGAACACGGCACTTGAGCCTGAAAGATTCTACAAACCCTAATGATGTTACCAGCCGTGAAAACCTGAAACCTCTGAAGTAAATATAATTTTCCATTTTATTCCTTTTGGTCACATTCACTGTAAAAATTGCTACAAATGTATAAGAAGCTGACTGCTGTGCAGGGGTTTAAGTTGGGTCTGGCCAGTTGTAGCCTAGGACAGGGGTGTCCAATGGTAGCTCTCCAGATGTTTTTTTCCCTACAACTCCCATCAGCCCCAGCCAGCATGGCCAATGACTGGGGCTGATGGGAGTTGTAGGAAAAAAACATCTGGAGAGCTACCGTTGGCCTCCCCTGGCCTAGGAGAAGGTGATGGGCAAAAGCTGTACTAATTGCTGCCTTCTGTGTGGTAGGCAGCCTGGAGTAAACCTTCCCTCTTCATGGTGTTGTTTGGATAGAGATCCAGTCCTGGGAAAAATATCAGATCAGCAACTACCTTCCTTCTTTTGTTCAGACTGACAAAAGTATTCGGTGGTGGTGACTCTACCTTGTGTGGTTTTTGGTTTGCTTGTTTGGCCATGTGGTTGTGAAATTGTGCCTATACTGAATAAACATTTTGTTATCTATATCTATGAGGAAGGCAGAATTCTCTGAATGCCCTTTACTGTTCACGCTAAGTGAAAAAGTATATTGAGTAATAGAATTTGCTTGAAGACGTGGGTTTTACTGAGCCATGTTATGCTCTGATTAAATCTGATGCCATATAATTTTGATTTAAATTTTGATATAAATTTGATGTCACTTTGATAGACGGGTGATCTTTATTCAAAGGCGATCTAAGAAAATTTCAATCTGGTAATAAATTGTTTCACTGCGTCGAATGTTGCTAAGTTTATGGCGCATACATATAAAGGGCAATAACCAGCTCTCCTGTTTCTAGAAAAGAAGGATTTTTCCCCCCCTCTGTTGAACTTCCTTTTCTTAAAGTAAAAAGAGAAAGAAAACAGCCCTGAGAAGTCAAGGGGGAAAGCATTATGTTTGAAACAATAAAACTCAAAGGTGAAAAGTAGTTAATCTATAACATTGCTCATGCATATTTGGCTTCCTTCTGTACTTGATCCATCAATTTTTGTTAATAATGGACTTTTCTTTCTAGGGATCAGCAGATTCATACACAAGCAGACCATCAGATTCTGATGTATCTCTGGAAGAAGACAGGGAAGCAATCCGCCAGGAGAGAGAACAGCAAGCCGCTATTCAGCTTGAAAGAGCAAAGGTGCCCCTCTCTTTTTCTTTCTAGAAAGGACATGAACAAAGGGATGGGGGATTAGATGGCCTGTCAAACTGGTCTGTCAAACTGTGCTTCAGTAGGAAACAAGTAACAACCTTTGCTGATGCAGATTTCCTTGTATTTATTGGGAGAGGGTGGTACATTATTAACATGCCAACAGACATGTTTTGAAATGTGTTTTTCCCAATTAGGGGGTTGGATCCCATAGAGGATTTCAGTAGACTGCTGGGAAGGTGATTCTCAACAAATTCCTCCCTCCTGCTGCAAACCTGTGATCCTCCCCCCAGCTATTCCCCAAGGTCCCCTGTTCCCCAGTAATAGCAGTTGCAGGGAGGCAAGAAAGTTACAGTCTACATATAGAAATCCCATGTGGTTTCAGATTCCACTACAGAGGAGAAGCCATATAAATGTGGAAAAGTTCATGTGCTGTATATAGATGGTCCAAGACATGCATATAAGCATATCCTTTTAATGAATGTGTTAACTGCACCAATGGTGTAAAGTGTCTCCTCATTTGTATACCACTTTACAAAAGAGAAATGGGAGGTCCCTTTGGTTCATACTGCTTTGTGGAATCTCATGTCGTTCAACATGTGGCAATTACTTCAAATTAGTTCAGGAAGCTACAAATAAATGTATAGGAAATAAGATCTGTGGGTGTTGCACAAGTTGGTAATAATTTCCCTTAGCTTTAAAAACCGATGAAAAGACCAAGACGAATGGTACACTTGGGGCTTTTCTGCATGCATGACTTATTCCTGATTTTCATGAGAGTTGATCTAGAAGCATTGGAATTTGGGCACGGTTCTTTTGCATGTCTGCCCTCCTTCTGCATTTTCACAATTGTGGAGTCAATTTATTTTCTTTTTCACATGCCTTAAATAATCAGGATTTTCATGTCAGGGGGCTGTCATCATCAGTGGCGCCATCAGTAACATCACGGCACTCCTCCCCTTTTATTTTTGTACATGTTATATTGTGGCTACTTTTTTTTTTTTAAGAAGCACTAAAATATCAATATAGCATTGGCCAAGCAGTTTTCAATGATAGGTTAAGCATTCCAGCTCTTACACATCTAGAATTCTCAGCTTTCATTTCAACAAAGGTAAATCTATCACCTTCCCTTGTGGAGATGTGCCTTTTTCCTTATATTTCTATATAAGGGACGGTGGCTCAGTGGTAGAGCATCTGCTTGGGAAGGAGACGGTCCCAGGTTCAATCCCCGGCATCTCCAAAAAAGGGTCCAGGCAAATAGGTGTGAAAAACCTCAGCTTGAGACCCTGGAGAGCGGCTGCCAGTCTGAGAAGACAATACTGACTTTGATGGCCCAAAGGTCTGATTCAGTATAAGGCAGCTTCATATGTTCATATGTCCAACTAGAGATTTTCTTTTTTTTTCTTTTTTTTTTAAATGAAAGCTGGGATTTCAAAGAACCTCCTAAACCTATTGTTCCAATGCTCCAGCGATGTATTGATATTTTAGTGCTATTTAAAGAAAAAAGTAAATCACTCATCTGGGGGGTGAGGAGTGGAAATGATTTGACCCCGACAGTCCAGTCTTCAGGCAATGGACTAGAGGTGGGTTGATGTAGACAGACAACGAAAACTTGACAGAAACGTTACGTATGAGGAGAAAGGTGACTTAAAGTCAGCTTCCAGAAAAAAGGTTGAAATGGAAAATACTTTGGGGAGAGGGAGATAAAGAAACAACAACCACAACAGAAGTAAAAACTAACGGCACAAAAATGCATGCAGAAATCAGGGGGTAAACCTACACGGTACTGGGCCAGAACAAGCAACAACAACACGTGTAGAAAAGCCCTAAGTGTTTGCTGCATGGGCTGTAGAAGACAGCATGAGAGCATTGTTGCTAAATAAATCATTGATTTTGGTCACTAACAGACTGATCTTAAAGTGAATGATTCCATTAAATTGGTGGGATGGGTTGATATGCAGTGAACACCCATAGGTGTGGGTATAAGGCAGATGTGTTCTGCTTGGCTTCAGCAACACCAAAGTTGCTTGACACTCTCTGACAAGTTAGCAGCAGTCCATAGCTGTGTTAGAATTCACAGTTTTTGGTCATGACTGTGCTGCAGAGAAAGCTTGACAAACAACGAAAGCATCTGTTCATAAAGGAGTGAAATAGGGCTCTTTTCCTAGCAAAAATATAAAATTATGTGTTCAGAAGTTACAACTGTGGGAGAGTGAAAGTACAGACAGTAAGAAATATTGTACCAACCGGCCCCGTTCCAGCTCTTACACCTCTTCACTGTAACATTTGAGTGCCTACACATATGTCAGTGCATATATGCAAGCTTTGGCCACACTATTGGGCAAATGTTGATCCCACATAGTGGCAAATGTTGAGCTCACATTCTGGGCTTCCATGCATAGGCTCTTGTTTGCAAGTTACACTGAATGAACTGAGGGGTGGGGGAATGACTGGTGAGCATGAGCCTCTTCCACTCTGTGAGTTGCTCTCCTCAGAATGTAACTTCTGAATGGCCCTAATGGGTTTCAATAGAGCCAGTTCACACACTCAGTTGTGAGTAGGGTTGCTAGTCTTCAGAAGGTGGCTGGAGATCTCCTGGGATTAGAAATGATGTCCAGGCAACAGAAATCAATTTCCTCGAGGAAAATGGCTGCTTTGGTAGGTGGACTCACTGTATGCCATTATACACCATAGAAGCTCCTCCCCTTCCCAAACCCCTGGAATCTACTCCCTGAAATCTCCAGGAATTTCCCACTCTTGAGCCAGCAACCCTAATTGTGAGTGACTAAAACATTGAGTAATTTGGTGATGTGCACAGTTTCTGAATTGAAATGAAGAGGGAATAGAAGCCTTCAAAATCGCTTTGTGGCTACTGAAAGCAGCCAGGGACTACCTTGCTGATGTGCTAATTCTGATGCAAAAGATAGCAAGATCAACTTCGTGGTTTCAGGCAGCCTTGTGCTAATTTTACAGAAGCCTCGCTTTAGACTTTACAACTGCAGCCTCAGTCCCTAGCCACACAGAGGTCCTGAAATAGCCTCTGTTGAGAGGAGGGCTAAAATCCTGCTCCTTAAACCACTGACACTTCCTTGTAGAACATGTATATCCTGGAAACCAGACAACCCCCTTTGTTTTGCCCCCACCCCTCGTGCAATCTGTTGCTGCTTCCTCCCTGCTACTTTCCCTATGAAGAAAGGTTGAAACGCTTGGGGCTCTTTAGTTTGGAGAAACGTTGACTGCAGGGTGACATGATAGAGGTTTACAAGATTATGCATGGGATGGAGAAGGTAGAGAAAGAAGTCCTTTTCTCCCTTTCTCACAATACAAGAACTCGTGGGCATTCGATGAAATTGCTGAGCAGTCGGGTTACAACGGATAAAAGGAGGTACTTCTTCATCCAAAGGGTGATTAACATGTGGAATTCACTGCCACAGGAGGTGGTGGCAGCTACAAGCATAGCCAGCTTCAAGAGAGGGGGTTAGATAAAAATATGGAGCAGAGGTCCATCAGTGGCTATTAGCCACAGTGTGTATATATATGTATATATATATATATAAATTTTTGGGCCACTATGTGACACAGAGTGTTGGACTGGATGGGCCATTGGCCTGATCCAACATGGCTTCTCTTATGTTCTTATGCTACCAAGTATAACATGAATGTATTTTTGCTCCCAGTCAAAACCAGTAGCTTTTGCCGTTAAGACTAATGTGAGCTACTGTGGCGCGCTGGATGAAGATGTTCCTGTACCAAGCACTGCCATCTCTTTTGATGCCAAGGATTTTCTACACATTAAAGAGGTAACTACACAATATAATTATTCCTCTTACCTGCCAATAGCTTGGGGCCTGACCAAGTTAGCTTTTGAGCCATGCAGGACACAAAACTGAAGTCGAAAAGCTGCCAGGACTGCACAGAGCATAGTATTTGATTAGAGGGTGGCATCACAGGGCATTCATCCTGATCAAAGTCTTAAATGGCAAAGAGGCTATATATTAAGACAGCCCGGGATTCTTTGCCAGGGAACACGACATCTGGGCTGAAATTCAGTCAAAGGAATCTTTTAACCAAATCTTTTAAAGAATTAAGAACCTAATGAAGTATATATCAGGTGTGACTGGAATAGGCAGAATACATGGAGCACCATGCTGGATTTATGGCTTTCATACGTGGATTGACATCCCTACAATGTCATTCCATGACAGCTATTAGGCTCTTTTTATATATTTGTGTTATTCATTTAATTAAGCATTTGTATCCAGTTTGTCTCCCCAAAGTGGTTTACAACCTTCCCCAAAGACACTATACTCAAAAACCCATAAATAACAAAACATCCCCACAACAACTAGGGCTATTAATCCCCAGGTGGGGGCAGGGGACCCCTGATTTGAAGGCCCTCCCCCCGCTTCAGGGTCATCAGAAAACGGGGGTGGGGAGGGAAATGACTGCTGGGCACTCTATTATTCCCTATGGAGACCAATTCCCATAGGGTATAATGGAAAATTGATCCATGGGTATCAGGGGCTCGGGGTGGGGGCTGTTTTTGAGGTAAAGGCACCAGCTTTTCAGCATAGCATCTGGTGCCTCTCCTCAAACCTCCCCCCCCCCCAAGTTTTATTATTTTACTGTTTTAATTGTTGTAAATCGATATAATTTTAAAACCAAAATGTTAGATCTTATGTTGTAAGCCGCCCTGAGCCGCTTCGGTGGGAAGGGCAGGATATAAACTGAAACTGAAACTGAAGTTTCAAAAAGATTGGACCAGGGGGTCCAATTCTGAGCCCCTAAAGAAAGTGCTCCTGTCCTTCATTATTCCAAATGGAGGAAAGGCATTTAAAAGGTGTGTGGTCCCTTTAAATGTGATGGCCAGAACTCCCTTCGGAGTTCAGTTGTGCTTGTCGCATCCTTGATCTTGGCTCCACCCCCAAAGTCTCCTGGCTCCACCCCCAAAGTCCTCAGATATTTCTTGAATCAAACTTGGCAACCCTAACAGCAAACTACATCTTTGGTTGGTCCTGGACTCATATGATGGCTCTTCTGAAGGCTTTGGACTATGAGTTAAGAGCCAAAGGGCCAAGAGGCCTTCAGGTAGTGCCCAAAGGCTTATGCCTCTGGCCACGCCCACACTTTATAGACACCTGAACAGGAAGGAGGGAGAACCCAAATTGTCAGCAAAATGGTGCCGCTGGTAAAGACGTTCTTCCACTCTTTCCCTCCCTGTTTTAAGCTGTGTCCTGATTCAGGAATTCTATTGACATGCTTATTTTAATAGGTTATTAGTTATCCTGGAAGAGAACCATATATCTGTACGCACTTGCATACTGTCTTTTGCAGAAAAAAGGAAGAAATCTTTACTTCCGCATTCCACCCCTGAAACTCATGGCCTTGTAAGGATGCTTTCAGTGTAAAAAAAAACTCCCAGAGAAAATCATAGCGGGGATGGGAGGGAAATGCACTCAAATTGTTTAACACCAAGTTGGGGCTTCAAGCAAGGTCACTTTGGCTACAGGCTGAAATGTCAGCAAGAATGGATGAGTCTCCAAATTCAAGACATCTCATCTGTCACCCGGAGAACAATGTATTATGCATTTTTAAAACAGATTAAGCGACAACAATTATTGGCAATGCATAAACATTCTAGGTACCGCAACCGATAGGAGATAAAAATGTTCTCCTTCCACGTATATTGAAGATTGAAATAGGCGTTGAAGAATATAGGAAAGGTGTTTTGGTAATGAACGTAAACTTACATTATATTGTAACTCAAATTTGGAATTAGAATAAGTATTTTTTTAAAAAACAGAAGCAAAATAGCAACACAGACTCACTGAGTACCTTTATAAACTTTATATTGTAACTCAAATTTGGAATTAGAATAAGTGTTTTTTTAAAAACAAAACAAAACAGCAACACAGGCTTTACTAAGCACCTTTATAAACGCCTACCCTATCAGCTAACGAATGTATGATTCAATCTGCAGGTGGAATCCAATTCCAGGACCTGCTTCTGTGTTGAATTTCATAAATGTCTCTTAAGTGTCTCTTTGACTTTATTTCCAACACCCTCCAGCTCTCCCTAGTATCAGCGTCATTGGTGTAATCTCTCCTGTCTTTCCCATTAGACTTTTTCTATATGCCTCTTGTGCTTGAAAGTGGTTAAAAAGCAATTATTTTATATTTTCCAAGACTGTCACTCTGCAGAGTTGGGGTTTTTGTTTTGTTTTTGTTTTTTTAAAATTGCATTGCTATTTGTGTATTTAGCTTTTCATTATAGCAAGGGAAGAAAACAGGAAAGAAGAGGGGGGAGAATCTCAGATTAAGGTGGGGGAGGAAGGCTGGGCCCAGAGGCAGAGGAAAAGAGCTGCTCTTTAAGGAGCAGGATTTGAATGCTCTTGGGGGTCCTGAGATTTTTGGGATGTGACTTTGTATAGCTTTGGAAGACAACTCTGTGGATCTGCTTGAGTATGGAGAGGAATTAAGGTAAATTGGAAGCTGTCAGAATCTTACTGCAAATGGAAAGATAACATGGGAGGGAAGCGTCTTCACCTCCGTCTTTGTGTTGATTCTGTGTGACTGGAGTCGACAAAGCTAGTGAAGGACACAACATCCTATTTTGGCCCTTTCCCTTCATTGTCCCTGTTAGAAATCTCCCTGACTTTGCTGTCTGCTCTCTTGCCTTTGTGTGTCGTACATGATGGATTATCCTTTTGGAGTGCAGTATGGGCTGAATGAGGAAATGGCCAATGGCATATGGAGTGTAGGGAGCTAGCAGGAGAAAGTAAGTTAAATGGACATGCAGGAGGAGTACATAATGAACTGTTCCAATTAACAACGTCTTTGTTCCAGAAATATAATAATGACTGGTGGATAGGAAGACTGGTTAAAGAAGGTTGCGAGATTGGCTTCATTCCAAGCCCCCTTCGGCTGGAGAATATCCGAATCCAGCAGGAGCAGAAGAGAGGCCGTTTTCATGGAGGGTAAGATAAACTTTGGTGCTGCATTTGAATGTCAGCTAATCTCACCTTTTCTAACATGTCAGAAATTACTAAGAAAGGAGCTGTAAAGATGGACATGGCGTAAATTGTAGGGAACTATTTTGAAGGGCAAAATCCCCCAAAGAGCATTGATGGCCAACTCTATTTCCTTTGCTCAGTTGAGGCCGGACTGGATGACACCCGCAGTGTTCTCAGTGCCCTTTATTTCCATATGTCAGAGCAAACAGTGTTGGGCTTCACCTGTAGCAGCTTAAAGCATGCAGCTGCTGAAGTTGATGCAGCTCTATCACTGAACAACGGGGCACAGCAAAACTGACTGATTAGGTGGTAGAGACTAGGTGGTAGAGACTAGGTGGAGAATTGTGTGCAGCTACAGAGATAACCAGGAGGACAACGATGGGGAGGGAAGGTGACATGGCATAACCTGATCTTACCAGATTTCAGAAGCTAAGCAGGGCCAGTACCTGGGTGGAAGACCACCAAGAAAGGCAATGGTAAACCACCTTTGCTTTTCACTTGCTTTGAAAGCCCCTTGCTGGGATGCTGCAAGTTGATAGCAAATTGACAGTTTAGTTTAGTTTATTTATTTATTTATTACTTCCCATTTATATCCCGCCCTCTCCGCAAGCGGACTCAGGGCGGCTTACAACATTACAAAAACAATCAGTCCAATAAAACATATAAAACCATAATTTACATATTTTAACTTTAAAACCATTCTATAGCGCTATTTCAGTCCAGTATAGGCGGTATTGACTTCTCGACCAAGATCGCCAGCATTCTGTAGGATGTCCGGTGGCAGCCTTTTTTCGATCAAACCACAAAAGCCTGTTTGAACAATTCGGTCTTACAGGCCCTGCGGAACGCAGACAAATCCCGCAGGGCCCTTATGGCTTCTGGGAGGGTGTTCCAAAGTTCTGGTGCTGCCACCGAAAAAGCCCTGGATCTCATTATACATAGCCTGGCTTCTTTTGGGCCAGGGGCAGACAACAGATTTTTTGTCCCTGATCGCAGTGCTCTCTGGGGGATATATGGGGAAAGGCGGTCCCGTAGATAGGCAGGTCGCTGACCGTAGAGGGCTTTAAAGGTTAATACCAACACCTTGAAGCGAACTCGGAACACAACAGGCAACCAGTGCAGCTCTCTCAGCACTGGCTGAATGTGCTCCCGTCGCGGCAGCCCCATTAACAGCCGTGCCGCAGCGTTCTGCACTAGTTGTAGTCTCCGGGTTAGCGTCAAGGGTAGCCCCATGTAGAGAGCATTACAGTGATCTATTCTTGAGGTGACCGTAGCATGGATTACTGTCGCTAAGTCGTTGCGCTCCAGGTAAGGAGCCAGCTGCCGCGCTTGCCGAAGATGGAAGAAGGCAGATCTAACAGTGGCTACCACCTGAGCCTCCATTGTAAGGGAGGACTCAAGAAGCACGCCTAAACTCTTGACCTTATATCCCGCCCTTCCCACCAAAGTGGCTCAGGGCGGCTCACAACATAAAATCCAACATAAAAATATTAAGTTTAAGCATTTAACACAGTTAAAACATTTATATACAGAGATAGGACTATGATCTAGCCCTTTCATACCACTGAATTTATTGAGTTGCCCTATGCTGAGTTGGATTATTGGTCCACTGAGATCATTTTTGTTTACCTAGACTAGAAGTAGCTCTTTCCCACTCTTGCTTGCAAATCACATACTTTACTAGTGAGACGCACTTCCTGCATCGCTCAGTGTGCAATGGGACGCTGAATAGTGTCTCTGTGACTAAAGTAGGCATTTGCACAGTCGTTTTAGAATTCTGAGTCTCTTACAGTGCAGTCCTAAGAACAATTTTCTGAGAGTAAATCCCATTCAGTAAACTTTAGTAGGATTCTGAGTAGATCTGCTTAGGGTTTTGCTGTCAGTCTATTGATAGGACTGTTCTCTACACGTTTGTATCCAGTCTATGAAATGAAGAATGGGAACGTTTCATGGATTTGTGCATTCTTCTGTAGGATGTAAGTGTTTTTGAAGGCCTTTTGAGTTTCATGGCAATGCTCAAAGTATTAAATGGGCATCTCTACAATGCAGGAAATCAAGTGGAAATTCTTCTTCAAGCCTTGGAGAAATGGTGTCTGGAACGTTTCGAGCTACCCCCACTTCCACCGGTGAGTTTTCATGTTTCTTAAAATGAGAAACAATTACAACTTTGAAACATCGTTTCAAATTGTGTTACGGAATAAAATCTGTTGTGTTATCCTCCTGCGCAGCCTGCATGCTTGGTAGCAGGTCTTATGTAGGGCTTGGGCGCAAGGCTTCTTAAAATAAATAGAAGTTGTTAAAATGGTGCTTGTTTGTTTTATTACCAACGAAAATTTGTAGGTGATATTTGATGAGCACTGTCCAACAATCATGCATATAACTGGGTTCTGCTTCAAAGTACTAGGAGAGGGCTGGTTCCTTTAATGCATTGCCTCAATCATGTGGAAGCTGCCGATCTGTGAGCAAATTCACAAATGGGTTGTATCTAAATGACTCAATCAAGTTTGTGGGTTTGGTTGTGAGGATCTTTCTCACATAAATATTGGCCCTGTAAGAAAAAAAAAAAAAACACATGTTCATGTGGTTGGGTTAGACTAGGGGTCCTCAGAGTGGTGCTTGTGAGTGCCAAGCTGCCAACTGGCACCTTTCTCAGTGCCCACTAAGTGTTTTTAGAAAGTGAGTGGAGCCATGTAGGGTTGTTGCCTAGCAGGGCTTCTGATTTGCGAAAGAAGATCTGATTGGTTATACAGATTAAAAGAACATTGTTTCCATGGCAGTTGTCACCACAGTGTTTGTTTTATTCTCTCTCACCTCTTTCACAGTGTATTATTTCATATCTTTTCCCCTGCACTTGGGCTTTCTCTGTGTGTATGGCTCCACCTCCTACACTGGCCATTTTATGATTGCACTCACCACAGTGTGAAAGAAATTCCAAAGGTGCCCTTAGGCTGAAAAGGCATGGGGGATCCACCAATGGAGAAGTGTATAAATGGGACCAGTATTAATGGGAAAATAATCCTTTTGGGTTTGAATAGCCAACAATATTTCTCTGGGGTTGGGATCTTGAAATGGGATCTTGAAATGGCAATCCTATTCTTGTGAAAGGAATGTATAACTGAATGCATTCATTAAGCATCATTGCAAGTTTGGTGTAATGGTTAAGTGCACAAACCCTTATTTGGGAGAACCAGGTTTGGTTCCCCACTCCTTCCCACACACCTACTGATGGTGACCTTGAGTCAGTCACAAGTTCTCACAGAGTTCTCTGAAGAGCAGTTTCTTTCAGGGCTCTCTCAGCTCCACCTACCTCGCAGAGGGTGTCTGTTGTGGGGAGGGGAAGGGAAAGGACATTGTAAGCTGCTCTGAGACTCCTTCAGGTAGTGAAAGGTGGGATATAAATCCAATCTTCTCCTCCTCCTCCTTTTCTTCAGAGAGTTGATGTACATACTCATGTTCACTAATGCTGACCTTCAGCTTATTTTGGCTACTATTGTATTAAATGTGCATGTTTGTGTCTTGTATGTTTGTTTTATGGCTAAACAAAATATATATATATTTTTTTTTTATCTTTCAGCAAAACAGAAACAGAAAGTGGTAAGTGTATTAATTATATCCTGTAGTTGCTAGAATTTGCATAGAGTTCATACACTTACTGTACGTTTTCATACATTATACACTTACTGTACATTTTCTTCTCAGACAGAACATATTCCTCCCTATGATGTCGTGCCATCCATGAGGCCTGTTGTCCTTGTTGGCCCTTCACTAAAAGGCTACGAGGTACGCACTTTGATCTGCATCTGTTGATCTGAATCAATCTGTTGATCTGAAGAGCCAGTTTGGTGTAGTGGTTAAGTGTGCGTACTCTTATCTGGGAGAACCGGGTTTGATTCCCCACTCCTCCACTTGCACCTGCTGTCATGGCCTTGGGTCAGCCATAGCTCTGGCAGAGGTTGTCCTTGAAAGGGCAGCCGCTGTGAGAGCCCTCTCCAGCCCCACCCACCTCACAGGATTTCTGTTGTGGGGGAGGAAGGTAAAGGAGATTGTGAGCCGCTCTGAGACTCTTTGGAGTGGAGGGCGGGATAGAAATCCAATATCTTCATCTACCTCACAGGATGTCTGTTGTGGGGGAGGAAGGGAAAGGAGATTGTGAGCCGCTCTGAGACTCTTTGGAGTGGAGGGCGGGATAGAAATCCAATATCTTCATCTACCTCACAGGATGTCTGTTGTGGGGGAGGAAGGTAAAGGAGATTGTGAGCCGCTCTGAGACTCTTTGGAGTGGAGGGCAGGATAGAAATCCAATATCTTCATCTACCTCACAGGATGTCTGTTGTGGGGGAGGAAGGGAAAGGAGATTGTGAGCCGCTCTGAGACTCTTCAGAGTGGAGGGCGGGATAGAAATCCAATATCTTCTTCTTCTTCTTGAATCGTGTAACCATCTTCAGAATATTTTATGCAAAATGTATAATCTGTTATTTGAAGACAGTAACTGCCAGACTGGAGCTGTATCTAAAAATCGGAGGTCTCTTCAGAGTTCAGCCCATACTTACCCTTTGCAAAATAGGCCAGTAGCACAATGGCCAACCCACACTTAGCGGAGAAGGAGAAGGAAAATCAAGGAGTTGTGTGTTCAAAGCAAATGGTCTTGCCCTAGTGTCATTTATGTTATCTGCTTTTAAAAAACTTTCTGTTTATTAACGTATTTATAGACTGCTTTTCCCCATCTGGCGGACCAAGGCAGTTTTCAGAAGTTTGTTACTAAAAGTAACAAAGTACTTTGTTACTTTTAGTACTTTTAGTACTTTGTTACTAAAAGTAACAAAGGCATTAAAATGTCATACAGTCCATTCATAAAGCAAAAAAAAATATATTCTGCTAGGAAGGGGCACATCTATCCTTTCAAGAACTGCAGGAGTTTTTCAATGCAAAAATTTGCAAAATGATAGAGGAATCATAGTTTACCACTTATTTTTAATAGCACCAAATACCTGGGTCATGGGGGATGGGAGAGTTATACAATATACTCATTTATCTGAGCGATATCACTTTGAATCATAGCCTAAAGGTAGGGAGCCCAGGTCTCCCTTTTCTTTGCCCCCTCCTACCACTTGGCAGTGCAGAAGAGAAAAAGTTGTGAAATACTTGCATCGTGTCAATGGTGTGGGACCACTTCCAACAAATACTTAGAAATCATATCACCAATGTGATGCTCTAGGATTCAAACAAAACTCTATACAATTTTGTTCAAATCACAGAGCATCATGTCAGCATCACATCAATGGTGTATTATCATTTCTGGGTATTCATTGATGTGAGGTCTCTCCCCACCACCACCCGGCTGGTTGCCATGCAATGGCTGGCAGCCCTACCTAAAGGCCAAAAGCTTACTGACAGCTTTTATTGACAACCAGAAAACAGAGACTAGTTGAGTGAGAATTCCAGCATTCAGAGAAGAGAACTCTGTTATTTAACATACTTGCCCCCACTACTCATATCTCTCTGCCCTTCCTGACCTATTTCTGTCCCCAGGGCTGGCCCTCTGGCTAGGCGGTTTCCTAGGGCGCCGAGAGGCAGGGGGCGGAAATTTGGGCTGTCCTCTGATGCCCCAGGCAAGCACTTAGCTTGCCTTCCTCCTCCCTCCCTGCCGCCGCTAGCCCCTCTGGGCCGCCCCCCTCCATCTCCATCCCCCTCGTGCCCCCCCGGTGCTCCGCTGGCCTGCTTGATGAAGCTAAAAGCAGTGGTGCCCCGCTTGCTCCCTTCCCCCTGCTCGTCGCTGGCTAAAAGTAAGCTTTGCTGACTTTGCAGCTTGCGCCTGCACGTTAAAATGCGCAGGCGCAAGCTGCGAAGCTGGCAAAACTTACTTTTGGCCGGCGACGAGCAAGGGGAAGGGAGAGACTGAGCGGAGCGCTGCCGCTTTTAGCCGCGTTGGGCAGGCCAGTGGAGCAGCGGGGGAGGGGGGGCGGGCAGGGAGCGGGGGGGGGGCAGGATGCCGGAACGTGGCGTTAGAACCGGTTCTGGCATTGATACATGGGGAAGGGAGGGAGGGGGTGCAGAGCCGAATGGGGAGAGCCATGGAGGCGCGCTTTGTGTGGGGGGGGGGGGGCACCAGGCAGCAAGTCTGCCTAGGTTGCCCCAAGGCGTCAGGCCGGCCCTGTCTGTCCCCTCATTTCTAGATGATTGGTGAATGCATAGATGCTACCTGTCTATTACATAGGTTGCAGTTCTGGCTTTTAGGTGGGAGGGAGTGGTCCTGAGGGCATATACCCCAAAACCCCATTATAATAAAACCAGACTCACACCAGATTTGGATAATTTGTGGAATAAAATGACCACAACTTTATTGGTTACAGCGGTAAGAAACATTGGCACAGCACGGGCCCCCCAGATCCAAAACATCTCTGTGTCTTTCCTTCAGGCAACATGTCTGATTTGGTGATACCACACTGTCCCAACTCACGAACTGCAATATTTTATCATCTGGAAAGTACAATTGTCCTCTATCACATTCATTTTCTTGCATCGTCGTAACGAGGTTTTTGACTGATGGAATTCAACGCCCTGTAGGATGGAGGCAAATTGTTACCCATCTTCCCCTCATTGTAGCCTTCATATTATATTGTTGATTTATTTAGAAACTTTATATGTTTCTCTTCCAGAGACCTGATCAAGGCAGCTCTCAAAGTAAAAACAGTACAACAGTATAAAGTATAAAGTCATAAAAGAAACAAACATTAAAACATAAAGGAAACAGTCACAAAGCTGACCAACATTAAAACCAGCTGAGAGCTCACTGGGGGCATAAGTACATAATACTTTGCTCTCCACTCTGTTGTCAGGGATCCACCAGTCTCCTGGGATAGGCATTTGAGGAACACAGCAGTAGGAGGATGTGTTCAGAAAGTTCCTTTCTATAACTGCTGCTTTTTGCTAAGAGGATCCAGCCTATAACTGTTGTAAGTGGTGTGCAGAATGTGACCACATCAGTGTAACTCATCACATGTAACACCCATGGATCGCGTTGCCTCTAGTGCCCACAATGCTTCCATTGGTTTCTGAACTTTTCTCTTTATTATTACATTTTGTTACATTTTTTAAAAAGTGGTAACTTCACTGCCAGTGTGTATTAAACCTAAAGCAATCTCCCAGCATTTTTAAAATAAAACTGTTTTTGCACACAGCTTACCACGGGGTCACGTTCCTGGTCTCTCTGCAGCGTCCGTCGGATTTCCCATATAAACCGCTAAAACCCAGTTTACGTTTGCTACGCCAAAGCTGCGGCACTTCCTGTAACTCCGGCGCAGATAATGGGAAATCCGACAGACACTGCGGAGAGAACAGGAACGTGACCGCGTTATAAGCTGTGTGCGAAAATGGTCTAAGTTTCAAAAGCACCAAAGAAAATCTCTTCACCTCCATACAACCCATCCTTTATTTTCTTTTTTTAAAAATAAACAATTTATTAACCAACTCTAAAATATTATATCTAACAATATTTGTATATAAATATGTGATACCCAGACTTTTTTTTTTTAACAGGAACACAGTTCTAGCTGGCTTGGCATCAGGGTGTGGCCTAATATGCAAATGAGTTCATGCTGGGCTTTTACTACAAAAAAGCCCTGTGTGAAAACAATGGTGATGTCAGCAGTTTTGGCCTAATATGCAAATGAGTTCCTGCTGAGCTTCTTCTACAAAAAAAGCCCTGGTGATACCTAAATGTATAAATACATATATTACAAAATCATTAAAAGGAAGGAGAGAAGGAATGGAAAGAAGAAATTTCTTACAGGTCCTTCATGCATTAGAAAAGAGCAAAGGTGGCATTTTTATGAACTGTAATTTAAGAGTGAAACTAGGACTGATTCCCCACTCGCCTTGTTCCGATCTCATTGCTCCTTTTCCCACAGCACTTCCGCTGGATTTTACACAAGATGCCCCAAGGCGGTGAGTTGCTCCACCTCTCTTCAAGTTCCCTCCACAGCAGGCACAATCCTCTGAAAACAGGTTTCTGCCTGACATAGAGGGAACTTGAAAAGAGGCGGGGCAATTCGCCGCCTCGGGGCAGCTTGTGTGAAATCCAGCAGAAGCGCCATGGGAAAAGAAGCAACAAGACCAGAACAAGGCAAGTGGGGAATCAGCCTAGATATTGTGTTGTCTGCATTTGCTGATGCAGCACAAATGTGGGGGAAGAGAAAGGGTAGGATTTAGAAAATATCAGCAGGTGGGCTGGAGAGGTGCTTAACCTCTTTCTGTGCCCACTAATTCTCCCCTACAAATCCCTCCTTTGAGGCTCTTTTGCTTCTGGCCGCTCACACTCACCTTTGAGCCCTGCTCGGTTAAAAAAAAAAAAATGAAACTGTTCTGACATAATTAATTGATTGTATTTCAAGTGAACAAATTGGTTGAAAATTTTATTGTATTTACATTCTGGAATGATAAATGTAATGATATACACCGTAAGTTTTTTTAAATGTTTCATCTCTGTAATTTATATTAGGGTGTTTTAGACGTGCTGTTAATTTATCTCATTGTGTGTGCGTGCGTATGTATATATATCAGACAGACAGACAGATAGATGGTATGTAGGGAGGTAGGTAGGTACAGGTACAGGTATTCATCCCAATTGGGCATAGATGGGAAGTTACGTGCAGTTAAACTGATAGGCTAGGAGATGACATGCTGATTTTCTCCTGCCTCTATTAGCATTATGCATGGAGTTCAGAATCTCCAGGCATTTAGGGGGAAATAATAATAATAATAATAATCATAACTGGGCAGTGTACTACCCCTCCCCCCCCCCCCAAGACCTGGATCCAAACTGACATTTTTCTGTGGGTGCAAGGGTTTCTACTCGCAGAGTGTAGTTATCCCTTTCTCCTATGGTAGTCTGACCCTCCTCCCCAACACACCGTTTTGTTCCTGGGGGTCCAGTGTTCTCTGGCAGCGGGGGTCGGGGGGGGAGGATCTTGAGATGCTGTGAGATGGAAGGGGAGAGAAACTCATGCTCTGTGGGTAGAAATCCTTGCTGCTATGGAAACCATCACATTCTCTTGCAAATTGTAAACTCCCTTCCCTTGCAAATGCTCACCCAGCCATTGCTGTTAAATTTATATATATATTTAATGGCAACATGTCTCCCTCCCATAGTAAGGCTTCCATTTTTCCTTTACATTTGTTAGCTAAAGGTGATCTGTTGTGCTAGTGCTGAACATAAGCTAGTGAATATGTAATACTAAAGATAAAATCCAGTTGGAATGTATGTTTATCATCTGGAAGAATCCCAAAACATTTCTATTAATCCTAATACAATCCCCTAATCTCTCAGTCTCCTGTGTTGTACAGATAAAGCTCTAGATAGGATCAGGCTGCTAGATTATAATTTGTTTTGTTATAATACAGATGTTATAATTTTATTTATTTATTTATTTTGATTTATATCCCGCCCTACTCCACCGAAGCAGACTCAGGGCAGCTGATTAGTAATATTAGATGTTTCCCATGTATGAAGTGTATGCTTCTAAATAGGCTCTAGATAGTCACAGATTAAAAAAACAACAACAATGATCCCAAAGTATTGTATTTGTTGTGTTATGAACTGACAGCAAAATATCAGTTTTTCTGTTAACATTGTGTTTTTGGATAAAAGGATTTAAGGATAAAATATGTCTTCAAACACTTGACTTTAATGGGTCTTTTACAACTTTTTTTATTAAAAGCCCACCAGATTTCATTAAATATATATATTAAGGTCTCCTTATCATTCTCTATAAGAAATACATAAGGAGAAAAACCTGGCTCGAGTTTCATGGTGTAAATCCCCAACTAATGTGACTCCTCAAATGAAGACCAACTAATGTGACTCCTCAAATGAAGGTGTCCCCAAACTAGCATGTATCTTGGTATGAACCAACCATGAACTAACACAAATCACCATTTTCCCAGTTTGTGTCCATCCCCACACCAGATATATCCCCACTATGGAATAGTTAGACAGACAGACAGACAGACAAACAGACAGATAACATGGATTACATCCAGTGTTTTTGTTCTGCTAAAGATGGAGCCAGATTCTGCTAGTGGAAGGAACACAGGACATGTTTCTTCTGCCCGTGGGTTGCTTCCTGCATCAGAAGGCTCCACCATTTGTGAAACAGAAGCATTGGATTTAGCCCAAGAGTTTCAAACTAATTTGTTATGAGGGCCAAATTTGACATAAATGAGACCATGTTGGGCTGGGCCATGTGTGTACCTATTTAAGATTAGGAAGCAGAGATATAAACTTTATAAAGGACACAGACAAAGACAATTAAAGATCCAATAGAAGGAAGAGAGGCTTGGCTCAGTAGCTCTGGTGTGTGATTGAGAGATCCTGGCAAAGTAAGCTCTGCCTCCCCCCACCACCACTTCCCCCCCAAGGGAGGAGCCTCAGCCAGTGGAGAAAATAGAGGCTTTGCTCTGTAGCTCCTGTACAATTGAGCAAACCTTGCAAAGCAAGCTGTTATGCGGAAGGAAGCTAGAGAGAGGGAGAAGGAAGCAGATGACAGCCAGTTGCTCGGGGGCCTGATAGGAGCCCTCCGGGGGCCTGATTCGGCCTGTGAATTGCATGTTTGACACTCCTGATCTACATTAAGTGCCTGCCAGTGAGGCATAGTGAATAGAATGCTGTACTTGGATATAACTTAGTTTAAGTTCCTCTTCATCTAAACTTTCTTGCTGGTGTTTCGTATAAAACTAAAATGATAAGCCGTATATGCAGCGATGATGGACAGATCCAGTCATAGAGAGCATGCGCGCGCACACATGTCATAAATATAAGAGGTGGATATTAAAATGATTATACTTCAGACAAAAAAAAATACACCCGCACCTGAAAAAGCAACATTTCTGAAACAGAAACAAGTGACTGCAAAAACATCAGATGCTCTGTGGTTGTTCAGACTGAGGGCACAACTTACGGAAAGGGTGAAAACCTGCTACTACCCTCCGATGGTGACAATTAATAGAACTCTCAAAAATTCATTTTAATTAATATCTTGATCACCCCCACACACCCTCGCACACTTCCTTTTCTACAGATCAATAATCCTAGTCAGATTCAATCCTGCCCTCTAACTCCTCTAACAGGGATGGATTGCGATAACATTTTACTAAACCTGTTCTATTCCTGCGTAAATGAAGATAGCAGAGAAAATAACATTTGGATGGTCTTCCACTTGCAGATTTTGGGATGAATCAGAAAACCTGCAGACACTTGCTGCAATGTCTTAATTCTGTCAGCACAGCTAGAAATGATTTGACAGTCTGAGTTTAAAGGAGTGCTAACCTCTGGGCAACATTGTAGAGCAAACATTTATTATTCGTGTAAAGGGCAATATCCTTACTTTCCACTTTTTTTTCTTACTTTGGGCTTCTCTTTCTCTCTGTTGTCAATCTTCTTTCCTCCGTCTTCCTCATCCCCGACAAGGTGACGGACATGATGCAGAAAGCACTCTTTGACTTCTTGAAGCACAGATTTGATGGGAGGTGAGAAAAATAAGGTTCTTTTTCATGTCCCCGTGTGTTAAATGATTTTTCTCCAGATGATGTCAAATGTATATTTCAGTACTCAAGTGTATATTTCAGTACTCTATGTGTGTGTTTGTTTGATATTAAAATATAGCTATGTTTTGGCTTTTGGCTATATTGCTATCTGGTGACCCTACTATCGCTGCACAGAATCCATTCAGTTAGGACTTCAGCAACGTTAGTGGCTAGAACTCGGTGTCTTTCTATACTAGTTGAAGTCAGACGTAGATTGTTGTAGGTTTCTTATTATTTGATGCCTGCTTGGTAGGAAAGGTGGCTTCACTACTAATTGTGTCATAACGGAAGCTTGACTTCAGCCTTTTGTTCAAAATCTCTGCTCCCTTTCAGCCTTGTCTCCTACTTCTTACTGCTTCATTCAAGCTTCTTTTCCTGAATGTTCTCTTTCCCACAAGCCATGCCCTGCTCTGTTTACTTGGGTAGTTTTCTGACACCTTCAAGTCAGGAAAGAGAAGAAAGGAATGGCTCTCTGAAGATGCACATTTCTTAATTTGAATTTTAGTAAGTGCTCTTTGGGCATCTTCTAGAGCAGGGGTCCCCAACCCCCTGCTTCCAAATGGGCTGCGCAGCCACCTACCCCCACCCCCCCATGCAGTCTTGTCGTCTCTCTGTGCAGCCTCGCCATCCCCCGTTTATACCACTTTAAGGCCGGGGAAGGTGCCAAGAGGTGCTTTCCGGGCCGATGTCCCCCGCCCCCTGCTAATCAGCTGATCCAATCAGCAGGGAAAACTGTGGCAGCAGTGGTGAGCGACTGCTGAAACAGCTGCGCTGCTGTGGTTTTCCCGGTTGATTGGATCAGCTGATTGGCAGTGGGGGGAGGTCGTTCTGGAAGGCGTTTCACCTTCCCTGGCCTTAAAGTGGTAAAAATGGGGTGGTGAGGCTGTGCGGGGGCGGGCGGCAAGGCTGCGGGGGGCGGGGAAGAGGAGGAAATGGGGGGAGGAGGAGGAGTCGCCGTGGTGGTGGGGGGCTGCCGCTGGCTCTGGGACCGTGGTGGGCTGGCCAGCCCTGGGGCCAGTCCCTGGGACAAAAAAGGTTGGGGGCCTCTGTTCTAGAGACCCTAGACAATGTCCAAGATGCTGTTCTGGTAATGGTGGCACAAACACTGAAACTACATCCAGATTAGCATCTAGGTTAGTGACAGCCTTGGATAGTGCGGTCAGGATATTGGACTGCCAGAGACCATGGGAGATATCAGTAATGATAGAATTCATGATTTCAGGTGACTCTGGATGCCAGTGCACATGTGTGACAATGTCGAAGGCCTGCATTTAGGGCTTAGGAAATACTATCATGAGTACCGAGTAAGGAAGATGCAAAGGGGTGGCAGCAAGGACAGTTTACAAGATCTCAGGCCTTGAGTTTTCCATTACAAACATTGCATTTTTGAAAAGATGCGCTAGCATTACTCAAGATACAAGATGTCAGGGAACACAGGTTCTACAAAAAAAAAGCCCCGCTCAACATGTATTTATTTGTGTGTTTAAAATTGACAGTAACTGTAAATATAAAAGACAAGCAAGGAAGCCATAAAACTTGTTGAGAGATACCATGCTCCATCCCAGCTTGTTTAGAGAGCTGGTTTCTTGCTAGCTAGTCTGTGTGCAGCATAGCCACCACCTCAATCTATCTGGCTCACATGATGGCCAACAGTAGGTCGTGGGGGAAATTCCCCCACCCTGACTACCTGCAATATTGCCGCTTCCACCAGTCTGGCTCAAGTGAGAGCAGCTGAGGCCTCCTGCTCCTCCGTCCTGGCAATAAACTCAGGGTGTGGGAATTAGGCTTGCCAGCCCCCAGGTCCGGGCAGCCTCCACTATACCACCAGCCAGCTGGCCAGGATGTGCCTTTAAATCTCTGCAGGCTTAGAAGAAGCCTGCAAACTCTTTGTGTTTTGGAATGTGTGTATGCCTTTATATATGAGCCGAAGGCAAAAACTGCATGGAGAGGAGTGAGCAGCAGAGCCACGTGGCTCTTCGCGGTGAGCGTGTCAGAGAGGAAGACAGCACAGTCCCTGCATTTGTTTCAGAAGTTAAATGGATAGTAAAGAATTTACTGGAACCTGATTATAGGATGGAGGAAACCTAGATTAGACCTCTCTGTCCTGTACTTGCTTTTCCTGTATTAGTCTGGAGAAGTTGGTGGAAATACAGCAAACTGTTACATTCAGCAACTCCTGTGAGTAAAGCCCCAGTGAGATCACAAAAGTGTGGGCTTCCAAACTGTTTATTTTCCCTGCTATGTGAGTGTGTGTGTATGTTCACTTTCATTTAGTGGAAGCACATCTGCAGGGGGACAAGGAATTTATGAGCTTTTAGGTAATCAAAGTATGTCAGCATGTGTCAAAGAGGGGAGGTTGGTATATACCAGACCCGAGTCTGCAGCTGTCACTTAGTAGGGGCAGCCAAAAAGTGCACTATTCAGACCTCTTTGAATTCTGCCTTTGTCTCATATTAAATTACTAACAATCAATAAAGGGGAGGGGACACAATAAGGAGAGTGTCTCTTTCCAATCCCAAATGGAGTAGGTTCACAAATGAAATTTTACTATTTCCCCTTTTCCAGAACATACCCTTGTGCTCCGTGAAAAGTTGCTGCTGAGACTCAAGGGACTCTCCAGAGCAGTATGCCTTGTTCTGGGGACTGCAGTGAGAAAGGGGAATTGGTTGGAATCATACCCCTCACAGAATTTGTGCTGCTCACACAAAACTGGGGGAAAGTTAGCTGATTACTCATTCCGTCTGAAGGTCACCCCCCCCCCCTTCAGTGATTATCAGCAGGTGCTACACAAAACAACCGTACACAGAAAGGTTATTCCCATGCGGCAGTAGGAAAATAGGGACTATAGATTATATCCTACTTGATTGCTGCGTCCTTTAGAGTACAGAAGGTCTCACACTGTGGCATATGACATTGTTTTGGAAGGTCCCATAACTCTAAGCGGCAGCTTTTTGATACAGTAATGAAGGGATTGTTGGGTGAAGGTGGTAAAGATCATCTCTATGGTCTCCCTTCATTTGAGGAATGGATGGATGGATGGATGGATGGATGGATGGATGGATGGATGGATGGATGGATGGATGGATGGATGGATAAATGGATGGATGGATGGATGGATGGATGGATGGATGGATGGATAGATGGATGGATGGATGGATGGATGGATGGATGGGCGGGCGGGCGGACGGACGGATGGATGGATGGATGGATGGATGGATGGATGGGTGGGCAGATGGATGGATGGATGGATTTGTTTATCAAAATTAAAAGGAACTATCACCACCCATTAAAAAGATTAAGGTTGAAAATAATAATATTAACATACTTAATTCCCAAATTGCTATTTGCAGGATTAATTCAGGCATGTTGACATTTAACACATTTATAAAACTGGATGTGAACTCAAAATAAACCTGACTGCAACCCGGCACTTGGGTGTCTATTGGGAATAGAGGAAATTTAAATGGCTTGCAGAATATAGTGCTGAGGGCAGCCAATATGTGCTCAGTAGTGAGAAATACAACTGGAGCTTGGAAAAGAAGGTGCCCAGAAAGTAAGATATGACTTCAGCCTGTGTAAAAAGAAAATGAAAAAAGTACACAGCCATCCAAGTGAATATGAAGTGGATGTTTCTTTTCTAAAAGAGATGTCTTAAAACTTTAACAATGTTAAACTATTAAAACTTTTTAGGAGAACAGAGTTTGAGTCCAGTGGCACCTTTAAGATCAAGAAAGTTTAACTCTGAGTATAAGCTTTTGTGCGATGAGCTTATTCCCAGATTTAAGCTTTGTTGGTTTTAATGGTGCCACTGGACTGAAACTCTGTTCCGTTGCTTCAGACTGACATGGCCACCCGCCTGAAACTTTTTAGGAGAGTACATCTTAATCTCTATTTCTTCTTTCCCTCTCTAGATCTAGAAGAGTGCCATTAAAACCACTTTGGATTTATTAAGACAAAAATATAGGTTTTTTTAAATGCTTCCAAAAATTTTGTTTGCAACATATTGTTTCATAGGAAATCTGTATCTTACCATTATCAACTAACATATTCCTCTTGGTATGGAAGGGAGAGGCTATAGCTCAGTAGTAAGAGTACATTCTTTACATACAGAAAATCCCAGGTCCAGTCCTCTGCTTCTCCGGTTAAAGGATCTCAGATTGGTTGGCTGGGAAAGACCTCTCTCTTCCTGCTGTCTTATCTACTTCTATTTATCTAGTACAGTCTTTAGCCTATCCCTCCTCCAAGGAGTTTACAATGACATTTGTGATTTCCCCCCTCCTTTATTTTATCCTCAAAACAGCCCTGTGAAGTATGTTCGGCTGAAAGAAAATGACTGGTCCAAGGTCACTTAGCAAGCTTCATGGTTGAGCTGGGTTGAGCTGCCACGCTGGGTCTCACTGATCGTGGAGAACCACTGCCAGTTACGTTTGGCAACCTATTTGGCAACCAGAGGGAAACTTCCTGGGATGGGGGCGGGGAGGCTAACCAGTAGCATCATGACATGGTGACACCACTTCAAGCACAACCTGAAAGTGACATCATCCTGTACGGGGTGACTCTCTAGCACTGGCCTGAAATTCGGTGGTTTAATTATAGAGTTTGGGTGAATTCTACAGTGTTGCTGAACTTGATGGTGTCACTTCCAGATTGTGCCGTAAGCAATGTGATGGTATCACTGGCAATGTCAATTATCCCCCCCCCCTCCATAGTCTGTTGTGGCGTAAAGAATCTCTGTATTGTCAGCTTTTTTTCATTCTCTTAATCCCAAACAGTTTTGTCTCTCACCTTTTCTCCAGCCTCACCCAGCAACAAAAACTTTTAAAAACTTCGTAATATTGTGGAAGACCAGTGTCTCTTATTGCCATTAACAGGGTCAGCACATGGGAGTAGGCCAATGAGATGATCGTGGGAGTAGGCCAATGAGATGGTCGTGGGAGTAGGCCAATGAGATGGTCGTGGGAGTAGGCCAATGAGATGGTCATGGGAGTAGGCCAATGAGAAGGCCACTTAGGGCACCGCTTGGCCTAGGGGCGCCTGGAGGCACCACACTCCCTGTGCCTCTGCTGTCCTTTGCTGGGGTCTTCCGAGGCTCAGGAGGCTGCAGCAAGGGGGGGGGGCAGCGAGCACACTGCAAGCGTGCCCGCTGCCCTGCCAGATTTTGCTGGAGTCTCCCAAGGCTGCGGAAAAAGTGAAGGAATGGGACAGCAAGCACACTGCAAGTGCGCCTCACCTGAGCTGCTGCTATCCTTTGCCGGGGTCTTCCAAGGCTTGGAAGGCCACGGCAAAGTGGGGGAGGTAGCGAGCATGCTGCAAGGACACCCGCTGCCCTGCCGGACTTTGCCGGGGACTCCCGAGGCTCAGGAGGCCTCAACAAAGTCAGGCGGTGGGAAGGTGACAGTGATGTCATGGGTGCGCTCTGCGCGCGCGAAAGTAACACACCGGGTGGGGAGGCAGAGAAGCGAGTTCGGCCTAGGGGCGCAGGTACCCCTAGCTCTGAACCTGGCCATTAAATGTTCCTAAAACAGTTGGTTTGACAAGCTGGTACGATCATTCTGGGTTTTTGGGGGGGGGGGGCGTAATTTGTATATTTGTGTGTGCATGTGTGCGCGTGTTTGCACCTGGAACTCCTGTCAGACTCTGGTGACTGACCTCTGCTGGGTAGAGGTAGCTGAATAGAGCCTGCCCTTGTCTTCTCAACCAGGTATTTCAAGGAAATCTCTTATCCAAGTACTAACCACAGTTGACCCTGCTTAGCTTCCAAGATCTGATGAGATTGGGCTTCCCTGGGCTATCCAGGTCAGGGCTTGGTATGGCCATTCTTGAGGTGGAAAATCTATTATTTTCGCTTGTTTTGACTCATCCAATAGAATTAAAAGATTGCAGCCAGTCATGAAGATCAAACGTAAGACTCTGGCGCCTATGGACAACAGGAGAGCGAGTTTGGTGTAGTGGTTAAGTGTGCGGACTCTTATCTGGGAGAACCGGGTTTGATTCCCCACTCCTCCACTTGCACGTGCTGGGATGGCCTTGGGTCAGCCATAGCTCTGGCAGAGGTTGTCCTTGAAAAGGCAACTGCTGTGAGAGTCCTCTAAGCTCCGCCCACCTCACAGGATGTCTGTTGTAGGGGAGGAAGGGAAAGGAGATTGTGAGCCGCTCTGAGACTCTTCGGAGTGGAGGGCGGGATACAAATCCAATATCTTCATCTACCTCACAGGGTGTCTGTTGTAGGGGAGGAAGGTAAAGGAGATTGTGAGCCGCTCTGAGACTCTTTGGAGTGGAGGGCAGGATATAAATCCAATATCTTCATCTACCTCACAGGGTGTCTGTTGTGGGGGAGGAAGGTAAAGGAGATTGTGAGCTGCTCTGAGACTCTTCGGAGTGAAGGGCGGGATACAAATCCAATATCTTCATCTACCTCACAGGGTGTCTGTTGTAGGAGAGGAAGGTAAAGGAGATTGTGAGCCGCTCTGAGACTCTTCGGAGTGGAGGGCGGGACATAAATCCAATATCTTCATCTACCTCACAGGGTGTCTGTTGTGGGGGAGGAAGGGAAAGGAGATTGTGAGCCGCTCTAAGACTCTTTGGAGTGGAGGGCGGGATATAAATCTAATATCTTCATTTACCTCACAGGGTGTCTGTTGTGGGGGAGGAAGGGAAAGGAGATTGTGAGCCGCTCTGAGACTCTTCGGAGTGGAGGGCGGGATATAAATCCAATATCATCTTCTTCTTAAAATAATAGTGTTGAATGAAATACTTAAGGCAGACTTTTAATATGAGTTGCTGACAAGGCAGACTTTTAACCTGAGTTGCTGACAAGTATTCAGAATTCTAGTAGTTCTTACTCTGAAGTGACTGCATGGTCTACAATTTTAGCTCCACATGCATTGTTGTTAATAGTAACTTGCCCCTTGTGGTGCATGTATCAAAGCTCAGCATAGTAGTAGTTCTTGCTGTGTCTTATATTAAAAGGAACATTACAGTTTCTTTCAGAATATTTGCTTCTGAAAGAAAAAGAAGCTGTAATGTTCACACACACACACACACACACGGATCCCACCTAGAATTTACACAGGTGAGAGGGATTTTTGTTGTTTGCCGCACTCCAGTGGTAATTTGCCCCACATTATCATTCTGGGGTCTTCTCATGGATCGCTGCCTTGTCGTGGCAAGAGGGCTTGCGTGGTTCAATGAGGCTGTGGGCTATGCCATGCAGGGCCACCCAAGATGGACAGGCCACAGCTGAGAACCCAGACTAAATGTAATCCACTGGAGAAGGAAATGGCAAACCACTCCAGTATCCTTGCCAAGAAAACCCCATGAACAGAAACAAAAGGCTAAAAGATATGGCGCTGGAAGATGAGCCCCTCAGGTCAGAAGGTGCCCAATATGCTACTGGGGAAGAGCGTTCAAGTAACCACAGAAAGAGTGAAGCGGCTGAGCCAAAGCTGAAAGGACGCTCAGCTGTGGTTGTGTGTGATGGTGAAAGAACAGTCCGATGCTGCAAAGAACAATACTGCATCGGAACGTGGAATGTAAGATCTATGAATCAAGGTAAGCTAGATGTGGTCAAACAAGAAATGGCAAGACTGAACATCGACATCTTGGGAATCAGTGAACTAAAATGGATGGGAATGGGTGAATTTAACTCAGAGGATCACTGCATCTATTATTGTGGCCAAGAGTCCCATAGAAGAAATGGTGTGGCCTTTATAGTTAACAAGAGAGTGAGGAAGGCAGTAATAGGATACAATCTCAAAAATAACAGAATGATCTAGGTCCGTATCCAAGGCAAACCATTAAATATCACAGTAATCCATGCCCCAACCACTGATGCAGAAGAGGCTGAAGTGGACCAGTTCGATGAAGATCTACAACACCTTTAGAATTAACGCCAAAAAAAATGTCCTCCTCATCATAGGGGACTGGAATGCCAAAGTAGGAAGTCAAAAGGTGACCGGAACAACTGACAAGTTTGGCCTTGGAGAACAAAATGAAGCCGGGCAAAGGCTAATAGAGTTTTGTCAAGAGAACAAGCTGGTCATAGCGAACACCCTCTTCCAACAACCTAAAAGGCGACTCTACACATGGACATCACCTGATGGGCAACACAGAAATCAGATTGATTATATATTCTGCAGTCAAAGATGGACAAGCTCCTTACAGTCAGCAAAAACAAGACCTGGAGCTGTCTGCGGCTCAGATAATGAGCTACTCATCGCAAAATTCAGGCTTAAACTGAAGGAAACTGGGGAAGCCATTAGGCCATTCAGGTTTGACCTTGATCACATCCCTTATGAAAATACAGTGGAGGTGAAGAATAGGTTTAAGGAACTAGAGTTGATAGACAGAGTGCCTGAAGAACTATGGACGGAGGTTTGTGACATTGTACAGAAGGGAGCAATCAGCACCATCCCAAAGAAAAAGAAATGCAAGAAAACAAAGTGGCTGTCTGATGAGGCTTTACAAATAGCTGAGTTTTGTATTCGGGTTCAGCTGAAGCGGCTCAAGTTCGCCCATCTGCAAATGGCTTGGCTTTGCAGAAGCCATTTAAAGGGAAAGTTCCCCTTTGAATGGCTTTTGCAAAGCTCAGTTGTGTGGGTGCCTTCCTTTCCCTCCCCATGTCATGCCACGGTGGGGCCATGTGTCAGCAAATGAATGGAAGGCATTTAAAGCCTTCCCTTGCTGAGGTATGCCACTGCCATGGTGCAACTCAGGGAGGGCAGGTATTTAAAGCACACCTCAGCAAGGAAAGTCTCTTTAAATGCATTCCTTTCCATCGCTGAGGTGTGCGGTCTCTGAAGGGACTCGGAGAGGGAAGGGAAGGTATGGAACCAAACAAATTTAGCAATACCAATCGTTTCTTGAATCCCCACATCAGTATGATTTGGGAATATCGGTATATATGTTTTGGGAATATCAGTATATACTGATATTTTGGGGGTTTGGTATACCCCTAGTTGTGACGCAGAGGCAGGCTGCAGCAGACTACCACTGTCTCTTACCTTGAAAACTCTGTGGAGCTGCTGTAAGTCCCCTGTGACTTGACAACACTTTACTCTCTCACATACAGTCAGGATATCTGGGACTGGTTGACAGACTATTCAGAAAAGCCAATATTTCAAGAAGCTTTGTTACTCTTCCTTGCTCTTCACTGTTTGGGCCCATGGCAAAGAAGCCTCTGAAAGATTTCACCAGGCTTTTAACAACTTCCACCCCATCATCAACCTAATTATGAATTACTGTCCACGAGAAATAAACTTCCCGGATGCCACAATACAGATACACAAGGCACACGTAAGTACCGCATTGTACTGGAAACCGACACCAACAAACATGTCTACATGCCTCCAGCTATCACCTCAACCACATCAAACAATCCATTGTCTATAGCCAAGACTTGCACTATAGTCAGGTCTGATGCAACCTTTCAGACAGAGATATTCACTTGAAGGATCTTCAGCAGGCATTTTTGCAACGACAGTATCCTCCTGGTATGGTAAGAAAGATGACTGGAAAGTGCAGAATGATATCCAGGGACAGCTTGCTATGAGACAAGCTCAAAGAAAACAACAACAGAACACCAGTCGCCTTCCCGCCCTTCGCTATGCTGCGCTGGCAGGCCCTCTCTCATCCTTCTTGGGCTCCATCATCGCCACCTCGCCAGTGGCTTCACTGGCTGGACAGAACTGCACAGACCCTGCAGTAAGGCAGCTCTCCCACAGAGATGAAGAAAGATGGACAGTAACACAATGTTTCTGTTGGGTGATCGCGTTGGTCTGAAGCGGCAAAGCAAACGTTGACTCCAGTGAAACCTTTAAGACCAACGATGTGTCAGACGTTGGAGCTCAAAGTAAACGGACCATCATTTGTTGCAAAAGTAGTAGCGTTTATTTGATATCTCAAAGTTCTGAATAGGCAGTTATTGGAACTGATAGCGAGTATTGAAACATACATGGGTTTTAAGGCCTTACATCAAAGCATTCATAAACAATCCTACATTCTCACACTCTAATGTCACAAGTAACACTTTCCCTACTTCTTATCGCTTGCGGCTCCCTTTCTCACGGAGGAGCCCTGCTGGCTCTCCTTGAGACTTACTATCTTCAAAGAGCTATTGCTTTGTTAGTGTTATGCAGAGGAATTCACAGCATGGGTTAGTAACATTTCTAAGACCTTGATATGCAAGGTCTGCTGCTTCATTCTTATTAATAGGAATTCAAAATGGAGTTAGTCATGTCAAGAAACAAGTTACAGAATACATTCAGCATAATGACACAGTAATGTTCTCCAATGTCTGACACAATGTCTAATTGAAGTTATAAGTTTTCATGTTCGCGCACACTTCTTCAGATACATTGAAATGGGTATTGCCAGTCCATACATACAAAGTTCCTGGTGTTCCAGTAAATATTTGCCATCTCAACGTGGCCACAGTCATGGGTCGGAGGGTGTGATGAATCGGATAGCGGTCTCAGCGAGTGACAGCTGGAGAAACTCGTTGTGAGTGGCTGACAGCCTTGAACGGTAACGTCAGTGACAGTTAAGAGAGGCACAGAGAAAAATTTCTTCAATCTACGGTTTGAATCAGTCTGAGGCAGTCTGTTGTCATTTGCACGCTATTGTCATTTAGCATCTGAAATCACCGCACTCTCCAAGATACAAGGACAGGTGGAGTCACATTCTAGCTGTATCTGAAGAAGTGAGCAGTGGCTCACAAAAGCTTATATAGCCCTTTATAGCCGAGGACCTGCCTACCTGAGGGACCGTCTCTCCCCGTATGAGCCCCAGAGAGCGCTGAGGTCAGCTGGAAAGAACCAGCTGAACATCCCTGGGCCAAGGGAGGCCAGATTGAAGACAACCCGGGATCGGGCCTTCTCCATTGCAGCTCCACTGCTGTGGAATCAACTCCCAGAAGAGGTGCGGGCCCTGCGATGTTTAGACCAATTCCGCAGGGCCTGTAAGACCTACCTCTTCAAAATAGCCTTCAACTAATGACAAGCTAAGAAAGTGCCGCTGGATATGTTTTTAAGCTACTGAACCTTACTGAAGTTTTAATGTTTATAGCACCATAATGTTAATTTTAATATAACTTGTAAATTGTTTTAATGATGATTTTATAACTGTTGATGTATATTGTATTTTTATGTTGTAAGCCGCCCTGAGCCTGCCCTTGCGGGGAGGGCGGGATATAAATAAAAAGTATTATTATTATTATTATTATTATTATTATTATTATTATTATTATTATTATTATTATTATTATTATTATTATACCCTGCCATAAATTTGGTTAGTCTTCAAAGCGCTGCTGGGCTCTTGTTCTTTTCTGCTTGCTCAGTAAGAACTAGACTTACGGCGAGAGTTGCCAAATCTGGGTTGGGAAATTCCCGGGGATTTGGGGGCGGAGCCTGGGAATGGTAAGGTTTGGGGATGAAACCCAACAGGATATTATTGTCAGGCAATCAGATTTCAAAGCAGCCAGTCCTTGAATTGATACAAAGTTAGGCTTTATTTGATCATCCGTATGCATTGAACCAAGAGATTGGGACTGGTGCAATACAATGTTGCAGAGCATACTTAAAGACACTACATCAAAGGTTTCATAAAGCGGCTATTCTAAACAGAGGGGCCCAAGTGTGAAGATTCGCACGGTAACTTTCCCTTATCATTTTCCTGTGGTCTCTTCTTCCTGGGACTAGCTGGCGTCTCGTCCCTGGAGGCATTTTATCTTCAAAGGAATGCATTCCTGCATTTGTTAGTAATTGCAAAGAGGGTTCAAACAGTATACCGGTAAGCTTCTACTTTAATGTGCATAGCCTTTTATAGGGTTAGTAACATTGGTTCAACATGGCTACTACATTTAATAAGCATCTTGCATTCAGGTGAATTAACATTGCCTGGTGGCAGCCACAAGCATAGCCACCTTCAAGAGGGGTTTAGATAAAAATATGGAGCAGAGGTCCATCAGTGGCTATTAGCCACAGTGTGTGTGTATATATAAAATTTTTTGCCACTGTGTGACACAGAGTGTTGGACTGGATGGGCTGTTGGCCTGATCCAACATGGCTTCTCTTATGTTCTCATATGACACAGAGTGTTGGACTGGATGGGCCACTGGCCTGATCCAACATGGCTTCTCTTATGTTCTTCTGTGACACAGAGTGTTGGACTGGGTGGGCCATTGGCCTGATCCAACCTGGCTTCTCGTATGTTCTTAAGTGACACAGAGTGTTGGACTGGATGGGCTACTGGCCTGATCCAACATGGCTTCTCTTATGTTCTCATGTGACACAGAGTGTTGGACTGGATGGGCCATTGGCCTGATCCAACACGGCTTCTCTTATGTTCTCATGTGACACAGAGTGTTGGACTGGATGGGCCATTGGCCTGATCCAACATGGCTTCTCTTATGTTCTTCTGTGACACAGAGTGTTGGACTGGGTGGGCCATTGGCCTGATCCAACCTGGCTTCTCGTATGTTCTTAAGTGACACAGAGTGTTGGACTGGATGGGCTACTGGCCTGATCCAACATGGCTTCTCTTATGTTCTCATGTGACACAGAGTGTTGGACTGGATGGGCCATTGGCCTGATCCAACATGGCTTCTGTTATGTTCTTATGTCTGACAATTATGCCACAGTGTCCACCTTCCAAAGTGGCCATTTTTGCCATGGGAACTGATCTCTCTAGTTTGGAGATCAGCTGTAGTTCTGGGAGATCTCCCAGCCCCACCTAGAACTCAGCAGCTGAATATGCCTGCATAAATATTTTTAAATCTTCCAGTCTTTTTGTATTCTCAGCGAAGGTGACAGGAACAAACCCTTCACATGTGATCATTATATATAGAAATGTGTTAGATGAAACATTTCTAAAAGGAAAGGTGCCCCTCTCTTTGAGCTGTTCTGTCTATAGAGGCGATGGTTCTCGTGGGTACCCTTGCTGTTCCTTCTCACAAAGTCCTAAGTAATTCTATTTCTTTGCAGCTTATTGCACAGCTTCCAAAACAAACATTTATCTTATGTGTGGAACACAGAGCAGGTGTTCTGTCTCTGTTGCTGTCAGATGTCTTTCAGTACAGCATATGACTCCGGTAACTGGATGTCATTGTTTTCCTATAGGAAACCATGGCAACTGTCAGTGACAAATCAAGGGTCGCTATGAATAAATCTTTTGTGAAATGTATTTTTGTATCATACACGGAAGATACCGAAGAGCCTCATAACCAACAAGCATCCGTTAGGCACAGAAACGAGAGAACAGAGGCAGGTCTTCATTAGAGAGCCAGTTTGGTGTAGTGGCTAAGTGTGCGGACTCTTATCTGGGAGAACCGGGTTTGATTCCCCACTCCTCCACTGGCACCTGCTAGCATGGCCTTGGGTCAGCCGTAGCTCTGGCAGAGGTTGTCCTTGAAAGGGCAGCTTCTGGGAGAGCCCTCTCCAGCCCCACCCACCTCACAGGGTGTCTGTTGTGGGGGAGGAAGGGAAAGGAGATTGTGAGCCGCTCCGAGACTCTTCGGAGTGGAGGGCAGGATATAAATCCAATATCTTCTTCTTCATTAGCCTTTCTCCTGTACAGAGTGGGCGTCCTGCTCAAGGCTGAGGTCTGGAAGTGAAGACAAGTAGCTAGAGCCAATGTTAACGTATCACAGATGTTGTTCCAGAAAGGCTGAAGGAGAACTGAGGCATTAAGTACTTCTGCAAGGAGGTGGATATGCAAGTCCTGTGCTGCCAGGAACAGGCTATTGGCTCTTAAAGATGCTGGGCCTAGTTTTGGAGGGGGAGTACTCTGACGGGGTTGGGGTGGTTCAGGGCTTTGTTAGGCTTGAGGAGACAATTAGAGGAGACCTCAGGTGCTACAGTAGACTCTGAGGTGGAAGGTTCAGGATCCAAGGCTGAGTCAGAAGGGAGGGCTGTCTCTCAGGGTAAGATAGATGACTCAGGCTCCTGGAGTTTCTCTGGCACATCAAAGGTGTGCCTCAACTTCCTCCTTCAGTAGTGTCAGGTGCTCAGCTGCTGCCTCAGCTGAGTTCTCAATCGATTTGTTTGATGATGAGGAGTCTATATTCTGTTTGTGACAGTAGGCCTTCTGCCAGGTTGATGGCCCTAGTACTATGGTCCATCTTCACACATTTTCCTATGTGAAGGCTAGTGGCATTCTCTTTAAATTCTGCGTCATATAGAGTTTGATACTAGTTTACTTATCATGAGGCAGGGGGACATTGGCTTAAATAAATAAATACAACCTATAGTTCAGATCCTGTCTAGATTTCTACAGGTATAAGACATAAGAGGTTTACTGACCCCACCCTCTTTTGACAACCCAGAAGACCCACTGAAATGCTGCTTTTGGTGGATGAGAGACACCCAGATATAGCTTTGGAGGAAGTGGAGATTTTTCCTTGTGGAGGTCTGAGCAAAAATCCCATTCCTTGCACCCACAAAAAACCTAGGTTCATAGCACTGAAGCAGATAAACAGTGAATAGCTCATCTTTAAACAAAATCGATATATAAATAATACTGTAAAATGCACTAGGAAAACGCTACTGTAGTCATTTAGAAAGTTGCGACGGTAAAACTAAGTTTAGAAGAGCAGCACAATTTATGAAAAAGGAAGCCATGAAGTATATTTGAGTGCTGAAAGGTGTATAAAAAGTGTTAAAAGATGTCAGAGCTGGCAGTAACAAGAAACAACAAGTGCCACAATCGAGTAAGCTGTAAATTCCTGGACAAACAAGAAAATAATAATCTATTGCCATAGATTAAGGCACCACAACCAAGACTCTCTCTTTAATAACCTGTCCTTATCTTTGAAGGTAGAGACGCATGTAACAGTGCCTGCAGTGTAGGACATAGCTTTCAGGCAGTCTCCTATTGGAATAGGTGGTCTTTTAGATATCCCTGTCTCAGACATTAAAAACAAGAACCAGCATGTTGAGTTGAATCTAGGGTTGCCAGATCTGAATCACAAAATATATGGGGACTTTGGGGGTGGAGCCAGGGTCAAAATTGTGGCAAGCATGATTGAACTCTGAAGGGAGTTCTGGCCATCACATTTAAAGTGATTGTGTTCCTTTTTAATGCCTTTCCTCAATTGGATATACCGGGGGATGGAGGCACTTTCTTTTGGGGCTCATAGAATTGGACCCCCTCATCCAGTCTTTTTGAAACTTGGGGAGGGTTTTGAGGAGAGGCATCAGATGCTATGCTGACAATGTGGTTGTCTCTACCTCAGAAAAACAGCCCCCCCCCCCACAGAGCCCCAGATACCCATGGATCAATTCTCCATTATATCCTATGGCCTATGGAGATTGCCTCTGAACAAGGAGGTACCCCACAGTCACCATGGCTAGCAGTTTTTGATAGACTTATCTTCCATTAATTTGCCTAATCCTATTTTAAAGCTGTTTATTCCTCTGGCCATCATTACATCCTTTAGCAGCAAATTTCACATTTTAATAACTCTCTGTCTAAAGTAATATTTCCTTTTGTGCATCCCAAACCTACCGCCCATCGGCTTCATTGGATGCCCATTTGCCAAGCAGGAGAGGAGAGAGGGGTGAGGCCAACAGGCCAGGTCTTCCTGCTTTCACAGCTGGCTTTTAAGCTGGCTGTGAGAGCACGCAAAACCTACCACCTCTCACCTTGGCTGAGCAGGAGAAGAGGAACAGAGGCAACCTCCCTAGGGGTCTTCCTGCTTTTGCAGCTGGCTGCAAGAGCAAAGACCAACTATGGCCATCTCTCACCCTCCCTGCCAGGTTTGGGGAGCCTTGTTAGGAAGTGGGGTCCAGCCCCCCCCCCCGCCAGAGGCCTCACCATAGCTACAGGCCTCGATCTGTGTTATATTGATCATTGGTATTGTTATTTCCTGTTTTCTTTTTTTTTATAAATGTTTCCTGTAATGGAGGCCAGTTGTCATTACTCACAATTGCTTGGTCACTTGATAAAACAGCTGGAAACAGTGTCTAGTGGTTACATTCCTCTCTGAATGTAGAATGTTGCAAATGCCATAGCGGTTTTGTGCAAAAACATTGACAAGTTCTTTGTACTGTCCTGTGTTTTTCTTTGTAGGATATCAATAACTAGAGTGACAGCTGACATTTCTCTTGCGAAGAGGTCTGTTCTTAATAATCCAAGCAAGAGAGCAATAATAGAGAGGTCGAACACCAGGTCCAGTTTAGGTAAGATGTCAGCACATCACATTCTAGTACATGACACACAGTTTGTGTGTGTGTGAATGTGCCACAATTCAGACCAAAAGGATGATATCCTTGCCCTGAGATCTCAACTTTAGTTTCTTTCCCCAAGATCAAAACTTTTTTCTACCTTTGCTCCCCTTTCACATCTCACTTGCAAGTAAATCTGCCTGTATTTCACCTAACGGTACTTTATATTTTTCTTACTTCTCAAATGAAATAACTCCTTGGCGCGAATCGTGTGAGGACCTCTGCAAGACTGTACAAACTTGTGTTTTTCAGATGAATCCCTGCATTCTTGTTCATGAAGTTTTATGTTGCCTGAGATCAGGAATAGGTTGGCAAAAAACAGGGACAAAGGAGAGCTGCATAGAGCTCTCTGCTGGTAGTGCTTGGCAGAGTTGGGTTGTTAGGGCACGGTGAGGGCTAATTCACACATGATAAAGTCCCTGATAAAGTCTTATGTAGCCATAAGAGTGGGTTAGATAGCGCAATTCCCTGTGGTTATTTCAGGTTGGGGGGAAAGTGCATGGGGAGACTCAAACTTCTTTCCCCACATACTGTGACCCCTCACACACCTGGAAAATTCTGACGTGCATAGAACTCCAGGTGCATGTCTGACTGGTGGGATCCAAGATAGCCTTGTGATGGACATGAGGACTAGAATTAGCCCTTAGGTCTGATCCTCTACTGCCCAGCCTCTGGGCTCTCTCACCAGTCCTTCCTGCGGTGCACATTTTCTTTCACTGTGTCATTGAGGTCAAGTCTCTAGTATTAGCATACTAAACTTTATATTTGGTATAGGTATATAAGATATAATAATCGCAAGCATGAGAAGTCGCAAGACAAAAGGGAAATTTATGATGCACTTGTGGGAGGTTTGTTATGTGGCAACGTAGTTATTTTTGTTGCTTTGTGGCAATTATGATGTCCTGGTTTTTATTTTGCAGCGGAAGTGCAGAGTGAGATAGAACGAATTTTTGAATTGGCACGGTCCTTACAACTGGTTGTTCTAGATGCAGATACAATCAATCACCCAGCACAACTTATTAAGACATCCTTAGCTCCGATTATTGTTCATGTAAAAGTGTCATCTCCAAAGGTAATATTCATTTGTGTAGTACGTTTATACTCTTCAGTTAAAATATTGTAATCTGTCATGGTGAATGTTTCATTTTCCTCTCAAAGGAGCAAATTCTTACTTCAGTGTCCTTTTTCTTTAGAATTAACAGCTCCCCTTTTCAATTAAAACTATGCTGTGTTGAGATCATGCTGCTGATCATGTGCAGAAAGGAGAATCTTATAGGGTTGCCAAGTCCAATTCAAGAAATATCTGGGGACTTTGGGGGTGGAGCCTGGGGAGACTTTGGGGGTGGAACCAGGAGACATTGGGGTCGGAGCCAGGAGCAAGGGTGTGACAAGCATAATTGAACTCCAAGGGAGTTCTGGCCATCACATTTAAAGGGACAGCACACCTTTTAAAATGCCTTCCTTCCATAGGAAATAATGAAGGATAGGGGCACCTTCTTTTGGGGCGCATAGAATTGGACGCCGTGGTTCAATCATTTTGAAACTTGGGGGGTATATTGAGGAGAGGTACTAGATGCTATATTGAAAATTTGGTGCCTCTACCTCAAAAAACAGCCCCTCCAGAGCCCCTGAAACCTCCAGATCAATTCCCCATTATACCCTATGAGAATCGATCTCCACATAGGGAATAATGAAGTGCCCAGCAGTCATTGCCCTCCCCCCCCCTTTTCTGGCTACTCTGAAGCAAGGGATTGGCATGAGTTGCTGCCAACTTCTTCAAAGTAACACAGACACACCATCCCAAGAGGAAGCCTTTCCAATCGGAGACTGAAGCCTCCGGAGGTGGAAAGTCACATGGTTGCTGTGGGGGTGGGCCTTCCCCCCCCCCCCGCCAGCCAGCTGACTTGGGGCGGGAAGGAGCCTGGGAAAGCAGAAGAACCCCCACTGGGACCTGGGGATTGGCAAGCCTAGTATCTTAGGACTCTCCCCAGCAATAGCTCAGTCATCTTTCTACTCTGCCTGTACTTGTGCAGTGACAGCACAGTTATAATTATCAGTATGTGAGAAAGACTTACCCAGTTCCAGAAGAAGTTTAAACTCCATGTCAGTTGTGGCTGATGGGAATTATGTGTGTGTCGTGCCTTGTCTTTGTTGCCTGGTGATTCTTAGGGGACCCTCTGTTTCTTTTGGCCTTTTCTCTTTTTGGTCCACAAGAGGACTCATAGGGGAGAGAAGGTCCCAATCCCTCTCCCCAGTTCTTACTCTGGCTTTGGTTCTGCTTTCCTCCTTCCCCATTTCCACCATTCCCCTGTCCTTCCTTCCCCCTCACCCTGTCACTTTTGCTCCTCTGTACCTGCTCACCTAATTGGGTTTCCCTCCCCCCTCCTCTCCTGTCTGCCCACTCATCTCTTCATTCCCATTGCTGCAGCAAGTGCAAAGGCATACACACACACACAAATGCAGCAAGGGGGATCTGAGCCAGAGCTGACTCAGTTCTTTTCCTTGCCTGCTCCAGATGGCCATTGTCACCACGTTTTCATGCATCATTTTGGGTTGCTATAGCTGACCAAAGCCTATGGATCATTACACAATATCTGTACCTGTGCAAATGTTGCTCTTACCCTTTGGAGTTTTCTTTTATCTCCTATTTTTTTTTAAAATCAATTTTTTTTTCTCCCAACCAACCTTGGGATTCCACTGGCTTTGCACAACTGTAATTTGTAGCCATGGCAAGTCTTTATCTCCCACCCTTAATTCTGCCTTTACTAGGATAAGTGGTCTTAGCAAACGTTATAGATAACATTCAAATGTCATGGCATATATAGATGTCAACAGATAACAGTTCTGGCTCCAGGTAAGAACCATAATGTTTGTAAGCTGCTTACCAATGTCACCCAATCTTAATGGCTGTTACTAAAGAGATTATCTATGTATTCGAGCCAATGTGAATGATAAGCAACCAACAATCAATCTGAGCTCCAACTAGAATATGCTGCAGAAAAAGGCCTTGGTGGCATTGACTGATCTGTGCCTACTAATCATTATGCAGTGCATCTCTGTTGCTCTCCTTGACCTATTGATGGAGCTAGTTTATTGATATCATGGTTCTTGACTACAGTGAGATTGAAAGACTAAAGATCATACAGTAGAATGCAATCATATAAGGTATACTTCAAAGGGATTCTTGAGGGAGGGGTACTATGCAGGGCACATTCACACATTGATGTTACAATTTCTTTCTCAGGCCTGCTTTGGCCTTGATCGTCTTTTGGCTCCAACCTCCCCCGATGCCCAGCCTGAGAAGGCCTGATAAACTCTTTCACATATTCCCATTTCAAAGCAAAACTACATAACAAAGGAAAGGAGGGGGGGGTGAGGAGAGTTCAAGCTAGCAGCATTGGAATACAGTATGGCTTTACCCAGGATGCTTCTCTCCTGAACCAAAGATTGAGTGCAGGCCTGACCAAAGTTAAGAGCAGACTTGACATTCAGTACCACTGACTATGGTATCCTTTTTGACTGCCTGACCAGAATGATCTTTGGCAGCACTCTTTTTGTATGGGCACCAGTTGTTTCTGGAGGGTAGGCTGCAGATTACAGTGCTGTGGGGGTTTTGTTGGCCTGTGGAGAGCCTCAAGTGAAGGAGAATCAAAGAAATAAGACCACAGTGCTACCAAAAATAACCGTTGCCCTGTGCCATCGTTATTTTACCACCCCTCTGCAGGTTCTGCTTCTCCTCACCTGTATCCCTTTTTTGGTTTCCTGGTTGTCTTTTATTGGGGGAGATGTGTTCCATGTCATGGGGGAAGTACCTGATGATCGGCAGGCATATGATAAATTCACAGCACTTCATATCAAGCGAGCGAGTAGACTAACTCCAGTCTGGCAGTTAAGGGCTTTTGACAAGCTTGTTCCAGAGCGTCAGCTCAACCGTGAACTTATCAAGAAACCTTAGGCTGTCCCTCATCTTGGCTTCAATCCAGAATCCATAAGAATAGGACTGCTCTGCCCTGCAGTACGGTTGATAAGATTATTGTGACAATATATGTGAGGCGTTTTGAACATCAAGGAACCCTGTTCTGTTCATTTCAGGCTGCTTCCATTGTTTGTTTGTTTTTTTGTTCCTAGGGGATTCCCCAGAAAAAGTTTTTATTAAGAAACAAGTACAAACAAACACAAATACAATCAACCCCACAAACTTGCCAAATACACTCCCAAGCACCTCGTGCATGATACATTCCAAAAATCACAATACTTTCTAAACAGATCTATGTGAGGTACAACAGGATACAACCATACCACCTACTACAACCACCCACCATACACACAGGGAGATGAAGAGGATTTTGAAAAGGAAAAAACAGTACTATTACTCCATACCAAAACCTTTACTTTTAACCCATTCATAGATAGGGTCCCATTCCTCCTGACATTTTTGCACATTACCGTCTCTTAATCTTGTGGACATTAAGTCAGATTCTGCGACATCTAGCAGCTTGTTGATAAATTCGTCTCTATGAGGGGTTTTGTCATTCTTCCAATACTTGGCATAAAGTATTCTAGCGATAGTAACTATATACAATAAAAGTTTCAGCTTTGTCATAGGAAGGTTTTGTCTGCAGATATTTAAAAGGTATAAATCTGGAACATGATTAATTTGTATTTTCAAGATTTTTTGGGCCCAAGTATTGACTTGGGCCCAATATTTTCTAGCACGTTTGCATTGCCACCATATATGAAACAGCGAGCCTTTAGCTCCTTGGCACTTCCAACATTTATTAGAATATGTGGGATAAATTCTAGCCAATAGGCTGCTTCCATTGTTACTGACGATACGATGCCAATCGTTTTTTTCCTGTGAAATCTTTGTAATTTTGTAGAATAATTTGGTTGATACGGACCCCACAGCATTCTTAAACACAATCCACTTGCATGGTGGCGAGCTCCATAGATACACATCACCCCTGACAGATGTTTGTTTGGGGTCTGTGCCCAGGGGTGTCAAACATGCGGCCCCCGAAGGGCCCCTGACATAGGAGCTACAGAGCAAAGCCTCTGTTTTCTGCACTGGCTGAGGCTCCTCCCTTGGGGAGGAAGGGGGAAGGGAATAGCTTGCTTTGCCAGGCTTTCTCAATCCCACAGCAGAGCTACTGAGCCAAGCCTCTCTTCCTTCTACTGGCTGAAGCTCCTCCCCTTCCAGGTCCCCCGGGGAAGGAAAGAAAGAGCCAGAGCTTCCTGTGCCCAATTCCCTGGATCACACAGAGATACAAAGAAAGCACTTTTAAGACCAATGAGTGCTAATGTTTTAAGCATGTTTTATTTCATTTATATGTTTTATTTTTTAAAAAAATCTTCAAGTGTGTTTTTCTGTGTCTTGTATAACAGGGGTGGCCAATGGTAGCTCTCCAGATGTTTTTTGTCTACAGCTCCCATCAGCCCCAGCCAGCATGGCCAATGGCTGGGGCAGGTGGGAGCTGTAGGCAAAAAACATCTGGAGAGCTACCGTTGGCCACCCCTGCTTTATAAGGTTTATATCTCTGCTACCTAATCTTGAATAGGTACACACACGGCACAGCCCAACATGGCCTGGCCCAACGAGGTCTCATTTATGTCAGAACCAGCCCACATAACGAACGAGTTTGACACCCCTACCCTAGCCAATTTTACATGGCATTGCAGAACTATCCAAGTGCTGCTTTAATATCTAGGGCTGGAACAAAACAGCTTTTTCTCTGGTGAAAAAGAGAATAGGAGGGGTCCTCTATGACCATCAACAAGTAAGGCTATGCTGGGTATCATGGGGTGTGCACCAACATAAGTCATGTGAAATTGGGATTGTAGTAAGAAGAGGAATTGAGTGTGATCACAGTGAAAAAAAATTGGCTGGATCCATCCTCTACGAATTTTCCTAAATATTAGTAGTTGTTCCCTGACTTCCAAATTAGTTTGCTGCTCGCAATATAATAATAATAATAATAATAAACTTTTATTTATACCCCACCCTCCCCGCCTAGGCAGGCTCAGGGCGGCCAACAGGACATGGTAAAACCATGATACAGATAAATAACAGATAATATAATTAATAATTTAGACAATAAAACCAATAAAACAGTATGACATTAAAATACAATCGAATGGCGTATAAGATGGCTCGGTATTACTGATCTTATCAGGAGTTCTGTCTTAAAAAGCTAGCTGGAAGAGGGCAGTTTTGCAGGCCCTACGGAACTGGCAAGACAACAAGGTACCTGTTTAAAATTCTAGTCTTGCAAAATCCTACACTTAGCAGTGAATAACTATTATGCTATTCATAAATCCCTAATTAATAATTGAGAAGCAAACATATCCTAGGATTCAAGGAGAGGGCAGCTACATCTTAGGAGTGGAACAGATTTAGTTATTGAAAAGGAAAATAGCTACATTTTCAAACAGAACCTGTCTTCTTTGAAAGATTTAATATCTTAATATGCACTTGGCATATTCAGTAGCAATTAGCTACCTAGATGTTATCAAACATCCCTGTGGTGTTAATCATTATGCCAAGTCACCTTTTCTGTTGAAACAAAAGGAATAGTACTCAAGGTGGAAGACCAGCAAGTCTTTGCAATAGCTGGGGGTGCTTTTTTCCCATTCTGCCAGCCTCAAGTTCCCAGAATAAAACCCTTTATACTAGAATTTTCTTTCATGGTTTATTGAGAAGCACTACAGAACTCCTAATTCTGCCAAAACTAGCTCCAATTATAAACATCAGATAAGAAACATATAATGAAGTAATTAAGATCCATAAGCGTTAAAAAAAACACCCTTAACCCAAAATATGTTTTAAAACTAATTAAGTTTATTTGCAGTATCTGTAATTGTACAGCCAGCTGTAGCTTTGTAGATTCGTATGCAGTGCCTGACCATACCCGAGGCAAGGCTGAAGATTTTATAAAAGTTTAAGAAGCCACTCTAAGATGCTGTACTCAGAAGGAAGTCCCATGTTATTCCGTGGGTCTTATTGCCACATAAATGTCCTTGGGATTGCAGCCTTAGCCATTTAAGAATGGAACTAATAAGCAAATTGCCTGTCTCTTGATCTTTTACCTTTAAAATGAGGGCAAATTACTCCTAGCATCTGGAACAATGTAGATTGTTGTGGGAGGGAGAGGACTAATGCCAAATTACTTACTAATAGTGGAATTCTTGATTCCCAAGGTCAATATCAATGTTATATTGCAGATACATGTTAACTATACCACACGGGCCTTTTTTAAGCATGAAGAATGACTTCTAGGGCTGAATGGGAGGGATAGTATCAACAAATCATTAGGGGGAGGAGGTACTTCACAAATTCCCCTTTCCCCATTGGCTGCTTCTCTGTTCCAGCTGGCCTCTCAGTGCTCCTCCCCCAGACTTGGGCGAAACATGTTTGGAACTTCATGGCAAGAAATGCTCCCTGGCAATTTGGAACAGAAAAATGGGTAGGCAGGGAAAGGATTAGACACCATATCTTCTGCCACTTCTCTGATATACCCAACCCACAGCATTTTTTTGCTGTTTTTGAAAAGAGCTGGAGAGTTCTTAAATGCACCTGCATGTAAAGGGTTAGATCCCATATGAATTTCCGCAAGTGCAGGGAGAATAGCTGATATTTGGTGATTTTTCCTTCTGTGGCAGCTCAAAATCCCCCTGAAATTGTGCTTCTGGGGGCCAGGGACTGCCAGGAATAGATTGAGGGAGAATCAGAGGGGAATTGGGGGGGGGATTAGTGAAATCCCCCCTTGCTCCTGAAGAAATCTATGTGGCATCAAAGCCAACACGTAGGTCGACTCTGAACCCTATTCTTAGGATAAGAAATGTGTTGATCTCCTTGAAATATTATTTGTTTTAGCTCTAGCATACTATCTCACAGTAGAAACTACAATAAAGCCAGTCAGAGCCTCAGTGGCATTCTGGACTGGAGGCAGTGTACAACCTTTACATATTATCATGTTTTGTTGATGTAGTGGCTTGGTGTAGTAGTTAAGTGTGCAGACTCTTATCTGGGAGAACTGGGTTTGGTTGCATTCCCCACTCCTCCACTTACAGCTGCTGGAATAGCCTTGGGTTAGCCATAGCTATCACAGGAGTTGTCCTTGAAAGAGCAGCTGCTGTGAGAGCCCTCTTGGCCCCACCTACCTCACAGGGTGTCTGTTGTTGGGGGAGAAGATATAGGAGATTGTAAGCCGTTCTGATTCAGAGAGAAGGGCGGGGTATAAATCTGCAGTCTTCTTCTTCTTGAAGACGATGATGATGATAAGCTAGTGTACAGTGGTGGTTAAAGTGTTAGACTAGGACTAGTAACACACTGGTTCAAATCTCAACCACTTTTTGTGGTAACACACTGCCACAAAACCGGCAGTGTTGGACCAGTTAATGGTTTCTTAGCCTTAATCCATCTTGCAGGATTTTTGTGAAGATAAAATGTAAGAGGGAAGCACCGCGTACACTGCCTTGGAGGAAGGTTAGGATTAAAATGTGCCAAGTAATAAATAAATAAATGTTATTTTGAAGCAGGAAAAAAAAATTCAGTTGCATGCGAAGTATATTATTTGGGCCAAATTCTCTGCCAGTTGAAACATGCTGGCAAAAAGAAAGTCAAATGTCACCCATCTTTTAACAGGAACCAGAAGTCCTGTGCCAGCTCTGGGAAACCTATATCATTGTTTGGTTTGGTTGTAAATCAGATAGTTGATCAGATAAACTGCTGAGGAGAAAAAAATAATTTGAGCCAGAGGAATCCTATAGTCAGGCTAAGAAGAACTTTGCAAGGTACGGGTGAAAACAAAAGAGGCGATTGTGAAAAATAATGGGGATGGTGGCTTAGTATGAAAATGCAGAAGCCATGGAAAGGCTGAACGCTAACACTAAAGCCAACCAAGATGGAGTATTTTTGTAACCAAACTTTTTATTTTTGCAATATATTGAAATAAATTCATCTATTCAAATTCAAATATACTTCTCCAATACATTACATATTTTCCTCCCCCCCCCCACTCCTCTTATTCATGACCTCCGCCAGTACTTAAAACAAATTAAAAGGATATTAAAGGTAAATTCACAATTATAAAATCTTTAGAAAGAAAAAAAAGTATTAATTGAACTTTAAATGATAAGATAAATTTATTTTTATATCCCGCCCTCCCCCGCCAATGGCGGGCTCAGGGCGGCTCACAGAAACGGAACACCATGATATAAATAAAATACAATATAAAACAAACAATTTTAAAATACAATTCAGTTACAAATTCAATCACATAGTTAATTAGATGGATAAAACGGTGCTATAAAGTGCAATAGATCGCGATCATGTACAGGATGGCGGGATGGCTACAGATCCGTTTAACCAGGTTCTGTCCCAAAGGCAAGCTGAAACAGAGAGGTTTTGCAAGCCCTGCGGAACTGATAAAAGCATTAGTAGAACATAGTTATTTGGTAAATATATATATGAGAGTTAAGATAAGGCTAAGATAGGTGGAACTCTGGAACTGATTTAATAATTATGAGCTTTGTGTTTGTTTATGAGCTTTGTGATTATTAGAGAAAAGGTTAGTGAATGATAATTTTTCTTCCAAGATGGAGTGTTTTTGTTTTTACTATCAGCTTTAAGCTCCAAGTCCTCACATGTAAGCTTTTTCATCCTGGACCCCTTCTTCCTCTTTCACTTTGCCATATGTATATTTTCACTCCCTTCACTGAACCTTCCACCACATCCTAGAATAGTTTTCTTTCTCCGTCCTCTCTTATCTTCCCCGTCTCAAAAACTATACCATCATATTGTAACTTGTTTTTATGTTTGCTTCATTTGTCGGTTTGCTTCATTTGCTTCGTCTTGCTTTGCTCCCTAAAATGGCTAACCCCCCTCCTCACAAAAATATACAATTTGAACAAGCGGAATGCAGGGTTAAAATATGAACAGAAAAGAAACAAAAATGCGCTCTGACCGTCCTGGTATGGGCTGCAATCCACTGGGGTGGTCCAGCAGTGTTGCAGGCTTTGAACCATAGATCAAGAGCCCTTTGGCCCATTCCAGAATGCTCATGGCTGTTAGCCACACCCAGGCTACTGACCTTATGGAACCAGGTAGAACCTTTTCCTACCCTGCCCTCCTCCTTCATCTCTTCTTCCACTCACTGTCTGCCCTGCATACTCACAGATTACATCAGTTGGGAAGTACTTTATTTCAGTGTACTGTGTAGCAGTAGATGTGGGCACAATTCCATCCTGGTTTCTGCTACTGCAGAGTTGTTAGTTTTTAGTCCCTATAAGAGTCATCAGGCACTGGTCCTGATGATTTTGACCTTTCATGAGCACAGATTCAACAGCAAAATTAGGAACTGTTACTAAGACAGACATATACTGGATAGATATGAATAACTGGTGCATTAATAAGCTACCCCAGACCTAGGGTGACCATAATGTCTGAAGGCCAGCCAGGGACACCTTGGGGGGGAAGGGGGGAGGCAGGGGTGCGCGCGCGAAGCGCGTGTGTCGCCGGAAACAGAAAGTGACGTCATTTCTGGTGACGTCACTTCCGGTGATGTCATGCCACCGCCGGAAACAGGAAGTGACACCACTTCCTGTGACATCATTTCCCCCGCGTCACCTGCCGGAAACGGGAAGTGACATCACTTCCTGTGACATCACTTCCCCCAAATGACATCATTTCCCCAAAATGCCACTGCCAGAAACAGGAAGTGACTTCACAGCACTTCCTGTGACGTCCCCAAAAATCCCCCAAATATCACCGCCGGAAACAATTTTGTTCTCAAATCCTGTATATACTTCATCAGTATATGGGATAAGGCACTTTCTCAACTGTGCTGCATAATGCAGCCTATTTATTTTGTCCTGTTTGCTCTGTTGGCTCTATCTGCGCCACCTTCATCACTTTCGGGGTGTGGATCCCCCAGTGGGGTGGTCTCCCGACTCCCTCCGCCGGCTGTTTCTGATAGCCCTGCGCCCCCTCTTTCATTTGATATGTGTCCCGTGTGGGTGCCACCCTCCCGCCGGGAGATGCCGCAAAATGAGCCCCCTTGAGGCTTATGGCGGCAGGGCTCGGGGGAAGCGAGCTAGACTGCTGTTCTTTTGAGGGGTTATAGAGTGTTTCGAGCCCGTCCCTGTGGCATCGGTCCCATCATTGTGGGACCCAGGGGGCCGGCGCAGCGGCCCGCCGAAGCAGCCTGTCACTAATAACACAGGTCGAGATGCAGGACAGGAACCCGGAAGTGACCGACAGGCTGCTTCAGCGGGCCTCTGCGCCGGCCCCCTGGGCCCTACAACGATGGGACTGATGCCACAGGGACGGGCTCGAAACACTCTATAACCCCTCAAAAGAACAGCAGTCTAGCTCGCTTCCCCCGAGCCCTGCCGCCATAAGCCTCAAGGGGGCTCATTTTGCGGCATCTCCCGGCGGGAGGGTGGCACCCGCACGGGACACATATCAAATGAAAGAGGGGGCGCAGGGCTATCAGAAACAGCCGGCGGAGGGAGTCGGGAGACCACCTCACTGGGGGATCCACACCCTGAAAGTGATGAAGGTGGCGCAGATAGAGCCAACAGAGCAAACAGGACAAAATAAATAGGCTGCATTATGCAGCACAGTTGAGAAAGTGCTTTATCCCATATACTGATGAAGTAAATACAGGATCTGAGAACAAAATTGCACCAGAAGACACAAACACAAAGCTCCCTTACACTGAATCAGTGCTTGGGTCCACCAAAGTCAGTATTGTCACATAAGAACATAAGAGAAGCCATGTTGGATCAGGCCAATGGCCCATCCAGTCCAACACTCTGCGTCACATAAGAACATAACAGAAGCCCTGTTGGATCAGGCCAGTGGCCCATCCAGTCCAACACTCTGCGTCACATAAGAACATAAGAGAAGCCCTGTTGGATCAGGCCGGTGGCCCATCCAGTCCAACACTCTGCGTCACATAAGAACATAAGAGAAGCCCTGTTGGATCAGGCCAGTGGCCCATCCAGTCCAACACTCTGCGTCACATAGGAACATAAGAGAAGCCCTGTTGGATCAGGCCAGTGGCCCATCCAGTCCAACACTCTGCGTCACATAAGAACATAAGAGAAGCCCTGTTGGATCAGGCCAGTGGCGCATCCAGTCCAACACTCTGCGTCACATAAGAACATAAGAGAAGCCCTGTTGCATCAGGCCAGTGGCCCCTCCAGTCCAACACTCTGTGCCACATAAGAATATAAGAGAAGCCCTGTTGCATCAGGCCAGTGGCCCCTCCAGTCCAACACTCTGTGCCACATAAGAATATAAGAGAAGCCCTGTTGCATCAGGCCAGTGGCCCCTCCAGTCCAACACTCTGTGCCACATAAAAATATAAGAGAAGCCCTGTTGCATCAGACCAATGGCTCATCCAGTCCACCACTCTGGTCACATAAGAACATAAGAGAAGCCCTGTTGCATCAGGCCAGTGGCCCCTCCAGTCCAACACTCTGTGTCACAGAAAAACATAAGAAAAGCCCTGTTGGATCAGGCCAGTGGCCCATTCAGTCCAACACTCTGTGTCACATAAGAACATAAGGAGGGAAGGAAGGGAGGAGGGAAGGGAAGGGAAGGGAGGAAGGAAGGAAGGAAGGAAGGAAGGAAGGAAGGAAGGAAGGAAGGGAGGGAGGAGGGAGGGAAGGAAGGGAGGGAAGGAAGAAAGGAAGGAAGGAAGGAAGGGAGGAGGGAGGGAAGGAAGGAAGGGAAGGAAGGGAGGGAGAGAAGGAAGGAAGGAAGAAAGGAAAGAAGGGAAGAGGGAGGGAAGAAAGGAAGGCCGCCCCCCCCCCCCCGCTTTCGGCCCCCTTACCTGCTTCCAGGGTGGCGGTTGGCGGAGAGTCCAGCGGCGGCAGCGGCGAGGCGGGCGGTGGCGGCGAGTCGAGCGGCGGTGGCGGAGAGGCCTTCGCTGGTCGGCGCTGGTCCCAGAAGGCCTTCCAGAGTCTCTGGAAGGCCTTCCGGGTCCAGCGCCGGCTGCTCCGCGGCCTCTCCGCGGCCTCCGCTGGTCGCTGGGGGCCCTCCAGAGTCTCTGGAGGGCCCCCAGCGACCAGCGGAGGCCGCAGAGAGGCCTTCGCTGGTCGGCGCTGGTCCCGGAAGGCCTTCCAGAGTCTCTGGAAGGCCTTCCGGGACCAGCGCCGGCTGCTCCGCGGCCTCTCCGCAGCCTCCGCTGGTCGCTGGGGGCCCTCCAGAGTCTCTGGAGGGCCCCCAGCGACCAGCGGAGGCCGCGGAGAAGCCTTCGCTGGTCGGCGCTGGTCCCGGAAGGCCTTCCAGAGTCTCTGGAAGGCCTTCCGGGACCAGCGCCGGCTGCTCCGCGGCCTCTCCGCGGCCTCCGCTGGTCGCTGGAGGGCTTCCAGCGACCAGCGGAGGCCACGGAGAGGCCTCCACTGCCGCCGGGCCCCGCGCACGGGCGGGGAAGGCGGCGAGGGAGGGAGCGTCCCTGCGCTTGCGCAGGGGCCCTGCGCACGTGCAGGGACGCTCCCTCCCTCACTCGCCGCCTTCCCCGCCGGCGCCCGCGGCCCACCGCCTCCGGGGCTGGCTAAACCGGGACCTCTAAATGGTCCCGGTATAGCCAGCCCGGGAGGCGGGAATAGGGGGCCAGAACCGGGACATTCCCGGGCGCCCGGGACGGTCTGGCCACCCTACCCAGACCATGATAAATAACCTCCTACTCAGAGATGTTCAAGAACTGGTTTTGATCTCAACTTGTCAGAGTATTGAGGAGAATTGTTTTAAGATGATGTATAGGTGGTACATGACTCCGAAAAAGCTGGCTAGGATGAGCAAAAAGATGTCGGATAGGTGTTGGAAATGTAAAAAACATGAAGGTTCTTTCTTTCATATGTGGTGGACTTGTGAAAAAGCGAAGGAGTATTGGAACATGATACAACAAGAAATCTCCAAAATTTTGGGTTATGACTTCAAGAAAATTGCAGAGACTTTTTTTGCTTGGATTACAATTAGAAAAATTTCCAAAGGAAGACAGGACTTTTAATTTGGTACTTGCTCTCAGCTGCTAGGACATTGTATGCGCAGCTTTGGAAACAAGGAAAAATACCAGAGAAATGGGATTGGATTGTGAAAGTTTTATTGTGGAGTGAAATGGACAAATTAACTAAAACCTTAAAAGACTATGATTTAAACTTATTTAAAAAGGAGTGGAAGAAATTCAAAGGATATATGGAGAAAGAGTGGAACATAAAAAGACATTGGACAATTTTTTAGTATTAATTAAAAGTATTATATTTTGATAGATTAGTGGTACCTTTAGAATTGAATTCAAATTTATAACTTCGGGGAAGTCAATATTGGAGGGAGGGGGGGTGAAATATCATATGGTTTAGTATAAGAAAAAGATAATTAAATATTGTAACCATGTGTTATTAATAAATTGTTAAAACACAAGAACTGGTTTTGGTTTGATATGTGAAGCATGGGTATGCCTTGAATATTTACTTGCTGGCAGTAGCCAGGTCCTGTGAATCCATTCCACTAACAATCCAACTCTCCCCCATTATATGGAACCTTGCTGGGGCAGAAGGGACATGTTTGTCTGGAGATTAGAGTCCTTCCACTGGAGGAAGTCTTCACAGTTAGCAGAATGGATTCACCAGATCTAGCCCCTTGTATTTAAGTGGCTGTAGAGTCTAGAAGTGACTTTGCCATTGTGGTTGTGTTATCCTCTTTTAGGTATTGCAGCGACTGATCAAATCAAGAGGGAAGTCACAAAGCAAACACTTAAATGTTCAGCTGGTTGCAGCCGATAAACTTGCACAATGCCCACCAGTAAGTACTGAGAAGACAGAGGTTTTTATTTTGTGAATTGGTGTATTGATGATTCGGGGAGAGGCCATGGTTTTCCTGTTCTCCAGCCCTCACGGTCTCAGTATTACAGTAACATCTTTTCATTTTTCAAGGCAACAATATGCTTGCTTGAATACATCTAGGGTTACAATAGCAGCAAAGTCTAGTGTTCCTTTCTTTGTCGTCCTACTAGTTTTCCACCCACGGCACTAGAAAAAAGTTGTCCTCATAAAAGAGGCCTTTTTTAGTCTGTATTATTATGAGGTCTGGTGTATTATACTTCTATTGTTACATAATTTTTCATTGGTTTGTACTTGTTACAGCGAATGAAAGGGAAAATTGCTTTTTACATAAAACTCAGTAGTAACCAGTATAAGGACAGAAAGAAAGTGTTTGTTTCATATTCATGCACTTTATTGTGCAGTTTAGCGAACAAACTTGAAATTGCTCACTCAATGCACAGCAGCCAAGAAGGTCAGAGCACCTGCTCCGGCTGCAACGCCACTGAGGATGTTCTCCGCAGCTGAGAACGAAACGTCTGGAAGAAAAACTTTCTCCAGTAGAACACGGCACTTGAGCCCGAAAGATTCTACAAGCTCTAATGATGTTGCCAGCCGTGAAAACCTGAAATCTTTGAAAACTTGAAACAATCCAGTTTGCACTCAAAATGTTTGAATTAAATAGGGACATTTCCCCCAGCGATTTGAAAGCTGTTTTCAAATAGGTTAGCTGAGAATTTTTCCTCCATTCTGGTTTATGCCAATGCAGAGAAGAAGACAGAAATGTCCAGCTACCCCTTGACTCCATTCTACTGGAGTAGCAACTAAATCAACTTTTAGTTGATGGATATGCAATTAGGGCTGGGTGTCATCAAGATGACAGTGAGCTCTATATTTTTTTATCTAAGCCACTGAAGCTTGTGATCTCCATCCTAACCTGGTGGCTGAGGATGAAGAAGCTGATTCTGAATCCAGTTAAGATGGAAGCGATGTTGATTGGGAAGAGTGAGATCCCTGGGGGGTATTTGCTTCTTTCATTAGAGTACAATTGGCCTTGGTTGACTCATAAAGGTTTGGAAGTTTTGTCCTCTTATTAGAGAAGCTGGCAAATTTATCAGAAAGAAGTGTTGTCATCTGGTATTGAAAGTGCCCCCCTTTTTGACTCAACTGACGAGTACCGTTTTCTCACACAGCTTACCTCGCAGTCACAATCTTGTTCCCTCCGCAGCGTCCGGTCGGATTTCCCACCATCTGCGCCGAAGTTACAGGAAGTGCCGCGGCTTTTGCGTAGCAAACGTAAACCGCTAAAACCCAGTTTATGTTTGCTACGCAGAAGCTGCAGCACTTCCTGTAACTTTGGCGCAGATGGTGGGAAATCCGACCGGATGCTGCGAAGGGAACAGGATTGTGACTGTGAGGTAAGCTGTGTGCGAAAACGGTAATAGTCACCTAGATACATGCCACAGTAGCCTTGAGAATGACTACATCAATGTGTACTTTGGACTGCTGATTAAGACTATTCAGAAACTTCAGCTAATGCAACATGCAGCAGCCTGGTTATTTCTTGGAGCTAATCAGCAACAAATATGGAAAATGAAACAGTAGCCCATTGACTGGAAGCACTCCCATCTACATTCCAGTTCCAAAAAAAGGAGATGTCAAACACTGCAGCAACTATTGGACCATCCGATTAATTTCTCATGCAAGTAAAATGATGCTGAAAATCTTGAAACAAAAATTGTTATCGTACATGGAGCGAGAAATGTCAGATGTTCAAGCTGGATTTTAAAAAAGGAAGAAACACTAGAAATCATTTTGCAAATTTACATTGCTTACTAAAACACACAAAAGAATTTCAGGAGAAAATTAGCTTGTGTTTCATAGATTGCAGCACAGCTTTTGACTGTGCGGATCATGAAAAGCTATGATTGGTTTTATGGTTGATCCATGGGATGGAGACAGTATTGGTTGCCCCGACAGACAATCTCCACAGACAGCTGGATCGAGGTAGATCGGCACTGTTGCTGCAGCATTCAACCCACTGCCTTGCCGATGTGGGAGTTTGTGGGGTAGCCCTGAAATGGCTCTCCTCATTTCTCCTTGGTCAGGGACAGATGGTGGTGCTGGGAGAGAGGGTTTAACTAAATATCCATTAACATGTGGGGTTCCTTAGGGGCAAGCCTCTCCCCAGTGTTATTCAACATCTACATGTGCCCTCTTGCTGATGACACCCAGCTATATCTGTTACTGGACGGCCACTCAGATATCGCCCCTCATAAGCTGGCCATGGTTTTGGAAGCCATGATGGGATGGTTAAAAAAGAGAATGCTGAGACTAAATCCAGCAAAGACAGAGGTTCTGTGGCTGAGGGAAGGGAACCTCAGGGTTGGGGCATAGACTTCCCACTCTTAACAGGGCACCATTAACATCAGCACAATCTGTCAAGAGATTGGGCGTGTCCTGGATCCCTCCTTAACTATGGAGGCCCAGGTCATGAATATTGCCAGGTTGGCATTTCTCCACCTACACCAAGCATGGCAATTAGCCCCTTTCTTGTAGCATCCTGACCTAGCCACAGTAATCCATGCAACAGTCACATCCAGACTAGGATCTACTGGCCCCAAAGATATTTATCTGTCCTCAACCAGAGCCATGGCCTTTACAGTCTTGGCTCCACCTCTTTGCCAAACACCATCAGGGCCCTGTGGGACTGAATGTAATTCTACAAGGCCTGAAAGGCAGAGCTGTTCCCCCGGATTTTTGGTTGAGGACAGCAATGGAGTCCGTCATGGCTGGCAGCACTCTCACGTGTTGCCGCAACATAACTCTCTTAGCTGAGTGAGATGGAGGTATGTTACCATATATTTTATCCCCTTTCAGGATAATTTGGTGTTTTTTTACGATTCTGAATAATGTTATAAGGCTTAGACTCTCAAATAAGATTTGCTCTGGAATATTTATGAATAGCACTGACTTTTCTATCAGTTCTGAACTCTAATTAATTTTTCACTATGGTAACACGCTGGTGCTGAGGTCATGAATTCATTATACTCTGGTTGTTACTTTGTATGTCATGATGAATAGGAGTTGTGCGAAGAATACTGTAGACAAATTTGTTTTGTGTGGGGGAAGTGTAATATATAGAATCGGGGGACCCATGAAAACTAACTTGGGTGAATCTCATCCCCACAGCTTGTCCTTCCCATTGGCCTCCTTCTCCCCACGCAGTGCCCACATCTTGTTCCTTCTCTGCTTTCTCCCCTCCTACCAATCCTCCTTTTACTCTGTCTCCCCCCTCCCTTCTCTCTAACTTTGCTTCCCTTCGCCCAAAATCTTGCTGAGTGACCTTGGGTCATCACAGTTCTTGAAAGAGCTGCTCTTGGCCCCACCTACCTCACAGGCTGTCTGTTGTGGGGAGAGAAAGAAGATGAAGATATTGGATTTATATCCCGCCCTCCACTCCGAAGAGTCTCAGAGCGGCTCACAATCTCCTTTACCTTCCTCCCCCACAATAGACACCCTGTGAGGTAGATGATGATATTGGATTTATATCCCACCCTCCACTCCAAAGAGTCTCAGAGCGGCTCACAATCTCCTTTCCCTTCCTCCCCCACAACAGACACCCTGTGAGGTAGATGATGATATTGGATTTATATCCCACCCTCCACTCCAAAGAGTCTCAGAGCGGCTCACAATCTCCTTTCCCTTCCTCCCCCACAACAGACACCCTGTGAGGTAGATGATGATATTGGATTTATATCCCACCCTCCACTCCAAAGAGTCTCAGAGCGGCTCACAATCTCCTTTCCCTTCCTCCCCCACAACAGACACCCTGTGAGGTGGGTGGGGCTGGAGAGGGCTCTCACAGCAGCTGCCCTTTCAAGGGCAACCTCTGCCAGAGCGATGGCTGACCCAAGGCACTAGCAGGTGCAAGTGGAGGAGTGGGGAATCAAACCCGGTTCTCCCAGGTAAGAGTCCACACACTTAACCCCTACACCAAACTGGCTCTCCCTAGGAAGGGAAAGGAGATTGTAAGCCACTTGGAGACTCTGAGTGAAGAGCGATATAAATCCAATCTCTTCCCCCTCCTCTTCTTCTTTCTCTTTTCTGGCTGCTCATTCCTTCTTTCTCCCCCAAACACCTCAGATTTCAAAAAGAAACTGCAGCAGCCACTTTCGTTTACCTAGGCGATCCAAAATGGCTGCTGTCTTCTGAGGAAATCTCACACCATCTGAGGCTTTTAAAACTATTTTATTTTAGTCTCTCCTTTATTGGAGCTGCCATATGTAGCAGTACAGCAGTAAATATATGGCATTGAAATGAGCTGTGGTAAGACTGGAATGAGTTTAGAAATGCACTTCTGGTGCCCATGGTCTCAATCTACCTGATGCAACCGTAAGTACATGGCCATTGACTCGGGGATTAGCCTAGGACACTTCTATAGCTACAGGACTGCAGGGCATCTTTTGCCCCATTTATTGCTGTCAGAGTGTGGCACTTATGAGGAGAGGGAAGGATGTCTGCTACTCCTATAGGCAACATATAACCTTCAACAAATATAAGAAAAGTAAAATTATAAGGAACGAACTAGATGTAGGTTTGCCATGTGCTTTCTGCCCGCTGGTGAGGGGATTTGAGGGGCATCCCACGGGTGGGTGGGAATGTTGGTGACATGCTGATGTCACTTCTGAAAGTGATGTCATCGCATTGGAGTGACCCTCTACATTTAAGGCAAAACTGGTAAAACCAGCTACAAACCATAGAGTTTGCCCAAAAAGCAGAGCATCGTCCCCAAATTCACCAACATGGAAGTGACGTCAGTGTGTCGCTGATGACACACAGGCATGGCTGTTTTGGGTTGGGTTTTCCCAGCCAGCAAGCTGGCGCCAGGCCAGAACCCACGAAATTGGGGGATCCCCTGCCCACACCTGGGAATAGGGAAGCCTAACTGTATGTTATGTTTAACTTTGCTTGTTTAACATGCTTTTGCTAGCAGTGAAAATGGCAGCTCTGTGAGAATCGTTTTCTTCCTTTCCCACCTAATTTGTAGTAAAACTTATTCATGTTGTGTTGTCCTCCATCTGTGGAAGGGAGATTTCTGCTGATCTCTCCGTCCTGCTGCAGATCCCCATATCCTGTTCCATGTTATTCTTAAGGGTCCACCAAGACACAGGAGCAGCATTTACTGGGCTTCAGTGAGGAGGCAGAAAAAAAATCTATTCTGTAACCAGAACTCTTCTTACTGCCTTTGAATCCAAGTCGTTGTGTCTTTCCCTTCTCCAGTGAGGTGGGGCTGGGAAACGCATGCTAACACAATTTAGGATAGTATACTTAAATGTTATGGGGAGAGGTGGGAGATGATGACACGGGCCTTTTGCTTTCAGCTTCAAGGCAAATAAAGATCTTCTTTTTCTTTTCTTTTTTTTTTTGGCTGTCAAGTCCAGTGCCCCCTCTAAGCTGAGTCAGTGTGAGCTAGCGCACAGGTTTGTAGCCTCTGGCTCACACATTTTTTCTCAGCTCAGGAAGAGCAAACTAATTTATGCCATAGTTCACAACTTTAATGCCAGTTAACAAACAAAGTAGAATGTTTGCTCACAAGACTCCAAAGCTTAGAAGGGAACATTGGTTGTCATAGCTAACTTATACTGACCCAGTGGGTAAGAGACATTCAGTGATAGTTTGCCATTGCTTGCCTCTGTGTTGCTATCCTAGATATTCTTAGTGGTCTCCCACCCAAATACTGACCATGGCTGACCCTACTTGGCTTCTGAGATCGGACCAGATTGTACTAGCCTGGGCTGTCCAGGTCAGGGCAACCAATATTTACAGTGGTCTTGTTTAAAATTTCTACCCAGTTGAGGTAACTTTAAAAATGCTTCAGCTCAAATATATATTTTTAGAGGTTTTATATCTTCATTTTTTTTTCATTTTAGAGCCATTTGGAGAGCCAGTTTGGTGTGGAGAGCCAGTTTGGTGTAGTGGTTAAGTGTGCGGACTCTTATCTGGGAGAACCGGGTTTGATTCCCCACTCCTCCACTTGCACCTGCTGGAATGGCCTTGGGTCCGCCATAGCTCTGGCAGAGGTTGTCCTTGAAAGGACAGCTGCTGTGAGAGCCCTCTTCAGCCCCACCCACCTCACAGGGTGCCTGTTGTGGGGGAGGAAGGGAAAGGAGATTGTGAGCCGCTCTGAGACTCTTCGGAGTGGAGGGCGGGATATAAATCCAATATCTTCATCTACCTCACAGGGTGTCTGTTGTGGGGGAGGAAGGTAAAGGAGATTGTGAGCCGCTCTGAGACTCTTCAGAGTGGAGGGCAGGATATAAATCTAATATCTTCATCTACCTCACAGGGTGTCTGTTGTGGGGGAGGAAGGGGAAGGAGATTGTGAGCCACTCTGAGACTCTTCAGAGTGGAGGGCGGGATATAAATTCAGTATCTTCATCTACCTCACAGGGTGTCTGTTGAGGGAGGGAAGGTAAAGGAGATTGTGAGCCGCTCTGAGACTCTTCGGAGTGGAGGGCAGGATATAAATCCAATATCTTCATCTACCTCACAGGGTGTCTGTTGTGGGGGAGGAAGGGGAAGGAGATTGTGAGCCGCTCTGAGACTCTTCGGAGTGGAGGGCGGGATATAAATCCAATATCATCATCTTCTTCCAATATCTTTTTGAGCTTGCTGTGTCTTACTATAAATTTGCATTTCTGTTGCTGGGGCAATAAACTATAGGCTTTTGAATACAGGCTGACTGAACACCTTCACGGCCTTTGAATAAACAGTGCACAAGACAGTGCTTGCTGCTAATATATTGGGATGTTCATTTAGGCAGTTTTCCTTAAATGAAAAACGGCATACAGAGGAAAAAATAGCACTTAAATGCACATGCATATTGCACCGTAATTATGGGGACCTGAGTGTGAAGGGAAAATAAGTGTAAAATAACACTGAAATTTTTCTCGAAAGACCATGTTTTGGGCATCTTTACAACATCTATTCAGCAGTATTTTTTTAAAAAAAACGGCCATTGAATTATTGTAGTATCCGTACATTTTTTCGAGATTGTTCTTTCATTGTGGGTAATACATAGCTCCAGAGTATCTGTAGCACTGGGAATAACTGTAAAAATGCTAGCTGTAGTGCAGATTACCCTTTTTCGAAGCTAGAGAGTCACAGGACAGGTGCTCTGTGCCTTCAGTATTGTACGACAGATACATGCTTTGTGTGCCTTGCAAATGCCATCATGTTTGAGGCAAGGGTATTTGGCTGGCACTCATGTTTTGTCACCAGTGAATAATTTCTTACCAAAAAAAAAATCACATTTGCACTTATTCTGAGAACAGGCATTTTGCCATCTGAACAGAAAAGCCATGTGTAAGATTTAGGCTGCTTGTGGCCAAGTTCCCAGCTGTGGATGTTTGAACAGCTGTATGATCCTGAGCTCGAAACAGTTCTGGCTAGACAGGAATGTCCTCTGCATTACGTGGGACAGAGCTGTTCTGCTTGAAATTTCTATTTGCTGCCAGAAAGATGAAATAGTGCCGCAGATGTTCTATTTCAAACTTCTAGTTAAAAACCTTGCTTTCATCACCAGCACTTCTATTGCACAGTAAATACCATATATTCTTGTTCACAGCTTTCTTCAGTATAACCCTCCCCCCACCACACACACAAAATGAGAGTATCTCTTCCCTGTACACACATACTTGAATGCAGTCACTTCTCAGCCACTTTTACTCAAAGTTAAATGAGCGTTGCACTCCCAATCTCTGGTTGACTATGGCTGTCATTGCCTACACATAATAAGAGCACTGAACTTATAGCAAACTGATAGGAAGATCTCTGAAGCTGTAAAAAGAAGAAGAAGATATTGGATTTATATCCCGCCCTCCACTCCAAAGAGTCTCAGAGCGGCTCACAATCTCCTTTACCTTCCTCCCCCACAACAGACACCCTGTGAGGTAGATGAAGATATTGGATTTATATCCTGCCCTCCACTCCGAAGAGTCTCAGAGCGGCTCACAATCTCCTTTCCCTTCCTCCCCCACAACAGACACCCTGTGAGGTAGATGAAGATATTGGATTTATATCCCGCCCTCCACTCCGAAGAGTCTCAGAGCTGCTCACAATCTCCTTTCCCTTCCTCCCCCACAACAGACACCCTGTGAGGTAGATGAAGATATTGGATTTATATCCTGCCCTCCACTCCGAAGAGCCTCAGAGCGGCTCACAATCTCCTTCCCCTTCCTCCCCCACAACAGACACCCTGTGAGGTAGATGAAGATATTAGATTTATATCCCGCCGTCCACTCCGAAGAGTCTCAGAGCGGCTCACAATCTCCTTTCCCTTCCTCCCCCACAACAGACACCCTGTGAGGTAGATGAAGATATTGGATTTATATCCCGCCCTCCACTCCGAAGAGTCTCAGAGCGGCTCACAATCTCCTTTCCCTTCCTCCCCCACAACAGACACCCTGTGAGGTAGATGAAGACATTGGATTTATATCCCGCCCTCCACTCCGAAGAGTCTCAGAGCTGCTCACAATCTCCTTTCCCTTCCTCCCCCACAACAGACACCCTGTGAGGTAGATGAAGATATTGGATTTATATCCTGCCCTCCACTCCGAAGAGCCTCAGAGCGGCTCACAATCTCCTTCCCCTTCCTCCCCCACAACAGACACCCTGTGAGGTAGATGAAGATATTAGATTTATATCCCGCCGTCCACTCCGAAGAGTCTCAGAGCGGCTCACAATCTCCTTTCCCTTCCTCCCCCACAACAGACACCCTGTGAGGTAGATGAAGATATTGGATTTATATCCCGCCCTCCACTCCGAAGAGTCTCAGAGCGGCTCACAATCTCCTTTCCCTTCCTCCCCCACAACAGACACCCTGTGAGGTAGATGAAGATATTGGATTTATATCCCGCCCTCCACTCCGAAGAGTCTCAGAGCGGCTCACAATCTCCTTTCCCTTCCTCCCCCACAACAGACACCCTGTGAGGTGGGTGGGGCTGAGAGGACTCCCAGCAGCTGCCCTTTCAAGGACAACCCCTGCCAGAGCTATGGCTGACCCAGGGCCATGCTAGCAGGTGCAAGTGGAGGAGTGGGGAATCAAACCCGGTTCTCCCAGATAAGGGTCCGCACACTTCACCACTACACCAAACTGGCTCTCCAGGTAAAAGGTAGAGATGGATCCAGGTAGCAGGTCAGGAGGAATCATGAAAAGGTGACCCTTCACTCTGTTGCCTTACCTTTGCGGCCTCAGCTCCCAGGAGGGAAGGGGGAGAGGCTCGCCTGCCACATGTCCCCTGTCCATTAATATCAGATAAACAGTCGGACACCAGATTTGGATAAATGTGGAATAAAATGGCCGCAACTTTATTGGCTATAGCTGTAAAGGCATTGGCATAGCATGGGTCCCTCTGGAGCCATGGCATCAACTGGCTCAGTGCCAGTTGATGTAACCTTCCCCACCCAGCTTTAGCCTTGAATAAAGACTGAGTGTAGGACAAAGATAAGAGATCGAAAATAGGTAATATGAATGAGAACGTAAGCCAAATGTAGCCGTGGAAATAATGACTGCACTGGCATTTCCCCTTTTGGTATCCGTTAAAATAAATTTTGATGTGTATGGTGAAGTGCAGTCCACTGATAGAAGATATTATTCAAAATGAATAATAAATTTCCTGGGTCTTCATCTGGATTTAATGGACTTCTGGACATCATCACACTTACGTGGACTTTGTTGAAGGTTTCAACGCTTCATTGTGCACCACATAATACATGTAACCTGTCTATTCCTCGTGATTAGAACTGACGTTGAATGAGATTTGAATTTATGTGGAAATCTTTGTAAACTGATGTATGGAAATTGATGTGCAGTCTTTATGATGCCAATGAATTCTCCATGATGTTATGACTTGTTTCATTGAGCATAGTGCATAGGAATGGTTCTTTTTTTGTCTTTGGTCTTACCCTCCTCACCCAGCCAGCCAGCTTGGGTGGGCGAACCTTGGGATGCCAAGTAACTGGAGCCCACGAGGACGACCACCCCCAAGTGGTCTCCCCTGCCATCTGAGCATGAGGGCAAATGCTGGTGATCCTTAAAGCCCTCATGCCAGTACCCCATAAAAGAGGATCCCCTTATCTGGAAATGGCATCCAGGCCGATTTCCTCAAACAAATCCAGCCCCATGCTGATACTGACAAAAGCTGTGATAAGTATTAAATCATCAAGAGAAAGAATAAAATGTATAGCTGTACAGACCTACAATTACAAATAAGTAACAATACTATGGTTTCCCAAACACATGAATTGTCCCCTACTAAAGTACAACATCAAGTCCTGTAGATATCCCAAGGGCAGGATGGGTGGGCCAACTGCTGTGGCAGCTAACTCTGGAGTGGAGTCCAAGCAGAATGGAAAGCTACTTTCTTCCCCCCAAAGCCCCACCCCCAGGCACTCACCCAGGCCTACCATAGGCCCACTGCCCCCTTGCAGTTGCCCCCATGGCTGGCCTCCCCTCCCCGGAGGTTGGCCACCATGATCATCCTCGGCTGCCTCTCCCCCCACCACCACCACCACAAAACAAGGGCCTCAGTAAGTCTGCCCCCCTTCTCTTTTCAACTCTGATGCTTTGACATAACTTCCTCTTTGGCACAGGAAATGTTTGACGTCATTCTGGATGAAAATCAGCTTGAAGATGCTTGTGAACACCTGGCAGAATACCTTGAGGCCTACTGGCGTGCCACACACACTACCAGTAGTACGCCCATGACACCTTTGCTCGGAAGAAACCTCGGCTCCACTGCATTATCCCCTTACCCTACTGCAATCTCTGGATTACAGGTATGAATCCGTGCTTTAGTTGTCAGCATAGGTCAGCTTCATGATCCGATCAAAACAAATGCTGAGATCAGTGGCTCAGGCACATAGACATATTGGCTCCAGGGTATGCACATATATTTGCATGCACAAAAGCTGATCTCTACTGCTTACTGGGAGAGCCAGTTTGGTGTAGTGGTTAAGTGTGCGGACTCTTATCTGGGAGAGCCGGGTTTGATTCCCCACTCCTCCACTTGCACCTGCTGGAATGGCCTTGGGTCAGCCAGAGTTCTCTTATCTGGGAGAACCGGGTTTGATTCCCCACTCCTCCACTTGCACCTGCTAGCATGGCCTTGGGTCAGCCATAGCTCTGGCAGAGGTTGTCCTTGAAAGGGCAGCTGCTGTGAGAGCCCTCTCCAGCCCCACCCACTGCACAGGGTGTCTGTTGTGGGGGAGGAAGGTAAAGGAGATTGTGAGCCGCTCTGAGACTCTTCGGAGTGGAGGGCGGGATATAAATCCAATATCTTCATCTACCTCACAGGGTGTCTGTTGTGGGGGAGGAAGGTAAAGGAGATTGTGAGCCGCTCTGAGACTCTTCGGAGTGGAGGGCGGGATATAAATCCACTATCTTCTTCTTCTTACAAGTGGGAGACTGTCCCATTGATGTCACTGCAGTATTCCAAGTTATCAAAGGGTATGGTGGTGATTCTCCTGTCTGCACTCTACTCCATATGCAAGTTTGGAATGTGCTCAGTGTTATATTTCAATATACTAAAATTTTTTCCTTTGCTGACTTGCTGCTGTTTTGGGCTCACTCGTGTGAACACATACACCATTTAGTCTCAGTACTTGCTAATAACTCTCTATAAGATAGCTGAACTACCTTCGTTGAAGAGTGTAGTGTTCCTGTGATATAAAAAATTCTCTGTGATATATTAGTCGTTGCCATATTCACGGTACCATAGCCTGGGCTTTTTTGTAGAAAAACCCCAGCAAGAACTCATTTGCATATTAGGCTACACCCCCTGATGTCGCCATTGTTTCACATAAGGCTTTCTCTACAAAAAAGCTCAGCAGGGACATTTGCATATTAGGCCACACCTCCTGACATCAAGCCAGCCGCAACTGCTCAAAGAAAGCCCTGATCATAGCCAATGAGCCAGCACACAACAAGCCATTATATATATGAGCTACGGACTCACGTGCTCCTCCTCCTTGTATCTGCTGATTTCTTCCCGTGCTTCTTACTTTGTGGCCACAGTTTGTTGTTAGTTTGGCATGGGAAACGTATGGCTTGGCTTCAGATCTGAACTGGAAACCACAACTGTAGTTTCCAGTTCCGGTTTGTTCAAACCATAATTTGTTTGGTTGGCACAAAAGGATGAACTGCGGGATGCCACCAACCAGGACCACAGAAGGTAGTATGGGGGAAAGGGATCACGGGAGTCCAATACTTCCTTGAATAACCAAAACAAAAAATAATAATAATCCAAAGTTCCTTGCCTGTAATTGCTCTTTAAGCAGTCAACAGTGCATTGTCACTAATGAAATTTTTGTTTTATGCAAGAGTTTTTTTAGGGTTTGTAGAATCTTTCGGGATCAAGTGCCGTGTTCTACTGGAGAAAGTTTTCCTTCCAGACGTTTCGTTCTCAGCTGCGGAGACTGCAACGCCACTGAAGATGTTCTCCGCAGCTGAGAACGAAACGTCTGGAAGGAACACGGCACTTTCTCCAGTAGAACATGGCACTTGATCCCGAAAGATTCTACAAACCCTAATGATGTTACCAGCCGTGAAAACCTGAAATCTTTGATAAGAGTTTTTTTATTTGTAAACTTCTAAAGCTAGCTTTTAGGTGGGAAAATGCCACTCTTTTCCATTGGGCATACACAGTTAAAACTGTGCCTCGGAGAAAAGAGGGTTTTCACACCTAAAAACTCTTTTCAAAAGTTTCTGAACTGAAGCTCTACACGGGTGCAAAGCCTGTCTGTGTCACGGGGAGAGACTATGAGGAAGGGACCATGAGTGATGAACATGCATGTGTGAAACAAGCTCTTGACCACTAACAAAACTTAGCCAATTAAGTAGCTTGCATTCTGGGAGGTTTTACTTTAATGCAGGCGACACAGCCATTATTTTAATGCTCTTGTGCAGGCTGAAAGGTGTGAGACAAAATCACACCTTGGTTTTAAGGTATGTTCTTAGAAGATAAATGCATAGGAAATATATGCTGCTATCAGTGGTTACAGTTAGGATTCTATGATTAGTTGTACGGGTTCTGGTTTTTCACATGCTTACAAGCTTGTAGAAATGTTAATGTTTCAAAAATTTCCCTTCAGTTTGACTTGCTTCTTCCGAGAGGTAACACTTGGCAAAATTCATTCATCTGTTTTGCTTTTATTTTTTTATGATTATAATGTTTTTCCCATTATATAAAAAAAATTCTGACCATTTTTTTCCACAGGGATAGCTCAAAAACGGCTGGCCTTTGAAACTTCAAACGTGGCATGTAAATAGTCCTTAATGAGAAGTACGTGCTTTAACTTAGTTTGGAAAAAAAAAAATGTCTTTTCAGTACAAGTTTTGTATGTTTGTAAACACAAAACCAAGAGTACACAGATACCAATTTCACTAAAGAGTTCAGCACATTTGTGTGGTGCTTGATTTGTGTTCACTTTTTACTGTGTGTCAAGCAGAAAGCTAAGCAAATTAGTAGTACAACTAAAAATTAAATTTGCTGACTGGATACATTGCAGAGATCAGGGGTTTCCCCCCTTTCTTTCTTTTACTCAATACACTCACTCACAGTTGTGTTTTTTTCCCCTTTCACTGCATGTATGCAGCAGTCAATATTTCAATTTCAAATTTATGTTTAATTGTATTAGGCCAGCTACATTGCATGATATTATTTCTGCTTAGTGACTGGATGACTGTGCAAAGCGGCAGTTTGAGTTCTGTGGAAACGTGCTTGTTTTGTGTGAAAATTTTCATTTTTTAGCTTTGTTTGTGTTGGCTAACCTGTCTCGAAAACGCAAACTCAGGAAAACATGGGCAAAGGAAATATATCTAGACAATTTAAGCTATGCACAAACTCCCCCTCCCTGTCCATGTTTCCATTCACCACTAAACACATGATGACTGTTAAGTCAGGGATAGGTTACAAAAGTTACTTTCATATAGCATACTATATAGCATATAGCCCCAAACCAAGATGCTGAGGCTGAGACCTGTTGGTGCGACCACTGATACACTAGTTGTGATTGTGTGTGTGTGAGAGACAGACAGACAGACATAGTTTGTTCAGCATAGGTTTGTGGCAGCCGCTGTGCTCGACTAGGGTTGCCAGCTATGAGATAGAAGAGTCCTGCAGGATATAATGACATAGAGTCCATTATCCAATGCAGCCACTTTCTCCTGGAGAATTTATTTCAGTAGGCTGAGGATTAACTGTAGTTCTGGGAGATCTGGCCCTGGTTGGCAGCCCTAGGGAAGACATTATCTGAATGTCTTCTGAGAAATTCAAACGGTAAACTGTCATGGTTGGCATGAATGTACGATCCTTAGGTTCAGCTTTAGCCAGTCCAGTATAAGGGTTTGTTTCTGAATCTACGCAGAAAGAGGTGTCGGCACTGCTGTGGTAGAGCAGATTGAGCCACTTCAGGCCACAGGCAAGAAAGACATTTTGAATGCTCGTGTAACACAAAAAAACCCTTCCCTGTAAGAAAAATTGCAGAGCAGGGAAAAGGCTGGGCTTGAATTGTTCTTCTTACTGAACAATTCTGAAATGGGTGGTGCCCACTCTACCACTTCTATCCTCGTGCCTCTTTCTGATGTATCCATAATCTAGGCCTGTGTATCCTTCACATTTAAGGAAGGTCCAAGTCAGTTAAACTGATAGGCCTCCTGCTGAAGGTTCATAGGAAATAAAAGGGGGCTAGAAAGAGCTCTACAAAGAAGCCTCATCAACTTATATTTTTAGTTCGATTCCATAGAAACCTCTTGAAACCCGCTTGCACACGTTGTGGTTACGTATATATCAACCATAACATTAAACTCAGCCATAATTCCTAATTCCCTTCCAAAACCCATCCTGCCTATTGACTGGTCATAATCATTACATACCTTTCAAATGTGTTCCTCTCCCCCTTTTTTAAGGGTATGACTTATTTGATCTTATTGTTTGAAATCATCCTCCCTGTTTTTATTACTCTCAGAAAGTCACTGACCAGCTGCATCGGGCTACATTTCTCAGAACCTGCCCACATCTCCATGAACGGCTAGATGGTTGCAGTGATTACAGAAATAAAAGCAAAAAAGGGACTTTGCTTTGCTTAGCTTAGCTGTTTTACCCACAGATCCACTGTGGAGAGCAAAACAGGGGAAAACAGCACCAGCAATCTATACACTAAATAGCATCCAGTTATCTTTTAAACGACTTACAGAAGCATATGGACTCAAGGCCCTCACAGCAAGAGCACACCTAATTCAGAGGGAGTGAAGTGAAATGGTTTCTTTTTTTTTTTTTTCTAATCCTTGGCATCTTTGACATTTTTAGAGCCAACGAATGAGGCACACCAACCATTCTACCGAAAACTCTCCAATTGAACGCCGAAGTCTAATGACCGCTGATGAAAACTACCACAATGAAAGGGCTCGGAAGAGTAGGAACCGCTTGTCTTCCAGTTCCCAACACAGCCGAGATCATTACCCACTTGTGGAAGAAGAGTATTCCGACTCATACCAGGACTCATACAAACCTCATAGAAACCGAGGGTCCCCTGGAGGATATAGCCATGATTCTCGACATAGGCTTTGAATACAAGAACCTGGGGAAAACTGGTACTCATTTAGTTGAAAACTTGCCATAACATAGCTAGACCAGACAAATCATCTTTATTTGGCAGGTGTGGCATGGTTTTACTATGCTTACAGGCTGCTGCCGTTTACCGCTATAAAAGGGCCCAAACCTATAGATCTGTGCCCTTTGTGTTAGGAAGAAATTAGTTTGCCCAATCACTTAGGTGTGTTTTCTCTCTAGTATAGTGTTTAATTTCAGAGTCTCTTTTCTCCTCATTAGAATATTGTTAGACACATCAATTTGTAACTTAGGATACCTGTTGAGGCGCATATAAAATAATTTCCTGCATAGGAAATTCCAAATGACCAGTTCCAGTTGGAACCAATTTATAAAACCAATTCCTGTTGGAATTTGGGTGGAATTGACTGGAAAGTCAACCTGAGCATGTTGCAGTCAGTTAAAAAAGATAAATATAAAGAACAAGAAAATTTAAAAAACCATTATAAGCAAAAAAAAAAACAACCCACACTATAATACTTGTTTACTGGAAGGTAAATTTATATATATCTATATCTATATATATGGTTAGAATAAAATAATTTTAATGTATTTATTTCAGACTAACCAAATGTAAGCAGTCAATAGTGCCAAAAATGAATGAATGAATGCCGCAATTAGAATTTTCCAGTTTAAAATTATCAGTTTCTTTTTTTCTCTCCCACCATTCAGGTTGCAGCAAAACTGTGTCGTGTTTGATGGTTATTTCATTTAGAATGACTGTATGAAGGTATTCCAGCAACCTGGGGGGAAAAAAAACAAAGATTGAGGGCTGATATAACATTTTAAAGTGTGTAATAAGCAATTTGCTGCGCAAAAAAAAAAAAAATGCCCATGTTTGTCTTCACCTTATTGAGAAAATTCCAGAAGTTCCAGTTCAATTGGATGTATGAGTGTTTGGAACTGAGGTTTTTGTACTTTATTTGGTTTACCAATCTTAAGCACTACTAACACTGTAATCCTAGGCACATGGCTTGTAACTCAAAGTTGCATTTTATAAAAAAAAAAAAAGAAATTGGCCACACTAGGGCTTTTAAACATGTGTGTTATCACCAGAAAAGGTATCGTATGATCACTACACCTACCAAAGAGTTAACTTACCATATGGTAGTTATCAAGAGATGATGGTATCATAATTCTGTTTAGTACAATTAAAGAGTACTGCCTGCAGGAATTAGTAAGGGCAAGTATTCCAGCCACAGAGAATCAGAGCAAAAGTGGTGCTCCAAAGTTTGGGTGCTTGCTTCCCCACATGATTCCTGGAGCGTGAAATGCCTACATCTTTATTGTGTTATGAAATTTAAGGTAACGTTTCTCTAGTCCAAATGCATCATAACTTGCATACAACAAAGACTCTCAATGCGTTCCACCAGGATAGGATCCCTGAAAGTCACGTGTTGCAGATTTCCACCCTGCAGTGTGAGTACGGAGCTCCTGCAGAGGTGGGCTTCCCCCACTCACTGCGGTGTGCGAAGCACCTCCCTTTGATTGCTACCTTCTCCATTGAATTGAATGGAGCACGCATGCATGCAAGAGCTCCAAATATGCATCACTCTGAGAGCTTCTTGAGACACCACAGAATTGCCAAATCTATGAATGTCTGAATCCTGGCATCGCATAGCATGTACTCCTTGATTCTGGATATTTTTAATATGGTGATGATGATGTTTGTTTTCCCAGTCGTCTTAAATGACGGGGGGGCTTTTTTAAAAAAATAAAAATAAAAATTGAAGACAGTATTTTTAAATACTAAAAAGGAATAAAGTTTTTAGGTTTGGCAATTTTAAAAATCGGGTCGTTCCCCCCGCACCCAAATGCTGTATTCATGGATAGACCCAACGCAGTGCTAACAACCCCAACTCAGTGTTATAGAGGCTTTGCTGTGGAGATGTGTGCTAGAGTAGGTGAGCACGCATCCAGGTATAAAAGATTAAAATAATTAAGCAAAAGGTCCACAGTTATAGATCATTGCTGCAAAGGAAAGGTAGGGCCATATCAATAAACCGGGAAGGAAAAGGTAATGCAAAGTCAAATATATTGGACTCAGCTGAAATAAACTGCCAATATCGTTGTTGTTTGGGTAAAATTATGAGTAAAATTCTCTTTAGAGAGAACTGACTATAAAATAATGTGCATGCCTGAAAGCTATACTGGACCTCACTGATTCACTCATAAAGATCTTGAAATACATTATCTCCTGATAATTTAGAGCACTGAAATTGGTACATGTCTGGTCCAAGACACCCTTCATTTGAATACTTTAAAGTTTTGACACTTTTTACACCTCTTCCTGAAAATGGAGGGGCTGAGTGCATCCCTAAATAGTTAAAAAGTATTTCCGAGGCCACCAACAGAACTGAAATTTTCTACATAGTCTCAGATATGTGGATTATATGAAAATTCTGAAAGGGTGATATTTCTGTACCTTTCTATAGAAATGGGGGATTAGAAGTTTACCACCAAATATATTGCCAAACCCATTTAAAATATACACGGTCCAAGACATTGTGAGGAGTAGGAAATCAGCCTTGTTACATTTTAGAGTCAAAATCTTGAGCATGTCAATTTACTTCTGAATATTGAATTCTAGCACAGAACAAACCAAGCCACAGGTAGCCCAGAAATGCTGGGTCACTGCCTCTTCAGACTTGGATTCAGGAGAAATATATATATGTTTGCTGAGTGCATGCTTCATTTCTTGTTGCATTTAATATATGTAGCTGGATTACTAGAAGAACTTGAAAATCAGGCATTTTCACATAAGACAGTCAAAATGGAGGATGTCTTTCTCGTAATGGAGACCAGCCTACAGAAAGCAAAGTCTGAGATAAGATGAGATGTTGGCCGTGGCAATGTATTCCCATGACATGCTCGAATCAGTCCTGTAGGGAATTTCCAGTACCGGTGCTTAGAGAATGCAGCCTTCATTTATTAGTATATAATAATATACACACTAGAAAAAAATGAACGCAAAGGCAACATGATTATAACAATTGCTTTCTGAGCACAGCTATCAGAGGCTGCAGGTTAGCTGGTAACATTTGCAAGATCTGTTTGTATGAGCTGGGATTGCCCTTGGTAACAGACCTGCAGGCATCCCAACATAAATGGTTCTGGTAACTCTTTTAGAATTGAATCATGCACTTGAATTAGTACAGTTACATTTTATAGTATCTAAAATTTTGCATCTAAAATTTAAAATATAAAATTATTTTAGGAAGGTACCTCTCACAGCTATGCATCCATTCTTTATTTAATTGGCATTAAACATTCTTATTTAAGTAAAATATCTCAGGCCCATATCGCAGTATATTTCTACTGCATAATTTATTCTTAGATTATATTCTTATAAATAAATACTGATAACATTGTGCATGTACTTTTTTTTTATTAGCTGACTTCTGAAGAAGAACCTAAAGAAGGTATGAAATATACTGTGTATTATTTCATCTCAGTCCAATATACCTGGGTTTGCACTTAATTGGTTAGATTTATCCATTGTAGCCATTAAAAAAAAAAGTTACTTCTCTTGCATTTGCATTGTACGCTGAGGAAACTCAGAGACTCTAGATGAAGTAAAAACAAATAATGGGCTGGATCCAGCACAAGCACTGCATAAAGACCACTTTACCATCTCCCAACAGTCATTTCCAACCCTGACAATGTTTATTCTTGGGATTTCATGTGGAATAAATATCCTTGTGTGTCAGGAGACTGTAGGGAGCAAAATTACTCCTTATATAATCTCTTCTGTCAGTGCGGCACAGCTTAAGTGGGAGGCAGGAGGGAGCAGTTTTGCCCCCTTCTCCCTCCTTACCGCAGCCATCTAACCCATGTGGCTATTACCCCCTGAGGGTATCTCAACCCTGGGGATTTTTGTTGTTATGGAAATTGCTGCTGAGGGGCAAGAAGTCCCGGGTGACCAATGACTGTCAGCACCTTCTGCTGACGGATTTCAGGATCTCAACCCAACTGAAACTCTTTATAACCAAACAATTCACGTAAACGTTTATGATAGTGCTATCACAGATATTGTCCAATAGGCACCTCCCTCTAACATTCACATCGCTTCATTCTACGTGAGAGATCCCCAGCCTCGTTAACTAGGTAGGCAATGTAAGAAAGAATAACGAGCGCTGTTACAAAATGGTTGCAGTGGAGATGATAATAATTAAGTAACTGCCTTGGGCAGCGGGACTGGCTCTTTGCTTTGGGTAATACTGTTTTGCTTCAGTCTCCCAAAAAGGGGGTGAACTTACTCTGTATACAGCCACGCAGAGAAGTCACCACGACTAAAGTAATAGAAAAGCTCGACGCCGTGATGTGCATGCCTGGGATGAGCGCACTCGGCACGTCAGCCAGTTGGTAGGGAGCTTGTTGTTTTCTCCTTGTTGTTTTCTAGTCCATTCAAAACTTTTTTGGACTTTATCCCTAAGACAATATGGTCACCATATTGGAGACCGATGTACTGCTTGCTGTTGTAATTGGTGTGCTCACAGTGGGGGTGGATCTTATTTTCACTGCGACAAAATACTGCAGCTGAGCATGCTTGGAAACTGAGATATCCCTGCAATAGAATGGTGGTATTTGGATCCCCTACAGCAAATGAGTAGCAACTGTGAAATTTTGGAAGAGGGGACTTTCTAGAGGAGACTCGCAGGAATTACTGAGCACGTGACCATGGGTGGCCTGTGGAAAAATTGGAATTTGTATTGGTGACGATAGCAAAATTTTGTTTTAAAATTGACCCCCTCCAGCAGCTCCAACTGATGCTCTTCTATTCCATTGGTTATAAAATTAGAGAACTGGTGGTTTCATGTCTTGGGATATTTTGCCTTATGTGCAATATTCCAGTTCTTCCAAATGGGCGCTTTTCTTGCAATCGATCCTACCTTTATATTAGCATCTTTTATACCTCATACGAATACACAGTTTGGTGTAGTGGTTAAGTGTGCGGACTCTTATCTGGGAGAACCGGGTTTGATTCCCCACTCCTCCGCTTGCACCTGCTAGCATGGCCTTGGGTCAGCCATAGCTGTGGCAGAGGTTGTCCTTGAAAAGGCAGCTGCTGTGAGAGCCCTCTCCAGCCCCACCCACCTCACAGGGTGTCTGTTGTGGGGGAGGAAGGTAAAGGAGATTGTGAGCCGCTCTGAGACTCTTTGGAGTGGAGGGCGGGATATAAATCCAATATCATCATCTTCTTCTTCTTCTTCTTCTTCTTCTTCTTCTTCTTCTTCTTCTTCTTCTTCTTCTTCTTCTTCTTCTTCTTCTTCTTCTTCTTCTTCTTCTTCTTCTTCTTCTTCTTCTTCTTCTTCTTCTTCTTCTTCTTCTTCTTCTTCTTCTTCTTCTTCTTCTTCTTCTTCTTCTTCTTCTTCTTCTTCTTCTTCTTCTTCTTCTTCTCAACAGTGACCATATTGTTTTAGACCAAGATCTGAGATTTGTAAATGAGACTGGTGTCTTGCCCTCACCTCCACAAAACAGCACTATCCTGACACCTGCTGGACACATTTGATATGATTCAGCTGGGGCATGAAACTGACTTAACAGTCTGCTAGTTTTTAAATCGGGGTCAGGATTTCAAGCCAAAATAAACATTTTAGCTGATTTATCATCATCCCATCTTGCATAGAAACAGATATGTGGTCTCTGTGTAGTATTTTACAGGCTGGTCAGTAAAGGGCCATGCATGAGTTTCTCTTCCTCATAGAGTTCTCTTGCTCTGAGTCACATCTCCTCTTAGAACTCTGCTCTTATATACTCCCATTGCCAGATTCCTCCTCTGGAAGTGGTACACCCAATAAAAGTTTTGCCAACACTGTTGAGCACCCACACCTCAGCAAATAACGCAGACGACCTTCCTCCAAATTGTTCTTGTGTTTCACAAGATGTCAACGGCAGGTTGGGGTGGGGTAGAGGGGGTGGAATGCTGATAAACTGCAGGTACAGGATAGAGGTCTGTGTGGATTATGGGTTGGATCCAGACTAGTTTTTCCAATAACAGAATGGACATTTCCTGCCTCCCTTCTCCTACAGCAGCCCACTGATTACTACAAAATGCTGCTCTGGGGAATAATGAATGGGAGGGATGGTGGCTCAGTGGTAAGAGCTTCTGCTTGGTAAGCAGAAGGTCCCAGGTTCAATCCCCGGCATCTCCAACTAAAAAGGGTCCAGGCAAGTAGGCGTGAATAACCTCAGCTTGAGACCCTGGAGAGCCATGAATGGGGCTTTGGCTCAGGGGCTGAGCATCTGCTTGGGAAGCCGAAGATCCCAGGTTCAATCCCCGGCATCTCCAACTAAAAAGGGTCCAGGCAAGTAGGTGTGAAAATCCTCAGCTTGAGACCCTGGAGAGCCGCTGCCAGTCTGAGTAGACAATACTGATTTTGATGGACCCAGGGTCTGATTCAGTATAAGGCAGCTTCATATGTCCATATGAACCAGGAAGAACTACATGAGGTCTGCAGGAGGAGAGGAAAGTTGGTCGGGAATGCCAATTCTGTATCCAATTTCTATATATTGTGTCTGAAGAACCAGGCTGATTCCATGATTATTTTTTTTTTTAAATCTGATGACAAATCATCAGTTAAACTTTTTTATTCATGCATTTTAAGGAAAACGTTCTTTAATAAAAAAAAGATTGTGCACATTCTTTGTAATGTTAAAGCTAACCTTTCAACATGGAAACCCCTTTTCCCACTCCACCCTCCATTTTCTTCTCAAGACTTTCCGATAGCAGTTTTTTTAAAAAGCACGTTGCACTAAAATCAGCATGCCTTATGCCAATGAACGACAATGCTTGCGATACCAAGTACCGAGGTTAACTGAAGTAACCTGCAAAACCATTCATCTTGTAACCAGTACAGTCCAAAGTAGGACTGTTGGGCAAGATCATTCTGAGGCTGAACGAGGTTCCCGTTTTCCAAAAGAAGGCCGTAAAAATGTTGTCGAAAGCAATGGTAGCACTTGTTTGAACACCTAAAACAGAATAGAAAATGGACAGAGCAGGTCTGCAGTATTTGAACAAGTCAACTGTCGAGAAACCTTATAGCCCAATCCTGTGTGTCATTCACTCGGAAGCACATCCCAAATAAAACATAAAAGATTTCCTTGCTGTGTCAGGCCACAACTAGTCCATCTGGTTCAACAAGCAAAGCAGGCCAATCTGCACTAGGCTTCCCAATCCCCAGGTCCCAGAGGGGGATCCCCCGGTTTTACAGGCTTCCCCCCCTCCCCAGAGCCATCATGCACCTCCATGAATGATTCCCATAGGGAATGATGGGGTATCTGTGGGTATTGGGGGCTCTGGGGGGGCTGTTTTTTGAGATAGAGGCACCAAATTTTCAGTATAGCATCTAGTGCTTCTCCCCAAAATACCCCCCAAGTTTCAAAAAGATTGGACCAGGGGGTCCAATTCTATGAGCCCCAAAAGAAGGTGCCCCTATCCTTCATTATTTCCCATGGAAGAAAGGCATTTAAAAGGTGTGCGGTCCCTTGAAATGTGATGGCCAGAACTCCCTTGGAGTTCAATTGTGCTTGTCACAACCTTGCTCCTTGCTCCACCCCCAATGTCTCCTGGCCCCACCCCCAAAGTCCCCAGATATTTCTTGAATTGGACTTGGCAACCCTAATCTGCACCTAGAAGGTCCAGTTGGTGGTCATGGTGAATAGCCTAATCTTTTAAAAGCCATCAAAAGCCAGTGGCCACCACCCCACACCCTTTGGTAGTGAATTCCACGAGTTAATTCCACATTGCAGTTGGGACTTACAATCCAAGCAAGTGTGGATAGCGTTGCATTTTTAGAGCGTTTGGCTTCAGTGACTGATGTAGTGTTGGGTCCCTGACTTGCAGTACGGTTTCCCGTTTTTCTTATTTTATGCTACGGCCCAATGGAGCATTTTATAATACTTTTTATGCCTTGATTATATGTACTGCATACTCATTGCATGAAAGAGAAAGCATTAGGGCAAACATATTTTACAGGTTTCTGTTATGTCCTCATTAAGGTATTAATTGCCATGAATGCACTGAGATCTCTAGATCTAGACTGGATTGCTCTTTATCTTTATTCTGTGATATTGTTCTAGCCAGACCATTTAACTGCTTTAAGCTATTTGCATTTTATGGCAGAGAGCTGCAACACCACTCGAGATATTTTCTGCAGTAAGCAAGGTTACTGCTTACAGATTTTTTTTTTTTAAGAAAGATATTGATTTTAAAGCCTTTTGGAGCCTTTTTTTAAAGAAGTCTTCCATGACAAGCTAATAAAAGGGAATGTACACACTATAGGTATGACACAATCAACAAACACTGCATTACATCTCAAGTGACAAAATTAGTTTTGGGTATTATCTAAAAATAATCTTCGAGATGAGGACTCCTTTTGTGTGTTGTCTGGAAAGACACGACCAACTTTTAAAATTTCTCAGTGTCCGCAGCAAAACCATGTTCTGCTAATGCATGCACCACAAATAATTATTTAGAAAAAAATGCATCATTAGTTATTTTATATCAGTTGTATCCATCAACAAGAAGTTACACCAATGCCGTGTAAGTTTACATTGGGCTTGATCCAACCTGCCACGAATGCAGTATCTGCACATAGAAGGATCCCCATATATCTTCAGCTGGTGTCTCTCCTCCCCACCCCCTCTTCGAAATGTGTCCACAAACACAGTTTTCTGTAGGGACCGCATCAGGCTATGAAGAGGGATAGGGAGTCCTGTGTCCATACAGTCCAGTCTCTCCGCTTGGTCAGGGCACATGAACTTGAAGGTAGCATTCCTTGACCGATCAAAGATTCCTTGACTCCAAGATGGCATTCTTGGACTGCACAAGCCACCCATTCCCCAAAGTATTCTGTCATGTTGTCTGCATGCTTCTGCTGAGGGAGGAAATAACAACTGGTTATGCCTATGAGGATCTCTTCACACGTGGGTGATGTCCCCACGGTAGTCTGAATTGAGCCCAAAGTCTGCAACAGCATGTTTTCAGTATAGGTAAATTAAATGCATCATTATTTAATTTATTAAAAAAACTAAAAACGTCTTAGGATATATGTACATTTAGACTTTCAAACCCTATTTTACAACATTAGCTAACCATCCTATAATTCATTATATACTGGTTTTCTGTAAAGTTAATATAGATATGAATGAATGAGGCTATAGCTGCAGTTTTTTGTATTCTTAATTTGGGAGTAACCCCGCTGGACTTGCCACTCTCTCCTGAGTAAACAAAGCATAGGATTCATCTGTATGAGTGATTTTTCCTGTCTTAATATCAGTCCACATCAAAATACTGTTAGTCTGTTTCTGAAGTGATCAGGTTCCTAAAGCTTCATGTACAGTCTGTACAGCTTCTTTGGAGCATTCAAGAAATTGAGTCTCTCTCGTCATTTTCCTTTCCAGGCACTTGAGGATCAGTTGTAATTTATTCTATAAAAATAAAATATCTTGATAACGATTGCCTTAGGACACATCTGCACAGAGCTTTTGAAATGGTTCGGGAGTGCATCGGGTGCGCTTTTGATTCCAGCATAACGTGTGCTATAAAGGTGCAGCGCCAATAACGGAACGAATATTTTAAGGTTCTCTACCTTGTTTACATGTGTTGCTTCCATCGGCCTTGATCCCTTTGAAAAACTGTATTTTGAAGATCTGATTGTTGGTTCATTTTGCTCTTTGTGTAATTAACAGTTTTCTCATGGCATGTACACCTGAAAGTTAGATAATGTTTTAGATTCGTACTGTTTATTAAAATAAAGTCCACAGCAAAGACCTCATGATGATACCTGGACCTATACCACCTTGTCAGTGAAACTCCACTTTGAGTTTAGTGCGCGTGTGCTTTAAAATGGAGAGTACAAAAATGACCCCTGAGTCCTGACTTCTTTTTTCCCTTACCAGTCCAGGTACCTTATCAGAACTGCATCTGGGACTATTTTTATCTTGCACTCTGTAAAGCTATTGTAACTTCCATAGCAAGCGAGAAATCTCTTGCTATTTATGCTACCTCTTATCACAGTATCATTGGCCTGCATCTGACCCTCTGAATTCTGGTTTACACTGATGGCACGCCTTTAGATTAGAAGTGAGATTTTTTAAAAAGGAAACAAAAAAAAAAAACCTTGCAGTGTATTCAATTTGCTGGTGGATCACGATGAAAGCTAATATTATTAGTTTTGCTTCAAATTATCTTAATCTATCCCGCTGACCCACCCTCACCTGAGTTTGAAAATTTCTTTTAGAACAGACTATATGCTATTATTTTGACTTGCTATTGTTTGGGGGGGGGGGAACCCAGCTTGTTATAAAAGCATGAATTTAATGCCATTTTCTTTCACAAAGTTATTTCTATGGAGGAAAAGTATAGCACTCGAAGCAGCCCTTAACATTGCGACATTTAGCTCAGGTCCGTCTATGATTCCTTACATTTCAGAGCCCTCACTAAAGATGTATGTGTGATATTTATGCTTCCTAGTAATCCGAAACACTGGAGTACCTGGTATTAAGACAGTTTGTTGAATTCAGTGATGCACATTGTAAATGAATTCCCCCTCATGCCAACAACAGAAATGCTACATTTGCAGCTGCCAGCAGAAACCATGCATATGTACTTTTTAGTCGTATGGGAATCCCTTTTATTTAGGATTGAACATATGAAGCTGCCTTATACTGAATCAGACCCTTGGTCCATCAAAGTCAGTATTGTCTTCTCAGACTGGCAGCGACTCTCCAGGGTCTCAAGCTGAGGTTTTTCGCACCTATTTGCCTGGACCCTTTTTTGGAGATGCCAGGGATTGAACCTGGGACCTTCTGCTTCCCAAGCAGATGCTCTACCACTGAGCCACCGTCCCTCCCCAGTTATTGAGTTATTAGACCTACTAGTTAACTGTATATCTTGAGCCCCCTCATTCAGATAAGGATAAGTAAAAACGCAGCAGTCTCCATTATCTTAATTTTGCTGTAATTTAAATTGTAAAGTACCTTTTTCGGTCTGTTTGCTCAGTTTCTGTCTAAAGGAAACACAAATGAGTCCCCCCCCCCCCAAGTTCAGCATTCCCAGAGCACTGGCAAGAATTACCAGAATTATGTCTAAAATGTTTTATATACATTGAAAAATTAAGAGATATTTTTTTGGGGGGAGGGAGGAAAGTAAGGATCTCCTTGTGTCCATATTGTTCATTTAATTTGCATGATAAATCAGCTTACATGAGATTCTGCTGTGTCTGGTTTTCAACTGATTCTCTCTCTTATCTTAAATACATATTGATAAGAATTAAACAATAAATCAAATTACTTATCCTAGAGGCTGCTCCAGAGGGAATGGGTAGAGGACTGCAAAAATAGGAACCCGGCCAAGCACTAATTCCAGTGAGAGGTATAGGCTACACTTCATGATCTTTTTTTTTATTTTTTAAAGATAGCTTTATACCCAACCTTAAAGACATAAATATATAGACTAAGAAATACTTAAATCAATTATTTTGGAGAAAGGGCTCTAAACTCTACCTAGGAAGACAATGAGCTAGTTATAAATAATAGAGACACTATTTTTTTCTCATTTTGTGGGATATATTACATATAACTAATCTAGAAACACTCCATCTTTGTTTAAATCGCTTCCGTCAAAGGTGGGTATTTTAGAAGATGGTAGGGGAAAATAACTACAGCGAAAATGTATGATTCTTTTGAGGTGCATTTAATAACTATTGTCTTTGAAACTGTAGTGGAAAAGATGAAGATTAGTGGAATACATGTGCATTGAATTAATACTATACACTAGATTTACTGTTTTAATATAAGCACCACTAGAATTTCTTGGCAATGATCTGTTTGTTGCATTATTCTAGGGGATGGATCCTATACATTTCTATTTCCTGTTATAAAGCTCATTGCTGAAAATAGTTCCATTAAACGAGATTTCTGATAGTAAATGTTCTATCCAGTTTTAAACAGTCTCAGGATCAATCCCCCGAAATCATATGCCTTATCAACATTTTCTGAACGTTATTTTAAACCCCAGCTATTGCCAAATTAACCCTCTATTACTGTATTCTAAAATAGCTTAAGATATCAATATAGCAATCCACTATGATGTACAGTAACCAATTAAAGAAAAATATACTTTGCCAATAATATGAAACACAGTAAAAGAAAAGCACATTTGTAATAGCACAAATTTACAATTCCACTGCTCGATTTGGCATTGTATTTTTTTGGAAAAGATAGAATATTGATTCCATAGTCAATGGATATATTGCATTATTCATCCCTTTAACTTGCTGCCTAAGTTCAGTGGTTTGTTTCAGAACCCTGTTATTTCCATATGCAATTTGATTGCCCAGGAAAGCATATCCCACAAACAGTGTGAATTAACATCAAAATCAGCAAGCCTGTTATAGAGTCTTTATTTCTTCCTCTTATGTATTTACAGAATTTCAAATTATAAGCGCGCTCCTAATTTACGTTCACTTGTATTCATGTTTTTTGCAATGACTGAAGAATACACCTGCTGCCCAAGGTCGGAAATATTCCATAAAGTGTCTCATTGAAATATCATGCCTTTGGAATGTAACAACTAAAGAAAGATTCAAGCTTGCACAAATGAAAACTCCTCCAGAAACCACTGGGTTGTTTTTCTTTTTTTTTTAAACAGCCCAGCTTTTGGCCAATTCAGGGAAGGGGTGGCAAGTATAAAACAGAGGTTACAGTCCACGGTAAAGGGCTGGTTTGTGAACTGCTGCTGCTTACACAAGGAATGTATTATATAAAATAAAATTTGCATTGCAGTTAAAACTATGTGCCTGAGTTCTCTCTCATGTACACATTAAAGGGTATCAAAGTTATTGCAAAATAACATGATGTGAATAATCCCATATCTGAACCTGAGACCTCGAGGAAAATCCCCAAATTGGAGTAGTACCAAATCTCTCACCATTAACCCAAATTTGTTCCCACTTACGTCTACAGATATGGTTCTATCCGCTAGTGAGGACAACTTTGGATTCATTGTGAAATTGTTGCCTTTTCCCAGCCCCAAACAAATAGACATTTAATTTCTTTCTTGCTGATTTTTTCCTTCCTGTTTTTAATTCTATAGATACCGTATGTGTAGCATTCTACAGGCATGCTGGGTAAAATATACTATGCAAATGTGTACAGTGTTGCATGTTTTGCTATCTCTCTGCTTTTAGTGGCTTTCAAGGAAAACAAAAGTGTTGTTATTTTTGTGAGCCCAAAACATCTAACAAGAAAATGCAGACTGCATGCTTACAGTATCCTAATTTCTATGGATTTGTTTTATGGAATTTAGATGTATTAAACTGCATTAACATCATTTTTTTTCTACAATAAATGAAACAAAACTATCCAGATGCTCTGTTAATAAGTCTTTCTTACATCAACAAACAGCAAAAGCATCTTTAATAAGATGGTGGAAATGTATGTATCCAACACAAGTTACCAAGACCTGAAGCAAACATTTTCTTGAAAGCAGCGATTTTTACTAGCTCTGCTCTGTTCTTGAGGGTCTGCTAACCCCCAGGATCAAAACTGGGGGGGTTTTAATGGGCTGCAGTAGGTGGGGGTTAGTGGAAATCATTGCCCACTATTAAGAAAAGTCCCTTTAAGTCATGAGAACTCCATGATTGGATACAGGACATTAGTTTTATCTGGATGAAATGAATTAATGCTAATGTTAAATGAATCTTTTAGAAGTTGGAATATTCCTGTAAAGGAGAATATTTTTTTCTGTAACATTGGCCTCCATTAGAAAGCTAAACAAAAAAAAAAAGGTGAAGGTAGTCCCATGTGCAAGCACCAGTCGTTTCCGACTCCGGGGTGACGTTGCTTCACGACGCTTTCATAGCAGATTTTTATGGGGTGGTTTGCCATTGCCCAGTGGTTTGTCCCAGTCATCTACACTTTCCCCCAGCAAGCTGGGTACTCATTTTACCGACCTCGGAAGGATGGAAGGCGGAGTCAACCTGGAGCCGATTACCTGAACCCAGCTTTTGCCAGGATCGAACGCAGATCGTGAGCAGAATTTGGACTGCAGTACTGCAGCTGACCACTCTGTGCCACAGAGCTCTTACTATTAGAAAGCTAGGAGGGGGAATATATTTTAGGTTGTAATTTGCCGTACTTTAGGGAACATCCAGGGGGCACTACCGAGCTCAAACCAGAAGCTCTTGTGCATTGGGCACTGGCTTCAATCTTTGTGCTTTGGACACTAATGAATTTGCTGATCTAAGAAAGGAACTACTGTACGATTTCAGTTGGGTATAAATTATAAGCATACATAACAGGAAAAGGAAGGATTTATCTATATACAAATATATAGGTAAGATTTTAAAGGTAAACTGCAGCCTCAAACAGTGGCTCTTCTAAATGTTTTTCCTTTGTTGTCATTTTATTTTTTTCAAAAAAAAGGTGGAGTACAAAAAAAGAAAAGGGGGAAGGGGGAAATATGAATTCATCAATAATTTTCAAATATTATGAGTCGTTACACAGAACAAGTAAAAACTTGTAGGAAAAAAATACATATTTCAAATGTGAGAGCAGATAGTAAAGCATTAATACAGTATTTTGAGGCGAATTCTCTCTTTAAAAGAATAAACAAGAACTTTCTTAGTTGCAATATTCTATTAACAAAAAAGTTACATCTTTCACAGATTTTGGCACTAAATTTAAACCATCCTAAAAACCTAGGTATTGTCTTAATAATCGCATGTTGTCTTTTCATGGCAACTCTTAGGATGTATTTGTTGAAAATATGTGTTCCTGATTTCTGAACTGTCCCTTAGTATAAAGAGAATGTGCTTAGTTCTGGGATGGCTATCATTTTATTACTGCGTAATTTCTTAGGGGGGGAATGGCACTGACAATTTGCACTTGATTACATGTATAGCATGCTCTTCCTCCTAAGAGCTCAGGCCAATATACATAGGTTTATCTCATGTTATCGTCACAAATGGTAAGACATGCTAGCAGTGACTTGCCCAAGGCTTCTCATGAGTTTTATGGCTGAGCTGTGAATGCACATGTATGTTAATCAAAACTTAACTTCACAAATCCAGACTTAATGCTCCAGCCCATTACCTTATACTGGTTCTCATGGAACTTTAAAATCAGAAAGAACTGGATCTTAAGAACTTTGCAGGGCAAATACTCAAAGACACTGTAACAAAGCAATAAAGACAAAACAATAATAGACATTGGTGAAACACAACTTTTTAAAAAACCTGTAGTAAATATGTAATAAGAATCTACAACCAATCCATTATGAGCTATTTATCACATTTGTATTGTCTGTCTGTCTATCTATCATTACATCAATCGAATTAAAGGTTGTATTTCTAGGAGCCAAAATAGATGGCATGACCACAATACTATGTGTTCAAACATGGAACTGGCCCAGACATGTATAAAGAGAGGTCTGCAAGGCTTATGTTGAAAACAAAAAGGAAATGTTGGTGAAAAATGCAGAACTCCATTTTCCCCATGGTTCTCCTTTCCATTCTCCAAATTAGAGGTCCAGTACTAATCCCTATTTAGAGGGGATCAAAATTCTGTGGCTCAACTTCTCCACCACCATTTTTGCAGATATCCGAGCCACATTTTGGTAGAACCAACACCGTCCTGGGTAGACTTTATTAAGGGGAGGCCAAACTGCAGTTTGGGAGCCACATGTGGCTCTTTCACACACATTGTGTGACTCTTGAAGCTCCCACCACCCCATTGGCTGGCTTGGAGAGGGCATTTCTCTTTTTAAATCACTTCTCTGAGCCAAGCTGGCTGGCCGCTTGGAGAATGCATTTAATGTTTATTTCTTCCACCCCCTCCTTCCTTCCTTCCTTCCTTCCTTCCTTCCTTCCTTCCTTCCTTCCTTCCTTCCTTCCTTCCTTCCTGTCTTGCAGCTCTCAAACATCTAAGATTTATTCTATATGGCTCTTATTCTATATGGCTCTATATGGCCACCCTTGCTTTATTACTTGCCACATGCTTCAAGAGTGTATAATTAAATTGTACTACCTTTGTTTAAACTGTGCTTTTGTGCATTGTATGTAAGCTACTTTGATCCTCAGCATGGGGGAAAAAACAGGGTAACATATTAAATGAATTATAGAAAGTAACACAAGGTACCAGCTCTAAGCATGGGCACAAACCAATTCACAAACTAAAGTCTCTGATTAATTTTGGCTAGTTTGTGGTTCACAAAGTCAAGTTTGTGGCAAATCAACCAGTACAAACTTTCCATGAAATTTCAAGCTGTTCATGGAGGTTCATGCCAAAACAATCACTTGGAGAGCATGTAGAGGAGCATCCGGGAGTGGTCTCCTGCAACTTTGATGCCTCTAGCTTGCACAAGATCCATTCTATACACTTCTGAACATGCACCTGTCAAAATGACTGCAGGCAGACATTTTTACAGACGCAGGCTCAGGAGTGCATAGAACAGGTCATGTGTAAGCTAGATACAACAACCTTGCAAGGGACCTCTCCCCAGTGCTTCCAACATGCTCACCAAGTTTGGTGTCTCTGGCTTGCACAGGATCTGTTCTATATACTCCTGAAGCTCCTGAAGCCGTATCTGTCAAAATGACAGCCTGTCATTTTATCAGATGCAGGTTCAGGAGTGTATAGATTGGATCCTGTGCAAAACAGAGTTCTCAAACTCACAGGAGATCTCTGCTGCCTTTCCTCTACCTGCCCTCCAAGTTTGGTGAGGATTGGGTTTACTGGGTCTGAGTTACAGCTCCCCAGAAGGTGCCTTGTGGAAGTGCTTCCTAGGGAAATAACAGGTACTCATTTCCACAGAAAGCACTTTCCTGGGGGCACCTTTTTTGGGGGAGGGTGTCACTCAGACCCCATAAACCCAACCCTCACCAAACTTGGAGGGCAGGTAGAGATCCCCTAGCACACCAGAGGATCGTTTTACTGCCTCCCAAACCTCATGAACCGAACCAATTTGTGAGGTGGCTAAAACTTCGCGGCGATTCATAGTTCACGAATTGGGCACGCCGTGAACCAAACCCACACTTATTTTCCTGGTTCGTGCCCATCCCTAGCTCCCCTTCCACTTTTAAAACCAGATCTACTGCCTTCCTTCAATGCAACTGGGACAGATATGTGTTTAAACATAGATGATTACTGCTATCGTGTCTATTTTATCCAGAGTGAAAGATCCAAACATTAAGTAACAGCTTCCGAATGTGGAGAGCCAGCGTGCTCTAGTGATTAGTGTGTCCGACTAGGATCCACAAGACTCAGGTTTCGTTTTTGATGGTCAGGGGGTTGAAATAAAGTACAATCAGAAGGTTCCAAGCAAAATATCATTCTATCATCCCACTTCTAAAGGCAAATATTTTGTGTGTCAAACTGTTGTTTTAGAGGCATCGCTTAGGAACGAAAGTGAAAAAAAAAATTATTACTGTAAAATGAAGAATCAAGAAGACTGAGGGGCACAGCATACTTGCTGAATTTGCTTTTTCCCCCTGCAAATGTTGTCTAGAAATATTTTTAAACTGCTATAGTCATCTAAGTTCTTTCCACATCAGATTCATGCAAATTAGGGGTTTCCATTTGGCTGAGATTGTAGTATTTATTTACACATTAAATGTATCTCAGCTCAATGCTGGCTTCAAGCTCTTGCAATTGATCTGTAATGTCTATACTGAGAACATCTAGAAATTAGAAAGCCAATTTGGGTTTCTTTGGGTTACACCGGTCCACCCTTGTTTCAGCATGTTAGCATACGCTGTCACCCTTAGCTGCCTTCGTCTATTCTGTTTGGCCCAAGTGCTGACACCATTTCCCACGCAGCTTCCCCAGTAGGGTTGCCAAGTCCAATTCAAGAAATATCTGGGGACTTTGGGGGTAGAGCCAGGAGACATTAGGGGTGGAGCCAAGATCAAGGCTGTGACAAGCATCATTGAACTCCAAGGGAGTTCTGGCCATCACATTTAAAGGGACGACACACCTTTTCAATGCCTTCCTTCCATAGGAAATAATGGATAGGGGCACCTTCTTTTGGGGCTCATAGAATTGGACCCCCTGATCCAATCATTTTGAAACTTGGGGGGTATTTTGGGGAGAGGCACTAGATGCTGTACTGAAAATTTGGTGCCTCTTCCTAAAAAACAGCCCCCCCAGAGTCCCAGATACCCGCAGATCAATTTTCCATGATTTTCTATGGGAATAAATCTCCATAAGGAATAATAGAGTTCCCAGCAGACATTTCCCTCCCCTCCTCCTGCTTTCTGACGACCCTGAAGTGGGGGGAGGGCCTCCAAACCAGGGGATCCCCTGCCCCCCCCCCGGGAATTGGCAACCCTATTCCTCAGCATTACTTGCCAACCTCCCCTGCTACTTGGCTTACTACATTAAGTGGTCTCAAAAGAGGATACAGTATGAAAATGAGAAATCAGCAAGTCTGCAGAGTCATCTGACAACATGTTTGGTTTCAGTACCTAAATGTATGGCTGTTTTAGCTTTTTCTCCGCTTCTACAACTACTGTAGACTAATGCTTCCTTCCTATTCCAGCATTCACACAACACTGTGATCTAATACTGTTTGAATTGTATTTTATCTTTGATATGCTCTTTTTCCAAACCTGTTTTTCTCCAATCTTTATTAGAAGAACACAGTCCAAGCACATTAACAGTCAGATGCGATGGGAAGGTGTGCATTATCCGACATCCCACCCACTCTTCACCAGTGTTCCCTCTAAGATGCGGAATCTTGTGAGCAAAAATTCTACTTTGTGAGCTACTGGCATTAAAGTTGTGAGCTGCTGCATAAATTATTGTGCTCTGGGGTCATCCTTCCTGAGCTAAGACAAAAATATGTGAGCTGGAGGCTAAAAATCTGTGAGCTAGCTCACACTAAGCTTAGAGGGAACACTGCTCTTCACTATTTTCCTTCACTCAGCCACTCATAGATACTATTTTCCCTGCCATATCACTGGGGTTCTATTTGATATTGGATTTATATCCTGCCCTCCACTCCGAAGAGTCTCAGAGGGGCTCACAATCTCCTTTACCTTCCTCCCCCACAACAGACACCCTGTGAGGTAGATGAAGATATTGGATTTATATCCCGCCCTCCACTCTGAAGGGGCTCAGAGCAGCTCACCATATCCTGTGTCTTCTCCCCCCACAACAAACACCCTGTGAGGTGGGTGGGGCTGGAGAGGGCTCTCCCAGCAGCTGCCCTTTCAAGGACACAGTCTCAGAGCGGCTCACAATCTCCTTTACCTTCCTCCCCCACAACAGACACCCTGTGAGGTGGGTGGGGCTGGAGAGGGCTCTCCCAGCAGCTGCCCTTTCAAGGACAACCTCTGCCAGAGCTATGGCTGACCCAAGGCCATCTCAGCAGGTGCAAGTGGAGGAGTGGGGAATCAAACCTGGTTCTCCCAGATAAGAGTCCGCACACTTAACCACTACACCAAACTGGCTCTCCTACACCAAACTGGCTCTCTATTTTCAAGTTTTTTTTAAAAAAAAATAGTAATTGTTAGATTTCTGTTGTTAGATTTCCATAGTGTTATAATACTCTACTGAATTTGTATGAAACCTTAGCAGCTTTTTTAAATTAAAAAAATTAAGTCTGTAGCCTTTTTGTTGTGGAGATATAATAAACAAGTAAAAGTAGAGGTAGTCCCCTGTGCAAGCACAAGTCATTTCCAACTCCGGGGTGACGTCGCATCACGACATTTTCACGGCAGACTTTTTACAGGGTGGTTTGCCATTGCCTTCCCCAGTCATCTACACTCCCCCCCCCCTCCCCAGCAAGCTGGGTATTCATTTTACCGACCTCGGAAGGCTGAGTCAACCATGAGCCGGCTACCTGAACCCAGCTTCCGCTGGGATCGAACTCAGGTCATGAGCAGGGAGCTCAGATTGCAGTACTGCAGCTTTACCACTCTGTGCCACGGGGGTCCTAATAATAAACAAACCTTCCTCCTCTATATCTGTAATGAAAAAGGCAAACCTTCCCCTTATATATCTGTAATGAAAAAGGCTACAAACGTTTTTAAAAAGCAAAAGCAGAAGAGCTAGGAAAATGCGGTAGTTATAGGGCTAAAGTAGCCTGCACAGTTCAGTATAAGCCTGTAAGAGAATCTGTCAAATCTGAGCTCAAGAAGAGGGTGGTAAGCAGTAAACAAGTAGCCTGCTGAGAAAATGAAGCAAAATGTAAAGCCTGTCTTCCTTAGCTCAGGGGCTCTACACTTTTAATTTCAGCACATTCAGGAGTTGACTCTTCCAGCTAGGGTTGCCAATCCCCAGGCGGGGGCAGGGGATCCCCCGGTTTGGAGACCCTTCCTCGGCTTCAGGGTCGTCAGAAAGCAGGGGAACGGGAGGGAAATATCTGCTGGGAACTCTTTTATTCCTTAGGGGGATTTATTCCCATAGAAAATCATGGAGAATTGATCTGCGGGTATCGGGGCTCTAGGGGGGGTGGGTTGTTTTTTGGGGTAGAGGCACCAAATTTTCAGTATAGCATCTAGTGCCTCACCCCAAAATACCCCCCAAGTTTCAAAACGATTGGACCAGGGGGTCAAATTCTATGAGCCCCAAAAGAAGGCGCCCCTATCCTTCATTACTTCCTATGGAAGGAAGGCATTGAAAAGGTGTGCCGTCCCTTTAAATGTGATGGCCAGAACTCCCTTTGGAGTTCAATGATGCTTGTCGCAGCCTTGATCTTGGCTCCACCCCTAATGTCTCCTGGCTCCACCCCCAAAGTCTCCTGGCTCCACCCCCAAAGTCCCCAGATATTTCTTGAATTGGACTTGGCAACCCTACTTCCAGCACATCCAAGATACCTTCCATTGTTACCCCAGAAGGCTACCTGTTTCTCTCTCATGCCACTATGTAAATCATGTACAGAAATCAGTGCGAGCCTTTGATGAAGGCCCTTCTCATTCCAGCTCCTGGAAAAGGATATGTTTGCTTCAGGGCCAAAGTAGCTGTGACAGCATCCTCACGGCTACCAGAAGGATGCCAATGCTATTTTCACATAGGGTTGCCAATTCCCAGTTGGGGCAGGGAAAAGCCAAAGCTCCACGGAACCAAGCCTCACAAAAATCAGCAAAAATAAATTCAGAGTTGAATTTTATAACACAATGAATCATAAACATTCAAAGAAAGCCACAGAATATCCCAAAGAAAACCACAGTACGTTTAAACAAAGCTACAAAACCTATTAAAGAAAGCCACAAAAAGGGTTATCCAGATAGCATCCCAAGGAACATCCATAACAGTCTTAGAAAGTCCTCATAAAGTGCATATTCTTAGGTGTGTAGAACACGTCCAATATCCGGATGTGCAGCTATGCAAAATCCATCCTTGCACGACACGTCAGTACGCCAGTTCCCCGTTCCACAAATGCTTTTTCCAGCTGTAAAAAACAATAATATACAAAGTCATAGAGAAGTTGAACAATACAGAAATTCTTGAAAAGGATAACCAGTCACAACATAATCAAGACTTAATCAAGATTGGAACCTTTCATGTTTTATTTAATTAACTTTGAGGTGCCGACTGTGGATTTGGGGATTTTTTGTATATTGTTGCTGTGCCTTTAAGAATTGCTGTTGGGACCTCTGATGGGCGACACCTGGGTTTTTAAATACTCACCTGTCCGTTTTAGTATTTGCAAGTATTTGAACTGTTACACTTGAGTTTTTGTGAGGTGCCTTGAAATGTTCTTGCCATATCCTGAAATGTAAAGCATTAAGGTGGGATAAAAACATTTTATTTTTCCTGGTGGGGGGTGGGGACGGAGGGAAATGTCCACTGGGCACTCCATTATTCCCTATGGAGACCAATCTCCATAGGGTATAATGGATAATTGATCTGCAGGTATCTGGGGCTGGGGCTGTTTTTTGAGGCAGAAGCACAAAATTTTCAGCAGAGCATCTGGCGCCTCGCCTCAACTCCCCTCTCCAAAGTTTCAAAAATATTGGACCAGGGGTCCAATTCTATAAGCCCCAAAAGAACGTGGCCCTATCCTCCATTATTTCCAATGGAAGGAAGACATTTAAAAGGAGCACGGTCCCTTTAAATGTGATGGCCAGAACTCTCTTCAGAGTTCAATCATGCCTGTCACAACCTTGCTCCTGACTCCACCCCCAAAGTCTCCTGCCTTTACCCCCAAAGTCCCCAGATATTTTCTGAGTCAGACCTGGCAACCCTTATTTTCACATCATTTAAAAATGCCAGGCCTGCAGCACAGTGGGCTGAGGGGTTTTTGGTCCGCTCTCCAGACTTACCAAGTGTGGAAACAGTCATCTTGCTTCTGAAACAGAGGTGCAGTGGTTCTAAAACAAAGGTGTACATCCCCACTGGCTGTTTTGGCACTTGAAAAGGGCCCTGGGGGGGCCGGGATGAGCTATGTGCTTGCAGCATTTAAAAATGACTTTTAAATGGTGTCAGCATCTTCATGGATACTATCACATTTAGTTTGGCCTTGAGAAGAAGCCACATTCACAGTTACTGATTTCCAGGTTAAATGATGACATGTTGCAGAAGGTTCATGAAATCAAGGCCCTGAGATTGCAGATTTACTGGGAAGCAAATACCACTAGAAGGGCTTAATAACACCTATAATCCAATAGTGCATTCTCAAGGTATAACTAATCTGCATTAAGCAGATTCCGAGTATGCATCTTTAAGAACCAAGATGGATCAGACTAAGGGTCACCTAACCATATATTTACCTGTTAAAATCCCAGCAACCAGTAGGCATGTGATCTCTCTCTCTCGGCTTGGCTTCGCGAACGAAGATTTAAGAAGGGTGCAATAGTCCACGTTTGCTGCAGGCTCGCTGGTGGCTGACAAGACCAATGTGGGACAGGCAGGTCCGGCCACAGCGGCTGCAGGGAAAAGTCTGATTTAGGGTTGGTGCTGTAGCAGTGCGATTCTTCCTCAATCTCCTTTTGTCCTCAAGACCAGCTATGCGTGCGTTCTCAAAGGAAGAGACAGCCTGGTGGATGGTGTGCCTCCATGCTTTGCGATCTGAGGCTAGGTCAGACCACTGGTGATGGTTGATGCGACAGGTGCCAAGGGATTTCTTCAAGGAGTCCTTGTACCTCTTCTTAGGTGCCCCTCTATTTCGATGGCCGGTGGAGAGTTCGCCATACAGGGCAATCTTGGGAAGGCGGTGGTTTTCCATCCTAGAAATATGCCCTGCCCAGCGCAGCTGCGTCTTCAACAGCAGTGCCTCGATGCTGGTAACCTCTGCCCGCTTGAGGACTTCAGTGTTGGTCACAAAGTCACTCCAGTGGATGTTGAGGATGGTGCGAAGGCAGCGCTGATGAAAGCGCTCAAGGAGTCGCAGGTGATGACGGTATAAAACCCACAATTCGGAGCCATAGATGAGGGTTGTCATCACAACCGCTTTGTAAACATTGATCTTTGTGCCTTTTTTCAGATGCTTGTTGCTCCACACTCTTTTGTGCAGTCGGCCAAATGCACGGTTTGCCTTTGCCAGCCTGTTGTCAATCTCCTTGTCGATCTTGGCATCTGAGGAGATGATGCACCCCAGGTAGCTGAACTGCTGGACTGTCTTCAGAACTGATTCACCCACAGTGATGCAGGGAGGGTGATAATCTTCCTGGGGTGCAGGCTGGTGGAGAACTTCTGTCTTCTTCAGACTAACTTCTAGGCCGAATAGCTTGGCAGCCTCTGCAAAGCAGGACGTCATATGCTGCAGAGCTGATACCGAGTGGGAGACGAGTGCAGCATCATCAGCAAACAGTAGCTCTCGGATGAGTTTTTCCATTGTCTTGGAGTATGCCTTTAGTCGCCTCAGGTTGAACAGGCTGCCATCGGTGCGATAGCGGATGTAGACACCATCGTCCTCATCTAGATCTACTGCGGCTCTTTGAAGCATCATGCTAAAGAAGATCGTAAAGAGAGTTGGCGTGAGAACGCAGCCTTGCTTTACACCTGTGCTTATTGGGAAGGGCTCCGAGAGGTCGTTGCAGTGTCTGACTTGGCCTCGCTGGTCTTCGTGTAGCTGGATGATCATGCTGAGGAACCTTGGGGGACAGCCTAAACATTCCAAGATTTGCCACAGGCCTTTCCTGCTAACGGTATCGAAAGCTTTGGTAAGGTCGACAAAAGTCACATACAGACCCTTGTTCTGTTCCCTGCATTTCTCTTGGAGCTGCCTGAGAACAAATACCATGTCGGTGGTGCTCCTGTTAGCTCTGAAGCCGCACTGGCTCTCTGGGAGGAGTTCTTCTGCAATGGTGGGCACCAGTCTGTTCAGGAGTATTCTGGCAAGGATTTTGCCTGCGATGGAGAGCAGGGTTATCCCCCGGTAGTTGGAGCAGTCTGACTTTTCCCCTTTGTTCTTGTATAGGGTGATGATGATTGCATCGCGAAAGTCCTGTGGTAATTTGCCTTGTTCCCAGCAGGTGACAAGTACTTTGTGAAGTGAGCTATGTAGTACTGTGCCCCCATGCTTCCAGATCTCTGGTGGAATTCCATCAACTCCTGCTGCCTTGCCACTTTTCAGTTGCTTGATGGCTTTAACAGTCTCTTCTAGGGTGGGGATCTCATCCAACTCTGTTTTCACCGGTTGAAATGGGGTAGGGTGGATTGCTGAATCTTGAACTACGCGGTTGGCACTGAAGAGAACCTGAAAATACTCCGACCACCGGTTCAGTATGGATGCCTTGTCTGTGAGGAGCACTTGGCCGTCTGCACTATGCAAGGGACTCTGAGCCTGATATGATGGACCATATACTGCCTTCAGGGCTTCGTAGAACCCTCTTAAATCACCAGTGTCTGCACACAGCTGGGTTCTCTCTGCAAGCTTGGTCCACCACTTGTTCTGAATGTCTCGAAGCTTGCGCTGGAGGTTGCTACATGCAGCGCGAAAGGTTGCTTTTTTCCCAGGACAGGAGGGCTGAGCAAGATGTGCTTGGTAGGCAGATCTCTTTTTTGCCAGTAATTCTTGGATCTCTTGATTGTTCTCATCAAACCAGTCCTTGTTCTTCCTTGTGGAGAACCCGAGGACTTCTTCAGAGATCTGCAGGACGGTAGTTTTTAGGTGTTCCCAGAGTGCTTCTGGAGAAGGGTCTGTGGGGCAACTGAGGTCCTCAATTCTTGACTGGAGTTTTGCCTGGAAGGCAGCTTTAACTTCGGCTGACTGGAGGCTGCCAACCTGAAACTTCCTCCGAGGGATACCTCCTCTCCTGGGTGTGGGTTTAAAGTGAAGACGGAGATTGTAGCGTACAAGACGATGATCCGTATGACATTCTGCGCTGGGCATTACTCGGGTGTGTAAGACATCTCGAAGGTCTCCCTGGCGCACCAGAATGTAGTCGATAAGGTGCCAATGCTTGGACCGTGGGTGCATCCAGGTTGTCTTCAGACTGTTCTTCTGCTGGAAGATAGTGTTGGTGATGGTGAGCTGGTGCTCCATGCAGAATTCTAGGAGGAGGCGCCCGTTGTCATTGCAGTTGCCAATGCCGTGTTTGCCAAGTACTCCTTTCCAGGCTTCCGAGTCTTTACCTACTCTGGCATTGAAGTCGCCAAGGATGATCACCTTGTCCTCTGTAGGGGTCTTCCGTACGAGGTTGCGTAGATCAGCATAGAACTTGTTCTTTTTTGCAGGATCTGCTTGAAGGGTTGGGGCATACACACTGAAGAGTGTTGCATGCTGCTTGTTTTGAAGTGGGAGGCGCATGGACATGATGCGATCTGAGTGACCTGTTGGAAGGTTTTCGAGTTTGGAGGCAATGGAGTTCCTGACCATGAAGCCAACGCCAGAAAGGCGGCTCTCAGCCTTTGACTTACCCGACCAGTAGAGGGTATAGCCAGCACTGTGTTCTTGAAGACTACCTTCCTCAGGGAAACGGACCTCACTGAGAGCTGCTATGTCGATATTCAACCTGAGAAGTTCGTGGGCAACTAGAGCAGAGCGTCGTTCAGGGCGACCACTGCCTACTGTGTCAAGCATGGTTCTGATGTTCCAACACGCAAGCTTTAGTCTTTGCACACTTTGTGAGGCAGGTGCATGCCTTTTCTTTGTTGTTATTTTTCGACCGCAAGTAAGGATGCCCGTTGACCGCGGCTAGCCAACTGGGGTGGGGGAGACGAGCTTTGTTTAGGCCACCTTTTCTAGGCCCCTCTCCGTGTGGAGCAAGCAGTGCTGTCCCTAGATAAGGCTGCTTGGTCATTCAGGGTGCTGCCGAAAGATGCTTTCGTCTCCGGGTTAGAATCAGGCGACCAATATCCTGAACCGCCTACATGCAGGATCGGGACTGCGGCTTCCAGTGGCACCTTCCACCTGCCGTTTCGCCCCTTGCCTATCGCTGCAGGACTTGATGCGTTGTGGGTTGTGTGTGTGGATATGCCCTTCAGGCCTGCGCAGAGGAATTTTTTAGGTGAAGCGCAGTGTGCGCGGTACTGGCTCCACCCTTTCACCTGGGGGTCATCTGCCATGGCCCAGTAAGCCGGGACGCCGGCAGTGAGTCCTCCAGGTGGTAGGTGTTACATTAACTAGCTCTATCTGCCCGGGTTTGATGTTAGAGTTTTCCTTCTCTTAGGCTGACGAAGTTGGTGGGCCCAGCCTGCCCATCCGGTTATACCGCCGGACAATTCGGTCGCACCATGACGTAGCAAACTCTGTGAAAACGGGGGGGACCAGCGAGAAGGTGTTGCTACGGATGCAGTAATGCAGGAGAGGCCATTGCAGTGACCATCTGCCAGGCATAGCCAGACAGTGACAACGCGGCGTTCACTACACCAGGAGAGGAGAGGCTATGTATTGCGCATGCACTTTCCCTGGGGGGGCACTTTCCCAGAGGGAGCCCACCCCCCACAACCCCCCAGGCATGTGATAGACTGCCAGAAATAGGCTAGTGATCTGTTAGCTGATCATGATTCTCTTACAAGCTCATACTGAACTGTGCAGGCTTCTTTAGTCTTCCATCTAACAAAGCCACAGTAGCCCTGAGCTTGCAGGGGATTTCTTTCCCTGACCAAAGGTTCCTTAATATGCCAAGAATTTCCCTTTCTCTAAACATCCCTTCAGACTTCTGCTAGACGTGTTAATAGTTTGACCAACGCAATCCTCAAAAAAGTAAACAAGGAAGTTTTCCTTATGCATAATTCCAGCCAACATGCCTCTCAGCTGGAGATAAGAAGCCATGAAACAGAAGGAAAAACAAGACCAGCAACATCCAAGGTTGCCAGCTCTGGGTTGCGAAATACCTGGAGATTTTGGGACTGGAGCCTGAGGAGGGCAGGGTTTAGGGAGGGGAGGGGCTTCAGTGGGGCATAATTCCGAAGCAGCCATTTTCTCCAGGTGAACTGATCTCTGGCACCTGGAGATCAATGGCAATAGCAGGGGATCTCCAGATACTATCTGGAGCCTGGCAAACCTAATTTCCAGTTCACAAAAGCTTCTGCTGGTATTTAAAATCCTGTAAGGTGCCGCATGAAAGTACCCTTCACCCTTCCTCAGGACTCATGCTTACTAAGACGGGGCAACTGAGTGCATAGCCAGCTGGAAATCACCAAGTTTTCTGACAGACATCCCTCTTTCACTTCCCCTCCCCTAGGAAACCAACATGTCTCTCTACCTACTCCTTAGCAATGTTTACTGAACTTTCAAAATCTAAGTCATCTTAAAAGGACAATTAGATGTCAAGATGAACAAAGAAAGCCTCAAGCTTTCAGCCCAGGCTTGCCCTGTCCTCATAGAACATAAATCACAAGGTGGGGGGGGGGGGAGAGGGAGATTCAAGGGGAGAGCAATTTTGGTGTAGTGGTTAAGTGTGCAGACTCTTATCTGGGAGAACCGGGTTTGATTCCCCACTCCTCCACTTGCAGCTGCTGGCATGGCCTTGGGTCAGCCATAGCTCTAGCAGAGGTTGTCCTTGAAAGGGCAGCTGCTGTGAGAGCCCTCTCCAGCCCCACCCACCTCACAGTGTGTGTGTTGTAGGGGAGGACTCTTATCTGGGAGAACTGAGTTTGATTCCCCACTCCTCCACTTGCACCTGCTGGAATGGCCTTGGGTCAGCCAGAGTTCTCTTATCTGCGAGAGCTGGGTTTGATTCCCCATTCCTCCACTTGCACCTGCTGGAATGGCCTTGGGTCAGCCTTAGCTCTGGCAGAGGTTGTCCTTGAAAGGGCAGCTGCAGTGAGAGCCCTCTCCAGCCCCACCCACCTCACAGGGTGTCTGTTGTGGGGGAGGAAGGTAAAGGAGATTGTGAGCCGCTTTGAGACTCTTCAGAGTGGAGGGCGGGATATAAATCCAATATCTTCATCTACCTCACAGGGTGTCTGTTGTGGGGGAGGAAGGGAAAGGAGATTGTGAGCCGCTCTGAGACTCTTCAGAGTGGAGGGCGGGATATAAATCCAATATCTTCATCTACCTCACAGGGTGTCTGTTGTGGGGGAGGAAGGGAAAGGAGATTGTGAGCCGCTCTGAGACTCTTCAGAGTGGAGGGTGGGATATAAATCCAATATCTTCATCTACCTCACAGGGTGTCTGTTGCGGGAGAGGAAGGGAAAGGAGATTGTGAGCCGCTCTGAGACTCTTCGGAGTGGAGGGCAGGATATAAATCCAATATCTTCGTCTACCTCACAGGGTGTCTGTTGTGGGGGAGGAAGGTAGAGGAGATTGTGAGCCGCTCTGAGACTCTTCGGAGTGGAGGGCGGGATATAAATCCAATATCTTTTTCTTCTTAGCCTGAATCGATCTGTGCTCTGAAGTAGCAGAAGCCCAGTGGCACCTTTAAGACCCACGACATTTTATTTGTGGTATAAGCTTTTGTGTTGCATTCACACTTCTTCAGATACAATGAAACAGAAGCCACCAACTATTACATATTGGTAGAAGATAGGAAGGGTGTTGCCAGGATGGGCTAATTAGAGTCAGGCTGCATACGTAACTAAGCAACAGATACAGCTAAGATTGGAGTAAGACAGTTTGTAAGACCTGTGAACAGCAGCAAGCATACAGCAGAATAAAAAGAGTGTACAAACAGACATGAAAACTGAATGGGTGGCAACGAGTTAAGAAACCGATCTCTCTTTCAAACCCCAGCGAGTTCCATTGTCCCGAGTGCTTGTAATAATCTGTAACTCAGCAATCTCCTGTTCTAGTCTGTTTTTGAAATTCTTTTGCAATCAACCAGCTACGTGGAGGTTCCCCTATGAATGTCCTGGGAGGCTGAATCGGTGACAGAGAGTGCATGAGCCCATAATAGCAATGTTGGTTTTAAACGATGGTTTTATTTAATGTACTATTTATTGAATTGTACGGATGTTTTATTGTATACTGAATTTATACGTTGTGAGCCGCCCTGAGCCTGCTTTGGCGGGGAGGACGGAATATAAACATATGAGATTTCATTATACTGAATCAGACAGGTTGCCAATCCCCAGGTGGGGGCAGGGGATCCCCCAGTTTGGAGACCCTCCCCCCGCTTCAGGGTTGTCAGAAAGCGGGGGGCAGGGGGGGAAATGTCTGCTGGGAACTCTATTATTCCCTATGGAGATTTATTCTCATAGGAAATCATGGAGAATTGATCTGCGGGTATCTGGGGCTTTGTGGGGGCTGTTTTTTGGGGTAGAGGCACCAAATTTTCAGTACAGCATCTAGTGCCTCTCCCCAGAATACCTCTAAAGTTTCAAAAATATTGGACCGGGGGTCCAATTCTATGAGCCCCAAAAGAAGGTGCCCCTATCTTTCATTATTTCCTATGGAAGGAAGGCATTGAAAAGGTGTGCCGTCCCTTTCAATGTGATGGCCAGAACTCCCTTTGGAGTTCAGTGATGCTTGTCACAGCCTTGATCTTGGCTCCACCCCCAAAGTCTCTTGGCTCCACCCCAAAGTCTCCTGGCTCCACCCCCAAAGTCCCCAGATATTTCTTGAATTGGACTTGGCAACCCTAAATCAGACCCTTGGTCCATCAGAGTCAGTCTTGTCTACTCAGACTGGCAGTGGCTCTCCAGGGTCTCAACTGAGGTTTTTCAGAGCTATTTGCCTGGACCCTTTTTATAAATAAACTGTATTAGTACTCTCTCTCTCTTAGGGTTGCCAAGTCCAATTCAAGAAATATCTGGGGACTTTGGGGGTGGAGCCAGGAGACTTTGGGGGTGGAGCCAGGAGACATTAGGGGTGGAGCCAAGATCAAGGCTGTGACAAGCATAATGGAACTCCAAAGGGAGTTCTGGCCATCACATTTAAAGGGACGGCACACCTTTTCAATGCCTTCCTTCCATAGGAAATCATGAAGGATAGGGGCACCTTCTTTTGGGGCTCATAGAATTGGACCCCATGGTCCAATATTTTTGAAACTTTAGAGGTATTTTGGGGAGAGGCACTAGATGCTATACTGAAAATTTGGTGCCTCTACCCCAAAAAACAGCCCCCCCGAGCCTCAGATACCCGCAGATCAATTCTCCATGATTTTCTATGGGAATAAATCTCCATAGGGAATAATAGAGTTTCCAGCAGACATTTCCCTCCCCCCCCCCCCCCGCTTTCTGACGACCCTGAAGCGGGGGGAGGGCCTCCAAACCGGGGGATCCCCTGCCCCCACCTGGGGATTGGCAACCCTACTCTCTCTCTGGGCTTGACTTCGCGAACGAAGATTTAAGAAGGGTGCAATAGTCCACGTCTGCTGCAGGCTCGCTGGTGGCTGACAAGACCAATGCGGGACAGGCAGGTCCGGCCACAGTGGCTGCAGATGCTGTATTAGTACTATTACTATTAGCATTATGTTGAGTCACATGACTCCTCGGCCTCTGACTCTGAGCGCGAGAACGCCGAGCAGTGGGCGGGGCGGCGTATGCTAATCAGCGTCCAATCCCAACGTCAGGAGACGGTTTTTTTTTCTCCTCCTAGGCCCCGCCCAGTATCCCCCTCCGTCTCTCGGCGTGACTGGGAACAGCTGCTGTAGCGCTGGCGGCGGCGGCGGAGGAAGAGGGCGCGTGCGCGCTGGCTTGCTTCCTGGCGGACGGTGTCCGACGGGGTTCATTCCACTCCTTCCATAGGCTCTGTGCTCCCCCCCCCCCCCAAAAGCGCTGAGGCCTAGAAAAGCGAAGCGTGGCGGAGAGGCCCGTGGAGGCGATGTCCGTGAGGAGCAGAGAGGGGCGCGCGGCAGCGTTGCTGGGAGGAACTACAGCAGCAGCTGCCGTCGCCTCGGAGGCACGCGGCCTGCTCCTCCCGTCGCCTGCGGCTCTCCGGCGCCGTCTCCCTCCTCGTAGCTGGGCCCGAGTCTGAGCCGCCCTGGGCTGAGCCCGGGCGGGAGCATCCCGAGACTGAGGCTGGGCGAGAGGGCAGAGCCGTCCCGAGGCAGCCCCGGCTTCCGAGCATGGGAATCCTCTTCACCCGGATATGGAGGCTGTTCAACCACCAGGGTGAGCGGGGAGGGGAGGGGAGGGCACTGGCTGGCTGGTGTCGGAGGGGCTGGGCAAGGGGCCTGGCGTGGCCCAGGCGCTCCCCGATTCTGGGGGTCGGAAAGGACCAGGCTGCAGGCCGAATCTCGGAAGGACTTGCTTCCACGTCGACAAGTTGCTGCGTTGAAGAAGAAGAATTGTGGAGAGACAGTTTGGTGTGCGGACTCTTATCTGGGAGAACCGGGTTGGATCCCCCACTCCTCCACTTGCACCTGCTGGAATGGCCTTGGGTCAGCCATAGCTCTGGCAGAGGTTGTCCTTGAAAAGGCATTTGCTGTGAGAGCCCTCTCCAGCCCCACCCACCTCACAGGGTGTCTGTTGTGGGGGAGGAAGGGAAAGGAGATTGTGAGCCGCTCTGAGACTCTTCGGAGTGGAGGGCGGGATATAAATCCAATATCTTCATCTACCTCACAGGGTGTCTGTTGTGGGGGAGGAAGGGAAAGGAGATTGTGAGCCGCTCTGAGACTCTTTGGAGTGGGAGGGCGGGATATAAATCCAATATCTTCATCTACCTCACAGGGTGTCTGTTGTGGGGGAGGAAGGGAAAGGAGATTGTGAGCCGCTCTGAGACTCTTTGGAGTGGGAGGGCGGGATATAAATCCAATATCTTCATCTACCTCACAGGGTGTCTGTTGTGGGGGAGGAAGGGAAAGGAGATTGTGAGCCGCTCTGAGACTCTTTGGAGTGGGAGGGCGGGATATAAATCCAATATCTTCATCTACCTCGCAGGGTGTCTGTTGTGGGGGAGGAAGGGAAAGGAGATTGTGAGCCGCTCTGAGACTCTTGGGAGTGGAGGGCAGGATATAAATCCAATATCTTCATCTACCTCACAGGGTGTCTGTTGTGGGGGAGGAAGGGAAAGGAGATTGTGAGCCGCTCTGAGACTCTTCGGAGTGGAGGGCGGGATATGAATCCAATACCTTCATCTACCTCACAGGGTGTCTGTTATGGGGGAGGAAGGGAAAGGAGATTGTGAGCCGCTCTGAGACTCTTTGGGGTTGGGGGTGGGATATAAATCCAATATCTTCATCTTCTTCTTCTAGATTTATACCCCGCCCTTCTCTCTGAATCTGAGACTCAGAGCGGCTTACAATCTCCTTTCCCTTCCTCCCCCACAACAGACACCCTGTGAGGTAGATGAAGATATTGGATTTATGTCCCGCCCTCCACTCCGCAGTGTCTCAGAGCGGCTCACAATCTCCTTTACCTTCCTCCCCCACAACAGACACCCTGTGAGGTGGGTGGGGCTGAGAGGGCTCTCACAGCAGCTGCCCTTTCAAGGACAACCTCTGCCAGAGCTATGGCTGACCCAAGGCCATGCCAGCAGGTGCAAGTGGAGGAGTGGGGAATCAAACCCGGTTCTCCCAGATAAGAGAGCTATGGCTGACCCAAGGCCATGCTAGCAGGTGCAAGTGGAGGAGTGGGGAATCAAACCCGGTTCTCCCAGATAAGAGCTATGGCTGACCCAAGGCCATGCTAGCAGGTGCAAGTGGAGAAGTGGGGAATCAAACCCGGTTCTCCCAGATAAGAGCTATGGCTGACCCAAGGCCATTCCAGCAGCTGCAAGTGGAGGAGTGGGGAATCAAACCCAGTTCTCCCAGATAAGAGTCCACGCACTTAACCACTACACCAAACTGGCTCTCTGTTGCAAGGGGAGAGGAGGGGAACAGTCATTGTAGCCCCTTTCTTTCAGACTCTGTATGTCAAACGAGCATGGTGGGGACTGAGCCACTGTTGGGTAGTGGTTGGAGTGTTGGACCAAGATCTGGGTTCAGATCCTCACTGATAATGGAAGCTTGCTGGGGTGGCCTTCGGCCAGTCCCGCACAATCAGCCTTTCACAAGGTTGTTGTGAGGCTGAAATAGAGACGGGGAGAGTATTATAATGGGTCCCACTGGAAAGGAAAGTGAGGTATATGCGAAGTAGAGGAATATTATGATTGGGTTGAGAAGGTACTTTTAATGAGTGCCTGTTCTTGCTTGGGTATCACAGATTTACTAGGTAGCCTTGGGCATGTCAGTTCCAGTTTCAGCCCTTTTGTTTGTTTGTTTGTCTGCAGTGTGTATTGGTCTGCCTTACAGGGCTGTTCTAAGGAAATTGAACTGTGGTAACTTGTGAATGTTTACAAAGTGAGCTGTACAAATACTGTGTGTTGTGGTCTTTTGGATTTGAGGCTGTTGAGTAGTGATGGGACAAAGCCTATTACGGCACTGGGCAAGAAACCTCTGTGTGTCTGAGGTGAGGATATATGTGGCTGAGGAAGGAAGGTGACGAGAACGACAGGTAGTAGGCTCAAATGACGGTAATTTGGAGATATTAAGAGGGTTATATAGTGAGAAATGTCAGTCAGCTGGTGTATTCAAGTGAAACATGTGCTTTGAAAAGGTGAGTGTTGTTCTGGAACTGAAGTTTACTGTGTATTAATATATTTAAAAATTACGGGATTGATCCCATCTAGATTTTCATGGATGCCACTGCTGTATCCTGTTGCTGGTGGTGCACCCAGAGAGATATAGGCCAGATCCAACCCTTTTTACTTTCTCTCACTGGATATGCAGTATTCCAGCAACCTAGATTTTTCACTTACTACATGCAGTGTCTCATTTGTCATTCGAGAGGAGCAAGTAGAGGTTCTTTGGCTGAAAGAGTACCTGAAGGACAGGTGTAGACAGTGGTATATTTTATTGGTAGAAGCTGCGGAAGTTGACATCTTTCAAGTCTATGTTCTCATTCTTTTGTGTGCTCAGATGGGCGCCTGTAACTTGCTCTGTGCAGTTTAAGCTATGTTGTCAGAGCAAGTGCCATTTGAAACCAGGTCCGAGGGATGAAAATGTAGTTCTCTTGTTTCTGTCGTATCAATAATGGAAAAATCTGTAATGAGAGCTGAGCTGATACTGGTGTGCGGAGAATTTAGGCAGGTAAGAGTTCCATTTTATCTCTGTACCAGTGCAGGGACAACACATTACCTTGCAGTAAAGCAGTAAAGCTTTTATTTAAGTTGCTGTGACCTAGACATACGGAGAAGAAACTGTTACCATCAGCCATTCTCCAGCTTTGAAAGCTATCTGTATGTCTAATTCAAACAAAAGGGTCCAGAATGCCGTGGTGCAAGCCCTGATGTGAATGTCACATTCAGCACATATTCAACCTGTGCTGTGCCAGCTACGCTGGCTCCAGCTATAGTACTGAGTCGGATTGAAGGTTTTGTTTCAGTTTCAGTTTATTTCAATTTATATCCCGCCCTTCCCACCGAAGTGGCTCAGGGTGGCTTACAACACATAAGAACTAACACAGGTTTTGGATTTAAAATGCAACAAATTACACCGTTAAAACAGTAAAATGGTAAAACATAAAAGCAAGCGATCTATCAGAATACTACACTGCAATCTTCTATAGAGCTTCCAATGCCAGTTAGTTATAGGCCAGCTGGAAATGGGCTGTCTTACAGGCCCTGCGGAACTGACCAAGGTCCCGCAGGGCCCTCACCTCCTCCGGCAACTGGTTCCACCTGGTTTTGGTTCTTTAAGGCAGTGGTTCACAACCTTTTTGGTACTGGGGATGGGTTTTGTGGAAGAAATTTTTTCCGGGGGGGGGGGGGGCACTGAGGTTTTTGCTGCCACAGGCTGCCCCCTCCTGCACCTCCTCTCTGCCCCTTGGGGTCTTTAAGTGGGGGGAGGGGTAAGACTGAGGCACTAGGCGGCCAGGCAGCAGAAGGTCAATCTGCCTCCCCCTCCCATTTAAAGACCCCTGCCAATCAGATGATCTGCAGAGGTCTGCTGGCCCAGGGTCTGGGCACACGAAAGAGGCAGCGTGGCCTCACGGCCTCTTTTGTCTACTCAGATCCCAGGTGGGTGGGAGGGGCAGCCTCGGAGGTTCTGCCTTCCTCCGCAGCCCAGTTGCTAGCAGGCCACGGACCAGTACTGGTCCACAGACCATTGGTTGGGGACTCCTGCTTTAAGAAGAAGAAGAAGAAGATATTGGATTTATATCCCGCCCTCCACTCCGAAGAGTCTCAGAGCGGCTCACAATCTCCTTTCCCTTCCTCCCCCACAACAGACACCCTGTGAGGTAGATGAAGATATTGGATTTATATCCCGCCCTCTACTCCGAAGAGTCTCAGAGCGGCTCACAATCTCCTTTTCCTTCCTCCCCCACAACAGACACCCTGTGAGGTAGATGAAGATATTGGATTTATATCCTGCCCTCCACTCCGAAGAGTCTCAGAGCGGCTCACAATCTCCTTTCTGGTCGCCGCACCTCAAAAAGGATATTATAGCTTTAGAGAAGGTGCAGAGAAGGGCAACTAGAATGATTAAAGGGCTGGAGCACTTTCCCTATGAAGAAAGGTTGAAACGCTTGGGACTCTTTAGCTTGGAGAAACGTCGACTGCGGGGTGACATGATAGAGGTTTACAAGATAATGCATGGAATGGAGAAAGTAGAGAAAGAAGTACTTTTCTCCCTTTCTCACAATACAAGAACTCGTGGGCATTCGATGAAATTGCTGAGCAGACAGGTTAAGACGGATAAAAGGAAGTACTTCTTCACCCAAAGGGTGATTAACATGTGGAATTCACTGCCACAGGAGGTGGTGGCGGCCACAAGTATAGCCACCTTCAAGAGGGGTTTAGATAAAAATATGGAGCACAGGTCCATCAGTGGCTATTAGCCACAGTGTATGGAGCACAGGTCCATCAGTGGCTATTAGCCACAGTGTATGTGTGTATATAACATTTTTTGCCACTGTGTGACACAGAGTGTTGGACTTGATGGGCCGTTGGCCTGATCCAACATGGCTTCTCTTATGTTCTTATGTTCTTATGTTCCCTTCCTCCCCCACAACAGACACCCTGTGAGGTAGATGAAGATATTGGATTTATATCCCGCCCTCCACTCCGAAGAGTCTCAGAGCGGCTCACAATCTCCTTTCCCTTCCTCCCCCACAACAGACACCCTGTGAGGTGGGTGGGGCTGGAGAGGGCTCTCACAGCAGCTGCCCTTTCAAGGACAACCTCTGCCAGAGCCATGGCTGACCCAAGGCCATTCCAGCAGGTGCAAGTGGAGGAGTGGGGAATCGAACCCGGTTCTCCCAGATAAGAGTCCGCACACTTAACCACTACACCAAACTGGCTCTCCTTTAAGGCCTTGAACAGTCTGGGATCAGCGTGTCTGTGGGATTGTCTCCCCCAATATGTCCCCGGAAGGGCTTTGCACTCCACTGGTAATAACCCTCTGGTGATCCCCGGCACCAGGGCAGCCCGGCTGTTCTTGACGAGGGCCAGAGCCTTTTTAGTCCTGGCCCTGACCTCTCCGCCAGATAACATCAGGGTCCCCGATTTAGTTCTGCAGGACCTGCAAGGCAGAAATGTTCCGCAAGGCTCTTCGTTGAAGGGAACAACAGTTTATTAGTTGGCTGGCACCTTCCTTTCCCCATTCCGCCCCCCCCCCCCAGATACTTTGTAAGTTTTCTTTCCCCCCTCAGCAGGATGTCCTCGTAAGTCTAGGATATAGAAAAACCTATAAGGTGCCGACATCTATGTTTTATAATTTTAATTAAGTTACATGCTGTTTTAATTGTACATTAATTTGTATGTTTATGTATGTTGTAAATTAATTAAATAATAACTCCTATACGAAAAAAGGACAAAATAAACTTGCACCCAATGCACCAACCAAACTAAACCTTTCCGGATTCAGTTTGGTGGGCGTATAATATTTGAGAGCCGCAGCTTCCCTGCTTCTCACAGGTGTTTGTGGTGGTTGCAGGCAGCACAGAGCACAGCTTTCTCACCTTCTCTCCTCCACCCCCTGCAGCTGCCTGAAGTGCCACTCATAGTCTCATTCGGGGCTTTTTTTTTGTAGAGTAAAGCCCAACAGGAACTTATTTGCATATTAGGCCACATCCCCGGATGCCAAGCCAGCCAGAACTGCATTCATGCTCAAAAAACAAAGCCCAGGTCTTGTTCCTGGGAGTCATTTCTGTTAGGCTGCACTCTAAGGACTTTAATGTGTTTTAAAACATGTCACCAAATTGTCTGTGGTTTCCATGATCTGTGGCAGATGCAAAGAGTTTCTCAGCAGATAAGTCATTGTAGAAAAAGATTGATAGAAGAAGATAGAAGAAGAAGAAGATATTGGATTTATAACCCCCCCTCCACTCCGAAGAGTCTCAGAGCGGCTCACAATCTCCTTTACCTTCCTCCCGCACAACAGACACCCTGTGAGGTGGGTGGGGCTGGAGAGGGCTCTCACAGCAACTGCTCTTTCAAGGACAACCTCTGCCAGAGCTATGGCTAACCCAAGGCCATGCCAGCAGGTGCAAGTGGAGGAGGTGGGAATCAAACCCAGTTCTCCCAGATAAGAGTCCGCACAATTAACCACTACACCAAACTGGCTCTCCAGTTTTTTTTTAGAAGATAAAAAAAATCTGAAAACAGTGGCATTAATTATTTGATGCCAAAACAACTTCAAAAATAAATGTATGCCCTGTCACCTATCCCCATCAAAGTTAGTCTATTGTGGTTCAGTTATATAAAATTTTGCTGATTGATCTACTGATTGACCTACTGAGTTAAATCAGACTTTCTGAGGAAAATGTAATCTTTTAATAGCTTTCCAAAGATTTTAGCCACCGTGGATATGGTGCTGTATACTTAAATCCCACGCAAAGATGGATTACAAAACCATAACATGACTTCTGACAACACCACAGCTGACTTTGCCACCAAACTATGGCATTTTGTTCTCATCCATCATCAAGTGACAACGTGTTCCTTCGGATCAACGGTACAGACATGGGCACCCATATGACCCCACAACATGCTAATGTCTTTATGGCCACCTTGAAGCAACGCTTCCCGAACTTCTACTCACTCTCACCTCTCTTATTCCTGCAGTAAATTGATGATATTTTTTATCGTCTGGACAAATGGTAAAGAAGCCCTTCATTCAGCAACTTTCACCCCACTATCAACCTGACAATGAACCAATCTATGCAAGAAATACATTTTCTGACTACTACTGTAAAAATACAAAATGGGCGCATAGACACCACCTTATTCTGAAAACAGACAAACATATCTACATGCCTCCAGCTACCACCATAAACATAATAAATGACCCATTTTATACAGCAGACTCTTTGCTACAGCTGCATCTGCTCCAGTCCTACAGAAAGAGATTCTCTCCTGAGGGGTCTACAACAAACCTTTTTGAAACTAAAGGATCCACCTGATGAAGTCAAGAAACAGATTAAGAAAGCCAGAATGGTGCCCAGAGAACCTGTTGCGAGACAGGCCCGAAAGAGACAATAACAGAACATCGCTAGTGGTCACATACAGCTCTCAACTCAAAACATTTCAATGCATCATCAGTGACTTAACTACCTCTCCTGGATAATGACAGTTCTCTACTAGGGGGCAAACATTTTCTTGTGCACAAACAACCCCACAATCTTAAACAACTCGCCCACAATGACATTTACGCATGACATCAAATCTGGAGCAGCAGCAAACACATCAGAAGATAGAGGTAGAATTCAGCGACATCTGAACATGCTAGCCTGATCCTGCATTGAGCAAGAGGTTGAATTGGATGGCTTGTATGGCCCTTCCAACTCTGTGATTCTATGATTCTATACAACGTTTAATTTGGACGTGGACACTGGTACCAGAGCTTTCAATAAGTCTGAATGCCACATATACCCAGACAACACAATCACTGGATCTAACAACCTCAACTACACCATATTAGGCTCACTCACTTAAGAACATAAGAGAAGACGTGTTGGATCAGGCCAATGGCCCATCCAGTCCAATACTCTGTGTCACACAGTGGCCAAATATATATATACACACACACACACATATATACACACACACACTCTGTGGCTAATAGCCACTGATGGACCTCTGCTCCATATTTTTATTTAACCCCCTCTTGAAGCTGTCTATGCTTGTAGCCGCCACCACTTCCCGTGGCAGTGAATTCCACAGTGAATTCCACATGTTAATCACCCTTTGGGTGAAGAAGTACTTCCTTTTATCCGTTTTAACCTGACTGCTCAGTAATTTCATCGAATGCCCACGAGTTCTTGTATTGTGCTCATCTTCTAACATTGGATATGCGGACTCTTATCTGGGAGAACCGGGTTTGATTCCTCACTTCTCCACTTGCACCTGCTAGCATGGCCTTGGGTCAGCCATAGCTCTGGCAGAGGTTGTCCTTGAAAGGGCAGCTGCTGGGAGAGCCCTCTCCAGCCCCACCCACCTCACAGGGTGTCTGTTGTGGGGGAGGAAGGTAAAGGAGATTGTGAGCCGCTCTGAGACTCTTTGGAGTGGAGGGCGGGATATAAATCCAGTATCTTCATTTACCTCACAGTGTGTCTGTTGTGGGGGAGGAAGGGAAAGGAGATTGTGAGCTGCTCTGAGACTCTTCGGAGTGGAGGGCGGGATATAAATCCAGTATCTTCATTTACCTCACAGGGTGTCTGTTGTGGGGGAGGAAGGTAAAGGAGATTGTGAGCCGCTCTGAGACTCTGCGGAGTGGAGGGCGGGATATAAATCCAATATCATCATCATCTTCTTCTTCTTCTACATTTCAAATATAAAGAGATGTACTGTCATGGTACTATCAAGTATGCGTAGCCATGAGATAAATCAAAGTTAATTTGTTTCAAAGCACTTGTTCGCATAACTGAATGGATCATTTTGATGTCAACCATTACAGAAATATGTAAATATTTAAAAGAACTGTTGTGGGGAAAGACATAATATAGGTCATATTTGTTATCTGTTAGGATGGTGAATAGTTTGTTTACAATGTAATCAGCTTTTGAACAAATACAAGAAGAAGAAGAAGAAGAAGATATTGGATTTCTATCCCGCCCTCCACTCCGAAGAGTCTCAGAGCGGCTCACAATCTCCTTTACCTTCCTCCCCCACAACAGACACCCTGTGAGGTGGGTGGGGCTGGAGAGGGCTCTCACAGCAGCTGCCCTTTCAAGGACAACCTCTGCCAGAGCTATGGCTGACCCAAGGCCATTCCAGCAGGTGCAGTTGGAGGAGTGGGGAATCAAACCCGGTTCTCCCAGATAAGAGTCCGCACACTTAACCACTACACCAAACCACTACACCAAAGATATGTAAAGAAAATAAAGATAGCTTTGTGGCTAGAATATTGCTGCAGATATTCTCAAAGCATGTGGAGTTTTAGTTTGATTATTGTCTTAGTGCAGGTTCTGATACCAGGAGAAGAGACAGTGGTGTTCTATATCAGATGAAGGTAAAATACCAGCCTGCTTCCGAAGAAGATATACCTTCCAAACAGGGGTCATTTGTAGAAAAAGAGGTGCTGGAGCTCATCAGCACAACTCATTTGCATATGCCACAAACCCCTAACATCACGGAAGGTGTACTAAATTATATCAGCTCAGCATCTACCTTAAAATGCTTCTTGAATTATAATTGTCATAATAAAACCTTACTCCCATCATACTTTTTAAACCCTTTCTCCTGTGTGGGCACAGTGGCATGATGAAGATTTCCATATGTCTGCTTTATATGTTTTGGTTATTTTCCCCATTTTTTTTTTTTGTGGAGGAAAATATTAGAAAGTTTGTCAAATCTTAGAGTTCAGCAAAATTCAAATCTTAGCGTTCAGGGGGTTTGAACAGTGGAACCCAGAAGCAAGTATTTGGGGGAGGGGGGTAAGAAAGAAATAACACAATAAAATGTAAAGGTTCCAGAGCTCCACTCGTGTGAGCTCCTGCCCAAAATGAGGCCTGCTTCTAAACCATTTTGTCCTGTGTTATTCCTACCATGATAGACTTTTTGCTTGGATCTTGAAGAACTCAATTCTGTAGATGTGCCTTTAGAATATACTAAAGTAAAAACTCTGGCTTTGCCCTTTAAGGGCAGGGAGAAGAGCCTTTGTAAGATTCAGCTGGTTAAAAAAAGTGTGACTCTGCCTTAGGGAAGATAAATGTGCGGTAAATAAAAGAGCAAACCTGGAAAAAAAAATGATAGAAAGCTACAAAGGTGATATTACCATGTATATAACTATCTCCTCTTGGCTTTTTCCCCTCCAGAGCACAAAGTGATCATTGTTGGCCTTGATAATGCAGGAAAAACGACTATACTTTATCAGTTGTAAGTATGAAGTAACATGTGACTAGAATTGCCTTATTAGAATGCTGAATTATATGTACTTCAGTGTTTTTTTGCCCACTAGCCAGGCAGATACTCTCTCTGTTCCTGCATTAAAGGTATCAAAGTTGCCCCCGATGTTTGTCTCTTATCATCAGAAGCATTATAGAAAGGAAGGAATATTTCCATCCATTCTCTCCACATCATTGGTATTTTTTATAACATATATCTCTACTGTCTCTTTTAAACCAAAATGTGCAGTGCCTCATAGGGAAAATATTCCCTTAATTGTCTTTTAGTTGATCTTTTGTACCTATTTCAACTGTATAGTAAACCCCCCCCCCCTTTTTTTAAAGGGCAGTAACTGTTTGTGAGCTATGATATGGACCTATATGAGTCAAAGGATACACTTAAAATAAGTTCATATGTGGCTGAATTAATTTATAATACTTGCTGTGTAATGTTCAGTCTTTTCCCTAATAAACCCCATCAGCGTTTGCTCTTTTCATTACCTCACTGTGCTGATTTGAATTGGGATGTATCCTTTCCTCCAGCTAGATCCCACTTGCTTAGTAATGTGACCTGGTAACTTTTATTGTTATCTGAGGTGATAACTTTTAACTCTGGTAGAAGGGGTAGTGACATATTGTGGCCAGAAAGAGCCTTGCATCTCTGTAAATGTTGCCTTCCCTGACTTTAGCAGATCAGCAAGAGCTTGTCATCTTCCCTGAGCTGACTCAAAACTGATGTGCAGTCTCTCAGTCTTAGAAGAAGTAATGCTATGTAAATGCTTTTAGGCTTTCTCATTGCTGTTGAAATGTATATTAAAGTGCCCATGTGTTCAGAATGGCTGATACGTCACCTAGTGTGTGCTGAATATGGTCATTACCCTATACAATTTTTATTCTACCTACCAATCTACTATACAGATAATATTACATCCAATTTGATCTTTCATTAGGGTGGAAAGTATCTTTTCAGGGTTCTTTTCACCTCAGAAAGATTAGTATAGCTGCTAGTGAGTGGTAAGTTGCACTGTTGGAGAGCTGTTGTGAGGTAGTGATTAAGAACATGAAGGGTGTGCTTGGAAGTTCCCAGTTCATATTTCATCTAAGGCATGTCCTCATTAGTAGTCTTCTACCACCGTACGTGGTGCAGAGTGGTAAGCTGCAGTACTGCAGTCCAGGCTCTGCTCACGACCCGAGTTTGATCCTGGTAGACGCTGGGTTCAGGTAGCTGGCTCTAGGTTGACTCAGCCTTCCATCCTTCTGAGGTCAGTAACATGAGTATCCAGCTTGCTGGGGGTAAAGTGTGGATGACTGGGGAAGGCAATGGCAAACCACTCCATAAAATGTTTGCCAAGAAAACAGTCATGATGTGTCATCACCCCATGGGTTGGTAACAACTCGGTGCTTGCACAGGAGACTACCTTTACCTTTTTACTACTGTTTCTGATAATTTCCCATTTTAATATCAAAATAAAAATGATGTAGTGGCCTGCCTTACAGGAGTATTGTATAAGCCCTACGCAGAACCAAGCTAGCACTAAAGACAGTCATATAATGCAGCTTGTGCTGGACTGTATCATCTCATACAGTAGGTGTCAGACAGTTTTCTGTATGGAAAAATGTGGCATAGCAGGAAAAAAGGCTAGAATGGAACTCTTCTCTTTGACTTGTTATCTCAGTCAAGTTTTATAGTTAGGAAAATAACATTTATTTGAAGCAACATTTTAATTTAGTAACAAAATAAGCCTATTTTCTGAAATATCAAAAATGGCATAAAGGTAGTAAGTTGCATCCTACCACACTGCTGGGCCAAGTTTGAAGATTTCCTCTCGCCTAAGAAGGAACTACTTTCCAAGGATACAATATATCACAAGTTTAATAATCCTCAAAGTTAGTTTTACAAATAAGATTTCGAGAGCCTTTTCCGAACTGGTACATCTCAAATGTCACTTCTTACACTCTTCCTCCTTAATGGATCGTTCAGTTTCATTTGACCTTTATCCGTATTTTGAGAGATAAACTAAGGATGCTCCACATGTGACAACTGAAATTTCACAGGCTTTACCTTAACAAGGATTGGCAGCTTACAAATGTGAATATATTTTCAGTTTAACATGAAGATAGATAATGTGACCTTCAAGCTGACTGGTGCCACATTCCTTCTTTTCCAAATATGTATTTGTTCACATCAAGCCCAACCATTCTTCCTGACACTGTTGCAAAACTGCATGTGAAGAATGATTCCTCGCTGCTCTCCCCTTATAATAACAAATTTGATAAATTTTCTTGGGCACTCAGAGCCAGCCCAATTTTTTTTAAAAAAAACAAACAAACAAACCCCAAACTCAGACCTTCATATTCAACAGCCAGTTTCCTTATCACTACCCTTCCAGGAAGCCCCACCAAACAATGGGCACATCCACAAAATAATTGCCCTTTCATCACACCCCCTCCAGCCTAGAAATAGCAGCTCTCCAGCAGCCCTGGCCGCACTCAATGCACAGCAGCCAAGAAGGTCTGAGCGCCTGCTCCGGCTGCAACGCCACTGAGGATGTTCTCCGCAGCTGAGAACGAAACGTCTGGAAGGAAAACTTTCTCCAGTAGAACACGGCACTTGATCCCGAAAGACTCTACAAACCCTAAACCCCAAACTAATTTTTCCTCCTTCAGAGTTTTGAGTTGTCAAATTTTCTAAAAATGGCTACCCCAAAACTTAATCCTAAACTCTTCACAGTTACCTAGAGCTTTATTAAAGCCATGGCACTACCGTTTTAGTATATAAATAAATACAGGAGTAATCTCAGCTGCCACCACCTAAATTAAAAAAAAAACAAAACTAACCTCTAATCCTAGCTGAAACAAAAAGCTAACTTCTCCCCAGTTTTTCATAACTCCGTGATTGCTTTCACATGCTCTATTTAATTGATACCGGAGCCAGTATAGAAGGCAACTGATTAAGAAATCAATTCGTCTACAACCACTGAATGGTACTTGGTCTACAGCCACAGTCACAGTTATTGTCATTCAAAAGAGCCACATTTGCTTTTCTTTTTAGCATGAGGCTTGTACCTCAGGGATGGCCACAGCTTAGCCATTCCTCTGGCAGTGGCTGTTGGAAGGCTGGAACCACCTGCCAGTCAGAAGCAGCATCATGCAAGGATTTGCCCACTTTCCTGAGATATGGGGCAGGTGCTACATAAGGGAATATTGCTCAGAAAAGGCACAGGTGTCTCCTGAGTCACTTAATAACATTGGTATAAAAGTTTACATACATGGAAGCAAAGACAAGAACTTGATGCATGTTTGTTTTCATGTCATACAACAAAACAAAGAAACGTTTTGTTACCAAATAAGTTAAATAACATATTTAGAAAAAAGTAACACTTGTCTTTTACAGCTTATCTATGAAGACCACAGATTGGACTCATCTAACTTTTTTTGGCTAAGCCTTTGCTACTTCCTGTCCTTATGACCTCTTCCATTCCATTTAGTTTTTGTCCATTCAGGTTTCATGATTCCAAACAAAGCCGTTTTGATGATCAAAGGGGACCCCTTCCTATTTCACTAGTGGAAGAACTGGTTGAATCCAAACCTTCGTACTTCCAATACAGATTGCTAAGAGATAGTACAATAAAATACTTGCTGAAAATACTATACAACACAGTGAAATTTCTAGATGCCATGGTGACCTGGCACCTGGGATTTAACAAGCTCTGTACTAACACTGTGCACAGGAAATGGAAAGAGGTGTATCCATTATTTTAAAACATGGGGCTCCTTCCACCATCAAGTCTTAGGCAAAACGCTTTTAACGAGATTTCATTACAGTCGTTAAAGCAGCCAATAAAATCATCAAGGGTAACCAACAGCAAAGAATCAAAATGTCGTTAGTCAGTAAAAGCCAACAAATGCCACCTGAAGTGTTTATAAATTAAAATTTATAATTTTGAATTCTCTAGACCAGGGGTGTCAAACATGCAGCCTGGGGGCTGAATGCGGCCCCCGGAGGGCTCTTACCAGGTCCCTGAGCAACTGGCTCTTGTCTGCTTCCTTCTGCATCACAGCTTGCTTTGCTGGGCTTGCTCAGTCGCACAGGAGCTACAGAGCAAAGTCTTTATTTTGTCCATTGGCTGTGGCTCCTCCCCCTTCTGGTCCCCTGGGGAAGGAGGAAAGAGCCAGAGCTTCCCTTGCCCAGTTCCCTGGATTCCACGGGAGAAATACAAAGATAGGACTTTTAAGACCAACGAGGGCTAATGTTTTAAGCATGTTTTATTTTAAGTTTTTAAGATTTTATATCTCTGCTACCTAACATTAAATAGGTACACACATGGTCAGGCCCAAAAAGGTCTCATTTATGTCAGATTCGGCCCTCATAACGAATTCGGCACCCTTGCTCTAGACACTAGAACAGAGAGAAAAATATTAACGACAATTTCTTTCAGCAATATGCTATACCTCACAAAGCCGATATTTAATAAAATACTGAGACTTTGGAAATTTGCAGATTTTATAATCTTAATTGAACAGTTGCTTGACACCCCCAATAAAATAATAGCTCTACCTAACCCCCCAAGTAATAGCAGCTTTGATTGGCAGTGAAAACAAGGTGTATTTTTCCCAAGATGCTTAATGGTCTGAGGCTTAATAGAGACCGTGGCTGTGGTTGATGATCCCAAAGCATTTTTCAGGACTGCTTTGAAGGGTTTAAGCATGTGACCCAGCATGTCATCAGGTACAGCCATGACATAGCATAGCCGTGGCTGTTTTTGCATAAGTTCCAACATTTCACTGCTGGATTTGGGGAGGGACGGTGGCTTAGTGGTAGAGCATCTGCTTGGGAAGCAGAAGGTCCCAGGTTCAATCCCTGGCATCTCCAAAAAAGGGTCCAGGCAAATAGGTGTGAAAAGCCTCAGCTTGAGACACTGGAGAGCCATGAATGGGGCTGTGGCTCAGTGGTAGAGCATCTGCTTGGGAAGCAGAAGGTCCCAGGTTCAATCCCCGGCATCTCCAAAAAAGGGTCCAGGCAAACAGGTGTGAAAAACCTCAGCTGGAGACCCTGGAGAGCCACTGCCAGTCTGAGAAGACAATACTGCCTTTGATGGACCAAGGGTCTGATTCAGTATAAGGCAGCTTCATATGTTCATATGATATAGAGATGTGCCTTTGAATGTTCAAGGGTGTGTGACCCACAATTCCAATTACTAGATATTTTTCATTTCATGACGCATTTAGAGTCAAATGGAAAATATAGCAACTTTTTCTAAGAAATACTTTCAGAATTATACTTGTGTCCCACTTTTCTTCCAGCATGGAGCCTAAGGTGATGTTTGTCAGTTTCCCCAAGTGGTCTTCCTACCAGGTGCTAATCTGACTGACTCCACTGAATTGGGAAGAAAGGCTAATATTTGGGTTACTTCCAGGGCAATTAATTATCCTGTATTGTCACTCAATAACCATGTCAACCCCAGGTGATTTGGGATGGCTGGAATGCATGGTGACAGCTTGAGGGGAAAGTTGCTATCTAGGGATACACTAGGTCTTACCTTATTCTTCATTAGATTGCAAGTGCATCTGTGTTTGCTACGAAACATTTAAAGTATACGAAACTTAATCCTGACAAAACAGAAGTACTACCAGAAATGGGTTGTCTCCTGTTCTAGATTGCACTCCCCCCAAAGGAGCAGGTTCATTGTCTGGGGGGGTTGGGGCTCCTGGACCCAGGCTTTCTGTTCGATAAACGGGTGGCAGGGGTTCCTTTCACCAGGTTTGGCTGGTGATTCAGCTACGGCCCTTTCTGGAAAGGAAAGATCTTACCACAGATTAGATTACTGCAGTGTGCTCTACATGAGGCTGCCCTTGAAGACTGTCCAGAAGTTAAACTGGCAGAGAATGCTGTGGCCATAGTGTTGACTGGAGTGGGTCATGGGGACCGTAACACTCAAGTCTTGTTCCACCTACAGTGGCATCCGGGCTCCACTTAAGGTTGACCTTTAAAGTTCTGTATGGCTTTGGACTAATGTACCTTTAAGACTGCCGTCTCCCGAATGAACCTACCTGTTCACTACAATCATCTTTGGAGGCCCTGTTTCTGTTGCCTCCCCTCCCCCCCCCCCTCCCATCTAAAGCTAGATGGGTGGCAACCCAAGAAAGGGCTTTCTCAGTTACGGCATCAAAACTTTGGAACTCCTTATCCAGGGACATTCATCTGTCACTCTTGATTGGTTTCTTCAGGAGCAATATTCTTCTTTACAGGGGGAAGAAGATATTTCCTTGGAGCAATATTCTTCTTTACAGGGGGAGGAAGATATTTCCTTGGTGCAATTCAGGTTTTCAATTCTAAAATAATGCCCCAATTACTATATAGGGTCACTATGTGGGTTTTGGTAATAGCAGAATCTTTTGACAGTCCCCTACGTAAGTTTGTACGTAGGATAATCGGAATCCCTTACGGCATCCCAGATGTATCTCTCAGAGCTGAACTCGGCCAGAAGTTTTGGGAAGCTAAAGCATGACTCAGCACTTTTAAGCTAAGGCTAAGGATTATTTTTGCTTTGGTAGCTGAGGGCCTGCTATTCTTTCTTAAACAAGATGATTGCCATTCTTGATGGATGAAAACAATAGATGGTAGATTAAGGCAGCTAGGGCTTGTAACTAAGGACAGCTTCTTGCTAGGTAAGGCAAAGGCCCTTTTACTTAGTCCAGCATCACCCTATGGAGCTGGATTACAACAGTACAGTGATTTGCTCTTGCAGAGTTTGTTTGAGTCAGTTTTTTGGTATCTTATCTCTTCGGACTCTGCCATTATACATACCTAACCGCCCCCCCCTCCCCCCCCGGCCTTGTTATGGGCATTCCCTTTAGCTCGCCTTAATGCTATTCCATCTGAAGTATCACAAGGGAGATTTCTTCATATTCTATTTTCGGCTTTGCCTTTGCAGTCTGGGTAAAATTGATACTGTCTCACAAAATATCAGAATGTGCACACACACACACACACCCCGTTTTTAGGAATCCCTGGGTCTCACCGCTTTTAACATGTTCTCTGTTTGATAAACTCCAAGGGGATAATATTCCCTATCTGATGCTAGACAGTGACCTGAACATAACCTGTGACCTGGGAGGGACGGTGGCTCAGTGGTAGAGCATCTGCTTGGAAAGCAGAAGGTCCCGGGTTCATTCCCTGGCATCTCCAAAAAAGGGCCCAGGCAAATAGGTGTGAAAAACCTCAGCTTGAGACCCTGGAGAGCCGCTGCCAGTCTGAGAAGACAATACTGACTTTGATGGACCAAGGGTCTGATTCAGTATAAGGCAGCTTCATATATATGTTCAACCTACTTGGTGACCAAATTTCTGTCTAACATATTTTCCTTTAGTGAATAATGTATTATTCCTTTAGTCATTGCTCTAGATCATCTGATCATTGGAGCTCTGGAAAGGAAAGGAAAGATTAGTGTCTTCTGCCAGTGGGTAAAGAGTTTGTTTCTTTCAGCATATACCCAGTAACTGCTGTATGTTTATGTTTTTGTTTTGAATTATTTTATAATCTCAAATGTTTTTAATTGTTCAAGTGTTTTAATGTTTGCTACCTTGGAGACCATGTGGAAAGGTGGCATAAAAATGTTTTAAGTAAACAAATCTGCCATGTTTTGGCATATAACAATTTTTATGATTACCTAAGTGGGGTTGATACTGGTAGCAGAAGTGTGGTTATTGCAAATTAAATGCTGTCTTTATTGAGAATTCTGTACTGGAATTTTGGAAGCAACTCCCTTGCACAAACCAATGTAGTTTTAATCTCCCTATTTCAAATGCTTCCAAATATTTGTCTGTTAATATGTATAGTATATAAAGATAAACAGGAGCCTCATGGCATCTTACAGACTAATTGTAGCTCACCCACAGATACAAACGAGAGTGTTTTCTCATTGTATCCAGTGAAATGTGTTTTAGCTAGTCTTTAAGGAGCCACTAGACTTCTGTTTCTTTTTGCTACAATAGACTAACAAGGCTGGCCGTATGGATGCGGAGAAAGGGAAAGAACGCATTTCTCTTATTTTTATGTCTTTCTTTTTGCAGTTCTATGAACGAAGTGGTGCATACATCCCCAACTATAGGAAGCAATGTGGAGGAGATAGTGGTTAATAATACGCGCTTTCTGATGTGGGATATCGGAGGCCAAGAGTCTCTTCGCTCTTCCTGGAATACATACTATACAAACACTGAAGTAGGCATATATTTTCTGTTTTATATATTTCAGGGTTGTGGGTAACCCCACATAGACATTTAGAGTTCTGTCCAGCCAAAATTAGGATTTTATCTGTTGATTTTATTGGGGACAAGAAAAAGTATGTCATTTTTTCCGAATGAAATTAATGAGACTGAAAAATGCTTAAATGGCTGTTATTTATCAAAGATTTCAGGTTTTCACGGCTGGTAACATCATTAGGGTTTGTAGAATCTTTCGGGCTCAAGTGCCGTGTTCTACTGGAGAAAGTTTTCCTTCCAGACGTTTCGTTCTCAGCTGCGGAGAACAGCTGCAACGCCACTGAGGATGTTCTCCGCAGCTGAGAACGAAACGTCTGGAAGGAAAACTTTCTCCAGTAGAACATGGCACTTGAGCCCGAAAGATTCTACAAACCCTAAGGCTGTTATTTAGTTATTGTAGAATCAAACTCTGTTCCTTTATAAACTGTCACATTTCCTCCTTTAGAGAAAACCTGTTGAAAATTATTTACAAGTGGCATTTAACTCTTTTAAAGTTGACAAAGCCGGTACCAGCATATCCTGGTTCTGTAAAGAAGATAAGGCAGACTTCTTTCACATGTGGTGCACATGCATACGTGCTTCAGCTATTGGAAACAAGTGGTAAAAATTATATCAGCTGGGTTGGAAATACAAATCCCCTTTAAATCAGAGGCACTGTTGTTGAATTACCTACCTGATATCCCTGGAGATCAGCAAATAGTAGCCTTACATATGTTTTCATGATATTGCAGAATTGGTCACCAAGGAAAACAACGCTACTACATATTCCAATGAACTTTAATATATTCATTTGTATCTTACGTTTTTCTTTTTTTAACGTATGTTTTACTTTTTTTTTACATACGTTCTTTGAAATCTTGCTAAAAGTTACAAATCTCCTTTCTCATATTATACAAAATGCAACAGCCACTGATTTGATTGTTATGCGTAAATAATTACAAAGAACACATGTGCCTATAGTCCCAAGTTGTTCAACAACTGAAGTACTTATTCAAAAAGAGTCCAGTTTTGAAGTTCATGAAAGTCCAGTTTTGGAGTTGTTGGTATAGCATGTTTCAGATGCCTTCGTCAACAACCAAACACAATCTTAAAGGCTATAAATAACAACATTGTAGTCACTATCTAATAATTCCCACCAGGGACAGGCTATTAATTAGCTTGTAATGCACTTACCCTGAATTAATGCCCATGCATCTTATTCTGACACGAGCCTTGTCTTAACCATATTATTAGCAGAATTGCAATATGTTAAAAGGAGGGGGAGGAACAAGATTATAAACAATACCACTCAGTTAAATAAGAATTCACTTGCCGTTGTCAACAGAACACAGCATGTTACTCACCCCTTGCAACTTAATGAAATTCCTACAAGCTTGATGGCTTTACCAATTGCTAACGTAGCTCAACCTACTTTCAATTAATTACAAACAAGTTTATACAGTACCCCTAGTAGTCCCGAGGTATTGTTCTCAATGGGAAACTACCTGAATTTGCACTTTAATTTTTTTTTTAAATTAACTAAACAGCCCTTTTATTAAAAGGTGATCGATCCAAATTTTGATTAAGGTCATGGGGTACATAGCTGTCTCTCGGCTTGACTTCGCGAACGAAGATTTAAGAAAGGTGCAGTAGTCCACGTCTGCTGCAGGCTCGCTGGTGGCTGACAAGACCAATGTGGGACAGGCAGGTCCGGCCACAGTGGCTGCAGGGAAAAGTCTGATTTGGGGCTGGTGCTGTAGCAGTGCGATTCTTCCTCAATCTCCTTTTGTCCTCAAGACCAGCTATGCGTGTGTTCTCAAAGGAAGAGACAGCCTGGTGGATGGTGTGCCTCCATGCTTTGCGATCTGAGGCTAGGTCAGACCACTGGTGATGGTTAATGCAACAGGTACCAAGGGATTTCTTCAAGGAGTCCTTGTACCTCTTCTTTGGTGCCCCTCTATTTTGATGGCCGGTGGAAAGTTCGCCATACAGGGCAATCTTGGGAAGGCGGTGGTTTTCCATCCTGGAAATACACCCTGCCCAGTGCAACTGCGTCTTCAACAGCAGTGCCTCGATGCTTGTAACCTCCGCCCGCTTGAGGACTTCAGTGTTGGTCACAGAGTCACTCCAGTGGATGTTGAGGATGGTGCGAAGGCAGCGCTGATGAAAGCGCTCAAGGAGTCGCAGGTGATGACGGTATAAAACCCACGATTCGGAGCCGTAGATGAGGGTTGTCATCACAACCGCTTTGTGCAGCTTAAATATTCATTGTGCTTCCTGTTGAAGTAAAACTTCATTCACATCAACCCAATTGTAGGAGCGTAGTACAAACTTGTAGGTAACCCAGAACTTAAAATCATCTGGTGAATGTCCCTTCTTTAAAAAAATGTTCAGTCACGGGGATGTCAGTAATTTTATTCCAGATCCTGCCCCTGTGCTCCAAGAAGCATGTCTTTATTGACCTCGTAGAGATTCCACCATAATATAAATGGCAAGAGCATTTTATTACATATACAGTTTTCCTGCTGTTGCAGTTCGTAAATTGTGTTAATGTTTTAACCCTTCCATCAGTTGGATGTATAAACTCCCTAACTTCTGCTACCAGTTGACAGGTTGAACATGAACCACAATGAAAATGCCCTAATGTGATTGGTTTTGAAATCTCAGCTTTCCAGTGTTATATCTGATTTCACATGCGTATCTCTCATATTCCTGACTCTTTTCAAAAGGTGTTGCTGACACCCAAGGAGATGGGATACTACTTGCCAATACTTAGGAATGATTATTTGAATAGGTTTGGAAATTGAAAAGCACCAAAAAAGAGTAGTTTAGCTTTATCCTGCAGCAGAAGCCTTCTCTCTGAGGATGCTTCTCTTTTCTTAGCACTTGAAATAACATGCAAAGGGTACTCCCAGTCTACAAAATGTTGTTCCAAAATGTTAGAATCATGTTCATAGTCCAAATAATTACAGGAATTACACTTAATGTGAAAAAATCGCCCAAAGGGCAGATCGGTCCTCAGATGACGTGGATGAAAATAATTAAATCTGAAATACGAGTTTCTGTCTATGGGCTTATTGTAAGACCGATTTCGCACTGGAGATTTAATCCTGGTTTAACTCTATCCCCAAACTGACTTTCTACACTAGAATCAGAGAAACCAACTTTATGACTCTATGATTCTATGGTTTTAGTGTAAAAAGTCAGTTTGGGGACAGAGTTAAACAAGATTAAAGCTCTAGCGCGAAATTGGTCTCAGTTTTTACCGATAGATGATTATTTGACCTCTTATAAACAGTGGTATCCAGGAAACTTACGGACTGAGAATCTTGTTCGATTTCAAATGTAATTGTTGGGTGTAGAGAATTAAGCCAATTGAGAAGTCCATTACAGCAGATTCCTCCAGAAAAATTAAAAAGTCATCAATAAATAATTTATAGACAAAAATATCCTTATGAAAAGGAATGAAATTAGGATTATAAATACCTTTATTTCCAAAATTAGCAACATTGGGGGCCACCAAGCTGCTCATAGCAACCCCGTGGTTTTGGTAAAAAAAAAAAAATCTTCCGTATAACAGAAATAATTTTTTTCTCAAAAATTAAATCCAAAAGTTTCGCAAGTACATATGTAGGTGGACATTTAACATTCTGTTTTTCCAAAGTCTCCTGTACAACCATCCTGGCCTCATTGTGTGATTTATTTGTATATAATGCTACAACATCTATAGAGACGTGAACTGACATCGGGTTTTTGCCAAGCAATGGAAACAAAAAAATATCCCTAAACTACAAGACTGGTCGTTGAAAATAAAGGAGATGTGCTAGGGAAATTAACCGTTTATCAGAGATGCACATAGAGTAGACATTCTGTGGTCAGGAGTGATACAAAGAATGGAACTGGCAAAATTGTCAGTTGCTGGCGGAAGGGCAATGTTCCCTTTAAGCTACAGAGTCTTCTGAGCAAAAATTCTACTTTGTGAGCTACTGGTATTAAAGTTGTGAGCTACTGCATAAATTATTGTGCTCTGGGGCCATTTTTCCTGAGCTAAGAGAAAAAATATGTGAGCTGGAAGCTAAAAATCTGTGAGCCAGCTCACGCTAACTCACCTTAGAGGGAACACCGGTAAAGGGTTTTCTATACCGATGGAGGCAGGATGTAAAGGGGTTTAGATTGGCAGTGTATCTTATGAAATGTTATATTGATGTGTATATCTGTTACTTGTTTTTAAAATAAAATTAATTTTAAAATAATAATAAATTCCTGCATCGTTTTGCCTGGGAGGAGCCTATGCTAGAATCCTACTCCCTGTATGGAGAAGGATTTGATCCCACGTTCCTGTACCTGCATTTAATGTGGGATAGCTCAAGGCAAAGGTTTAGCAGAAATAAGATAGACTGTGTTCTCATAAGCAAATTTTAATATTCTGCTCAGTGGATAAATGAGGATGCAGATTTGCGGTGTCTACAAGGCTATAGCCTACAAAACCACTGGAAACCCTCAAACATACCCTTGACTCATAGTAGATAACTACAGCAAATCCTGTTCTTTTCCTAGCATGCTCCTAAGTCAACTGTATTTATATAGTAGGCTGTGCTGTTCTTTTGAGGTTAGCTTAAAATATTCTGTCCCTGAGAATAAAAACTCTCCCACCTGAGGTGTAAGGGATCCCCCAGGTTGATATGGCTACGGTCACACAACAGTGTCATGTAGTCAGCAAGAAGGCCGGGTCTCGTTTTTTACAGTCTAACCCAATGAAGCTGGCTCTTCTATAACATCTGAGAGAGAGAGAGCCAGTTTGGTGTAGTGGTTAAGTGTGCGGACTCTTATTTGGGAGAACCGGGTTTGATACCCCACTCCTCCACTTGCACCTGCTAGCATGGCCTTGGGTCAGCCATAGCTCTGGCAGAGGTTGTCCTTGAAAGGGCAGCTGCTGGGAGAACCCTCTCCAGCCCCACCCACCTCACAGGGTGTCTGTTGTGGGGAAGGAAGGTAAAGGAGATTGTGAGCCCTGAGACTGCAGAGTGGAGGGTGGGATATAAATCCAATATATATATATATATATATATATATATATATATATATATATATATATATATATTAGTTTTTAACTTTTTAACACACACAAAACATAAACTTTTTAACACACACAAAACATAAACTTAGGGATGTAGACCGTGGGATGCATTATATACTTATATCATTAGAATACAAATCCTTTGTTCTAACCTAACCTAAACCAAATCATACATTCTACAGTTAACCTCTTTTTACACTATATTCTTATTATCTTTCCCCCATAACCATTCATACAATAAGTTCCATTTCCCTTCTATTTGTCTATTTGTTATTTCTTCTCTTAATATCTCCATCAGAGTATCTACCTCAGCTCAGTCTAGAACCAACCAAAAATACTTTCTTCTACACTGTGATCCAAAAGAACATTTGGCATTTCAAGTCATCTTACTTTATTTATAAATTACACAGTATCAATTTAATTCCCTGCAACAACAAAAAACCCCCAGCAAGTTTGGAATACACTTTCATACAATAAGTTCTGTTTTCCTTCTATCTATTTGTTAATTTCTTCTCTTAGTATCTCTATCAGAGTATCTACCTCAGCTAAGTCTAGAACTAACAAAAAAGAAAACTTTCTTTCTTCTACACTGTGGTCCAAAAAAGAAGAAAAAAAAAACATTGGCATTTCAAATCATCTTACTTTGTTTGTGAATTGCATGGTATCAATTTGTTTCCCTGCAACAAAGCAACCAGCAATTTCGAAATACATTTTCTTCAGTTTTATTGGTGTAATATGCCAACGATATAACTTTAATGATTTGTCTCTCATCGTCTGGCAGACCAATTCCTTCATTTTCCTCCTAATACACCTTATATAAACCTCTCTCAGCAGGCGGTGTTCCTTGAAATAAATAAGGCGAGCTCTATAGCCATTTTCTATATCTTTCTCCAATTCCTTTTTCTTCCTACCAAGAACTGGTGTCAAGATCTCTAGTATCAACTCCTTTATATGGTCATACGTATCCTCTGGAATATTCTGCATTCCTGAAATATGCACTACCTGCACCGTTTCTATTCTCACTAATCTGTCCCCTTCGTATTTTTGAACTTTTTCAATCTCCTCAGACTTTTCATTCACTACTTCCAACTTTCCTTCCACATATTTTGCAGATTGTGTCAAGCCATGAATCTCTTCCTTTACTTCCGTCAATTGCTTTTGCAGGCCATCTGATTTCTTATTTACTCCATCTAATTGTTCTGTCAGATTTGCCTGCACTTGACTCAATGCATTCATAAAATACAATTGCATAGAATTCTGCAATTCCTCTATAACTTCCTGTGAGGACATTATCTCCATCAGTTTTAAAGTTGCCAATAGTGGGACTAACCTATCTATTTTGTCTTACTTGTATGTCATACTCATTTTTCTATTATCCAAGGTCTTACTGACACCCCAATTCCAATTCATATACTACTACTGCGCCTTACTTCACTCAAAATTCATACATCACCTTCCTTTAACACTCGCACATACCAGTTGGTTTTTATATCCTTAAATTACTATTCTTTACCACCAAACACCCTTCACCTGAACATTCACATTAACTCATTACATATAGAAAATCATACAGAAAATAAGCAGTAATCAAATTAACAATAGTTAATTATTCCATCCATTAATTATTTGTTAACTGTCTCTTTTGAATCCTTAATGTTTCCAAACAGCTTATCCTTCTGTCTTCCTCTTCTTCTCCTTTTTCTTCCTCTTCTTAATCTCAATCTCTGCTCCTCTCTTCTGCTACCAGTTCAAAAAGCTAGTTCAGTAAATCCATTCCTGTTCTTCCATATCTCTGCCAATGGAATTCCAGCCTCTCCACCTCACCTCCGCCCTTGCGTTCCTGGAAACTCTATACTAACATCAAAAGTCTCCCATCTTCAGATTCAACTCATTTCAAAGGTCCGGTGACTTTCTTTCCACCCTGTATATTATAACCACTGTTGAGCCTTTATTTAGCTCCCTGTCTCTTTAAGAAAATCGCCATGCACAAGTATATGGGAAAAGGGAGAGGAAAAGAAGTTTCCGGTAACGGCACGGTGCTAACAGACGTGTTTGTCGGAGCTCCGGCTCTGCAGCGTTGTGCTGGTCTTTTTTGGGGGGTTCTTCAGCTGGTAAGAACTCGGTGGTGCCCCTGTTGGAGGTGCCCCTGTTGGAGGGGCACTCGTGCGGAGGAGTGCTGGCTGCTCTGTGCCGGTTTTTCTGAGCATAGAGCCCGTTCAACATATTACTTCAAGCCCGGATAGACCAGACGCCTTAATGGTGAATTAGCTGTGACCACCGGAGAAGGGGAGTAGGCGAAGTGGCATTTGGAGGACAGAATAAATGGTAAAGAAGGGGGGGGAAAGTATATCTGACCCTAAACTGGAGACATAAACGAAGGAAAGAACTTACTAAGTTTTGCCCCTACTTTCGAGTGGAATCCGAAGCTGGGGGGAGAGACCTGGTTTGGAGAATGCACAAAGGTAGAAAGCGGAGGAGTGGTGGAGGACTACCTTGGCAGCAACGGCAGAGGTTGGGAGTCGTAGACTGGCTATGATTGTAAAAGTTTGTGAAGAGCACTGAGACAGAGGAGGTGAAGAAGGGGGGGAAAGAGGAAAGAAGCAGGAGATTTCTGACGATTTAAGGGGAGCCTTCATAAATCCAATATCTTCATTTACCTCACAGGGTGTCTGTTGTGGGGGAGGAAGGTAAAGGAGATTGTGAGCCGCTCTGAGACTCTTCGGAGTGGAGGGCGGGATATAAATCCAATATCTTCATCTACCTCACAGGGTGTCTGTTGTGGGGGGGGGGAGGAAGGAAAAGGAGATTGTGAGCCGCTCTGAGACTCTTCGGCATGGGGGGCGAGATATAAATCCAATATCTTCATCTACCTCACAGGGTGTCTGTTGTGGGGGAGGAAGGTAAAGGAGATTGTGAGCTGCTCTGAGACTCTTCAGAGTGGAGGGCGGGATATAAATCCAATATCATCATCATCTTCTTCATCTGAAGAACTGGTGATAGGCCTCACCTAGGAAGCCAAGAGGCCAAAAGCTTCAGGCCTGTAGTAATGTATGAATCATTTGCAACTGTGACGCCCCCTTTCTAATATTAAATGTATCTAGAATTTAAAAACATTGATTTTGCTGAAGTAATTATTGTTTAGATTATTTGTGCAGTGTGCCCAGTTATGCAGTTTTTATAATGGAGCCTTTCACGGGGCGGGGGGCACATAGTCTTTCTGTCTATAGGATGCATGATATATCCAAACTAATTTCCTTTTAAAATTCTTTTTAGTTTGTTATAGTTGTTGTGGACAGCACAGACAGAGAGAGAGTTTCGGTAACTAAAGAAGAGCTTTACAAAATGTTAGCGCATGAGGTGAGTACTTGTTGCTAATTTTGATAATATTTAGCTAGGTCATGAGAAGTACTTTAATACTCTGCGTAGGTCCTAAAGGTGTATGTTGAGCACATGATGCTGCCTTGTACTGAATCAGTTACTTGGACCATCAAAGTCCATATTGTCTGCTCTGACTGGCAATGGCTCTCCAGGGTTTTGGTAGAGGTATTTCAGGTTACCTACTCATTGGTCATTTTATCAGGAGGTGCTTGGGGTTGGACCCAATGATAAATGAGAGAAAAGGAAAATGAATTTAGTGTGACTCCTTTCTTAAGAAGTAATGCTACAGCAATACTTAGCAGAAAACAACAACCTGGGATCACAGTTCATCTTACAGGAAATACAAACAGACAAACACCGTGATATGCTGGCTAACACTGTGGTAAAACTTTAAAAAGAGCCCTATAAATATTTTGTACACGTTATAAAGAAGTACAACTTTACAATATTACAAAGAAAAGTCCATCCAATTAGCGCTTGGATATAGACTCATTTTGTTGGAGATCTTTCTTGAGGGTATTCCTATTTTCTTCAAAGTTATCAGCCTCTTGCTACAATTCAGTGTTGGTATTGGAAGCAAGTCAGGGCTCAACCACTTTTCTAAACGGATGCAAAAGCCTTCTGAATTTGGCTTGCAAAATGTTCTCTGCAACCACTTTATTTTCTTCAAAAGTTCTTATCCTGGAATAAACTATGCTAATTATAATGAGCTACAACACAGTTTTTAATTTTAAATGAATTATTTTTAAATATGTTATTGATTGTTTTTAATTTTAAATGAATTATTTTTAAATATGTTATTGATTATTATTAAGAACTCCTTAGTATCACTTGAGTGTTCAATTTAGGAGCAAGCCATTCCTGAACCTCTTCTCTAACCAGATGCAAAAGGCTTCTGGATTTTGCTGGCAAAATGCTCTCTGCAAAAGGCTTGAAAACTAACTCTATTTAAAAAAAAACTGTTCTAGGAAAGGCATAAAACGCAGCATAACACTGATCAAAATTATGATTTCAGTGCATGGAATATATATATAAAATGTAGAGAGCATTTTGCCAGCAAAATCCAGAAGGCTTTTGCATCTCATTAGAGAAGAGGTTCGGGATTGGCTTGCTCCTAAATTAAACACTTAAGTGGTACAGAAAGCATTTTGCCAGCAAAATTCAAAAGGCCTTTTGTGTATAGTTAGAGAAGAGGTTCAGGAATGGCTTGCTCCTAATATAAATATAATTTAGAGAGCATTTTTAAAAATATATATTTTAAAATATATTGTAAAAATTATTCATTTAAAATATTTTTAAAAAACTATTCACATCCATTCAGCTTTGTGCTGCATCGTGTTACAATCGCCATGGTTTATTCCAAGAGGATACATTTTGAAGAAAATAAAGAGGTTGCAGAGAGCATTTTGCCAGCCAAATTCAGAAGGCTTTTCTGTCTGTTTAGAGAAGAGGTTAAGGCCTGTCTCGCTCCCAATGTCAACACTGAGTAACTCTGAAGAAAATAGGAATACTCCTGAAAAAGACTTTTGACAAAATGAGCCTATATTCAGGTGCTCATGGGATGGATTTTTCCTCGTAATGTTGTAAAGTTTTACTAAAAGTGTTAGCCAGTATATCAGTGTTTGCTTGTATTACAGCAACACTTGGGGCTTTCAAATAATGTTAAACAAAAGTACTGCATATGGAGCAATGGAATATACGGCAAACGGTTCACCTGATTTTATTGGGTTTTAAAATTGTGTTGGAGAAATACTTCGCACTGTGTCTTGCATGCACAGAAAAGAGAGTGGGGATGCCATTACTGCCACCGAGAACAAGCGGCCAGCAAGGACTACAGATAAATCTTTCATGGCATCCAAGCACTATATGCTAGGTGATGGTATGAGAGCAGTGGTGCTTCCTTCACACTGATAGTCAGCTGAATTGTTTTTTTTTTTAAAAGAACTGCTGAAAAGGCATCTTATTTAATGGATTAATCTGGTACAACACTTCTAAAATGAGCCAGTTTGGTGTAGTGGTGAAGTTTGCGGACTCTTATCTGGGAGAACCGGGTTTGATTCCCCACTCCTCCACTTGCACCTGCTGGAATGGCCTTGGGTCAGCCATAGCTCTCTTATCTGGGAGAACCGGGTTTGATTCCCCACTCCTCCCCTTGCAGCTGATGGAATGGCCTTGGGTCAGCCAGAGCTCTGGCAGAGGTTGTCCTTGAAAGGGCAGCTGCTGTGAGAGCCCTCTCCAGCCCCACCCACCTCACAGGGTGTCTGTTGTGGGGGAGGAAGGGAAAGGAGATTGTGAGCCGCTCTGAGACTCTTCGGAGTGGAGGGCGGGATATAAATCCAATATCTTCATCTACCTCACAGGGTGTCTGTTGTTGGGGAGGAAGGTAAAGGAGATTGTGAGCCACTCTGAGACTCTTCGGAGTGGAGGGCGGTATATAAATCCAATATCATCATCATCATCTTCTTCTTCTTCTAAAATGGGGCTCTATAAAACGGATGTAATAGTTTATCTTGCTGGTTAGGGTTTAACTTTTTATACTTCACAGGGCCTATTTAAAAATTGGAGCAGTTTTTTTTTAAAGTCGAGATTGTTTCGTAAGTGGCAAACCCAGGAAAAATTGAATTTCTCTCTCCCCCCCCCCGCCCCTTTTTCAGGATTTGAAGAAAGCAGGATTACTTATCTTTGCTAACAAACAGGATGTTAAAGACTGCATGACAGTGGCTGAAATTTCCCAGTTTCTGAAGCTAACATCAATTAAGGATCACCAATGGCATATCCAAGCATGTTGTGCTCTCACCGGAGAAGGGTAAGAATTCTTGGTTTATAGATATGCTTCGGGACATATCTTGTACATGCAACAAATCAATAGGTTATTTCTCAGACTGCTTAACACTTCTATATACTCATTATTCATTTGAAAGCTACCTGAGTGAAACTTAAGCGTGCAAACTCTCTCATTGCTTACAGGCGATTCAAGAAAAATAATATATATATTTTTTTCAATTTTGATTTACAGATTGTGCCAAGGACTTGAATGGATGATGTCAAGACTTAAGATCAGATGATTTTTACTCTGCACAGACATTGTACAGAAAAATTGTGCTGCATCTTTGGTTATCTTGCCAGCTGTGAAATTAATGGCTTACGTTTATTTATCAATCAAAACTGAGTTCAACTTTGTTTGCTACTTAACACACTAAATGCCGCCTCCGTTGAGGAGGAAAACTTTTAGAAGTTCGAGCATGGCTTCCCAGAAGCGGACTCCAGAAGCTGCAGCTGATCTTTTTTGGTTTTTTTAAGTGAAATCACTTGCGATTGTTCAGTAAATAATGTGTGTGCGATAATGAAAGGGAGGTATTTTAACGTTTACATTTTATTATTCCAGTCTAACTCAGTTGGAAATGTTGACTTTATTATTCCAGTGATCAGTAAAGAAAATCAGTGGCACAGGTATTGACTTCCCAGTATTGAAACTTATTCAAATGTGTTACAGAAACAGAAATATTTTCCTGTATGTGTTCTGTACATTTTGCATTATACCTCATGTTAAAAGTTGATAGGAATCTGTACAGAGAAATGGTAAATACCACGGACTCTGTCTGCACTCTTGGCACTACCTGCATTTTGGCTAAATTGTGTGGATTGGAAGTGTGTAGATTCAAATCACTCAAATCCTGTTGAACGTTACAAAACAATATTGGTCTCAGTGAAAATTCCTCAGTTTGTGACCCCGGCTGTAAAAAATGGTACCCAGAGGAATATTGCTAACACATCATTTGTGGATTTAATGGTTTCCATTTTACTCTTGTGTCAATGGTGGCGGCGAAATTCTAGAAAACGGTTTCTTTTTATTATAAGGATTTGCAGCTAGGAATGATCAGATGAGAAACTGGACACGGTTATTGATAAGACTTTATACATAATTCTGGCATTTTAAATGTACCAAACAAATAAAATATAAAGGAGCATTTTTTTTTTAAAAAAAAGGATCTAAAAAATTGAATTCTTGATTGTGTCGTCCGAGAATCTTGACATATGTGATGCAGTTTAACAGTGTTTCATTTTGGATACACACAGGGGCATTTACATTTCGGTTTTAAAACATTCATAATGTAATGCTAATAGGACCTTCCTTTTCCTCTACCCCAGAGAAGCAGTCTAATTAGAAATTCTATAGAACTGGTTGTTACCCTGCTAAGCATCTTCTAGGAGAAATAAATGTGTCGATTTGTAATGTTTCAAAATTGTCAGGGTAATGCTGCTTCGTTGGAGACAGCAGCCTGAATCCAGAGGGCTTCTTTTAACTGGAGATTCCCATCCCATAGAGCACAAATGGTTTTTGAAATGTTTGGTTTCGAATGTTTGTGGCTTTCCATTGACCAGCTGTTAAAGAAATTCTAGTTCCTCCCCAGGAACTTTGGGACAGATTGCTTTAATCCAGATGAATCACAACAGTTTAACCTGCCTGTGTGGCAGTCCCAACCCCCCGCCCCATATTTATTAATGTAAACTAATTAACTTTCCCCTCCATTAAGCGTCGTGCCACAGAAAGTGTAAGGAAAGGGGTGTCAAAATGAAAATGTGCTATAGAATAGAAAAAAAAATTGCTTGCATTAAGAGATTATGATTTGTATGGAAACTGAACAAGAGTAATTTTGAAATCGTGGTTTGTAGTTTAACATGCATTTCCACATACTAAAAAGGCACTTCTGTTTCTGGGAGAGGGATTATTGATGCCTGCTACTTCTTTCACTTCAGATCCCTCATTTTTCCATATATGCTGTTCCTCAGGGTCTGCAAACCTCCAGGAACAAAGGGGACGGGCAGGGGGAAATGGGAAAGTCATGCTCAGCGAGGTCTTGTGGGATACCAGCCAGTGCGTCATAGTTCAAAACTCTGCTTGCATTCCCTTTCATGAATATCTAACTAACCTGTGGTGAATTGAAGGCCTTTCTAAACTCAGTAAAGTGGTTGTTTTTAAATCGACCAACCAGTACAATTTGCTTGTCAGTGAAGAAAAAAACATGAAAAAACTGGTTGGCATACCATCCCATATATTAGCTGGAAATGTTTTAGACAGAGAACATAATATCAATAACTGTCTTCACCCTTGGGCTTGTATAGTTATCAATATTCTGGTGTCTATCCCTTCCAGTACATTTTGAAAGTATAGATTCTGATCAAACGTATGCGCATTATCAGTGATAACAGCCGTCAAGTATGCTTGAGTAGTGTTCAAGGAAGTGCTGTTAAGTGCAGAGGCTGAAATCCAAAGAGGTATTTGGTCTTATATGGGGTTGATTCTGCTAAACCTTACTCCTCTGGCAAAGTGCGAAGTTTCAAAACTCTGTTTGCCTTGTAGCCCAGAAGGCTACAGTTGGAAGCAGAGGGAAACAAATCTAAAGCCCTTTGAGACTTAATTGTATTTTTATTTTGGCCAAGGGCATTTTCGCACTGACCTTACTCGAGAGCGACGTCCCTCTTCACCACGCAGCGTCTGCGCGGATTTCGCACTAATTGCTCCGCAGAACCCAAAAGAGCCGCAAAGTCCCGCGGCTTTTGCGTCGCAAATGTAAACTGGTTTTTGGCCAGTTTACATTTGCGACGCAAAAGCCGTGGGACTTTGCGGCTCTTCCGGGTTCTGCGGAGCAATTAGTGCGAAATCCGCGCAGATGCTACGCGGTGAAGAGGGACGTCGCTCCCGAGTAAGGTCAGTGCGAAAACGCTGCTAGTTAGATTCCCTCTTAGCTGAAAGCAAAAACAATGTGCAGTATGCTATAGACTACAGTGAACACAAGATTTAACTAAAAACGCATTGCCTTTTGAAATGTGTTCACGTTTCCAGATTAAATCCCTACATTTTATGTATGCCACAGTTCCATAACCGCTATCTGTATGATAAATAAATAATAATAAATAAAAAAAAAATTATACCCCGCCCTCCCCGCCAAGGCAGGCTCAGGATAGTAAAGTAGGATCTTAAAAAATGAGTAGGTTTTCTTAGCATTGATTTCTCAGGCATTAATTAAGGAAGAAAGGAAAGGACAGTGAGACACAAATCTTCTGGTTGCTTTTATGGTCTCTGATGAAAAACTGAAGAAGTAAAAACATTGTACATGGGCAAGTGGTATACATAGGCAAGGGGTGCTCAAACATATTCTCCCCTGCCCCTGGGGGGAGAAAAAAAAACCTCTACACAATTTGGATTGATTGGCTGACCTTCAGCACTGGTGACGGATGGTAAAGGAGTCTCCTACTACTTCATCTGTTCCACAGATTATAAGGAGGCAGCAATGAGCAGACACTCCCCCTGACAGTCAGTAGTGCCATGAGAGGCATTAAGGGACAGCTTAACATAGAACTTCCACTTAGTCACTCTTATTTTGGGCGAAGGGTGTGAAGTTACCAATCAATTCTTTGGGGTTATATTTGAAGCAGAAGCCCTCTTCAGGATTTGTGTATATTTTTACCCAAAGCAGGTTTTGGGCAAAACTGTACACCTGATGAATTTCAAACTGATGTTTCTGCCACTTTTTTTTGTAACTTAGCTGGAGGATGAGGGCGTCGTTCTAGCTTTTTCTCTACAAGTAAAAGTTATCCATAGTACTAAGGGCTGCTTTCCAGGTGAACATTTTCTATCTATATTTAAGAAAAAAGCATACACCGTCACTTGTGTATGCATACTTTGTATAATATATATCTGTAATGTTACACGCATGCTGCTTCGTTGTACAGACTGAAGACATCTGCCCTGTGCTTTTTATAGGGGATGGTACTGAGTGGTGCCCCACAGGTGTTTACTTAAGGGGCAACGGACTGCTCTTTTTCTGCAGTGCCTTGGAATATTCCCGTCAACCTGCAAAACGATAGGGGCATAAAATTGATCCGCAGAGTATCCAAGAACGGCTGAAAAGATGCAGTTTCTAGAACTGGCGTTGGGGTTGCCCGGTTGATAAAAAAAAAAGTCCGGTTTGCATGCTTCCTCTTGTGCCCATATAATGCTTGTCATTGTGTACATATGTAAATAAACAGATTGTTACAAATATGACTGTATGACTGCACTGTTCTCTTCTCCAAAGGAAGTTTAGTTTTTCTGAGTCAAGCTGGTCTACGAAATATAGGCTAGTCTCATCTCGGCAGGTCTCAGAAGGCAGGCATGGTTGGCCCTGCTTAGTATTTAGATGGGAGACCACACGGAAGTCCACGGTTGCCGCACACAGGCAGCCAATGGCAAGCCACCTCTATTCATCTTGCTCCGAAAACCTTAGCAGGGGTGTCGAACTCATTTGTTGTGAGGGCTGGATCTGACATAAATGAGATCTTGTCGGGCCAGTCCAGGCAACGTGTGTACCTATTTAAGATTAGGTAACAGATATAAACTTTATAAAGGGCACCAACACAAAGAATTTTTTTTAAAAAAAACCTTTAAAACATGCTTAAAACATTAGCACTTGTTGGTCTTAAAGGTGCTTTCTTTGTATTTCTTCCATGGGATCCAGGGAAATGGGCAAGGGAAGCTCCTGGCTCTTTCATTCCTTCCCCTTCATTCCTTCTCCACAAGGGAGAGCAGCCTCAGCCAATAGAAGAAAGAGAGGCTTGGCTCAGTAGCTCTGCTGTGCAATTGAGAGATCCTGGCAAAGCAAGCTCTGCCTCCCTCCCCCCTTCCTCCCCAAGGGAGGAGCCTCAGCCAAAAGAGAAAATAGAGGCTTTGCCATGTAGCTCCTGTGTGATTGAGCAAGCCTTGAAAAGCAAGCTGTTACGCAGAAGGAAGCAAGAGAGAGGGAGAAGGCAGTAGATAACAGCCAGTTGCTCGGGGACCTAATTTGGCCCCCAGGCCACATGTTTGACACCCCTGCCCTACTGGGTTGCCACGAGCCGGTTGAAACTTGATGCCACTTTCTACCAAAGGATCACTAATCCTATGCTCATTGCTGTTTTGATAGGTTGAGAAAGGGGGGACAGTATCAGTACATAGTACATTGCGTTTTGTGAGGCAATGATATACAGCAAGTGGGTTTTTTGATTAATAGGTTACAAATTATATGAGCCAGCTACCAGGTTACCTGGCTGTTCAGGGGACGGTATGCGAGAGCAACGATGTAAGATAGAATGTGCTGACAAAATGAAATTTTCAGATATGCAAAACCAACGTCCCGGCTGTGGTAAAGTCCGCTTGTGGGTGCTGAATCATAGGAGAAAGAGCTGTGTAAGCCATCTAAGCAGAATACACAACTGACATGATGACTCATGAATACATAAATTAGCTAAATGCTAGTTCAGATGCCATTTGCAATATTTCCTTCGGGTGACCTCCAAAAGAAATATAATCCTACTGGAACTGAAATATGGCAACAAAGGGCCTTTCCCATTTATTGTACCATTATCTAACCAAGTGGCCGTGTCCTCAAGAGATTGGAGGATGAATCTTGGTTAGTAGGATGAAGAAAGACCTCGGGAGACCCTGCTGGTTAGTCATTGGCTAGCTAGATGGCATTACTTGGTATGATAAACTCCCAATCACATTTAGCTATAATGTGTGTCATCAAGCCTCAAATATGCAAGGGATTCCTGGCCGCTAACTGGATCAGGCTTTCTTCTCTTGATTACTGTGTTGATACATAAGGGATACGTCAACTGCCAAAATATAACTGCCTGGCTGTACACTGTTAAGAATCCAATGCTTCATCTGTTTTCATCCATGGACGTTTCTAAAGAGAAATTTGCTTGTGTCCAAAGCTGATGAATAAGAGCTTGGAGGAGCCTGATGTTGCTATCAGGATCATGCCTGCAATTAAAGTTCATTTTGATGGTTAATTGTAAAAGCACGGGGGACTTAGGTGGAACTATCTAGTTACAACTTTGTCTCAGTAAAACTAATTTTAGGCAGGGGCCAAGGTATTGGAATAGTTGACAGTTTAGGAGAATGCTTTTCTAAAAAATCAGGGGTTTGAAAGCTTTAGAGTATACGGATTAAACCAGAGGTCACGCTTCCTAGAGAATGTGCCATGAGCTCACAAAATAAAACTTGCCTGCTGTGTAATAGGTAATGCAGCAGCTGCCTTGTTGTTGACATTACTGAACGATTCTGAGTATGCAAACCTTTTGTGATAAACCACTCCAGCAGCTGTCTTGCCTTGTGCCATGAGTGACAGTTTTGCTATATATAATAAGTGGTTTAATTGTGTAACAGCTAAAGTAAGCTAAAAGACAGTTAAAGTGGTTGTTGTTTCACAGAATTACTGAAGTGTGCGCAGCATCTGATATCGCATCCAGTGAAAACAGTCTGTTGATTGTTAACTGCCTGTAAAGACTGTGGTTAAGATCCCTAATATTATTTTAGCCTTATACATTTCAGTGGTGTGTATGTTGCCCCTTTGCTTAGCAAAGTTTGAAGCCTTTTTCTTTAAGGAGCTCCTTTGCTTAGCAAAGTTTGAAGCCTTTTTCTTTAAGGAGCCTTTCTGTGACAACTTTGCTGTTGGAGGAAGAGCCAGTTTTGTTGGAAGGCTCTTTAGGCTGGAGGAAGGCTTCAGTTTTTGCTGAGAAGACTGAAAGTATACAAGCTTAATAATGCAAAAAAAAGACACACAACTAACTTTGCAGACAGGTCATACAGTAATCTTCACTTTGCTGGGAGTATAAAGGTATTGTTGCTTTAAGGCTAGACGATGGAGCCCTCTGTAGCACAAATAAGATCAGATCAGATGACTAGAACCTGGGAAGGAGCTCACTCCACATTGCTGGAGCCTGGTGGATACCTGTTGCATTGGTAGGTTGCTTCCTGGGTTGGTAGAGTTGTCCAGACATGCAACAAGTCTCACCACAAATCAGGTAATTAAAAGTCATCTTGTTTTAATAACCTGTCTCCTTGAGTACAACATACAGCCGTGAAATGTCTTATCTTTATGCACTTGTGGCCTTCTCTTTCTGAACTGGACATTCTATCCTCTATATCTTCCCTTTTCATACATCTGTTGCTGGCTGCATCAATGCCTGAAGTGTTAGAAAGGGCAGCTTCCTGAATGTTTTTCAATGTTCCATTGTCATGCACTTGGCCCTTGATCACTTGTGTGTTTTTTTTTTTTAAATGTCAGCACTGCCCCTTCTGAAGTGAAATTGCTTTTAATCAGCGGTCGTTTTGTAGAAAAATAGGTGGTGGAGCTCATCCAGGGATTGTTAAGCAGCTGCAATGCTATTAAATGGACAAGGAGGTGGAACCCTAAGAAAGCTGTGCTCCTGTGAGCTCCCACTGAATCTAAGGCCTGCTTTTAATCCACAGTTTATGGGCAAAAACTTAAATCTGAAATGTCCCCTAACAGACTATCCTGGCAGCTATTCCTGCAGTTTCCAAATTCACAAGCATCTGCTGTCTCATGCAACTGCCTTATGTATGCCTCAGCAGATTCTCTGGTTTCTGATTCCGTTGGTGAAGGCAGGCCCTCTCATGCATAAGGTCCTTCAGTACAATTTATTTGTTGGTTTTTCTCTGGGGTTAAAGAGAGAATCATTCTTGCCCTCTGTAGCAGCTGTACAATTAAATATCTGTTCTGCTTGCAGACCCATGGCATTAATTAGAAACACACCTGAATTTTCACCTGCACTAAGTTCACAGCAATTCTGGGGTAAAAGAAACTTTGCTTCCAGTCTGATTAGGGTTAGCAGTCCCCAGGTGGGGCCTGGAGATCTCCCGCTTTTACAACTGATCTCCAGCTGGCAGAGATCAGCTCCCCTGGAGAAAATGGCTGCTTTGAAGGGTTGGACTCTATGGCATTGTACAATGCTGAGGCCACTCCCCTCCCCAAACCCCACCCTCTCCCAGCTCCACCCCCAAAGTCTCCAGATACTTTCCAACATAGACCTGGCAACTCTAAGTCTGACCATCCTTCAGGCCTACTAAATTCAAAAACTTCCACAGGGGAGAACTTTGCCATGTTGGGCCTTGGTGTTTTTCTTTTTCTTTTTGAGCTATACCAGGACCCTATTGCCTCACCTAGGGATGCCAAGTCCAATTAAAGAAAAATCTGGGGACTTTGGGGGTGGAGCCAAGAACAAGAATGTGACAAGCATAATTGAACTCCAAGGGAGTTCTTGCCATCACATTTAAAGAGACAGCACACCTTTTAAAATGCCTTTCTTCCATAGGAAATAATTAAGGATAGGGGCACCATATTTTGGGGCTCATAGAATTGGACCCTCTGGTCCAATCATTTTGAAACTTGGGGGGAATTTTGGGGAGAGGCACTAGATGCTATACTAAAAATTTGGTGCCTCTACCTCAAAAAATACCCCCCCGAGCCCCCAATACCCACGGATCAATTTCCTATTATTCCCTATGGGAATCGTTCTCCATAGGGAATAATAGAGTGCCTAGTAGACATTTCCCTCCCCCCCACGCTTTCTAAAGGGGGGGAGGGCCTCCAAACCAGGGAATCCCCTGCCCCCTCCCTCTCACACACACACACTTACCAGATCTTCCTCCAGACAACTCTACTTCCTGTGAAAACGAAAGCAAAAGAAAGGGAGGGGCCGTTCTCAGAAGCCCTTTCTGCTTCCTGCTTCCTGCCCAGCCTTAAAGGGGCAGACATTTTGCAAACGGCTCAGGAGCTCTACAACATGAAGCCTAAAGGTATGTTCCCCCCCTCCACCCCCCACCCCCGCTTCCAGAGTTTTGAAGAGCGGGAGATGAGGCTGCGAACCCAGAAGTCTCCCGCCAGAGCGGGAGGTTTGGGAAGCCTAGCCTCACCTGAGTGGTCTCGACTTCTGGCACCATGTTTAACACCTAGAGTTGCCAATCTCCAGGTGGGGGCAGGGGATCCCCTGGTTTGGAGGCCCTCCCCCCGCTTCAGGGTCATTAGAAAGCGGGGGGAGGGGAGGGAAATGTCTGCTGGAAACTCTGTTATTCCCAATGGAGATTTATTCCCATAGAAAATAATGGAGAATTGATCTGCTGGTATCTGGGGCTCTGGGGGGGCTGTTTTTTTGGAGTAGAGGCACCAAATTTTCAGTATGGCATCTAGTGCCTCTCCCCAAAATACCTCTAAAGTTTCAAAAAGTTTGGACTGGGGGGTCCAATTCTATGAGCCCCAAAAGAAGGTGCCCCTATCCATTATTTCCTATGGAAGGAAGGAATTGAAAAGGTGTGCCATCCCTTAAATGTGATGGCCAGAACTCCCTTTGGAGTTCAATTATGCTTGTCACAGCCTTGATCTTGGCTCCACCCCTAATGTTTCCTGGCTCCACCCCCAAAGTCTCCTGGCTCCACCCCCAACGTCCCCAGATATTTCTTGAATTGGACTTGGCAACCCTATTAACATCAGATACTTTTTAAATTACTTAAATAAACTCAGAACTACTTTTAATAGTTTTATACAGAAGCCTTGCTGGTACATTTCCCAGTGTTCTGGCAGTTGGATCCTTGTCTGTGACCTCTCTGTTGTACTGACATCGCTTCTGGCAGGAATGCGCTAACATTTCAACAAAATTCAAAAGTTTTAACCACAGAGTTTTGCCCAAATGGTACAACATTTCCAGAGATGTGCTGACATCACTTTCACTCACACAGACAGTGATGGCATCTCATTAGGATGTAGGCTCTCACCCCTCATTTTCTCCTTTATTTTTCTCCCACTTCTCAGCTGAGCAATGGCAGGAAGATCCTACTAGGAGAGAGGGAGTGCAGAACAGTGTGGGGTGCAATGGCAATCTGCAGTTGGAGAGGGAAATCAACTTCCCCCAAACAAAAGGAAGTACCATTCTGCTAATGTAAGTGCTATTGTTCTGTCAGAACAGCAATCTTGGATCCAACCCAAGGAATTTGACTCCCACCTTCTTAAAGATCACATTTCACTGTAGCATCAAATGTGTTTGCTGTATAAAGGCAAGAAGCAGTTATATGTGGGAAAAGATTCACTTCATTGGATGTGTGCTTGTATCTGTGCTTGTAGTGAAATCTGAGTCCCACTGAACTGGCTGGATGGGTGCTCAGATGTGGATATTGCTGCGTCGATTTGTATTGAGACCATCACATGGCAAAGTAATATTATTAATAAAACACATTTTTTTTAAGACAAACCACTCTAGATTTCAAAATTGCACAAGTGAGCTCCCCCTCCCTGTCTCTCAAATCAATCAGAAATGTTAAGTGCATCGGTGAGTCGCTAAACACATCGAAAATGTGATAAGTGGTCTAAAATGTGATAAGAAGAGCCAGTGTTCGTGGAATTTTAAGGCAAGCTTTCTTTTCAGTGCAATGGAAGTGCCTGGTACGTGTTGACAGGGTCACTTTCTGCATGCCACAGTGCTAAGCAAGCATGAATTCTGCTGTTGCTACGCATGAGATGGCAGACAGCCCAACACGAAGCTGGCTAGCTTCTTCCGAGGTAGAGTGCTGATGCTATCTTTTCCCTGGATAGGGAAGTTCTACAGCTGGTCCTGTCCATTCACACTCCTAAAAAACCGGCAAGGCAGCAACGTCTGGCCTGTGCAATATTTTGCGTGAAACAACAAAAAAAAGACCTCTTGTTCCATTGGACTGAAGCAGGATGGTTGAGTTGCGCAATGAAACACATGCATTGTCATGTTTATGACTGCCTGGTATGTTTTTTGACCAAGTTAAACCAAGACCAGACATGGCAGGTGCAAGGTTGTCACAACTTGCAGTGTCATCTTAAAGCTGTGAGAAGAAAGAGAGAGACAAATGAGCCACTGGAGGGAAGCCTGTTTCTTATTGGCATGGGAGGAAGAGGAAACGCGAAAACCATGCATAAGCCCAATTTGTTGATTGTGTGAGCAGCCAAGTTGCTTTTGGAAATATGGCAAGGAAACAGCTGTGCAACAAGAAAAGTTTACTTCCTACTTTAGCGAGTTGCAAAAGAACAAACCAAGCACATTATTTTCACAACAGAGTGAATTAAGAGCCGAGTTTTGATCTATCATGTTACTTTGTCAGATTCTTTAGCAATAAACTATACAGCCTTATTCAGCTGGTTACTGCTGGATGCATCAATATTAAATGAGGACCAGGAATTATGGCTGAGCAAGGGTTATAGAATATATCCCATAGGATTAAAGCTTCAACTGATGTTTATAGTACTGCCTTACTTAACTGAATTGCTTCAGGAAAGTGTGAGACATTTCTTTCATCAAGCATTTGGGTCTGTGGGAGAGATACACAAAAGAGGTCACATTGAAATAACGCTGCAGGGGGAAACACGAAGCAAATCTGGATAATAGGGTCAATTGGATAAACTGGCATTATCTGAATGGTTCTATTGTATTATACTGGAATTTTTTACTAGTTTTGCCTAGCCAATTATGTTCTGTTCTAGGTCCAGTGGTATCATTACTATAATAATAACAATTAACTAGAATGAGGTATGATAGCAAATATATCCTCAAGGGGAGAGGATCTAGCCATGACAGGACGAAAAAGACAAGGGCACACATATTACTAGGATTCCTCCTATACACTACTTTCTGTCCAACAGTAGCTAGTCAGATATACCTGGATCTCAGTAGCAGGACATGGTATGAAGTGTGGGCCTTTCCTGCTGTTTACTCCCTAACAAGTGGTATTCAGAAAACAATAAGGGGAGAATCTAAGAGAAACTCATGGGGAAATCCCCCATTTCATTCCTTTTGCACTGCCTTCCCCTCTAACACATGCCCTCTTCTGCCTAAGAGAAAGCACTATATGCCAGACTGACAAAATTCCATTCTTTTAAAATTTGACCAGTTGGTAGGAGCAAGTGGCAGTAGTTTGGGGGGCTTTGTTTTCCTTGTTGCGGCAAAGCAAAAGTATGTGTGTACGTTTCCCCCTTACACTAGCAGTCCTGGGAAAGAAAGAGGGTAAATCAGAAAGGTGATTTCATTGGCCACTTCCTACACTCTGGTCAGGGCCTTCAGGAGCTGTGCTAGCGGTGGTGATGATGGATGAGAGCCCAGTGGATCTGAGTCTGGAGAAGGGCAGCCCTGGGTGTGCCTCAGCAGTGGGCACAAAGGAGGCTCTCAGGAGGCTCTCATCCCCCACCTTCATGACTTCCCTGGTCAGTTTGCAAGCTCAGTGGCTCCTAAATCAGCAGCAATTCCTGCTGCTCCCGCCCTGCCCTCCCCTTCTCCAGTTACTAGTGAATGGAGGTATGCTGTGTGCACCTGCACAGACAGTGCCCCTCTCTGTGAAGGAAATTTAAACTACCCAAAACATTTTTGAAAGGTTTCCAGTTTTTCTGCAAGGTGTTGTGTGTGTGTGTGTGGGGGGGGGGGGTTCCCTCATGTTTGTAGGAACATCTCCTTTGTACCACAGATTTAGATATCCAGAGATGGGGCCAAACTTCACGATTAGAATATATGATTCTGCCTTGACAACTGGAAGTTCTATTTAGCTCTAATGGCTAAGAGCCAGTGAAGGATTTATCCTCTGTTAATTTGTCTAATCCCTTTTAGAACAGCCATCTAAACAAGGGGGCAGCACTATATCTTGTGATTGGGGCTATATTAATGATAATCTACGTGAAGAACTTTGGGTTGGATCCAAAGGTTCCTTTTTGCAAAGTGTAGACTCTTTTGCTGGGGGGAATTTCTTCCTATAAAAGATCATTCTGTGGGAAATATCAGGCCTCTCCCTCATCATTTTCTACTTCTATCGTTTTGGCCCTGAGAGCCTTCTTCATGGGTCTAAATAATAACAACACACACTAAATGCATAAAATATCTGTTCCAGGCAAGACAAGTAGTATATGAACCAATGTAATAGTGTAGCTCCAAATAATAGTTATAAAGCTTTGCTGTCAATTAGACCTAGGGTTGCCAAGTCCAATTTAAGAACTACCTGGGGACTTTGGGGGTGGAGCCAGGAGACATTGGGGTGGAGCCAAGATCAAGGCTGTGACAAGCATAATTGAACTCCAAAGGGAGTTCTGGCCATCTCATTGAAAGGGACGGCACGCCTTTTCAATGCCTTCCTTCCATAGGAAGTAATGAAGGATAGGGGCACCTTCTTTTGGGGTTCATAGAATTGGACCCCCTGGTCCAATCGTTTTGAAACTTCAGGGATATTTTGGGGAGAGGCACTAGTTGCTGTACTGAAAATTTGGTGCCTCTACTTCAAAAAACAGCCCCCCCCCAGCCCCATACACCCGTGGATCAATTCTCCATTATTTTCTATGGGAATAAATCTCCATAGGGAATAACAGAGTTCCCAGCAGACATTTCCCTCCCCTCCCCCCGCTTTCTGACGACCCTGAACCGGGGGGAGGGCCTCCAAACCGGGGGATCCCCTGCCCCCACCTGGGGATTGGCAACCCTAATTAGGCCTGCACCCATCAGAGATGATAACTTTCTGCTCTTGGCTGTTACTCGACCCGTAATGTGTGCCCCTGTGTCAACCAAGAAGGGAATTCTGAGACTTCAAGTTTACTTGTAAACATGGACTATAAGCAGAATAATTATCACGGTTGGAGCATTCATTTTCTCTGATTGTGTGCTTCTTTGTCATTTGCTTTTCAAGATGTTCTTATGGGATTAGTTTCCGATCAGTAGAGGATCAGTCTATCCTACATGAGAAAAAGGAATGTTAATAAGAACATAGGAGAAGTCGTGTTAGATCAGGCCAGTGGCCCATCCAGTCCAACACACTGTCACACAGTGGCCAAAAAAACCAAGTGCCGTCAGAAGGGCCAACAGTGGGGCCAAGACACTAGAAACCTTCCTACCTTTGCCCGCCCCCCCAAACACCAAGAATACAGAGTGTCACTTGCCTCAGACAAAGAGTTCCATCTATACCTTGTGGCTAATAGTCACTGATGGACCTCTGCTTCGTATGTTTATCCAATCCCCTCTTGAAGCCACCCATGCTTGTAGCTGCCACCACCTCCTGTGGCAGTGAATTCCATGTGTTATTCACTCTTTGGGTGAAGGAGTACATCCTTTTGTCCATTCTAACTCAACTGCTCGGCAATTTAATTGAGTGCCCATGAGTTCTTGTATTGTGTGAAAGGGAGAAAAGTACTTCTTTCTCTACCTTCTCTATCCCATGCATAATCTTGTAAACCTCTATCGTGTCACCCCCTCAGTCGTCCTTTCTCCAAGCAAAAGAGCCCCAAGCACTTTAACCTTTCTTGATAGGGAAAGTGGTCCATCCCTTTAATCATCCTAGTTGCCCTTTTCTGTACTTTCCCCAATGTTATAATATCCTTTTTGACGTGTGGTGTACACAGTGTGTGCCTTAACATTTGCACATGTACCCTCAATGAGAGTTGTATGTTCAAGCACCCTTCAGGTCTGTTAGGAACCAATCCTTCCCTTCCTGGCTGAAGGGGAACAGCAGATGGGCGTCTATGTGAAATGAAAGTGCAGTTTTTAGATACTTGGAGAGAGGGAGGGAGAAAGGGATCTGCTGTCCCACGCTGTCTCTTGTCAGAGATCCAGCTCTAACACTTTAAGTGCAGAAAGAAAGATTTAGGAGACAACAAAAATTCCGGGAGACGTCTGGGTTAAAGAAAAGTGCGCACAAAGGTTGAGTGAGGAATCGGAGGTAGATCACCTCTTAGAAGACTCCTCTTAGAAGACTCCTCCTGCCTTTGTCCGTCCAGCCTTTATTGAAAACATGACATCATAACATTCCACCAACATTAGCCAATTAATTATATGTCTCTGGTCAGCGTGACCACAAATAACGCCTGCGCAGATCTCTCAAACTAGCATGTTTCCTTATCATATCATAGCAATGCTTCAATGCACAACACTCTGTGACGCAGTTTTAATTTCTCGGCTGTTCAACCTGCATTCCTACATTCTCTACCTGTCTATTTCCTAATAAAGCAAATGAACAAAAAAAGCCATCAAATTTCAGTGCACCGTCCTCCAGGGGAACCAAACTAGAGAAGTGCTACCCCTGTAATTTCTCACTGAACATAGGAATGGGGCATGTGGACCACTGGTAGTGTAAAGTGAAGTTGTGTTTTATTGGGGGGAAACAGTGAACAAGTATGAGTGAGACAGCCTGGAGAACATAACACTCCTGGAACTAGGAAAGCAATGCCCCCCCCCCCCAAGTACAATCGGCCTAACCTTACTTCTGAGCTAATAGATTTCATTCATGCCCCCTTTTGTACAGAAATATAAGGGAAAACACTTTTGTTCCATTGCCTAGAAACACAGCAGATGGTTAACCTCTTCCTGATCCAATCTTCACCTGTTCTGCCCATCACCTTTTTTCTCTGGGTCCTTTGCTTCTTTCTTTTTGTTTCTGTCCTCTCTAATGTCCACACTGGTAAGTGAGAATATTGGGCAGAAAACTATAACGAGTCTGCTGCTAGACAGGGGTGTAAAAATTATGATTGCCAGCCTCCAGGTGAGGCCTGGAGATCGCCCACTTTTACAACTGATCTCCAGCTGTCAAAGGTCAGCTCCCCTGGAGAAAATGGCTGCTTTGAAGGGTGGATTCTATGGCAACGCACAATGCTGAGGCCTCTTCCCTCCCCAAATCCCACCCTCTCCCAGATCCACCCCCAGAGTCTCCAGTATTTTCCAACACAGACCAGGCAACCCTAGAAAGAAATGTATTCCTATCACAGCAGCAGCAAACAGGAAAAGAGTAGTTGTCCATGTGCCCCATCCCCATGCCATTCACTCCTGCCTCCATCCACTCCATTTCCTCCATCTTGCCTGTGTGAAAATGGTAGAATGTGAGCCCACCAGAGCCACAGTAGAGACTGAGCCAGGCCCTCTATAACCCGGGTACCTTCACTTTCTCCTTACTTTCCCTTTCCCAGCCAAGATATTTTGAAAGTGGTAGAGAAAGTGAAAAAGGACCGAAGAGGCATAATGCTCAGGCAGGTTTAAATTCCAGAACCTTTCTCTAAAGAAAAAAAAAAACACCTTGTGCTTTACTAAAGAATGCCAAAAGCAGGACTTCTTTTGTAGAAAAAGCCCAGTAGGAACTCATTTTGTTACTCTGTGGCCTCCCTACTGCTGGGGCCCCAATGAAATAACTGCTGAACCATTTATTTTATGCCAGCTGGGGGATGTATGGGAGGAGTGGAGGCAACTGATACCACAGAATTAGTTTGTTTTTAGACTGTTGTATTGTTTTATTATCTGAATCTGATTTTAACTTGGTATTAGTTGATTATTGTTATATGCTCAGAGCCCATTTGGGGAAAGGAAAGGAAAGCTTGGAGAAATGTCGACTGCGGGGTGACATGATAATGCATGGGATGGGAAAGGGGGGGGAAGGGTTTACAAGACAATGCATGGGATGGAGGAAGTAGAGAAAGAAGTACTTTTCTCCCTTTCTCACAATACAAGAACTCGTGGGCATTCGATGAAATTGCTGAGCAGTCAGATTAAAACGGATAAAAGGAGGTACTTCTTCACCCAAAGGGTGATTAACATGTGGAATTCACTGCCACAGGAGATGGTGGTGGCCACAAGCATAGCCACCTTCAAGAGGGGGTTAGATAAAAATATGGAGCAGAGTGTGTGTATATATATATATTTTTGGCCGCTGTGTGACACAGAATGTTGGACTGGATGGGCCATTGGCCTGATCCAACATGGCTTCTCTTATGTTCTTATGTCCCCTGTGCAAGCACCAGTCGTTTCTGACTCTGGGGTGACGTTGCTCTGGGGAAGGCGGGCTAAAATTGAAAATAATAAATAAATTTGCATATTAGGCTACATCCCTCTGACATTACCATTGTTTCACATAGGGCTTTTTTTGTCGAAAAAGCCCAGCAGGAACTCATTTGCATATTAGGCCACACACCCTGATGCCAACCAGCTGTGCATTCCTGTGTGCGTTCCTACCAAAAGAAAAAAGTCCTGGCCAAAAGAATTAAGGGGGCACAACATTTTGGTAATCTTGATCCCTACACCTCTTGGTGTGGAAAAATAAGGTCTTCGGCTGGATCAAAATAAATCTGTGCCAAGATTGATAGATTTTCTGAACGTCAAGGCTTTTCCCTCACTGCAAAGTAACCATGCCAATCCATCTTGATTTAAGGAATAATTCCAGGTTGGGAGAAATGGTTTGCAGGCAGATGTAATCTTGAAATTTCTCATTTGATTTCTTTTTCCCCAACTTTTTGGATTCCTATCCTGAAGTCTCTCTCTCACCCCCCCCCCCCAACATCTCTTGAGAGAAGAATGTAGGTACATTCACAAAACCAACAAAGGACTCTTAATAAGCAAATCATTTCCCTGAATAGCTGAGAGTGTGCCACTTTGCAGATAAATGGCCGCTTCTAATGGATCTATGCTCTGACCTGGGTAGTCCAGGCTAGCCTGATCTTGTTGACAGATCTCAGAAGCTAAGCAGAATTGACCTTGGCTAGTATTTGGATGGGAGACCTCCAATGAATACCAACATTGTGGTGCAGAGGCAAGCAATGGCAAACCACCTATGAATGACCCTTACCTTGAAAACCCCACAGGGTCACCATAAGTCAGCTGTGACTTGACAACAAACAACAGTCCTAAGCGTGCCTGCTTGTGATAACAACTGCACATGCAAACTGGAGATGGGAGGCAAATAATTGGCATTAAAAGCTGAACTGCATTTTAGATTTAGCACAAAGCTAATTCCCATGCTATTTTTACTTTTTGGTCTGTTGAATAGCCCATCTGTTCAAAGCCACATGATTGTGACTACGCATGCATTCCACGTGGTACATATCTAGTTGTGTTTGGAAGTACTTATTAATACAAATATTCAGTGTGATATCACCCAGGCTCTCGTTCATGACATCATCAGCCATGAGTCTCAAGGCTGAGGACAACTGGGACTTGGGAAACATAACCTCTCCTCAGGGTACTCAAGACCCCCTTGTTAAATTTCCTAGCTACAAGCCTGTCTGGAATGATGCTGTTGTTGCTCTAGTGGTAAAGCCAGCTGAGAGAAGATCTTAAAACTGAACTTAAACTTGAAGCAATATTCCAGAAACAACAACCCAGAAGGTCAGCCTAGTTGATTGTGCTAAGTAGATCTTGGAGATGGACGAGTAGCTGACTGGTTCAGACTACAGAGGTGTGTAGTAAGGAGTTGAGAAGTAAAAGGTTCTGACTATCCAGGAATCTGCAAACAGAGATAAGAGTGAGATTCCAGCAAGAAAACAGCTCATGGTGAAAGTAAACCTTGAGTTATGTGTGAGAGAAGTTCTTCACAGAAGTTGTTTACCCCTATGTATACCTTGAGAAAGCATTTGTGGGTAGGATCGGTTCCCTAAAGGGGATGTACCCTAAGGACAGGCCTTTTGAGGGGGAACAATCCAAATGTTTGACAGTTGTGCAAACAAGAGACCCTGGATAATCAGTCTAGTTCAGTTCAGGCCTGCAGCTACGAGGGGCTTCTGGGGCCACCACCCCTGACCTCTCATCAAGGCCCCCCAACTTGACTCCCCCTCAAGGCCCCTGCCAGCCCCACCTCTCTCCCCTCCTGCTTGGCCAAGATATCAATTGGATATCTTGCATTCTCAACTTGGATGAGATGGTGGACAGAGAACTAATAGGGTAGCTTGATAGATCAGCTTGATGGTCCTCCAGAATATAGCCCCTTCCCCCACTGGTAAAGACTTGTGACAAAATATCATTCTGAGCAGTGAACTGAAGCCAGAATTGGCCAGGCCTATCAAGAAACAGTTCATGAGCAGCAAGAAGGAAAACCTGGATCCTTTCTGCAACTTTTTGTCACAGAAACTGATTCTACAGAAGATGGTTTTCTGTGATGGTCACATTGCCAGTGCAATTGTTGATTGATTCTCATTTGTAGACTCACTTGGAAGCGAGATTCCCAAAGGCAGGGTAATCTTGTTTAGGGTTACCAGCCCCCAGTTAGAGGTGGGAATACCCTGCCCCCAGGACCCACTCCTGCTCCTGATCAGCTGGCCATCAAAGGGACTTACCAGGAGTAGGAGGGAGGCGTAGGTTACACTGCTGGAAGTATGGTTGCCAGGTCCCTCTGCCATTGTGGCGGGGGACTTGTTCCTCGTGCACACTTTGCACATGCAGTGCAATGATGTCATCCAGAAGTGACATCATCACACCAGGGACGTTGTGCTAGGGACACTCTAGGACTCACGATAAAACTCTATGGTGCCATAGAGTTTTATCGCAATTCCTAGTGTGTCACACTGGAAACACTCTAGGATTTGTGATAAAACTCTATGGTACCATAGAGTTTTTAGTGTAAGTTCTAGAGCGTTCCTGGCATGACATCCCCAGTGCGACAATGTCACTTCTGGGTGTCATTGCGCCGGAGACGGCATACACTGACGAGGCTCTTTGGGAGCGGGGATCCCCATGGTGGCTTGCTCTCTGCTGGTGTGTTGGGGCCCTCCCGGGCAGGGGATCCCCTGGAAGGAGCTTGGCAGCATACATGGAAGTGATGTCATCATGTTGGTGATGCCACTGTGATATTCTGGTATTTGGTCAAAAACTATATAGCAGAAACCATTTTTAGCAGAGTTTTTGCCCAAATACCAGAGTGTCACTGCACTGTCACCATGTGAACATATGAACATATGAAGCTGCCTTATACTGAATCAGACCCTTGGTCCATCAAAGTCAGTATTGTCTACTCAGACTGGCAGCGGCTCTCCAGGGTCTCAAGCTGAGGTTTTTCACACCTATTTGCCTGGACCCTTTTAGTTGGAGATGCCGGGGATTGAACCTGGGACCTTCTGCTTACCAAGCAGATGCTCTACCACTGAGCCACCGTCCCTCCCCTGTGATGACATCCCTTCCAGTACACGCTAGAAATAGGGTTGTGAAGTCCCAGCCAGTGTGATGATGTTACCTGAAAGAGACGTATCATGCCAGGCACATCACACAACGATGCTCTAGAAATTTGGGGAAAGCTCTGTGGTTTCACATGGGGATGCTCTAGCAATTTGAGGAAAACCTCTTTGGCACCATAGAGTTTCCCCCGAAATGTGCCCAGCACAATATGTTACTTCCAGGTGATGCCATCGCACTGTGTGCTGCCGTGCATGATGTAGCTCTTTAGGGGTGGGGATCCCCCCCCCCCCGGAGGACCACTCCGTGTCGGTGGGTTGGGGGGACCAAAACCAGGAGAACTCCCGCCCCTAGCGGGAGCTTGGGAAACCTAACTGGAAATGATGCCACCACATCATCAGTGATGTAGCTCTGCCTCCTTTCTTCTCCTGACAAGTCCCTCCACATAACCCAGCAGTTGCCAGGAGGGCCTGGAAAACATATTCTTATTAGCCATGGTTTCTGTTTCACATGAGATGTAGATTGCACTGCAGCCATGCTATCGCATTCCACCTTTTTATTATTTGGTGCAAACATACTGCTAATCAAGAATAGTGCAATAATATTTTTTTTAAATGTGCATTTGCATAGTGCTGCTCCAGAATACTGCAATACTTGAATCCCTTGGTAATTCTCATTGCTGGAAGGTCCTGGGTATCCAGTTAATTACCAGAAGGCGCAGTGCAGTCATCTACACTGAAAAGATTAATTGGCCTGCTACTGCTTGTGGGAAGGGGAAAGAGAGAGCACTAGGGTTGCCAAGTCCAATTTAAGAAATATCTGGGGACTTTGGGGGTGGAGCCAGGAGACTTTGGGGGTGGAGCCAAGATCAAGGCTGTGACAAACATAATTGAACTCCAAAGGGAGTTCTGGCCATCACATTTAAAGGGACGGCACACCTTTGCAATGCCTTCCTTCCATAGGAAATAATGAAGGATAGGGGCACCTTCTTTTGGGGCTCATAGAATTGGGCCCCCTGGTCCAATTGTTTTGAAACTTGGGGGATATTTTGGGGAGAGGCACTAGATGCTGTACTGAAAATTTGGTGCCTCTACCCCAAAATAGAGCCCCCCCAGAGCCCCAGATACCCGCAGATCAATTCTCCATGATTTTCTATGGGAATAAATCTCCATAGGGAATAACAGAGTGCCCAGCAGACATTTCCCTCCCCTCCCCCCGCTTTCTGACGACCCTGAAGCGAGGGGAGGGCCTCCAAACAGGGGGATCCCCTGCTCCCACCTGGGGATTGGCAACCCTAGAGAGCACTTCAGGAACGTTTCAAATGCTAATCAAGAGAACAAGGGAAAATACTTGCCACTTGTAATGTAGCAATCATACTACAATACTGCTTTGAGCCCCTTCCCCCCAAAAATCTTTTTTGTGTGTGTGTATATGCCAGGGGTCCTCAGACTTTTCATGCTTGTGGGCACCTCTGGAATTCTGACAGCGTGACTGGCTCAGTCATAAAATGGCTGCCATGAAACAGCTGCCTCAGGAGGCAGAACCAACCACAAATGGCAGTCTCAGCTCACCTTCAGTCACACAGTGAACATCTTTGTGCTCTGGTGGCAGTTGTCAAAGCAACATCTTTAAAATCTGTACAGCCAGTCAAATCACCAATGGCTGATCAGAAGTCTTGCTGCTCTCAAGCCCCACCTGGCCGGGCCCACTTTCTAAAAAATTTTGGCAGGCACCCGGGAAGACATTTGGTGGTTTCCATGGTGCCCATGAGTACCATGATGGGAATCCCTGATGTAAGCAATGACACCAAGGCAGTTAACCATAACAATGTAGAAGAAGGGGATGGAGGAAGTGTTTCCTTTCATTCAAGCACAAGGTTTCCCTTTCCTCCTGGACACTTAAAGAAGATTGTCCCCACAATGTTGTGTCAGAGGCGGGACTTTTTTTTGAGCAGCAACGCGCAGGAATGTAGTCCCTGCTGGCTTGGTGTTGAGGGTGTAGCCTAATATGCAAATAAGTTCCTGCTGGGCTTTTTCTACAAAAAAAGCCCTAGCCAGAAGGGACACCCCCCCACCACCACAATTTTTGGACTGTTCATGATTTGTGTTGGAATGGAGATTGACATCTAGGGTTGTCAAGTCCAATTCTAGAAATATCTGGGGACTTTGGGCGTGGAGCAAGGAGACATTGGGGTCGAGCCAGGAGCAAGGGTGTGACAAGCATAATTGAACTCCAAAGGGAGTTTTGGCCATCACATTTCAAGGGACCACTCATCTTTGAAATACCTTCCTTCCATAGGAAATAATGAACGATAGGGGCACCTTCTTTGGGGGCTCATAGAATTGGACCCCCTGGTCCAATCTTTTTGAAACGTAGGGAGTATTTTGGGGAGAGCCACTGGATACTATACTGAAAATTTGGTGCCTCTACCTCAAAAAACAGGGCCCCCAGAGCCCCAGATACCCGTGGATAAATTCTCCATTATTTTCTATGGGAATAAGTCTCCATAGGGAATAATAGAGTTCCCAGCAGACATTTCACTCCCCTCCCCCCGCTTTCTGATTACCCTGAAGCGGGGGGGGGCCTCCAAACAGGGGGATCCCCTGCCCCCACCTGGGGATTGGCAACCCTATTGACATCACATAGAAACAAATTAAAAAGACACAAACAGAGGTGCTGAAATGGTGAAAAACTGACAATTCAGCCAGCCAGAGAGAAACGTTTTGGTTTTCATTATTATTTTTTGGAAATAATTCTACCCTTCTCCCCCCAAAGCCCAGACAGACATTTTGACTGGAACTTCCACTGGCTCTTTATGAATAAACTTCTGCAAGAGAGCCCGTCAAGAAACTGGTGAGCTTTGGAAGGTGAAAATGCATTTGGGATTAAGTACTTTGAGAGATTCCTTACAGCAAACAAGGTTGGAGAGCTTTGAGAGAATGAGAAGCAAGTAATTTTGTGCAGAACTGTAACTGCTAAGATTTCTGTGTTCTGTTTTGTATGTAGGATGGAAGGACAATGTAGCTTGAGTGCCTGAATGCATGCATGGAGCATCACAAAGCAAATGAAAACACTGGGACGATACAGAAAGAGATTAATGTGACAAGGGGAAAGGCGGTGTAATAATTGGAGGATAACCTGTCAATGGGCCTAAAGTTGCAGGGCAAACGGTAGAATGATGTATGTATGGGATTTCTTCCATTTTATACTTACACAAGGGGGCAATGAACCTTACAAATGGAAAGTAGAGTTCCTGCTGATTCTTATAGAGATGTGCTATCACTTCCAGCTTTTGCCGCAAAACAATGTCATTATGGTTGCCAGGCCTTATCCGGCTCCTGCGGGAGGAGCTCCGCCCCCAAAGAACCCCAGCACACTGTGATGTGCCTGATGCAGTGACGTCAACCAAAAGTGATGTTATCATGCTGGGCATGTCATATAGAGTTTTTTTTCAAATACTAAAGCATCTCCCCTGGAACATGCCTGGGATGATAATGTCACTTCCAGGTGACATCATTGCAGCAGGCATGTTGTGGTGCGCTGGTGCTCTTCGGGGGTGGGGCTGTCCCACTGGCCAGTTCCATGGCAGCGAGTTGGAGGCCCCAAAATTGGGGGAACCCCTGCCCCCAGTGGGAGGCTGGGAACCCTAAATGTCATGCTGTTGCTTATTGTCCCTGTCCTCAGTCTCCCGTTCGTTGCCAGGTAGGGTTGCCAATCCCCAGGTGGGGGCAAGGGATCCCCTGGTTTGGACACCCTCCCCCCGCTTCAAGGTCATCAGAAAGTGGGGGGAGGGGAGGGAAATGTCTGCTGGGAACTCTGTTATTCCCTATGGAGATTTATTCCCATAGAAAATCATGGAGAATTGATCTGTGGGTATCTGGGGCTGTGAGGGGGGGGGCTGTTTTTTGGGGTAGAGGCACCAAATTTTTAGTACAGCATCTAGTGCCTCTCCCCCAAAATATCCCTCAAGTTTCAAAACGATTGGACCGGGGGTCCGATTCTATGAGCCCCAAAAGAAGGTACCCCTATCCTTCATGATTTCCTATGGAAGGAAAGAATTGAAAAGGTGTGCCGTCCCTTTAAATGTGATGGCCAGAACTCCCTTTGGATTTCTATTATGCTTGTCACAGCCTTGATCTTGGCTCCACCCCTAATGTCTCCTGGCTCCACCCCCAAAGTCTCCTGGCTCCACCCCCAAAGTCCCCAGATATTTCTTGAACTGGACTTGGCAACTCTATTGCCAAGCTAGGTTAGGGGTGGCAACTCTAGTTCTACTACATGTATACTCCCACTGCTAACATATAAACTGGAGAACGTTTAGGGAAAGAAAAGAATTCATTTGGACAAGGTGGAGTGCACCAAAAAGTTCCGAAATGTTTTAAATTCAGTCTTCCTCAGTTCCCCAGAACTCACCTTGCCAACAGACTTCCTGCTAGACCTAGGGGAAAAAAAATGAAACTAAACATTCCAAGCCATAGAGAATATTATCCATGCCTTAAATATGGAAACACTATTCAAAAGATATTTATGAAGTTACCGTAAACACCCATTTGCATCTGTCCTGGTGGATCATCCTGCATTTGTCTCAAAGCCTCGTAAAGTGCTGCGGCAGCACTGAAGTGTGTGTCTCATCATCTTAAATTAAGTCAGCCTTCCAGAACATCATCTGAAGTCGAAGCCTGTCTCGTTAACACGATATCTTCATTAATAATCAGTTGTTATTAAACAACAACCGATTTAAAATAAGCAAGAGCTTAAGTGCAATTTGATCACGAAGAATTTGGAAGGTTATGTAAAAGGGTTATTATCCTCCCAGCCGGTTGCATTCAAAGCACAGTGCAACTGTGTGCAAAACAAATGACAAAGCATCCAGCACTGCAACCTTAGGCAGTGTTACGCCAAATCTAGTCTAGCCCCATTGAAATCAATGGATTTATAAAATTACGTTGTAAGTATTTTACACCCTTACTGTCAACCGGTTTTTGGAGGAAAACCTCCTTCTTCCAGATTCCAATGACTAGGCCGAGACGTTGTTCAGAGAAACAGTTTTAATTTTCACTTTTGCAAAAGTGGAGAGGGAGGTCAAGTTTGGATGGCTGTCTCCCTCTGGCTAACTCATGGTCAAACCTGAGCATATATAGATCCCCGACGTCATAAATCCCTGCCTCCCTCTGTGGCAAACAGCCAATCAGAGTTCACAGTCTGGCTTCCACGTCCGCTGGCTCAGGTTATGACCATATCAAATACAAACATCCTACAACCATATAAGGTAAACATCCTACAGCATCATTTTCCCTTTGTTTTATTTTATTAAATTCAAAGTTCTAAACCTGATATAACTCTACAACTAATACTTGCCCTAATGCCTATTTGTTAAAATCATACTGATTTGGCTTACTAAGATTCTAAAAATGCCTTTTACTTAATACATTTTAAACTTAACTCATAGTGAATAGAAAGCAATTAAAACAAATCTTCAGCTCTCCTTTCTACGTTGCTATGAGACCAAAAGGAAACGCCTTGCTGCAAGCCTTACTGACAAACACCGGAAATTGCCAGCAGAGAGATAGGTACACAGTTTTAATAAGTCAGAGGAGCGATACTTTGCCGTCTCTGCTAGTTATTCATTTACCATGCTAAATATTGATTCTGCCTTGTTTCTTAGCAAGCCTTAAAATGAATAAAAAGCATTTATATTTATCTAAAATTATATAGAGCTAAAATCTATAAAGAAGCAATAGGCAACATATGTTTAGCAAGCTATTAATAAACTTTTAAGAGGAAACGCTTAACCACAAGTCACAGGAAACTAGCATAAGCCAGATGCTCCTGTGTTTGTGGTTTAGTTTTATAGGCCAGGTGTTATGTTGGTTTTGCTTCATATTTAATTTTCAAATGTCAGGAACAAAAGGTGGGGGCTCTTTGGCTCCTAGTAACTGGAACAAAGCTTTCATAGAAAATGCTTGCAATGGGGGGTTTCTTGTTGCCTCATTGAATGTATGCTTTATATAGAGAAACACAATTGAATAAATGAACATTATCATTATTAATTTCCTAACAATCCCCCCTTTTGTTTTATAAACTCTTCATTTATTCACATTTCCTTCCTTCCGCACTCAAGTGGATTTCCATTTTGCTAGGGGTCTGGTAGCCTTTTCTGAAAAAAAATCACACATTGTCATTAACCAGTACTTAAGAAAACATCTCTGGGAATAATTCTGGCAACCATTGAACAGGTCTGCCCCTGGCCCAAGAGCTGCACCATTTCATTACTCCAGTCCTTGAGCCTGGAACTGATCCGATCATGGATTCCTTAGCTCAACTCGCTGGTTATTATTCAAGGGATTTCTTCTCCCGAGCGTAAAACAATCAGCTCCTGTGGGGCGTCTTGATTGCCTGTGGAATCCTGCTATTTCCGGTAAGCACGGACTCCAGAGGGAGTTGCCTGTGGAACCTCACTACTGCCGGTGAGTGAGGTCCAGAGGTTGGTGCTCAGTCCAGATCCGAGAAAAACTGCACCTGCAAAATTTATCTAGGAAACTTTGATTAAAACTACACAAATAAAACAGCACAAGTTCAAAACAAGTCAAGATAGCATATAATCTTTCATTTTAGAAACTGGGTTTTTCTTCTTTCAGGAGGCACGGCCTTTTGAACAAAACTCTGGACAATCTCGTCAGGCTAAAACTAGCTTTCTGATACAATTTTTGTCACTCAACTCTCCCAGGGATCTTTCCACCTTCTACTAGGAGAGAAACACATTATTTTAAATACCAAACAGCAAACAAAGCGAAGTAAAGTTGCTTCAAAGAGGGTCCCCTCTTTGTGGCATCACATTGGAGTATTTGTAATTGGGACTTTCGAGGTTTAGCAGAGCAGAAGGCGTTACTTCTTCGGCTTTTATGGACTCACATGTGGTTCGGGGTTGGTTCTTCTCCATGGTTGTTTTCCTCTGGGGTCTCCTCAATTACACTAAGTGAGACCTCGATTCCAGCCGTGTGGTTCCACATGTAGGGGTCGAGATCCCCTTCCGTAGCCACTTTCATGACTCTAGGTTCTCGACTCTCACACCAGTAGTTGTCACTCGCCCTTCCTCTTTGGCCTCTTCCTCTCCCTCGGACTTGGGGAGGGGCGTGTGGGCAGGCACGGATCCAATGGCCCCTTCCGTGGCAAAAGCTGCACTCGTCACGTGGTAATGGTGGCCGCCTAGCCCTACCTCGACCCCTCGAGGTCCTCTTCCTTCTTTGGAGGCTTTTCCAGGCTTCTTGAAACTCTAGGGCTTCATTCAACTTTCTAAACGTCTCGAACCGTTTCTTTCCCTTGATCTCGAGATTGTAGGTACCTTCAAAAGTGTTCTTCTCTCCGGGGTCGTATTCGGCTGGAACCACTGCTTCATCGGCTCGTCCCCTACAACCAACTTCAGGGGACCAGCCTCCTTCCGGGTCCTTACTCCAATCAAGGCATCCGTCACTCTGGGCCTCTGATGATGGAGGGGATGATGCCATTCTCTCTTATCTTTCCCGATTGTCTTGTCTAGTACCACTTTCAATAAACTGCACAAGAAGAAACTTATTTAGACAAGTTAGTTGAGCCAAATCTGATGGCTGCAAAAATAGTGGCAGTGAAGGCTAGACCAAGAGACTGGTCATAAGATAAAGGAGGGGAACTGGCCAAGAAGATGTTTTGACTTTCAATGGGGACAAATGCCGGGACCTCAGGGTTGAGCCGCCTCCTGCCAAACTCCAAAGGGGTCAATCCAAACATTTACACAGTCTCGACCGGTCCCTTTTCCTCAAATTGGCAGGAGTCAGTCCACTCTCCTTGGCTGCCAGGCCCACTATAGGATCTACTATATTTCCCAGGTGAACACAGTGATAGCAGGAACCCTTCAGGGACTGTTCTAAGTACCAATGGCCTCCAAACCTTTCCCTTTAATACTCGCTCTAATTCTACACTAAATTGATCTACGCTTCCGTAGAAGTTTATTGCAAAAATGAAAGGGAACAACCCTCAGAGCAACTTTGATTTCCCCATACATTTTCCATACCGTTAGGTAGCAGGGACCAAAGCAACTCCGCAATCCATATCTCAATATCTAATTCCCAAGGGCACCTCAACCAAAGGTGCCTTGTCCAAGAAATACTTATTCAGTAATGATACATCCGGCAATTATATACCCACTCAAACTACACACCCATGTGCAAGTTCAAGTACTGCACGGTCGCCGGATCATCATGACCTAAACAGGACAATTTTATTTCAAACACAAAAGACAAACCCGCCCGCACTTCCCCTTCTCTGAGTGAAGGCAAATTTACTCAATTTCACAGACATATTTCACATTATCTAGAACAGTCTTTACATGACCTTGCTGCTTTTAGCAAAGTGAATCATTTGACTGCTCTGATCTTAATTTCTCCTTTTGCTTCCAGCACAGGCATCTGGCTGGCTACAAAGGAAGTTCTTTTCCAGAGAACATCTGGTACTACTCACTCCAGTGTCATCTAAATAGGCACACGCATTATCTCCTCGCACAAGAAACTGATCATCAAACTCTGTGCCATTTTGCCATTTCCACATTAGGCCTGTCTGTTTGGAGAGGCCAATCCAATGATGCACGGGGCGAGTCAGATTCACTAGAAAATGCATATCTTCCAGCGAATCAATCAGGGCCAACGTGGCATCAAATGTGGAACATTCAGCTTCACTACTATTCCAATCCTTTTCAGTGTTAGACATATAATAACATTTCCCATGATACCCAATCCAGTATTGTGGACAGGCAGTTTTACCAAGAAAAGGGTGTGGCGAGCATGGCCGCGTTTCTTTGGCAGCCATTACAATGATAACAATTATAATTACAAACACAAAGGAGACAACTACAAATTTCTTCTTCCATAATACACTTCGGGATCCTACACTTCGGGATCTTACAGCTGGTGGACGCTGCTTGATATTCCCCATTCTTCCTCAGGAAGCACTTTAAAACATAAATGGGAACATTACACAAAAGAAATATCTTACATTATGTAAAACAGATTTTATGGTCCTGTCAATTGGAAGCCTCTCAGAGGGGATCGTATGGGGGGGGGAACCTGGTAACAATGGCAACCGGCCCCTTCAGATTCTTAGTGGTGGCCCTACCCAGGGAAGCGGTTCCACCGGGAATCCTCCTGGAATAGCAGTTCGATTCTTTATTCTCCAAACCAGTGGGGGGTCGTCCCCAATTTTCCTCAGGAAACACCACCGGGGGCGGCGGGGTCCCAAGTTTTCATCCAATCTCCCCAAGTTTTCATCCAATCTCCTATTTTGACCTTTTACCAACCAAGCGGTCGCCTCTCCTTGCTCCCCTTTCCACAGGGAAACAATGTAGGCATGGTGTCCAGGGGTGCGCCAACAAAGGGTCAGCAAACCTGGAGTGTGGACCCAGGGGGCAACCAACATTTTGAATCTCCGGCGAGGGCTCCAATGAGGCTGGTCCTCCCTCTGGAAGTCCGGTGGGGAATGCATACGGCTATATTAAACCGACAAAGCGACTAAAACAAGAAACAAACAAAAAAACAAAAAAAATAAAGGAGAAAGAGGAGAACATGTGCGGGAGCCTAGGCAATCTCCCTGGAGAGTGGTCATGTACCCGAACTCTCCTATTATAAAAAGAAATCCCTGGAGAGTGGTCATGTACCCGAACTCTCCTATTATAATCAAGTTAACACACAAGACAACTAAAACTTAAAAATAAGGTAGGGTTCACATATACAGGATCCTATTCACTCACTCCTCTGCGGTCCCAGCCCACCATGTTAAAGCAGACGGGAAACGCAGTACTGACAAATCTATTATTGCTCGATATAGAATGTCATATATACATAAGGCACACCAGACAGGTTATATTAGCAAAAACGTCCTGATGCAAATCCCTAAATTTTCAATACCAGAGGTCTAAAATTCTTTTACCAATATTTAGCAGCAATACAGTTATAGCAGCAATATAATGATAGCAACAGTACAATTAATTATGTCATCAAGGGCGTCCCCCAGACTATAATTTTATTATGGTTAACCTGACAGACAAAACAAATTAAACACACAATTTCCCTAAACCTTTTTCGAATGCACCAAGTACCCTAATGTACTGGCTGCATGCGGAACCGACTAAGGTCCGCCGGCAGAAGGGACCAATTCCTTCCCTTCTCCGTCGTCCAAGCACTGTTAGAAAGCCGCAGGCAGAAAGTAATTCTTTACCTTCCCTCATTTATTGGGACCTGCCTCAATGAATCCTCTGTTTCTTTGTCTAAATTTTAAATCCTCTTTTTTTTTTCTTGTTTTTGGGGGTACAATTTTAAGTGTTGTATTTAATTTATTCATCTCTCTCTCCAACTTGCTGGAGGAGTACCTTCTGTGAATCCTCCTCTATGTCCCCCCGTCGCTGCTTTTTCCATTCCCTCCTCTCACCAGGGGCACCGAGTCCCTTCCCACCAGGCCTGTCTGACCCTTTTTCAGATCTCATCGTACCTGGCCGTGCTGATAAGGAGGGGGAGCAGTGGGGATGACATAGAGTAGAGGATCAAGGGTGGATAGACATTCTGTCCTTTACGGGTGTAACTTTCATAGGTTTCTTCTTGTCTAATTGCCTTTAAATGGGGGGGATATCAGTTCTCTTCCCTATGAAGTACACCCATAACAAATGTAAAGTGCCCCCTTGCCCACTGCAGGGCTGGGCTCCTGCTCCTGATGCAGGCAATATCTCTATCATACATCTGGCGGAGTTTCTCAGGAACCCCCACTGGGCTCCTGCTCCTTTGTCTCATACCCTGTAGAGACCCCATCCTAGTGGGAGGTCAGCCTTTCCAAAGGCTGCCTCCGGGAATTTCTGACCCTGGCCATTCCTTTCCAGTGATCTGGGCGTCCCCAACGGAATTCCCACCTACCTTGGTACCTGCCTTTTACCTTTGACGTCTTAGTTTCCATCCCATTCACACGCACACCATTCACACCAACAAACAAGCCTCAATACCCAAAACTAATTTTAATTTTCTCTACCCAATTTTATTTTCTACTCACCGGTTCCACACAGCAGACTCCTCCGGTGGGCTGTTTTCAGCTGAACGTCTCGTTGTGGGTTCTTGGGGAGCAGAGTGCCACGCCTCAAACAGTGAGTTGGCAGCCAAACTCGGCCGGGGATCCCTCCAAAATCACAGGAGAGGAGTGTTCGCCCTGCTCTCCAATGGACCAGAGGCCCAACCCCAAAAGGGGCCTATATTTATCCCACTTCTGACACCAGAAAATTGTCAACCGGTTTTTGGAGGAAAACCTCCTTCTTCCAGATTCCAATGACTAGGCCGAGACGTTGTTCAGAGAAACAGTTTTAATTTTCACTTTTGCAAAAGTGGAGAGGGAGGTCAAGTTTGGATGGCTGTCTCCCTCTGGCTAACTCATGGTCAAACCTGAGCATATATAGATCCCCGACGTCATAAATCCCTGCCTCCCTCTGTGGCAAACAGCCAATCAGAGTTCACAGTCTGGCTTCCACGTCCGCTGGCTCAGGTTATGACCATATCAAATACAAACATCCTACAACCATATAAGGTAAACATCCTACAGCATCATTTTCCCTTTGTTTTATTTTATTAAATTCAAAGTTCTAAACCTGATATAACTCTACAACTAATACTTGCCCTAATGCCTATTTGTTAAAATCATACTGATTTGGCTTACTAAGATTCTAAAAATGCCTTTTACTTAATACATTTTAAACTTAACTCATAGTGAATAGAAAGCAATTAAAACAAATCTTCAGCTCTCCTTTCTACGTTGCTATGAGACCAAAAGGAAACGCCTTGCTGCAAGCCATACTGACAAACACCGGAAATTGCCAGCAGAGAGATAGGTACACAGTTTTAATAAGTCAGAGGAGCGATACTTTGCCGTCTCTGCTAGTTATTCATTTACCATGCTAAATATTGATTCTGCCTTGTTTCTTAGCAAGCCTTAAAATGAATAAAAAGCATTTATATTTATCTAAAATTATATAGAGCTAAAATCTATAAAGAAGCAATAGGCAACATATGTTTAGCAAGCTATTAATAAACTTTTAAGAGGAAACGCTTAACCACAAGTCACAGGAAACTAGCATAAGCCAGATGCTCCTGTGTTTGTGGTTTAGTTTTATAGGCCAGGTGTTATGTTGGTTTTGCTTCATATTTAATTTTCAAATGTCAGGAACAAAAGGTGGGGGCTCTTTGGCTCCTAGTAACTGGAACAAAGCTTTCATAGAAAATGCTTGCAATGGGGGGTTTCTTGTTGCCTCATTGAATGTATGCTTTATATAGAGAAACACAATTGAATAAATGAACATTATCATTATTAATTTCCTAACATTACTGCTGGGGATTGCTGAGTTAAGCCTATGTCAGTTTTGTAATTTCTTTGCCAATTTCTGCTTATGTTGTTTAGTTACTACATCACACATTTTAAAAAGTGTGCAGGCCCTGGCTGGCTCTCATCATGGAAAAGATAGACTATGAACCCAAGTTCTGTTGTTGCCACCTGAAAGCAATTATCACAATCACTTAAACCTGCAGGCCATATCGAAAACTTCTAGCCAGCATAAGAACATAAGAGAAGCCATGTTAGATCAGGCCAGTGGCCCATCCAGTCCAACACTCTGTGTCACACAGTGGCAAATTTATACACACACACACACACACTGTGGCTAATAGCCACTGATGGACCTCTGCTCCATATCCGTTTTAACCTGTCTGCTCAGCAATTTCATTGAATGCCCACGAGTTCTTGTATTGTGAGAAAGGGAGAAAAGTACTTCTTTCTCTACTTTCTCCATCCCATGCATTATCTTGTAAACCTCTATCATGTCACCCCGCAGTCGACGTTTCTCCAAGCTAAAGAGTTCCAAGCCTTTCAACCTTTCTTCATAGGGAAAGTGTTCCAGCCCTTTAATCATTCTAGTTGCCCTTTTCTGGACTTTCTCCAATGCTATAATATCCTTTTTGAGGTGCGGTGACCAAAACTGCACACAGTACTCCAAATGAGACCGCACCATCCATTTATACAGGGGCATTATGATACTGGCTGATTTGTTTTCAATTCCCTTCCTAATAATTCCCAGCATGGCGTTGGCCTTTTTTATTGCAATTGCACACTGTCTTGACATTTTCAGTGAGTTATCTACCACGACCCCAAGATCTCTCTCTTGGTCAGTCTCTGCCAATTCACCCCCCATCAACTTGTATTTTTAGCTGGGATTCTTGGCCCCAATGTGCATTACTTTGCACTTGGCCACACTGAACCTCATCTGCCACGTTGATGCCCACTCACCCAGCCTCAACAGATCCCTTTGGAGTGCCTCACAATCCTCTCTGGTTCTCACCACCCTTGAGAGTGTCTCATAATTCCTCAACAGGAAATCATGCATGCTATGTGTTTACCCTTTGGGGAGGCTATTCCCTTTCTGCCTATTTCAGTCTGTACCCAAACCCTTGCTCATGAGCCTATGGGCAGGTGTGACAAGAAGATTTGCTTATCGCTATGCAGACTCCATGCTCCTCCCTTGATGAGAAGTTCTAGGGGGCAGAGCCCTCTAGTTTTGGTTTTTTTAGCTGAAAGAGCAATGGTTACTTATGTAGGAAAAAAGGAAAAGGAAAGGTCCCCTTTGCAAGCACCAGTCGTTTCTGACTCTGGGGTGACGTTGCTTTCGCATTTTCTTGCAAGACTTTTTACGGGGTGGTTTGCCATTGCCTTCCCCAGTCATCTACACTTTCCCTCCAGCAAGTTGGGTACTCATACCATCATACCAAACCTTTAATGGCATAATAGATTCAGATAAAAATACACAGAATATAAAAATTTAAACATTGGAGATAAAATCAAAATAAAACCGAGCTTACAGATACATTCAAACATGGTCAGAATTAAATTTAAGGATGTCAGCCAGAAATTTTGCCACAGCCTCACTAACCACCCCCTCAGTATCACTCAATAAATAATAACAGGGTGGCAGAATAGACAAATCTGGAGAAAAAGAAAGCTTGCCAAATAAATCTTTACGGAGGTTATGGTAAAAAGAACAATCAAGCAATATATGCTGGATTGAGTCAGGGGTATTCGCTCCACAGGAGCAAAGTCTGTCGGCTAAAGGGACTCGCTGATATCTCCCTTGTAAAACTTTGGAGGAAAACGTGTTTAGTCTGGCCAACATAAATGCCCTGCGATGACTTGGAGTGGTTAGGTCTGATAGATAATTGGGCATTTTGCCACAAAAAGCATAAAGACCTAAGGAAGCTGGAGAGCAAGTATAAGGGAGAGTTGGCCGTAATTTCGTTTCCTCCAATTCCCACAGTCTCAGTTTAATACATCTGAAGATATATGACTCTTCAGAGGTAGAAAAATCATCTACCTCTAACCCCAATTGATTGAGTTTAGACAGAAGCACTGCTGTCCAGGACGAAATATATGGGTCTCTTTTCATACAATCAAGAAGGCTGTTGGGATCTGTTCTAAAATGAATTTTGAGCCAGAATTTAAACACTGCAATCCAGGCTTTTGTCTCCACCAAAGACTGACCCACTTCAGAGCAGAGAGCAAAGTAGGACACACATTTTGGCAAACCAAGAATTTGTCTAAAGAATGAGGCTTGAATGCCCTCCACTTTCCTGGTAAAAGCTGAGATCCATATAGGGATACCATAGAGGATTTGGGCAAGCGTTTTGGCTTTGAATACTTTAATAGCTGCTGGAACTAATTGGTTGCCCCTTGCAAAGAAAAACTGTTTAATTTGAGCAGCTGAACACTTAGCCAAGTTGATGGTGTTGTTACGATGTGAAACCCAGCTTAACTTGTGGTTAAAAGTGATCCCCAAGTATTTAAAATTTTTTGTTTGCTCGATTGTTGAATTGCCAATAAACCATCTCTGTGGGCCCCAGCAATTTGAAAAGACAACTACTTTAGATTTGGTATAATTGATAGTAAGTGAATTACAATTACAGTAGTCATAAAAGGCGTTCAAATACCTTTGCAGGCCCACTCTTGTACAAGAGAGGATGGTAGTGTCATCGGCATAAAGTAATAAGGGGACCGCTCGGCCTGCAAGTTTAGGCGGATGACCATTGATAGGGGTCAAAAATTGTGCCAGGTCAGTTAAAAATAAATTAAAAAGATGTGGGGCCAGCACACAACCTTGTTTTACCCCCTTTAACACTGGGATTTTACTAGTCAAGTCAAGTTGGGTACTCATTTTACCGACCTCAGAAGGATGGAAGGCTGCGTCAACCTCGAGCTGGCTACCTGAAAACCCAGCTTCCACTGGGGATCCAACTCCGGTCATGAGCAGAGTTTAGAACTGCAGTACTGCAGCTTTAACACTCTGTGCCATGGGGCTCTTACTTATGTAACTCCCTGTTAATTACTCTGTTTGTAAATACGCAAGTACACCATAGGTGGAATTAAAGAGGCCTTTTTTGAGTAGGTCTAACCTGAGTAAAACCTTTAGCAGGAGGTTTTTAAAGTTTCTCTCTCTTGGCAGAGAACAGGCAGGGAGGAAGAATTCAGTCAATGGCATTCTAGACTCACCTCAGCTACTTCTTAAGAAATGTTAATAGGTTTAGCTAGAGACAATAGGAGGGTTCAGTCTTCTCCCCCCCCCCCCCACACACCTTCAAGCAGAGAACAGAAACTTGGAGGTGTTATAATACTAGAGAGATTTCAGGAAGGAATTCCTGAAGAATCTCCAAGAAAAGCTTCTCTGACTCTAATCTCTAATTCTCTAATCTGATCAGGGGATGGGGAAAAGAGAGGTGATAAAACTCCTGGAAGCAAGGAGGGAGGGCTTTTTGGTGCTGACTCCATTAGAGCAGACAGAACTCTTAACTGGGGTCTGGAGAAGGTGGCCATTAGCCATGTGCTGGACTGGAGACTTGGATGAAACTCTAAAGAGATCTAAACATCCTAAGACAAGGGTGGCTAAACCGTGCCTCGGTAGCCACTTGCGGCTCTTTCGCACACATTGTGTGTCTCCCAGAGGTCGAGGAGAAACTAGGTGCAGGCTTACTTTCAAATAAGCAAGCTTTGCATCGGGACCTCAGTCAGCTTCTGAGAGCTGAGCAATAGGTAGGAAACTATTTCTGCCATGTGTGAAGCAGGGGAAACAGGCAGCTGTTCTCCTCCACCACAGAGGTCTCCCAAGGGTGCTGGGTAGCGGGAGATACAAAAACCGTTTCCCCACACAGCTTACCTCGGAGTGACGTCCCTCTTCACCGCGCAGCGTCTGCTCGGATTTCCCACCATCTGCTCCGCAGAAGCAGGAAGAGCCGCGGCTTTTGTGTTGCTAACGTAAACTGGGTTTTAGCGATTTACATTTGCGACGCAGAAGCCCCGGCACTTCCTGCTTCTGCGGAGCAGATGGTGGGAAATCCGAGCAGACGCTGCGCGGTGAAGAGGGACGTCACGCCGAGGTAAGCTGTGTGGGAAAACGGTTTTTATATCTCCCGCTACCCAGCACCCTTGGGAGACCTCTGTGGTGGAGGAGAACAGCTGCCTATTTCGCCTGCTTCACACATGGCAGAAATAGTTTCCTACCTATTGCTGAGCCTGAGAACTTGTAAGGGAAGCTGGGAGTCCCGACCTTTCCAGACAGCAAATCTACACCAATGCACTGGAGAAACTGTAAGACTATGCCCAGGAATAGGGTTGCCAATCCCCAGGAGTTTTTAATACTTTTAAAATATATTTATATGCTTTTTAAATATAAAACTGCTTCAGACTTGATCAGGGGATTTGACACAAAAGTCCACATTGACAACCATAAGATACAATTAAATCCTTATAAACAGAGCCCGTAGTAATACAGCATACAAGTAACTAGTCACAATAATATAATAGACACGTTTCGTGTTCCCGCTTCATTAGTAGTACAATATCTTCCACTTGTGCTGTATATTGTAAGGGAGCAAGCCAGTTCCTTTTCCTAGAAGCATGAACAAAGCCTTCCTCTCCATTGCTGGCCACAAAACTGTCCATACATACTGGATACAAGCATTGAGGCTCCATGACGGAACCACCTTGAAAATATAAATAACAAAACTCTAATACAGGTTGTTTATGAACTAATACGGTGCATTTCAAGGACCCAGGGGTGAAACCAAAACTTTATCTCCAAACAATTTAGCTATTACAGGGAACATACACTCTTAAAACTCACCCATTGTTGCAAAACACTTTTCTTTATGGAGCAAGCCACTTATCTAGCTGGTTCCAAACCTTCACTTCTACATATGGCATAATGCTCTCCAGCTGCAAGCTATGCAGCAATGAGACATGAGGAGGCATGTGAGGAGGAAACTGAAAGGAAAGGTACATACAGTCAAAACCCTTGGGGAAGCTTGGATGCTATTTAAAACTATAATCCTAGAAGCTCAGATAAAATACATACCACAAGTTAGGAAAGGCACAAACAGGCATAAGAAAAGGCCTGCGTGGTTAACAAACAAAGTAATGGAAGCTGTAAAAGGTAAGAAGGACTCCTTTAAGCGGTGGAAAACCAGTCCAAGTGAGATTAGTAAAAGGGAACACAGGCTGTGGCAAATCAAATGCAAGACTGTGATCAGGCAGGCAAAAAGGGACTATGAGGAGCATATTGCAAAAAACATAAAGACCAACAATAAAACTTTCTTCAAATATATTAGAAGTAGGAAACCAGCCAGGGAGGCAGTGGGGCCCTTGGATGACCATGGGGTAAAAGGATTACTGAAGGAGGATAGGGAAATGGCTGAGAAGCTAAATGAATTTTTTGCCTCTGTCTTCACTGTGGAAGATGAGAACTTTTTGCCCGCCCCAGAACCACTAATTTTGGAAGGGGTATTGAAAGACCTGAGTCAGATTGAGGTGACAAACGAGGAGGTCCTACAACTGATAGACAAATTAAAAACTAATAAGTCACCGGGTCCGGATGGCATACATCCGAGAGTTCTGAAAGAACTCAAAGTTGAACTTATGGATCTTCTAACAAAAATCTGTAATCTTTCATTGAAATCTGCCTCCGTTCCTGAGGACTGGAAGGTAGCAAATGTCACCCCCATCTTTAAAAAAGGTTCCAGAGGAGACCTGGGAAATTACAGGCCAGTCAGTCTGACTTCAATACCGGGAAAGTTGGTAGAAATCATTATCAAGGACAGAATGAGTAGGCACATTGATGAACACGGGTTATTGAGGAAGACTCAGCATGGGTTCTGCAAGGGAAGATCTTGCCTCACTAACCTGTTACATTTCTTTGAGGGGGTGAACAAACATGTGGACAAAGGAGACCCAATAGATGTTGTTTACCTTGACTTCCAGAAAGCTTTTGATAAAGTTCCTCATCAAAGGCTCCTTAGAAAGCTTGAGAGTCATGGAGTAAAAGGACAGGTCCTCTTGTGGATCAAAAACTGGCTGAGTAATAGGAAGCAGAGAGTGAGTATAAATGGGCAGTCTTCGCAGTGGAGGACGGTAAGCAGTGGGGTGCCGCAGGGCTCGGTACTGGGTCCCATGCTCTTTAACTTGTTCATAAATGATTTAGAGTTGGGAGTGAGCAGTGAAGTGGCCAAGTTTGCGGATGACACTAAATTGTTCAGGGTGGTGAGAACCAGAGAGGATTGTGAGGAACTCCAAAGGGATCTGTTGAGGCTGGGTGAGTGGGTGTCAACGTGGCAGATGCGGTTCAATGTGGCCAAGTGCAAAGTAATGCACATTGAGGCCAAGAATCCCAGCTACAAATACAAGTTGATGGGGTGTGAACTGGCAGAGACTGACCAAGAGAGAGATCTTGGGGTCGTGGTAGATAACTCACTGAAAATGTCAAGACAATGTGCGTTTGCAATAAAAAAGGCCAACGCCATGCTGGGAATTATTAGGAAGGGAATTGAAAACAAATCAGCCAGTATCATAATGCCCCTGTATAAATCGATGGTGCGGTCTCATTTGGAGTACTGTGTGCAGTTCTGGTCACCGCACCTCAAAAAGGATATTATAGCATTGGAGAAAGTCCAGAGAAGGGCAACTAGAATGATTAAAGGGCTGGAGCACTTTCCCTATGAAGAAAGGTTGAAACGCTTGGGACTCTTTAGCTTGGAGAAACGTCGACTGCAGGGTGACATGATAGAGGTTTACAAGATAATGCATGGGATGGAGAAGGTAGAGAAAGAAGTACTTTTCTCCCTTTCTCACAATACAAGAACTCGTGGGCATTCGATGAAATTGCTGAGCAGACAGGTTAAAACGGATAAAAGGAAGTACTTCTTCACCCAAAGGGTGATTAATATGTGGAATTCACTGCCACAGGAGGTGGTGGCGGCCACAAGTATAGCCACCTTCAAGAAGGGTTTAGATAAAAATATGGAGCACAGGTCCATCAGTGGCTATTAGCCACAGTGTATGTGTGTATATAAAATTTTTTGCCACTGTGTGACACAGAGTGTTGGACTTGATGGGCCGTTGGCCTGATCCAACATGGCTTCTCTTATGTTCTTCTCTTATGTTCTTATGAGACCAAATATGTATAAGGAGTAAGTTATTCTTCATTTAAAGCAGGACCCAAGTCTTTCTTATTGCTGGACTCCTGCAACTCTTTTGCGGCTTCTCTTCTAAGGTGCCCCCCAATACTCACGTCTTCCATCACTCAAAGGAAGGCTTCCCAACCCTCCCGCCCTGGCGGGGGACCCCCGAATTTTCAGCCTCCTCCCCCGCTCTTAAAAAATCTGGGGGCGGGGGGAGAGAGAACATACCTGTAGGCATCATGTTGTTTTACAGCTTGGGATCCGTTTTTTAAAATGTGTCCCTTTAAGGCTGCACAGGAAACAGGAATGGCCCCTCCCTTTCTTTTCCTGTGCAGCTTGCTTTCCTTTTCACAGCGAGCAAATTCTGCTGGAAGAAGACCAAGTACAGTAAGTATTTGTGTGTGTGTGTGTGTGTGTGTGAGAGAGGGAGGGTGCAGGGAGGGGGGATTCCCTGGTATGGAGGCCCCCCCCCTTTAGAAAGCGTGGGGGGGAGGGAAATGTCTACTAGGCACTCTATTATTCCCTATGGAGAATGATTCCCATAGAGAATAATAGGGAATTGATCCATGGGTATTGGGGGCTCTGGGGGGGCTATTTTTTGAGGTAGAGGCACCAGATTTTTAGTATAGCAGCTAGTGCCTCTCCCCAAAATACCCCCCAAGTTTCAAAAATATTGGACCAGAGGGTCCAATTCTATGAGCCCCAAAAGATGGTGCCCCTATCCTTAATTATTTCCTATGGAAGAAAGGCATTTAAAAAGGCGTGCTGTCCCTTTAAATGTGATGGCCAGAACTCCCTTGGAGTTCAATTATGCTTGTCACATCCTTGTTCCTGGCTCCACCCCAATGTCTCCTGGCTCCACCCCAAAAGTCTCCTGACTCCGCCCCCAAAGTCCCCAGATTTTTCTTTAATTGGACTTGGCAACCCTACTCAAAGGAAGGCCAGTGGACCCTGTGCCGCTCTGGCTGGCTTCCTCTGCCTCCTCCCTAAGTCACGTCTGCTTCTTCCTCCGGTGCTGGACTCTCCCCCTCTTTCTTCCCTCTCCCCCTTTCAAGCACCTCTGTGCTGCCACTGCCTGCACTCATCCTCCCCTCTCCTTCCGCTGGCTGCTGCAGCCAGTGGCTCCTACGACATGCTGGCTTGGGATGCTTCAGAGTGGCAGTGGAACTTTTCCCAGTGTGGAGCCACAGAGCCAAGACCAGGGCAGGAGAAAGGCAGCCACAGTGCAGCACATAGCCTTCCTGGTGCTCCAAAACCCCAGGGCCCCAGTGCTTCAGTAGTGGTGCAAAGAGGCTTGGAGCTTCCAGTCTGGGAGGAGGAGAAACTCACTGCTGAAAAGGGGAAGTGATGAGTCACCCCCCTTCCTTCCATAGTAAACCCATGTGGGAGTAAGATCTGGGCTGCAGCAGCCTGTATTATGAGGGAGCCCTAAATCCGTGACCTGGAGTTCCCCAAAGAACTTCTGCCCCTGGCAATGTGCCCTCGGCTAGCATGCGGCTTGGCCGGTCCCTGAAACTTGGCATGGATTTACTCCAGAGTAAGCAGCAGCCCCTGCTAGGAATCTAGGCCTGGCTGGTTCTCTTGCTCTTTGCTTCACCTATGCCTAGGGTTGCCAAGTCCAATTCAAGAAATATCTGGGGACTTTGGGGGTGGAGCCAAGATCAAGGCTGTGACAAGCATCATTGAACTCCAAAGGGAGTTCTGGGCATCCCATTTAAAGGGATGGCACACCTTTTCAATGCCTTCCTTCCATAGGAAATCATGAAGGATAGGGGCACCTTCTTTTGGGGCTCATAGAATTGGACCCCCTGGTCCAATCCTTTTGAAACTTGGGGGGTATTTGGGGGAGAGGCACTAGATGCTGTACTGAAAATTTGGTGCCTCTACCCCCAAAAACAGCCGCCCCAGATGCCCGCGGATAAATTCTCCATGATTTTCTAGGGGAATAAATCTCCATAGGGAATAACAGAGTTCCCAGCAGACATTTCCCTCCCCTCCCCCGCTTTCTGACGACCCTGAAGTGGGGGGAGGGTCTCCAAACCAGGGGATCCCCTGCCCCCACCTGGGGATTGGCAACCCTACCTATGCCCCTGGGTTGAGCTGGATCTGGCCCTTCTCCTTCACTTACTTTGCAAGGCTGCAGTGAGGGTTAAACCAAGGGTGGAAACAGCATGAAACTCTGAGGAAGTGTGAAGGGGGCATCAGACATTAGCCTTGCCTAGGGCGTCACATACATAATCTAGGGCCAGCCCTGTGGAGAGAACAATGATGTGAGCAGCTATGGGTCCATATTGGAGAGACCAGTGGGTCAAATGAAGTAAAATAATATAGATGGAGGGGGAGCAGACAAAAGGGGGTTGGTTGGTTGGTGGATGGGAAGGTGAAAAGGAAACAGGAAAGTTGAAGCTATGGGAACTGCCAGGAAGAGAGAAATAGAGTGGGGAGAGGATGCAAGGGGAAATAAGGTGCTTCCTTGCAAATTTGTCCAGTTTCCGCGTGGTCTAAATAGGCCCAGTCTATGTACTGCACAATTGGGCCAGACTTTTCCCTGGGAGAGACTGCTGGGGAAGGAAAGAAGGGAAAGATGAAGATGGGGGGGGGGGGGGGGCAGATAAAATTAGGTTGCCTGATAGGTGGGAAAGGGAGAAGTAAACAGGAAAATAGGAGATACTATGGGGGCTTTCAGAGAAGACAAAGAAGAAATAATTGAGGAGATAACGAGATGCCCCCTGCAAGTCTTTGCAGATACCTCACTTGTTATATTACTGTTTGTTAACATCTGCAAGGGGTGCCCATTCAGATGGAGGTGTCTGCCATGACCCTGCCATTGTTTTGTGGAAACTTACATTTTGTGAATGGCTCTTAGTCGCCCTATAATTCAATCTGTGATTGGGCCTACGATGCCAGTTTTATGATGATAACTGTTACTCTTTCTCAAAATGTCAACAGTGTCTGCAGGTTCAACCGGGATGGGGACCCCTAGCCTAGGGTTGCCAGGTCTGTGTTGGAGAATGCCTGGAGACTTTGTGGGGTGGAGCCAGGGGAGGGTGAGATTTGGGGATGGGAGGGGCCTCAGCGTGGTGCAATGCCATAGAGTCCACCCTTCAAAGCAGCCATTTTCTCCAGGCGAAGAAAACACCTCAAAGCCTCTCCGAGTCACACAAATTAAACAATACCCCTTTTTTTGTTCCCACTTATCTAGTAGTGCTTACAGCAATAACCAAATATAATATAAACAAGCATATTTATACAACACAAAATCCCTCAGGAACCGAAAGCACACGCTGCTCCTACTGTATGATGGATCAATGTCCTATGGAAAAAAATACGGAGCTGTGATACAAGTCCGACAATATCCAAGACCAGTCCAATATTGTTTCGAGGGCAGAGACTTCAGAAGGCTATGAAGACAATTTGTAGGCGTTCCAAGGAGAAATGAGAACAAAGCCATGAAAGTGAGACAAAATTTAAAAGAAGCACCACTCGCCTACTGAATCGACAACAAAGACGATGGTCCCAAGAAGAAGAGTTTCTGCCCTCGAAACAATATTGGACTGTTAAGCTATTAGAAGCTGCAGAAATGGATATCCTGACTACTAGATTAAGAGAGGGGAACATCCAGAGAACCCAGTATATCGATGGGTTAAAGAAAAAGGTGTTGATTTGGAATAACATAATTTATAATTTGACAACCTCGACCGCTCCTCGCGTGAATGGGGAGTTAGCATGATGTTAGTTTGTTGGTATGTTATTAGAGTGTGGTAGGTAACATATTGTTATTATTGTTGTATGTTATTAGGTTAGCATGTTGAACTTTGTATTTGTATTTGATGTTGTGGTTGTTGATTATTTTTTTTGTGTGCTTTTTATTATGTAATAAAACCGTTTCAAACTTCAAAAAAAAATGAAACAATATTGGACTGGTCTTGGATATTGTCGGACTTGTGTCACAGCTCCATATTTTTTCCATAGGACATTGATCCATCATACAGTAGGAGCAGCGTGTGCTTTTGGTTCCGGAGGGATTTTGTGTTGTATAAACATGCTTGTTTATATTACGTTTGGTTATCACTGTAAGCACTGTATTTGTTATCAGGAAACACTGGATAAGTAGGAACAAAAAGGAGTATTATTTAATTTTTGTTACACGGAGAGGCTTGGAGGTGTTTTCTTTCACAGTAACCTCCGTTACTACCCTAGGCTAGCTGGTCTTCAGGACAAAAGGAGATTGAGGAAGAATCGTACTGCTACAGCACCAACCCCAAATCAGACTTTTCCCTGCAGCCACTGTGGCCGGACCTGCCTGTCCCGCATTGGTCTTGTCAGCCACCAGCGAGCCTGCAGCAGACGTGGACTACTGCACCTTTCTTGAATCTTCGTTTGCGAAGTCAAGCCAAGAGAGAGAGAAACCTCCGTGGTCCTGGCTTTGAATGCCACATTTTCTCCAGGGGAGCTGATCTCTACCTGCTGATCAGTTGTAAAAGCAGGAGATCTCCAGGCCCTACCTAGAGGCTGCAGCCATACCCTAGCCCAAGAGGAGTTCCCATTCCACTGAAGTCTGCATCTAAAACCTGCCTCCATTCAGGATGGGGGAGGAAAGACCTTCCTGCCAATACCCTGTTCCCACTGCCACTCAACAGGGGAAATGGGAGGCTAAGGTTGGGGGTGAATCCTAGAATGTCATGTATTGGTGCACTGTTAAGAAGCTTGGGCCTGTCCTGCAAACTCTCTTGCTGGGGTACCAGTTATAGCAGGCAACTCTACTCCATTTTTTAGTTCATTTTGAATAACTGAATAGGAATAAAGCATAAAGTCCCACATCTGGCTGGCTAATTCTATCAGTCCTCCCTGCTTCCCCTGAAAATTGCTGTAAACTGCCAGAAAAGGAACATCTTACTCCTGTATCTTATCCTAGGTGCTTTCACATGGCAACCATTTGCAAGTGGATTTTGCTATTCTTACACAGCAAATATCCAGTTGCGGAGGGTTATTTAGTGTGTGTGAACGAACCCCCCTGAAGGTGTCCATATTTTGTAGCTGGTTATTTCAGAACAAACTGCAATGTACAATTCTTGTTGTGTTTTGGTTAGAGAACATACTAATGAGTAGTATATGCTGCTTTACTTTTCTTTGGGGGTTTGCTGAACAGGTGGCCCACCAGAGGGTCACTATGTATATTTAGTATCTGAAACCTGATCAAGGCCAAATCTGGTTGGTTGGCCTCAAACACATGATAATTTAGAAGCAAATGCATCAGTCTAACGGTGCTCTTGCCCAGCGTTTCTCAGGAGGAAGGACAGTTGGAGAGGCTTTGCTGCTAAGGAAATTTATTAAAATATTCCTGGTAAGCCCATTTTTTTTAAAAGGTATATAATGTATGTATTGGCCAAGCTACATTGTTTAGCCCAGGGCTTTATGACCTGCTGGATTTTTAGTAGAATAAGAACTAATTAACCTTTTTTCCAGTGTTCGTCTATCCTATTCAGTAATATAAAGCGTTGCTGAGCTGGATAAAGTTTTGCTCAAGGGGGATATGGTTCATCTCTGTGACTTGAAAATATATAGCATACAGTCTTGATAGATGCTATTTTTTTTGGGGGGGGGGAAGTTTCTTTAGAACTTTGGCTATGTTTTGTTTATAAGGTAACACAATCGTATTTCACCTGGTTTGATTTTAGTGAATATTGGGAATAAACACATTTATCTTTATACCCCCTCCCCTTCAGCCTATTGGCACTATGAAGAGACAGTATCTAAAGGGCCTATATTTAACTTGTGGTATTGAGCTGCACTTGCCTCAGAAGGAATTGCAGTTTCGCTAGCTAAACAAAACCAGCCAATCGCTCCGAGGTATTAGCTTACATGGCACATACCTTTGAACTAGGAAACAGCTGTTGTAAACCTTCATCTTTTTGCCTGCATTAGAAAGCGAAGCTGCGGCATTCTCTCACGTCGGAATACTGCAGCGGCCCTGACCAACTCATTCCAATGAATGAGTTCTTTGGGTATTTGTTTCACGTGCACACCCAAGCTATGTGCCTTTTGATATTTTTTCCAGGTCTGAGGGGGAAAAAAAAAATTAAAGAATCAGAGAAGCAAGCCAAAGGCGCATCCATAAAGACCAATGGTGGGAAGAGAGAAGTTAACTTCATTAACTTAAGGTCATTTGAAGTAAATTGATGTGATTTTTAAAAAAGTAAATATCTGAAATACCTTCAAACGATGTGTAATTGTAACGGCCATGCAAACCCATCCACAAAAGTCAACCCACGTTTTATTAGGCATCACTCCCACTGATTTTTATGTAAGGCATTCTGACTCACAAAAGGCTGAAAGAGGACACTTTTTTCCAGCCGAGGAATGCCAGCCTCCAGGTAGGACCTAGGGATCCTCTGGAATTACAGCTCATCTTTAGACTACAGAGATCAGTTCCCCTGGACACCAGATCTCCATATGAAGAACATATGAAGCTGCCTTATACTGAATCAGACCTTTGGTCCATCAAAGTCAGTATTGTCTTCTCAGACTGGCAGCGGCTCTCCAGGGTCTCAAGCTGAGGTTTTTCACACCTATTTGCCTGGACCCTTTTTTGGAGATGCCAGGGATTGAACCTGGGACCTTCTGCTTCCCAAGCAGATGCTCTACCACGGAGCCACCGTCCCTCCCCAAGTCTCCAGAAGTCTCCCAGCAACTCTACCCACCTCATCCATCTCCAGTGGCCGGGGGGGGTGGGTCAGGCTATTTCAGCCTCACTTTTTAAAGGTTTCCATGTGGAAATGAATTCTACTCGTCAAAGGTGACCAGATGAGTAGCTGCTTACAAACCTGTATTAAAGCCTGTTTAACCTCACAGCCAAGGGAAATTCTTCTTTACTCCCATCTGTCCACATCCTAAACATTTTGGCAAGCTAATTTGACTTCAGTTCCATTGTCACATCATGTTCCTGTGATACTGGGTTGGCACTACGGTCCGTACACCCCATCCTAGGCACTTAATTGTTCATAGCATTCTGGCTGCAGGCCCAAGGATCAGAACTGCATGTAATATTTCCCCCTGGCAATGATTAATGGAGGGAAATATTGCTGGTGTTATGCTTTATGCTATGAGCCACAGCCAAGGGAGAATACCAATTGTTTGTTTTGTCCTAGAAGTTGCACAAACTTTCAGTACACAAGCAGAGATACTAACAGACGTGCCTCAGGTTTGCAGCTAGAGAGACTGACCTTTTAAAAAACATTTTTCAAAATGGAGTCATGTGTGGTATACAGGGCTCTGTGGTCAGAATATACTTGGTATCGGCATCTAACTTATTTTAAATGTCCCCAGTTGCATTATATAAATAGGAATCATGCATGTCATAATTTACTTTGTTTCCTTTAGCTGAGTATGTGTCCTTGCCTGAGATTCCAAGATATGGAAACCCATACAATGGAACTGTTGTATCTGGCTAACTGACATAAGGAACTGACATAAGGCTTTATATAGGGTGAATTTAATAGGCAATACAAAGTATGTTAAGAAGATGAGTGAGTAAAGCCTACGCATCCATTAAGTGAGATCTTTTCTCAAATGGAAGCCTTTATAAGGTGGAAAGTTGGCACATACATTTTAAAATAGGATAATAAAATGTGGTTTTTTTTCTGCTCAGTTGTCCTTTTCCTTTCAAAAGAGGTTTCAGCTGGTTTAATGCTGATGTGACTTGTTTTTTGGAATTAGTGATGGCAGTGGGAAGCCATATAAATAAAAACATTGGGTTGGAGCCTATATATTTTTTCTACCGATAGTGGCGTTTTTGTCCAGTTTATGGAGTTTCCTTTTCCAGGAAAAAACCACATTTATTAGTGTAAAAATTCCGTAGAATTCAACCCATTATTATGACAGCATATAATCGTACCAGGATGTATGCATTTATATTAATTTGTTGCTAATATTATACTGTTTTGTACTCATATTCTTCATGTTCCATCTGCTTTATGGCCAGTCAGTAGGTGACAGACAGAGATACACTCTGTAAAGATGGCAGAAGAAGAAGAATATGAGGAGGTTGTGGAGGTAAGACCTAATTTTCTTTGTCATTGCTTTTCTGGACTGGAGATGTGCACATTAATTGATTAGTCAGATGGAACATCAGCAAGTAATAGCAAGTAAGGGCTCTTAGGATTCCTGCCTCTACAATTTGAGTGTGTTCGGATTCATTGTCCAGATCAGAGTACTAGTTATAGAAGCTGTTAAGTCATCAGTATGGTTGACCTCAATTGCAGCTGTTGGGTATCCCAACATGGCGCCAGTACAGTGACTTGTGAAAACATATGACAGCGGTTGTGTCCATCGTTCTTTTTGATCCTATTACCATTTTTAAAATCTGGGAAAATCATAGTATTAATGTCACAATTATTTAATATTTATAATGATGAGGATTAATAAATAAGGCTGACGCTGCCTGAATTGCTATAATTTGATTATAGCTGTAAGAAGCAACAGGTTTTAACAAGAGCTTTGGGTGTTTCTTCACACTTTTTTTTTTTTTGCCAATCCCTGCTTATACAGAGCAATTCTGAGCTCCACTCAACACTGTTATATAATCCATTGTAATCAATGTGGTTGCCTTGACAAACGGATTTCACAGTGTCACTTAAAGAGACTAGTGAATATGGCTTTGTCCCAAGACACCCCTATATTTCACAATGCCCCTTTACATGGCAGGAGTCAGTTGTGGGCTAAAGTTCTCTACAGAGTTGAAAGTGTTGTATGAGGGATTTCGCTGTATTCGGCAGTGACATTTCACTTGTTTGGCTTGTAAGAGCACTGTTCTATGCATGCTGTGGGTGGTCAGTGGTGAAATATTTTGGTTTATTACGATGACAAGAGCAGTCCTATATTCCATGTGTCCATAGTTTCCCTGTCATATACATGTAGTATTCATGCCCATTATCTCATCACTGTCTGTTTCTTACTGGTCTAATTATTTCTTTGTATTTCTTGAAATCATTTTGATTTTACTTTAAAGAGTGCCAAGAAGAGTTTTGCTTCAGAAAGATGTCTGACTTTTCCCCTCTCTTTGGAACATTCAGAGCTGGATTTAAAAAAAGTTATAAATAAAATGGCAACAATTGCAGCTAGTATTAGTTTTAAGCCACTTACCCATCTCCAGAAAGAGTAAAAATAAATCTTCATCACTGCTTGCCAGTTCTGCATTACTCTCATACTTTAGCTCTATATGAAACACATTTATGTTCAGTGACCAATGTAGAGTATTGCTGAGCAAAAGGTGATTGGCTCAGTAGGATCGAACATGCTATTTTTGAGAGCATCCTATAGGGAACTCTTAAATAGCCTGGACATTTTATGTCTGGGCTGGTCTATACTGTACCGTGGGTCAAAGACAGAGAACCTGTTTTCTTGGTATAAAGGCCACATTGCGAAGTTTAATTTGGCCAGTAGTCCATACAGAGAGAGACATATATATTCTTTACAAACTCTGGCATGTTCTTGTATGTACACATATGCAGGAAGCATATATCTTCATATATCTGGGAGAGCCAGTTTGGTGTAGTGGTTAAGTGTGCGGACTCTTATCTGGGAGAGCCGGGTTTGATTCCCCACTCCTCCACTTGCACCTGCTAGCATGGCCTTGGGTCAGCCATAGCTCTGGCAGAGGTTGTCCTTGAAAGGGCAGCTGCTGTGAAAGCCCTCTCAGTCCCACCCACCTCACAGGGTGTCTGTTTTGGGGGAGGAAGGTAAAGGAGATTGTGAGCCGCTCTGAGACTCTTCGGAGTGGAGGGCGGGATATAAATCCAATATCTTCATCTACCTCACAGGGTGTCTTTTGTGGGGGAGGAAGGTAAAGGAGATTGTGAGCCGCTCTGAGACTCTTTGGAGTGGAGGGCGGGATATAAATCCAATATCTTCATCTACCTCACAGGGTGTCTGTTGTGGGGGAGGAAGGGAAAGGAGATTGTGAGCCGCTCTGAGACTCTTCAGAGTGAAGGGCGGGATATAAATCCAATATCTTTTTCTTCTTCATTTAGAAATAGGACTTGCACTCTCTTGCTTGCTGGCAGGCCTGTGCAGTTGATCTTTCTTCTCTCTTCCTATTCATGTTTTCTTTTACTCTCTTTTATGCCGCTGCATTCTTAGCCATGTGCATTCTGAGTCAGACACACGTGTGGAAATATTAGTGGAAGACAGTGAAGAAAAAGAGGAGAGAGAGATCTCTCTCTCCCTATGTGCTTTTCACTCAGGCTGGCAGTGGCATATTTAGCCTGGGAAGTAACAGATTTGACTTTTTTGGACAACCTGCTTTGTGAAAGTAGTTGTTGGTGCTGGTAACGGCAGGCCCAAGGGTTATGGTGAATGTGATCGATGGGACCAAGGTGGATTATGGAATGGTCATGTATTGGCCAATCACTGTATTTTTCCGTCCATGCTGTATCTTATGGTGAACTGGAAAAAAGGCAGTTTGTAACACTGTGAGTCTGTGTTTAGGTCTGCCTTTGGCATTCCTACACATCATCTCCCCATAAAATGAGAATAACACTATGCAAAGGAAGTATAAATCATAGTGACGCTAACATTACTTCTAGTAGCGTCAGGGATGCCTCAGGTTTACCAAAGAAGACTGCACAGTAAACAAGGCGGATCATTCTAGACAAACTGAGCAGTAGTTTTTGATGAATAATCATTCTTATGAAGATGAGTGCAGTTGTTTGAAACGGTGAAGTATTTCAGATCTTTGTTGCTACTGCAAGCCCTGTCAAAACATGGACGTTGGGATCAAATCCCATTTGCTACTAATAGTCGTATAGATTATGTCAGAGGGGGAATTCTAGCAGGAGCTCCGTTGCATATTAGGCCATACACCCCTGATGTAGTCAGTCCTCCAAGAGCTTACAAAAAAGAGCCTTGTAAGCTTTTGGAGGATTGGCTACATCAGGGGTGTGTGGCCTAATATGCAAAGGAGCTCCTGCTAGAATTCCATCCCTGGATTATGTTGTGATTAATTTAAAATAAGTTTCCAGAAATAATATTCTAAATTCTTGTGATTCCTTGGCTTTTCCCCCTCAAAGGTATTGGTTTAAAACCCATTTGAGGATGTAGGCTCAGTCAGTGAAATTCAGTGGTACCAATCCAAACTGGTGTATAAATTACACAAATTAGCAATACTTTATGTAGTCCTATAATTGCAGACAAAAATACGTTCCTGTTCAACATTTTTGGCTCCTCTAAATATAATCTTGGATCAAAGATGATCAATTCGATTATTTGGGAGTCCATCTTTCAAGCTTGTTTCCATAGGGGACTGCTGACTAGTTCATTGGAACAAGGATTTCTGCAGAGTAAACTGAGTAGACTTGAAGTAACAGTGTAGAATTTTGGTAGGGTTGCCAAGTCCAATTCAAGAAATATCTGGGGACTTTGGGGGTGGAGCCAGGAGACATTAGGGGCAGAGCCAGGAGCAAGGGTGTGACAAGCATAAGTGAACTCCAAGGGAGTTCTGGCCATCACATTTAAAGGGACAGGACACCTTTTCAATTCCTTCCTTCCATAGGAAATAATGAAGGATAGGGGCACCTTCTTTTCGGGCTCATAGAATTGGACCCCCTGGTCCAAACTTTTTGAAACTTGGGGGGTATTTTGAGGAGAGGCACTAGATGCTATACTGAAAATTTGGTGCCCCTACCCCAAAAAACAGCCCCCCCCAGAGCCCCAGATACCCGCTGATCAATTCTCCATGATTTTCTATGGGAATAAATCTTCATAGAGAATAATAGAGTTCTTAGCAGACATTTCCCTCCCCTCCCCCCGCTTTCTGACGACCCTGAAGCAGGGGGAGGGCCTCCAAACCAGGGGATCCCCTGCCCCCACCTGGGGATTGGCAACCCTAAATTTTGGTCCTACAATTTCAGGATATCCCATGTGCCTTACAGTTTCAGCAGGAAGACTTACATATAGACAAGTTAAATACTACAAGTATTCAAGTCATCCTACAACTGGATTAATTTCTACATCTGTTTTCATTGCCATAAAATTTATTTCTGAATCATTTCTTTAGATACTACTCAATTTGTATCAGTATCGCTTCATTTCATTGTCTGCATCTTTAAAAATGGGTTGTAAAACAAAACTTGAAAGGGAAAAAACCCCAGAAATCACAAATTTGAAAGTTCATTAATTCCAGAAACACATTAATAATATGTATGCTGGTAGCTTTGTCAACAAGCTGAAGTCAGAATAATTGGTGAGATTAAAGTTATGTGATATTTTAGTTATGTAAGGCTGGGCTTAATTCTTCCTTGTCCATTATGTCAGCAACAAAATATCCCAGGACAATTTCCATTGTATGATAAACTTTAGAAGAAATTCACATACAACTATTTTTAGGTGTTGAAATCTTGAGTGTAGGTGTGCTCGATTGTCCTTTAAATGGTTCAAAAAGATGCTGTATTATCATGCAGTCAGCAGCTGGTTTTTCCAGAGAACCACATAAAGAACAACATGGCCACTGGCCAAACTGGCAGGTCCCAGTATGGAATCACCAGTCCCTCATCCAGGCCTCGGATTCAGTGGGAGCTCACAGGAGAACAGCTCCTGAACCTTTCTGAGAGTTCCTCCTCCTCCTTCTGAGAGTTCCACCTCCTTGTCCATTGAATAGTAAGTGTAGCTGCATAACAATCCCTTGATGAGCTCCACCACCTATTTTTCTACAAAATGACCCCTGCCCTCATCCATTTTTAAACTACAGGGCTATCAAGGGCATAGAAGTTTCCAAAGTTTCTGATCATGATGTTAAAATAATGGTTGTTGAAAACTCCTGGAATTTCAGCCAGGCTATGGTGAGTTGCAAGTGTGCGGACTCTTATCTGGAAGAACCGGGTTTGATTCCCCACTCCTCCACTTGCACCTGCTAGCTTGGCCTTGGGTCAGCCATAGCTCTGGCATAGGTTGTCCTTGAAAGGGCAGCTGCTGTGAGAGCCCTCTCCAGCCCCACCCACCTCACAGGGTGTCTGTTGTGGGGGAGGAAGGTAAAGGAGATTGTGAGCCACTCTGAGACTCTTCGGAGTGCAGGGCGTGATATAAATCCAGTATCTTCTTCTTCTTGGAATATTAACATGCCCAGTTGGGGAGTTTTTACTCAACCAGTCCAAAATGCCAAAGGCGAAAAAAACCAAACTCATGCTGTTTACAGTGCATTAAGCGATGACCATACGATTTGGTCTAATGGCTTAAGATATTTATGCATTTGCTTTATGTATATCAACTGATTATCTAACAAGATAAACACAACTCACTACCCATGTATAATGGTTCGCCAGGTGCTTGAAAAGGGATGTGGCTTAAAAGGAGCTTTATGAAGATGTTAATGGCTGTATTTATGGGCATGGACTGTATTCTACTTGGTGTTTCACTCGTTTTGTACAACAGCATACCTGGAAATTATTTACTTAATTAGAAAATGTGTATGCTGCTGAAGGTGGCTCAAAACAATAACAAACTAGCCAATAAAACTATTACAAGACAAGCCTCTAACATTGAAAAGTAAAGGAAGGCGTTTCAAAAGTGAGGTGCTACTACCAACAAAGCCCTGTCTTTGGCCACCGAGTGCCTCATCTTTGCAGGTGGGGGCACAGTGCTCTTCTCGAGGATCGTAGCTGGTGGGAGGACAATAAAGGAGCAGCGAGGAAATGGCCTTTTGTTGGTGTCAAGGCTGCTGGCCCCTTTGCAGGCTGCTGGCCACTTTGCCATTTTCCTTATGTTAAATTTCAAGGGAAAAAACAGCATTGGGACAATTTAAAATAAATGCTGAAGTTCTTAATTCGGTGCAGATATTCCCTAAATTTCCCTAAACGGCTAAATTTCCATGTTGTTTTTGACATCAACTCTTGAGCATAGTGAGAGTCACAAGTAACAAGTAACATTAACAATAACACATAAACCGAAGATTGGTTTTTTCTCTGTCCCCAAGAAGCTTGTGCAAATTAAAACTACAGCAGATGGCCAAGCGTTGTTAGACCTTCCTGGGAAAGAAACTTAATGGTAGTATCTTCTGAAATATCTCATCCTATATTTTTTACCGCCTTGGCTTCCCAAAATATCCTTGCCCCTCAAAAACATGCAATAGTGTACCTGTGGAAGGGGGAAAGGAGGCTAAGGGTAGCCAATCATCGTTTGGGGGCGGGGAATCCCCTGGTTTGGAGATCCTCCCTCTGTTTCAGGTTCATCAGAAAGCAGAGCAGGGATTTGCCAAAGGACCCACATTATGCCCTACGGAGTCTGATTTCCATAGGGTATAATGGAGAATTGATCAGTGGGTATCTGGGGCTTGTTTCCTCTAAGCTGAGTTAGTGTGAGCTAGCTCACAGTTTTTTAGCCTCCAGCTTGCACATTTTTGTCTTAGCTCAGGAAGGATGACCCCAGAGCAAACTAATTTTATGCAGGAGCTCACAACTTTAATGCCAGTAGTTCACAAAGTAGAATTGTTGCTCACAAGACTCCTCAGCTTAGAGGGAATGTTTCTTGGGGCAGCTGCTTTTTGAGGTAGAGGCACCAAATTTTCAGCATAGCATAACGGTGCCTCTCCTCCAACCCATGCTCCAGTTTCAAAAAGATTGGACCAGGGGGTTTAATTCTATGAGCCCCCAAAGAAGGTGCCCCTATTCTCCGTTATTTCCAGTGGAGGGAAGGCATTTAAAAGGAATGTTGTAATATAATGGCCAGAACTCCCTTCAGAGTTCAGTTGTGCTTGTCACAATGTTGCTCCTGGCTCCACCCCCAAAGTCCCCAGATATTTCCTGAGTTAGACCTGGCAACTCTACTGAGTATACATGCATATATTCATGGGCAACTCTACAATATATGCAGCAAATGCACTTCCTGAATCCACAGTTCCCTGGTCTGGGCTCAGAATCAGATCCAAACCCTAGGCAATAGGATACTGGGAATTTCTTCCACACAGCAACAGTTAGTTTATGGGCTGATGCTGCTCTGTCCCTAAAAACCTGCATGTTTTGATGGATTTTGCTGCAATACAACAAATATCCGTAAATCTTACATTTCTGGGCAGGGGAAAAAAGATCTTCAAGAACTTTTCACTGGTGTGATGGAAGACCTATACCTCATTTTTTTTTCTTCAGGCATACTTTTTATTCTTTGACTCAAAGGGAAAATATTTTATTTTGCTGTATGGTCTTGTGAAAAATAACCTCTCCTTTGTTTATAGTACTACATTGAAGAGGAAATCGAAGAGGGAGAACCAATGGAGGTAAAAACCTCTGGTTTTATGTGCAAACCTCTTATTTTGTGAATGTTAAGGCTTACTCAAATTTTAAGTCCGTGTGCACATAAAAACACTAATAGGACTTTTGTTTACTGTGTCGATGTCACTTATTCTTCTGAAAACTGAGTAGCAAAAGACATAAAACAAGAAACATTGCTGGTTGTATCAAGAGTCTTACAGTTAGAAAAATACCTAGATTTTCTTCTTCTTCTGGAGCTGTGGATAGTATTAATTTGAAAAGGGAACTAATTGCATTGTGCTTTTTTACTTACTTGATTGTTCATTTGCTTAGTGCTTTGTAAGCTTTTAGATTAGTTTTTTTTTTAAAAAAACTGTTTGCTTTTCTTTGGATGGATGCAGATGAATAAAATCAATAGCTACTTTCCCATTGGTTTCAGTGGTTGTGCATTGCACAAAAATGTAATTGTGCTTATAAATAAGAGTCAACATGCACATAATTATCCATTCATTATATCATGGAATCCACAGGATGCATTCTTGGTGCCGAATTTCAGACTATTTGGACAAATCATTTTGATTTAAGACAGATATGATGTTCAGGCTATAGAATGCTAAGAAAAGCTTCTCCGTTAACTTTGCAACCACTCCTGAGACGTATATTCGTATTGCTTAGGTATCAGGGTTCCTTATGGCCTTTTAACTGTACCTCTGATCTTGATAACTTCATAGCGATACTTCTGTTTGTAGAGAATACAGTGTATGTCAGGACACCGGAATTACTATATGAAAGCGGTATTTAAAAGAATATGTACTTCACCTGAAGATAAGTACATCATTTTCTCCTGCACCTTTTCATGTCCATGACCATTCACTCTTTCCATTCATTTGTGTGTCCTTCATTTTCAGTCTGACTGCTCTGCTCGTTTTTTGTTGCTTGTTTATAATGGCTTCAGAAAATGGTTATAGAAATCTTGATGAAGCCAATCTTATATTTGTTCCTATTTCAAGTATTTTCAAAGTAAAGCCAATCTTACATTTGTTCCTGTTTCAAGTATTAGCATGATCTATAATCAAAAGGTTGATTCCATGAATAAACTTGATCTGCAGAATCTGAAGAAAATTAGCCAGTCTGTATGAATCTTAATCTTTCCAAAAGTTGATTCCCTTGCCAAGCGATGCAAGAAATTTGTGCTTTATTCACTTAAAAAAAAAAATCCCTTTGGCTAACCTGTTTGGAACCAAGATGCTTCCTTGTGAAGATGAATATCTTTGGATCCCACTAATAATTTCTGCATGGATAGTATTTTTTTTTTTAAAAGCGAATTGCCTCCTCTCAGGACAGGCCTGGGACTGCCACATCCCCCCAGGACTAGCATTTCAGGGGGCATTCTGGGCTACAGCAGGAAAGGGGAGGTGGATAAGTTGCACATCAGTTGAGATTTTCACACACACACACACACACACACACACACTTATACCACCATGTAGGGTTTTCAAGGCAAGAGATGTACAGAGCTGGCTTGCCATTGCCTACCTCTGCATAGTGACCCTGGAGTTCCTTGTTGGTCTCCCATCTGAATATTGACTCAGGCTGACCCTGAACATATGATGCTGCCTTATACTGAATCAGACCCTTGGTCCATCAAAGTCAGTATTGTCTTCTCAGACTGGCAGCGGCTCTCCAGGGTCTCAAGCTGAGGTTTTTCACACCTATTTGCCTGGACTCTTTTTTGGAGATGCCGGGGATTGAACCTGGGACCTTCTGCTTCCCAAGCAGATGCTCTACCACTGAGCCACCATCCCTCCCAAAATCATCTTGAACATATGAACATATGAAGATGCCTTATACTGAATCAGTCCTTTGGTCCATCAAAGTCAGTATTGTCTTCTCAGACTGGCAGCAGCTCTCCAGGGTCTCAAGTTGAGGTTTTTCACACCTATTTGCCTGGACCCTTTTTTGGAGATGCCAGGGATTGAACCTGGGACCTTCTGCTTCCCAAGCAGATGCTTTACCACTGAGCCACCGTCCCTCCCCTGCTTAGCTTCTGAGATCTGATGAGATTGGACTAGCCTGGGTCAGCCAGGTCTCTCCCTCCCTCCCTCTCCCCCTACATACACTTGCTAACCATCGCTATGGCGTTAGAAATACATATAAATACATTTTTAGACTTTAGTTTTTGTGCAAACACTTGGGATCTTAGCATGTTCAAAATGATTGGGATAAGATTCAAAGGTGCCCCTGCAAAAAACTTCTGTCTGTGCAGTTTCTACAGACTTTCCACTTGAACTGTAGCCTTGTGCTATCTTGTAGCTCCCAGGAGCAGTTTTTCGGGTAGCGTGGAGCCAGCTCCCAAAGGCAAGGGCAGGGCGGAAAGGTCAGCTTCCTGGCAGAACTTTGCTCATGAGAGCTAGTTTGGAGTAGTGGTGAAGCGTGCGGACTCTTATCTGGGTAGAACCGGGTTTGATTCCCCACTCCTCCACTTGCACCTGCTGGAATGGCCTTGGGTCAGCCATGGCTCTGGCAGAGGTTGTCCTTGAAAAGGCAGCTGCTGGGAGAGCCCTCTCCAGCCCCACCCACCTCACAGGGTGTCTGTTGTGGGGAAGGAAGGGAAAGGAGATTGTGAGCCGCTCTGAGACTCTTCGGAGTGGAGGGCGGGATATAAATCCAATATCTTCATCTTCTTCATTCCCCTACTTTCAAGTGACTTTTATGAGCTCCTGAAAGATTATGAAATAAAGCGAGCCTCTCATTTTAAAAATGTCCCAGTGTATAATTTGCTTTTTTGCAGGGACTCTGATAATATTCTTAGAGAATGATTCCCTGATGATGCATACTGGTTTACTCAGTAAGATTATGCCAGAAGTAAAATGATATTTATAGATTTTCTACCCTTTGAACCTGTTCCATCACTTATCTACCCTCAAGATTCCATGTAGAATGATGGCCTGACAGACTTGCGAAATCCAACCCTGCTGGTGAACAACCAGAAACCTTTTTTTAGAAAGCAGTCAACCAGGAGTTTCACAGAAGTAAACTGGATGATGTACATCATATTAATATAATAAACAATCAGGGCACTCCATGAATTGAAATTGAGCTTGTTTTTGGACCACAATAGTGTCCTCTTCTGTTCCACTCTGTACCAAATTGTTGCTAAGTCAGGATTGTTTCTATTTTGTTTCTACAAGATTCATCCGAAGAGTTCTCAAGGGAGTGAACCAGAATTCTCACAGTGCCAAGTCTCAGCTGTGCCATGTCTCAGTTGTGATTGCCACAGTTAAATGGATCTTTCGGTCTCTTAAGATAATAAAAATTGCAATATCTCTCCATTGGCAGTTGTATCTGTAGAGCATTGTGCTCATAACAGACATTTTAAGTGAAAATGTATTTTTTAAAAAAATGTAGTACAGACAGACAAAACTAGGTCTGTAAACTGACCCTTAGATAGACCAGCACCACTTCCAGTAAACCCCTGTCTCAGCCTTGAACACCACACAATAGGTATAAGTGGTTGATTTCATTGCGCAATAATGTGAAGTTTGCCCAGATACACCATTTTCAGTCCATATGAGACTCAGTTTGACATATTCCATGATTTATACTTCAGCTTCTGATACCATGTAAATAGCATCCAGAAAGTATAATTCATCCGGTTTATTAAACTCCATCTACAGGCTTCTGGACGGTAAGGGACACAGGAATTATTTGAAACTGGATGAAACCAGTTCTTGTGAATTTCTCTCAAAGCACACAGTTATAAAATAATGCATTGTGGGGAAACTGTGTGAGTTCTCTACATAGACAGTTGTATATGTGAATGGAGTTGTAGTGTATCAAGAAATGTCATGCGACCAGACGGGGGGGGCAACTGGGCAGTCCCAGGAGCCCCAGCGCTGGGAGCCAGTTCCCCGCCTATCTCCAGCTGTGGTGGGAAGTTCAACGGGGCAGGATTGGCCCGACCAACCCAGTAGGCTGTACCCGGGATTGTATATAAGCGGGACCCGGCCCGCGTGTTCACTCTCTAGCTACGTGCTCCCAATAAACCATGTTGCCCTACTCTCGTCTCCGTTTCGAGTACGTTACACTGGCGACGAAGGTGGGATACTAGCCTCAGCGGCTACGACGGAGATCTGGGCAACAAGCGACCGCCGCCGCCATCATGGCCAACCAAGGAGGAATCACCGGCTACCTCGAGCCCTTCGACCCTACAAATCCAGAGGGATGGGAGTCCTACGCGGAGCGGGTCGAGTTCTACCTCCGGGCCAACAAGATCACTGACGCCGGAGCAAAGAGGGACGTTCTCATGAGCGTCTGCGGGCCTGCCACGTTCGAGATCGCCAAGGGTCTCTCGGCACCCGCCCGTCTGGCGGAGAAATCCTATGACGAGATCATCCGACTCCTCACGGGACACTTCTCACCACAGCCCTCGCGGGTGGCTCGCAGGTTCCTGTTCCACAAACGGGACCAGATCGCGGGCGAGTCCGCCGCGGACTACCTGGCGGCCCTCCGCAAACTCGCCGGGAACTGCAACCTCCCCCAACTGGAGGAAGCCCTGGCGGACAGATTCACGTGGGGCCTCCGCGACGAAAGGCTCCAGCAAAAGCTCTTCGCCAAAGAAGAGCTTACCCTCCAGGCTGCCTTCAGCGAGGCGGTGGCGTGGGAACGAACCGCCCGAACGTTTCCCCGGGCCAAGATGGAAGCCGCCCACCACGAAGAGCTGGACCACGACGGCCCCGAGGAGGAGGAAGCCCATCAGCTACGCCGCCCAGCCGGGCCACCCAACAGAGCGACCCAACGCCCCCGAGCGACCGACCGACCACCAGTGTCGGAGAGAGCCCTGGCCACCAAGTGCGCCAGCTGCGGCGGCCCCCACGAGAGGAGAGACTGCCAGTACCGGACCTGGGACTGCAGGAGCTGCGGGAAGACCGGCCACATCGCCAGGGCTTGCCGAGCCAAGCCCAACCGCAGGAAGCCGACCACGTACCACGAGTCCGCGGAGTCCCACGCGATAGACTCTACGTCCCTACAGGTACTGAACTTGCCCCACGATTCCCCCGATAAAATCAAAGTGACGGTCCTTATCGAGGGGAACCCCTGCCAAATGGAGGTGGACTCAGGGTCCTCCATTTCCCTCATAGCGGAGGAAACCCTAAGAGAACTGTGTCCCCGCCAGCGGCTGCAACTTCGGCCGGCAGACTTCATACTCCGGGATTTCCAGAAGAACCCGGTGCAAATTGCAGGGTGGGCGCGGGTACAAGTCGAGCGGGGGTCCTTCCACGGCCCGCTGGACATCCTGGTGGTAAAGCGCCAGCTGGCTACCCTGCTAGGTCTGGCCTGGTTCAAACCCATGGGAATCCGCGTGGAGGGGGTGGGGCAGACCTTAACGCCCCGTGGGTTCGGGGAGATTTGCAAGGAATTCCCCGAGGTATTCGATGGGTCCCTAGGAAGCTACCGGGGGCCGGCCATCTCCCTCCCCCTAGACCCCACAGTCAGGCCGATTCGGCTCAAGGCCAGGAGGGTCCCGTTCGCCTTGAAACCTAAGATTGAGGCAGAGCTAGACCGCCTCACGGCACAAGGCGTCCTTGAGCCGGTGGACTACGCCACTTGGGAAACCCCCATCGTTACCCCCATCAAACCAACCGGGGAGGTGCGGATATGTGCCGATTATAAATGCACCATAAATAAGGCTCTACAGGACAACCCCTATCCGGTGCCGGTAGTGAGCCACGTCCTAGCCGCCCTAGCGGGGGCTAGGATATTCGGGAAGCTAGACCTAGCCCAAGCCTACCAGCAGCTCCCAGTAGACAGCAAGACGGCAGAGGCCCAAACGATCGTGACACACAGAGGGGCCTTCCGCGTAAAGAGGCTGCAGTTTGGGGTGAGCGTCGCTCCGGGGATTTTCCAGAGCATAATGGACTCCCTCCTTAAAGGAATTCCCGGAGTCCAGCCGTTCTTCGATGACGTTTTAGTCGCCGCCCCGGACCCCGAAGAATTTGGCAACCGCCTCCGAGAGGTGCTCCGCCGGTTCCAGACCGCGGGGCTCAAGGTCAAGAGGGAGAAATGTTTGCTGGGGGTTCCACGGGTGGAGTTCCTAGGGTTCGCCGTAGACGCAACTGGAATCCACCCCACGGAAGAAAAGACCCGAGCCATCGTACAAGCCCCGGCCCCCACGAGCAAAGCGGAGCTACAAAGCTTCTTGGGGGTGCTCAACTTTTACCATTCCTTCCTCCCCCACAAGGCTGCCCTCGCGGAGCCCCTTCACCGGCTGCTGGACAAGAAAGCCCCTTGGGTTTGGGGCAAACGACAGGCCGCCGCGTTTCAGGCAGTCAAGGACGTCCTGGTGTCCAATGCGGTGCTCCACCATTTTGACGAGGCCCTCCCCGTCATCCTGGCATGCGATGCGTCGCCGTATGGGGTGGGGGCAGTCCTGGGGCATCAGCTGCCAGATGGGAGGGAGGTACCGGTCGCATACTACTCCCGCACGCTCACCCCAGCCGAGCGCAACTACGCGCAGATCGACAAAGAGGCCTTGGCAATCGTGGCGGGGGTCCGCAAGTTCCATGAGTACCTATATGGGAGACGGTTCACAATTGCCACGGACCACAAGCCCCTTTTAGGTCTACTAGCCCCAGACAGACAGACCCCCCAAATACTCTCACAGCGCGTGTTGAGGTGGAACCAATTCCTCAACTCATACACGTACACACTGGTTCATAGGGCCGGCAAGGCTATGGGTCACGCGGATGCGCTCAGCCGCTTGCCGCTCCCGGAGACGGGTCCGGACCCCGCACCCGCACACCAGGTCATGATGATAGAGAGCCTCCCGGAGCCGCCACTCAGAAACACAAGACACTGGCACGGGTGCTCGACTGGGTGGTGAGGGGGTGGCCAGAGGGAAACATGGGTGAGGAATTCAGGCCTTACAAGGCGAGGAGGGAGGAATTAGCCGCACACAAGGGCTGCATACTATGGGGCAGTAGGGTAGTGATTCCACCCCCGCTCCAAAGGCGTGTTTTAGAATCCCTACACGAGACTCACCCCGGCATAGTGCGAATGAAGGCTCTGGCCAGGAGCTACGTCTGGTGGCCGGGAATGGACGGGGAGATCGAGGGCTGGGTCCGCAGATGCCAGACCTGCCAGGAATCGCGGCCCGAGCCGCCCAGCGCCCCCGTCACTAGGTGGGAGTCCACCCGGAAACCATGGTCGAGACTCCACATCGACTTTGCGGGCCCCTTCCAGGGGCAAACCTTCATCATAATAGTGGACTCCTACACCAAATGGCTGGAGGTCATCCCCGTAGGGTCCCCCTCGTCCACAGCCGCGGTCAGAGCTCTGCGCAGGGTCCTATGCACACACGGCATCCCGGACACCATAGTCTCTGATAACGGGGCCGCCTTCACCTCAGCCGACTTCCAGGCGTTCCTGCAAAGATATCTGATCAGGCACATAAGGTCGGCTCCCTTCCACCCGGCCACCAACGGCCAGGCAGAGCGGATGGTCCGCACAACAAAGGAGGCCCTCGGCCGAATTGTACAGGGGGACTGGGACCACAGGCTGGCCGCGTTCCTCTTCGATAATCGGATCACACCCAACCCGGTCACAGGAGTCAGCCCGGCTGAGCTCCTCATGGGACGCAAACTCATAACCAGGCTGGACCGGCTGCATCCCGACCGAGCTTCAGACACCCGCGGGAGTCCCGAAGTCCGAGACACCGTCCGGGGCTTCTTCGCGGGCGACCCAGTCTACGCCCGAAACTATGCAAGGGGCCCCGATTGGGTGGCGGGGCGGGTGCTGAGGGTAACCGGGTCCCGCCACTACGACATATCGACTGAGGGGGGCCAGGTGCTACGGCGGCACATTGACCAGTTGAGGCGCCGCACTCTCCCGGAGGCACCCGCAGACACAGACGAGGCTATATCCCGCGAGGAGCCAAACGGAGACCGCCTAGAAGACGCGATCCCAACATCCGGGATGCGGGCGCCAGAGGTACCGGGGCCGGCCGAGCCCGAGGGATCCGCAGAACCGAACGGGCCGCCCCCGTCCACTCCAGGACCCCCCGAAGCACCATCCCCGGCGGCCGCGCCACCTCCACCCGAAACCCCCAGACGGTCCACCCGGGAGCGCCGGCCCCCCGCATATTTACAGGACTTTGTACATTAACCAGGGGGGGAAGGGGTGTAGTGTATCAAGAAATGTCATGCGACCAGACGGGGGGGGCAACTGGGCAGTCCCAGGAGCCCCAGCGCCGGGAGCCAGTTCCCCGCCTATCTCCAGCTGTGGCGGGAAGTTCAACGGGGCAGGATTGGCCCGACCAACCCAGTAGGCTGTACCCGGGATTGTATATAAGCGGGACCCGGCCCGCGTGTTCACTCTCTAGCTACGTGCTCCCAATAAACCATGTTGCCCTACTCTCGTCTCCGTTTCGAGTACGTTACAGGAGTTGCTTTTTAAAAAAACATAATGTTCAAAAACTTCCCAACATAGTTTTTGAATAATGTTATATAGAGCTCAGCTGCACTGATTTTGAAAGGCCTAATTTTGAAAGGAGAGCCAGTTTGGTGTAGTGGTTAAGTGTGCGGACTCTTATCTGGGAGAACCAGGTTTGATTCCCCACTCCTCCACTTGCACCTGCTAGCATGGCCTTGGGTCAGCCATAGCTCTGGCAGAGGTTGTCCTTGAAAGGGCAGCTGCTGTGAGAGCCCTCTCCAGCCCCACCCACCTCACAGGGTGTCTGTTGTGGGGGAGGAAGGTAAAGGAGATTGTGAGCCGCTCTGAGACTCTTTGGAGTGGAGGGTGGGATATAAATCCAATATCTTCTTCTTCTAATACACAAATTTATATATACAATAACAAATTATATGTGAAGAGGACACAAAGAGGTCTCATAGTCATTTTGCTAAAATTCCCAGTAACTCTTTTTTCACATTTCTAGACTTATACTGAGGTCATCGAGACGACATACAGCCCTGGATCAACCCAATATTCTACAGTAACCACAAAGCAAACTTCGGGGACAACCCAGAAAGGCACACCTTCAGCTCCAGTAAGAAAAAAGGTTGTACGGACAAAAGTGGACACATCTAAGTTTATGACACCATACCTGAAACACAGTTCGAAAATGCAAAAGCTCTTCAGTGATGTAAGTCAACTATTGTTTGAAGTGTGTTTGTAGTTTCGTGGTTACTTAGGGAATGGCCAATGAATAAATTGCCATTTTTAGAAGTTTTACATTTGTACTGCACATTGGACATTATTTTTGTCTCAATCATGGGGGGAACCAATAGATTTTTAAAAAAGGAATATTTTAATCAACACTATTATTGGTACTAATCCCTTCCTAAAAAACAAATAGCAACCATCTATCCTACAGGGCAAGAGATCCTGCCCATTTGAGAGTACAGAACTCACCAGGAATTAATCCCAGATTCAGTTCAAACAATATTTTAAGCAAGATGGAGGTTACAGTCCCGTCCCCCCCCCCATTATGCTATTGTCTTCTCTGTCTTCCTTCAGAGATGTGTAAAATGGCTAGTACAATTTTAGATCCATATTTTTAAAAGTATCTCCTTTGCCTGTCAAAATAGGGATCTTGGCACTAGAGAGAAGGCCGAATTTCCCAGTCTTTGGCGAGATATCTGTATTGCCTCATGATTCAGTTTAACAATTTAAAATAAAGCTTATAACAGGTAAGAATCAGAATACATTGTCTGGAAAAGGAATCTTTTCCTGGTTTTGGAAGAGTCCCATATTTTCCCTTTTATTATATTCTGAAGAGAAGAGGGGGAGGGTCTCAGGGTCGCCAAAATTGGTTTTCAAATATACTAATCCTCCATGGGGCCAGGAGATGAAGCCAGAAGAACCTGAGCAACTCTTGGAATCTGGAAGGACAGCAATGAATTCTCAGCTACAGGAGATAGGTAGAGCCCGTAATTAGCACTCTATCCATTCAAATGGAATGGACAAGCTATCTTTAACAGATTAGCACCTCTGACCCTACCGGAATAATCTTCTGCAACCAATTATGCACACGTGTATCTCACCACCTTCTCTCCTATGTGTGATCAATTTGGCTTTTAGCTGAATGGATTCCATTTTTTCTTTTAGCAACAATACTCAATTGAAATAGTTACGTACATGCTTTAATTGCAGGAAGATGGCTCACATCGTAACTGGAAGGAAATATGCATATGTGCACAGGAACAATGCAACGCAGAGTTGTATTGTTGAATTCGGTTACACCAAATAATATCAAAACAGTAATAGTTAGTAGTTGATAGAGAAGGCAGAATGTTGATTTCTGCTCCCAGAAGGCAGGACAGGATAAGTCAAGGGAAATCTGGGTTTGTTCCAGTGACAGGAACAAGTGAAAGAAAGAAAGAGAGAAGGGGAGAGGGGGAGAAAGAGAGAGAGAGAGAGAGAGAAAGCAAGCTCAGGAAAGCTTCGATACCCTTGAAAGGGATTCAAAAGTCAGGATGTGTTGGCCATGTCCTTGGCCCATTAAGCACTGTCAGATTACTCTGGAGAATCGGAGCATTCAAGCCTTTACGCTTGACTTCGGCTTCATTGTCATTTTGTACACACCATTCTTTTTTCTCCAGTGTATTATGTGCGTGTATTCTGCACCTACAACCAAAACCTGCAGCTTTTCTTGATTGGGGTGGGAACGTGATGTGGGAGGGGTGACGTCCAAAGGGGTTTTTTTTGTAAATTAGAACAAGGGGGTGCCATTTTAATGATAGGTTTCTGGAGACAGCCAGTGATTCCTCTCCCTGGAATTTGTCCACTAATTGACTTTCAAATATACTAGCCCTCAATAGGGCCAGGAGATGTTTTCAAAGCTTTCCCATCCCAGTGTTTCTTTGCCTGGACATGTAGTGTCTATTTAATTATGTGCTGATGATTCCCCTCCCGCTTTATTTCCTTTGTTTGCCCGCCCCTCTTCTGCTGCTCGCTCCTCCATCTTGCTGCCAGCTTCACTGATTTGAGAGGCTTCTTAGGCACTGCTGCTGCCGCCTAGTGCTCTGGAGAGGTGGTAATGGGAGGAGTGGCAGGGCCCAGCAGAAGCCCACGGAGGACACCCGGAGGTGGCCAACAAGAGAACAGCTGCCAAGGTTCCCAAGCAGAAAACTGCCTTTTCCTTGGGTGACAATATAGATGCAGAGCCCTTAGAAGCTGCAGCTTCCCAGTTAGGCAGGAAAGGGGTGCTGTGGGACTGGAGCTCTTGGGTGGCTCCCGTGAGCGTGGGATGAGGCTCGGCTTTTGCCCCTTTCCTCCCATGTGAGGCGTTCAGAACAGCCCATTTCTTAGCAAGAGGAAGCAGCGGCGGGAGGAGTGAGGCTGCCACAGGAGAACTGCATGGGCGGGGAGAGTAGACTTCCCAACCCTCCCGCCCTGGCGGGGGACCCCAGGATTTCCAGCCTCTTCCCCCGCTCCCCAAAAAAACAGAAGCGGGGGGAGGGGGGGAAACGGCACCAAGGAGCATGGCGAGCCGCCCCATCCCGGAGCAGGCTACGGCGCCGCACCACTACCGCCCCCTCCCCGCCCACCACAGCTGCTCCTCCGAGATGGTCCCAGGCTGAGCCCATCTTGGAGGAGCAGCCACGGCGAGCGGAGAAGAGGCGGCAGCTGCGCAGCGGCGTCGCCCGCTCCGAGACGGGGCGGCTCACCACGCTCCCCGGCGCCGTTTCCCCCCTCCCACCTAGCTCCACCCCAGTGTCTCCTGGCTCCACCCCCAAAGTCTCCTGGCTCCACCCCCAAAGTCCCCAGATATTTCTGGATTTGGACTTGGCAACCCTAGGGGAGAGGCAGGGGGGGGAGGAGCGGGAGCAGCCATTGCAAAGCTCACTTTTCTTTTTACCAAGACGTAGTGAATCTTCTGCTGTGTTATCAGCAACTGTAAAAATTGGAAACACAGTAGCTGATAACGTTGCTTGCTGTAGCCCGAGATGCACATCTTGTCTCTGTCTGTTCTTCTACAAGTGGCATTAGTCTGGTGAAGGTCTCCTTTCACTAGAGTTATGCTGCTTGTTGAAAAAATAAGTAGAACAATGAGGCAACACTATAATCTTAGGCTTGCTTCCAGAGACTGCCAAAATGCCACCCCCCCCCCCCCGCAACATTGCTCACTGAGGCGTTAAAGGGGAAAAAAATGATTCAAAAGCTCTAGCTTGCCTTTTCGATGCCTTCCATTTGCCCATAAATTCTCTTCTATGTAACTGTTACAGTTATGGGAGCAACAGTTCCCCCGCCCCACTATTCATCTTTTCATTCTACAGCCTGCATTGTGGATGTAACGCTTGACCATAGCCATGGTCTGACTGAGAAGTCAAAAACCAGCAATTCAAGATACGATAGCTGACTAATTCATGATTCATTGATTTAGCTGAAAACAGTATTTGAATTCTTAAGGCTAGTGTCAGTGAAAGCCATTCAAAAAACCTGAGACTTCAAGTTATTTAAAAGCATTTGCCTTGGACCCTATCCTTCTTTTCTGTTTAAGAACATAAGAGAAGCCATGTTGGAACAAGCCAATGGCCCATCCAGTCCAACACTCTGTGTCACAGAAGAACATAAGAGAAGCCATGTTGGAACAGGCCAATGGCCCACCCAGTCCAACACTCTGTGTCACACAGTGGCCAAAAATTTTATATATACACACACACTGTGGCTAATAGCCACTGATGGACCTCTGCTCCATATTTTTATCTAACCCCCTCTTGAAGGTGGCTATGCTTGTGGCCGCCACCACCTCCGGTGGCAGTGAATTCCACATGTTAATCACCCTTTGGGTGAAGAAGGACTTCCTTTTATTCATTTTAACCTGGCTGCTCAGCAATTTCATCGAATGCCCACGAGTTCTTGTACTGAGAGAAAGGAAGAAAAGTACTTTTCTCTACTTTCCCCATCCCATGCATAATCTTGTAAACCGCTATCATGTCACCCCGCAGTCGATGTTTCTCCAAGCTAAAGAGTCCCAAGCGTTTCAACCTTTCTTCATAGGGAAAGTGTTCCAGCCCTTTAATCATTCTAGTTGCCCTTTCCTGGACTTTCTCCAATGCTATAATATCCTTTTTGAGGTGCGGTGACCAGAATTGTACACAGTATTCCAAATGAAACCGCACCATCCATTTATACAGGGGCATTATGATACTGGCTGATTTGTTTTCAATTCCCTTCCTAATAATTCCCAGCATGGCGTTGGCCTTTTTTATTGCAAACGCACACTGTCTTGACATTTTTGAGGAAGCCACAGAATAAAGAGAGGGCAATTTTCAGGAATTCTTTCCTCATACTGCATATCCCCATGCTGTTCTTGCGAGCAGACTGACCCCTGGGGACACAGCTTCAGCTGCAGGAAGGGGTGTGTGACTGTGAACATTCCCTTTCATCTAGTGTAACTTTATTTTTGAAAGATAGGATGCGCACTTTCTAGTCTTGTCTGTGATACGTGAGTTGCAGATGTACGTATCATCAGGGAAGTAATGTTCTCAAGCGCTCTAGGGGCTGATTCAGCTTGGGAGCGCAAGGTGGGAGGAAGAGCTTCACTTGCCGTTCCCATGGTCTTTTCCCAAATGGCCTTGCTTCTGCCCTGCTGTGTGGCTGCACATGAACATATGAAGCTGCCTTCTACTGAATCAGACCCTCGGTCCATCAAAGTCGGTATTGTCTACTCAGACTGGCAGCGGCTCTCCAGGGTCTCAAGCTGAGGTTTTTCACGCCTGTTTGCCTGGACCCTTTTTAGTTGGAGATGCCGGGAATTGAACCTGGGACCTTTTGCTTACCAAACAGATACTCTACCACTGAGCCACTATCCCTCCCCACCCTTTTTATATGAACATATGAAGCCGCCTTATACTGAACCAGACCCTTGGTCCATCAAAGCCAGTACTGACCACTCGGACTGGCAGCGGCTCGCCAGGGTCTGAAGCTGAGGTTTTTCACACCTATTTGCCTAGGCCCTTTTTAGTTGGAGATGCTAGGGATTGAACCTGGGACCTTCTGCTTATCAAGCAGGTGCTCTACCACTGAGCCACCGTCCCTGACTATTATACTGACTATTAGACTATTTAGAGTTGCCAGCCTTCAAGGGTGTGGTGGGGCGGGTATGGAGATCTTCTGGAATCACAACTGATCTGCAGACTACAAAGTTCAGTCTGGAGAGAACTGGCTGCTTTGGAAAGTAGGCTCAATGGCATTCTCCCCTCTGTGGTGCCTCCCCTCCCCAAACTCTCCACTCCCCAGGCTTCACCCCCAAATATCTCAGAATTTCCCAACCCAGATCTGGTGACTCTATGACTATAGCACATGGAAGCCATAGCAGGGCAAAGAGGCTTCCCACCCCCCACACACTTCAGCTGAAGCCAGTCCTCCCTCATTTGCCAGACTGGGTCCCTGAGTGCTCACAACCTTTAATTCCTCAATGATATACATTTCTGCAGGTTGGGTTGGGGCATCTCTGTCCCTGCACATGGCAAATGTATCATCTACTGTTGTGTCTTGCATTTCAGTCCCGAAATTACAACACAGCGGACGCTATGGAGGTGACCAGTGGAAGTCCACTGGTCCCCAGATGTAGCTCCGCAAATACGCTCTGCCAATCAAGATCTGTGGCAGGAAGTTTAACTGGCCAGGACTGGACCTGGCCAGACTGAGGGTTGTTCCGGGGTATGTATATAATCGGGACCTGGCCTGCGTTGCCTTGCCTTGTGATGTACTCGCTAATAAAGCATGTTGCCTTCAACATGTCTCGTCATTCAGTACATTACAGTGGCGACGAGGATGGAATTCTAGCCAGGTAACTCCCCAAGCGGGACTTCGCTGACCTGGCCGGAGACGAGGAAGGCACGCATTCGAGGGAGACGGAAGCGCCTGCTGCTGCCATGGCTAACCCAAGTGGGATGATGGGCCACCTTGCAGAGTTCAACCCCGCCAACCCCGATAGGTGGGAGACCTACACGGAGCGGGTCGACTGCTACCTACGAGCGAACATGATTACAGATGACAGCCAAAAGAGAGACATGCTCCTGAGTGTCTGCAGGGAGGCCACATTTGAAATCGCAAAGGGTCTCTCGGTCATGGATCATGGAGAAAACGTACAAGGAGATAGTCCTGATCGGGCATTTCTTGCCCCAGCCTTCCATCATCGCCCGCCGATTCCTCTTCCAAGGGGCGGGAGAGACAGCTGCTGTCTTCCTGGCACGTAGCTATGTATGGTGGCCGGGGATGGATGAGGAGATAGAAGGGGGGGTTCGAAGGTACCAACCCTGCCAAGAGTCCCGACCTGATCCACCCAGTGCCCCTGTCCACCGCTGGGAGTCCAACAGGAGGCCGTGGTCCCGGTTACACCTAGACTTTGCGGGGCCATACCAGGGCCAAATATTCTTTATCTTAGTCGATGCATACACCAAGTGGTTGGAAGTGATTCCCGTGGCTTCAACCTCCACTGTGGCGGCGGTCAGAGCCTTGCGAAGGGTCTTTTGCACACATGGGATTCTCGAGACCCTCGTCACGGACAATGGAACCGCTTTCACCTCCCGGGAATTCCAGGAGTTCTTGAATCGGTATCTCATCCAGCACATTTGGTCCACCCCTTTCCATCCAGCCACCAACGGCCAAGCAGAGCGCATGGTGCGCACCACTAAAGAGGCCCTGGGTCACATTGTACAGCGAGATTGGGATCACCGCCTGGCAGCCTTCCTATTTGATAACAGAATCACCCCCAACCCCGTCACCAGGTTAAGCCCTGCTGAGTTACTAATGGGGAGGAAGTTGATCACGAGGCTAGACAGGTTGCATCCTGACCGGGCTATGGACCTCCGCAGTTCCCCCGAAACCAAAGAAGCTGCTAGGGGATTCTTTCCAGGGGATCCGGTATACGCAAAGAACTTTGCAAGCGGGCCGGAGTGGTTAGCCGCCCGGGTGCTGTGGGTCATCGGGTCCTGCTCCTACGAGGTCTTGTCGGAGGGGGGCCAGATCCTAAGAAGGCATATTGACCAGCTGCACCGTCGCACATTGCCGGAAGAACTGACAGCGATCGGGGGAGCGGGAAGCGTTGGAGTACTAACAGCAACACCCCCGGAAGCTGCCCAGCCTATGCCGGCCGCACCGACTATGCGGGCAGAAGAGCACCACAGCGGAGGGAGCACCCCCCCAGAGAGGAGATTTCGGAACAGCAACAGGCGACGGACAGACCTTTTCTGGCGTCACCCCACCATGAGAAACCAGCTGCCCCCCGCCAGCCATGGCAGCCGCTCCAACTTCCCAAATAACCCCGAGGAGGTCGACCTGGGAACGCAGGGTGCCAGCCTACTTGAAAGACTTTGTGTCTTGAACTAGGGGGGGAGGAGTGTTATGTCTTGCATTTCAGTCCCGAAATTACAACACAGCGGACGCTACGGAGGTGACCAGTGGAAGTTCACTGGTCCCCGGATGTAGATCTGCAAATACGCCCCGCCAATCAAGATCTGTGGCGGGAGGTTTAACTGGCCAGGATTGGACCTGGCCAGACTGAGGGTTGTTCCGGGGTATGTATATAATCGGGACCCGGCCCGCGTTGCCTTGCCTTGTGATGTACTCGCTAATAAAGCATGTTGCCTTCAACACGTCTCGTCACTCAGTACATTACATCTGCTATGATCCTTAATTGTTTGTGGGCACTTGATAAAGTAGCACAGCTGAATCTATGTAGGCATGGACTAGAAAGGCATGGACTTCTATTCCACTGCTCAACAAAGCTGGAAGCCTTCCTTCCGCAGAAGTGGCCCTTCATCTGGTGGAAGGCCTTGTTGAGCAAAAGGCATGATCCTTCAGCTGGATGAAGACTTTGCTGAGCAGAGTGGTTGGATGCAAGCCACTCTTGTGAGACTTCACAATTTCTGTTAAAAAAAATGCCAAACAAAAGCTACCTTCAGGCCCCCAGCCCCTTATTTTTATGTTCTGCAGAAGCTGTCTGTCACTGTTGTAGTAAAATTCTTGCATGAAGTTTAGATTAAGTATTTTCATATAAAAAAATTGTGTGAGTAGATAAGAAGTCTGGGGAAAGATTTCTGAGGATTTTTTTTAAAAAAGAACTTGATCACTATACTTACAGTTAGAATGTTAAATCTTCTGCTGTAATTTCTTTTCCTAGATAAAGTACAAAGAGAAATTTGAGAAGGAGAAAGGAAAGCCATATGCAATCACCACAGATACCCCAGAACTTCGAAGAATCAAGAAAGCCCAGGACCAGCTCAGTGAGGTAAGTGCCCAGTGGTGGAAGTAAATGAGATCTATGGTGTTACGCAGGAAGCCACATCTTATGCTATTTTGATTCTAGCGAGGAAGGCAGGAATCATGCAGATAGTGTTACTGTAAGCCAGTCTGGAGCCTTAGGAGAAATGTCGTGAAGGTCCCTGGGAGAGGAAACTGCAGACTCAACATCAAGCAAGAAATTTTAGGATTGGTATGCAGATACTTCTATGGCCCAAGAACGAAGGAAAAACAGCTGAAAAAATCCACATGCAGCCTCTTCCCTAACAAAGGAGATATGTACACCGAAGCAGTAGTTCTGACTAAATACATTGTTGGACTAAGAACTGCACATAAAGTCTGGATGTAGATTAAATGCTCACCTGCACATTCAGACATGGAGGCATCCTGGGCAATGCCCATTTGCAGTACATCGTTTAAGTGAAAATATGCCTTTCTGTTCGCTTTTCAGTACAGATAGTACAGTACAGATCTCAAACCCATCCATGACTATCTCAGTCTGAGCAAAAGATTTTGCTTAAATTGGCACAGGGGTTCTGATGTCTTGTTTGCTGTTTCAAGAATCTTTGGCTTTCGCAATCAAAGGTAAAATGCAGAATAAAAGCATAAAACTGAAATACAGTATTGGCAAATTATTACCTTATCAAATCTGTGAGAACTTTTCACAGGATGGGTCTCTCAACAAAGGTTGAATTTTATCATGATTCTCACAAGGTATATATTACTAGATTCTCTTCTCAATAAGAACATAAGAGAAGCCATGTTGGATCAGGCCAATGGCCCATCCAGTCCTACACTCTGTGTCACACAGCGGCCAAAAAAATTATATATGTATATACACACTGTGGCTAATAGCCACTGATGGACCTCTGCTCCATATTTTTATCTAACCCCCTCTTGAAGCTTTCTATGCTTGCAGCCGCCACCACCTCCTGTGGCAGTGAATTCCACATGTTAATCACCCTTTGGGTGAAGAAGTACTTTCTTTTATCCATTTTAACCTGACTGCTCAGCAATTTTATTGAATGCACGAGTTCTTGTATTGTGAGAAAGGGAGAAAAGTACTTCTTTCTCTACTTTCTCCATCCCACGCATTATCTTGTAAACCTCTGTCATGTCACCCCGCAGTCGACGTTTCTCCAAGCTAAAGAGCCCCAAGCATTTTAACCTTCACAGGGAAAGTGTTCCAACCCTTTAATCATTCTAGTTGCCCTTTTCTGGACTTTTTCCAATGCTATAATATCCTTTTTGAGGTGCGGCGACCAGAACTGCACACAGTATTCCAAATGAGACCGCACCATCAATTTATTCAGGGGCATTATGATACTGGCTGATTTGTTTTCAATTACCTTCCTAATAATTCTCAACATGGCGTTGGCCTTTTTTATTGCAATTGCACACTATCTTGACATTTTCAGTGAGTTATCTACCACGACCCCAAGATCTCTCTCTTGGTCAGTCTCTGCCAGTTCACACCCCATCAACTTGTATTTGTAGCTAGGATTCTTGGCCCCAACGTGCCTTACTTTGCACTTGGCCACACTGAACCTCATCTGCCACATTGACGCCCACTCACCCAGCCTCAACAGATCCCTTTGGAGTGCCTCACAATCCTCTCTGGTTCTCACCACCCTGAACAATTTAGTGTCATCTGCAAACGTGGCCACTTCACTGCTCACTCCCAACTCCAAATCATTTATGAACAAGTTAATTTAAATTAATCAAGTTATGAACAATATTATATATATGTTTCTGATCAGCAGAATGTTTGTAATTTCCAAGGGGCTTTAAAAAAAAGAAAATGGACAACTTTGGGCTGTGATTCTTATGGGTGATGTTTATGTTATGTGTTACTGTAGGTTAAATATCGCATGGCTGGTGACTTGGCTAAGACTGACTGTCATGTTGATGAAAAGGCAAGAGACATAGAACATGCAAAGAAGGTTTCTCAACAAGTCAGCAAGGTAATTGACACTGGGGAACAGTACACCTGTAAATCAGAGTTGGAACTATTTACCTAAGTGCCTTTTAGAAATAAGTGGGATATAAAGTTTAGTTCAGTTCCTGAACCATGAAATTCTTCATTCTTATGTGAAATTTATTAATATATTTGCACATCTCTCCAGTTGACAAGAGTTATTCAGACTTTTTGTATGCATTAATTTGTAATGTCTGAAAACAGGTTCCCGTCATCTCCCCCAAAGGGAAATGTGTATGCTCCTATGAAGCACAAGCTGACACATTTCCCTATGGCAAAATCCTTCAGATATTATCAAAAAGTATGGGGTGGTTCCAGCATTTCTGATCATGGAAAAAGGAAGGAAGAGTCCCTTTTAGTTAAGAAAAAAAAAAGTCTGAGGATTACAAGATCTGCAACTATGAAATCTGCATGGAATATTGTTGTTATCATTAATATAAGTTATTAAATGTATAGACTGCACTCCCCCGAAGGGCTCAGGATGGTACACATAGGGTTGCCAAGTCCAATTTAAGAAATATCTGGGGACTTTGGGGGTGGAGCCAGGAGACATTGGGGTGGAGCCAAGATCAAGGCTGTGACAAGCATAATTGAACTCCAAAGGGAGTTCTGGCCATCACATTTAAAGGGACGGCACACATTTTCAATACCTTCCTTCCATAGGAAGTAATGAAGGATAGGGGCACCTTCTTTTGGGGCTTATAGAACTGGACCCCCTGATCCAATCGTTTTGAAACTTGAGGGGTATTTTGGGGAGAGGCAGTAGATGCTGTACTGAAAATGTGGTGCCTCTACCTAAAAAAAACAGCTCCCCCAGAACCCCAGATACCCGCGGATCAATTCTCCATGATTTTCTATGGGAATAAATCTCCATAGGGAATAACAGAGTTCCCAGCAGACATTTCCCTCCCCTCCCCCCCCCCCCCCCCGCTTTCTGATGACCCTGAAGCGGGGGGAGGGCCTCCAAACCGGGGGATCCCCTGCCCCCACTTGGGGATTGGCAACCCTAGGTACACAACAGATTAAAATACAAAAAATTAATTTCCATTTACAATAAAATCAGCAGCACTAGTCAATGGAATAAAATTGCACTTCATTCCCTCCCTTGGGCAGATCAGGGGATTGGTTATGGAGGAGGCCCAAATGAGAGCCACAATGTGGACTAGGGTTGCCAATCCCCAGGTGGGGACAGGGGATCCCCCGGTTTGGAGACCCTCCCCCCGCTTCAGGGTCGTCAGAAAGCGGGGGGAGGGGAGGGAAATGTCTGCTGGGAGCTCTATTATTCCCTATGGAGATTTATTCCCATAGAAAATCATGGAGAATTCATCTGCAGGTAACTGGGGCTCTGGGGGGGGGGGCTGTTTTTTGGAGTAGAAGCACCAAATTTTCAGTATAGCATCTAGTGCCTCTCTGCAAAATACCCTCCAAGTTTCAAAACGATTGGACCAGGGAGTCTAATTCTATGAGCCCCAAAAGAAGGTGCCCCTATCTTTCATTATTTCCTATGGAAGGAAGGAATTGAAAAGGTGCGCCGTCCCTTTAAATGTGATGCCAGAACTCCCTTTGGAGTTCAATTATGCTTGTCACAGCCTTGATCTTGGCTCCACCCCTAATGTCTCCTGGCTCCACCCCCAAAGTCTCCTGGCTCTAACCCCAAAGTCCCCAGATATTTCTTGAATTGGACTTGGCAACCCTAATGTGGACCGCCACTGTTCTCAACTGTAGGCCTGGTGGTGCATCTCTATTTTACACGCCCTGCAGAACTAAACTAGGTCCCACAAGGTACAGATGTCACCAGACTGCAGAGGGTTTAGTAAGAAGAGAAATGGGATGACTGAGGGAAAGGCTGGCTAGAAACAAGTCATTAAAATTAACATTGAAATGCAATGCAGAATTACTTTGGTTTAAAGCCTATTTAAATACGTGGTGTCAGACTAGAGTATCTTGGCATAGGGTTGTAAATCACACATGGCTCCTATTCCTCCTGCCAATTTGAAGCTACTCTAAAAGTGCTTCCAAAGAGCCAGTTTGGTGTAGTGGTTAAGTGTGCGGACTCTTATCTGGGAGAACCGGGTTTGATTCCCCACTCCTCCACTTGCACCTGTTAGCATGGCCTTGGGTCAGCCATAGCTCTGGCAGAGGTTGTCCTTGAAAGGGCAGCTGCTGTGAGAGCCCTCTCCAGCCCCACCCACCTCACAGGGTGTCTGTTGTGGGAGAGGAAGGGAAAGGAGATTGTGAGCCGCTCTGAGACTCTTCGGAGTGGAGGGCGGGATAGAAATCCAATATCTTCTTCTTCTTCATCTTCTTCAAATGGAGCAGTTTTCAGGCTTCAAATATACCGAATCACTGCATCTGATACCTGCAAGTCAAATACAGGCCCACAGCAATCACCAAAAAGCTGTCTGGCAGACAGGTGGCTGACATTTAAGACAAGGGATTGGCCTGGGACCCAATCAATACTCTGGGATGATTGGGCAGAAGGCTTCAAGAAACTTTTTACCCTCAGCCCTCATCAATATATCTTTCTGCCCTTCTGGATGTATAGTGAATTTTGAACTCTGTAGCAGTGATGCTATGCTTCCATCTGGATGCTACCTACTGTTAACTGTGAAATAAAAAGAGATATATCAAAAGCCAAGGGTCCAACCTGTCGGGAGTGTGCTTAAATTGGTTGGCTGGATTGAACTATAGATGAACAAAAGTAATAGACAACTCCAATTTTGATTTGTTAGGGGTCATTTCACAATAAAATCTGCTAAACTTGGGCATTTGGTAAATAAAAAAAGAGATGCTTCTATGGAGGTGGAAGATTTCCAGAAATTCTGAAGCCATGGGGGGGGACGCGGGGGGTGGAAGTCCTGAGAAAATAAATTTCATTGAAAATAGAAAGCAGTGTGTTTTTTCACAGAAACACTCATATAACCACAAAAGCAGTAGTCACATATTTAGATATTGTTAAACTTCATCATTAAAAAGAGAAAAGGATTTCACTCATTTCAAAAGAGAAAATATTTAAGAAGGTTTTTTCCCAGTGGCTCTCCAAACACTTCAGTTTTTCTGTTGAAAAATGCGGGGGGGGGGGTGAGGGTGGGGGGTTTGCAAGATCTTTCTCCTGAATGTTTCCAATTTCCCTTTGACCTTCACATTTCTATACTTCCTTGAAGAATAATGTAACCAAATATGTTGGTTCATCTCTCTAGGTATTGTACAAACAAAACTGGGAAGAGAATAAAGAAAAGTACCTGCTTCCTCCTGATGCTCCAGAGTTTGTGCAGGCGATAAAAAATACGGCCTTGTTCAGTAAGGTAAGCCAGGGTCTGTCTGGCAGCCAGCAAGAGAAAAGTGGAATGAAGACATGGGGGGTAGCCATCAGGAAACAGAAATGATGTTACACCTCTCTAGGAAAAACTGGCGTATCTGTGGTAAAACCACAGAGTTTTTGGTGAATCCTAGAGAGGTGTGATGTGAATTCCAGTTTTTCCCAGTACTGTCTCACTGTCATTTATGGCAATTTTAATTAGTTTTTCTTTCTTTCTTTTTCACTGGCCACTGGATTGCCAGAGGAAATCTGTCACCTCCAGCAGGCACACAGCAACCTCTGAGAGCTAGCATGGTGTATTGGTTAAGAGCGGTGGACTCTAATTTGGAGAACCAGGTTGGATTCCCCACTCATTGACATTAAGCCTGCTGTGACCTTGGGCCAGTCATAGTTCTTTTAGAACTCTCTCAGCCCCACCTACCTTACAAGGTGCCTTTTGTGGGGAGAGGGAGATAAAGGTGATTGTAAGACATTTTGAAACTCCTTGTGGTAGAGGAAAATTGTATTATTATAATTAATTCTGTGTTCATCTCACTAAGATTATGCCCTCTACTTAAACATGTATTCCTTTTGCCCTAAGAAACCATACATTGAAGACTGGGAAAATGACAAAACAATGTTCTATCCTTACGATGACAGCCCAGAATTAAGGAGAGTAGCACAGGCCCAAAAGGCCCTCAGTGATGTAAGTACCTCAGCAATGTCATATGTCTGAAAAAAAGGTTCCTGCTTTTTACAGCAATTAAATATGTGACCGGAGCATTTTTGTTCAAACATTTGGTTTTACAGTGCATTAGGATTTGAGTGTATTTAATTTAAACTGAAATCTTAGGATAAATATGTGACTTTCAGTCAGTTCCTGATCCTTAACTAATATCAGAAAAAGAGATCTCATGGCCTTCTGCTAATTTAAATGTTGTAGCTGTCTGTGCCTAATATGTAAAAGGAAAAAAAATACTAGATATCTGGTCTACTTAGAGGCCATAGGTAGATATTGAAAAATCCAACATACCTCAGCTGCATGCTTCTGAAATAGGTTTTGATAATAGCGCTCCCTGTGCATCTTTTTGTCCTGCATGGGGAACAGCCACCCGTGTTCTCCATGTGCCTGTACATCCTTCTCCACCCTCATGTGAACCCGCCCATCACTTGCATGCCATTGTGGCCTCCAGGAGCACTTTGAGGCTGTGCATCAGCAACCCATGCCATCAGGAGTGTAGGTGGCAAAGTGCTTGCAAGTGAATGTTCAGGGGAAGGGCACCCAAGCTGGCAACTGGGCAGGCACACGGGAAGGGGTGTCAACAGTGACCCGCGCCAGAAGCCCCAGACCCTGGCAGCTGCTGCACTTCAGGATTTGCTGATGCTTCCCCAGAGCAAGAAGGAAATTAAAAACAACAACAGCAACCGACCAGAACTTGCATGATTTTTTTTAAAAAAGCCTTCACCTAGCAATTGAACCCAGTAATGCAAAACGCAGGCAAATCTCTGCAGAGAAGGAGTGTCCTCAGATAGGGCACGACCGGTGAAAAAGTCCTGACTGTAATACACAATTGTGTAATTTCTCAAATTGAAGGCCTACAGAGCAGGCAGGGCTTCCACTGGAAATGGGAACTAGTGAGCAGGGTATAGAATTGTCAGGAGTGGGAGGAAGGCTCAGGCAATGTCGCCGGCGAGGTGTCTATGTCACTTCCAGCAAGCACTAGAAGTGATGTCATCATGCTGTGACACTGAAGTGATATTCTGGTATCTGGGCAAAATCTCTGTGGGGAAAAATAGCCTCTACTATAGAGTTTTTGCCCAAATACCAGATGGTTGCTGTGACATTGCTGACATTGTTTGTTTGGGCTGTCAAAGAATTGCTGTAGGATACATGTGTGTATCTGCATGCAAGACACTGAAGTGAGGCAGATAGATGGAACTATTACTTTGGAAGCAATTAGGGTTGCCAATCCCCAGGTGGGGGCAGGGGATCCCCCGGTTTGGAGGCCCTCCCTCCCCCCGCTTCACGGTTGTCAGAAAGCGGGGGGAGGGGAGGGAAATGTCTGCTGTGTTACTCCCTATGGAGATTTATTCCCATAGAAAATCATGGAGAATTGATCCGCGGGTATCTGGGGCTCTGGGGGGGGGCTGTTTTTTGAGGTAGAGGCACCACATTTTCAGTATAGCATCTACTGCCTCTCCCCAAAATTCCCCCCAAGTTTCAAAAGGATTGGACCAGGGGGTCCAATTCTATGAGCCCCAAAAGAAGGTGCCCCTATCCTTCATTATTTCCTATGGAAGGAAGGAATTGAAAAGGTGTGCCATCCCTTTAAATGTGATGGCCAAAACTCCCTTGGAGTTCAATTATGCTTGTCACAGCCTTGATCTTGACTCCACCCCTAATGTCTCCTGCTTCCACCCCCAAAGTCTCCTGGCTCCACCCCCAAAGTCCCCAGATATTTCTTAAATTGGACTTGGCAACCCTAGAAGCAATCAGCAAGGGGTTTGTTCCTCCTTTCAGCAAACATTGTAGGAGATAATAACTAGCACCAGTCCCATTGAAACAAATAAGCCTTAAGAAGTGATACAGCTATGAGGTTGTTACAGTGCATTCCTAGGAACACTTTCCTTTGAGCAACTCTTTTGAATAGACCTGAGTGGGATAATGATCAGACTTGTTTAGGATTGCTCTCTTAGGGTTTGTACAGGCACAAGTCCCATTTTATTTGTGCATACATGCAAGGCTTTTTTTGTAGCAGGAATTCCTTTTCATATTAGACTACACACCCCTGACATAGCCAATCCTAGAGCTTACAGTAGGCGTAGGCCCTATACGAAGAGCCCTGTAAGCTCTTGGAGGATTGGCTACATCAGGGGAGTGTGGCCTAATATGCAAAGGAGTTCCTGCTACAAAAAAAAGCCCTGCATACATATATTCTTTATTTACAATCCAGAGATCAAACAACATTATAACAGAGTCTGCATCTAGTACACACAACATATAGGTGTAAACATTTTTTAAAATTAAAAAACTTCCTATACTTGCTAGGCATTAATAGATTGAGTTATCAGCATCTTTGTGAATAAAGCCTCAGCACAGAACTTCAGGATTGGTTACTTAAAGTAAAGGAAATATATATTCTGGTGAAGTTGACTGCTTTCAAAAAACAAAACAAGAAACTTTAGATAGTTTAGCTTGTTTATGGAACAATTCAAATTATGGAATTGTTAACTGGTAAGTAGATTTATCTGTAATGTTGGTCTTTTTTTTTTTAAGATAGACTCTCCTTTGTGTGTAAGATTAGCTAAATGATGTATTGTATAGTACTGTATTGCATGCTAGACCTACGCTGTTGTTTTATAGGTATTTTATGTTATATATGCTGAAATGTTTAGTATTTCTAAATAAATTATATCAAAAAGCAAAAAAAACCCCCAAACACTTAGCCATTTCAGTGGAGGTCTCATTTAAACGATTTGCATGGAGGAAGGATATGTGAAATGTATCTGATCTACCTAGGAACTTAGAGAGAACAGGGGTGAGGTGTATGGAGCACATGTCCTTGTAGAATTTACAATAGTAACACATGCCATTTTATTCAGTGGTTCATACTCTCAGGCTTGTAGCTGTCTGATAAGGGAAATCCTGGAGTGAAAAAGCGAGTGAGACACTTAACACTGATTTTCCCTGGAAGTGTCAAAATAGATACAAATTACAGATTTTTGAAGACAAAACTATAAAGAAGCTACACAACTTTGAGTTTTATTTAATCACAGTTCCCACTAGCTATGTGTACAGCAGTGTTAAGAGAAAGCAGCTCCAAATATTTTCTTTTTTTAAACAAGCCATTCTTTTTTCTCCCCATTATTTAAGATTGTCTACAAAAAAGGGCATGATGAACGCAAAGCTAAATACACTTCTCTGCCAGACCCACCTGATACGGAGCTCGCCAAGAAAGTAACCAGACAGCTCAGTGATGTGAGTATGCTGTAATGGGTTCTTGGATAAACACCTCCTCCAAGGACCGGGAGCAGCGGAACCTTTCAAGTGCCTTTATGATCTGTAAAAGAAGAGGAAAGTCTCAAGCTTTCTCTGAGGAGAAGCTATGGTTGTCACTTTTGCTGCCTTCTGCAAAAATACTTACATCCAAGGCTTTTTTTTCCTGGAAAAAAGAGGTGCAGGAACTCTCAAGAGGGAAATGAAGGAGAAACACACAGGTGCCCCTCGTGAAGTTTTAAACATTTGTTCAGAATTTTGTTTCCACAAATTGGTTCTGGAACTCCATCCTTCCTTATTCCCCCAGGAAAAAAGGCCTGCTTACATCCATGTCAGTCATGCTGACCTTGCCTTTGTCTCTTTATTTCCTGTCATTCATACAAGCATAAAACCTCCCTATAGCTTGTTTCATTCAGTTTTGTCCGAGGATGGCCCAGACATAGCGTTGGAACCAGATTAAGTTTTCTGTCTGTGGAATGGAATCTTCTCGTCTTCCTCCTCCACTGATCTCAACAAAGAGCACATGTCCTTGGGGGAGAGAGGGCCCTGAGGCAAAACATGGGAAGGGGGGCGGGATTGGTGCAAGTTGCTGGTTTAGTCTGCATCAACCCATAAGCTTATGGTACATTTTATTTGAAATGTGTTGTCCAGGAGATATCCAGCCTTTGCTAATCTTGACTCCACAGCGGGCTATACCTGCCCCTCTGTTGCTTTTGTTCTTTCCTCTTTTGTCATTCTGCTTCTACTAGGACTGCAGAGCTTAGCTGATAACTAGGTTAGATTAATTTTTTTTAAAGCTTCTGATCCAGTCAAGAGATGCTGCTAGTTAAATTATTTTTTTAATGCAAGAACCGGAAAGGGCAGATGACGACTTGGAAGTAGCATTCCCTTCTCCCACAGAAGCGAAAGCCATGTCTGTAAGTGCATTCAAGAAAATGAGATTTTTAAAAAGTGATTTTACCTGTATGCAAATGTATACAGATGGATTTGATTAATTGCTTAAACCAGATCGAATTAATGAGGTAAGATTTCTTTAAATGGATAGCAGCCCTATGTTATATGATGTAAGTTAAGGACTTTCGAGGTGGCCTTTATGCAGGCTGCTAAGTGCGTGTATGCACATTCGGTCGGCAGATTTCTTGTTTAAGGCACAGTAATTCAAATGGAATAAAAGTGGAATAAATGTTCCCCTCTGTATTTCAGTTCTCCCCCCCCCCTCCCATTTCCCTGCCTAAGAACACTTTCCATGTTCTTGGCACCTTCAGTGACAGGGCAAACAGGAAGGCTATATCTGAATTGAACTAATGGCACCAACCGCTGAATTCCATAGCCATGAAGCATGACTAATAAAGCTGATATTCGAGCATAATTGAAGTAACTGAGTGCCAAGGAGCGAGAGAAGAGGAATGAAATCTAGGGAGCTCAATATTATGCTACATTAATACATCCATGTCTTTTGTAGTTAAGCAATTAGTAAATTTATACTCAGAACTGGAGTTAACTGTGATTGAAAAGGGATGGTTGTATGACCCTTTGATTTGCACCTAATTGTCCAGGAAGAGACACATTTATCAACTTCCTTAGTGCAAAGTCTTTAATGTAGGTCACCTGGTTTCATTACGCCCCTCAATTTTCCTGTCCAGGGCAAGCAAATGATGCACAGACAGGGAAAAGATTAACCAATCAAAGGACAAAAAAGTTAGGGAATTATCTGAAGGCCAGTGGCAGAAGGACTACAGACCAAAGAAGATGTTTGAATGACAGAGGACTTTTTTGAATACCCCCTTTACACATCAGCATCCCCATTGGTCCAGAGCTCTCAAATGTCTTTGAAGTCATTTGTTCATGATGGATGCCGTATTATTACCCTGTCACACAACTAATAATAAGTCTGTATTGTGACTGTTTATCTCAAATTTAATACAGGAAATTTAGAATGTAATTCCATTTTAGCATAAGAATTGTGTTGGGACATAATATGTCTTCAAATTGCGTGCTTATCACCTCCTACTCATACTGAGAATTAAAGAACTTCTGCAACAATTAAACTTTACTCAAACATTCATGGAAATTGAAGGGAAGAGACTGTGAAAACAATTCAGCAGCTTGATAGCAGCGCTATCAAAAGGATATATTCACAAGACCAGATACTGGCTTAGAACCTGAGAAAAATTTCCACTCTTGGAAGAGAGAAGAAGAAGATATTGGATTATAGCCCACCCTCCACTCCGAAGAGTCTCAGAGTGGCTCACAATCTCCTTTACCTTCCTCCCCCACAACAGACACCCTGTGAGGTGGGTGGGGCTGGAGAGGGCTCTCACAGCAGTTGCCCTTTCAAGGACAACCTCTGCCAGAGCTATGGCTGACCCAAGGCCATGCTAGCAGGTGCAAATGGAGGAGTGGGGAATCAAACCTGGTTCTCCCAGAAAAGAGTCCGCACACTTAACCACTACACCAAACTGGCTCTCCAGTTTGATTTCACCAACTCGCTCTTAGGGTTCTCAATCCCCTGTTGGGGCAGGGAATCCCCCGGGTTGAAATCCCTCTCCCCACTTCAAGGCTATCAGAAAGCAAGAGAGGGATAGCGGCTGGACACTGCATTATATCCCATGGAGACCAGTCCCCATAGGGTATAATGGAGAATCACTGTTGGTATCTGGGGCTCTGGGGGGACTGGTTTTTTAGGTACAGACACCAAATTTTCAGCATAGCTGCTGGTGCTTCTCTCCCCCCAATTTTAAAAAGATTGGACCATGAAGTCCAATTCTATGAGCCCCAAAAGGAGGTGCCCCATCCTCCATTATTTCTAATGGAGGGAAAGCATTTAAAAAGAATGTGATCCCTTTTAATGCAGCAGCAGCTCACCTGGAACTCGCTTTGGAGTTCCCTCTCCCAGAGACTCCCTCCCCTCTCCTGGAATCTCCTGGTAAGTCCCCACACACTTGTTGGCCTTATCTGCTGTTATGGGAGCAGGTTCCTGTTTACTAGAAGCAGTATTTCAGGGGACATTTGGGGCTCCAGTGAGAGGGGGGGAAAGTGAAGAAGTCCCATTTTATTGGAAAACGTTATTAGCTGAGAATTTTCTTGGGACCCAAACCTTGCCCTTGTACTTTAACTGGTTATCTGAATCTTCCTCTATATTTTTTTTGCTGTAGCTTAAATATCATGAAGACTATAATAAGAAGATCAAAGGCAAGTGGAGTCAGACTCCTTGCTATGATGTCGCCGTCGCCAGGATGAACGCTGACAACTTTAGTGCGGTAAATGAACCAAACGGCTACCCAGTTGTGCTTTCATGATTGCATTTCTGTTTGCATCCTCAGCCTGCATTGGTTTTCTTTCTGTTTAAGTTACATCAGTTCTACTTTTGTCGTTTACAGAGGAAATACCAGGAAGACTGGGAGAATAAGAAAGACCAAATCTACTTTATGCAAACAGAAACCCCAGAATATGCGGTTAATAAAAGGGCTGGGATAACTGCAAGTAAGGTATGCTGAGAGTGCTAGCTGTCTATTTAGACAGGATCCAGGCTGGAAAGCATTAAGACTTTCATATTGGGAGGCCGGCCTCCAGGGGGGACCTGGGGATCCCCTGGAACTACGGCTGATTTTCGGACTACAGAAATCAATTCCTTTGGAGAAAATGGATACTTTATGAGGTCTCTTTTCTTCCCAAACTTCACCATCAATCTCCAGGAGTTTCCCAGTCCTACCCTTCATCCCCCACTGGTAGCCAGGGTGGACTTGGCAACCCCAACATTGTAATAGCTGTCTCCTGTCATTCCTGCTCCAGAAATGAAATTAATGTCCTTTTTCAGCTGATTTCAAGTAGGAGAGGTTGACTCTGGGAATATGCCACAGAATATGCTATAGGGTGTTCTGGTGGTTCTGGAATTGTGTGAAAGGGTATTCGGAGGGTGCGTGCTGTCAAAGTGTGCAGAGAGAAGCCCAGACTGAAATGCTGTTTGGGGTAATGGGGGCAATACTTCTTTACTTAACAATGGAATTAAGTACAACAGGACATACTAACGGCCATGAGCAAATTGTGACTTTAAAAGGAAATTAGATAGGTCCATGGAGGGCAGTTGCATTGGTGACTGCTAACCATAGCAATGAAAGGGAATCTCAACATTCAGAGGCAACAAGCCTTTAAATGTCAGTGCTAGGAAGCAACACAAGGGAATGGTCTTGCCTTCTGTTTCCCGGTTGCTTCTCTTCTGGGGCATCTGGGGCAAAGTGCTGGACTAGATGGCCAGCTGCTCTGATCCAGCTGGGTTTGTCCTATGTTGTCATCCATTGCGATGTGCCTTTTGAATAGCGTTGCCTCGGGTGGCCACATTGACCCTTTGCTGAGCATGAGGGAGCAGGTAATTAGATCATCTCGTGGCTTTTAGCTTCGCTGAAGTCGTATACAGTACTCCACATGTTCCCCAGAGAGCAGTGAGATCCAGCTCCCAAAGTCTTTTAAAAATCCCTGGACCAAAGGAGGCCAAACTGAAAGTAACGAGGGAGCAGGCCTTCTCGGTAATGGCTCCCCACTGGTGGAATCGGCTACCGGAGGAGGTGCGAGCCCTGCGGGACTTTAACCAGTTCCGCAGGGCTTGCAAAACCACCCTCTTTTAACAAGCCTATAAGGAACCCTGAAAGTGACATCTGGCCATCTGGATACACACCTTATTGAATGTAGCACCTTTAATTGGCTGCCAATCGTATACCGGATCCAGTACAAAGTGCTGGTCATAACCTTTAAAGCCCTATATGGCCAAGGACCGACCTACCTGAGGGACCGTCTCTCCCCATATGAGCCCCAGAGAGCACTGAGGTCAGTGGGGAAAAGCAGACTGAATATCCCTGGGCCAAAAGAAGTTAAACTTCAAAGCACCTGCACTCGGGCCTTTTCCGTTGCGGCCCCACAACTCTGGAACCAACTCCCAGAGGAGGTGCGGGCCCTGCGGAACTTAGACCAGTTCCGCAGGGCCTGCAAGACCGCCCTCTTCAAACAGGCGTTCACCAATAACTGAATTAATGTTTACCGCCAGATTAATAACGTTTACCGCCAGTGTTAATTTAGGAATGTTTTAATTAATTATTGACTATTGACTGGTTTTAATGTGAATTTTAATGTGAATTTAATGTTTTTATTATTGTATTGTTTACTTGAAATGCTGTTAGCCGCCCTGAGCCTGCTTCGGCGGGGGAGGGCGGGATATAAATAAAATTTTACAGTACATTACATTACATTTATTGTAGTTTTTTAAAAAAATTATGCAACTGTTTTAATTGTATTTATTCTGTATCTTATATTGACTTGTATAATAATCATGGTACATCCCATGTCTTGTTAGCCGCCCTGAGCCTGCTTCGGCGGGGAGGGCGGGATATAAATAAAATTTATTATTATTATTATTATTATTATTATTATTATTATTATTATTATTATTATTATTATTAGATATGTGATGTTCTCTCACAGTGTGTGCCCCTTAGTGTATTTCTCAGATCGGTATCACATTGTTTTAATGTTCATAGGTACAACAAACACGATCTGCTTGCACCACATGAAATGATCGCAAGCAGTTGCTTCTATCTGGCAAAAAAATTGCTAACAATTATCCATAAGTGGCACTAGATTCCCTAAATGTTTCGGTTGCAGTTTTTTTTCCTGATTGAAGAGACGGAAATTCCTAAGTGCTTCAAACATATTTTAATTAAATTAGAATATAAACAATCTGTGTTTTTTTTTTTTAAAGTCTGAATTCAGCTTGGAAGATAATCTCTGCCGTAAAAACCTACCAGACGGTTGAGGCAATTAAAGTGCAGAAGTTTAGAAATGTGATTTTGTAAAAATGACCTTTTGTTTCTATAGGTGAAATACAGAGAAGATTATGAAAAAGCTAAAGCTTCTACTGATTATAATGTACTTCCAGCTACGGAGAACCCACTGCTCAGGCATCTAAAAGCTGCTGGAAATCTTGTGAATGATGTGAGTATTCTCCATGGAGATATCTGGCCAGATTCTATGAACAAGTCTCACATATACTGCAGCTGGAGTGAGGCTCATAGATGGACTTGCAATGTTTTCCCCACCCTCTTGCTTTCATGCAAGCATTCAGCTCACAAATATCTACCATGCAGCAAATAGGGATGGGCATGAATCAGCTCATGAACAAAAATTCATGATGAAGTTTGGCCAGTTTCATACTTCATGAAATCAAGTTCATGGCTGGTCAACCGGCACGAACTTTCAAGCTGTTTGTGGAAGTTCGTTTCCGTTCGTGAGCGGATACATTTCCAGACACTGTCTGTGCTCAAAATCTTTACAAAATTTCTAATCAATAACTTGGAGAACATGCAGAGGAGTATCCAGGGGAGGTCCCCTGCAACTATGATGTCTCTAGCTTGCACAGGAGCAGTTCTATACACTCCGGAACCTCCCTAACCCGCCTTCTGTCAAAATGACCACTGGCAGTCATTTTGACAGGTTCAGGAGGTTTAGAAGTGTATAGAATGGATCCTATGCAAGCTAGACACATCAAAGTCTCAGGGGTCCTCCCCTGGATGCTTCTGTACATGCCCTCCAAATTATTGATTGGAAGTTTTGTAAACAAAATGACAGGCAGTCATTTCTCCAGAAAGCTCTTTCCTGGGGGACTTTCTTTGGGGAGCTGTAACTTGGACACCATAAATCCAATCCTCACCAGACCTGGAGGGCAGGTAGAAGAGAGTCAACCCTGAACAACCCTTGCAGTTTTGTATCTCTAGCACCCTGAGGGGCTGTTCTACTGCCTCACCAACCAAACCAGTTTGGTTTGAGCCAGCTTCAGTGGCTCAGGGTGGCTTATGAAATGGAAGAACAGAGGGGAAGAAGTGGAAGCCTGGAAGAATGTAGCTGGTGCACCATATGCCCCATAGTGTCCACTAGTACTTCTCCAGAAAGTGGGCGTGGCCATTGTAAGGCAGGGCTTGTTATTGGCTGCCCTCATGCAAACGAAAGGATCCGCCATGGCTGCGATATCCATGGAACCGCCTCCTCCACTGTGTCCATGGAAGAGCATTATGCTCTACTGTTCGGAACCTGCTGGTGATCCCCAGCCCTAAAGAGGTCCAGCTGTCCTTGACAAGGGCCAGGATTTTTTCAGTCCTGTCCCCGACTTGGTGGAACATTCTGCCAGGAGACACCGGCGCCCTGCAGGGTCTTTTACAGTTTCGCAGGGCCTGTAAGGCAGAGATGTTCCATCGAGCCTTTGCATAAGGACAGCAATGTTTGCCATGCTGGCACCTTTCTTCCTGCTCCCCATTGGGGGGATTTCCCTGCCCCCAAAGTAACAAGAAGAAGATATTGGATTTATATCCCGCCCTCCACTCCGCAGAGTCTCAGAGCGGCTCACAATCTCCTTTACCTCCCCCCGCCCCACAACAGACACCCTATGAGGTAGATGAAGATATTGGATTTATATCCCGCCCTCCACTCTGAAGAGTCTCAGAGCGGCTCACAATCTCCTTTACCTTCCTCCCCCACAACAAACACCCTGTGAGGTGGGTGGGGCTGGAGAGGGCTCTCACAGCAGCTGCCCTTTCAAGGACAACCTCTGCCAGAGCTATGGCTGACCCAAGGCCATGCTAGCAGGTGCAAGTGGAGGAGTGGGGAATCAAACCTGGTTCTCCCAGATAAGAGTCCGCACACTTAACCACTACACCAGACTGGCTCTCCTACTGAACAATAGCACTTTAAATGAGACGCCATCGGAGTTTGTAGTTTCTTTTTAATGTAACTGGTTTTATTGATTCAAATGTATGTATTTGCCCAGGATGGGGCAATCTATTAAGTCAAAATAATAATAATAATAATAATAGCCACAGCCACTGGAGATCACAAGGACTGGTAAGCACCTTGGCTTGCGGTTCCATCCCCCCTTCAGGCTTTTGTTCTTTTTATTCTCCCTTGTCCTTCTTCCATCTGGGCTTGGCTTACCTTCATTTCTTTTTCTTTTTTCCTCTTTATTCCACTTTCATGATTCCATTTTCATTTGTAAATCAAGATGGTAAGTATTGTGTTTGGCTTTGCCTCCTGGGGCAGCCATATATATATATATATATATATATATATATATATATATATATATATATATATATATATATATATATATATATATATATATATATATATATATTTGTTTCCCTCCATCTCCTGGTCAAACTATTTTTGCTTTGGGTCTGCCTCTTGTGCAAGCCATTTTGGAGAAGTGCTCATCACCCCCGATCAAAAATCCCCAAGCTGCCCTCATGCTGAAAAATGGACCGCTTGAGCCAGGGGTTCAGACATTTTTTTTTTAACAAGTAAGACTACAAAGTATCATGGAAGCATTTTGCATTCGTTTTCAGTTTATCCCGATGTGCGATTGAGATATTTCAAGGCAGCAAAGTCTTCTATAAACTGATGGCCAGTGGAGGAGTTAATTAGACCCTTCTACATATAATGAAGTTTAAATTTCTTTCTTTCTTTCTTTCATGGCAGAGATTATACAAAGAGGCATATGAAAAAGCAAAAGGGTCAAGCATCAACTACTGCGACACTCCCAAGTATCAAATTGACAGTGTTTTGAAAAACTTTGGCGATGTGAGTATGTCGTGGCTCATACGCTGTGGCTCAGGCCAGATTTCCCATTTGGTGGCCTGTTGGTAACACGTGGCATCTCTTCTTACAGGTGAAATATAAAGAGGCATATCAGAACAATATCTTGGGCCGGTACATTGGCAGCTATGAGGACCCACATCACACCCACTATATGAAAGTTGAAGCCATGAAGAGCGATGTAAATACGACTGCCTTCCTGTTTAGTAAAGTGGCTTACGGGGAGTGTACAATGGTTGTTGATTTCTTGTTCCTTCCTTAGAAAAACTACAAGGCAGACTACGAAGAAGACAAGACAAAATGTTACTTCCCACAGACCATAACTCAAGAGTATGAAGCTTTGAAGAAGTTAGACCAGTGCAAAGATGTACGTAGGAAGACAGCACTTGTTGCTGCTATATTTCTCCTTTTGTACTATTTTATCGTTCAGATAGGCCGTTTTCCCACTGACCTTACTCCGGAGCGACGTCCCTCTTCACCGCGCAGCGTCTGCGCGGATTTCCCACCAACTGCTGCGCACAACCAGGAAGAGCCGCGGCTTTTGCGTCGCAGATGTAAACTGGTTTTTAGCGGTTTACATCTGTGACGCAAAAGCCGCGGCACTTCCTGGTTGTAAGGTCAGTGGGAAAACGGCCATAGTTAATGAACTCAGTCTGTTTCCACATATTATGTATTTCTGCTGCATCATCTAAAACAAATAGGCAAGACTGAATAACATAGCTAAAATGTAATGAAATATTAAAAATGATGGGTTGGATTCTATCAGTCTGCTTTGCTAAGTGCAGAGCCTTTCTTGGAAGCCAAGGACCTTCTTCTGGAGGCTTTTCATACAGAAGGCTTCTTTTGCACTAGGTAGGCTCCAGTTTTCACTGACTAGAGCGGTAGAATCTGGGCGTATAAATGTATGTTAACTGAAGAGTAGATTAATATAAAAGACTAATTAACAGCACTCACCCTGCACTTTAATTGTTCATGGAGCTGAGGACAAATGGCTGTCAATCTGTTGAAAGGTTTGTTTCAGTATCTCATCAAAATCCTACGTGTATGGGTTCATGTGTGTAGTGGGTTCAGCGGCACATTTCTCATTGTGTGCAAATGTAAGAAGACCTTGGCAGTTGTCTTTCGATGAAAAGCAGCTTCAGGAGATGACTTTTTAAAAGAAGGAGCAATAGAGGTGGGCCTGCTATTTGTCCTTTCAGCTCAGCCCCTCTTCTCAAGTTGCTTCCCCTATCGAGGTTCCTGCTGGACATTTACTGCTACGGGAAGGACAAAACTCTAGGATAAGTCTGAGCTGAAAAACAGCCAGCTGGGAAAGGCTTTAGTTGTCTTGTCTTCTGGCTGATCGTCTGCTCAGATTGACAGATAATTATAGGAGCTCCTTGAAGAAGAATATTCATGGGTACCAACTGAGGACCCATGAGGAATTGTGGGGAGAGATTAAATGATTAGGAATCCTCCATTTCTGCACACTAGGCCATTTTCTTCAGCAGCCTAGCTCCGAGCTGAACTACATGTTATGGCGGCCACTGATTCAACCCATGGCCACCAATCCCATTTTACAGAAAAATTTAACCCTTAAAAAAGATGCTGCAAGGGCCCAGTCACAATGAGGCTCGTTGCATTGGGGAACGAGGAGCTCTTACTCCCCGTGTACAAAAATACAAAAATACAAAATATTGTGCACAAACACTCTTAACTGGTGTATATAAAGTTCTATTATAATGAAATGAACAGCCTACAACAGTGGGCATACATTCATACAGTATAAATAGAAATAGAAAACAACAGTCTCAAAACAATATTCCAAGGAGGACCCCACACAGTCACAGAGTTTTCAAAATGAGTACAATGACTCAACAATAAAGTTCCACAGGAGTCCCTCCGTTGTTTGTTGACTTCTGAAGGACAAATTCTAGCCTTCACGCAAACCCCGGATTTGATTGCGTTCCGCTGCTCCTGCAGCTTCCTCGTAAGTCAACTGAAAAATCCAGCCAAGTTCTTTCTCAAACGCCCATTTTGATATCTTAATTAACTTGGCTGGATTTTTCAGTTGACTTACGAGGAAGCTGCAGGAGCAGCGGAACGCAATCAAATCCGGGGTTTGCGTGAAGGCTAGAATTTGTCCTTCAGAAGTCAACAAACAACGGAGGGACTCCTGTGGAACTTTATTGTTGAGTCATTGTACTCATTTTGAAAACTCTGTGACTGTGTGGGGTCCTCCTTGGAATATTGTTTTGAGACTGTTGTTTTCTATTTCTATTTATACTGTATGAATGTATGCCCACTGTTGTAGGCTGTTCATTTCATTATAATAGAACTTTATATACACCAGTTAAGAGTGTTTGTGCACAATATTTTGTATTTTTGTATTTTTGTATTTCATATATTGTGCTGCCACTGTTCTTTTGCTTACTCCCCGTGTGGCTTTTCAAGTACTGAAACAGGTGGTTTGCGACTTGAAAAAGCACGTGGGAGGGGTACCAGATCACTTCCTCCCCCATGCCGCAGATCCAATCAGAATCAGGCCCTCATGGAATTTTTAAACCATCAAATCCTTCTGTAAAATTCTTGTGTAGTATATAGTTTGGCCCTCCAAAGTACCTTCTGCAAGGAGCTTTTGCACCACCTTCCTTCCTTGACTGCAGCAATTCTTTTTGCTTTGAGTCTTTATTTCTTTATTAAATTAGACATCTAGGCTGCTCTCTCCTGAAAGACAGGACTTATTCTTGTTGTGTTCATTCCAAGCACGATGTGTGTGGCTTTCAGGGCTCCCATTTATGCTCCTGTGCTCTAGACCAAAGAGACAAGGAAGCGCAGTTGCAGGCAAGGATCTCTTTGGAGACTTGCCTCATACAATCCAGAAAGGGGGTTGAAGAAAAAGAAGAAGATATTGGATTTATATCCTGCCCTATACTCTGAATCTCAGAGCGGTCGCAATCGCCTTTACCTCCCCACACCCCGCCACAACAGACACCTTATGAGGTAGGTGGGGCTGAGAGAGCTCTTACAGCAGCTGCCCTTTCAAGGACAACCCCTGCGAGAGCTTCCAGCAGCTGCAAGTGGAAGAGTGGGGAATCAAACCCGGTTCTCCCAGATAAGAGTCCGCACACTTCACCACTACGCCAAACTGGCTGAACACCAACTTCAAAATGGTGGTATCAAGCTCCACTTTTCTTACCTCTTTTAAAAAATCTGAGTGACAGTTCAGTTGTGAGCCTCAGGTCAGTTGTTATAGAGGGGAAAGGGGGAATTGCAGGTCTCTAGTGAGTGGGAGACAAGATTCTTGTTGCTTCTGCACCAGGGTAACAAAAGAGGAGTGGCAAAAGGAGTGAGTGGTGTGTAGATTGGTCATGGAGAAGTCATCTTCATGCACTTCCCCCCTAATTGTGGTTGCTTGCACAACTGGGTGACCCTCTGTTCCCTTTGTGGAAGCCCTAAATTGCAGTTGCTTTGCCTGCTGAAGTGTGAAGCCAGAAAAGCAGAAAACTGAAGTGTGAGGGAGGTTTACCATTCAAAACATAGACCTGGGTTAGTGTTACTTCTCTCTTTCTGTGGGAAGGAAAATTTGGCAGCTAGAAAAAAACTATGCTGAGTAATGCGTGATTTGCATACATGTCCTCCAGCTTGGTGTACTGGTTAGGTGTGCAGACTCTTATCTGGAAGAACTGGGTTTGATTTCCCCACTGCTTCACATGCAGTTGCTGAAGTGACCTTAGGTCGGTCATAACTGTCAGAGTTGTTCTTTCAAGAGCAGCTTCTGTCAGAGCCCTCTCAGTCCCATCTACCTTACAGGGCGTCTGTTATGGGGAGGAGAAGGGAAAGGAGACTGTAAGCCACTCTGAGACTCCAAGTGATGGGTGGGGTATAAATCCAATCTCTCCCCCTCTAATTTTAGTGCTTGATTTAAAATACTATAAATTCTTATAGGCTCTGTCACCCTCTCAGTTTAAAGAGTTTTTGGGACTTTCCTTCCTAGTCCTGGGATTCCTTCACTTTGAAAGAGCTCTTAACATTTTATAGGATCTGTGATTGGTCATTGGGGGGCAGGGGAAGGATAAAGGATGCCTGTTTTACAACACACCTTGACCGGGGGGGGGGGGGGGGGCTGAGGCTAATCTGATCTTGTCGGCTATCAGAAACTAAGCAGGGTCAGAACCAGGAAGTTCAGGGTTCCTACACAGAGGCAGGCAAAAGCAAACCATCTCTTGCCCTGAACGCCCTACAAGAGTTGCCATAAGTTGGCTGTGATTTGACAGCACTTTCTACCCCATTTCACACCACAGATCACTCTGCCTAATATCCAGTTCCAGCGCTCAATCCTATTCTTTTTTGCTTTTGCCGTTGTTTCCACTGCCCTTAGCATTCTATGACTCCTTGTGGTGTAAAGACCATGGTCTGCACAAGATATTTCTAGGGATAGTTAGTTAACTTTTATTGGCATTACAGATAAAAGATCATTGAAATTGATAAAGAGTTCAACATAGAATGAGTCATAGATTAAAATCATCCATACAGTATATTAGGATAAGAACAGCAGCATATAAGAACTTCGCCACAAGGTCAATTATATTATCATCCTTGTTGTTAAGCAAAAAAACCCCAATTTATATGTATCAGGAAGATCCATAATACGGGATAAAATTGGGAATAAAATATTTTTTCAAATTTTGATGCAATAAGGACATTTTAACAACACGTGTAGCACTGTTTCGATATTTTTTCTTTCAATTTACAAACTAATATTTTTATGCACTGTTGAGGAGTGCCCCCAAACTTTTCAGTAAAGGGAGGTTTATGGCTAGCTTCAGGACTATTCATTTGGTTATTCAAAAGAGTGATTTTATGAGATCCCTCTGACATCTAGTGGCTAGAATATCCTTAGCTACCTTTCTAATTTCTCAAATAAAAATCATACGTACCAATGCCCTTTAACATCTGGGCAGCACAAATAAATACCAGCTTACATCATGGCATCTATGCAGGTGATTTTGTCACCACTTTACCACTTAGCCATGCTTTTAATAGATCTGAAATGTCACACTGAGTGGAATAATAGTAAATGCATTTAAACCTGATACCATAAGCCTGGTGCACACTGGAAATCAAAACTCATTGGGTTTCTTCTTCTTTACTCTCTAGCATACATACAAAAAGCATCCTGATCAGATCAAATTCACACAAGTGACCGATTCGCCTGTCCTGGTGCAAGCGCAGATTAATTCCAAGCAGCTGAGCGATGTAAGTAGCCTGGCAACTCCAACTCCTGTTTTATGGAGCCTTGTGTGACACACAGTTTGCAGGGGTGCTATTGTGGTTTCGCCTTGTGACACTCTTGGAAGAAAGAACATAAGAGAAGCCATGTTGGATCAGGCCAATGGTCCATCCAGTCCAACACTCTGTGTCACAGAAGAACATAAGAGAAGCCATGTTGGATCAGGCCAATGGCCCATCCAGTCCAACGCTCTGTGTCACAGAAGAACATAAGAGAAGCCATGTTGGATCAGGCCAATGGCCCATCCAGTCCAACACTCCGTGTCATACAATGGCCAAAAAAATTATACACACACACACACATATATACACACTGTGGCTAATAGCCACTGATGGACCTCTGCTCCATATTTTTTATCTAACCCCCTCTTGAAGCTGGCTATGCTTGTAGCCGCCACCACCTCCTGTGGCAGTGAATTCCACATGTTAATCACCCTTTGGGTGAAGAAGTACCTCCTTTTATCCGTTCTAACCCGACTGCTCAGCAACTTCATTGAATGCCCACGAGTTCTTGTATTGTGAGAAAGGGAGAAAAGTAATTCTTTCTCTACCTTCTCCATCCCATGCATAATCTTGTAAACCTCTATCATGTCACCCCGCAGTCGACGTTTCTCCAAGCTAAAGAGCCCCAAGCGTTTTAACCTTTCTCCATAGGGAAGAAAGTGAGCCAGTCCAGGCAAATGAACAGCTCAGTGTTGAATGTGAGACTGCTTGGTGTTGAGGAACAAGCAGAACCAACAAGCAGTGATTTAATAATAATGGGTCTCAGATATCCCTGGATGGTATATTCTGTTCTCAGCTGCCCTGAGCCTGCTTCGGCAGCGAGGGCGGAATACAAATTGAAATAAATAAATAAACAGTCCCACATCAGAGGGGTTGCTATACTTACTTGGCGATAAGGGAAATCCACATGCTGAGACACACACTCTTTAATAGCAGCATTTACTGGTTTGATTCCAAAGAACCCAGCATGGAGCTCTCCCCCCCCCCCCCAGTTCTTCTACACTTTTCTGTCTACGCTCCCAAAAACCTGCTCCTGAGAAAGCTTGGTGGAGTGTGTCCTTGTGAGAGAGCTGCAGCTTGGTGGAGAAATCTGGAGCACTGGAAGTGTTTTCCGTTCATGCATGGGCTACTGTGCATCCAACGTCTAATGCTGAGCATTGACAAGGCAACATCAGGCCAGTGGCCCATCCAGTCCAACACTCTGTGTCACAGAAGAACATAAGAGAAGCCATGTTGGATCAGGCCAGTGGCCCCTCCAGTCCAACGCTCTGTGTCACAGAAGAACATAAGAGAAGCCATGTTGGATCAGGCCAATAGCCCATCCAGTCCAACACTCTGAGTCACATAAGAACATAAGAGAAGCCATGTTGGATCAGGCCAATGGCCCATCCAATCCAACAGTCTGAGTCACATAAGAACATAAGAGAAGCCATGTTGGATCAGGCCAGTGGCCCATCCAGTCCAACACTCTGTGTCACAGAAGAACATAAGAGAAGCCATGTTGGATCAGGCCAGTGGCCCCTCCAGTCCAACGCTCTGTGTCACAGAAGAACATAAGAGAAGCCATGTTGGATCAGGCCAATAGCCCATCCAGTCCAACACTCTGAGTCACATAAGAACATAAGAGAAGCCATGTTGGATCAGGCCAATGGCCCATCCAATCCAACAGTCTGAGTCACATAAGAACATAAGAGAAGCCATGTTGGATCAGGCCAGTGGCCCATCCAGTCCAACACTCTGTGTCACAGAAGAACATAAGAGAAGCCATGTTGGATCAGGCCAATAGCCCATCCAGTCCAACACTCTGAGTCACATAAGAACATAAGAGAAGCCATGTTGGATCAGGCCAATGGCCCATCCAATCCAACAGTCTGAGTCACATAAGAACATAAGAGAAGCCATGTTGGATCAGGCCAGTGGCCCCTCCAGTCCAACGCTCTGTGTCACAGAAGAACATAAGAGAAGCCATGTTGGATCAGGCCAGTGGCCCATCCAGTCCAACACTCTGTGTCACATAAGAACATAAGAGAAGCCATGTTGGATCAGGCCAATGGCCCATCCAGTCCAACGCTCTGTGTCACAGAAGAACATAAAAGAAGCCATGTTGGATCAGGCCAATGGCCCATCCAGTCCAACACTCTGTGTCACAGAAGAACATAAGAGAAGCCATGTTGGATCAGGCCAATGGCCCATCCAGTCCAACGCTCTGTGTCACAGAAGAACCTGTTACCTTCATTGCTGACGGTTGGAATCCTGCCTTTTTGTGAGGGAGGGGTTGTGTAATGATGCCATGTATTTACTAGACATCTGCCGTTCTATTTCCAAGGAACAGTAGTCCACATGTATATGATATCCCCTCCCCCCCCCAAAAAAAATGTTTTAGAATAATGAAGTTGCATTAGACTGAATCAGACCATCAAGGTCAATATTGCTTATTCAGACTGGCAGTGATTCTGCAGGGTCTCTGGTGGAGGTTTTTCATATCACCCGGTCATTTCAGCTGGAGATGCCGGGGACTGAACCTGGGACCTTCTGCGTGCCAAGCAGATGATCTACCATTGAGCCACAGCATCTCTCCAAGACACAGCCTGCTCTCCATATCTGGATATCTGTAGAGAAATGTTAAAGCATTTGGGGGAAAGAGGAGCCTTAGAAATTGGGAAGCGCTGAGGAATTTGGGGAATATGTGGGTAGATAAAAAATTGGATCTGGATATATTTTTCATGTAATTTCGTCTAAGTCCTCTCCTTACTAAAGCCCAGTCCTGTGTAGCTTTTGTTTGTATAGGTCACAGACATTTTAGTGGTCAAAGGGGATTCCTCTGTTTTTTTCACCAGCAGGAAAAGCTGGTTGGATCCATCCCTAGTCTCGTTAAGATTGCAGGTAATTGACACACAAAAAAGCAATGCTAACCCACTAGTAAACTGAAGATTTTTTCTCACCCTTTTTTTGACACCTCTTTGTATTTTTGATCTGAAAGGCTTTATAGTATGAAACAAGCGACCATCTGTTGTCATTCTGTTCAGACTCCAACGTGAACTCACCCATTCCAGAGATCTCATATGGAGAGATATTTCTGGACACAGGCAGAACATTTGGCACACAGAGCTAAGGTGCCCAAAACTGGAACCAAACCAGAAAGTAATCATAGTGGTACGCTGCTGAGAAATTTCAGTTTAATCGTTTCAGCTTTCCCTCTTACTCATTTCCAAGATAGCAATGGTGTAAATTGGCATTTGAGTCGAGGTCTTTCAAAACGTGCATGATTCGTGTGCAATAATGTGTATATGTTTTTGGGTTATACTTTTCAGTTGAACTACAAAGCCAAACATGAGAAAGAGAAGTTCAAGTGTTCTATTCCACCAGATGCTCCATTTTTTATCCAGTCTCAAGTCAATGCATATAATCTCAGCGATGTAAGTATAAACCTCACAGGATTACAGGACGCTTCCATAGTTAGAGAAGAGTAACAGGCAAGCAAGCTCTAATTACATCTTAATCGATTGACTTGTACCATCCTTAGGGTGGCCATAATGTCTGAAGGTCAGCCAGGGACACCTTTGGGGGGGGAAGGCAGACTCTGGAGGGCCTCCAGCGACCAGCGGAGGCCGTGGAGAGGCCTCCGCTGGTCGGCGCTGGTCTCTGGAGGGCCTCCAGGGACCAGCGTCGGCCTCTCCGCGGCCTCTCCGTGGCCTCTCCGTGGCCTCTCCGCAGCCTCTCCGCGGCCTCTCCGCGGCCTCCGCTGCTCGCTGGAGGCCCTCCAGAGTCTCTGGAGGGCCTCCAGCGACCAGCGGAGGCCGTGGAGAGGCCTCCGCCACCGCCGCCGGGCCCCGCGTGCGGGCGGGGAAGGCGGCGAGTGAGGGAGGGAGCGAGTAAGGGAGGGAGCGTCTCCCTCCCTCACTTGCCACCTTCACCGCCGGCGCCCGCGGCCCACTGCCTCTGGGGCTGGCTAAACCGGGACCTCTAATGGTCCCGGTATAGCCAGCCCGGGAGGCGGGAATAGGGGGCCAGAACCGGGACATTCCCGGGTGCCCGGGACGGTCTGGCCACCCTAACCATCCTGTTGTGCTTACGGTAACATTTTCCTCTGGCTCACAGACTTCCTGTGATGCAAGAAGCACTTGCTTTGGCAGAAATCCCTTTATGCTTTTCAGCACTGTTGTTACCTGAAAAGAGTGGTAGGATCCAGTGTGTGATTATTAACTGCTATAATTCAGGGAAAGTTTCATTGAATACAGTGGGACTTCAGCAGAAAATTAAACTGAGAAGGCAGAAGGGTTTAAGGGGAAAGGGAGTCTAAGAAAAGCAGAGGAAAGGCACCCAGGAGTGGAAAGGGCTAGCCAGAATGGCTAAGAAACAAATTTGAGAGAAGGACTGTTGGAGGAGGCAGAATCAGAGAGATGAAGAAAGATAGTTTTAAAAAAAAACCACAAGCACTTGTGGGAAACTCATGTAACAAAAGTTTAAAACAGGCTTTGTGTGGCAGGAAGGAGGGGGACAGAGGAAGGAGAACAGGAAGCCATGGCAGTGAAGGGTTTAGGACCGCTGCGAGGACCTAAACAGAGCTGAGATAAGATGAAATAAAGGGATAGTGGAGACCTGAAAAAGAGAGTATAGAACCAAATGAGTTGAAAAAGTGGAAGGATAATAATTAGAGGGGATGCATTCAGCTGCTTAAAGAAGTTTAGCTCAATTAAGTTATGGATAAACGTATGATGCCTGGAATCCTACAGGAGATTTCTAGTGAAAGAGAGTGAATTCCCTTGTTTCTTATTCCTCAAGAAAGTTGATAGTCAATAATTGCTCACTATGAAAAAAATGAGAATGTCAGCTGTAGTTAATGAGTAACATACAGCCAGGATCTAAAACTAAAATGGGTTGAAAGGTCACGCTGTCCACTTGGGAAGCATTTGGTGGCTGAACCCATCATTCCTCACTGGGAATTCCGGAATGGACTCAGTGGCAGGACAAATGGATGATTTTAAAATACCTCTCACCATCCAATCCCAGATTTGAACCCTGCACATCTTTCTTGCCAAAATCCCTTCACCAGTGCCACCGTTATCCTTAAAGATGAACTTCACCGCCATTCCTGTAACCCCTCTGTAGCTTATGGTACTCTGTACCATCGTTCTCTTCAAAATAATGCCAAGATAGCTTCTGTCACATCCTGATTGTGTGAATGTCAAAATCACCACAGGCAACTCCACAAATGGCAAGTTCTGTATTTTCCACACCAGTGCTAATAGGAATTGAATGTATGAAAAGATTGGTGGTGAGATACGCAGGTCAAGCTTTCCACCCTATTATGTGAATTGCTTTCTTGCCCCGAGTATGGGTAGAAAAATCTATGGGGGAAACTGTACTGGGGCCCAAGGAGGCTTGTGTGCTTTATGTTTTACAGCCCTGGCATTCAGAGTACTATACAGCTATTAAAGTGCTCCTTTGATTCAAGTTCCACATATTTCTGTATCAATCTATATGAGCTGAGTGCTTTGAAAACTAGGCTGTTGGAAATTTTGCAACACACTGTGGTTTTAACTCCAATTAGTACTAAAAGATTATTCAAGTTTTTTGCCTGATTGTTTCTAATTCACATGCATTAATAGTTATCTCTAGATATTCTCTGCAATAAACTAAATTTATTTCTTCCCGTTACTGTCAGAACTGGTATAAATATGACTGGGAGAAATCCAAAGCAAAGAAGTTTGAAATCAAATTTGATGCCATTCCACTTCTTGCTGCTAAAGCGAACCGAAAAATTGCAAGCGATGTAAGTGTTGCATAGAAATAAGGCCCCTTTTTGAGCAAAAATTTACAGGAACACAGTTCCAGCTGAAAGGTGTGAGGGGGTGTGACCTAATATACAAGTAAGTTCCTGCTAGGCTTTTTCTGAAAAAAAGCCCCGTGTGAAACAATGGTGACTTCAGGGGGTGTGGCCTGATATGCAAATGAATTCCTGCTGGGCTTTTTCTAAAAAAAAAAAAAACCCTGCATAGAAATGAGCCTAACTCACATAGATCTAACAATTTGGAAAACCCCTAGGATTAGGCTAGGGAATAAAGGTGATTTTTGAGACAGTGGATCTCCGGTGGTTTAGTACGCATCTCGGGGGATGACTTTAACCCATTTGATGTTTTGTCCACGTAACAATTTCCCATCCATGGCCAGTTGTTCTGGGACCAGAAGCTTTTTCAGCCTTGGACCCCCCTTCCCCCCCGTGTTGCCTTCTTCCATCCTCAGAAACCCTTCCTAGACAACCCACCCTTTCATATAACTTTCTAAGACACCAAACCAAATTTAATTTGGATTATATCCATGGAATGTAGAACTGAGTACTCCAGTTCAACTGACCCAATGAGAAACTACACAAAAAGCCATTAAATCCATCTCTGTGGACTTACAACTAAGGCTTATCCATCAAAAAAACTCTTTTCTGAGTGTACTGGTATCCTATTATATTTTATCACGGTCTCACTGAGAATGATTCCTGTTGGTTCTGCCAGACTCTTGGAGCTAACTTGGTTCACATGTTTTGGAATTGTTCTAAAATCACACATTGCTGGCAGGAGGCTATATCCAGATCCATCTCACAATAGCTGCTAATTTAGGCTTCATGGCTAACGATTGAATCCTAAGATACATACCAACACTGTGGACACTCTGGAAATACTACATATTTTGGATCCAAAGGGCAACTTTAGTTACTAAGCAAATCAGTTTGCAATACCGGAAATCTCAAGTAACTCCTTCTGCAGATCTCTGGGTCAATGATATGCTAGACCTCTGTACAAAAGAGAGGATAGCATATAACAAGCAAGAAGCCCCCAGAACCTTCACCTCCATTTGGCATGAATTCTTGTATCTATTTGAGCAATGATATCTCCTCAACATTATTCCTGGTTTAACTGAATCCATAATGTTGCACCTTACCTTGAACATATGAACATATGAAGCTTTATAATATTCAATTACATTCAACAAAAGTCTCACATTCTGATTCATTAATCTTCCTGGGACAAAGCCAGTTTGGTCTTCATGAATCAGGCTTGGAATTACTTTCTTCAATCTATTTGCGAGTATCGCTGCAAAAATCTTGTAGTCGCTATTCAAAAGTGAAATTGGCCTATAATTTTTGACTTCTACTGGATCAGTGCCATCTTTATGAATAAGTGTAATTAAAGCTTCTTTCCAAGAATCCGGGATCACCCCTGTATTATAAGCCTCCTCAATAACTCTCTTAAAAGGTAGCAATAATAAATCTTCAAATGTTCTAAAAAATTCAATCGGTAAACCATCCGGACCTGGGGTCTTATTACTTTTTTGAGTTTTAATTACCTGCACAATTTCTTGTATTGAGATGGGACTGTTCAAACTTACTTGTTGTTCTTTAGTTAGTTTTTGTACCTCCACTCTCTTTATGTAATCTTCTTGATTTAACTGTTCAATTTTTTGTTTCTTATAAAGGTTCTTATAAAAATTTCGGATAACGATTCCCATTTGAGAGTTTTGAAATAAGTCCTCATTGGTTTCACTTTTCAGCATTTTAATGATCTTTTTCTCCTTTTCTTTCCTTAATTTGTATGCCAGCCATCTACTCACTTTGTTTGCATTTTCAAAGTGGTTTTGTCTTGTCCATTTTAATTTTTTTTCGATTTCTTCTGCTAATAAAATATTAATCTTGTGTTGAATGAAACTAATTTTGGCCTTCACCTCCTTTGGATTTCTCGCTTTCTGTTGCTTCTCAAGATGTTGCAGTTTCATTATGAGATCATTGTACGCTTTCTTACGTTCTCTATTCCTCCTCGCTGTATATCTAATAGCAACACCTCTAAAGAAAGCCTTAAATGCATCCCAAATAACTGGGACTTTGGTATCTTTTTCCACATTAATCTTGAAGAATTCTTGAATTTCTTCTTTAGCTGATTCTACAAATTGTGTTTCTCTTAAGATTTGCAAATTTAAAGTCCATCGAGGATTTCTTGATTGCTGCTCCAGAATTAACGTAATTGGGTTATGGTCTGCATATGATTGTGGGAGAATATCAGCCTGACTGACCGAGAGAATCATATTTAAAGATATCCAAAACATATCAATTCTTGACCAGGTTTTATGTGCGTGAGAATAAAACGTAAAGTCTGTGGTAACCGGATTTTTTGTTCTCCACGCATCCACCAAATTAAGTTCCTCAACCATTTGCAAAAAGGAATTCGGCACTGTATTACGGTTTTTCTTTCTCTTCTGAGGATCATCGTATTTCTTATCCATTTTTATATCAAATACTGCGTTATAATCTCCCACAATACAGTACCTATCAGAATTGAATTCGCTCAGTTTAAGATACAAGGCTTGGTAAAATTTTTCTTGGTTGTCATTGGGGGCGTAGATGTTCCCTAGTATTATTTTAAGTCCGTTCAATTCAATTTCTACTATGATAATTCTTCCTTGGTCATCCGAGTATAGGCAATTTGACTTGATATGTTGGGAAACATAAATCGCGACTCCTTTCTTCTTTTTGGATGGATCACATGAGGAATATAAAATTCCTAATTTCTTATTTTCTAGGTACTTCCGATTATCATATCTAATATGAGTTTCTTGCAGACAAATAATTTGAGCATCCGATTTTCTCAACTGTTGGAATGTCTTCCTTCTTTTGCCAGGTTCATTTAAGCCGTTTATGTTCAGAGAAAGTATTTTGGTACCCAGTTTGGAATTCATTTTGGAAGATCCTTACTATCCGGTATATTGGCTAAGTCTTTCCTGCTCTGAAGTCTAGTCTTGATCTTTTCGTGCTTCTTTTTCGGAATCGCCCCCTCAAGAGGTTTTGGGGAGTCTTCTTGCTCCTGTTCTTCTCCTGAATCAGATCCGTTAGGTTTCACATGTTCATTCCAGAATTCTTCCATCTTTGCCTCTGTGGTAATATTAAATCTTTTGGCTTGGAATGTGAAAAACAAACCTTGTGGGATCAGCCATCTGAATTGAATTTCATGTTGAATTAGCCAAGTAGATAGTTTCTTAAATTTAAATCTCCGCTGTCTCACACTCCAAGGTATTTCTTTCAGAATTTTAATCTTGGTTTCTTTCCAATTGAATTCACATTCTCTAGCTTTCCGTAAAATCCTCTCCGTAATTTCTGGGCGTGCAAACTTGACTTGCACCTCCCTAGGAAGTTTGTATTTCCTTGTGTAAGTTGAAGACACTCTTTTGGCCCAGAGAATGTCTTTTGGGCCATCCTCCAGTAATTCTTCATCATCAACTCTTAGGATATCCATAATTTTATAGATTAAGTCCTCCTCCTTCTCTTCAGGCAGATTTTGGAAACGCAGGATCGTTGCCGCCTTTTCCATTTCTAATCGCATCACGCGGTCCTCCAGCTCCATAATTTCTGTTTGATGTTCCCTGACTAACGTGCCGGTCTGTCTATCACGCTCTTCCATTCTGTCGACTTTGGCTGTTAGTCCATGAACTTGCTGAGTATTGGCCAATAGTTGTTTTTGAAATTCTGCCAATTGTTCATTAGTTTTTTTAACCTGATACATCAAATCAGTTTTCAGCCCCTCTAGGGCTTCTTGATTCTGCTTGAAACCCGCAGAAACCATATTTTGTAGTTTTTCCAAGGCATCTTGCTGAACCGGTGCTGAGCCTGCTGACCCTGTTGGGCCTGCTCTTACTCCTCCAGCCGGGGGGGTACCTTGCAGAAATTTTTTAATCTTTGTTTCTGTCATGGTGGTTGAGCCTCCCAAGAATCTACTCAGAATACTAAGTCTACAAAATTACTACTAAACAGTGCTAAATCCAATCACCATTCAATAACCATCAATTCACCAATAATTCTTAAATTCTTAAGTTCTTAAATTCAATTGGCAGCTTAAAGTTTCCAGGTGCCTTGAAAAAGACAGTGGGGAAGTTCAATAGAGAACACAAAGCAAGAAAGAATACCCAACCAGAGATAAAACAGATGAATCCAACACTTTAAAAAGTATTAAGTTCAGTTAAATTGTTCTACTACTCTTCAAACATTTAAACCATTCACTTAGGCCAGAAGATTAAACACAAAGCTCCCCAAGTTGCCCCCCAAAATCACTGTCTTATCTTAACGGTTCTTTCTTCCTTCTTCTGCCTTCTCTCTTCCCTTCTTTCTTCTCTCTTCACTGCTCTATTTATGCCCTTGTTTGATAGATTAGCACTGTTCTTAGCCCTAGCCAATTGATACTTCAAAGTTCTGATAAAAAATAGTTCAATAAGAGCAGCCTTGATAAGTTGGTACTTCAGGGCTCCAAAGGTAGTTCATAAAAGCAGGAGTACAGTTCATAAAAGCAAGAGTACAGTTCAGAAGAGGCAGACAAAGTTCCCAAAGTAACTTGGAGAGAGTAAACTGTAATCCAATAGGCACCCAAGATCTTCAATAGAGTGTAGCCACAGCTATAGCTGCTAAAAGCTACAGCTCTACCCTTTTAAACAGCTTGCAGTTAACTCAGAAACCCATAAACGCAGATCAGACGGAAGAGGGAAAGTTCCAAGGTGGCTAAGCAAAAGGCATTTTATAATCCAAAAAGCACCCAAAATCTTCAATAGAGTGTAGCCACAGCCATAGCTGCTAAAAACTACCACTCTACCCTTTCAGCCAGCCTGCAGTTGGCTCTAGAGCGCAGAAACACAGGGAACAAAGCTGATCCTTGCCACAAATAATAATAAAATCTGTCTGGAAAGAAGCCGATCTTCAGTAACAATTGCTTAGAGAGGGGAAGGGGAACCAAGAACGGAGGAGTCCAAAAAGAGTCAGAGTCAAGGTGGGGAAAGTTTCACACAAAATACCGTTCAGATTCCGGCCGGTTCCTGCACTTTCTAAACTTCCGCCTCAGTCCCTCTTCGGCTCGAATCGGCCATTGCACCTCGCCCTCCGTCTCTCCCCCGATCGCCCCCACCAAATCCAGCAGGAAAAAGGAAAATAACCCAACAAACTCAGTTCGTCTCACCCCCAGTTTGCTTCTTCCCCCTCCAAAAAAGAACGTTTTAGAGCCACTCGTTCACCACGCCGCTCAGCCGATCCACCAAAAGTTAAGAAAAACAACTACGTGCCTCGCTCTCGCCCGAGCACCCGCACTCCGCCATTTGCCGCCGCACACTCACCAACTCCACCTCACTCCCACTACTTCAAACAAAACCGCTCACCGGCGGGCTTCTTTTAAGTTCTTCTTCCGCGGCTTGCAAGGGAACCTGACGCTACGAGGAATGAAGATCCAGATATAGGAAAGCACCTTTCTAGGTAAGCTGAAAGGAGTTTACGCTTCCTCTCCTCTCCCCTTTCCGGCGGCACAGCTGGGCACATCAGTGTTGGTTGGGAAACGGTCAAAGGGGAAGCCAGTCCTGGGGGAGAAACCTTCGTCTCTCCCTCACATCCAGCAGCTCCCCGGACTTCGGAGCGTCTCAGACAGCTCCGTAAGGGGTGTCCACAAATAGTGGGCCCCCTCAATCTCCCACCAAACAGAACACCCTCCCCGCGCACTGAGAAGGAGTCCGCTTCACTCCGCCATTGCCGGAAGTCGCTCCCGGATAAAGAATTTGCGGCAATTTTTGTTGATGCAGAAAAAGCCTTTGACAATGTTAATTGGAATTTTATTAAAGCTATATTGTCTGCAACTGGATGTGGTGGAAGGTACATCAGAATGGTGGAAGCGGTGTACTCAAAACAAATAGCAAAAGTGAGTTTTAATGGAGTAATGACAGACTCAATAGAAATTGAACAAGGTACAAGACAAGGCTGTCCTCTCTCTCCTTTACTTTTTATCTTAACGTTGGAACCGTTGATTAAGAAGATTAGAGAGGATACCCGAATTCAAGGTACAAGAATACACAGTATAGAGTTGAAGACTTTGGCATTTGCGGACGACCTCGTATTCATTTTGGAACAACCTGTTTCTTCGATACCTCTTTTGAAACAACAAATAAGAGAATTTGGCGAAGTCTCTGGCTTTAAGTTGAACGCTGCAAAGACTAAAATTCTATCCAAGAATATGACTGAGGACCAGATCCGGTTACTTGAGGAACTGTCAGGATTCAAACATGAGAAAAAAATTAAGTATTTGGGAATTCATCTTACAAATGATCTAAGGACTTTGTATAGAGACAATTATGAAAAAATATTAAAATCGATTCGTCATGACTTAACCAATTGGAAAGATCTTCAGATTTCACTTTTGGGCAGAATTGCAACAATCAAGATGAATATCCTCCCGAGAGTCCTGTTCTTGTTTCAGACAATACCAATTATGATACCCAAAATTTTTTTTCAACAACTTAATACCATGTCTAAGACTTTTATCTGGCAGGGCAAGAAGGCTAGAATTAAACTGAAAGTTTTACAAGACAGTAAGTTAAGAGGCGGCCTAGCTCTCCCAGATTGGAACCTATACTATAAAGCATGTGGCATGGCGTGGCTAAGAGATTGGTGTAAACTGGACAATAAGAGACTGTTGATCATTGAAGGCGCTGGCCTGGGTGAAGGGTGGCACAACTATATGTGGTACCATGCTCCTGCAAAAACGGGTCATTTCCTTAGGCATGAAATAAGAAGATCCTTGTACAAGATTTGGAGTGATATCAAGCTACAATATTTCTATACTCCCAAGTGGATATCTCCGATTGAAGCTTTGACTCACCCCAATCTGTATAACTGGGACAGCCCACAGGACTATGCATATTTATTGAATGATAAAAACGAACTGATTGAAGAAGAGATTGGCAAGTTAAGTTGGTGGCTTCAGTGTCAACTAAGATCAAGATTTCGGGCTGATAAAGAAAAAGGTTTTGTGAACACACAAATTGAGTTAGATTTGATTATAGAATCTAAGCAGAAAATGATCTCCAAGGTGTATGATTGGCTGCTACAAATTAAGATGAGTGACGAAGTGGTGAAGGAGACATGGATCCGTTGGCTCCAAGACTTTGGCTATAACATAGATTTAGAGGAATGGGAGAGATTATGGAAACAGAATTTAAAGCTGATAAGACCAGCAGATCTTAAAGAAAATTTATATAAAATGGTTTACAGGTGGTATCTTACACCTAATAGATTGGCAAAAATCTACCCCACATATTCAAACAAGTGCTGGAAATGTCGAGAAGTTAAAGGCTCTTTATTCCACATATGGTGGCAATGCAAATCAGCTAGAAAGTATTGGGTGCAAATTAACATCTGGACTCAAAAAATTTTAGAAACACAAATTACCCATGTGCCGGAACTATATCTCTTGAACATTTGCAGGCAGAAAGTGCCGGTAACAAAGTTGAAATTGCTAATGTATATAATTACAATTGCCAGAATACTATATGCCAAGTATTGGAAAGGTGAGAAAACCCCGAACAGAGAAGAGTTTATAAATAAACTATTAGAAACCGCTGAGGCCGACCTAATGTCCACAAGATTAAGAAATGGAAATGTGCAGAAGTGTCAGGAGGAATGGGATCCTGTGTACAAATGGGCTAAAAGTAAAGGATTTGACACGGAGTAACTATATTAAAACATGCCATAAATACTATCTAAGGAAAAGGTTAATGTTTAGTTTTAAACTACCTTATGTAAAGTACAGCTGAAATAATTGTGAAATTATAATTAGAAAACTTGTTCTTATTTTATCGAAACCTCTCCTCCCCCCCAGTGTGCTTGGTTGGGTAAGGGGGAATGGATGCTTGTATTTTGTCTATGGCCTAGCTTTTCATTAGGCTATGTACTATTTGTATGTGTTGCTTGTTGGTGTATATTTGTTCTTTTTCTTTCTCTTGTCTATGTATTGTTCTTTTCTATCTCAATAAAATGTAAAATTCTTAAAAAAAAAAAAAAAAAAAAAAAAAAAAAAAAAGAACATATGAAGCTGCCTTATACTGAATCAGACCTTTGGTCCATCAAAGTCAGTATTGTCTTCTCAGACTGGCAGCGGCTCTCCAGGGTCTCAAGCTGAGGTTTTTCACACCTATTTGCCTGGACCCTTTTTTGGAGATGCCGGGGATTGAACCTGGGACCTTCTGCTTCCCAAGCAGATGCTCTACCACTGAGCCACCGTCCCTCCCACCGTCCCTTCCTCACCTACACTCCTGCCCTACTTTTCTCTCTCTCTTTTCTTCTCTACTAATAGGACACATTGAGGAAGAGGGAGGGGGTGGGCTATACGGGGATGGTTTGTTGTGTTAACTTTTGTGTGTGTGAAAACAATAAAAGTCTTAATAAAAAAAGAACAGAAATGAATGTAACTATTTGCAACACAGAGCACTCATGATCTGGGATACAGAACAAAACACTCATGTCTTATCCCCATGTAGGTGGAGTACAAGAAAGCTTATGAACAAAGCAAAGGGAAATTAATTGGAGCTTTGAGCATCCACGATGATCCCAAGATGATACATTCTTTGAAAGTGGCCAAACAACAGAGTGATGTAAGTATCGAAAGAGCACTCCTTGACTGTTTATGAGATGCTGGTACTGTACTGAATCTTATCAATAGACATAAAACTGATTTCATGTTTGGAAATCCCAGCTTCCTCATTCGTTGGGACTGGGTGGGACTTCACTGCATCAACTATTGGCTGGCACTCTGTCTGTCCCCACTTCCCACTACCATTGGGTAGCCTTGCTGTGACCCGCCTGCGGCCTACTGCCGGCACTGCCAGGCCAGAATCATATCATAAGGCCACTGACCTTTGAGCAAGACAATTCTCTACTCAGAGGTTCTCCTGGAGCCTTTCTGATTACTACTGTCTCTCCTCAGGGCCTGTTGTAAGAAGTGTGGGATAGTCTGTCTCCCCCCCACACCCCCACCCCCCACACACAAACAACACTGCTGCGAAGTAAACAGCGAACAAACAGTAAACTGTGAGAGACATATTCCTCTGCCCACCTACTCAGGCCTGGGAATGTTATCAGGTTTATGCTGCAGGGAGGGGGGAGAAGATGGAAAACTGAAATCAGATACATTCCCATACAAAAATACTTGCCTTTGAGGTGCATACTCTATAACACAACCAGGCCAGGCCAAAAAAAAAATAATCATGCCACAAGCTCAAGCTGATGCTAAACACCACAAGGCTGAATATGACAGAAAAAGGTGGCAACAATGCACTGCAAACAAAAGGAATCATGTGCTTCAGTGTCTGTGTGACTGTCGTCATGCTCCCGCTGCACCCCTCTCCCCCATTATTCTTCCTTCTTAGCATTATGGACCTGTTTCAGGGCTTTAAGCCACCACAGACACTGGGACACACACACACACACACACACACACACACATGCTGGCGGGGGTGCGTGGAATGCAAAGCCGGTGTCTGTTTTAGCTGCAGGGTGGGTGGGAAGACAGCAAGGGTGAGGAGCAGTGTTCCCACTAAGCTAAGTTAGCATGAACTAGCTCACAGATTTTTAGCTTCCAGCTCACACCTTTTTGTCTTAGCTCAGGAAAAATGGCCCCAGAGCACAATCATTTAAGCTCACAACTTTAATGCCAGTAGCTCACAAAGTAGAATTTTTGCTCACAAGACTCTGCAGCTTAGAGAGAACATTGGTGAGGTGGTGAGTGAAAGCCAAGGTTGCGGGGGGGGGGGGGGGCGGGCTCAGAGCGGGGTCTGCCAGACCACGGGTTTTGCTGTGGAAGCTGGCAATGATTTTGGGCCAGTCACAGACTTTAAGCCTAACCTAACGTACAAGGTTGTGCAGATCAAAGTGGGGGAAAGGAGAATGATGTAAGCTGCTTTGGTCTCCCCCCCCCCACCAGTGTGAAGAAAGATTGTCCTTTTCCTATGTAGAAAGTACATGGAGGGGGAAGGCAATGGAAAGCTGAAAGAGGGACAGATAAAGGAAAGGAGATATGGCTGCCAACTCCAGGTTAGGGAATTCCTGGAGATTTAAGGGGTGGGGTTTGAGAAGGGATGAGACCTCAGACAGATACAATGCCAGTTTCTCCTTGGGAACCACTGGAGATCATTCAGAATTAAAACTGCTCCCCAAATGACAGACGTCAGCTCCCCTTCAGGTGTGTGTGGGGGGAAGGGCATGCCTTCACTTCAGTGGGCGGAAGACAGCAAGGGTGGGGGGGCACTCACTCAGAGCCTCTTTCTAGACCCCATTGTATTTTTTGTCACAACGGGCCTTACTCCTAGTAAATATATATAATTTGCTAATGGTGTTGGCAAAATAGAGTTTTCCCATTGGCTTAGGGGTGCATTCCACGCACTCCACAAACCATTGGCCCATCATGGCTCCCTGAGCATCTCTGGCCCTCCATTGACTAACTCCCCTGCCTCCACCTACTGCAGCCCTGGGAATGTTGAACAAACCATCGAAACAGTCTTACCTCAGAAACAGCCACATCTCCAACTCTTCTCTGTGTCCTCTCTGTCGACCAGCCTCACAAAAGATGATGCTAGCAACAGACCTCTGCTGCCCCATCAATGGCCCACACAGATGGCCTCCCAGCACACACAGCCTCCGAAGGCTACAGAAATAGCCAGGGAGCTGCTGCCGCCGAAATGTGACTAGGCAGAAAGGCTTGGCCCTGCTGGGAGCATTTCCTCAGAGGCATGGCTGCCACCTTTCCTGTCACTTCATCTCTTCCTCCTCCCCTCAGCCTTGCCCCTAGCCAGAGGCTGCTGCTGTCAATAAAGGGAGAGGCCTCAGGTGAATAGAACTGGATACAGTCTACCCTCAAAGCAGTTATTTTCTCCAGGATGGGGAGAGAGATCTCATGTCTGGAGTTCAGTTGTGATCCCAGGAAATCTTCAGGCTCCATCTGAAGGTTGGCTACCCTAGGCCTGGCAGCACCCTTGAGGTGCCACCTGGCTGCCATGACTTAACTAGGCCTGGCTGCTTGCTCCTGTTCAATAAGGCATCTGTTCCTTCACTACAGGCCTTATTCCTAGTGGTAACATAAATGTCGACTTGTGTAGGTGCTGTTTAATCTTACCCCATCCCCAAACCCTAAAATAAACTAACACCCCCAAGAATAAATGACAGATTTAAATTTACAAAAGGACATCAAACAATCATAATTCATTATTCTTGTTGGGTACTCCCTTAACCATTGCCACTAAGACAGAAGCAGCTGCACAAAGGATATTCATGTCCATAGCTTGATGAACTTCCTATTCCATAAGGGAAATTAACATGCAACAAAAGCAAAACAGTGAATTCTCATTATTATGTATGCAAAGCTCACTGCCACAAGGTATAGTGGTGCCTGCAGTCTTTAAATAGTGTTGGATAAATTCATGGTGGATTGGTCTATGGATGGGTCTTAGCTATGATAGCTAAATGGAACCTCCATGTCCAAAGGCAGTATACCTTGGAATATCAGTTGTGGTGGAGGGAGACAATGGGGAAATGTTATTGCCTTTAGCTCAGCTTCAGGAGTTCCCAGAAGCACCTGGCTGGTCATAGTTAGAAACAGGAGTTCCCAGAAGCACCTGGCTGGTCATAGTTAGAAACAGGAGTTCTCAGAAGCACCTGGCTGGTCATAGTTAGAAACAGGTTGTTGGACTAGACGCACCTTTGGCTGATGTAGCAGCATTCTTCTTATCTTGCATACTTATCCACAGGGCTTTTTTTCTGGAAAAAGAAGTGCCAGAACTCTCAACAGGGAAATGAAGGAAAAATACCCAGGTGCCCCTCATGAACTTTAAAACTTTTTTTTTTTAAATTGTTTCCACAAAGAGGTTCTGGAACTCTGTTCTGCTGTGTTCCCCTGGGAAAAAAAACACCTGATGGCATATATGGATCAGAATCATATAGATTGCAATAGCACTTTTGCAGCTAAGCTTGATGGTTTTTCATCTTTTTTTAACATTTTCAGGCAAGCAATGGACTGATAAATAGTTGGTAGAAGGAGCGATAACATTTTCTGGCAGGTTTTGATACTATGAAATTAATTCCACTCCTCTCCTTTGCAGAGATTATATAAAGACGCATATGAAAAAGGAAAAGGAATCAGCATTAACTACTGTGACACTCCGAAATATCAAGTAGACAGTGTTTTGAAAAACTTTGGCGATGTGAGTATTTTAATGATGGCCCGTATGTTGTGGCTCTGGCCGGATTTCCCATGGCTTGTTAGTAACATATGGCATCTCTTTTTACAGGTTAAATATAAAGAGGCATATCAGAACAATATCTTGGGCCGGTACATTGGCAGCTATGAAGACCCATATCACACTCACTGTATGAAAGTTGAAGCCATGAAGAGCGATGTAAATATGCTTGCCTTCCTGTTTAGTAAAGTGGCTCATGGGAAGTTTACAATGGTTATTGATTTCTTGTTCCTTCCTTAGAAAAACTACAAGGCAGACTACGAAGAAGACAAGACAAAATGTTACTTCCCACAGACCATAACTCAAGAGTATGAAGCTTTCAAGAAGTTAGACCAGTGCAAAGACGTAAGTCTGTTGTGGCCATGGGAGCTTATCTTTACCGTCCATTTCTCTTTTGCTATGTGGTACGGATCTTAAAGACCTTAATGGAAACAAACCAGCTTCATTTTATAGAAAGTATTGTGTTGCTTGGATCCACTGGAGCGTTTCCACAAAAAAAAGCCAATTTCCCCATGAGAAGCTTGATTGTCTCCCCTTCTGTCGCTTCAAATGTCCCTCTGCCCAACTAATCTGGAGGGCAATAGTCCAAGAGAGAAAGGTAGACTATAAATAACATAAGTAAGTAAAAGTAAAATAAAGTTATGAGTTTCAGAAGGAGTAGGGGGAGGAGAGAAAGTCATTCTCCATGGGTGTTTTCGCACTCACCTTCAGCCGGCGCCGCGACCCTCTTGACGACGGAGGATCTGTGCTGATTTCCCACACGAAGCGCTGGAGCAACCAGAAGAGCCGCCAATTTCCGGCGCGAAGCCCGCTCAAGCGTTTTCCTGCTTCCTGGCGATTTGCGTTTGAGCGGGCTTCGCGCCGGAAATTGGCGGCTCTTCTGGTTGCTCCAGCGCTTCGTGTGGGAAATCAGCACAGATCCTCCGTCGTCAAGAGGGTCGCGGCGCCGGCTGAAGGTGAGTGCGAAAACACCCCATGAGTGGAAATCGTTCCGTCTGCGGAGATGCTATGGCAACTCTAAGCCTATGTTTTAAGAATATACAAGCAGGCTGCAGGTGAGGAACTGTGAGAGGGAGCAACAGTTCGGAAAGCTCAACCTACCTTCAAAATCCCCCTCCTCTTCCTTTGAGTTGTCAGGGCCTCAAGTAGACTGATTTCCCGTCTCCCCATTTCTCTTTAACCTAACTCTCATCCGCTTTCAACACGCTGTCCATTTTGGAACACAATCGAGCCCTCGTGCAGCTGATTTCGAGGGTTTTTCTTTGGCGTTACTCAAAAGAGAGTTTAAATCTTCCCAGCTGCATCAACCTGGCCCAGTGGACGAGCGTCACTGCCACTGGGCATGTGGGTGGAGAAAAGCAGGGAAGAGGAATAGGAACTGCCGCTGTTGGGTGAGCTGTGGAGGTGCCAGGGAGTCAGGCAGGTGGATGGGTACGTGAGGAGCTGCCGACACTTTCCCTTCCTGCTGCTGCTGCTACCTGAGCTGCCAAGGGGTGGCAAGGCAGGCGGATGAGGAAGGAGTCACTGCTGCTGTATCCCCTCCCCCACATGTGAACATATGAACATATGAAGCTGCCTTCTACTGAATCAGACCCTTGGTCCATCCAAGTCAGTATTGTCTTCTCAGACTGGCAGCGGCTCTCCAGGGTCTCAAGATGAGGATTTTCACACCTATTTGCCTGGACCCTTTTTAGTGGGAGATGCCAGGGATTGCACCTCGGACCTTCTGCTTCCCAAGCAGATGCTCTACAACTGAGCCACCGTTCCTCCCCAAGGAAGGTGGTGTGGAGGGGCTGCAGTGGAGGCAGTTGTGCAGAAGGGGGAGCGAGGAGTTGCTGCCACGTGCGCTGCAGAGGCAGCAGTGATGGAGCCTGACTGGTGGCCCAGGCCTAGTGAGCCAACAGGTGGGCGGAGGATGGGATTAGCTTTGCAAATCTTGCTGCTCCGCATTCATGCATACCTATAAATATAAGAAAAGGGAAGACAGATGCAAAGTTCAAATTCATAATATGGCCTTGGATGATTCAGAGTTGAAAAGAAATTTTCTTACGTTTTGGCTTATTTTTAGCTAGCAGCTATGCATTGCAGACGTACACACGTGCGCATTATACATCTTTGTGGGGGGTTTTGAGTTGAAGAGAAATTTTGTGGGGAAATAGCTGAAAGGAAAAAAAAGGTGAAAGCTTCCTACCCACACCCACAATATTTGTCTTCTCCAAATGCAGCCTATTTGGGCTATATTTGGGAAGAAGGAATCCCTCAGGGTTTCATTATGAGCATCAATACTTAATGTGTAGTTTTTTACCTGTGGTCTTAGCTTTTCCAAAGGTGAATGTATGTAGTTTTAAAGGCTTCTCCTGCCACCTAGTGGCCATTATAATGCTTAACTTTTTTGTAAGCTCCAATACTATACATTCTTTTTTAGGTTTCACAGGCTGTGATCACGCATGCTAAATAATGCACTTTCAATCCACTTTCCAACTGGATTTTGCCAGTTCACACAGGCTGTTTCTACACTTGACAGAAGATCCTCTCAGTGCTCATTTACAATGTTCATCTACATTGCACACCGCCCTCACTTCTGTCTTGCTTTGCATTCCTTAAGTCGTCTACACTCATTTTCTAGAATTGGCACCAAAAGCAATTCCAACCCGGAGTTGCTCCTCACTTTACAAGAGTACTTTTGAACAGGAGTTTTCTGCTGATGGATTCAATGCTCGTAAAATCAGAATCAACGCTGTGTTGAAACAGCCGCGATAAAATCCAGTTGGAAAGCGCATTGAAAGTGGTTTGAAAGTGCATTATTTAGTGTGTGTGATCGCAGCCGCAGTGTAAATAATACAAGTGTGAAACTGTGGCACGTTTATATCCATAGGTATGATGTATGGGGAATCATCTGCCTTGCTCAGTGTTTTGATACTTTTGGAATGTTCGATACTTTTAGAATATGTTATATCTGTAGCAGTCTCCGAGTTTTAAGCACTATGTCTTGGCTGGATCATTTATATTGTTTCTGAATAAATCATTGTAAAAGTTACTGTATCTGAATTTAGATGCCAGAAACAAACCAACCGTCACCCCACCCCTTTTAATTCTTCTCCTCCTAGCATACGTACAAAAAGCATCCTGATCAGATCAAATTCACACAAGTGACCGATTCGCCTGTCCTGGTGCAAGCGCAGATTAATTCCAAGCAGCTGAGCGATGTAAGTAGCCTGGCAACTCCAGCTCCTGTTTTATGGAGCCTTCTTTGACACACAGTTTGCAGGGGTGCTATTGTGGTTTTGCCTAGTGACACCCTCAAAAATGAGCCAGTCTGGGCAAATGAGCAGCTCAGTAATAGCTGCTGCTTATCCATAGGATGCTAGGTGAGTATGAAAAAGGTCTTCCCACATGGCTTCCTATGGATAAGAAGCAGAAAACAGCCGAGGTTAATTTCTAACAATAAGGGTGGCTGGGACTCAAACATCCATGAAGAGTATATTCTCTGAAAGGTATAGATCCACAGTAGTCCAATGACCATGAGGTGGGATGTGGTTATTTATTTTGTTTTGTTTTTTAAAAAATAATTATTGGCATATTATTTATTTATTCGATTTATATCCCGCCCTCCTCACCAAGGTGGGCTCCGGGCGGCTTACAACATAAAATTCAAAACAATAAGGTTAATAAATATTAAAATACATTGAATAATTTACAACAGTTAAAACAAGAAAACGATCTAACAGTGCACTGGTATTCTACAACCTTCCTTCGCAGTTTTTAGGTACCAGTCAGTTATATGCCAACCAGAAGAAAACCGTCTTACAGGCCTTGCGGAACTGCCCAAGGTTCCGCAAGGTCCTCACCTCTTCCGGTAGCTGGTTCCACCAGCAGGGGGCTGTAATTGAAAAGGCCCTATCCCTGGTTAACTTCAGATGGGCCTCCTTCGGCCCGGGGATTACTAGCAGATTTTGGGAACCAGATCTAAGCACTCTCTGGGGAACATGTGGGGAGAGACGGTCCCTAAGGTAGGTAGGTCCTAGGCCATATAGGGCTTTAAAGGTGATAACCAGCACCTTGTACCGAACCTGGTATATTATTGGCATAAATACAATACAGATACATTACAGATACAGTTAAGTTTTACGTACAGAGAGTAATATTTGCAAAAATCTATCCATAATCTCAGTGTGACAGTTCACAGTATATATACAAATAAGAAAGAACAGCATCATCCTGTTTTAAAATAATATGTACTACATATGGCATACATCAATCTTTAGCGATAGACATTGTCTATGCGGGTCAAGCTTGCCTGATTCCATCCAGCATATTTTATTGAACTGCCAAGTGTATACTAATCTGTGGAAGGTTCAATTAGATAGCCTTTCCTTACCATCCTATAATCAAGAAAATAGGATTGATTGCTGTTTCCTACTAAATGACAACATAACTGATATCACAAGAGCTGTTGCCAAATTCTTGGCTGAAATTGTCTAAGCAAGTTTTATTGTGATTCTTAATCTTATTTTAGCCTTTTATGCTTTGAAACCGACGCATTTGATTGCTGTTTGGCCGACGTCTCTGTATATCTCTTTTGATTATGCCAATAAAGGTGTGATTGATCGATCAGTCTTTTCAACAATATACCTAACTAGTCATTAGAGATACCATTCATTAACAGTATTTGGAATTTCTCTTTGTGAGATTAAATAATAGTATTGGAAACCATATAGATTCAAAATATGCAGTTTGAGATACGTTAGTTAAAGATTTTACGTTTACAGTTATTTTACTCATAAGAGCTAAGTCGGGGCCTTTAAACCAAAGAACTGAAGCACACAAACCGTGGTTTGATGCAGAATGTAAAAGAGCAAAGTATACCCATAATGTTAACTATGCAAAATATAGAACTAACCCTGAAGCAACATCCATAATAGCTTTAAAACACCAAAAAGCCTAATATAAGGCCCTCATTAGAAGAAAGAAACAAGAAGACATTATGGCTTCTACGGAGGAACTTTGGAAGGCAGTTAAAGAAACTAGTCTCTGATCCATCACGTAGGTCACCAAATATATTTAATAGCCCTATTTTGCCAGATGCCTGTTTACATCATTATAAGATGGTACATGGGGAAACAATTACAAGCCCACTTAATTTTGATATCATCCATAATTTACCAGCTTGGCCTCCAGTGGGGTGTACAGAAGTTAAGCAGCTCATTGATACTTTAAAGCCAGGGAAAGCCCCAGGCATTGACCTAATTCCACCAGAGCTATTTAATTGGGGGCAGAATTGTGGGTCCCAGTTTTGGGACCCACAAAAAATAGTTTCCATAATTTTTTGTGCCAGAGTTCAATTGTCGGTCTTTGTCTTTCCAAAACAAAGTCAATGTAACTTTAGCAGCATAAAGCTATTGTTTGTTTTTTTTTACAGTAGGAATTGACTCGTTAATGCGTAGATTTAATAATAGTGATTCCGGGGAGATCTCAATCAAATAGCCTGCAATATTCAGAATTTGTTGTTTTATTGAGATCCAAAATGTGGTTATTTAATGATAAATTTCTTCACACTGCTGAGATTCTACAAGAGCAGATACTGGGTTGTGTCTAGAAAATCCTGAATGGGGCTCCGGTTACAGAACAGAGCTTTTTGACCTCCTCAGTTTTCTGTGATCTCCTGCCAATTTTAAAAGCTGAGGGTTGAAAGGACGTTTGCGAATAGCATGGCTGCAGCATGGGAGACTAAAGTTTGATGGGGAAACTTATAGAAATTGCATACCTCCTTTTAAAGGAAGTGGGAGGGAAGGCAGCCTGGTATAGCCCAGGGGTGGACAAACTGACTCAGGAACCGCATGTGGCTCTTTTACATCACTCCATTGGCTGGCTTGGAGAAGGCATCTCTCTCTTTAATCACTTCTCCAAGCCAAGTCAGCTGGCAGCTTGGAGAATGCATTTAAAGTTAAAGTTGCTTTATTTTCCCTCTTCCCTCTCCCCATCTACTTCCTTCCTTCCTTCCTTCCTTCCTTCCTTCCTTCCTTCCTTCCTTCCTTCCTTCCTTCCTTCCTTCCTTCCTTCCTTCCTTCCTTCCTTCCTTCCTTCCTTCCTTCCTTCCTTCCTTCCTTCCTTCCTTCCTTCCTTCTCTTACATTAAGCAAGTTTGGCCACCTCTGGTATAGCTTGCTCTTGTCAGCTCTCAGAAGGCAAACAGACTGAACTTTGGAGGGGGGTCGCCAAGGAAGACTCTGCAGAGGAAGGCTATGGGAAACCATCTTCACCTTTCACTTGCCTTGAAAGCCCCTTGCTGGAGCTGCCCTAGGCTGGCTGTGCCTTGACAGCACTTTACTCATGCACGCTTTAAGTGCTGAGCATTGGCATTCAGACTGTCAGTCCTTGGTGCAATTCTGGTTTAAATTAAATCCAGGAGATAAGGTAGCACTAAGTGCTGTCATGGGTTGCTTGTAATGGGAATTCATCACTATTGGGCAATGATGCATGAATTTTCTTGGTGTTTGCATTCTAATTTCTAAAGTAAACCCAAATGTTAAGATTTCAATAATTTTTGGAATGCAGAATAGCTGGGGAACGGGCATATTATTCACAGACAATACTGACATTGCATTTGAGGAATAGCCACGTAGATCCAGTCGTTTCAGATTTGCAGTTAAGTAAAAGCTAAAGGTTTTATGACATGGCTTGGTATCTTGAATCTGGTGTAAAAGAAAACGGCTACGGGTTGTCACTGTTCCCAGTGAAAGAAAAGAGCCTTTCACTCTCTGGTGGTGTGAATGGATCAGTTTCCACAGAACTCTGAACACGGGCGTGTAGAGTCAAACTGAAAGCGCACAAGAGAAATCAGAATGGTATGCTGCCGATATTATGGGCTATTCTCTCTGCCCTCTGATTCATTCGGAGATAATTTGGCATTTTTAAAGGTATTTCAGGATGTGGATGGTTTATGTGAATATTATTTGGTTATATTTTTCAGCTGAACTACAAAGCCAAACATGAAAGTGAGAAATTCAAATGTTCTGTACCACCAGATGCTCCATTGTTCCTTCAGTCTCGAGTCAATGCATATAATCTCAGTGATGTAAGTATAAACCTTACTTAAATACAGGACACCTGTATAGCAAGAAAGATATAGTTGGTGACAGTGGTACAAACTCTGATCCTATAATTATTTTACAAATCGACCACCTACAAAGCTCACTGAAGAGGAAAATCCTATCCCTTCACAATTGCCTCCACTTTCTCTCTCTTTTCAGGCCTCCACCATGACCATCACCACTACCACTACGCATTTTCCTCTCTTTTTCCCAGGCTTTTCTTCCTTTCCCTTCATATGTTCCATTTTCTCTCTCTCGTTCCTCCCCCCTTTTGGCAGCTTTATCTCTGCCCCTATCCCATTTCCTTCTGATTCTCTTTCTTCCAGTTTTTGTTCACTTCCCTCATTTTCTCTGCTCACTATTTTATGTTCCTGTCCAAGCTACTGAGACCAAGATTGCCTAGGATGAGGCTTGTTTGCTAGGTTGCTGTGGTTATTGTAATCTCGTGATATTTTGAGAGATCTCATGTTCAGAATTAGGTACTAGATATCATTATATTGCTGTTAGTGGTATTCAACAGAAAGTTTTTATTGTTCACAACTTTACTTTAAAAGGTTGAGTATCAATCAAATATTTTTAATGCAGTATTCACATACAAATATACAATGGAAATCAATATATGCTATTAAATTGTCAGAAAAATTCTAGATAAAAGTAGTTTGGAGCAATAATGACAAATAAAACATATCTAAGTTCAGTCAGTCTTAGGGATCTGTTGAGTCTGATGAAAAGAACAGGCATGTTTTAAAAACTATCTAGAACTGCTGCTCCCTTAACCTGAAGATATGTATGATGCCCCTATCCCAACTTCCCTCCCTCAGAGGAAAGATTTTCCCTCCATTTTTCTTTCCCTGTCTGACTGAGCTGCCTAGTAATGTGTTTTCTTCTTTCCTGAAGAACTCTTGCTGTCCCACCCTGTCAAAGTATAATATTTTGGTTGTTTGCTCAGCCCAGGAGCCTGAGGGAAGGATTGGGAGCCCGGTTAAACTTTAATGGTGTAACGTACTCGAAGCGGAGACGAGAGTAGGGCAACATGGTTTATTAGGAGCACGTTGCAAGAGAGCGAACACGCGGGCCGGGTCCCGCTTATATACAATCCCGGGTACAGCCTACTGGGTTGGTCGGGCCAATCCAGCACCGTTGAACTTCCCGCCACAGCTGGAGATAGGCGGGGACAGGCTCCCGGCGCTGGGGCTCCTGGGACTGCCCAGTTGCCCCCCCCGTCGGGTCGCATGACATTTCTTGATACACTACACCCCTCCCCCCCTGGTTAATGTACAAAGTCCTGTAAGTATGCGGGGGGCCGGCGCTCCCGAGTGGACCGTCTGGGGGGTCCCGGTGTCGGCGGCGCGGCCGCCGAGGATGGTGCCTCGGTAGGTCCTGGAGTGGACGGGGGCGGCCCGTCCGGTTCAGCGGATCCCTCGGGCTCGGTCGGTTCCGGTACCTCCGGCGCCCGCATCACGGATGTTGGGATTGCGTCCTCTAGGCGGTCTCCGTTAGGCTCCTCGCTGGATATAGCCTCGTCCGTGTCTGTGGGGGCCTCCGGAAGGGTGCGGCGCCTCAACTGGTCAATGTGCCGCCGTAGTACCTGGCCCCCCTCCGTTGATATGTCGTAGTGGCGGGACCCGGTTACCCTCAGTACCCGCCCCGCCACCCAATCGGGGCCCCTAGCATAGTTTCTGGCGAAAACTGGGTCGCCCGCGAAGAAACCCCGGGCGGCGTCTCGGACTTCGGGGCTCCCGCGGGTGTCTGAAGCTCGGTCGGGATGCAGCCGGTCCAGCCGGGTTATGAGTTTGCGTCCCATGAGGAGCTCAGCCGGGCTGACTCCTGTGACCGGGTTAGGGGTGATCCGATTATCGAAGAGGAACGCGGCCAGCCTGTGGTCCCAGTCCCCCTGTACAATTCGGCCGAGGGCCTCCTTTGTTGTGCGGACCATCCGCTCCGCCTGGCCGTTGGTGGCCGGATGGAAGGGAGCCGACCTTATGTGCCTGATCAGATATCTTTGCAGGAACGCCTGGAAGTCGGCTGAGGTGAAGGCGGCCCCGTTATCAGAGACTATGGTGTCCGGGATGCCATGTGTGCATAGGACCCTGCGCAGAGCTCTGATCGCGGCTGTGGACGAGGTGGACCCTATGGGGATGACCTCCAGCCATTTGGTGTAGGAGTCCACCATTATGATGAAGGTCTGCCCCTGGAATGGGCCCGCAAAGTCGATATGGAGTCTCGACCATGGTTTCCGGGTGGACTCCCACCTAGTGACGGGGGCGCTGGGCGGCTCGGGCCGTGATTCCTGGCAGGTCTGGCACCCGCGGACCCAGCCCTCGATCTCCCCGTCCATTCCCGGCCACCAGACGTAGCTCCTGGCCAGAGCCTTCATCCGCACTATGCCGGGATGAGTCTCGTGTAGGGATTCTAGAACACGCTTTTGGAGCGGGGGTGGAATCACTACCCTACTGCCCCAAAGTATGCAGCCCTTGTGTGCGGCTAATTCCTCCCTCCTCGCCTTGTAAGGCTTGAATTCATCCCCCATGTTTCCCTCTGGCCACCCCCTCACCACCCAGTCGAGCACCCGTGCCAATGTCCTGTGTTTCTGGGTGGCCTTGGCCACCTCCGTTGCGTGGAGGGGCGGCTCTGGGAGGCTCTCTATCATCATGACCTGGTGTGCGGGTGCGGGGTCCGGACCCGTCTCCGGCAGCGGCAAACGGCTAAGCGCATCCGCGTGTCCCATAGCCTTGCCGGCCCTATGAACCAGTGTGTACGTGTATGAGTTGAGGAATTGGTTCCACCTCAACACGCGCTGTGAGAGTATTTGGGGGGTTTGTCGGTCTGGGGCCAGTAGACCTAAGAGGGGCTTGTGGTCCGTGGCAATGGTGAACCTTCTCCCGTATAGATACTCATGGAACTTTCGGACCCCTGCCACGATTGCCAGGGCCTCTTTATCTATCTGCGCGTAGTTGCGCTCGGCTGAAGTGAGCGTGCGGGAGTAATATGCGACCGGTACCTCCCTCCCGTCCGGAAGCTGGTGCCCCAGGACTGCTCCCACCCCATACGGCGACGCATCGCAGGCCAGGATGACGGGGAGGGCCTCGTCAAAATGGTGGAGCACCGCATTGGACACCAGGACGTCCTTGACCGCCTGAAACGCCGCGGCCTGTCGTTTGCCCCAAACCCAAGGGGCTTTTTTGTCCAGCAGCCGGTGAAGGGGCTCCGCCAGGGCTGCCTTGTGGGGGAGAAAGGAGTGGTAAAAGTTGAGCACCCCCAAGAAGCTTTGGAGCTCCGCTTTACAAGTGGGAGCCGGGGCTTGCACGATGGCTCGGGTCTTTTCCTCCGTGGGGTGGATGCCTGCTGCGTCAACGGCGAACCCCAGAAACTCCACCCGTGGAACCCCCAGCAAGCATTTCTCTCTCTTGACCTTGAGCCCCGCTGCCTGGAACCGGCGGAGCACCTCTCGAAGGCGGTTGCCGAATTCATCGGGGTCCGGGGCGGCGACTAAAACGTCGTCGAAAAACGGCTGGACTCCTGGGATCCCTTTAAGGAGAGCGTCCATTAGGCTCTGGAAAATCCCCGGAGCGACGCTAACCCCAAACTGAAGCCTCTTTACCCGGAAAGCCCCCCTGTGGGTCACGATCGTTTGGGCCTCCGCCGTCTTATTGTCTACTGGGAGCTGCTGGTAGGCCTGGGCCAGGTCTAGCTTCCCAAATATCCTAGCCCCCGCTAGGGCGGCCAGGACATGGCTCACCACCGGCACTGGATAGGGGTTGTCCTGTAGTGCCTTGTTTATGGTGCATTTATAATCGGCACAGATCCGCACCTCCCCGTTTGGCTTGATGGGGGTAACGATGGGGGTTTCCCAGGTGGCGTAGTCCACCGGCTCGAGGACGCCTTGTGCCGTGAGGCGGTCTAACTCTGCCTCAATCTTAGATTTCAAGGCGAACGGAACCCTCCTGGCCTTGAGCCGAATCGGTCTGACCGTGGGGTCTAGGGGCAGGGAGATGGGCGGCCCCCGGTAGCTCCCTAGGGACCCATCGAATACCTCGGGGAATTCCTTGCAAATCTCCCCGAACCCCCGGGGCGTTATGGTCTGGCCCACCCCCTCCACGCGGATTCCCAAGGGTTTGAACCAGGCCAGACCTAGCAGGGTGGCCAGCTGGCGCTTAACCACCAGGATGTCCAGCGGGCCGTGGAAGGACCCCCGCTCGACTTGTACCCGCGCCCACCCCGCAATTTGCACCGGGTTCTTCTGGAAGTCCCGGAGTATGAAGTCTGCCGGCCGAAGTTGCAGCCGCTGGCGGGGACACAGTTCTCTTAGGGTTTCTTCCGCAATAAGGGAAATGGAGGACCCTGAGTCCACCTCCATTTGGCAGGGGTTCCCCTCTATAAGGACCGCCACTTTGATTTTATCGGGGGAATCGTGGGGCAAGTTCAGTACCTGTAGGGACGTAGAGTCTACCGCGTGGGACTCCGCGGACTCGTGGTACGTGGTCGGCTTCCTGCGGTTGGGCTTGGCTCGGCAAGCCCTGGCAATGTGGCTGGTCTTTCCGCAGCTCCTGCAGTCCCAGGTCCGGTATTGGCAGTCTCTCCGCTCGTGGGGGCCGCCGCAGCTGTCGCACTTGGTGGCCGGGGCTCTCTCCGACGCTGGTGGTCGGTCGGTCTCTCGGGGGCGTTGGGTCGCTCTGTTGGGTGGCCCGGCTGGGCGGCGTAGCTGATGGGCTTCCTCCTCCTCGGGGCCGTCGTGGTCCAGCTCTCCGTGGTGGGCAGCTTCCATCTTGGCCCGGGGAAACGTTCGTGCGGTTCGTTCCCATGCCACCGCTTCGCTGAAGGCGGCCTGGAGAGTAAGCTCTTCTTTGGCGAAGAGCTTCTGCTGGAGCCTCTCGTCGCGGAGGCCCCACGTGAATCTGTCCGCCAGGGCTTCCTCCAGTTGGGGGAGGTTGCAGTTCCCGGCGAGTTTGCGGAGGGCCGCCAGGTAGTCCGCGGCGGACTCGCCCGCGATCTGGTCCCGTTTGTGGAACAGGAACCTGCGAGCCACCCGCGAAGGCTGTGGTGAGAAGTGTCCCGTGAGGAGTCGGATGATCTCGTCGTAGGATTTCTCCGTCAGACGGGCGGGTGCCGAGAGACCCTTGGCGATCTCGAACGTGGCAGGCCCGCAGACGCTCATGAGAACGTCCCTCTTTGCTCCGGCGTCAGTGATCTTGTTGGCCCGGAGGTAGAACTCGACCCGCTCCGCGTAGGACTCCCATCCCTCTGGATTGGTTGGGTCGAAGGGCTCGAGGTAGCCGGTGATTCCGCCTTGGTTGGCCATGATGGCGGCGGCAGTCGCTTGTTGCCCAGATCTCCGTCGAAGCCGCTGAGGCTAGAATCCCACCTTCGTCGCCAGTGTAACGTACTCGAAGCGGAGATGAGAGTAGGGCAACATGGTTTATTAGGAGCACGTTGCAAGAGAGCGAACACGCGGGCCGGGTCCCGCTTATATACAATCCCGGGTACAGCCTACTGGGTTGGTCGGGCCAATCCAGCCCCGTTGAACTTCCCGCCACAGCTGGAGATAGGCGGGGACAGGCTCCCGGCGCTGGGGCTCCTGGGACTGCCCAGTTGCCCCCCCCGTCGGGTCGCATGACATTTCTTGATACACTACAAATGGCACTTGAGATGTTTTTATATTCCAAATTAACAAAATATTTTGTTCAACATAGAGGGGAAAGGTCAGGTTGAAATTTCTGAAGTAAAACCAATACATGCACATACTATAGTTCTTATGTTTCGGGCTACTGAGAGTTATTCAGAGACACTTAAAATCTTTATGTTAGATGCTTTTGTTCCAGTGTTTTCCAAACACTCCTGCATGCTTTTTAATTTTTTTTTAGTATTCTCTGACTCTTCTGGTTTCCAGAAAGCTGGTACACTCTTTCCAGTACCCAAACCCCTTCTCGTCAAACACCAATACTTCTTGAGCTTTTAACTGACTCTTAAGGTCTCTAAAGTCAATTTCAAACCACATTGGACCAGTGATCTCTGCGTTCTTCAGAGCTAACCCCCGTCACTGGGTAGGGAAATTCTCTTCTCACTAGAAGATTTATCCCTCTTTTTTGGCCCTAATGGAAGTTTCTATCTAACTACCCACTGGTCCTTGCCAGCTTTCTCCAGTTCTCCTAGTCTTAGTGTTAAACTAGTCCTAGTGTTAAACTAGTCTCAGTCAGGGTTGAATTTTGAAAGTGTCAATATTCGACTCTTCTCAGCTAGTGGTGAAATCAGACTGAATTTAATCAATCAGATCTCTTGGAACAGCCTGTCACTCAAGGCTCTCTGGTTCTGTGAAGAATTAACCCTTCAAAGTCCTTTATCTGTTTACATAGCGCTTCCAAGCTTTAAAAAAGTGTAGTCAATCACAATATGTTATAAATATAATCAGTCAAAGCGATATCTCTAGTTTTATGATTATTGAACAATGTTAGCAATTCATTTATAGCGCATGTACATTCTTTATAACAATTGAATGCATTAAAGTTTTTGGTACACAGTCCTAATATAATTTATTTATTTTCTATGTTAACAGAATTGGTATAAATATGACTGGGAACGATCAAAAGCTAAGAAATTTGAAATTAAGGTTGATGCCATTCCACTCATTGCTGCTAAAGCCAACCGAAAAATTGCAAGTGATGTAAGTGTTGCTTAGGAATGAATGTAACTATTTGTAACCAAAAGCTACATAATACTGGAAAAAATGCTTGTCTTAATCCCCGTGTAGGTGGAGTACAAGAAAGCTTATGAACAAAGCAGAGGGAAATTAATTGGCGCTTTGAGCATCCATGATGATCCCAAGATGTTGCATTCTCAGAAAGTGGCCAAACAACAGAGTGATGTAAGTCTCAAAGTGCTATTCTTTCATGAAAATGAGTACGGCGCTAAATTCTTACAGAATCACTTCTGAAGAAGACTTTTTCATTTTATTCCATCCCAGAAAAAATAAAAATAAAGAATAAATGATAAAATTAAACATATGAATATATTTTAAGAAATCATAATCCAGCACTGATTTAATTGTTAGAAGACAGAGAATATCTATATCTGACTGAGCTTCTGTAGTTCCAGATTTTTAACTCATTTTATACTTGCAGAGTTGTAATATTTTAATTAAAAGCAGGGCTTTTTTGTAGCTGGAACTCCTTTGCATATTAGGCCCACCCTCTTGATATAGCCAATCCTCCTGGAGTTTACAGTAGGCCCTGTACTAAGAGTCCTGTAAGCTCTTGGAGGATTGGCTACATCAGGGGTGTGTAGCCTAATATGCAAAGGAGTTCCTGCTAATGAAGCAGAGAAATAACGAGGTCTGCACAGACTTACTGGGTTGAAGCGAGGTTTACTTTATGGCACCATAAGCAGAACCCAGTCGGGCATGGGCCCTCAAAATGACTGAGTTAAAATCATTCTATATACAGACAGTTTTATTCACATCGATAACAAGCAGGCAGGCACATAAGCTTATCTGATTCAACATTCCCCCACCCCCTTGCAACTCCTTCTAGTACTTTTCCATTCCTCCCATCTCTTTCCGTTATCAGCTCCAGCAAGAAGCTTCTCAATGAGGCCCATTTGTCCTATCCTAATACACATCCTAATACACACCCACTGAAGGCTGTCTGTGCTTCTAACGTCAGTTTGACAACAGACTCCTCTGTTTGAAGACAAAGCATATTTTTACTCAATATGACAAATATTATTATTGGGGGTATTAATTAATTATTCAGGGGCTCTCCTTCACTAAAAACAAAAATGCCCTGATTAAAAGGTTTTTTTCTATATGTTGACCTGTGAGAATTTCTGCCATAAAAAAAAAATGGTGCAGTGCAACTGTAAACACATTTGCTAGATGGTAGGACCCACAGATCACAGCAGGGCTTACTTTTGTTTAAACCTGTTATTTGTGCTGCAGAAGTGACAAACTAAAGATGGAAATATCAGTAACTGTTGCAAGGGTAGCTGGATTCAAATCCATTTGCACCTTAGAGGCCAACAATTCTGGGGATATGAGCTTTGACTTACAAAAGCTCATACCCTGAAAATCTTGTTGGTATCTAATGTGCTCATGGACTCTAATCTAGCTGTTCTAGATTAGACCAAGACGGCTGCTCTTTGAAACTGCTGCATGGCTACTTTAGAAATCCATATTAGTCAATCAGGTTTTTTTAAAAAATGTTTAATATATATTAATGTTCAGACTGACCACAACACCTAATACTTTAAGTGGAAGAGTTTCAGAGGAGATAAGTGAAACTAAAAGGCTGTTAGCATCTATTTTTTAATGATATGATATTGATATTGGATTTATATCCCGCCCTCCACTCTGAAGAGTCTCAGAGCGGCTCACAATCTCCTTTCCCTTCCTCCCCCACAGCAGACACCCTGTGAGGTGGGTGGGGCTGGAGAGGGCTCTCACAGCAGCTGCCCTTTCAAGGACAACCTCTGCCAGAACTATGGCTGACCCAAGGCCATTCCAGCAGGTGCAAGTGGAGGAGTGGGGAATCAAACCCGGTTCTCCCAGATAAGAGTCCGCACACTTTGCCCCCCCAGTCGGAATGAAGAGGCAGACACAAGTGTTGGGTTTTAAACCGGGCCGCTTTATTAACAATTAATTAGCTGTAACTGGCAGGGGTGAAAACCTAAACCAGACAAGCCCTGGGGTCAACCCCGGACCCCGCCTTGTCCAAAGGGCAAGCAACCCTGCCCCCAGCACAAGCCCGCCGTATTCGGGTTGTCGCTGAGCGGCCAGGCCTCCAGCCATTCACCACCTGGGCTAGCATCAATCCCCATGGAAAGATCCGCCCAGGTGAGGCTCCCTGTGATCTGCATTCCCCGCACTGAGCCGTGTAGCCCATCTACGGTTCATACAGACCACCGCACCAACGGTGCTAAGCCATAGGTGCTCCCCTGAAAAACCCTGTGGCCAAACCTCCTCCAGCCTGCGACCATAACAAACACCAATAACAAATCCTAACGCTACTAGGCAGTACAAGGTAGGCAAAAAACACCCCCATGTGAGACAATTATGTGGAAGTGAAAAAATTCCTACCTGGCCCCTAATAAGACGACCAGCATATGCCTGTACTGCCAGAGGGAGGGTGGGCGGGCAGAGAGCCAAAAGGAACTGCGTGACGGAGGGCGGGGAGCCGGGGCTTATATAGCCCCGACTCCGCGCCCAAGCAAACACCCGTATGTCGGGTGATGCTGCTCCTCCCTCCTTCCGAGGGGGCAAAGACGGCCCCCAGCCTGAGCGCCGGCAAGCCGGCTTGGCTGGGGAGGGGCCGAACCTAACCACTACACCAAACTGGCTCTCCAGCCAGTTTTATTTTAACTCTTACAACACTAGGTCTAACTACTACTGTAAACCATTAGGCTGCTATGGGTGTAATGCTGCCCTAAGTGTTCTTCTGTGATTAGAGTTCTGGAAGTTACAGACACAAAAAAGTCTTATTGTTTTGTTTGTTAAAAGATTACATACAATAGCACATACCTTGTCTCAGAATTTGTAACAGTGAGTTGGAGCCAACAACTCCCTTTTTCTGAGTAAGAACTCTCCCTCCAGTCAAAGAAGTCCTCTTCTGATACGGTAGCATTCCAGCTAACACATCAAAGCTTAGAAGAATGGATTAATAAGACCCAGCCTCTCAAACATCTGATTTAATACTTTCTCCATACACACTATAGCAATTAATAAAGGTATTCCATTGCTTCAGGAACCTATTCCCTTACCTTGACTTCATGCATTCATTTTCTTGAAAGAGAAGAAGAGTTAGATATGTTAGTCTGTTGCTGCAAAATAGTAAAGAGACCAGTAGCGCCTTTAAGACTAACAAATTTTATTGTAGCATAAGCTTTCGAGAAACACAGCTCTTTTCATCAGATGCATCTGATGAAGAGAACTGTGTTTAAATGGAAGCTTGTGCTACGATTAAAAAAAAATTGTCTTAAAGGTGCTGCTGGACCCTTTACTATTAAAAAGAGAAGTGTTCCAAACATTTTAAAAGCAAGAGTCCACTCATTTGGAGCAGCTAAACATATCATACACATGATGTTTATTCAGATAACCTACATTTTATTAAATGTCCAGTTTTGTTCACAAAAGCTTTTGACTCTTGAATTTAATAAGATTCATTCTTTTACAGCGTGAATACAGAAAAGGTTATGAAGAGTCCAAGACCAAGTACACAGCACCGCTGGACATGATCCCTGTCGTACAAGCAAAGAAGACACAGGCTATCGCCAGCAATGCAGACTACAAGCATCTAATTCACAACTACTCCTATCCTCCTGATAGTATTAATGTGGAACTTGCCAAGAAGTCTTATGCGCTACAAAGCGAGGTATGTGCTCTTGCTTTTTTTGCACACTTAGTATTATTCTACCAAAGAAAAGATTGTGTAGGAATACAGCGATGCCATATTTCCAATTGAAATTTTTGGGAGCCCCCAAGATCAGCAGTAAACCATTGAACTGGGGCAGAAAGGAGAGATCATGTTCACAAGGGCCGTTTTCCCATTTACCTTACCCCGGAGCGACGTCCCTCTTCACCGCCAAAAAGCAGGTTTACATTTGCGACGCAAAAGCCCCGGGACTACGCGGCTCTTCCTGGTGCTGCGCAGCAGTTTGTGCGAAATCCACGCAGACACAGCGCGGTGAAGAGGGACGTCGCTCCGGGGTAAGGTAAGTGGGAAAACAGCCAAGCAGTGTTTTAACTATGGATAGATCAAACCCTTATATATCCTAAGGTTTTGTGCTTAGTTCATTCAGAAAAAAATACGGGTACAATTTGATGGGGCAAACTGATGAACAACAAACATCTAGAAGTATTAGCGTTCAGCTGCTAATTTTTCTTTCTCTTATATTTTGATATACTTACAACAAAATTCCAACATGCTTTGAACATAATTACCTCAGTGTGAATTTGAGCTTTGCACCTGATTAGACCTACCTACTAGATCCATCTCATAATTTTCATAAGTCCTCACACACATTTTTTTTTCTGAATTACTCCTAACTCTCAGAGACAATTTGAATAGAAATATATATTTTACCTCTGTAACTTTGAAACGCCTATGGCTGCTCCCGCATAGCAAGGATTCTCCATGTTGCGTTCATGGCTGCTCTGAATGCCAAGGTATACAATAGGTGGTGGAGCATCCAAATGTGACAATGGAGCTTCTACACGTAACTTCCTTTTGTCTTCCCCCCGAGTTTTCCTTTCTGCACACATTTCACAGTGATTCTGCACTGGGATTTGGGGGCATGGTAATCACTGGCTTCCGTAATAACTTGCTCCTTCCTTTCTTTGGGTCTCCACACATGCAGTTATATACTTCCTTTAAAATTGGAATGGAAACATATAAGTGGTGGTAAGTCATTGTAGTAGTAAAACAATTACAGATTTTTTTAAAAAAAAGCCCTCTAGAAAAAAGTGCTAATTTTAAGATTTATAGCCAGTCTTTTTTTTTTTTTTTGCTTACTCTTTTTGGATTGGGAAATTTAGAAACTTTCCAGTCCCATAAATTGAATGATTAGAATGCTTTTGCGTGTTAATTCTTAATCGCCCAAACTTCAGATTTCTCACATTTCACCACTTGCTGTTGCCCATTTGTAACAGACTGTGTTACAACCTGACATTTATCCCATGCAGTGCAGCTTGCCTTCTGTTCAAACATTATTTTCAAAGAACATTTCCTTGCATATTGGATAGCTTGTAAGAATGTCATATAATGCAATTTTATTGCCTTTTTTTCAGAATGAATATAGAGCTGATTATAACAGTTGGATGAAAGGCTGTGGCTGGGTGCCGTTTGGGTCCCTGGATGTAGAAAAAGCTAAAAGGGCTTCTGATATTATCAGTGAGGTAAAATATATTTAATTTTTAAAAAATATATTTATAATATTTCTCAGTCATCCTTCTATGTAAAGTTCTCAAGGCGATTTGTAGTAAACATTCTGATAAAACAATTTTGTAAGAAATCACTCAATAGTATAAAAATATCTAAAACAGGCAGGCACAGATTCCAACAGAAAGCAACTTCCTTATTTAACTGAGCTCCAAGGCCTTCCAGAAAAGGAAAGGAAAAAAAGGTCTGTTAGGACAACACCAAATTAACCTCCTCTGGGAGGGAATTCCATAGTCCAGGTGGTGATGGTAGAAGAAGCCCTTTTATGGGCTTTGTTAAACCTAGCTTCCATTATATCTAAGTCTCACAGTTTGATAAGGATGGAAGCAGTCCTTTGTTTGTTTATTAGATTTTTTTAGTCTCTGTTCACCCAAAGGGTCTCACAGCAACTTGCAACATTAAAACCAAAGAGGTCAAAAACAACACAAAACCAAATAACAAATATAAAATATTAACATTAAAACATTAAACTATTAAAATATGTGGCTATCACCATATCACGAATAAAAACAGCCCAAACGTGTGGTTTTCCTCCAAAGGCCAACCTTTGGATGCCCTGCAGAAACTAAACAAGTCCAGCAGGGCACAGGTGTCATCCAAGAGTGCATTCCACAGGGTTGGGGCCACCACTGAGAAGGCCCTTCCCCTGGTAACAGCTAACCAAGCCCTCCTGAGGCCAGGCACCTGCAATAGGATCTTGAATTGGATCAGGAGACTAATTGGCAGCCAGTGCAGCTGCTGCAGAATTGGAGTGATATGAGCTGACCTTGATGTTCTAGTCAGCAACCTGGCAGCTGCATTCTGGACAACCTGCTGTCTCCAAAACATTTTCAAGGGCAGCCCTAATCAGTGTTCCCTCTAAACTCCCCAGTATTTTGAGCAAAAATTCTACCCTGTAAGCGAAAAAAAAAGCTAGTAGTATTAAATGTTGTGAGCTAGTCTACATTTGGCTTTCACATAAATTAGTTTTCAGAAGATTATTTCCATAACATTGTTAAAAATCTCAGAATGAATTTTTAAACTATATTTTAAGAAGAATTTAAACATTATAAGAGAAAACAGAACAAAGTCAAATTTCATTATGGAAAATGTTGTCCTCTTCTGGGGTAGACCTGGCATTTGGAGAACAAGTCTACCTGCCTCTTCCACTGTATTGGTAGACCTGGCCTCCAGATAACAGGTCTGTTCACCCTTTCCCGCAAAATTGGTAGACCCAGCCTCCAGGGAACAGGTCTGCCCATTCCAGTCCACTGCATCAGTAGACCTGTGCTGTGATCACACACACAAAATAATGCACTTTGAATCCACTTTCAATGCACTTTCCAACTGGGTTTTGCCAGTTCAGATAGTAAAATCCAGTTGAAAAGCGCGTCGAAAGTGGATTCAAAGTGCATTATTTTGTGTGTGTGATCACAGCCATGGTCTCAGACTGTTGCCCTGTGCTGAGGCTTAGAAAACATACCAGTACTTGGGGAGGGGGGGGGGGCTCTTGCAGTCTATTTAGGGGGTTTTACTTACTGAAATATGAAAAAAATACAAGTCAAGTATAACTGAGGCGGAACAATCACTGTCAGAATCCTACCTAACCTAACAAACAGGAATGACTGGACTACTACATCTAGACACTGGGTTATTGCCAAGACCCCTGCCACTGGCTGCTTATTCAGCTGAGTGTCATTAGCATATTGATGGCACCCAACTCCAAACCACCTGATGATCTCAGCAGGAAGGTGCAAATATATTTTAAATAACACCAGAGAGAGGATTGAGCCCTGTGGGACCCCACAATTCAGGTCTGTTGGGAAGACCTCTCTTTTCTGATAGCGACCCTCAGAGAGCGTCTGTGAATGAGGAGAACTGACTTAGGACTTTGTCCCTACACCCTGGGAGGGAAATGTCTGCTGGGAACTCTATTATTCCCCATGGAGATTTATTCCCATAGAAAATCATGGAGAATTGATCCACAGGTATCTGGGGCTCTGGGGGGGGGGGCTGTTTTTTGGGGTAGAGGCACCCCAAAATACCTTTTCAAATTTTCAGTATAGCATCTAGTGCCTCTCCCCAAAATACCCCCCAAGTTTCAAAAAGATTGGACCAGGGGGTCCAATTCTATGAGCCCCCAAAGAAGGTGCCCCTATCCTTCATTATTTCCTATGGAAGGAAGGCATTGAAAAGGTGTGCCGTCCCTTTAAATGTGATGGCCAGAACTCCCTTCGGAGTTCAATGATGCTTGTCACAGCCTTGATCTTGGCTCCACCCCTAATGTCTCCTGGCTCCACCCCCAGAGTCTCCTGGCTCCACCCCCAAAGTCCCCAGATGTTTCTTGAATTGGACTTGGCAACCCTACATTAAAGGTCAAAGCCAGAAACAGGATGAGACTAATTTACTCTTGTCCAACTGGGGATAAATGTACATAGAGAGTTCTGTTCACCTGTACAGTCATCTTCAGCTAACTGGAAGATCATTTGTACAAGTGAGTACAGAGCACACAGTTACCCAGTTCTGTCTACCAACTGAGGTATGCGCAGGTTCCATTTTTTAAAAGCTGAAATTCTAATAATCAATTTTTGGGAAGGAGACGGATAAGGGAAAGAGGGACTGAACTCATTTCTAATTTCTCCCCATAACATTGTTTTATGTACCCTTTCAAAATATGGTAGAAATGACTTAAAAGGTAAAGGTTATCCCCTGTGTAAGCACCAGTCATTTCTGAATCTGGGGTGACGTTGCTGTCACAATGTTTTCATGGCAGACTTTTTATGGGGTGGTTTGCCACTGCCTTCCCCAGTCATCTACACTTTACCCCCAGCAAGCTGGATACTCATTTTACTGACCTCGGAAGGATGGAAGGCTGAGTCATCAACCATGAGCCAGCTACCTGAACCCAGCTTCTGCTGGGATCAAACTCAGGGTCATGAGCAGAGCTTGGACTGCAGTACTGCAGCGTACCACTCTGTACCATGGGGCTCTTAGAAATGACTTAGAAAAATGCAATTATCTATCAAGAAGGTGTAATCGTTCCTTTTAAAATTGTTTTGAACAGAGAAAATACCGTCAGCATCCAGACACTCTGAAGTTTACATCAATTGAAGATGAGCCTATTATAGTACAGTCTAAAATCAACCAGGCCCAAAGAAGCGATGTAAGTATTGATTTTCATTGTGTCTCTGTGTATTGAGGTCAAAATTTATTATCTGACCACTAAACATTTGGTACAAATCCTATTCTCATCTTTCTAAGAAGGACTGCCCACTTTGTGCTGGCATAATTGTTTTTTTTTCCTGTTCTGAAGACAAACTTGCAAATAGAGAAGTTACGTTCAAATGAATTGAAACCACTAGCATTGTGGTCTGTTCCTCCACTCATAAATGGACTTGAGCAGTTTAAGCTCCTTTGAATGCAGTACTACAAAATAGATATTTTATTCTAACCTAGGCTATTAACAGCTATAAGAGGTACGTGTATATGAGAACAAAAGTAACGTATTTTTCGCACCATAAGACTCACTCCCCCCCCCAAAAAAAAAGTGGGGGGGAAAGTGTGTGCGTCTTATGGAGCGAAGGTACCGGTATGTACCATCCTCCGGGGGGGGGGCGATCCACTGCCTCTGCCTCCGATCTGGCGCTTCCCCTGCACCTCCCTGCCTGGCTCCATCTTCTTTCAGCAAGTGCTGGGATCGCTCCACGTGGCCCCACCGCAAACCCAGCGCTTCGCGAGCGCCGGCTGTGGAGAGGGCAGCGTGCTTCCTCCTTGCCTGTGTGCCTGGCTTCAGCTGTGATGCTTAAAGCAAGCACTGGGATCGGAGGGCGGAGGGAGCGATCCCAGCGCTTGCTTTAAGCATCACAGCTGAAGCCAGGCACACAGGCAAGGAGGAAGCACGCTGCCCTCTCCACAGCCGGCGCTCCACAGCAAATTCTATGTGGACTCTAATTAGCCAGTTTTAAAACACTGGCTGTGCATCTGCCATGCAAAAACACACAGCTGATAAATCTATTACTTTTTCAGGAGCATTGTCTCCAGGCTTCTGTCAATTTATTTTGTGGGTCAAAGCAATAACAAGAAAGATATGGTTCTCACTGTTTTGGGAACAAATCGGCCCCTCCCAGCCGAGCTGGCATCGCCAGCGATAGGCTGGGGGCCGTCAGTTGCCGGCCCGGAAGGAGGGAGGGCTCACCATTGGCCCCGGGCATCCGGGAGCTTGTTCTGGGCGTGGCGTCAGGGCTATTTAAGCCCCGGACCCGCCCAGAAACACGCAGTTGTTTTCGGCTCTATTGGCCACAGTGTTTTCAGGGGAGCACCTATGACTCAGCACCAGTGGGTGCGGGTGGTCTGTATGAACTGCAGATGGGCTGTACGGCTCAATGCAGGGAGTGCAGATCACAGCAAAGCCTCACCTGGGCAGATCTTTCCATGAGGGATTGATGCTAGCCCAGGTGGAGGTGGACTTTGGGCCTGGCTGCTCAGCACCAGCCTGAATACGAGGCTTGTGCTGGAGGCAGGGTGGCTCGCCCTCCCAGGACAAGGCGGGGTCATGGGATTGACCCCAGGGCTTGTCCTGTTAGGCCATACCCCTGCTCATTCTAAGTTTGCTCAAGTTCCAATAAAGCGGCCCAGTTTTATCCAACACAATGTGTCAGCCTCTTCATTCTGACTGGGGGGGGGCGGGGACTGAGTCTGGCAGAAGATCATTGGTAGGACCAGTTAGTTACAAGTTTTTGTATAATTAGTCTAGAATGTGCATACTTCGTGGCATGCTGCTATGCAGGACACCACAACTTTTAAACATTCCAAATTATGTATATGCTGAATGTGAAATCATTTTCTCTCTCTCTGTTTCTATTATAGGTACTTTATAAAGCCAAAAATGAAGACATAATTCACAAATATCACCTCCCCGCAGATGCACCTCAGTTTATCCAGGCAAAAGTTAATTCCTACAATATCAGTGATGTAAGCTTGCTTTTTACTATGATTTTTATTCAATACAATGTTTAATACAGACAACTATATGTATATATATATATATATATCTTTAAAAAAAAAACACGATTGTCTTTTAGACCTACTACAAACTGGGGCTGGAAGAACTGAAAACGAAAGGATACGATCTGAGAAATGATGCTATTCCCATCAAAGCTGCCAAGGCTGCTAGACACGCTGCTAGTGATGTAAGTCTTGTTCCAGTTACTAGTTTTAAGGTTGAATCCTTCCAGCTTTTCTGCTGATGCAAGAGACAGGAGGGACAACGTCGTCTGATTGCCTCCTCACTGCAGCTCCTTCCTCTCTGTGTATGTGTTTTTTAAATTACCCTCATTTGTTATGTAATCCCAGAGATAGCCTTTGGCATGTCAAAAACAGCCCAAATGCCTCTTCTGCCTATGTAAAAGCTGTTAAGATCCAACCCATTCTCAATAGAAAAAACCCTATTTTAACAGCATATCTGAAGGAACTTAAAGTAGCTTATCATGTACTGGATTCAGGGTCTAATGGTACTGATTTTAAAATTTCATTTAATTGGATTTATTCATTACACTGTTGAAATAATATCTATGGGGTACATAAACAATTTGTCTACAGTCCTTCCAGAACTTTGAAGTCTATTGGTATTAATGGAGGAGAGTTAAGTACATGATTAATTCTCCAGTTTGTATCAGCAGAACGAAAATGCTCAAGTTTGATTAGATTCTGCCATTTAAATGGACCATTTTGTTGCGGTGTTCTATCCTGTAACTTATAGCATTAGACATTTGTATATTGGCTATTTAATATTCAACTGAAGTGTTTTGTTTGACAAGAGGATATGGAGGGCTGAACAGATTAATTCATCTGAATTGGGTCTCTTTGTTCTGAAGCCAGTTTATTAATTTATATTTTTACATTTATGACTTTAATTTTTTTATATTTTAAATATATTGATCGCTTAGTGTTACGTTTGGGTATTAAACATGTCACACATGAATTATGAACAAAACAACTTACTGCAACCTGGGCTGGTTAGCAATGGAGTGTTGTACAATATAGAACACAAAACAAAAACAACACAATTCTGCCCATGGACTTACAATTCGCATACAAGGAAAGAGGTAAGGAATGACAAGAAAGGCACACTAGGGCTAGGCCAAAATATTGGCAGTAGTCAGAAAAAAACATTAAAAAAACCTCTTAAGATTGATTCAATTATGCTTTTTTAAAAAAGTTTTTCATACATATTCAGCTGCAATCAAAGGTTGTTTTCTTTTGATGTAAAGCATCTGGTCACCAGAAGAACAGAACTTCCCCATCTCCTGTCCTAACTGCTGAGCTCCCCAAAGTGTTTTTCCTGACAGAATGGGACCTCCAAGGACAGTGAGGAGGATGAACAGTGGGTCTGTAGTAGCAGGGGGTAGTTGGCAAGAACCACCCTCTCCTTCTTTGTGCAGTTATTCAGTGCATGTTTCTGGCTGTAAAATTCAAGAATTGATTCTTGGTTCAGATATGGTTTTAAAAAGGGCTCTTATCTACAGATGACTGGCTGTTATCTTCGCTTGATTTAATCACAGGAGAGCCAGTTTGGTGTGGAGGTTAAGAGCGGAGGACTCTAATCTGAGAGAACTGGGTTTGATCCCCCACTCTTCCCCATGCAGTTGCTGGGTGACCTTGAGTCAGTTATAACTCTCTCTGAGCTGTTATCTCAAGGGCAGTTCTAGAAAAAAACCCCTCTCTCTCAGCTCCCCATACCTAACAGGGTGCCTGTTGTGGTAATAGGAAGGGAAGGAGATTGTAAACTGCTCTGAGACTCCATGTGAAGGGCAGGCTATAAATCCTATCTCTTCTTCTTCATTTCACTCTTCTAATTTCCTTTTTTCGTTATTTCCATCTCAGAATCACCTTGATTAATATACATTGATTACCTTTCCTACGGGAATTGCTGTATTCTGTAGCCAACATTACAGTGCAACAGAAATATTGCATTATAATTGTTAGGGTGGATAATTATCATGTGTATCATAAGCAGTTCCATTGTGGCAGTTACTGCATTTGCTACGTCATTGGTTTTATGAAGAGTGGTTTTCATACAGTGGCCAAAAACACATGCAGATCTCTACATACCCTAAGTTTTGGGACCCGTAAAAAGAGGAAAGCATCACTGGTGTGCTAAAACTCAATGTATGCAGAATGCTGTACCATCAGTGGTATATGTTCAACTATGCAGTTCCTCAGATGTAGCAGCATTTCTGGAGGGCCCAGGAAGTACTGCAGATCCCCGCGTTGCCCTCTGCACTGTTCTTGAAGAATTTCTGAATCCCAGGAACAAAACTGTGGGGACATTAGTAGGCTGCAGCAGGAGGGAGCTTGGGAAAGTCCTGTTCTGTGAAGTCTGCAGATTGTTGGATACATGCCAGCCGTCACACCATCATCTCTGCTTATGATGCAGCGGCTGTCTTACATTCCGAGTGGCTTGAGCTAGTCATGAAAATATTGCCTGTTTCGCTGATACGGACCTTCCCACTTAAGGAATAGACCTTATATATAGCAAAAGCATCTTCTGCTCCTTACCATGAAAACTATCTTATTTTTTATCTTGTTATCTGACAGTTCCAGTACAAAAAAGACTATGAACGTGCCAAGGGCAAGCTGATTGGATTCCAGAGCCTCCAAGATGACCCCAAACTGGTCCATTATATGAACGTAGCCAAGATGCAATCCGAGCGGGAGTACAGGAAGGGGTATGAGAAAAGCAAAACCAAGTACAACACTCCACTGGATATGGTCAATGTTGTAGCTGCCAAGAAGGCTCAAGAAATTGCCAGCAACACCAATTACAAGCACCTGGTGCACCATTACTCTTTCTTGCCTGGTACGATGAGTGTGGAATTGTCCAAAAACATGATGCAGATACAGAGTGATGTAAGTGTGTCTCGCTCAATAAACGTCTAAACAAATGTACAGGCCAAAAGGTAATAAGGAAAGGATATGTGGTCATCTACTGATTGTATTATTTCTTCCTTTTTATTACCCAGAATCTTTACAAGTCGGATTTCAACAGCTGGATGAAAGGCATTGGGTGGATTCCTATTGGATCACTGGATGTAGAGAAAGCTAGGAAAGCCGGAGAGGCTTTGAACGAAAAAAATTACCGCCAGCACCCAGACACAATCAAATTTACCAGTGTGGTAGACTCACCTGTCATGGTCCAGGCTAAGCAGAATGCGCTTCAGCTTAGTGATGTGAGTAGTCTGAGAGAAAATACAATGTCTACTAAGAAACAGGACATTACATGAAATATTTATGCAAACACCTGCAGATTGTTGGATACACGACAACCATCACACCATCATCACCACACTATTTATTTATTTACATTAGGCTTTTATCCCGCCCTCTCCGCAAGTGGACTCGGGGCGGCTCACAACAGTCGTTTACACGATTTAAAACGATAGGTCAATAAAATCTATAAAACATTGATACAATTAAAATTTAAAAACTATTCCACGGCGCTGTACCGTCACTATGTTGGCGGTTCTGCTTTTCAGACGGTTGGTCACCGGGAACGCTAGCTGGTGTCAGGGGGCAGCTCTCTTATTTTATTTCGGTTTATGGTTTCTGTGCTATATGCTTTCATCCTTAATCCAAGGCAGACCCTCAGTATAAAAAAGAATAGCTCCACTAAGCTTCCCTAAGGATGAAACTACCACTAGAAAGGCAGACTGACCTTTATTGGCATATCAAAGATAAAAAATACATTATTTATTTATTTATTTATTTATTTATTTATTTATTTATATTAAGATTTATACCCCGCCCTTCTCACCTAAGTGTCTCAGGGCGGCTTACAACATAATAATTAAAACAACTTCAGTTTAAAACATTTAAAAATACAATTAAACCATAAATTAGTAAAAAACAAGATAGAATAAAACCGGCGGCCTATAGATACATTTTGTTCCATCCAAGATGTTTTACATTGTCAGCTAATGTCATAGGCCTGCCGGAAGAGGACTGTCTTGCAGGCCCTGCGGAATTGCCCTAGATCCCGCAGGGCCCGCACCTCTTCCGGCAGCTGGTTCCACCAATAAGGTGCCGTTATTGAGTAGGCCCGATCCCTGGTGGATTTTAGACGGGCCTCCTTTGGCCCGGGGACTACCAACAGGTTTTGTGAACCTGAGCGTAGTACTCTCTGGGGAACGTGTGGGGAGAGACGGTCCCTAAGGTAGGCAGGTCCTAGGCCATATAGGGCTTTAAAGGTAATAACCAACACCTTGTACCGGACTCGGAATATTACTGGCAGCCAGTGCAGACCCTGGAGCCCCGGCCGAATGTGCTCCCATCTTGGGAGCCCTAATAACAGCCGGGCAGCAGCGTTCTGCACTAACTGCAGTTTCCGGGTCCGGCACAAGGGTAGCCCCATGTAGAGGGCATTACAGTAGTCCAGCCTCGAGGTGACCGTAGCATGAATCACTGTTGCCAGGTCGTCACGTTCCAGGAAGGGGGCCAACTGCCTCTCCCGCCTAAGATGAAAAAAAGCGGACTTGGCAGTGGCTGCTATCTGAGCCTCCATCGTCAATGAAGGCTCCAACAGCACCCCCAGGCTCTTAACCCTGCCCGACGCTGTTAATGGAGCGCCGTCAAAAACTGGCAGGGGGAGTTCCCTTCCCGGGCCGCAGCGACCCAAGCAAAGGACCTCTGTCTTCGCCGGGTTCAGCTTCAGCCCACTCAGCCTAAGCCACCTAGCCACTGCCTGTAACGCCTGGTCCAGATTTTCTGGGGCGCAGGCGGGCCGGCCGTCCATAAGCAGATAGAGCTGGGTGTCATCAGCATATTGATGGCAACCCAGCCCATACCCTCGGGCCATCTGGGCAAGGGGGCGCATATAGATGTTAAATAACATCGGGGAAAGCACCGCCCCTTGAGGCACCCCACAATCAAGCGTGTGTCTCCGGGACAGTTCCTCCCCAATCGCCACCCTTTGTCCCCGACCGTCAAGGAAAGAGGAAAGCCATTGCAAGGCCAACCCCTGAATCCTTGCGTCGGCAAGGCGGCACGCCAGAAGCCGATGGTCGACCACATCGAGCGCTGCCGATAGGTCCAGCAACATCAGCACCGCCGAGCCGCCTTGATCCAGATGTCGCCGAAGGTCATCTACCAGGGCGACCAGCACCGTCTCCGTCTGCATTAGAGTGCACACTTAAAAAAAAAAAAAAAGATAAGCAGTCAAAACAACAGTAAAGCCAGCCAAAATAAGAGTAATCAGAAAATGGTTTCCCTAATTCGGATTAGCAATTGAAGAAAACAGGCAACACTAAAAGTTATAAAAAATTTCTGACCAGAAAGTAACCACTGGACCTTAATACATATGAACATATGAAGCTGCCTTATACTGAATCAGACTCTCGGTCCAACAAAGTCAGTATTGTCTTCTCAGACTGGCAGCGGCTCTCCAGGGTCTCAAGCTGAGGTTTTTCACACCTATTTGCCTGGACCCTTTTTTGGAGATGCCGGGGAGTGAACCTGGGACCTTCTGCTTCCCAAGCAGATGCTCTACCACTGAGCCACCGTCCCTCCAATACAACCAGGAAGACCACACCAAGTACAACGAAAGGAGTTCAAAATGTTTTCTCATGTCTTAATGTAAAAAGGGCAGTTTAATAAAACACCAGAAACAGTTTCAATAGTGCCCAGAATACATGGGCATCGTCTAAATTCATAGGGGATTTTTTTTGATATCTTCCAGAGAAGATGGCTAATGGCAACATGCTGAATCTGGCCAACATAAATGCCCTTCTTTGATGTCTAACTGGCCAGCCGTCAGAGATAATTCTAGGTGAATTGGAGAAAAGGCTTTCCTAGCTGCCTCAGTCAGGTGCTGAGACTGAATATCTAGAAGCCTGTGTTTGATTATTTGTGATAAGTAAAGTGAGTCCAGGGAAATACCTATAGACCTAATTTTATTTTGGACTAATTCTAACCAATTAGACTCATGAAAGTCTGTCAGCATTAAAAAGGTGAAAGAGTTCAGAATTAAACAAAAGGCAAAGCCAAAATTTAATTGTCTGGAGCCAAGCCCAGGTTTCTAACATCTGGCCAGTTTCAAGACAAAATGCAGCGTATGGAACACAGTTAGGGAAACCAAGAATTTTTTGTAGAAACTACCACTATAAATACAATGCATGGCAATAAAGACTGGGGTCTTCTTTGTGGTGGCTCTGTACCTTTGGAACGCTCTGTTCCAAGAAGCTGGTTTGCCAGCTCAGTATTATGCTTTAGAAGAATGGCAAAACCTTCAGGTGGACCTGCTCCTTCCAGCATGCAAGAGAAGCAAAAGAATACCTGAGAAAGCTAGCAACATTTCCAAAGATATGCCAAACATCCCTCATAGCAGCATTAGTAAGTCTTCAGACCACTTCTGTAGGCTTACTAATGCTGCTGTGAGGGAAGAATCAGAACTGCTGAATATAATGAACGTTAATTTGATACCTTCTTCTTTATTTTTTTTATTTATTTGTTATTTATATCCCGCCCTTCCCACCAGGTGGCTCAGGGCGGCTTACAACATATAAATCTAACATAAGAGTATAAAATTAAGCATAAAAGTTTAAACATTTCACAATTTACATAGTTAAAATCTAAACATTTCACACAGTTATATACTTAAAACATTAAAAACATACAGCGATCTTACAAACTACACTCAGTTTCAAATTTCAGTGCCAGTTAGTTGTGAGCCAGCTGGAAGAGGACTGTCTTACAGGCCCTGCGGAATTGAGCAAGGTCCCGCAGGGCCCTTACCTCTTCTGGCAGCTGGTTCCACCAGGAAGGGGCCATTACGGAGAAGGCCCTATCCCTTGTAGTTTTCAAACCGGTTTCCTTTGGCCCGGGGACAACAAGAAGATTTTGAGTTCCCGATCTCAGTACTCTCTGGGGAATGTGTGGGAAGAGACGGTCCCTCAGGTAGGCAGGTCCTAGGCCATAAAGGGCTTTAAAGGTAATGACCAGCACCTTGTACCGAACTCGGTAAAGTATTGGCAGCCAGTGCAGAGCCTGGAGTCCCGGCTGAATGTGCTCCCATCTTGGGAGCCCCAATAACAACCGGGCGGCGGCGTTCTGCACCAACTGCAATTTCCGGGTTCGGCACAAAGGCAGCCCCATGTAGAGGGCATTGCAGTAGTCCAGCCTCGAGATTCTGATGAGAATGATACTGGTTTCTAAGTAGCAAGAGTTAAGGTGATCTCTTAATTTCATGTATTGGTAGGTTTTCATGATGGCTAAAATATACTTTTTTGTGTATTCTCCAATGGGATATTTGTGGCTTGCTTTCAGACAGAAAGGCGAATTAGTAGGCATGGAAAGGTACAGTGCAACCCTCAGCAGAGTTACACCCTTTTAAGTGAATTGAAGTCAGGTCTGTTACCTTGGAATTAAGTCCCACTGTGTCTAATGGAAATTATTTCCCAGTATATACGCAGAGAACCGCAGCCAAAAGCCATTGGACTAGCTCATGATGTTCTATGGTCTGCTCTACTTGGACACCTACACATTTATTATTATCCTGTTCCTTTCTTTCACAGAGACTATACAAATCTTCCGGAGAGGAACTCAAGCATAAGTACAACTTGCCTGCTGATGCCCCTCAGTTTATTCAGGCTAAATACAATGCAGCTAATATCAGTGATGTAAGTGGTCATTGAAAAACTTTTGTATACTCACAGCTTGGTAAATACGGATCGCTAGACGGCAAATCACTTTGTCTCCCTTATTCTTATTTGTCTTTTCGCTGGGAAGTTTGGACATTTATATATGAACATATGAAGGTGCCTTTTACTGAATCCGACCCTCGGTCCATCAGAGTGAATATTGTCTACTCAGACTGGCAGCGGCTCTCCAGGGTCTCAAGCTGAGGTTTTTCACACCTATTTGCCTGGACCATTTTTTGGAGATGCCGGGGATTGAACCTGGGACCTTCTGCTTCCCAAGCAGATGCTCTACCACTGAGCCACCATCCCTCCCAAAATCATCTTGAACATATGAAGATGCCTTATTCTGAATCAGACCTTTGGTCCATCAAAGTCAGTATTGTCTTCTCAGACTGGCAGCGGCTCTCCAGGGTCTCAAGCTGAGGTTTTTCACACCTATTTGCCTGGACCCTTTTTTGGAGATGCTGGGGATTGAACCTGGGACCTTCTGCTTACTAAGCAGATGCTCTGCCACTGAGCCACCATCCCTCCCCTAACATATGAACATCTGAAGCTGCCTTCTACTGAATCAGACCCTTGGTCCATCAAAGTCAGTATTGTCTTCTCAGACTGGCAGCGGCTCTCCAGGGTCTCAAGCTGAGGTTTTTCACACCTATTTGCCTGGACCCTTTTTTGGAGATGCCAGGGATTGAACCTGGGACCCTCTGCTTCCCAAGCAGATGCTCTACCACTGAGCCACTGTCCCTCCAATCCGTTTAAGAAGAAATTTAAGAAGAAGAAATTTAATCCATTTCTTCTGCTCTTCCTCATTTTAGTTTACAATCTGAGAATTATATATCCCTTATCGTCTATGATTATGTGCAGTTAAATAAACAGCAGTTACAAGTACTGCTGTGACAGTTCTGAATAATAACAATGAGACCTGGTTTTTATACCCTTCCTTTCTCTACCCTAAGGAGCTCCAAAGTGGCTTATAATTGCCTTCCTTTCCTTTCCCCACAACAGGCACCTTGTGAGGTAGGTGGGGCTGAACCAAAGTCACCCTGCCGGCTTCATTTGGAGGATTGGGGAATTAAACCTGATTCTCCAGATTAGAGTCCATCACTCTTAACCTCTTCTCTTTGCTGGCTCTCGTTAGTAGCTGTTTGCATGACTTGCTAATATTTTTATCTTTGTTTCTTCCAGACCTATTACAAACTTGGCTATCAGGACCTGATAGCCAAAGGGCACCATGTACTCGGTGATTCTATTCCAATTACTCTAGCCAAGGCTTCAAGAAACATTGCTAGTGACGTAAGTATCCAAATCAATTCGGCTTGTGTCACTCTTCAGGGCATTCTTAGGGGATTTTGGCAACCTGTTCAAACTCCGTCATGCTCTTCCTAGATTATCGCACTTCCAGATTGAACAACAACTATTCACTCATCCTGCTGGTCTTGATGGTCTTTTATTTACAAAGTTTATATCTCCCCTTTCTGACCAAACAGGGCCGCCAGAGAGTTAAAGCAGAACATTATAAAACCCATCATCACATCAGTTAAAGCTGCAAATAAAACATGCAAATAAAACCAGCAATTAAAGCATAGAGTAAATAAGCAAATAAAACCAGCAACTAAAGCATAGAGTCAAGTGAAACAAAAACATCTTCACTAAGTGGTGGAAGATGACGATAGGAGAGGACAAGCAAATATCCGGGGAGAGGATATTTATGCCCTGATAGGACATATTTAACTTCTTCCATCACCACTCTATTGCAAGTCACATATCCTTAGCTTCCACTTCCCAACCTATGCATGGGCGTGATGACTCTGGGGTTCAGGTCTACTGCAGAGGATTTTAAAGTTAAAAGAGAATTTAAAGGAAGAAGAAGATATTGGATTTATATCCCGCCCTCCACTCCGAAGAGTCTCAGAGCGGCTCACAATCTCCTTTCCCTTCCTCCCCCACAACAGACACCCTGTGAGGTAGATGAAGATATTGGATTTATACCCCGCCCTCCACTCCGAAGAGTCTCAGAGCGGCTCACAATCTCCTTTCCCTTCCTCCCCCACAACAGACACCCTGTGAGGTGGGTGGGGCTGGAGAGGGCTCTCACAGCAGCTGCCCTTTCAAGGACAACCTCTGTGATAACTATGGCTGACCCAAGGCTATTCCAGCAGGTGCAAGTGGAGGAGTGGGGAATCAAACCCGGTTCTCCCAGATAAGAGTCTGCACACTTAACCACTACACCAAACCAGCTCTCCTCCCCCCTCTTACCTCACTGGGGAATTGGGGAATTCCCCGTGTCTCTCCTCCCCCCTCTTACCTCACTGCTGCTATGAGGTGAGCAGCCATTCTGTACTCCGTTGGCCTCTTTCAGTGGCCTTTAAAACTTGAAGCACCATTATTTTGAATGGGAAGGAGACCTGATCTCCCAAAGTCTGCAGGTCTGCTGCCTGTTGAAACTGTGACCTTTTGAACTGTAAAGGGTGTTTTAAGGCTGATATGCAAGGCACCAACTGGGGCTTGCTCTTGACTCTCTAGCCACTACTGCTGCTGATGTGCTCAAGAATTATTTTAATTTCATTTATTAGATTCTCAGCACAATTATGGTTTCCATTCAATTTTGGGAGGATTGTTCCAATATCCAGACATGACTTTCTAATATAATAACAATATTCCTGATATTTTATGAAAACAGTAAATTGTGCCCTCCCCAGCTTTCTGATATGGAATTAAAACAGTCATTTTTGAAGCGCACCCCCATATGCACTGCTCAGAGACTAAGAACCATGCCAGAAATCTCAGGGAAAGCCTTTGAAAAGGCCACAGACCATCAGTAGCAGGGCAGTACAGTTTTGAAATGTGGTACAAAACATGACTAGAGTTTTTTAGACTAGCCTATTTTAGATGATTTCAATGTTCATTGATTCTACCTAAAAATAATACGAACCACAAAATTATGCAGTGATGATGAACACCAGGGCCACAACCAATGTTCCCTCTAAGCTGCAGAGTCTTGTGAGCAAAAATTCTACTTTGTGAGCTAAGGCAAAAATGTGTGAGCTACTGGCATTAAAGTTGTGAGCTATTCATAAATTAGTGTGCCCTGGGGTCATCTTTCCTGAGCTAAGGCAAAAATGTGTGAGCTGGAGGCTAAAAATCTGTGAGCTAGCTCACACTAACTCAGCTTAGAGGGAACACAGGCCACAACATGTAATCTTTAGTTGCCGCTAAAGGTCCTTTTAACTACATAGTCTTACAATGTTTATGAAACATTCATCTCTTCGTTTCATCAGGGAGAGGATTCCAAAAGTTCCTGTCACTGCCCCCCAAAAGAGTAAAAGTTAACAGTGGTCAATTGGATAATTTTTAGCCAGGGAACTCTGAAGATCTGAGATGGTGCACAAACTCATAGTGGGACAGATAGTTCTTCAAGCAGGCAGGCCCAAGTTGGGTGAGGCTTAAAGGTCAACAAATCCACTTTGAGTAGAATTTGGAAACATATAGATAACCTGTGAAAATGTTTCTAGACAGGAGCAATATGCTCCCAGCCCTGGGCTCAGACAGGCTAGCAGCCTTGTGAATCATCTGAATACTGGTATAAGTTTTACCTGACGTGTGGTAAAACCCTTCTTACCACTTGTTAGGATGACCCGGATAACTAATCCAGGAGAGAGCTTGTTCTGGAACATTGATAATCAATAAAGGTTTTCTGCCACAGGGAAATATGTTAGAAAGGTTCATGTTATAAAGTAGACAACGCTAACTATGGGGAAGTTTACTTCATTACAAAAATAAAAGGGACTTCTGCATGCGCGCTGTTTAAATAACCATGCACAATGACCAACTCTCTTTCTCTCTGCTGGAATTCTAGTTCAAATACAAAGAGGCTTACGAAAAGGCAAGAGGAAAGCATGTTGGTTTCAGAAGCCTACAAGATGATCCTAAGCTTGTCCATTCGATGCATGTGGCAAAAATGCAGTCTGACCGTGAGTACAGGAAAGGCTATGAGAAGAGCAAGACTAGCTACCACACACCAGTGGAGATGGTCAGTATCCAGGCTGCAAAGCAGGCTCAGGATGTAGCTTCTAATTCCCACTACAAACACCTGATCCATCGTTATACCTGCTTACCAGATGCCATGAGTGTTGAGTTGGCAAGGAACAGGATGCAAATTCAGAGCGATGTAAGTATTACTGGTTTCAAAAATCTCCAAACAATCATGCCATGCAAGACAGTTGAAATGGAAAGGAATGTAATTGTACTTCTGGGGTGATATCTCGTTTTTATTATTTCTAAGATTTACACCGTTATTTTTACAGAGGTTGTAGCACACAAGCTTTGTCCAGAATCCACAACTATCAAGGTAGCTTAAAGTGCCATTCTATGCAGAGTTACACCCTTCTACACCTATTGGGCTCTACTTAGGGTGGTAATATTATTGTTCTACAAAGGAATTAAGGGTTGGAAGGTACCAGATGGATATTAGGAAAAACGTTTTTGCAGTAAAAGTTGTTCACCTAGCGGAGTGGTGAACTCCTTTCTGACAGTCTTTAAGCAGTAGCATAATGAACGCTTATCAGGGATGCTCTACGCTGATCCCGCATTGGGCACGGGGTTTGACTAGATGGCCTGCATGGCCTCTTCCAACTTTGTGATTCTATTATTCTAAATTAGCAGAGATTTGAATCTGAAGCATGTGCAAAAACCCCATGCATATATTTTATAGTTTAACAGAATTATCACATTAGAAGCACAATAATGGATTGCTGAAGGGGTAACTTGTTAAAGCCTGGGTCTTAACTTGCCAAAAAAATGACTTTATTACCTGAGGAACTTTTCTTTAATTCATTTACAATGCAACAAATTGAATGTATGATTATGGAAACAGCTGGAATTTGGAAGAGACAGATAAAAGTATCTTAGAATATATTAATGGAGCATCAGCTATAGCAACTGTTCATGTACCTAAGAATTTGGTATGTTAGGTTGCAGCAGTGGAAAGTTCTGGAAACTGTTCAGAGAAAAAGATTGTGTTTGTCTTTGTAGACAGAAATGCATCCAGAAATACATCCAGTTAGATACAGCAGTCTTCCTAGGACAGTGACAGGAAATACTTTATGTACTATTTGTACTCATCTTTGAATTTCCATTTGTTCCCTTCTCCCCTAGAATCTTTACAAACAAGATTACAACAGCTGGTTTAAAGGAATTGGGTGGAGCCCTCTGGGTTCACTAGATGTGGAAAAAGCTAAAAAAGCTGGAGAGGCATTAGATGAACATAAATATCGTCAGCATCCGGACACGTTCAGGTTCACGAGTTTGCCAGATTCGATGCCAATGGTTTTGGCTAAGCAAAACACTAAGCAGCTTAGTGATGTAAGTTCTTGCAAATGCCAGTCTACCATATTTTAAGTTACAAGCATAAATTTTAAACAGTGACAATGTTTGAAAATGTGCAGAATCAGTCTTTTTGGTGCCTTAACTTCATGTGCTTTAGTCACTTCTCAAATCTTAAGGATGGTATAACAGTTTCTGGGCCCACTTAGCTAGTCTTTTCTATTAGCACTAGGGTTGCCGGGTCCAACTCAAAAAATACTTGGGGATTTCAGGGGTGGAGCCAGGAGACTTTGGGGGGGGTGGAGCCAAGAGATTTTCCCTTTCCCTGACATAAATAAATAAAAATAAAGCCGTGCAGTTCCCCTGAATACAGTCTTCATTTCCTCAACCCCCAGCAGCTGGCTACACTTTCACTAAATGAAAGTGAACATACCCACACACATTCATAAAGCAGCCAAAATAAATGCAGTTTGTGATCTCAATCTACTCACAATAGTTGCTCAATGTGCTGTATTTCCACCAACGTCTTCAAACTAACACAGGAAATGAAAGGTTATAGTTTTCTCTTTACTATGCAAACAGCTTCTGGAAGGAATGTAATACAAATGGAGGGACTGAACTCTCTTCTCTTCTCAACAGCTTCACAGACTCACCAGGAACAGCCACAAGGCTCTGCTGGTTCGCCTGCCCCCACTCAGCCTTGCTCCTACTGAGATGTAAAGGCACACAACATTCCAAGTTCCCAAACTTCTTCTAAGCCTTCCAAGGTGGAAAGGCACATTGTGGCTGTTGGGGCTGGGCTTCCCACCGCTGGCCAGCTGGCTGGTAGTGGAGAGGAGCCTTCAAAACTGGGGGATACTCCACCAGGACCTGGGGACTGGCAAGCTTAATTAGCACCAGTAGAATGGGTGGGGAAAGGACCACTGGGAAATGACCCCACTCCACTTCTGAAATAGATAGGGAAAAAGAGCCTGCCCAGCCACACACGTACCATGTGCGGCTCAGCTAGGTGCCTCCTTCCCCACCTTGTGTGGGACTCTTTTGCACCAGCCCTGCATGGGCAAGAGTCACACTTGGAGCTGCAGCATCCTCAGTGGAGGTGCCCTCCAGGCCATCGGGCCTTTTGTCAGCGGCTTTAATCCACTCCACATGCGCCCAAAAGAGAACTGCTTCAATGAGACGGAACAGAAACATTGTTCTCTTAGACGTACCACAGCCAAGTCTGTAGACCTTAAAGCTAGGAGTCCTTTTTCCATCTTTGCTACAAAACAAGGGTAGGAAGCAGTGGAGGCTGCCTTTGTCCCTAACTTCCCCTCGATTTATCATTTTTAGTGTAGCTTCATTTAGATCTCAACTGGATAGCCAGGTGGACTAGTACGCTATGTACTGGAAAAGCGTTTTAGCCTTTTGAGGAGCTAGACACGTTTGAACATACATTAAATGTACATAAATAGTATGCTGATTAACTCAGAAATTGGTACCTTCTGATTGCTATGTAAGACTGATGACACACGCATTGTTTCCCTTTTAGATAAATTATAAAGTGGAAGGTGAGAAAGTTAAACACACTTACCACCTGGATCCTGATCTTCCTCAGTTTATTCAAGCCAGAGTCAATGCTTATAATATAAGTGATGTAAGTATTGGATAGGTTATTTTCCCATAAACTGATGTCTTCCTAATAATTAAAAAAGTGGTTTCGAAAATTAGTTTTGAATGTATCTTTTCCTATTACCTATACTATAGCGTAGGTAAACTCTGTATCCCCTTGTCAGCTGTAGTGATACTGCATTCTAGTTTGTGCTGAAGCTGCCAGTTCTTTTTTACTTGATAGAACAAAAAATTACTTATGCAAATGCTTTTTGGGTTGCCTTTTGTGACTGCAGACACTTAGATGTTCAGAACAAAAGAATAATATGCTCTTTCACAAAACATGCATGGTAAGAAGAATGCTTTCCTTCTATTTAAGGGTCATTACAAAGCAGACTGGAAGAAGCTGATTGCCAAAGGGTACGATCTGAAGCCAGATGCCATTTCTATAATTGCTGCAAAAGCTTCAAGGAACATTGCCAGCAATGTAAGTTTAACTCATTTAAAAATTCTCTGGTTGCAGGTGGTGGTGTGCTTTTCCGTAGAATGGGTTATGAGTCCACTGTGTGACACAGAGGGCGATTTCCCACACAGCTTACCGAGGAGCGAAGTCCCTCCTCACCGTGCAGCATCTGCTCGGATTTCCCACCAACTGCTCCGTGGATTCAGGAAGTGCCACACCTTTTGCGTTGCTAACGTAAACTAGGGTTTTAGCGATTTCCATTTGAGACGCAAAAGATGCACTTCCTGAATCCGCAGAGCAGTTGGTGGGAAATCCGAGCAGACGCTGTGCGGTGAGGAGGGACTTCGCTCCTCGGTAAGCTGTGTGGGAAATCGCCCTGAGTGTTGGACTGGATGGGCCATTGGCCTGATCCAACATGGCTTCTCTTATGTTCTTATGTTCTTAACTTTTGAGTAGTAGATTATTCTGTGCTGCCGAGGAATCAAAACTTCTTGCAGGGTTTAGAAATCCTTAATGAATTCTCAACTTTTTCTTATCTAATAGTGCCATCCTAGGCAGAGGTACACCCTTCTGACTTCAATGGATTTAGAAGGAGGCAACTCTGCCTAAGATTACTACACTATCATATAACATGTGGCTATGGAGAAGTCACCTGCATCTTCTGACATGCTAGGCAACTATCTGATGCAGCTAGCTGGACACTACTCATCAGCTATGGGATGGGATGGTGGCTCAGTGGTAGAGCATCTGCTTGGGAAACAGAAGGTCCCAGGTTCAATCCCTGGCATCTCCAAAAAAGGGTCCAGGCAAATAGGTGTGAAAAACCTCAGCTTGAGACCCTGGGTCTGATTCAGTAGAAGGCAGCTTCATATGTTCATATGCTATGCAGAGCTGGATTTCTACTTTCTGATTCACCCTGAAGTGGGGAGACAGCTCCCAATTAATTCCAAAGTGAGGACGGGGACTTGTGCGAGTTTTCTTGGTTACCTGTCAGCTAACATCTGGCAATGTTACCATCCCACAAACCCTGCTGCCTGGTTTTATCCTATCAGATTGTCAATTCTCTGTAAAAAAGGAGAGGTCAGCTACCATTTCCAGCCTCTTGCGTAACAAAATGGAAGTGCTGGAGCTTAATTAGCCCTTCCAGAACTGATGAGTGTTTGGAAGTAAGGGATGTAGTGAAGCAGGCCAAAGCAAACTTCCTCCCTATACCAAAAAGGAGAGCATGGAGGAGAGAGGTATGCAGTAGTCTAAAGAACAACACAATGGTAACAAGAAAGGAGACTATAAGCTAATAGCCTTATGTTAGGGATAAATCATAGAATATTCACAGATGTGTATAATCAGCTTTGTAAGTGCTTTTTGAAGAAGATGAAGATATTGGATTTATATCCCGCCCTCCACTCCGAAGAGTCTCAGAGCGGCTCACAATCTCCTTTCCCTTCCCCCCCACAGCAGACACCCTGTGAGGTAGATGAAGATATTGGATTTATATCCCGCCCTCCACTCCGAAGAGTCTCAGAGCAGCTCACAATCTCCTTTACCTTCCTCCCCCACAACAGACACCCTGTGAGGTAGAGGAAGATATTGGATTTATATCCCGCCCTCCACTCTGAAGAGTCTCAGAGCGGCTCAAAATCTCCTTTCCCTTCCTCCCCCACAACAGACACCCTGTGAGGTAGATGAAGATATTGGATTTATATCCCGCCCTCCACTCCGAAGAGTCTCAGAGCAGCTCACAATCTCCTTTCCCTTCCTCCCCCACAACAGACACCCTGTGAGGTAGATGAAGATATTGGATTTATATCCCGCCCTCCACTCCGAAGAGTCTCAGAGCGGCTCACAATCTCCTTTACCTTCCTCCCCCACAACAGACACCCTGTGAGGTAGAGGAAGATATTGGATTTATATCCCGCCCTCCACTCTGAAGAGTCTCAGAGCGGCTCAAAATCTCCTTTCCCTTCCTCCCCCACAACAGACACCCTGTGAGGTAGATGAAGATATTGGATTTATATCCCGCCCTCCACTCCGAAGAGTCTCAGAGCAGCTCACAATCTCCTTTCCCTTCCTCCCCCACAACAGACACCCTGTGAGGTGGGTGGGGCTGGAGAGGGCTCTCCCAGCAGCTGCCCTTTCAAGGACAACCTCTGCCAGAGCTATGGCTAACCCAAGGCCATGCCAGCAGGTGCAAGTGGAGGAGTGGGGAATCAAACCCGGTTCTCCCAGATAAGACTCCGCACACTAGTATTTGAATGTTGCAAATGGAGTGACAGAAGATTGGTTTTCAGATACATCGCTAGATTTCGCTTCTTGATTACCATACACGATAACTAGCAGCCTAGTATCTGAACCGATTGCAATAAAAAGCCTCCACAGTGTCGAGAATGGTTCCCCCACTCTTGGCAGCTGTGGCACTTACTGCTCACTGGGTGTTCCCGAAGAAGGCCATGCGGGTTGCTTTTAAACCATGCAGGCTGTTTCTAAAGTGGCCGCTGATCCAGGACTGCTGGGGCAGGCAGTTCCTGGTATGCTTCCCCCATCTCTTGCACCAGGGACGCCTGGGAAGCCGTGGCAGGCTGTGGTGCTATCATTGCTGGGAGGTGATGGTTTGGACAACAGGAGTGGGGTGAGTAGGCTCCTCCCAGCCCAGAGCTATCTCTGGACACCTGACTTCGATGACTCAGGCTAGCCCAATATTGTCTGGTCTCAGAACCGAAGCAGGGTTGACCCTGGTTAGCACTTGGATGGAAGGTCACAAAAGGAATCCTAGGGTTGCTACACAGAGGGAGGGAATGACAATTGACCTCTGTCTATTGCCTTAAAAAACCCTACAGGAATACCATAAGTTGGCTATGACTTGACGGCCCTTTTGCCATCAGTTATGCCTCTCTATTAATTGCTAAACCTTTGAATTAACTGGTAAACTGTTTTTGGTTTGTTTTCCAGTACAAGTACAAGGAAGCCTATGAGAAAGATAAAGGGAAACAAGTTGGATTCCGTAGCCTGCAGGATGATCCTAAATTGGTCCATTACATGAACGTGGCCAAACTGCAGTCTGATCGCTTATACAAGAAGGATTATGAAATCAGCAAGTTGAAGTATCATACCCCTGTCGACATGTTCAGCGTGACAGCTGCCAAGAAAGCCCAGGAAGTTGTTACAGATTCAAACTACAGGCAGTATATGCATAATTACACCCTTCTGCCTGATGCCATGAGTATGGCATTGTCAAGAAACAGAATGCAGATTCAGAGTGATGTATGTTATTTGCAGTTGATTTGTGTTTGTGGTCATAGCTCCTAACTAATGGAAGTATCATGGCAAAATGCTAAGCTGAGATTCTATCCTTTTAGATCCAGCTGCTCAGTTTTTTTGGCTCAGATGTCCTGATTTGACAGACGTAATGCATGCTGTGCTTTGGTAGATTCTGAAGTCATTGGATTTCCCCCTTTTTTTAAAACATCTGTTACACCTTTCTTGATGGATTAATAGACTTTGTTATAGGGGAGGGACGGTGGCTCAGTGGTAGAGCATCTGCTTAGGAAGCAGAGGGTCCCAGGTTCAATCCCTGGCATCTCCAAAAAAGGGTCCAGGCAAATAGGTGTGAAAAACCTCAGCTTGAGACCCTGGAGAGCCGCTGCCAGTCTGAGTAGGCAATACTGACTTTGATGGACCAAGGGTCTGATTCAGTATAAGGCAGGTCCATATGTCCATATGACTGAACAGGATTGAGCAAAAGGGATGGAGATTGTCCCAGCTTTAGTAGTGGAGGAATATTATGCAAATTAACTTCCTCCATTTTAGTAGGAATCCATAGTCACCTCACATTCATTGAATCAACTGTTTTAAAATGGCTTCCAGGAATGTTGAGAACGGTGACTGCGGCCAAGCACAAAATAACATGGGTCATACTTACCAGACAATGGATTTATATTAATATATAATATCCTCATTTTTTAAAAAGGTCATGTTTGTCGACTATGTTAGGGTGAGGGGAGGCCATTTGCTCAAAATGGTAATGGGCTTCCATTTAAGGGACAGGATCTCCTTGGGATAGGATATGGAGTCACCATCCCAATTTTAGACCACTTTGTGGCAGTGGAAGAACATGTTGCTCAACTGTTGTGAAAGCTGACATTTCTTTTCATATCCCATGTTTTTCTTTCTTGAAAGAATCTTTACAGAGCAGATTTCAGTACCTGGCTAAGAGGAATCGGTTGGGTGCCAATTCAGTCTCTAGAAGTAGAGAAAGCAAAGAAGGCCACGGACATTCTTAGTGAAAGGAAATATCGGCAGCATCCAGACAAGCTGAAATACACTCTTGACATGGATTCCATGGAGCAGGTGCTTGCCAAGCAAAATGCCACTACCATGAATAAGGTAATTAAAAAAACCCAGCCATCTATTTTTTTCCCTTTGATGAGTGCTGCTGTCTTTCAAAATGTAAAGCATATGGGAAGGATATGTGGGTTCTGTTCTTCACAAAATAATGCTGCAGCAGATTAAGAGTACCTGTTGTGAGAAGGGGTAATGTATTCACACAGATGATCACGTGAAGAACATCCATTTCAAGTAAGCAACCTACTTTTTCTGATTTAAGAACTCTTTATTTTCAGAGTTTTCTAGTAGGTTACTAGCAGTGTTCCTTTTAAACCAGGCTGGTTTAAAGGGACTGCAGAAGAAGCAGAGGGAAACAGCTGAGAGGCAGAGAGCAGTCTCACAGCCTCTCAGCCATTTTCCCCTGATTTTTTTTTCTGCAGTCCCTTTAACAAGTCTGGTTTAAAGGGACTGCAGAAGAAGCAGAGGGAAACAGCTGAGAGGTGAGGAGCAGTGTTTCCTCTAAGCTGTGTTAGTATGAGCTAGCTCGCAGTTTTTTAGCTTCTAGCTCGCACAGGCTTAGCTCAGGAAAAATGGCCCCAGAGCAATCTAATTTATGCAGTAGCTCATAACGGTAATGCCAGTAGCTCACAAAGTACAATTTTTGCTCACAAGACTCCGTAGCTTAGAGGGAACATTGCTGATAACGTATTTTTTGGGTATGCTTTCAGCTCTGGAAGATCAGAATGCGTGCCCCTACTTTCTGCTTCCATTGTGAAATTGTGTCTTTGTAAGATTTAAGAATTAAAAGGAATTATAACTAGTTTTGTCTATCGGAGTTGCCATTCTTGCGAACGGTAAACTAATCTGGCATAAAAACCCTGATGCTTTTGTTATAACTTACATAAATCGTTGAACATATATGAACATCTGAAGCTGCCTTATACTGAATCAGACCTTTGGTCCATCAAAGTCAGTATTGTCTTCTCAGACTGGCAGCGGCTCTCCAGGGTCTCAAGCTGAGGTTTTTCACACCTATTTGCCTGGACCCTTTTTTGGAGATGCCGGGGATTGAACCTGGGACCCTCTGCTTCCCAAGCAGATGCTCTACCACTGAGCCACCGTCCCTCCCTCGTTGTGAAACGTGGTGGTTTCCTTAGGGACCTCTGATAGAGCAGCTTATTTAAACTGCTTCACACTTGGATGGTATATAAGTAAACTGAAAAAGTGATATCTTCGTTTTTTCTTTTTCTTTTTTTACCGTAGAGGCTGTATGTTGACAAATGGAACAAAGAGAAGACTGAGATTCATGTGATGCCTGACACACCTGAAATTCTCTTGTCCAAAGCCAATCAAGTCACCATGAGCAATGTGAGGTTTGAAAGCAGCAAGCAGCCTTCTTAGCCTTTACAAAGTGCCACTTTTTAGGTTGCATCTCTGCAAGCACAAATGCCAATTGTATGACAGCAGTCTTCTGTAATTTTCTTCAGAAAGAAAACAATTGTCTCTAATGATTTTTCCTGTATATCTGTCTCTTTTGGAACAGAAACTGTACAAGGCTGGATGGGAAGAAGATAAGAAGAAAGGTTATGATCTGAAGCCAGATGCGATTTCCATAAAAGCAGCCAAGGCTTCTAGGGACATTGCAAGTGATGTACGTTTAATCTTTGATGTTGCCTTTCATATATTAGAAAAACGGGGCGGGGGTGGGGGAATCTGATTTCTTCCTAGTAAAAACCCTGTTCCGCATTCACACAGTGAATTCACACAGCCTGCATTCTTTCGGTTAGAACCATATTCTCTTTTGGACGGAGTGGAAAACAGTTCTTAGTGCTGCTGCTGTTTATTGCCTTAGTTTGTTATAGACTTCCAGAATTTTGTTGATTCTCAATCGCTTACTTGTGCTGGGTCCATCAAATTTATTGATTTGTTTGTTTGTTTAATATTCTGTCCTATCCACAAGTGGGCTCAGGGTGGCTTCCAACAAAAAATCATCGGACAGTAAAAACAGTAAAACAATGAGTGGCACAATAAAGAAAAACAAAAAGGGGAGGAACGGTGGCTCAGTGGTAGAGCATCTGCTTGGGAAGCAGAAGGTCCCAGGTTCAATCCACGGCATCTCCAACTAAAAAGGGTCCAGGCAAATAGGTGTGAATAACCTCAGCTTGAGACCCTGGAGAGCCATGAATGGGGCTGTGGCTCAGTGGTAGAGCATCTGCTTGGGAAGCAGAAGGTCCCAGGTTCAATCCCCGGCATCTCCAAAAAAGGGTCCAGGCAAATAGGTGTGAAAATCCTCAGCTTGAGACCCTGGAGAGCCGCTGCCAGTCTGAGTAGACAATACTGACTTTGATGGACCAGGGGTCTGATTCAGTATAAGGCAGCGTCAGATGTTCATATGTTCAAAAAGCCCATGCCTTGTGTCAGGCAGAGATAGGTACTCCACACAGCTCCAGTGCCAAAATAATACTCAGTGGGACACTGAGGAAAGAGGCCATGAACAGAGGAGGTGAAATAATTGTCTGCTAAAAGCCTGGCAGAACAGCTTCATTTTACAGACCCCGTGAAACTTGCAAGTCCTGCAGGGACCTGATCTTGGGTGGGGGCATGTTCCACCAGGTTGGGGCAAGGGCCGAAAAAGCCCTTGCCCTGTGCGAGGCTAAGTGGATGTCCCTCAGGCTGGGGATCACTAGGAGGTGCTCATTGGGAGTATAAAGCTCTCCAGGGCTCATGTGAGGAGAGACAGTCTTCTCCCCAGGGCTTTTTTTGTAGCAGGAACTCCTTTGCACATTAGGTCACACACCCTGATGTAGCCAATCCTCCAAGAGCTTACCTGTAACCTCTTGGAGGATTGGCTATATCAGGGGTTTGGTGGCCTAATATGCAAAGAGGGATCCCTGCTACAAAAAAAGCCCTGCATCTTCCAAGCCTGATGCATCTTTGTGCGGGGATCTTTAGATATTTCACATTGGATTGCTGTATCAAGGAGAGATAACTCTTATCGCTACAAATGTACTCAAGAGTAATACTAGATTGTGAGGCACTCCAAAGGGATCTGTTGAGGCTGGGTGAGTGGGCGTCAACGTGGCAGATGAGGTTCAGTGTGGCCAAGTGCAAAGTAATGCACATTGGGGCCAAGAATCCCAGCTACAAATACAAGTTGATAGGGTGTGAACTGGCAGAGACTGACCAAGAGAGAGATCTTGGGGTTGTGGTAGACAACTCACTGAAAATGTCAAGACAGTGTGCGATTGCAATAAAAAAGGCCAACGCCACGCTAGGAATTATTAGGAAGGGAATTGAAAAGTGCTCTTAAAACCATTCATCTGAACAAGCTCAAGGATGCTTAACTTTGTGTCGGGCTGTGACTCAAGTATTATTGTTAAAATATATGTGTGCAAATGGATGGGGATAAATAACTTCAGTGCATTGTTATTCTGATCTCCCAACTGTTCTCATCTTTTTTTTAATTTACAAACACTCAACATTTATCTAAAGACATAAATCAGGCTGCACAGAACAGTGTAAAATATGATTTGCCATTTTCATTAGCAGGTTCTCCTATGCCTTGTTTTAACAAAAGTGTCTTTATTGCTTTCAGTATAAATACAAACTGGCATTTGAGCAAGCAAAGGGAAAGCACATCGGGTTCCGGAGTCTCGAAGATGACCCTAAGCTGGTGCATTTCATGCAAGTTGCTAAAATGCAATCGGAACGTGAATACAAAAAAGACTACGAGAAGTCCAAGACCAGGTTCCACACCCCAGTTGACATGTTCAGTGTGGTGGCAGCCAAGAAAGCTCAGGAGGTGGTGACAGATACAAACTACAGAAATATTATCCACACTTACAATGTTATGCCGGATTCCATGAATCTTGAACTAGCCAAGAACATGATGCAGATACAGAGCAATGTAAGTAGAGAACTCTACAGCCTGTGAATTACCAAGGATCCAATTAGATGAGATGCTAGGAAATCTGTGATCAGACATTCCCAGCATTCTTTAAAGACCAATAAACAGTTGCCCAGGGCTACAGTTCAGATTAGATCAGGAGAAGGCACTGAATCTTTTAAAGTCTGATATGCATACTTGCTGCTACCAAAGCAAATTCTCTGCATTACAGTATGGGGGGGGATGGCAGAGATATCCCCATTTGCTGGCTGGAGCACAAATGGATGAATTTTACTCGAGCCCTTTCTGCTTTTGTGTTTACTACGGCTCTCACCTCCCACCTCAGTTGCTACAAAAACCTGCTTCCATATTCACTCGCACACTCACCCCACTCTCCCATCAGATTTTGAAATTCCTTCCACATCCTTTTCCCAGCATTCTGCTGTCACTTCGCTATATCTCCATAGTTTCCAAGAGTGTTTTTTTCAGAGCAGTATTTCCCCCTACTTCTCTTAATTTGCTCCCAAGCCTTTAAAAGTAGAAACATTCCCTCAGATTTTTCCTCTCCCTTCTCCTGGCAGACTAATTGGTCTGCTCTTATTGGTCAGTTTCATACTAGGCATGTTTTTTGAAATAGGAGATTAAGAAAGTAATTGCTTTTGTCTGATTCATTTGCAAGTTAGCTTGGTTGGTTAAGATGCTGAACTTGATCCTTCTTTGGGGCAATTTTGTATTTGAAAAAAAAAAAGGTTTTCTTTTAAATTGACTCCGACCACAAACTTTTCAAATGTGAGCATAATGCTGCAAAACCTACTTTGTGGCAGCAGCAGCTTCTTTCCCTTTTATCGTCTCTTTTAAAAATAACAATGAGAGGAACTCAGGCTGCAAAGCACTGACATCTCCACCTCCCTCCTCTCTCACTAAATTCTTAAAACAGTGTCTGCCAGTGTTTTTTTTTCTCCAGCAAACTCCTTGACTACTGGGGCAGGGGGCAGTAATGGCGATCCCACAGTAAATTCAGCTGGAAGAATCACCTATTTCAAAAGGCACGTCCAATGTGAAACTAACCAATCCAGAGAAACCAATCCCAGAACATTACCCAGGTTTTCTCATTGGTATGTAGAATACATACACTGCAGTTCTCAATAGAAATCAGAGAGAGAGAAAAAGATGTAGACTGCAGGCACAGCATTAGAAGTAAACCCCAACCGGCTTGACTTCAGTGAAAATCAGAAGTTAGCCATGTATGCAGAATGGACCTCAGTCTTTCACTGCTAACACTGCAGTGGATCCTTTCTAGCATGAGAGGAGCTGTGCTATTTAAATGAGAACTTTCCCTGCTCTCACCCTCACTCTAGCCTGCTGTGAATTCTGAAATTATGCCCCCAGGTTCAAGTGGGCCCCTGGGAAGAGCATTTAGGGCAAAGTGGAGAACCTGAAGTATGTATGTTGGGAGGGGGAAATCACTGAAATGTGTATCTCCTTTCATGGGCATAAGCAGGAAAGGACATTACCATTATGCTGGTAAGTAATTTTGCTTCCAGGTGAGAATCAAACTTTTGGAGAAATTCCTCAGATTGTATTTCCATCAATGTTCAGTGTCAAGACCTCAGGTCTTCCATCCAACAGATCTTTCTACCTCTTTTAAAGACTACTGTAAATAGCATGGAAGAAATGTACTGAGAAAATTACATTTTTTGCAATAAAGGTGCATGTTTTTACAGTTTCAGTTCAGCATTACTCAGACCATTCAGGCAACAGCAATCTAGCATACAGAAGAATCAGTTTTTGACTGCTAAACATAAAATCGCTATTCCAAAAAGATGCAGTGGATTGCTGCAAATAAATCGGTATATCAGCTTCACTTAAAAATACTAGCTGTGAATTGAAATATCACCAGTGAACACTGGCGTTAAGATAAAGCACTGTTTACCTAGCGTTTTTCATTTTGAAAAATTTCATGTTTCTTCAGAATCAGTACAAGGCAGACTATGATGAATTTATGAAGGGAGTTGGATGGATTCCATTGGGATCCCTAGAAGCTGAGAAGAATAAGAAAGCCATGGAGATTGTAAGTGACACGAAGTATAGACAGCATCCCGACAAACTGAAGTACTCCATCCTGATGGATTCCATGCCCATGGTCCTGGCTACAAACAATGCAAAAATTATAGATGAGGTAAGAAAATAAACCTCCTCAAGCAGATACTTGGAGAGCAGGATACACGCAGGAGGGATGGTGGCTCAGTGGTAGAGCGTCTGCTTGGTAAGCAGAAGGTCCCAGGTTCAATCCCCGGCATCTCCAACTAAAAAGGGTCCAGGCAAGCAGGCGTGAAAAACCTCCGCTTGAGACCCTGAGAGCCATGAATGGGGCTGTGGCTCAGTGGTAGAGCATCTGCTTGGGAAGCAGAAGGTCCCAGGTTCAATCCCTGGCATCTCTACTAAAAAAGGGTCCAGGCAAATAGGCGTGAAAAACCTCCGCTTGAGACCCTGGAGAGCCGCTGCCAGTCTTAGTAGACAATACTGACTTTGATGGACTGAGGGTCTGATTCAGTATAAGGCAGCTTCATATGTTCATGTTCATATGTGCTAAAAAAAAATCATTTTTTGAATTCAAAAAAGCAGAGCAGACACATTACTCTATAAATTTGATTTCTAAGAATGAGACATCCGGAGATGGTCCATTCACCAATGTAAAAGAACCAGTGACAAATGAGCACAAAGAAATTTAAAAAAAATTGACCCTCATGTGTTAATAAATACATGACTAAAAGGATTTGACGATTAGTTATTGCTAGAAAAATTACACTGATGTAGTCAGCATGTAACTGGTTTAGTACCTTCTACTAGCTCCTAAATCTCGAAAGGAGATTTGAAAATACCACTGCATTGGGGGTGGGGGGAGATATTAGCAGAACAGTCCATGCTTAGCTGGTCTTCCTGTTCAAAGTGGTTGAACAAAGCTGCTATCAGAACAAAGTTTGTATCCAGTGGCACCTTTATGACCAACAAAGTTTTATTCAAGATATAAGCTTTTGTCTGCATGCAAACAAAAGCTTGTATCTTAAATAAAACTTCGTTGTTCTTAAAGATACCACTGGACTCAAATTTTGTTCTTTTGCTTCAGACCAACATGGCTCTGCACTGAAAGCTGCAATCAGTAATGAATGATTTGGGCAGATGTTGGATGCTACTTCAGAGAATCTTGGGGTGCGGTCACACGTACCATTAGTGGTGACACAGCTCCGTCTCGCTGACGGATTAAATATGTTCGTCCACACGTCCACATCTGGCAATCGAGCGTCATCCAGGGTCATCCCAGAAATCACCATCTGATCACGCATGCGCCAAGAAAAGAACGTGATAGTATTGGATGTCTGGACGCTCAACAACAGAATGAGTCGCATTCTTGGATGCTCGACTGAACGGCCCTGCATCGCATCAATATTCAGCGGTTCAAATTTGATCGCTACACGCCCGCTTTTAATGTGACGCGTGACCGCGCCCTTGGTCTAGTCGCTGTGAAACTTCCCTACGCTTCAATGAAAAATCTGCTGCTTTCCCTTATGACTGCCATATGTGTGGTGATTACTTATCAAGATTGGTATCAGGAATTGTCATTGTAGGGTGGCTATCAGTGCTCATGACCCTCCAGGGGGCCCACTGCCAAATCCTGGTGCCATTCAGCCCTGTTGCTTTTCTTCTTAGGCAGTTCTGTCTGCTTGACTGCTGTCTTCAATTAAGCGAGCAGTAATAGGAGCGAAGGGAAAGAGCAGCTACCACTGTTCCCCTCGCTGTTTCCTCTCCATCCAGGTAGCAGTGGGGATTTGGCCCACAGAGGGATGGTGAGTGACTGAGTAGCAGCGAGGAGGTGGACCCACTGTGGAAAGTTAGGTTGATTGAGGCCCTCTTGCACAAGGAACCTCTCTCCCCCTTCAAAAAGCCACCACCCACTTTGGACCCAGCATTTAGAGATGACTCAGCATTGATTCTTGATTGTACTGAGTAGAAACAGAACCGGTAGGGATTGTGCCATTTTAAAATGTTAGGAACAGCATTTAGCAGTCAGCTCTTCTTGCTGGATTCAGCCTGAGGTTCATGCAAATCTAAATTTGTTAGTGAGTAATATATGTCTACTTCCAATGTAATAAATGAAAAATCTTTGTTCCGGAGATGCAAATACTTCCAGGGAAATGATGCTGAGGTTTGCATTATTGCAAAAAAATTTTTTTTCCCCCGAGAGTTTATTTTTGTAATAGCAAGAGCAAATAGTAGGATTTGACACTTAGCAGTATCACATGGATGCATTTTATAGTCTCAACATTGTTGAGCCTGTGGGCACATTTAGAATGAAATAGCATGGTGTGTGCAAACACAAAATGACTGCCACAAAATGGCTGCCACAGGAGGTGGAGCCAGCCACAGAAATGCTGTAGCTTACCTTCAGTCACACAGTGAAGATACTTGTGCGGTGGTGCCAAAGGAACATTTTAAAGAGTGTCCTCAGCCAATCAAAAATCCAGCGGCCAATCCAAAGCCTTTCTGGGTAAAAGTTCCACCTGCCCTGCTCACTTCCTTAAAGCACTTGACAAACACCAGGAATGGCATCAGCAGCCACAATGGTGCCCACGGGCACTGTGCTGGAGACTCCTGATCTAATTCATTCCCTCTTCAAACAAGTAAGTGATTTGTGGCAAGTGATTTCTGTGGCAGATGTTGATAGAAGTTTTGCTTACTTTTTCAGCACCTTTACAAAAAGGACTGGGAGGCAGACAAGACAAAGATTCACATAATGCCTGACATTCCTGAGATTCTTTTGGCAAAAGCAAATGCATTTAACATCAGCAATGTAAGTATGTCTGCTGCCTAGCTGGAGCTGTACTCCAGTCTCTTACCACCAGGGATAATTAAAAATGAACTATCAATCCATATATTTACCAACCTGACAAGAACAGCCAATTCCATCCCAGCAAAGCTTAAATACAAGCGAAGCCGATCAGTACTTAGCATAATTATTGCCTTGGAGCACAATCTTTCACTGTTACTCACAGGTTAGGCTCAGTGGATTTGATCAAGGTTTTATTTTGCTAGAAGCCACCCAGTACTTTCTGTTGTGGTGGAAGAAAGTGTAGCTGTTAGTGGAATGAAATAACATGATCCAGTCCACTGACTTTAGTTCAGGACGGGAGCCTCTTATTTATTATTTTTAAGGATTGCTAATTTATATGAGAGCCAGTTTGGTGTAGTGGTTAAGTGTACAGACTCTTATCTGGGAGAACTGGGTTTGATTCCCCACTCCTCCATTTGCAGCTGCTGGAATGGCCTTGGGTCAGCCATAGCTCTGGCAGAGGTTGTCCTTGAAAGGGCAGCTGTTGTGAGAGTCCTCTCAGTCCCACCCTACCTCACAGTAGGGGAGGAAGATAAAGGAGATTGATAGCCGCTCTGAGATTTGGAGTGGAGGGCGGGATATAAATCCAATATCATCTTCCTCTATATAATAAATGTCAAATAAAAATGACTAACAATTGGGCTTCTGTGGAGCTCCATAATAATTGTAGTTGATTGAGCTATGATACAATTATAGTGATGGACACAAACCAGAAAAATATGGTTTTAGGCTTATGGTTTGCGGTGTGCCCAGTTCATGAACCTCGAACTGGTGACATGGTAGACACTGCCCCCCCCCCCGTGTGCTAGAGACACCAAACTCATAGGAGGTGTCCAGCTCACTCTCCTCTACCTGCTCTCCAAATTTGGTGAGGATTGGATTTACTGGGTCTAAGAAGGTGCCCCATCCTCCATAGTTTTCAGTTGAGGGGCGGGGGGGGGGGGAGCAAAAAAGCAAGGGTAGTAAAAGCTAAGCAGAACAGAATCAAAGTCCCAGATAATCTCTGCAGTTGAAACTGAAGATTCGAGACATTTTTGCAAGCCCATGAGAACCAGTGCAATGTGCCCAGCAAAACCAGTACCATGTGGCAGTACAAACTCAACAGGACTAAGGATAAAGCCAGAGAATCTCTATAGTAGAAACTGAAGGTGGTGGACGGTATTTTTCAAGCCCAGAAGAATCAGAGTGCCCAGCAGTACCAATACAATCACAGAATGCCTGGCAGAACCCAGTGCCACTGGCATTTCAAGATTAAAAGGACTGATCTCAAAGCACGGAGTCACAAATCCAAGCAAGTCAGAGTCTGACTCACTCTAAGGCAGCTATCTACGTCTCTCTCGCTTCCATCCATCCAACCATCCTCCCTCCCTCCCTCCTCCCTTCTTCCCTCCGTCCTCCCTCCACCCGTCCTTCCTCCACCCATCCTTCCTCCACCCATCCTCCATCCATCCATCCATCCATTCTCCATCCATCCTCCATCCTTCCTCCATCCATCCATCCTCCATCCACCCACCATCCACCCACCCATCATCCATCCATCATCTATCTATTGCTAGCAGATGATATATTATTTTGGAAAAGCATATTTTTCAGAACATATTGCCCTTGGCCAGGACCAGATCGACATTTTTTTTGAGGGAGGGGGGGGGGCAAAATTAAAAAAATAATGCCTCCTTATGGGTCCATTCTGTCTTATGGGCCCTTAGACTAGAATGGACTTCATACCCGATTTGGCGCCCCCGTCTGGCAGTGCAAGGGGCATGCGTCCCCTCTGCCCCTCCCTTGATCCAGGCATCCAGACCTGCCCTTGGCAACTATGGAGTGGATCTGAATAAAGGTGCTTTCATAGAAAATGTTCCATGGATGTACAAAAAGAGTTAAGTCAAAATGGCCCCTCTGTGCTCACTATGCTGCGCTGTCACTTGACAAAAAAGGCCAGGCTGGATTAGAAGGAATTCAGAGTTGATCAGAGATATCTGTGCAATTAAGCTGAAGTTTTGTGGGCACACTGTACTCGAGCTCAGGGGGAAAACTTCATACTTGCAAATTCATTGTTTAGATTTATGTTAATTTATTAACCTCCGATTTTTCTTAATTTTTTTTTCTTGGAGATGTAGTGCCTTCAGTGTCTATCAAGGCTGCTCTTCTTGCACTAGCTCCTGAGCCCATCATGTGGAAGGGCAGACTATAAACTGACTAAATAAAAATAAGACAAATTGATCTAGACTGGAGCCTGCAGCCTAGGCTAATGCCATAGTTCTTTTTATCGATGGCAGAATATTTACAATTTTATAGGATCAATTTTAGTAAATCGATTTAACCGTTTTGTAATTGTTTCTTTTAATCTTGCTTTCAACATTGTCTGAAAGCAACCTGGTTTTAATGTTTTTGCTGGTGTTCTTTACTGTTTGACCTTGTTTTTATTTTCTGGTTGTGTACCACATGGGGAAGGCAACGGCAAACCACCCCATAAAAAAGTCTGCTGTGCAAAAAGTTGCGATGCGACGTCACCCCAGAGTCGGAATCCACTGGTGCTTGCACTAGGGATTACCTTTACCTTTTTTTTTTTTTACCACATTTATAATAGCCTTTGGCCCCACGCAACAAATCTGACAATCAGTTAATCTAGTAATATGAAACATAACCCTGCTTTTAACTTCCCTTTTTCAATTCACAGAAAATGTACAAACTTTCCCTGGAAGAGGCTAAAAAGAAGGGATATGATCTCAGAGCTGATGCAATTCCCATTCAAGCGGCTAAGGCTTCTCGAGACATTGCTAGCGATGTAAGTTGTGAAGGGAAAGCATGTTTATTTATTTTGCAAATGTATTATCTGTGTGGCTTTATTTCAGTTTTATACAGTGGTTTAAATGCAACCGTGTCCTTATTATCTGCAGAAATATTTTACGGATTTGTGGGGATCCCACAAGATTCTATATTGTCACCCATGCTTTGCAGCATCTACGTAAAGCTGCTGGGAAAGGTCATCTGGAGATTTGGGCAGAGTTGCCACCAATATGCAGGTGACACTCAGCTCTATTGTGTGCTCCTGGCAGATCCCAAGGATGCTGTGGAAACTGTAAACGGGGTCCTGGAAGCAGTTTTGGAATGGATGTGGGCTAACAAGCTGAAACTTAGTCCTGACAAAATGGAGGTGCTACTTGGTGGGGGAGGGGAAGCCTGACACAGGAAATGGGTTATTCCTTGTTCTGGATGGGGTTGCAGGAGCACGTTTGCTCCTGGATCTGGACCTCCTGCTGGGTAAACAGGTGGCAGTGGTGGCCAGCAGTGCCATTCACCAGCTTCAGCTCATAAAACAGCTGCATGTCTTCCTGCGTGGGAAAGGTCTTCTATATTACTGCAATGTCTTCAGGGCTCTATTTAGGTGGAGAGGCAGCACAGGAAAGTTTTAAATAAATAATAAATAAAATAGATAATAAAGCCCCTAGGAAGGGGGATGAGCAGCAACATAACGGAGAGCCAGTTTGGTGTAGTGGTTAAGTGTGCAGACTCTTATCTGGGAGAGCTGGGTTTGATTCCCCACTCCTCCACTTGCACCTGCTAGCATGGCCTTGGGTCAGCCATAGCTCTGGTAGGAGTTGTCCTTGGAAGGGCAGCTGCTGTGAGAGCCCTCTCCAGCCCCACCCACCTCACAGGGTGTCTGTTGTGGGGGAGGAAGGTAAAGGAGATTGTGAGCCGCTCTGAGACTCTTTGGAGTGGAGGGCGGGATATAAATCCAATATCATCATCATCATCATCATCACCATCATCATCATCATCTTCATCTTCATCATCTTCATCATCATCTTCATCATCTTCTTCTTCTTCTAAAAAAGCAGTCATTATAAATCAATGATAACCATAAAAGCAACTGGCAAGGACTCCATAAATCACTACTAAAAAGGATGTGATAAAACTTCAGTTAAAAACCTGAACATACCAAAATGCTTTGGTCTGGTGCCCAAACGACTGTAGGGAAGGTACTGGGTGGTAGGCTGGACAGTACTGGAGAAGGTAGTCCTTGAAGTACCTCCACTCTAAACTGTTAGGGATTACCTAGCTTTTCTTTCATGGATACGGCAACCTTTCCCAGAATGCACTGGCTCCTCAGTTTTTGACAATGTTGTCAGCCTCCAGATAGGGCCTGGAATCTCCCAGAATGGCAGCTGATCTCCATACTACAGAGATCAACTCCCCTGGAGGAAATGGCAGCTCTGGAGGGTGGAGTCTACATCCCTGCTGAACTCCCTCCCCCTTCTTAGGCTACATCTCGGATTTTTGCCTCAGGCTGCAGCCCCCTGAACTGAATTCAGTACTTTCCCTAAAAGTTCCTTGACCCTCAGAAGTTGGGTGTTCAGGGGGTGAAAAGGCTGCTTGATGAAGGGGGAGGTAGGAAAGATCCATTCTGTGAGTGAAGCTCCACTCAGGGTTCTTTGGATATAACACATTGTCATCTTTTAGGCTGTTCACGTTCAAGGATTCGCAAATTAATTTTTCTAGCAGAGAAGAGAACCTCACACAAGTTGAGGTTACTTAGCCAGTTTTTAACCGGCTAAGGTAAAAATTTTGCCTCTTTCATGGTTTTTCTGTTTTCTTTGCAGTACAAATACAAGCTAGGCTACGAAAAGGACAAAGGTAAGCTTGTGGGCTTCCGCAGCCTTCAAGATGATCCCAAGCTCGTCCATTATATGCAAGTGGCAAAGATGCAGTCAGACCGGGAGTACAGGAAAGCCTATGAAATCAGCAAGACCAGGTACAATACACCCGCTGATACTTTCAGTGTCATGGCAGCCAAGGAAGCACAAGCAAATATCACCAACATGAACTACAAAAAGCTCATCCACAAATACATCCTCCTGCCAGATTCATTGCAAGTAGAACAGACCAGGAACATGAATCGGATTCAGAGTGATGTAAGAGTCTGCCTTCTCTCTCTTTTTTTTCTAGTAGTTAATGGCTACTGTCTAGACATATCAATGTATATATTTGGTGTTGCAAGTGCAACAGACAGCTGTTCAACTGCAGCTGTATTTTATTAAATAGGTTTTTTTTTAAGTTATGTGCCTTTTGCATCTGCAGCATGAATACAAGCAAGACTATAATGAATGGTACAAAGGACTTGGTTGGAGCCCTGCTGGGTCACTGGATGTCGAAAAGTCCAAGAAAGCCACTGAAATAGCAAGCGACACGAAGTATCGCCAGCACCCGAGCGCTTTCCCGTTTACAAAGAAGATGGACTCTATGGATATGGAGCTTGCAAAATACAATGCTGGCGTTATGGATAAGGTGACCATTTCTATCATATGTAATAATGACTGAAAAAAACCCTCAGCTGCATCCCATTCCCTCTTTTCAGCGCTGTCTCGATAAAGAAATATGAGCCAGCATACAGAAGTAATAAAATGGGTGTTGTTTGCTACGTGTTGGAGATTTTTGGAAAGCATATCCATAAGATTTCCTTGAAATAAGCCTTTAAGGGTGTACCAGTTGGAAAGATGATTTACCAGCTGCTTCCACGGATGGAAGGATTTCTGCCCGCAAAGTATCGCTTCTCACCCCCGGCTGCAGCCCCAAATGCCATTAATGGGAATGTTGTGGCCGATCGCTTTTGCCCATGGCTGCTATATTCTCCAACAGGAAATAATCGTGCTGTACTGGTGAATGCTGTCAGCAGTGAGGCCAGTCATGGGAGAACATATGTCAGTGGGTGGGCTGCTTACACTGGTAGGGGCCCTTCAAGGATATGCAACATGTCTCTGTTTGCAGACAACCTAGGCATATTTTGCACTCCCTAATATGTATATATGTGCTGCCAAGTGGTGACATATGGTGACCTCAGCCAGGGGCTTTCAAGACAAGTGAGAAGAGAAGGCGGTTTGCTGTTGCCTTCCTTTGCAGAGCCTTCCTTGGTAGTCTCCCTTCCAAATACCTGCCCTGCTTAGCTGCCAAAACCTGATGAGATCACACTATGTTGTGCCACCTTCCCTCTCACATATGCGTTTCTACACACACAAACATCCACACCGTATGTTAGAATGATGACCAACTTGCTTGTTTTACAGAAAAATCAAACTGCAGAGGTATATGTATATGGAGAAAGTAGAGAAAGAAGTACTTTTCTCCCTTTCTCACAATACAAGAACTCGTGGGCATTCGATGAAATTGCTGAGCAGACAGGTTAAGACGGATAAAAGGAAGTACTTCTTCACCCAAAGGGTGATTAACATGTGGAATTCACTGCCACAGGAGGTGGTGGCGGCCACAAGTATAGCCACCTTCAAGAGGGGTTTAGATAAAAATATGGAGCACAGGTCCATCAGTGGCTATTAGCCACAGTGTATGGAGCACAGGTCCATCAGTGGCTATTAGCCACAGTGTATGGAGCACAGGTCCATCAGTGGCTATTAGCCACAGTGTATGTGTGTATATAACATTTTTTGCCACTGTGTGACACAGAGTGTTGGACTTGATGGGCCGTTGGCCTGATCCAACATGGCTTCTCTTATGTTCTTATGTTCTTATGTTCTTATGTATTGATAAAGCTAGTAATAGATTTATGGCAGCACTACTGCCATGTGTGAATATGCAATAACGCTAATTGATCTTCTCTTATATTTTTTTCCCGTCAGCATGCATACATACAAGCATGGGAGAAGGATAAGACAACAATTCATGTGATGCCGGATACACCTGATATTATGCTGGCTAAAGCAAACAAGTTTAATTACAGTGAGGTATGGAAATGTTTAAGAGCTTGTTGTGTTGGTTGATATATTAATTGCATTCCTATTAAGTAAAATAAGTGCACATCTGTGCAGGGCTTTCTTTGTAGAAAAAGTCCAGCAGGAACTCATTTGCATATTAGGCCACACCCCCTGACATCACCATTGTTTCACATAGGGCTTTTTGTAGAAAAAAGCTCAGCAGGACCTCATTTGCATATTAGGCCACACCCCTGACATCACCATGGTTTCACATAGGGCTTTTTGTAGAAAAAGCTCAGCAGGACCTCATTTGCATATTAGGCCACACCCCCTGACATCACCATTGTTTCACATAGGGCTTTCTTTAGAAAAAGCTCAGCAGGACCTCATTTGCATATTAGGCCACACCCCCTGGCATTACCATTGTTTCACATAGGGCTTTTTGTAGAAAAAGCTCAGCAGGACCTCATTTGCATATTAGGCTACACCCCCTGACATCACCATTGTTTCACATAGGGCTTTTTGTAGAAAAAGCTCAGCAGGACCTCATTTGCATATTAGGCCACACCCCTGACATCACCATGGTTTCACATAGGGCTTTTTGTAGAAAAAGCTCAGCAGGACCTCATTTGCATATTAGGCCACACCCCCTGACATCACCATTGTTTCACATAGGGCTTTCTTTAGAAAAAGCTCAGCAGGACCTCATTTGCATATTAGGCCACACCCCCTGACATCACCATTGTTTCACATAGGGCTTTTTGTAGAAAAAAGCTCAACAGGACTTCATTTGCATATTAGGCTACACCCCTGGCACCAAGCCAGCCAGAACTGCGTTCCTGTGTGTTCCTGCTCAAAAAAACAAAACAAAAACCCTGCATATATGAATAAGTAGTAGCTACAAACTGCTAATGATTAAGGATAGTGGATTCAGTTTCTTTGAGGCTTCTAATAGTTTGTGGTACTTTCTCTTGGAAGGACTCTATGTGATCCATTGTGCTTTTCAGGAACTCTCGTGGTTCCTGATTCTGATACAGTCAAATGAAGAATGTGAGCAACGCCTCAGCCGTTGAATTTCCAAAATGCCTAATTCAAGTTGCTGCGTTGCTAATACCATTCAGGTCAATTTGTTTCAGCAGAATACAGGATTAAGCAGCCTTCAATGATGCCATCAAATATATTTTAATCCTGACTTCCTATCTGTAAAAAAGACTTCAGTAGTTCTGCTGAGATCTTATAACCTCTCAATTGCCCAGATTCAGTAAGAAAGTCATTCAAGATGATTTACGTCATGGTGTCATGATGTAGGATTCCAGATTATTATGCTTCAGTTATGCCCTTTTGAATTGCTAGAAAGTTTTCTAAATAGATTTATGTGCCTCAGACATTTGAAGTAAATTTGCTAATTCCTTCTTAACAAAAGTCTTTTGTGGGTGAACCTTTCTCAGAAGTTTTTTGCACATCTGAAGATTGCCATGTAAAGCAAAAGCTGAAGTGAATTCTAGCCACCACTCCCACCCCTAGACAAATCAGAGGAATTTTGAGGGAATCAAAAGAGTTTTGATGATATAAATAACATTTCTTTAAGAGGGTCTTATGCACACCAAATTACAATACTGAAATGTACTTGAATGGGATGTGCATTGAACATTTTTCTTTTTCATTTCCACATTAGAAATTGTATAAACTTGGATGGCAAGAAATGATAAAGAAAGGCTATGATCTCACAGCTGAAGCCATTTCAGTGAAAGCCGCAAAAGCATCACGAGACATTGCTAGTGAGGTAAGTTACCTTATAAATGCAACCTCCTGTACGTCTGATACATTCAGCCACTGTTCAAGACTCATTAAATGGTTTTTTAATTAAATGGTTTTTCACAACCAGTGAGAGCCTTTGCTGAGCAGCAAGTTCCATCACATGACGCTGTGATGTCACTTCTGGTTTGTACCCAGAACTGCCATCATGCCATAGAAGTACAAATTCCTGGTGTGTTGTGATATCATTTCAGGGTTCAACCCTGTGCTCTCATTTTACAAATTAAACTTTGTTGTCTCGCAGTCTTTATTCAGACGTATTCACCAACCTTTATACCGGCCACCAAGCTGTCCATTTTGGGGTTATGAGCAGCAGCTGAGACCAGGCTGACTAGAGTAGTAATTATTCTTCCCTTTTAGAACTAAATGCCTTTCAAAATGGTCTTATTTTGTCCTGTGAACATCTATCATTGCAGTCAGCTTTTACCTGTCATGAGGGGGGCTTAGAAAGATCCGCCAGGACTTGGAGGCTCTAACTGCAACCTCTCTAGCATTCATCTCGCAACATCTGACCCTGGTTCTTCCAAGAAATTAGCAAAATACACTTGAAAACAATGTAGATTTTTTTTTAAGGTTCAGATTTCAGGGATGGTATCCATACTGGTATTCTGAATCATTCTGGTCCCAATATTATTTCAGAATTCAGATTCAGGTCCTCTCCCCCCCCCACCCCAGAAATTCCAGAATCAGAGGGGGTGTTGTTTATTATTCCCTATGAAGGACTCTTTCCAGGGGGGCTTGAGTAGGTGTTTTTCAAGCTAATGGCACCCAAACTGTCAAAAACCTAGTCCTGCCTATCCAATAATGACTTTCCAAATTTAAAACAAATTGGATAAGGGTATCCAATTCTATGGTCCACCTGGAAAAGGTGTCCCTAGTCACCCTACTTTTCTCCCCTGTTTCCTATGGGGAAAAGATTCCATGCTTTCTTTAGAGCAAAGAAACCAACAGCCAGTGGCCAAAAACCTCCTAAGGCAAATAAAACCAACAAGCCAACAGAACTGACATCAAACCACAGAATTCTGTTGACCCATGGACCAATGTAGCAAGTCCAGCATAACAAATGTCAGACCAGAATTTTTGCCCGTACTTAGAGAACGCTGAGAGAATTTTAATGATTGGGCGGTAGGCTTGCCAAGTCCAATTCAAGAAATACATGGGGACTTTGGGGGCGGAGCCAGGAGACTTTGGGGATGGAGCCAGGAGACATTGGGAGCGGAGTCAGTAGCAAGGGTGTGACAAGCATAATTGAACTCCGAGGGAGTTCTGGCCATCACATTTAAAGGGACAGCACACCTTTTAAAATGCCTTCCTTCCATAGGAAATAATGAAGGATAGGGGCTTCTTTTGGGGTTCATAGAATTGGACCCTCTTGTCCAATCGTTTTGAAACTTGGAGGCTATTTTGGGGGAAGGCACTAGATGCTATGCTGAAAATTCGGTGCCTCTACCTCAAAATACAGCTCCCCCAGAGCCCCCGATACCTCCACATCAATTCCCCATTATGCCCTATGAGAATTGATCTCCACATAGGAAACAATGACGTGCCCAGCAGACATTCATTCATTCATTCATTTATTACTTTCAATTTATATCCCGCCCTCTCCGCAAGCGGACATTCCCCCTGCCGCCTCGTTTCCAGCGACTCTGAAGTGAGGGATTGGCATCTCTACTCACGAGTTGCTGCCAACTTCTTCAAAGTAACACAGACACCCCATCACAAGAGGAAGCCTTTCCAATCGGAGACTGAAGCCTCCGGAGGAGGAAAGTCACATGGTGGCTTTGGGGGTGGGGCTTCCCCCTGCCGGCCAGCTGACTGGGGGCGGGAAGGAGCCTGGGAAAGCAGAAGAACCCCCGCTGGGACCTGGGGATTGGCAAGCCTATTGGACAGACACATTTAGTGATTCCCCTGACTTCTGATCTCATTGCCTGGGAGAGCCGCCTCACTCCCACTCCCTCTCATTGCCTGGGACTCCTGTAAAACTGAAGGAAAGGTCTGGGAACCTTAAAGGCTGGCTCTAAATATCCAGAGGCAGCATTTCAGAAAACCTGAATATCATTCCAGATACATAATCCAAAGTTATCTGAAAATACCAATGTGATTTTATTGGTATTTATTGGTATATGCGCCCCCTCGGCCAGATTGCCCGGAGATTTGGGCTGGGTTGCCATCAATATGCAGATGACACCCAGCTCTATCTGCTAATGGATGGCCGGCCCGTCTCCACCCCGGGGAACCTGGACTGGGCTCTGCAGGCTGTTGCAACGTGGCTTAGGCTGAGTGGGCTGAAGCTGAACCCAGCGAAGACAGAGGTTCTCTATGTGGGTTGTGGCACTCTGGGGAAGGAAATATCTCTCCTGGTCTTTGACGGTGCGCCGCTGAAGACGGCGCAGCGGGTAAAGAGCTTGGGTGTTTTACTGGAGCCTTCATTATCAATGGAGGCCCAGATAACAGCCACTGCCAAGTCAGCATTTTCCCATCTGAGGCGGGCGAGGCAGTTGGCCCCTTTCCTAGAGAGTCAGGACCTAGCAACGGTGATCCATGCGACGGTCACCTCAAGACTGGACTACTGTAACGCCCTCTACATGGGGCTGCCTCTGTGCCGGACCCGGAGGTTGCAGCTAGTGCAGAATGCGGCGGCCAGGCTGCTGCTTGGTCTCCCAAGATGGGAGCATATACGGCCGGGACTACGCGGACTGCACTGGCTGCCGATTGTATACCGGATCCAGTACAAAGTGCTGGTTATTACCTTTAAAGCCCTATATGGCCAAGGACCGACCTACCTGAGGGACCGTCTCTCCCCATATGAGCCCCAGAGAGCACTGAGGTCAGTAGGAAAAAACAGATTGACTATCCCTGGGCCAAAAGAAGTTAAACTTCAAAATACCCGCACACAGGCCTTTTCCGTCGCGGCCCCATACCTTTGGAATCAGCTCCCAGAGGAGGTGCGGGCCCTGCGGAACCTAGATCAGTTCCACAGGGCCTGCAAAACCACCCTCTTTAAACTGGCATTCATCAACGACTGAATTATAGGTGTATAATAAAGGAAACGCCAAAATGGTCCAGTTTAGGGATCTACCATCATTATACCATCTGACAGACATAGCGTCAAATAATAATGTCTACTGCCAGATTTAGTATTGTTAGATTTAGGAATGTTTTAATTAATTATTTTAATTATGTTTTAATGTTAATTTAATGTCTTATTATTGTATTGTTTACTTTTAGATGCTGTTAGCCGCCCTGAGCCTGCTTCAGCAGGGGAGGGCGGGATACAAATAAAATTTTACCTTACCTTACCTTACCATTTTCATTGGTATTTTCAGATATCTTTGGATTATGTATCTGGAATGATATTCAGGTTCCATATATATAGATAGATAGATAGATGATAGATAGATAGATAGATAGATAGATAGATAGATAGATAGATAGATAGATAGATAGATAGATAGATAGATAGATAGATATATGGAACAGAAATATCTGACTGTATATTCCTGGTAGGTTAAAGTGCTGGAATAGGATTGGAGAGACTTAGGTTCAAATCCTGCCTTATGCAATGAAGGGTGAGTTAAATGTGAGACAGACAGACTGATAGAGAAACCCTTGGAACTGTTTTTTAGCTTGTCAAATCACTCAAAGGTTATATGCTTCAGTTTATAGTTCAGATTTCCAGTAAACATGGCATCATGTGGATATATTTATGCATTATTCTTGATTTTACTCTCCCCCCTATCTTAGTCTTGCAGTAAATTTTGTGTTGTTGTTTTAGTACAAGTACAAAGAAGGCTACCGCAAACAGCAAGGACATCACATTGGATTCCGCAACGTGCAAGATGATCCCAAACTTGTGCACTGTATGAATGTGGCCAAAATGCAAAGCGAAAGGGAATACAAGAGAGATTTTGAGAAGTGGAAGACCAAGGTTAATTTGCCTGTGGATATGATTGCTTTCTTAGCGGCAAAGAATTGTCAGCACTTGGTTAGTGATGCAGACTACAGACGGATCGTTCACCAATGGACTTGTTTACCAGACCAAACAGATGTCATTCATGCTAAGAAAGTTTACGAACTCCAAAGTAACGTAAGTCAGATTTCTAAGCCCTTTTGTTTCCCTTCTCGTTTGCAAAGCTACATGGACAGTGAAGGCAGATTAAACATGCATGTTATCTCCCCTGGTAATTCTTAATCTTCTTCCTTGTTTCTTCCTCTACTACATCAGACCAGACCATTTGGATCTATCTTCCTCCTAGTGTCCTTGATTCCTCTAGCTGGATTCTTTCCCATTAGGCCATTTTCCTTATTTCTCTTTTTTTTACCCTCTTTCCTGAGGCCTACAAGCCCCTCTCTGTTTATCCTGCTTTCCATCTGCTTTCCTTTATATCTGCTCTCTTTATCACTATACTTTTCAATTATTATGTCTGCTACTGTTCTGGGTCTTGTGTTGGAGAGTAAGGCTTGGGGGGAAGGGCCTAGTCTTTGTTTTAAAGTTATATCTAATGTCTGTCATAAGCATTGGTAAGCTAAATGATAGTGGTATCTAAAGCAGAGACCAGTAGAAATCAACAGTTGCCAGTGGGAGTGCTATGAAATCACAGAGCAGAAAGTAAATTTCTTTCTCCTGGGGCTAACTGTAATACAGAATGAAACTCAGATCTGTTTTCTTCTGAACTAGAATGCATATAAAGCCGATCTTCAGTGGCTTCAAGGTGTTGGATGGAATACATATGGATCTTTGGAATCAGAAACGAACAAGAAAGCTTCAGAGATTCTGAGTGATAAGAAATATCGTCAGCACCCTGATACTATTAAATTCACAAGTATTGCTGATTCAATGGAGGTGGTTTTGGCAAAAGAAAATGCCAAGCATAGAAGTGATGTGAGTTTTTTTTGGGGGGGGGGGGAAACTTCTGCTGGGAAGGAGGGTTCATGCATGAATGAGGTGCACAGAAAATGGAAATGAGTATGTGGTACATGATCAAATGGCGCTCATATAGTTAACGTTTAGTACGAGGCCCGTGTACTTTTATTTGAGAGAAGGTCTCATTGAACTCCATAGAACTTACTTCCAGGTAAATAGACGTAGGATCCAACTGCAGGATAATTGTAATTTTTACTTCTAGGAATCTGATGCAAAAAAAAAAAGTTTCCTCTGTTTAGAGACAAAAACATTTCTTTAGAAAAAAATGTTGGCTTGATGTCGGTTGTGTGCTAGTCTCTATAAGCATCTGAAAAGGAGAGTCCCCAGACAGAATAAGATGAGCACATTGTAGTGGTTAGAGTTTTGGAACATCCGGGTTCAAATTTACATGTTGCCATGAAATTCCTTGGATGAGCTTGAGACATATATGAACATATGAACAACATATGAACATATGAAGCTGCCTTATACTGAATCAGACCTTTGGTCCATCAAAGTCCGTATTGTCTTCTCAGACTGGCAGCGGCTCTCCAGGGTCTCAAGCTGAGGTTTTTCACACCTATTTGCCTGGACCCTTTTAGTTGGAGATGCCAGGGATTGAACCTGGGACCTTCTGTTTCCCAAGCAGATGCTCTACCACTGAGCCACCGTCCCTCCCTGAGACAGTCCCTGTTTTTATCTTACTTTGTTCTCAGGACTGTTGTGAGGCTAAAGTAGCGGAAGGAAAGTGTATGCTGTTCTACATTCTTGGAAGACAAGTGGAATAACAATGTGCTAGACATTTCATCTTGTTGGTTATTTCAGGTGGCTCATTAAACTTTACACACAAGCTTACATCTTGTGTGAGTGGGAGGGTGCGATTATTGCCGATTCTCCTTTCCTGAGGCAGACCCCAGTGCTGTGTCCAGTCCCAAGCTTCCCCCAACTTTTAGGAGCAGCTGAATGGTGGTAGAGGGACTGCAGCCAGAAAGGAAAAAGTAGCAGAGATTCATTGGTTGAGCAGAGCATGATTCACTATTCTCTGAATCCAAGGCAATGTCTCTTTGCATGCATATAATTTCGCTGAGGTTTAGGGCTGCTGAAGTCCTGGAGAAAAAATACCTTGTCCTTTAACAAAAGCTTTATGTAAGTGGGCAGGTGAAGGCTTTCAGGGCACAGATGTAAATAACACCACCTGGTGAAAAAATCCTGTTACAACTTCGTTAAAGAGGGAGGAGTTTTTTCCCTGTCCAGGTTGTTAACAACCATATTGATATATGGAAGCTATTTCCAACTGACAAAGGACGTTTGATAAAGGGAGCTTTGAGTCTCGAAAGCTTAATCTTGGAAATCTTGTTGGTCTTTAAGGTGCTACTGGATTTGAATCTTGCTTTTCTACTGTAGATTGCTTGAAACTACACCCGACTGTAACTCTAGGCTTTTAGTCCCAAGAATCCTGACGTTCTTTTGACAGTTGATAGAGACCAGGCAGGTGATATGTTGGGTTTGATCCAACCAGCATTTCCATTGGTGAAAAAAAGGGGAGTCCTTTCTGACTACCAAAAAAGGATGTCCTGGGGATTATGATGCCTATGTGGACAAACAGCTATGTGGGGACAGGGATTGTGATAAAGAGGAGGACTGTGAGGAAAAAAGCCAGCAGGATCCAATCTGTTGCTTTCATACAGCTACCGCGAAGACAAGAATCGTTTTCTTTGACTGTGTTATATTTTGCCCAGCATTTCACATTAGCTAATATACTTTTGTAATCAGATGTGAATTTTCGTGTTGCATATGCTTATTCTCATTGACCCATAATAATTCTCTCCTTTGCTAGAAACTTTACCGAGAAGCTTGGGACAAGGACAAGACTCAGATTCACATCATGCCTGACACCCCTGAAATTATTTTGGCCAGAGCCAATTTATTTAATACAAGTGATGTAAGTTTAACACTGGATTATGTGATTTTTTTTTTTTAGTTGTACTCAAGTTTTTCCCCCCTGCTGGGTTATAACTGCTACTAAAGTTCTCGTTTTTCTCTTAATAGAAACTCTACAAGTTAGGATTAGAAGAACTGAAGAAGAAAGGCTACAACCTTCCTATTGATGCCATAACAATCAAGGCAGCAAAAGCATCTCGAGATATTGCCAGCGAAGTAAGGGTCTCATTTACCTCTTTTTACAACACCATATACAGAAAAATGTACAAAAGACAAAAAATAAGATCAAAAGAAGTAATTAGTTCATCTGTTGTCATTATGTTTCTAAATGTAGTCTTTCTGATTGTTATGTGAATAACAGGACTTCTAAGCTAATATTTCCCTGTGGTTTGACGTTATGTGCAGTTCTGGTCGCCGCACCTCAAAAAGGATATTATAGCATTGGAGAAAGTGCAGAAAAGGGCAACTAGAATGATTAAAGGGATGGAACACTTTCCCTATGAAGAAAGGCTGAAACGCTTGGGACTCTTTAGCTTGGAGAAACGTCGACTGCGGGGTGACATGATAGAGGTTTACAAGATCATGCATGGGATGGAGAAAGTAGAGAAAGAAGTACTTTTCTCCCTTTCTCACAATACAAGAACTCGTGGGCATTTGATGAAATTGCTGAGCAGCCAGGTTAAAACGGATAAAAGGAAGTACTTCTTCACCCAAAGGGTGATTGGCATGTGGAATTCACTGCCAGAGGAGGTGGTGGTGGCCACAAGCATAGCCACCTTCAAGAGGGGTTTAGATAAAAATATGGAGCAGAGGTCCATCAGTGGCTATTAGCCACAGTGTGTGTGTATATATAAAAAATTTTTGCCACTGTGTGACACAGAGTGTTGGACTGGATGGGCCATTGGCCTGATCCAACATGGCTTCTCTTTTCTTATGTTATTCCAAAATAACACCAGTGTCTGCTGATTTCAGATAAATACATTTTACAAGTTTTTTTTTCTCCCTCATTTCTGTGTTCAGAGAATTAAAAATATCCTTGTGCTGTTTAAATCAGACTCGTTACCAGAAATACATAGTAAGTACTTTTTCTGATTTGAGCTTAGTTGTAAACAGCGTTCTATACCTTTAGGTAGGCTAATATGATATATGTTTTGGCCACTAGACCCTTTTGTACAGAAAGTTGACTTAACAACTGTAACTCAGCACTTGGAAGCAAAGTTTGAACTTTTTAAATGATGGATATATATCCTCTGATGGTTTTTAAAGTTTTAATTATGTAGCAAAGGCAATCACAGAATTCACACATGAAAAAGCTCATAAAAACTACTGTTTTGTTTAAAAAAAAAACTTGCCAAATAAACTTGCCAAGTAAAATATTAACTCATTGGTTTGTATAATCTTTTTCTCGATAAATTTGGTTTCTGGCATTACGTAGGTAATACTAACAGTTACAAAACCAGAAATGGACATTATAAAAATAACGGATTGGAGCAGTACTTTTCATAGGCTTGTGCAGTGAGTTCTCAGTTGGTGGATTCGCTCCTACAGTGCCAGAGCTTCATGTGCCTAGTGCTGGAGGAATACATTTCATAACAGAGCACTGAGCTAGACACGTGGAAGGAAAATATAGGTTCCAAGCCAATAAGGTAAAATGAAGTGAGTTGGACATGTTTATGTGTCTAAAATATTCACAAATGTTGACATTTGATTCTGAATACCAGTAAACAATGCAAAATTTAATGAATATGGGCTTAGTTCCATTTCAAAATGTCAACAATGTCAGGCAGGTTAATCTCAGATCCATTTTAGAAATAAAATTAAAATGACTAAAGTGCAGTCATAAGTAAAGAACAATGATCAGAACAATGGACCCTCCCCCCCAAAAATAAGCTAAACAGGGACATAGGATTCTTATCTTACTACAGATGGCAATTTTCTGCCCCCTCTGCATTTCCCCTCTGCTCTAATCAAGCTGATTATGATGTGCATTGAACCTCTGCATCCTTTGAAACATTACACCACTCCTCCTACCTTCTGACTAGGATAGAAAGACTCAGGATCTCCATTTCTACTCTACTAATGTCTGAGAAAGGGAGCTTTGACTCTTGAAAACTCATACTCTGAAATTCTTATTGGCTTGAATCTAAGTATTCATAAGCAAAGTGACATCTTTCTAAGCCCAGTGATCTCAGTGGATTTCAAAGGGTGCAGATCTGTTAGGATTGCACCGTAAATCACCTATTAATGCTGAAATTATCAATCAATCCGTTAATTAATAAGAGGTTTTTTCTTATTCAAATATGCAGACCTTAACATAGGAAGAAAGTATTGCTTTGACATTTCACAACATGGTTCCCTTGCACTGACATCTGAAGAGTATAGCCTTAATCCCATAAACTCTAAATTAGTATAAGCAAATGCCTATCTGATTGAGCTGAAAGAGCTGATTATAAAAATTAGGATATCTTGTACAAAATATGGTCAGAGACTGAAATAATTCTAAACACTTTCTCATTTGTGGTGCCAGAACTTTCAAACTCCCCTCCCCAGGGAGAGTTGTCTGTTTCCCTGTATTGATGTCTTCTGACAGCAGGTGAAGACTTTCATTTTTCTTTGGCATACCTCAAATAACTTGTCATTCACTCTCCACCCTGTTTTTCGTGTTTTTTTGATTATGTGTTTTTATTTTAATGTTCATGATTTCAGGCTCACTGCCATAGGAACGCTACTCAAATGGAAAGGCAGCATAAAAAATGTTTTAAATAAATATGTAAAGGGCTGTGCATCATATAGCATTATCATAATGACAGGGGAAGGCATTTATACTGTCACCAGAAGAATGTGTGGTTGGCATACCGAGGACCTGCCTACCTTAGGGACCGCCTCTCTCCACACGTTCACCAGAGAGCACTAAGATCTAGCTCCCAAAGCCTTTTAAGGATCCCTGGACCAAAGGAGGCCAAATTGAAAGTAACGAGGGAGCAGGCCTTCTCTATAATGGCCCCCCACTGGTGGAATCAACTACCGGAGGAAGTGCGAGCCCTGCGAGACTTTAATCAGTTCCGCAGGGCTTGCAAAACCACCCTCTTTCTGCAAGCTTATAAGGAGCCCTGAAAGCGACATCCAGCCATCGGAGCACATCTATTGAATATAGCACCTTAATTTATTGTAGTTTTAAATTTTTATGTAACTGTTTTTAAATGTATCTATTAACTGTATTTTAAAATTGTTTTAGGTAAAATCATGGTGCATACCATGTCCTGTTAGCCGCCCTGAGCCTGCTTCGGCGGGGAGGGCGGGATACAAATACAAATTATTATTATTATTATTATTATTATTATTATTATTATTATTATTATTATTATTATTATTATTATTATTATTATTATTCCAGTGAAATTAATCACAGTCAACCATTTTTTTAGCCATTTAGTATTTATTAGTGACATGATAAATGAGTAAAGTAACTTTTCTTTTCCTTAGTACAAATACAAAGATGGGTATCGGAAGCAGCTAGGCCACCATATTGGGGCTCGAAGCATACAAGATGACCCTAAACTCGTGCACTCGATGAATGTAGCCAAGATGCAGAGCGAGAGGGAATACAAGAAAGACTTTGAGAAATGGAAGACCAAGTACAACACCCCCGTGGACATGCTTGGGATCTTGCTGGCTAAGAATTGTCAGAAATTAGTCACTGACATTGATTACCGCAATTACCTGCACCAATGGACTTGTCTTCCAGACCAGAACGATGTTGTGCATGCCAGGAAAACATATGAACTTCAAAGTGACGTAAGAACCTTTTGAAAAAGAACTTGTGAAAACTTTAGCATATTTTCACCTCTAATTTTTAATTTTCCCTGTTATTTCATTCTAGCTTGAAATATTTTGATGAATTCTAGCTGAAGCAAAAATACAATTTTGTCTTCAGAAGACCTTGAATAGCCTGTATTCAACAACTTCAGATCGTTCACTTGATTTAAATAGGTCATTATTTCATTAAATCTGTTAAGGATTTTCTTATTCATAAAGGCTCACTTGCAACCCTCTTCCTTGAAATTACTGGGGAAGTCATACTGTATAGGAGCACTGAGGGTGACAGAATCCAGTGCTGGCATCAATGTAATTTGTGGTGGGGGGCCAGGGCCAGCGCATGGGAGTAGGCCATGTAGGTGGCTGCCTAGGACCTCCCCACACACCAGTGGGCCTGCTCAGCTTCCCCACACCATGGGGAGGTGGAGCAGCCTGGCATGCAAACGGGGCCAAATCTGGTGGTGCGGGGAGGCGGAGTGAGCCGTTTGCACGTCGGGCTACCCAGAGGAGCCTGGCTTGCAAACGGGGCCAGATCCAGCCTGCTTCGCCTCCCCGCACTGTGGGGAGGCAGAGCAGCGTCGGGTGTTTGCTCGCCAGGTTCCCCGAGAGGAGCCCGGCATGAAAACGGGGCAAGATCCAGCCCCATGCGCAAAAAAAATAAAAAATGAGGGAGCTGGGAGGGTAAGGGCATGGCGCAGGGGTCTGCCTCTAGCAGCAGAACCCTTAGCACCCGCCCTGGGTGGGGCAGAAGAAAGCTATGGCTGATTTCGCACTGACCTTTTACTGGCGCGACCACCCTCCTCACGCTGGTGGATCTGCAGGGATTTCGCACCAGAAGCGCCGGCGCAGCCAAAAGAGCCGGCTACTTCCGTCGCGAAACCCGCTCAAACGTTTTCCTGCTTCTTGGCGGTTTCCGTTTGAGCTGGTTTCGCGACGGAAGTTGCCGGCTCTTTTGGCTGCGCCGGCGCTTCTGCTGCGAAATCCCTGCAGATCCGCCGGCGTGAGGAGGGTGGTCGCGCCAGTAAAAGGTCAGTGCGAAATCAGCCTATGAGTTTCTGTAAGTACCAATGCTATTCTATGCCCAAGGTCCTTATCACATTTTTGGTTATACAGTCAGCTTGATATGAGAAATCTGGTAAGTTATATAGAGACTTAGCATCAATTATGTTTGTTAATCTTGGCTGTTGTTAAGTGTTGGGACACCAATAGCCTTTTTTTTGTAGATGTGGCTTGTAACTGGGAGGGTAAAAGTCTTCACGGTCACTGGAAGGAAATGTTGAAATTATAATCTACTCTATTTTTAATCTTTATTTTACAGAATGCGTACAAAGCAGACCTTGAGTGGCTGAAAGGCATAGGCTGGTCTCCAAGCGGCTCTCTAGAAGCGGAGAAGAATAAGAGAGCCTCGCAGATCCTGAGTGACCACACATACAGGCAGCATCCTGACACACTCAAATTTACAAGTCCTATTGATTCCATGCCTATGGCTTTAGCAAAGCATAACTCTGAAATTATGAATCAAGTGAGTTGCATTCATTCATTTTTTGTTGCTTGTAGAAAACTTCCTGAAATCAAGGTGGTTGACTACACGTTTTCATTATATTTGTTAAGGCTCGATAATAATTTATACAGTTGTTTGCCCACCCGCCCAAATGAAACACTACACACGTTATGGGTTAAACTGGGACTTTATTTACACAAAAGGTGATCTGCACCGTTACATACCTCATAAAGCACGGGTTGCATTGAGCTTGCTAAGCAAGCTTCCGAAAAGGCAAACTCACCCTGGCTCAGGGCCAGGCCCGGAAGTTTCCAGACCCTACCCATCACAGCCCACACGTTAGTGCGTAGAGGGGATGGGAGTGCATACCTCCCCGGCCTGCGACTGTGAAGCCTTAAGGCCAGTCATATGCTTCCTCAACCCTAAAGAGGACCCCAACCAAGCCACCCGGACTGCCAAGCCTCTAGGTAGCCCAGTTGAGGATTCCCCTATCGCTGTTATCTTGGGGTGCTTGCCAGTTCAAAATCCTTTTAATCTATGCTTTTCCCGCTTTCCCAGTTAGGGCTTAACCAGTAACACCAGGCCTATTTATGCCTCACCCCCTCTGACCATGTGGAGCAGGTGAAAAAAGGCCTCTCTCCGGTCAATCTGAGTGAGGCCCAAAAAATTCCTGCTCAGCCCCAGCATAGGTGACTAGCTAATCTCCCATGCTCTTAACAAGAGGGTAGGCAGGTGGAGAGCTCATGCCAGCAGAGACTGATTAGGGAATGGCGGCTGCTGCCTTACCTGGCCAGCCAGTCGCCCCCTGATTGGTTAACATGCTGAGCCTAAATCAGCTCCTCCCACCCTTCGTGTTTCCTTTTGAGGAAGTGGGGGTGGGCAATGGCAGCGGAAGCTGTAATGGCTCTCACTGATTTTTATGCTATATATTGGGGAGGGATGGTGGCTCAGTGGCTGAGCATCTGCTTGGGAAGCAGGAGGTCCCAGGTTCAATCCCTGGCATCTCCCAAAAAGGGTCCAGGCAAAAAGGTGTGAAAAACCTCAGCTTGAGACCCTGGAGAGCTGCTGCCAGTCTGAGAAGACAATACTGACTTTGATGGACCGAGGGTCTGATTCAGTATAAGGCAGCTTCATATGTTCGTATATGTTCATCTAAGGATTATAAGTGCAATTAGCCGTTTTCTTCTTCTGCTCTGAAAGGCTTAGTGTATTTTTCAAACTTTTAGTTTAGTCTTCAAATAATAAACTATAAAAATATTACTTTCCTCAAGATTTATGTAATCATATATTCAGTTATCCATTTTTATTCTTTCTGGAGCCAAAATGTTTCTGAAGTCTTTGTAGTAGTAGTTGTTATTGGTTGGGGTTGAACTGCTCTTCGCAGATATCAACCAATTTTAAAAGTTTATCAAGTACTCCCTTTTGTTTTTATTTGATAAAACTGGTTCTCCCAAAATAATAATCATTTTCATAAATACCTGCACCCTGTACTCATTATCCAAAAGTCAACAATAGTTGCTAAGTGTCAAAGGGCTTTTTGCGCAGGTGGAAGAGAAGTCCCTAATTTCTACCAGTTCCTTGCTGTCGACTGCAGCCCCCCCCCCCCCTTTACTCCCTGGAGGAGGGCTGGGTTTTTTTAATGATACAGATCATATATATTGAGAAATAATTAATCATCATCCAATAGGAGTTTTTTAGAGGTAGAAGGGGCTGCTGGTTTGATGAAAGATATAGAATTGTCCCAAATGAGAAGGTAGAGCTTTCCTACATTTTGTTGCATTTGGATTTATATCCCATCTTTGTAGAGCTCAAGGCAAGATATATGAGATTTTTCATTTATTGTTCTTCACGCTGGTCCTATGAGGTTGAGAAAAAAGTGAGGACCATGATTAGAGATTGAATGTGAATCCAGATGTTACATTTTCAAACCTAATGCTTTATCTATTTGACCAAATTTGTTCTCACTGGTAAATGCGCTTGAGTTGTAATTTTCTGCATTGTGCCCAGTGACCTATATGGGTAATACTGTGTTAACTAATTAAGGAACTTCATGGAGCTAATTTCCCTCTTGTCAATGAGGAACGTTCCAGGATGGATTGGATGTTAAAATAGCCTGGTAGCAGGCTAGCAATGTATTTTTTAGAACAATTGATGATGTTCAGGCTACTTCAGATTACATTATATTTTTATGCTATTTCCTTCATTAAATAATGTTTTTTTCGGTTTATTTTAAGCGCATGTATGTTGACGCTTGGAATAAGGATAAAACCAGCATCCACATTATGCCAGATACTCCTGAAATTCTGTTGTCACAGCAGAACAAAATCAACTTCAGTGAAGTAAGTGAATTTCTTTATAACTTGTGGCAGAAAGCAAAATTCAGACAGTAGTTTTTTGCCTCTTTAAATATTAAATTGATATTTACCAATCTTCTAGAAATTATACAAACTTTCATTGGAAGAGGCCAGGCGAAAGGGCTATGATCTTCGTGTGGATGCAATCCCAATCAAGGCTGCTAAAGCTTCAAGAGATATTGCAAGTGATGTAAGTCATTCTGGTTGTGTGTCATCCAACAAGAGACACTGCTTTCAAAATCCCTAGACCTTTCTATGGCTCATTTGCCACATGACTACAGGTTTTTTTTTTTTGAGGATTTGCTTGAATGGTGATTCAAAAGCTCTGGTGACTGAATGTGAGAGAAACTGACCTATAATATCTATTGGGGAAAACTTAAGGGGTTTAGGATGGACTGTATTATTGTATTTAGTTTCCACTTCCTTTTGTCGATTTTCAGACCAAAGCTGAAAGGAGCCACCATCAGTAGGAGTCCAAAATCACCACTAAAATTGCATGGGCTTTAGGTAGTCACTTGTGTTCTAAAGATGTTTCTTAACATTTAGGTATCACCCATCTAGGTTTGCTAGGTTGCCCCCTGGCCACCAGTATGGGAAAGTGGGTAGGGCTGCCAGATCCAGTTTGAGAAATCCCTGGAGATTTGAGGTGGAGCCAGGGGAGGATAGGGACCTCAGTGGGCTACAACGCCATAGGGTCCACCCTCCAGGGGAACTGATCTCTGTAGCCTGGAGATGAGCTGTAATTCCAGGGGATCTCCCACTTGGAGGCTGCATTTCATATACCCATCTATATATTGTAAATGTATATCATAACTTAGGAAGATTATGTACAAAATAATATCTTGCTTGCTAATTTACTTCTTGAAAGTTATTTCTTTCTAAATAAAATGTTATATTTAAAATTAATTACTATTCTTGCTAACAGTACAAATATAAGGAAGGCTATCGTAAGCAGCTTGGTCACCACGTGGGAGCTCGCAGCATTCAAGATGACCCTAAACTCGTGCACTCAATGAATGTAGGCAAGATGCAGAGCGAGAGGGAATACAAGAAGGACTTTGAGAAATCTAAGACCAAGTACACCAGTCCTGTGGATATGCTTGGCGTCCTGTTGGCTAAGAACTGTCAGAAACTAGTTAGTGATGTTGATTACCGCAATTACCTTCACCAGTGGACATGCCTTCCAGACCAAAATGATGTCATCCATGCTAGGAAGACTTATGACCTACAAAGCGATGTGAGTAGAGAGCCGGTTCAACCTCTCTGAACACCAGGATTTCTTTGGGAAGTGCAAGATTTGGGCTTCTAATATTCCTGATTTTCTTTTGTTAATAGAAAGTATTCCCAAGAAAGGCTTTCAATAGCCCACGTCTCACTTCCCATTTTAAGGCAAAGTTGGAGGATTGACAGGAAAGGATACTAAAATACAAGCACAAAATGTGTGAATTATGCCAATTTATACCATTCCATTTTCCTAGACCTACAAAACCAATTTCACAATACATATATTTGTTTTCATAAATGCTAGTTAAATCTTGATCCACATTTACAAATCTAATTGCCCCCCCCAATTTGGAATAACGAGACAGACAACAATGTGGAATAAAGGGCCACTTTATTTAAACTTAACGGCAAAGGGGAAAAATGGGGCCAGGTCAAGACAGGGGTCATAACCAGACCACCTCCTAGACCCGAAACTGGGCGAGCCCTGAGCCCTGGATGCGAGCCGACACAATGGCTCAGACCTGGCCGGCCAGGCACTAGATCCCGTTCACAAAGCTCCACCCTCACCTGAGCCGTACAGCCTGGGTTGTGGACAACTCAATAGTGACGGGACCCCGAGGCTCTCTGGAGCCAACCTTGGGCCGTACAGCTTAGGTCACCCCAGGGACGCCCTACACCCCAATGGTGCGTTGCCATGGAAGTTCACCAATACCCCAAAAGAACATGTTCCCAACAGTAAAACCGCCAGTGACCAAACTATTAACAGCACCGCCCGAGCCAATTGCCAATGCACTATCCACAGTGCAAGGTAGGCGAAAACACTCCCAAACTAGGCCAATATGTTTGAAAGCGAAAAATTCCTACCTGGCCCCATAATCATGCACTGGCCTCAAAATTCCTACCTGGCCCCATAATCATACACTGCATGACGGGCAGGCGGGTGGGCCGAAGACCCTGCTCAGAACTGTGACACGGGGGGCTGGGCCAGCCTATATAAGGCCGCCCACCCCCAGCAGCTCTAGGATAAACCATTGTCTCTCCTCCAGCAGGGGAGGCTATGGACGGCCCCCAGCCTAAGGCGGCCGATCGGCCGCTTGGCTGGGTGGGGCCGAATTATTCATTTTCTGTTGTATTTCAGAGGTCACAAGTGTAGAAGAGCATTGAGACCAGTGAGATTGTAGGGATATTCTTTGGGGTGGGGAATAGATTTGATTTGATTGGAAGATTATGCCAGGTGAGTCTCTGTGATTATAGGCAGTGAAAGAAGGAATGAACCTGTAATCCACAACATTTTCACCAAAGAAGGTCCACAAAAATCATTGTTCTAGAGCATGTGGGTTGTAAACTGTTACTAAAGAATTCTTCCCAATATAAAGCAAAGCCATAATGGCATAATAAAAGTGAAGCTTATTGCAGGTTTTAGGATGTGTTGCTTTGATATGTTTGTCTGTAAAAGTCACCTAAAGTGCTTTTATATACCTGTAAACAGAATTACTACAAACTAGACCTTCAGTGGATGAAAGGTATTGGCTGGGTCCCCATTGGCTCACTGGATGTTGAAAAAGCCAAGAAAGCTGGAGAAATCCTAAGTGAAAAAAAATATCGTCAGCCCCCGGACAGACTCAAATTTACTAGTGTGACAGATTCTCTAGAAGTAGTCTTGGCCAAGCATAACGCAGAAACAATGAGTAAGGTGAGCACTAAATAAAATGCACAGATTAACAACACAGTTCAGTACTTCAGTGCTCTTGAAACAGTGTGAAATACTGTGCAAAGGAAGTGTATTGGGATGGTTCTACCATTTCTTTGGGTCAGCTCATAACATGCATTGGTTTGATCCGTGATGCTATGCCAGGGATGTATGAATGTCCCTTGTGAGTGAGCCATAAGCAAATTTAAACAATTTATGACCTCTTTTAATTGTTTTCTGCTGTATCTTCATCTTCTGTATTTGTCACTACAAGAAGATGCGGCATGCTAACAGTACAAAGTTGGAGCACTAATTTGAAACCAAGAATGTTTCTCCTGGATGGTGATAAAATTCCATGTATTCTTTTTGTAGCGTTTATACACTGAAGCCTGGGATAAGGACAAGACTCAGATCCACATGATGCCTGACACCCCTGAAATAACTTTGGCGAGAGAAAATAAGATCAATTATAGTGAGGTGAGCTTGTTTGACATAAGGTGTGTCAAATGCTTAATTTATTTTTGTGTGGTCATTCTTTGTGAAGATTATGATCTGTAACCCTGATACATGTTGAGTAGTTTGGGCTATCATTATAATCAGGCCCTGAATTCAGCAGGAGCTCACAGGAGCACAGCTCCTGAACCTTTTGTACGGTTCCCCCTCTTTCTCCCCATCTACCTTGTCCATTGGATAGTAGGTGCAGCTGCATAACAGTCCCTGGATTAGGGGAGCTAATCAACCAGCCAGCCACCAGGAGCTTTGCCACACCCCCAGCAGCCCTCATTAACCCCTGGAGAAGCCCTCACCACCCTTTCTCCACTTATGTGATCTTGGGCAGTGGGTGGCTTGCTGGCCTTTTGACTGTGGGGGAGCGACAGCCAAGGAGAGCCCCAGGCAAGCAAGGCCTGCTTGGGCTGGCTGGATCTCTAACCAGCCTTGCTTGCCTGGGGCTCTCCTTTCTTACATTGGGTTGCTTTTGTCTGGTGGAGGGGCAGCATATGCTAATGAGTTATGCTAATGAGTTCCACCACCTATTTTTGTACAAAACGACCTCTGATTATAATTATAACTTATGCCTGAATCATGTTGTTATTATTTCAGTTAATCATGGGACTGCCATTTTTTTTGTCCAAATTTGATTTACAACTTGATTTACATTTGTTTTTTCAACTTGCCCTGAGACTGGAGAAAGAGAAGTCTAATTTTTCTCAATCCCAGGGCAGGTTTTAGGGATTTGGTCCAGCATCATCAGAAGATCTGTTCCTTTAAGCTACAGGCCAAGCTTCCAGACTGACTAAGGAATTCCTGGGGTGCAGTCATGTCACATTAAAAGTGGGCATGCAGAGCTCCAATTTGAACCGCTGAATATTGATTCGACACAGCGTCGATCAGACAAGCACCTAAGAATGCGACTTGTCCCGATATCATCCTGTTGTTGAATGATCAGACATATTGAATGCTATCACACACTTTTCTTGGAGCATGCACACAACCGATCAAGCAGATTCAAAGTCGTCTCACTCTCATTCAGTTGCTGAGCAATCATACCGGGATTCCTGCTGTGGTGTTTTCATTAAACATGCATCCAAACGTTGGGAAGTGGGGAATCAAACATTGCTTCAAGGGGAGGGGGGAGAAGTTCTGGGAATTAACGTTGCCAATTCAAACTAGGGGACTGCCAGGAATTACTTTTCTGAAAATGGGCAGTGACAATGATATCTGGAAATCCTCCACATTGAAAAAAGATTTTTTTTTTTCGTTCATGTGGATTCTGTGTTGATCGGAGAAGCAGAAGCCCACCTCAGATTCCTGATTATCTGGTTGAGCACATATCTCCTGTGACTTTTTTTTTTAAAAAAGGTGGGGGGGGCAGAAGGTGGATGCCAAACATCCCAAGGGGCAGCATCCCGCATGAGCTGTCCAAACAGGAATAACCCGAATGTGTGCCGCTTCTGCGGAAGATTACCGGACTTTTGCCAGTGTCTAATAGCGCCAACATCAAACCGGGGCAAGTTGGGATGCTGACAAGTTGCATTCAAAGGACAGATGTGGTTGTCTGGATATGCTAATAAAATCCGAATGGAAACCGGGGGTAAGACGAGCTAAAGATGTGTGTGAACACACCCTTGTAGACTCAGATTAATCCACTTTTGTTCCTTGTTCCCAGTGCCAAAGAAAGTTGTGGAAATTACTTTTCTCTTGTTATATGAGAACAAGACATTGGCTTGTCTCCCCCCCCCCCCCACACCCCCAGTCTTGGGATACTAATTGCAACAAGGAAGTTCTAATGATTCCATTGATGCAGTGGCTCTTGCTGCACCACTTGACATATGGGGGCAGATGCATGAATTAAGTATTTCTGCTACTACATTTTGTCAGAGTAATTCTGAATGGGTGTTTTCGCACTCACCTTCAGCCGGCGCCGCGACCCTCTTGACGACGGAGGATCTGTGCTGATTTCCCACACAAAGCGCTGGAGCAACCAGAAGAGCCGCCAATTTCCGGCGCGAAGCCCGCTCAAACGCAAATCGCCAGGAAGCAGGAAAACGCTTGAGCGGGCTTCGCGCCGGAAATTGGCGGCTCTTCTGGTTGCTCCAGCGCTTCGTGTGGGAAATCAGCACAGATCCTCCGTCGTCAAGAGGGTCGCGGCGCCGGCTGAAGGTGAGTGCGAAAACACCCAATAAGTCACACAGTACTCTTTATATCTGCTTGTCTGTATGAATAATCTTGCAAAAGAAGGCAATATGTAATGATCAATCAGAATTGTCCTTTTTTTAAAAAAAAAATAACGGAAGTTTTTTTTTCATTTTTTAAAAAAGAGCTTATATAAGCGTTCACTGGAAGAAGCAAGGAAGAAGGGCTATGATTTGCGAATTGATGCCATTCCAATCCAGGCTGCCAAGGCATCGAGAAATATTGCCAGTGATGTGAGTAACTATTTTATTGAGTCTAAGATGAATAGCAAAATTCCCAAATTAACAGTTGGATCTTCATGATGTTCTAAATTCAGTAGGACTTACTTCCAGGTCAGGTTAATATGCTCTGGTGGGTGTTAACACAGCTCAAGCCTATGTATGGTTACTCAGAAATGTCCTGCTGAGATCAGAGACTCCCAGGTATGTTTACTCAGAGATAAGGCCCATTGAGTTTAGTCTAATACTTAGATGCAACAAGCAGATCTAGGGACTCAGAAAAAGGGCTCCTTCATGCTGTTGGAGTGCACTAAAAAAGTAGGATTGAACAATTTAATCCTTGTTCTTCATGATTACCAGTGAGGACTGGGCTGTGCTGAGGAATTCTTTATTACAATAACAACTTTCCCCTCACATTTCAAACAGAGTTATATTCCATAGTTTAGTTTGTCCCTGTATTCAAACTATGCAGTGGGTGAATCTCCAATTCTGTGGAAGTTAAGTCTAAATGGTAGTTCAAAGTCAACAACTAGAGCAGAACATTGGAACTCATATGCTAAATATAGACTGTTTGATTATTTGCTTTATTGCTGCTGGACATATTGATTGTCTTAACTTTTATGTAATTTAGTTTCTTTACTATAAAGAAAAGAAAGTTCTCCAGAGTGCTTCATGGCTACCTTGTAATAATGAAGAATTTCTTCCAAATTTTTATATAAAGATTTAGCTAGCCTATGCCATTTATGATTCAGAGGAAACATTATTCATAACCAGGTGAGGAATTCAGTTAGGCTATCACCTACGTATATGATTAGCTGGTAATGAGAGTTTGTGACACTCTGGGATGTCTCTTCCTGATATAGCAGGAAGTAGCCTTGCAGTGTTGGGGTTTTTACTTTATATGGGTCTCTTTCTGGAAAATAGAACTGGTGCTTTCTCTTAGAAGTGCATGCATTTTGTTGTTTTGTTATTACAGTACAAATACAAAGAAGGTTATCGCAAGCAGCTTGGTCACCATGTGGGAGCTCGCAGCGTACAAGATGACCCTAAACTTGTGCATTCTATGAATGTAGCCAAGATGCAGAGTGAGAGGGAATACAAGAAGGACTTTGAGAAATCAAAGACCAGGTATACCAGTCCTGTGGATATGCTTGGTGTCTTATTGGCCAAGAACTGTCAGAAACTGGTCAGTGATATTGACTACCGCCATTACCTGCACCAGTGGACCTGTCTGCCGGATCAGAATGATGTCATCCAGGCTAGAAAGGCTTATGAACTACAGAGCGATGTGAGTACCATTCGTTCCAAACTTACATATGCTTGCATCAGCCCTGTCATATAAAGCAAGTGTGAGTTGGTCATTCCAGTACTGGCTTCAACAATGTCAGTCAAGTGATGAAATCTGTACATATTAATTGTGGCAAGGTATATGAACTTCACATCAGTAATAGATCCATGGATCTCATCTCAGTGAAAGTCCAATTTTGAAGGTTGTAGAAAAAGTAGTAAAAGCTTCTGAATGATTACAACAGAGCTGACTGAAACTGAATCCAATGAAGATGGAGGTTCTGTATCTGCATTGAGGGTGGAGGGAAGAGGTGTCTAGGGTTGGGAATCCAACTTCCAGCTCTCAGTGGGGTATTGTTGGTGAGGGTGAGGAACCTCAGGGTGACTCTGGATGCCTCACTTTTGATGGAGGACCAGGTCTCCACCTTTGTTTGATAGGCCTTTTATCACCTTAGGCTGGTCAGGCAATTGGTTCCCTACCTTACCCCGTGGGACTTAGCTACAGTGATCCATGCAATTGTCACTTCCAGATTGGATTACGGTATCTCACTCTTGCCTTCAACTTGATCCAGGAACTGCAGTGGGTGCAGAATGCAGAGCACCAGTGCTGACAGTGACAACTCTGCGGGCACACGTTCAGCTGGTGCTCCATGAGATGCATTCACTGTCAAGGCTGTGGTTTTGACCTTTAAAGCACTATGCGACCAAGGCCCTCCAAGACCATCTCTCTCCATATGTGCCCTGCAGAGCCCTACGCTCTTCAGACCAATGCCTTCTGTTGATCCCCTGTCTGGAAGACATATGTTTAGCCTCAAGCAGACTAAACCAGGTTTAGCCTCTGCCTTGGCCCCATCCTGGTGTAACATGCTCCCACTTGAGATCAGGGCCCTGCAGGGCTTGTAAAATGGAGCTGTTCCTCCAGGCCTTTGGCTGAGGTGATGGATGTCCATTATATCTGGGCCTCCCCTGTGATGCAGAGACATTGTCAAGCATTGTATACTTATTTTCTATAATAGTGTTCAGATTCTAGAATGATTACTAACCCTGAATTAAACCTATGCACATCAAAGTAGCAACCCCCTCCTTTCTTCTTTTGCTTTGACTAACAAATGCAGGGATGTCCTCTTTGAAGATAAGACCTCCTGGGACATATTCTCAGGCTCAGCAAGGCCTGGACCCAGGATGTGCTAGCCGCAATATAGATAAGGAGCCTAGCGTGTGAATTTCACACGTGAATGTAGAATTGTTTATAGAACCTTGGATGTGCCATTTTAAAGCATGTATTCTAGTATTACAAAGCATCAGTTCCGGTCTCCTGCTCAACTGAGCCACATGGATTATCAATAAACCTAACTTTGTTTCAAAACCCAAGGACTGGTTATTTTGAAATCTCATGCTTGACAGACATGTCTAGCAATCAAAGATCTAGAGACTCTGCTGATTGGGTTCCTCACCACAGTATTGTCTACAGGACAATCACATTTAGTCACCTGATGCCTTAGCCAGGACTGCTTATAGACTATTTTAACTCTGTTGTAACTGACCTATAAATCTGTATATTACAGGCACTACACTTGTTGAGTTGACTAGTGTAACCTGCCCTGAGGCCACTTGTGAGGAGGGTGGGATATAAATCAAAACAAACAAACAAAAAGTGGCTATGTGACATCTGAAGTCATTGCTCAACAGTGTCCCTCTCAAACTAGCTGTCAGTTCCAAGTCTCAGGTCTGAGCTGTAAAATGTAATCAAAACAGGAGAGTAACTGTGTGTGCAGATGTGCTATTTCATTTCTGAGATTGTGGCTTTAGTGTCTGGGTTGCATCTAGAAGACTCAGGTTCACTCTGAGTCTCTGTTGTGGAAGCTCTGTTGTGGAAGCTTCCACTCTGTTGTGGAAGCTTGCTGGAGAGTGATCTTCAGCTAGTGAGCATTTGTTAGCCTTGTTACATCACTGTTTTTGTTGTTGTGAGATGCATGAGATGCATTCACTATCAGCAGAGTACCAGCTCCAGTTCAAAGCTATGGTTTTAATCTTTAAAGCACTATGCAGCCAAAGAAATATCAGAGGAGAGGAGAAGCTTCTTTGGGTCCATATCAAGCAGAAATGTGGGGCATAAATATTTAAATAAATGTTTTCAGGAAAAAAATTATCCCAGAATCCTGTTAGTTTAGGAATAAACCACTGATTAAAACATATATTTCGTTTTCAAATTATCTGTGTAAATTAAAATTGCCAGAGCTCACACAAATATGATCTACCCCTCAGTCTTCTAATATTTTCTGATCTAAACAGAAATTTCTCTCTCACTTGGCCACATGCCAAACCATTTTGTGATATGGCAAGCAGATGGTAGTAGTTTGCCAAAAATAGTCATAAACCCCTCCAGAGCTTACTTTGGAGAGGATTGTTGTCTCTCCCCGCCCCCCCCCCACCTAAACCATATTGTGTAATTTGAGTGATTCTTCCTCTGTTTCCATTATAAACGTTAAGTAACTGCCTTCCTTTGTGTTTCATGTACGCAGAATTACTACAAGTTAGACCTTCAGTGGATGAAGGGCATTGGCTGGGTCCCCATTGGTTCACTGGACACTGAGAAAGCCAGGAGGGCTGCAGATATCCTAAGTGAAAAGAAATATCGTCAGCCACCAGACAGTTTCAAATTTACTAGTGTGACGGATTCTCTAGAAATGGCCTTGGCCAAGCAAAACGCAGAAATAATGAATAAGGTGAGTGTGAACTGTTCAAGCAAGGAATAAGTTTTGTTGTATAAGCTATTGAGGAATAACACATTACTTTCAAATTAATGCAAGCTAGGAACCTGTGAGGAATTACCAGGGGGAGAGGAAGAATAACAGATTTTAAAAATGCTTCCTACATTCCCCTACAAATTCTATTAGTTTTCCAACACAGGTAGAAATCTATTGCTTAATTACTTTTATCCTACTTTTCTGTATTGAGGACCCAGTGACTTACAACACACACCCATCCATGCACACACACACGTGCACAAAGTCCAATAAAAATACACAAAAGCGGGAGGGAGGGGAGGCTTCTAAGTACATACCAGGTCCTCCTCTGTCTTCTGAATGCTCTTCTATCCAGACTAATAGCTGAAGGACAGGCTTCTGAATTGACTTGATCTTGCAGGGAAGTGGACTTTACAATTTCATTTCATCCCTTCCTGTGCTTTGCAGAATCCATGTGGTTTAGATCAAAAAGCAAAAATCAGCCACAGTGTGTTAAAAGTATTGCAGGTACCTCAATTAAAAGAGCATATTTTTTCTGTATACGGTTTGTGCTACAAAGTTAAAATAAAACATGCACGTTCAATCTTAATAGGTTTCTATAAGGATGAATAGAGAGCCCTGTGGTGCAGAGTGGTAAAGCTGCAGTACTGCAGTCCGAACTCTCTGCTCACAACCTGAGTTGGATCCTGGAGGAAGCTGGGTTCAGGTAGCCAGCTCAAGGTTGACTCAGTCTTCCATCCTTCCAAGGTCGGTAAAATGAGTCCCCAGATTCCTGGGGAGAAAGTGTAGATGACCAGGGAAGACAATGGCAAACCACACTTGCCGTGAAAGTCTGCCATGAAAACGTTGTGATGCAACTTCACCCCAGAGTCGGAAACGACTGGTACTTGCACAGAGGACTACCTTTTTTTTTTATATATAAGGATAAATAAATGTTTATGGAATGGTCAAGCAAGCAAAGTCTGCACATTCCTCATGCACTTTGACTTCATATAGTTTAAGATTTTTTTTTATCAGTTATTGTGAACCCCCCCCCCCCTCCCGAATGACAAGAACCTGGGCCCTTTTAGATAAGCTGTGCTTAAAATCTGAACAAATAAATAAGATGTTTGGAATGGATCTTCTCATTATAAAACAATAAAGGCTAAAATAAAATAAGCAAAACTGGTAAAGTAGTTGAATTCTCTCAAGGAAACCCATTTTCATTTAATTTAATAGGAAAGCTCTCTCCGTAAAAAATGCTGCTGTATAATTGTTCCTATAACAGCTGTTTCTTATTCTGATGTCGTTTCACAGCGCCTGTATACTGAAGCTTGGGATACTGACAAAAGGACAATTCATGTGATGCCCGATACTCCTGAAATCATGCTAGCGAAATTCAATAAGCTAAACTACAGTGAGGTGAGTACAAAAATGAACAAAGCTGCCATCTCATGTATACCAGCAGATGTTGCTGCATCGAGCAATCATAAGCACAGCTGGTAGTGGGCATGGACTGAACGATGTGTGATTACCACCTTCCAAGCGTTGCTGCAAGAGGACGCATCATACTGGTGCTTCAGGAATTAGATGGTTTGTCCACAGGTATCCAGGCACAATTCAAGGCCCATCTTTATTACCATGAATTGGTAGTGGAATGTGCCGCAAAGTTGCAGTGGGCTAATGGAGACCCTGTAGGGTTTTCAAGGCAAGAGATGTTCAGAGATGGATTGCCATTGCCTGCCTCTGTGTAGTGACCCTGGACTTTCTTGATGGTCTCCTATCCAATATGAACCAGGGCCAAGCCTGCTTAGCTTCTGAGATCTGATGAGATCAGGCTAGCCTGGGCTATCCAGGTCTGGGCACCATGAATTGGAGCTATACAGGGTCCAGAAAGACAGGTTCTTTCTCAACAAAGCTTACAGACTAAAGTGTACACAGGAGAGCTTACAATGGAAAGGGAAGTGCAGGGAGGTGGAGATACTTAGTTACACATGTTTGAGCTTTGTTTTAGGTGGCTATGACTTTAACCCTTGCCTGGGAGTAAGCCCCATGACATAACAGGACTGCTCCCTGCATCAAAAGTTTCAGAGACAAATATGAAGGGATTTGAAGGAAGGTGTGAGATGTGGCACCATGCAGGCATTCTGAGAGGCAATTTCAGGTAGCAAGAGGGAAGGGGTGACATTCTGAAGGAGCAGATCTTTTGAATGGCTCAGAGTGGTGGTGTGAGAACACTGATAATAAAGAGCATAAATGCTGGGAGACAAGTGGAGAGTTAGGTGGGGAAAACAGCCATGGAGAGCTAAGAACAAACAGAATGACCAGGAAGCCAATTTAGATTTCTAAAGAGGGGCAACGTGTGGTCATAAATAGGGTTGGGCACAAACTAGGAAAATGCAATTTGGTTTGTGGCATGCCTGGTTTGTGAACCACAAACCATCATGAACTTTTAGAGGCTAAAAAAACTAGTCTGGTGAAGATTGACTTTACAAGATGGGTGTCCCCATCTCTCCTTGTTTCCGATGGAGGAGTGGGAAGCTGCAAGCCCAGCAGAACCAGTGCAATGTGCTAGTGCCCAGCAGAACCCAGTGCCATTGCAGCAATACAAGCAAGTGGAAGACTAATGTCAAACCAGAGGATCCCTGCAGTTACAATGTGCAGCACACCCAACAGAACCCAGTGCCACTGGCACTGCAGGCTTAACGGGACTGCTTTCAAAACACAGAGTCACAATAAATCCAAGTAAGGGGAGTGATTTTGCAAGCTCTGTGCAAGAAAATGGGAAGGGAACACAGGAACTCCAGCAAAGAGGGAATAAACTTTTGAAACTGACATTACTCGATTTAAACTCACAAGAGAGTTTCCAAGGCTGGAGAATTCTACCCCCCTGTTGCTTTGAAGTTTGGTAAACATTTTGATTGAGCTGAGATAGTCTGTATGGAAATGTATCCATTTACAAACTGCCACAAACCTCCATGGGCAGCTTGAAAGTTTGTGGAAGGTTCCTGCTTGTTGGCCTGCCAAGAACTTCATTTTGTGAACTATGAACTGGCCATAGTTCATCACAAACTTTATTTCATGACCTGGTTCATGCCTAACCCTAGTCATAACAATAATGTTTTGGAAAAATGGATACTGTATAGAGGAGAGGGATATTGAGGTGGGAAAATTGAAGTCTAGGAAGTAGTAAAAAATAGCAGTGACTGGAGTTTGAACCAGAGCTTTTTCAGAGGAGCTGTAGTTCAAAGGCCATATTTCCACAGTGGTATGGAAGCTGTGTACTAAGATGTGATTTGCAGATGTTGCTATTTTCACTAATGTTACCTGTGATGTGTTTTATAGATTTGATGAAAATTTTATGATGCTTTGAACATGTTTTGAATACTCTTCTTTAATACTTGAGTGGCGTGTGTTATGAATTGCTTTAAAAACTGCATGTTAGAAAGCGGAATATAAATAAAATAAAATAAAAAGTTCTCTACCTGGCCTCCAAGTTTGGTGAGAATTAGATTTACAGGGTCCTATTTATGACCCCTCAAAAAGATGCCCTCAGGAAAGAGCTTTCTGGGAAAATGACAGGTACAGATTCAGGAGGTTCAGGAATCTATAGAATGGACCATGCAAGCTAGAGACATGCAGGGGACCTCCCCATGTTGCTCCTCTACATGCCCTCTAAGTTATGTGCAGATTGAACCTAGGGGGTCCAAGTGATGCCCCCCAAAGAAGATGTCCCCAGGGAAATGCTTTTGGGGGAAATGTCAGACCCAGGTTTAAAAATGAATAGAATGAACCCCCTGCAAACTACATATACCAAATGCAGAGGGTACCTTACCCAGAGCCCTGTGGTGCAGAGTGGTAAACTGCAGTACTGCAGTCCCAGCTCTGCTCACAAACTGAGTTTGATCCCAGCAAAAGCTGGATTCAGGTGGCTGGCTCAAGGTTGACTCAGCTTTCCATCCTTCTAAGGGAAGGAAATGGCAAACCACCCCATAAAAAGTCTGCCATGAAAACATTGTGAAAGCGATGTCACCCCAGAGTTGGAAATGACTAGTGCTTGCACAGGGGACTACCTTACCTTACCCTACCATATGCTCCTCTACAGTCTCTCCAAGTTGATGACGAATTGCATTTCTGGGGTCCCAGTTATGGACCCCCTCAAAAGGTCTCCTCAGTGCTGTCTCTGGAAAAGACAGCTGCAGTTATAAGAGTCTATGGAATGGCTCAGGAACAAGCCAGTGACACCAAACTCAAGGGGAACTTCATAGAATCATAGAGTTGAAAGGGACCTCCAGGGTCGTCTAGTCCAACCCCCTGCATAATGCAGGAAACTCACAAATACCTCCCCCTAAATTCACAGGATCTTCATTGCTGTCAGATGGCCACTTGTAGACCCCCCCCAGCCACTTGTAGATGGTAGACCCCACCCCCCCAGCCACACACAGGAAGTAAGGCAAGAACCCCCCTATGCTTGCAGCCCCCCCAAGTCTCCAAAGGCAGGTTCTGAAGAACCGAAAGGCACACATCCCCAATATTTTGACAGGGCTTTCCAAAGTATCTCTACAGCAGCTTGGCAGAGACCCCAGCAAGCACTGGAGCTCAGTGAAGCATGTCCACAATGTTCCCAGGCCCTCTCGGACCCAAGAGTTGCTGGTCACAGCCCACCCCTGGGTGAAATTTCTGGTTATTCATCATTAGCAGAATACATTGTACTGATAGGAGATCACCTCTTGTTAATTTCACAAATGCAATGGGAAGGGGTAGTCAAACAGGGGCTTGTTTGTACAGGCAGAAATGTTTGTTGAGTTAGATGTTTGCTGAGGTGGATATTTTTTCATGAGGTAGGTGTTGTGTTATGAGGTAGATAGTCATTCATGAAGTAGGTGTTAGGTAAGGGACATATTCATTGGAGGGTAAAAAGGAGGGATCCAGAGGTTTCTCAGTAGGGGAAATTCCAGGTTGTGACCATCCCTATATTGAGCTGGTACTCAGTGTCAAGCAATAAATGTATTCATTCCTTCATTCATTCAGCTTTTGTATCAACCTCCCTGCCCTCCCTGCCATTCATGCAGCTTTTATATCAACCTCCCTGCCCTCTGGGAAATGTGCTGAGTATGTTATATGGAAAGGCAGGGATGGGGTGGGGGGAGATGCACAACACAGAGGGATTAGCTTTGGAAAACAAAGAAGTAAAATGTGTCATACTTTCTACTGCTTTACTAGATTGTATTAAGTAAAATACATGCTTAATAAGGCAGAAGCCTAATAATTGTTCTTTTTCATAGAAATTATACAAACTGGCTATGGAAGAATCAAAGAAGAAGGGCTATGACCTGCGAGTTGACGCCATCGCAATTCAAGCTGCCAAAGCATCCAGAAATATTGCCAGTGATGTATGTGGCCATTTTGTTCCACAGAAAGAAATAATTTTTATGACACAGTATTTATTGGAGACCATGAACAGAATGTGTGATGATTATGGTGGATATGTCAAATAAGGAAGGTTTTAATAGAGAATTTTAATAGAGAATTCCAATGATTATTTATTTATTTTGATTTCTAAGCTGCCCTTCCTTAGGGCAGTGTGCAACAAAAGCAGAATACAATAAATAGTAGATATCAAATCAGCATTAATATCCTTAAAAATAACAGCTATAAATCCATAGTGTATCCAAGATAGCAGGGAAAATTTCCAGTTCCAGCTCTCATGGGGTCCTTAGGGTGGAGTGGGTGCAGAGGGGTGGAGGTAAAACATATTTTTAAAAAAACATTATTGAACTTACCATTGTGAACTGCTGAAGTTAAATGCAGCAAACAGACTAGATAAGCAGAAATAATAAACTAGAAGAGAAATCAAATGTTAGATAAAATGGAGGAAAATTATGTAGGATATAAGGAAATGGAGAAGATAAAGTGCTTTGAAAAGTTTTGCCAGTGTGTGAAGTAGAAAGAGATATAGTCTGATATGGAGACTATTGTAAAGCAAATGTTAAAGCATCTCTTCATGCAATGTGACAAACCATATTTGAGAACATCTTTCTGTGGAAAAAGGAAAAAACAAGCACTAACATGATATTGGGAATGCTTAAAGTAGCTTTTTATTTCCTGGCTCTATTGATGGATAAACATATCTAGATGAAAAAGGTGCTGTCCTATAAGTTGGGAATATTTTCACAAGGACAGTCCCTTAATTGAGCAATAGTTTTTTTTTAAAAATTTTATTTATGATTTATATCCCGCCCTTTCCACAAAAGTGGCTCAGGGCGGCTCACAACAGATAATAAGACATAAAATTAACTTAACATTTAAATATATAAGCAGTTAAAACAGTCAAAACATTTAAAACCTAAAAACATCGAACCTTGTGAAACCTTGTGAACCTAGTGAAAAGGATATCATCCAACATTTTTATTTGTTTGAAACAAGTTTATGACAAAAAATGCTCCATGATAAATGGAACTGAAAAGAAGCAAATTAATTCAGTTATGTCATTAGCAACATATAGGGTTCTGTAAGGTTGATGAAAAAAATAGATTTCATCTATTTATTTGTTTACTTAGCATAATTTATCCTGCCTTTCTGTCCTCATAAAGGCCAACAAGACAGCTAATAAATTAAAATGTAATAAAAATCACATTTTAAAACAATTAAAACACATCATTGAATCAATTAAAATCAGAGCTAAAGTATGTACAAAGACATATAAACAACAATTAAAACATTTGGTGAGAAAAGGGGGGGGGGGCACGGGGAGATCCAATGGAGTGTTTCTATCCATGGAATGCGACTTCCTCACCCCCTGCTCACTGCAGCCTGAAACATGTCTCCCCCCCGTGCTCTCCAGGCTACCAAGAACAGCCTTTCAGGGGCATTTTGGGCTACAGAAAGAAAGGTAGATGAGAACAGGTGAAAATCCTTCAATGTGTAGAAAAACTACATTGTATCTAAGCTAAAATTTTTAATCTGAATTCTTGCACAGGATTCCTGGACAGAGAAGTTACAAAACTGACTACTTAAAAGAAAATGACACCCCCCCCCAACCCAAGATTATACAAGAAGCTTGGTACTAAGGATCATACAAAGAAGATGCTATGCAATATCCCCACAAATGATAGGTTCTTACAGTAACACACTATATTAACACACGATCAGGGTTTTTTTTTTTATAATGCAGTTATCTAATAAGTACTCTTCCAGGCAGGCAATTTATATTATGTTTGTGAATTTATTGCAGTACAAATACAAAGAAGGTTATCGCAAGCAGCTTGGTCACCATGTGGGAGCTCGCAGCGTACAAGATGATCCTAAACTTGTGCACTCAATGAATGTAGCCAAGATGCAGAGCGAGAGGGAATACAAGAAGGACTTTGAGAAATTGAAGACCAAGTATGTCAGTCCTGTGGATATGCTTGGTGTCTTATTGGCCAAGAACTGTCAGAAACTGGTCAGTGATATTGACTACCGCCATTACCTGCACCAGTGGACCTGTCTGCCGGATCAGAATGATGTCATCCAAGCTAGAAAAGCCTATGATCTACAGAGTGATGTGAGTACCACATGTAAAATACATAAAGTAATGAATAGACTTGAAATGTCCTACAGCTGTTTCACCCATTTTAACCAGGCACCACAGATAAGTCACCAGTCAGATTTTTCATATCACTCTGTGTCGACTCCAGCACAGTCTTTTTCAATGGGGATAGTGCATTCTTTCACCTAAGAATGATCCTCAAGGCATTGGATCCATGTGAGTCAGCTTCTAAGAACTTAATACTGTGTGAACCAATTCAGAGCTAATATGTTTATGTTTCAGGCTGTTTACAAGTCTGATATGGAATGGCTGAAAGGTGTTGGGTGGATTCCTGTTGGGTCTCTGGAAGTTGAGAAAGTGAAGAAGGCTGGAGAAATCCTAAGTGACAAAAAATACCGACAACCACCTGATACAATCAAATTTACCAGCGTAACGGATTCTTTGGAGATAGAGCTTGCAAAACACAATGCTGAGACAATGAACAAGGTAAGCATTGTGGTCAGGTTTTCCTGGTTTTGCATCGATTTTTTTTGGTGCATGTTTACTTCACGTAGGATGCAGAGAACTATGAGTGGAAGTCCACTCACGGAATACATCTTTCCTCTTTCCCCTTCTCACCCTTGCGATTCCTGGCATGTGAATTCTGACCACTGGATTATACATTGAGGTGCATTGCTTGGCATACAATGAGGGGTTTTAATTACAATTTCCACCTCACTCTGAAACTGGGGAGCCCTGCAAAGCTGAGGGAATGATGAATGCACCAGCTACTTTTATACTACAGACCTCTCTTGGTAATCAACCTTGTTTGTTTGTTTTTTTAAACATAACACTTTTATTTATCAATTGCATGTACACAACTAAATTATACGTAGACAAACATAAACATACAAAACCCACCACCCAACCCTCCACCCAAGGAGCTTACAAGGCTTCACCATAGCACAATTCCGATTTCCTCATGGTAAGTCCGATGCTTTTTATCCAAACATATAAATAGTCCCATGTCTTCCTACAATCTCGTATATTGCCTCCTCTTAATCTTACATTAAAATGTCCATCTCAGCTGCGTCAAATAACTTTTGTAAAAACTCTCCCCTGTCTGGCAGTTTACAGACTTTCCAGTATTTCGTGTACAAAGTTCTCACGACTGTTATTATATGTAGCAACGGTTTCTTCTCTTGTCTGGGTAGGTTCCCTTTATACACATTTAGTAGGTATAGCTCTGGGGCATGTTGAAGCCTTGTTTTTAATATTTTTTGAGCCCATAAATTAATCTGGGCCCAATATTTTTTGGCAAATTCACACTGCCACCAGATATGAAAGAGAGACCCTTTTACTTTCCTACATTTCCAACATTTGTTGGAATACATTGGGTATATTTTACTCATTCTTTCAGGTGTTAAGTACCACCAGTACATCATCTTGTATATGTTTTCTTTAAACACTGCTGATTTTGTTAATTTTAAATTTTGTTTCCAGGTTTTTTCCCATTCTTCCATCTCAATATTAATCAACCTTGTTAAGCCCTGTACACAAGAGCTACTTACCTTGAGCTACTCCCCTAGTCTATTCCTGGGTGCCAAGGATTGCATAGCTCCTACAGTTTACATGTCTTATCAGCTCACTGCAGGGCCTTTTGCCATAGCCAAGGTGTTTTTTTCTACGCAAACTCAAATGGCACTTGAAGGGAACACAGTGATGCTCTTTCTCATCTGCTCAGGAAGATGGCTAGTCAGAAGGCAGAGCCTTGAAAGGGAAACCACACAGTTCTTCTGCCTCCTCAGTGCACCCCCTCCAATCGATACGGCAGTTAGTCCACACAGGTCACAATAGCTGCAGGGAAGGAGGAACATGGGAAAGATTTCTGATCCTTGCATCCACAGGTCACAGCTTGCAACTCATGATGCTGATATATCCAAATCCAAATACCTTTATTGGCATAGAAATAAAAAGTACAGCATAGCAAATTTACATGGAGTTTCAGCTATAAAAACCAGTCAAACATCAAGAAGGGGGAGCTAGCCTTTTGCTCCCTGATTGTTATGGCAGCCAAAAGGTACTTTGCAACCAGGCTTGTGATGTGGGAACATTGGTCAGATAGTAGAAAAAAAAACTAACTTCTCTTCAGGTAATCCATAAAAATTAGACAGAATAGGTTTGATTATACAGTCTCGCACTTCCCTATAAAAATCACAATAAAGTAAGACTTGGGCGACCGTTTCAAGGTGCCTTCCATTACATGGGCAGACTCTGTCCTCATAAGGGTGTTGGCAAACCTCCCAGACAATACCGCTGAGGGTAGAACATTGAGTCTTGCTAACATAAAAGAGCGGTGTAACTGGGGTGAAGTGATCTGGGAAAGGTAGGCAGCAGGCAGCCCATGATCTGGGAAGATACCAAATGCTAAAGGGGGACAAGTTTTATGTCCAGAAGAACAAAGGGACTGTTTTTCAATCTAAGATCCTCTGTTTCAGAATTCTGAATGCTTTCTTTTCACTTAGCTTACAGAGGTTGTCCAAGGGTACACCTATGGAATGTATTTTCTTCTGGATCTGACTATACCAAGTGGAAACGAAGGAATCTGCTAGCATCATATAACTCGCAGGGTCTGCCCTAAAGTGTAGGTGTAGCCAAAACTTTATAGTTAGTAGCCATGCCCTGGTCTCAATCAAATGGGTTCCAGTCTCTAGGCACATTGCAGCATAGCTGACACAGTTGGGGACCCCTAAAATGTGGCATAAAAATGCTGCCTGAATTTGCTCAAGTTGGAAATTGAGGGCGCAAACCCAAATGGGGATCCCATATAATGACTGAGAAACTGTTTTAGCATTAAAACATGAATGGCAGCTGGGACAAATTGGTTGCTGTTCTTGTAAAAAAAGCTAACCACTGCAGACGAGCTACACCTTGCTGAGATGGCTGCTTGCTTGCATTGTACTGTCCAGTTATGATTATATTGGAAAAAGACCCCCAAGTATTTGAAACTTTTCACCTGTTCAATATTATTTCCCTTGAGGCACCAGCTTTGTGGTTTCCAGGACTTTGAAAATACTAAAATTTTGGATTTTACGTAGTTTATAGACAGGAAATTTGTCTCGCAATATGAAGTAAAAGCGAGTAACAGGAGCTTGAGGCCCTTCTGCGAATGTGATACTACAACTGCATTGTCGGCGTAGAGTAATAAAGGGATAACGGATGGCCCGAGTTTAGAGGAGTGACCATCAATAGCTTTTAGAGAGGGGGCCAGATCATTCAGGAATAAATTAAACAAATAGGGGGCTAGAATACAACCCTGTTTGAAATGATTGGAAATGATCTTTGAAGTTAATGCACCTAGGTCATTATATCGCACTTGATAGCTATTAAGGGAATATATTTTACGAATAAGAAAAAGTAGGCATTTATCCAGACCCATGATGTCCAATTTGTTCCAGAGAAGATCCCTGGGAATAGAGTCAAATGCCCGCAAACAGCCTTCTTCCCCCTCTACCACTGTATTTCTCTATCAGATGGTTAAGAATTATACAGTGGTCCATTGTAGACTTGCCAGGACAAAATCCGATCTGTTCCCTACTTGGGAGATTTTGCTCTTTCATCCATGAAGTGAGTTTTTCCAGGAGGTGTCTCGCATATAATTTGCCTGCTGTGTCAAACCGACAAATTGGGCGATAGTTCTCTGGTTCTTGTGGGTCACCCTTCTTATAAATTGGGACAACTATGGAATTTGTCCATGATTAAGGCATGGTCCCTGTTTTATCGATCACTTTGAAGAGAGTTACCAGAGGGGAAGCCCACCAGTCAGAATTGTTTGTAAATAATTCTGGTGGGAGTCCATCTGGGCCTGGGGCCTTCCCTGCCTTCAAATTATTGATTAGATTATTAATCTCATAAGGACTAACAGGGGGCCATTCAGGTAGATCAGGGGGGATTTGTTCTTGCTGATCAGATACAATGGTCAGAGGGTCAAAAAATAAATGGTGGAAATGGTCCAGCCAGACCTCGGCAGGAATGGAATGTCTAGAACAGTGGCTCTTCACATCAGAAGCACCAGTAACTAATGACCAGAAAAGCTTACTGTTAGAGGCAGTAGAGGCACTAATAAGTAAACCCCAGTTCTTAATAGATAATTGTCTTTTCTTATGAGCCACTGTATCTTTAAGCTTATTTTTCAGTTCGAAGTAGCTCAGGCGGATATTAGCAGTGAGGCTGTTGCGATAAGTGTGATATACTGCACACAGTTGGCGTTTCAGTTTTTGGCGTTCCTTATCATACCATGGGTCTCTCTTCCGAACAAGGGGACTGGATTTAGCGGTCGATTGCTGTTTATAAAAATTAATTATAACAGAAATTATATTGCTATAAATTTGAAGGGCCTCGGAAGGGTCCGCAGCTTCGGCCAGTTGCTGATTTAATTCCATTAATTTATTTGTTTGGAGGAACAGGTTAATGCTTTCTCGAACTGTCTCTGTCCATCTGACTCTTAAAGGAGCAGGCATATCGACAGGGCCCAGAGATGAATGACTAACAGCCTCAAATTTAAGTAATGTAATCAATGGAAAATGGTCACTGTCCAAGCTCTCACCCACTAAAAAGTCCACAATAAGTTTTCTCAGATTGCGAGAAACAATAACATAATCGACAACACTACTGCCTAATCTGGAACTAATTGTGTACTCCCCCAGCAAGCCATGTTGCATAGTCCCATTTAATATAGATCTATTAGAGGGGATACAAAAATTTGCCAGGAATATTCCCGCTGCATTAACATGGGGGTCCTTAGAGTTCCTTGAAAAAATCAGGAATTCGGGGAGGGAGTCGTGCAGGTCAAGACCCAAGGATTTACATAATGCGTAATTATCTTTAGCTATTCTAGCCTTAAAATCACTCATAATTATAAATTCGGCAGAGGGGTACTCCTGCTCCAGGTTCTCAATATACATGCTAACATAAGAACATAAGAGAAGCCATGTTAGATCAGGCCAATGGCCCATCCAGTCCAACATTCTATGTCACACAGCGGCCAAATATATATATATATATATACACACACATACATACATACATACATATATATATATACACACATACACACACTGTGGCTAATAGCCACTGATGGACCTCTCCTCCATATTTCTATCTAACCTCCTCTTGAAGGTGGCCATGCTTGTGGCTGCCACCACCTCCTGTGGCAGTGAATTCCACATGTCAATCACCCTTTGGGTGAAGAAGTACTTCTTTTTATCCGTTTTAACCTGTCTGCTCAGCAATTTCATCGAATGCCCACAAGTTCTTGTATTGTGAGAAAGGGAGAAAAGTACTTCTTTCTCTACTTTCTCCATCCCATGCATTATCTTGTAAACCTTATCATGTCACCCCTCAGTCGACGTTTCTCCAAGCTAAAGAGCCCTAAGTGTTTCAACCTTTCTTCATAGGGAAGGTGTTTCAGCCCTTTAATCATTCTAGTTGCCCTTTTCTGAACTTTCTCCAATGCTATAATATCCTTTTTGAGGTGTGGCGACCAGAACTGCACACAATACTCCAAATGAGACCGCACCATCGATTTATACAGGGGCATTATGATACTGGCTGATTTGTTTTCAATTCCCTTCCTAATAATTCCCAGCATGGCGTTGGCCTTTTTTATTGCAAACGCACACTGTCTTGACATTTTCAGTGAATTATCTACCACGACCCCAAGATCTCTCTCTCGGTCAGTCTCTGCCAGTTCACACCCCATCAACTTGTATTTGTAGCTGGGATTCTTGGCCCCAATGTGCATTACTTTGCACTTGGCCACATTGAACCGCATCTGCCACGTTGACGCCCACTCACCCAGCCTCAACAGATCCCTTTGGAGTTCCTCACAATCTTCTCTGGTTCTCACCACCCTGAACAATTTAGTGTCATCCGCAAATTTGGCCACTTCACTGCTCACTCCCAAAAACTGTTCCATGCTAAAACTGTTCCATTGTGCTGAAAGGTCTCCTCTCTTTAGACAAGGGGGTAAATATGCATTAACCATTATTAATGTTAGGGCTGATAGTTTAAACAAAAGCGCCTGGGCCAATGAAGAGCAAGGGGGCAGAAGGGTAGTTTCTGCTTTAATCTGGTAAGAAATTAAACAACACAGGCCTGCTCTACAGCGGCCCATTTGCCTAAGGTTAATTGCTGGCGTGGAATAGGACTTATAACCTTCAAATTGTATTTCACTCTGAGCCCAAGTTTCCTGGCATAATATAATATCAAATTGTTTGAGGAAAGTCCAAAAATCTGTGCTAGTCACCTTTTTCTTCCAACCTGCAATATTCTGGGCTGGTTCTTGGGCACCTTTGAATAGTCGGTTGGACTCCAATATCCAGAACTCTCCCCTGGTCAAGAAATACACTGCCATTTTTGGTGGAGTTTTTGAATGTCATTATTGGGAGAGGAGCCTCTGCAGGTAGATGTAATAAATCATCAGAGCTGGAGATGATTTGGGGCTCTATTGAAGATAGTGGAGTATAATCAGTATCGTAGGAGGATTGGTAGTTTCCAACATCACAAATTTAACTTGTGCTTCCATACGGGGAACCAGTGAGATCAAAGTTGAGCTGGGCTCGGTAGTCAGTGTACAGCTGTCATTCACTCCAATCCGAGAACTGTCCTGCAGGGCCGGGTCGCAGTTCTGGTGCAGACTTGCTTGCATTGCCAACCCCTTAAGCAGCCCTCCATCTGGCTCCTGGTTAGAAAGGGCTGCAGTAGGGATAACACAATCTGCCTCCATGCTCTCATGCAGCGTAACATCTGCAAAACTAGCACGTCGATTCTGCTCTGATCTGCACTTGAGCAGCTGGGTTTTCAAGAGCTCTAATCTGTCTATGATCCATTGCTGTTCTCTCTCGGGGAGTTCCACAAATGCATCTTCGATACTTGCTTCCATTGGAGTCGCATCTGATAGCAGATCTGATAAGTAAGAAACAGATTTATTGTTTGCAAAGACTTGGCAAACAGCAGAGTCCTTCTGGTTGACAACACTCATTGCTGCCCTAATGTTCTTCTTAGGGCTCATGCATGATCTGAGCCGGTGACTTTCTTCTTCATATCTCACTTCCGGGCAGAGAGGAGCCAAAACAGTGTTCATGTAAACACGGGTTGGAAAAATTCCTTTGGACATCAAGTGCCCTTTGTTTCTAAGAAGGATTGAGGAGATTCCCGAAGTACAGAAGGATAGTATAACTCTCTGAGGGCGTTTTCGCACTTACCTTTTACTGGCGCGAACACCCTCCTCACGCCGGCGGATCTGCAGGGATTTCCCACCAGAAGCGCCGGCGCAGCCAAAAGAGCCGGCAACTTCCGTCGCGGAGCCAGCTCAAACGGAAACCGCCAAGAAGCAGGAAAACGTTTGAGCTGGCTCCGCGACGGAAGTTGCCGGCTCTTTTGGCTGCGCCGGCGCTTCTGGTGGGAAATCCCTGCAGATCCGCCGGCGTGAGGAGGGTGTTCGCGCCAGTAAAAGATAAGTGCGAAAACGCCCTGAGCGTTTTCGCACTCACCTTCAGCCGGCGCGACGCCCCTCTTCACCGCGCAGGATCTGCGCGGATTTCGCACTTAAAGCCTCGGAGCAGCCGAAAGAGCCGGAAACTCCCGGCGCAAAAGCCGCGCAAACGGAAACTGCTTTTTGGCGGTTTACGTTTGCGCCGCAAAAGCGCCGGGAGTTTCCGGCTCATGAAAGATTCAGATTCTAGCTTCACTCTGCTCAGCCAAAACTCCTAAGTAGTTAATCTTAAAATAATAAATAAGCTTAAAAAAATAAGGGTTTAAAAACAATAAAATAGCTGGTGAGCGGAGGAACGTCTAGGACCGACACTGGAACCGGAACCCACGGAACAGACCTCCAGGGTCATATAGTCCAACCCCCTGCACAATCTGATGCTGATATACTCACAAACTTCTTGGTGTAAATTTTCTGGCCAGGTCATGAAATACATTATGACCCATATTCATCTAATATTGATTAAAATCAATCAATATAATATTGATAAAATTGATTGATTTTGCCTAAGGATTTGGTAGCAATAGCATCAATTTTCCTATTTTTTTCCTTGTGAAGCTGAATGGAAATGCTATGGTTTCCAAAAATAAAAGAGTAATGTTTGTTTTTTTGCTCCCCACAGAGGTTATACACTGAAGCCTGGGATAAAGACAAAACTACCATTCATGTAATGCCGGATACCCCAGAGATTCTGCTGGCGAAGGCCAATTCAGCCAACATTAGCCATGTAAGTTTGTTTTAAAGAGCTTTATAAACTATATGAGAGTCAATGTGAGATTTTGTGAAAGCATATGTACTTTCATGTACTCTTATTTTTTTTTAAAAAAAATACTCTCCTCTGTAGAGACTTTACATCGAAGGATGGGAAGAGGCCAAGAAGAAAGGCTATGACCTGAGACCCGATGCGATTTCAATTGTTGCTGCAAAGGCATCAAGAAACATAGCTAGTGATGTAAGTGATTATCACCCTTATGAATTTCAAAGTGACTACCGTATAAATAATAAACAGCAATAAAATGATAGAAATGTTAAGGATGGAAATTGGAGGTAAGTTCATCATAAGTCATGCTGAGCAAGGGACAGGGGGACCTGTGAAGAATCTGTGGGGAAAAGGAAATCAAATCCCCTCATCTCTTCCTGCTTATTGTTGCCAGGCCCCCTATTTTTACTGTTGCCTCTCTGCTTACCATGTCCACTGTCTCATTAGTGCTACAGTTTTCACATGGCATTTAGACAAGAACATCCCAATGACACTCAGACTAGCATATTCCTGAGGTAATAGTGCCTAATGCGGGAGTCCCCAGTGTGTTGCCCATGGGCACCAAAATCTTTCCTGGCACACACCAAGTGTTTTAGGAAGTGGGTGGGGCCAGGAGGACCTCTAGCTGGCCATTGGAGATGTGATTGGCTGTACAGATTAAAGTAATGTCATTTCAATGGCAGATGCCATACAATGTTGGTTTTATTCTCTCTCTCTCTTTCCTAGTGTATTTTTTCAGTTATCCCTCCTCTCCCCTGAACTTGGGCTTCCTCTGTGTGGATGGTTGTGCTTCCATCCTGTGGTAGCCATTTTCTGGTTGGCTCTGCCTCCTGTGGCGGAATTTTAAAGTTGCTCACAGGTTCAAAAAGGCTGGGGATCCCTGGCCTAATGTAGTGAACACTGAGAAATTATAGGTGTTGATTAAAAATACTGTATGGGCATTTTCGCACTGACCTTAATCGGTAGCGACGCCCCTCTTCACCGCGCAGGATCTGTGCGGATTTCGCACTAATTGCCGCGGAGCACCCGGAAAAGCTGGAAAGTCCCACGGCTTTTGCGGCGCAAACGGAAACTGCCAAAAAACAGTTTCCATTTGCGCCGCAAAAGCCACGAGACTTTCCGGCTCTTCCGGGTGCTCCGCGGCAATTAGTGCGAAATCCACGCAGATCCTGCGTGGTGAAGAGGGCGTTGCTGCCGATTAAGGTCAGTGCGAAAATGCCCTATATGTCACTGGGGTTGAACGATTTCCTGATCTGTGCAAACACTGTTACTTTGAAAAATGCTTTCAATGGTTTAGTTATTAAACTGATACAGAACAAAATGTTGCTAGTAGCATGCTTGAGTTTCATTTTGGCAAATGTTTTTGTTTCATTTTATATGAATTTGCTCGCCGTTTTTCATTAGTGTTAAGAATAGCTCTAAAAGTTGTCTTCTTTCCTTTACAGTATAAATACAAACAAGCATACGAGAAGCAGAGGGGACACTATATTGGTGTCCGAAAACTTCAAGAGGATCCCAAGCTGGTGTGGTTTGCACATGTAGCCAAGATGCAGAGTGACAGAGAGTACAAAAAAGACTTTGAGAAATGGAAAACAAAGATCCATAGTCCAGTTGACATGCTGTCAGTCTTGCTGGCTAAGAATTGTCAGAAGTTGGTCAGTGATGTGGATTACCGCCGTCACCTGCATGAGTGGACTTGCCTTCCAGATCAGAATGATGTCATTCATGCAAAGAAAGTTTATGAGTTGCAAAGTGAGGTATGTAAAAACATATATAAATGCTCCTCTGCTGGCAGAGGAGGGAAATGATTTTTACTGATTGTCCCTCCTTATCATGCCTTGTGCTATTCTTGGGATCCCCTGGAGCAGTATTTTGAGACACGGAGGCTGCTGCAGGAAAGGAAACTGGGACAATCCCATTCTTTAAATGCAGCTCTCCTTACATTACTTGGGATCCAGCCCTGAATTATGATCTGTCTAAACCTAGGAATACCAGCTGGAGTGTCTTGTGAATAAATAGAAATGTACATAAAAACTATTTTTTTTGTCCCAAGGGGAAGTTACATTTGATCTACAATGGCAATTAAGGTCAAATTTCAATGCACTATTTTGATTATCCACATTTGACTGGAACTTTCAGGCAAAATACTTTAAATTTCAACACTTTGTTCTTGTACTGCAACAGATTATTTATATTTGAAATCACCTTTAGAGTTATAGGGCCAGATAGCAGGGTAGAACTGATACCTAGTTTCCAAGTTTCAGAATGAGATAGATCATATGAGAGCATGAGATGGCAGACTAGTAAAGCTAGTCAAATACTAGTGGCAACCAAAAAAAGCTGAAGAGAGAACAGCTTGCCTTAATGCAGAGCTCCATTTGAGCCCTGAGGTGCCCATGGAGTTTGTGCGCATGCAGCTACCCTATCTACCACAGTGTAAAGGTCCCTCCACTGAAATGAGTGGAGAAACCCTTGTGTTAGGAAGAGCACAGTTGGTACATCAAAACCTTCATGCTTGCAAGGATGTTGGGGACACTGGTTTTTTAAAAAAGCATCTGCTTATATGGAAGTGCCTCTCCTCATCTGTCTGACTTCTATGAAATGTATCTGTTTTCTTCTTCCCAGAATGCATACAAGGCAGACCTGGAGTGGCTGCGTGGTATTGGTTGGGTCCCACAGGGCTCCTTGGAAGTCCTCAAAGTGAAGAAAGCCCAGGAGATTCTGAATGACAGACTGTACCGTCAACGCCCAGACTCTATAAAATTTACTGCTATTGTTGACCCACCAGAAATTGTCTTAGCTAAGTCCAATGCTCTGCTTCAGAGTGGGGTAAGGAAAGTTTGTCTTTGGTCTTCTCTCTCCTTTTACATGCGCATATACTCTGGGGCCAAGAAAACCTCATGGGAAGCATTGCGCAGCATCAAGCACGATCTCATTTGGATCACATTTAGATCGTCTTCAAATCAAAAAATAGTTTTTTTCTGTTGTGATAGTGAGCCCTTAAAAAGATGGATGCAGGACATCTGTTTTCTTCATTTCAAAGCATGATGCTTTGGTAGATAGATTTTATATTGAATTAATGTTGCCAAAGAAGATTTTGTTCTTTGTTATCTGAATGGTGATAGAAAAGGATTTTTTATACGCACACCCCTTTCAGCTAGCGCGAACAATACATTTTGAGCGAGTATTTTGTAGGGGTCAGAGTGCCAGGTTAGTATTGGGAAGACTTAGATTCAGATTCGCTCACTGCCGTGAAGTTTCCTTGGCGGCCTTGGATCTGTAACTATCTCTCAGACTCACCTACCTCACAGAAGAGAATAAAATGGACTTTGCCCTGAGACCTTGTAGGAAAAGCAGTAAAAAATGCTAATAAATACTTGCAGTAACTATTTTAATTTTTCTGATAATGCAAATAGCTATTACAATTTTAGAGTCCCCACTGCTCTCAGAAATACACCGGTCCTGTCAGCAGGTCAGTACAGAGCATGAGCCAGCTGGAGTAGAGTGATACATTACCTGGAAAAATCAAGACAGGAAGCAAATCATCCTTGAGCTGTCACTTCTCCTCTGACGGAAGATCTGGCTTTTGAGCCAAAGGCACCAAATTGAGCAAATATCAAATTGAGGGCCATAGGGCCCTAAAGCTTCCATTCCACAGCTGGGCATATTATTGGTGAACTGGTTTGTGGTGGGAACTAGAGAATAAATCCAAACAAGAGGATACGTGGTGGCTCACAGTGCTAGAGGTGCGCAGCAATGTGTCCCTTCGTCTTGTCTTAGTCTTTGCCCGTCTTTGGAAGCTCAAAGGGATGAGACTGATCCATCCCTCAGCACAAGGACAAGGGATGTACAGGGGAGTGTAAGTTAACTCTAGCTATGACTGTTTCAGGTTTGGTTTTCTCTTGCCAATTCTTTACTATAAAATACTCCTAACTATATGTGCTTTCTACTAGATGAAACATTTAGTGGATTAGAGCTCTTTTAGAATCCCAAGCATTTGATCCTTGGGAGAGATGGAATTCTTTGCCTAAACTACTCCAGCCCATGGACCACTAAGCCACACAAAGAAACTGACAATCTTGGAAGGACAGCTCCATTTCAAGAACATCCCACAAGAAAAGGAAGGAAGTGAGAAACTGGGGAACAGTGAGCCCGACTCTTCTCTCACACATGTACTAGCTGAGGTGAACCAGAGATCATCTCTTCCAGTATTATACTGGGACATTCCCAAAAATGGAAACCTCTCTGGTGGTAGCACACTACCTGGTTCTGATCCAGTTTGGACAAGAGAAACTCAGATTAGATAAAGGTTTTCCCATGAATCCATCTCCTCGTTGATTTAGCTCAGACACTAAGTCAGGACAGCAGATGAAAGAGTGTGAACTGAATGCCAGGAGAGACCAAGATCATGATATTATATGGGAAGTTATGACCGCTGTTAGCAGCAAAGCATGTTGTAACAATCTGTGTCTGAGTGTTTTGTTTTTCATTAGGCTTTATATCGTGAACTCTGGGATAAAGAAAAGACACAATTCACCCTTCCAGTTGATACGCCTGAGATGGTGCTGTCCAAAATGAATGCTCTGAACATCAGCAAAGTAAGAACTTAAATATGAATGCATCTATACACTAGATAAAGCATCTGGCAGGGCTTGTGTACTTGTAAAATTCTTATGTGCTTGGAATCAAGTTATCCAGTTGTGAGATATTAAATTTCAGTTGGTGCCAAACACAAAAGTCTCATTGTCGAACATGCTCAGATAACTGTAACGCATAGATTGTGGAACGACTAAAAGGGATTGCCTACGTTGCAAGTGTAAATAAGGTAACATTTCCATAAAAGGTGATAATAAATTGTGAATAATGGATTTCACAGAAAGAATAATTTGATTTTAATGTTCACACCTAAAATCATTTGAGAATGAAGGTTGTTTGTGTCTGTATCCAAATAATGAAGTCTGATGCTGAATTGATTACACTCAGGATTGTGTAGTTCTGTTATTCTTCTTTCAAATTTATTTTTAGTCCCATACAGATTCTATGGCTCAGTTTGAAATAAGAACATAAGAGAAGCCATGTTGGATCAGGCCAATGGCCCATCCATTCCAACACTCTGAGTCACATAAGAACAGAAGAGAAGCCATGTTGGATCAGGCCAGTGGCCCCTCCAGTCCAACACTCTGAGTCACATAAGAATATAAGAGAAGCCCTGTTGGATCAGGGAAATGGCCCATCCAGTCCAACACTCTGTGTCACATAAGAACATAAGAGAAGCCCTGTTGGATCAGGGAAATGGCCCATCCAGTCCAACACTCTGAGTCACATAAGAACATAAGAGAAGCCCTGTTGGATCAGGGAAATGGCCCATCCAGTCCAACACTCTGTGTCACATAAGAGCATAAGAGAAGCCATGTTGGATCAGGCCAATGGCCCATCCAGTCCAACACTCTGTGTCACACAGTGGCAAAAAAATTTATATATACACACACACTGTGGCTAATAGCCACTGATGGACTTCTGCTCCATATCTTTATCCAAACCCCTCTTGAAGATGGCCATGCTCATGGCCGCCACCACCTCCTGTGGCAGTGAATTCCACATGTTAATAAATATAACACCAACATGGGAGGAGAGGAGCTTTCAAACCTTTTCCCTATGTGAATCTTTCCATAAGGTCCCAGGTTCAGTTCCAGCATTTCTTGTTAAAAGGATCCACTCACGGGTGATATAAAAATCCTCTGCTTGAGACTGGAGAGTTCCTGACCTTGATGGACCAATGATCTGATTTGGTATAAGGCAGCTTCCTACGCATGCTATTCTTGTATTCACTGAATAGTATTCCCTGAAGCTGTTTGCCTCTTCAGTTCTTGACTTCAATAGATTTTTACAAATGGGACCCCACAAGTCTTGGGGGGGGGGATCATTTGCTCCCCACTTTCTTTCCAAGTCCAGCATGGTCCTAGGCTTTCTGACAGCCACCGTGAGGTCCAACATGGAACCCTGGGCTGTATGGAAACTGCCACCAGGCCTTGTGCAGCCCCCAGTGCAGCCCTGAGCTCAGTGCAGAGTTCTGGGCTGTGGGATTGTTGCCAGGCAGCAGCCACCAGTGGGCATGGTGCAGCCCCCAGACTCTCTACGGGCTGCAGCACTGCTGATGGACCCAGCCTGCACTGCCAACAGCAGTATGCCCAGCGTGGTTTCTCAGCTTTGATGGCAGCATGCCCAGCACAGCTTCCAGGCTGCATCATTGAAAGCATGCCCACAGGGACCATTGCAGAGCCTTGGGCTGTGCCACAGCTGGGGCCAGTGCAGGTTCTGGGCTAGATCCAGTGTGGAGCTCTGGTGCCGTTGCCATTGACTGGCAGATATACGTGTGTCCTCTGCACACGCACAGAGAACACTGTTTTTATTTTTATGGGGATTTAGATCTCTCTATGTATTTTTTAAATTTATTTTTTTTCCTGCAAACTTGGGCGAATTCCTCAAGTTTGCTGAAAAATTGCATTAGCTTCCGTGTGGCCTCAAACCATGAATTTAGCTAACCGCAGAAGGAGGCCACAGTTGGCTATTAGAATATAAGATACTTGGGCATAGTCTGAAAATACTTTTTTAGTACATAGGTGTATGCAAAAATATAAATTTGAGCATTTTATCCTTGCAAGTAATCTTTGTTATGAGGGACTGCTTGGGGTGGGGGGGGAATCACTAAACGGTGACATTTTCCTATCATAAATGATTCCTTACTCTCACCATCACTTGCAGTAAGGAGCACAACCTAAATGTCATACATACATGAGATAATATTCCTTTACTAAAATGATATGCACTGATGTGGAGTTATTCACTTTCTCTGCAGAAACAGTATCAATCAGGCTGGGAAGAAGCCAAGAAAAAAGGTTATGACTTAAGATTAGATGCTATTGCAATCCAGCATGCCAAGGCTTCTAGAAATATCGTCAGTGAGGTATTACTGTCACATTCTTTTTTTCCTGTATTATTACACTATATTACATGGCTGTATGTGTCGAGTAAATGACTAACGGTAAAAAGCTGCTTTCAGATTATGACTTGGCATTTGCTGAAAAATGGCTTTAGCTTCCATGTGGCCTCAGTTTGGTGTAGTGGTTAAGTGTGTGGACTCTTACCTGGGAGAACCGGGTTTGATTCCCCACTCCTCCACTTGCACCTGCTGGAATGGCCTTGGGTCAGCCATAGCTCTGGCAGAGGTTGTCCTTGAAAGGGCAGCTGCTGGGAGAGCCCTCTCGGCCCCACCCACCTCACAGGGTGTCTGTTGTGGGGGAGGAAGGGAAAGGAGATTGTGAGCCGCTCTGAGACTCTTCGGAGTGGAGGGCGGGATATAAATCCAATATCTTCTTCTTCATCATCTTCTACTACTGGGATGAGCCCTCATATGTTTTAAGATGCCCATTACTAAGTTTTTTTCATCCACAATTGGCTATTACCAGCCAATATGTTTTCAACACTTTCAGTTGAACGATTTCAACATAATGGCAGGCCAGTTTTTAAGCAATAAATTCAGTCTTATTCCCACCCCCCACCCTGAACTACAAGAACGGCAATGATGGAGCAAATTAACAGTTGACTTTGCTCACCACTTTGCCTTCCAGCTCATAGCTAATGAGGCATGCTTCACTCTTAATTGGGCAGCTCAGATATACTGATCTACCAGGATGTAAAGCAAAAACAAAACACACTAACTGTGAAGGGGAGAGCCAGTTTGGTGTAGTGGTGAAGTGTGCGGAGTCTTATCTGGGAGAACCGGGTTTGATTCCCCACTCCTCCACTTGCACCTGCTGGCATGGCCTTGGGTCAGCCATAGCTCTGGCAGAGGTTGTCCTTGAAAGGGCAGCTGCTGTGAGAGTCCTCTCCAGCCCCACCCACCTCACAGGGTGTTTGTTGTGGGGGAGGAAGGTAAAGGAGATTGTGAGCCGCTCTGAGACTCTTCAGAGTGGAAGGTGGGATATAAATCCAATATCTTCTTCATCTAAGGAGATGATGGAAAACTGTGAGTGGCTGTTGTGGAAAAGCATACTGTGTATTTGTCTATAAATTCTATAATTTGTAGGCAACACATGCGTAGTACCTGGCCACTGATAAAATGTGAAATGGGTTTCAGGTGACAAAGTTAAAAACAAAGCATGATAGTGACATCCATCCATCATGGTGAATTTCTGGCATCTGGAAATACTTATATACTGTGTCTGAACATGGAAATGATATTCTTGGTGTTAGTGGCGGTAGCCTCTACAGACGTATATTGTGGCATTATGTAACCTGTTAGTGCTGATCCATTGTTCATTTATTTATCTAGTCTGCTTTAATGAAATATCATTTTTGTAGAACATGTTTTATGAATTGTGAATTGCTTTAAATATTTTAGCAGAGAAGCAATTCATAAATATTAACCAACCTTAAGTAAATCAATCAATCCATCAATCAATTTTTTTCAGACCAGTTTCACACAGATTGGAGTGGGATTCATTATATGCGCCAAGAGACTTCCAAAATTAAAAACTATACAGATTAATCAAACATACTCTTCTCCTGGAGAATCTTCCACTAATGGAAGTTGTGTTCTACTCACGAAAGGAATCTTCTGCTCAAGGAAAATTCCGGTTCCGGGAAGGAGACTTCCTACATGGGAAGATTCTTTGAGGAGTGAAACGGCACCTAGCTTAATGATCAACATTAAATACAGAATTTTAAAATGCAATTAAAATTGTAGCAATCTACACATTTGGAAAAATGCCTGTTTACTTACATTTCTGTTATTAGTATAAGTTCTAAGAAGGCTGAAGAAGAAGCTGTTGGGAGCAGCCAATTTTTCTTTAACCAATTAGAAGGCCTTCTGAAGAAAACATTCTTTTTTGGCATGTCTATATTGAATTAATACCCATTTAGCCCACTATAAATATGTACATATAACTATAGTATTAGAGTAATAAAAATTTAGTACATGGTTAGGTGGTTGTGGGAAGTGCCATGAGGTTGCACCATACGGCTATGGTGACCATTCATGGGGTTTTCAAGTCAATAAAGGTACAGAGTTGGTTTGCCACGGCCCCTGACCCTGGACTTCCTTAGTGGCCTCCCGTCCGAGTGTGAACCAGGGCTGTCCTCAGCTTGCTTCTGAGATATGATGAGATTATCCCAGAGTTTGTTCCCTCTAATCTTTCAGGATTAATGTCAGTCAGATTGGCATAAAGCAGTCATAAATTCCACCGAGACATTAGGTTTTTCTTCAGAAGGCCTTCTAATCAGTTAGAACAAAATTGGCTGCTCCCAACAGCTTCTTCTTCAGCCTTCTGAGAACTTATACTAAAAACAGAAATGTAAGCAAACAGGCATTTTTCCAAGTGTGTAGATTGCTACAATTTTAATTGCATTTTAAAATTCTGGGGCACCATAGACGTATGGTGCAACTTGATGGCACTTCCCACAACCACCAAACCATGTACTAAATTTTTATTACCGTATTTGCCGGCGTATAAGATGACTTTTTTGCCCTGAAAAACATGCCTCCAAGTGGGGGGGTCGTCTTATACGCCGGGTGCCCATAGTGGCCTCCCGATGCCCGCCCACCTCATTCATATCTCCGCGATGAGGTTGTTGAGGGAGAGCCGGCGCTCTGACAGCTTACAATCTCATGGCCGGCGGAAGCGAATCGCCGAGACGGAGGTGCCCGCCCTCTGCCGAGCGGAAGTTTGGCACTTTTTTTACAGCCAGAGAGGCTGGCACGACTCTAGGCAGCCGGGTGGGATCATGGGCAAAGCTTCGCCCTATCGACGGCGGGAGATCCTGCGCCTCCGCCCCGTTGCATTAGGAGTCGCGCATCGACGAAGCACGGAGGAGGCGGCGGCGAGCCGGGCGTGCAGGGAGCGAGCAGCGGGACGAGCCTTCTCTATATTTTGAGTGGAAATGTTGGGGGGTCGTCATATACGCCCAGTCGTCGTATACGCCGGCAAATATGGTACTCTAATTCTATAGTTATATATACATATATATATATATATATATATATATATATATATATATATATATATATATATATATATATATATATATATATATATATATATATCTCGGGCTAAATGGGTATTAATTCTATGTAGACATGCCAAAAAAGAATGTTCTCTCCCCAAGCCTTTCTGTATCTTGGTATAGACCAGGCAAAATCACTCATCAAGCAGAGAGTAATAGACACCAAAAGACAAAAGGATATTCTCAGTTCCCCAGGTTATATCTCTCCAACAAACACCAGATATATAGCTGCTCCTGCAGCCTATTTACATTTTCTTGAATCTAGTAACTCTAGAAGGGCATTTACTTTAGCCAGAAGTATGTCCTTGCCATCTGCTCTATAGGAGGGGAGGTTTAAAGGGATCCCTTACACACAGGCTCTGTTTTTGCCCCCTACATGAAATAGACTCCCTTTACACTGCTTATACCATAAGGCGATCTGCATGGAGACTATTAGTCTGTTGTTAGAACAATTTCCTGGTAGATCAAATAAAATTAAACTTGACTACCTCCTGACCAATAAGAACCATCAGGCAACAAGACAGGTGGCCAGATTCTGTGCCCAAGTCCTCAAGGAACATAAAACATGAGGCAGATAGACTAAGTTTTAATTTTCTAATTCCTAAATGAATTTTATGGCTGTTTTATTCTATCCCTTTCTTATAGTCACAGATACCCAATTTTATGAATGCTTCTGATGGTTTCATTTCATGTGTTGTAGCTAAATGCTTCATATGAATTAAGTGTGCTGGTCACTGACTGTAACAATAAACTTGACTTGATGCGATGAGATTGGGCTAGTCTGGGCCACCTATGTCAGGAAGTACGTGGGCTGCATTTTTAAAAAATCCTGGATGATCCTTACTAAGCATCAGGTGAAAATTCTCATTGTGTTTTTCTTTAAAATGCCATTAGTATAAGTACAAAGAAGGCTACCGTAAGCAACTTGGACACCATGTGGGATGCAGAGACATCTATGATGACCCCAAGCTGGTACTGGCGATGCATGTAGCTAAACTGCAAAGTGACCGGGTGTACAAGAAAGATTTTGAGAAATGGAAGACTAAGTTCAATAGCCCTGTGGACATGCTATCCATCTTGTTGGCCAAGAACTGTCAGAAACTGGTCAGTGATATTGACTACCGCCATTACCTGCACCAATGGACCTGTCTGCCTGACCAGAATGATGTCATCCAAGCCAAGAAAGTATATGAGCTACAGAGTGATGTGAGTCAAAGCAATAATTCACCTTACGCTATAGATTTCTGTCTTTTGCCTCTTTTAATCCCTCGTGATCTTTGGTGAAGTGTTATTATTTATTTAGGATTTTATATCCTTCTTTTCTACTTGATGGACTCAAGAAACAGAAAAAAAATATTTAAAAAGAAAACACAACCCTATCTCTTAGCTCCAAGTAGACAGCCGTGTTGGTCTGAAGGAGAAGAACAAAGTAGGAGTCAAGTGGCACCTTTAAGATCATAAGAACATAAGAGAAGCCATGTTGGATCAGGCCAATGGCCCATCCAGTCCAACACTTTGTGTCACAAAAGAACATAAGAGAAGCCATGTTAGATCAGGCTAGTGGCCCATCCAGTCCAACACTCTGTGTCACAGAAGAACATAAGAGAAGCCATGTTGGATCAGGGCAATGGCCCATCCAGACCAACACTCTGAGTCACATAAGAACATAAGAGAAGCCATGTTGGATCAGGCCAATGGCCCATCCAGTCCAGCACTCTGTGTCACACAGTGGCAAAATTTTTTATATATATATACACACACACACACACACACACACACACTGTGGCTAATAGCCACTGATGGGCCTCTGCTCCATATTTTTATCTAAACCCCTCTTGAAGGAGCCTATGCTTGTGGCCGCCACCACCTCCTGTGGCAGTGAATTCCACATGTTAATCACCCTTTGGGTGAAGAAGTACTTCCTTTTATCCGTTTTAACCTGTCTGCTCAGCAATTTCATCAAATGCCCACGAGTTCTTGTATTGTGAGAAAGGGAGAAAAGTACTTCTTTTATACAACAAAGTTTTATTCAGAAGTAAGCTATCGTATGCAGGCATACTCCTTCCAATGAGGGGATAAGGTGCGGTGGGTGAGAACATAGTGGGTGAGAACATAGGTACTAGTCTATAGCCGTGAGCTATAGACTAGCCGCCAGGAGCAATGCTTGCAATCCTTTAGGATTTTCAAGGCAACATAAATTTAGAGGCAGTTTGCCATTGCCTGCCTTTGTGTAATAACCTTAAAGCTCCTTGTTGGTCTCCCATCCAAGTACTTACCAGGGCTGACCTTGCTGAGTTTCTGAGATCTGAGGAGTTGGGCTAGCCTGGGCTTACCAGGTACAAATGTCAGTCCCTGCTACAGAGGAGAAAACAGAAGCTCAGCCTCAATCTCATACAGCTGGCTAGATGATATTTCTCACCTTCCTCCCCTGCCAGAAAACCTGTGGCCACAAATGGCTCTGTGGTGATTTAAGATGGCTGTTTATTTTAAGCAGACTTAAGCAGCCTTAAAACCAACACCTGCAAAGGAGGGTCCACTCCACACACCCTTACTTTGCTTATTGAAGGTGGATGGATAGCCAGCATGACCAGTTGTGACACAGGACGGTGGCTCAGTGGTAGAGCATCTGCTTGGGAAGCAGAAGGTCCCAGGTTCAATCCCCGGCATCTCCAAAAAAGGGTCCAGGCAAATAGGTGTGAAAAACCTCAGCTTGAGACCCTGGAGAGCCATGAATGGGGCTGTGGCTCAGTGGTAGAACATCTGCTTGGGAAGCAGAAGGTCCCAGGTTCAATCCCTGGCATCTCCAAAAAAGGGTCCAGGCAAATAGGTGTGAAAAACCTCAGTTTGAGACCCTGGAGAGCCGCTGCCAGTCTGAGAAGACAATACTGACTTTGATGGACCAAGGGTCTGATTCAGTATAAGGCAGCTTCATATAATCATATAATCAAAAAAGGATATCAAAAGTCCAATTACAACTCTCTACTCCATCACAGATGTATATGTTTAATCAGACATCCTTCTTTATAGTTCTCAGGTAGTGTAAACTTTATTAAAATATGCCTAAGGGAAGGTTCATATGACTTTTCAGATGTGTGATTGCCAAGGTCTACGTGTCTTTGTTCCATGTTGGTTATTGGAAGGAGATATTGAGAGTCAACTGTATGCTGTTATTCTGATAATTATCAAGATCATTTTATTGAAACAATGCAGAAATTATTTTTCCCAGAACATTGCTTTTATACATAACCATTCTGGTTTGAGATTCTCAGCACATTCCATAACCTGCTATTAAAAAGATGTAACATACTTGTATCTCCTTGCAGTCATATGAAGTAACCATTAAGAAGTTACTTTAAAATGGCATTTCAGAAGGTCTCCTAAATCCTGTATGCACAGAAGGGGCGCACTGTGGGCGGGGAGCCTCAATATTGCAGGCTTTTGGACAGATTTTCAAATATTCACCATGCCTGTATAATTAGTGTTTGCTCCCTTATTTCTGGGGAATATCAGAAGAACTAAAACAAATTTTAAATCTTTTGATGTAAGTGTTGGACTGAGAATATTTCTTCCATGTTGATCTTAGTCCCAACTGGATATTTAGGTCTCAAGCAGTTTGTTAAAATCTTAATATGTCCTCAGAAGCACAGTCACTGTCCTGGAAAGCCACTTTGGTGTAGTGGTTAAGTGTGCGGACTCTTATCTGGGAGAACTGGGTTTGATTCCCCACTCCTCCACTTGCACCTGCTGGAATGGCCTTGGGTCAGCCATAGCTCTGGCAGAGGTTGTCCTTGAAAGGGCAGCTGCTGGGAGAGCCCTCTCCAGCCCCACCCACCTCACAGGGTGTCTGTTGTGGGGGAGGAAGGGAAAGGAGATTGTGAGCCGCTCTGAGACTCTTCGGAGTGGAGGGCAGGATATAAATCCAATATCTTCATCTACCTCACAGGGTGTCTGTTGTGGGGGAGGAAGGTAAAGGAGATTGTGAGCCGCTCTGAGACTCTTCGGAGTGGAGGGCGGGATATAAATCCAATATCCAATCCAATATCCAATTATATGCTGCCTACACTGTCAATCAATGTCTATAAAGAGGAGCACAAGTACCTTAATGGAGTTGTATGGAAACAATTGTGGCAATCCAGACATGGACATTCAGTGCCTCTGTTCTCAGGAGAAGACAAATCAACTGCCTTCAGGCAGCAACATTCTTAATATGTTGAGGGTTAACTTCGGCTGTATTATAAATTGTATACCTGGCTCCTTCACAGAATGCTTACAAATCAGACCTGGAGTGGCTGCGTGGCGTTGGCTGGATGCCAGAGGGCTCTGTGGAAGTGCTCAAAGTGAAAAAAGCTCAAGAAATTCTGAATGACAGATTATATAAGCAGCGTCCAGACACACTGAAGTTTACCAGTATTGTTGACTCACCTCCTGTCGTTCTGGCTAAGATCAATTCTCAACAAATCAGTGAGGTAAACTAGGATTTTGTCTTTATTATATTCCTCACTATGTTCATTTTGATGGTGTGGTGCTGAAAACAGATGAGGTTGTGGTTTGAAAAACTGGGAAAAATAGGGTTGCGTGGCTGTGAAAAATAAGGATTTTCATAATTCAGTGAAACAATCCACTCTTTGTGCCTCTTCTAGCATCTGTATCGTGACGCCTGGGATAAAGAGAAGACACAGTTCCATCTTCCTGCTGATACTCCTGGAATGCTGCTGTCTAAAATGAATGCTGTGAATATCAGCAATGTAAGAAAATTAATTACAACGTCAAATGGGTCTTCTCTGCATTCGTATCCTTGGAGGCAGCACTGACAAGTCAAAGTAAAAGTCCCCAGGCATCTGCCCATAATACTGGCTATTGTGGCTATCCCCTCCTAGCGTATGCCTCTGTGGTCCCATTTAGAAGCCAAATTAGCTAATATTATCTAGTGGAAAGGGACAAGAAGCTCCATCAGCACATTCCTTTCCCTAGTGTTCTTTGCAAATATATCTATGCAAGGCTTTTTTTTTCTGGAAAAAGAGGTACCAGAACTCTCAAGAGAGAAATGGAGAAACATATAGGTGCCCCTCATGACTTTTAAACATTTTTGGAGAATATTGTTTCCACAAAGCGGTTCCAAAACTCCATTCTGCTTCGTTCTTCCAGAAAAAAAAGCCCTGTATCTATGTGTTTAGAAAATCTGTATGTTGCCTCTCCAACGACCTTCTCAAGGTGGCTACATATTAAATGTACAGTACAGAATTGCAGAGCTAGCTATGTGGGCTTCCTAATAGGGTTGCCAATCCCCAGGTGGGGGCAGGGGATCCCCCGGTTTGGAGACCCTCCCCCTGCTTCAGGGTCATCAGAGAGCGGGGGGAGGGGAGGAAAATGTCTACTGGGAACTCTATTATTCCCTAGGGAGATTTATTCTTATAGAAAATCATGGAGAATTGATCTGTGGGTATCTGGGGCTCTGGGGGGGACTGTTTTTTTTGGGTAGAGGCATCAAATTTTAGTATAGCATCTAGTGCCTCTCCCCCAAATGCCCCCCAAGTTTCAAAAAGTTTGGACCAGGGGGTCCAATTCTATGAGCCCCAAAAGAAGGTGCCCCTATCCTTCATTATTTCCTATGGAAGGAAGGCATTGAAAAGGTGTGCCGTCGCTTTAAATGTGATGGCCAGAACTCCCTTTGGAGTTCAATTATGCTTGTCACAGCCTTGATCTTGGCTCCACCCCTAATGTCTCCTGGCTCCACCCCCAAAGTCCCCAGATATTTCTTGAATTGGACTTGGCAACCCTACTTCCTAACCCTAAGGCATTTGAAGAATTCTAGGGAGGCAGTAAGTGGGATGAAGATGAGTTAAGGACTCTAACAAATGGGCCTCATCACCACAAATCTGGCTTGAAGTATATAGTTAGACAACATGAAGGTGAGAGCTAGAAAGCTTAAGATCACCGGGAAGAGATTTTTGTAGAGTGTGGTCATCATAAGAAGATTTCAAGACCTCCAGCCCTAACAAATAGCTATATGGGGAAAAAGCTTCACTTTCCTCTGCATCTTTAGCTAAATAGCTTTCTAGCTCTAGTTTTATGAATTCAGATTTCCACTGCCACAAATAAACAAAGATATGTGCCCATATGTATGTGAGCTATATTGATGCCATGTTTATATACATGCACATATCCTGACAGTACATTCACAGTGTTTACTTTTTAAAATGTATGGATGCTGTGGTTATTTTCATCTTGTATTTTATGACTACACTGAAAGTGGCACATTAATTTTGATTGCAGAAATGTTATACTGGAGCCTGGGATGAGGCCAAGGCAAAAGGTTATGACATAAGAGCTGATACCATTTCAATCAAGCATGCTAAAGCTTCCAGAGAAATTGCCAGCGAGGTACACTTTCAGTATTTTACATTTTACTTCTACGGCTTTATTTTTTATGTTGTGAAACTATCTGGCAGAAGTATATGTCTAGACAATCTAGTCTCGTATTTATTTAGCTGTAAACATATAGCCCTGCATGTTTGTTACAGTGCAAAAGTATCTTACCCGTTCCTTTCTTTTTATGATTTTTTAATGCTTTCTGAAGTTTTTTTTCTTCAGAATAATATTAAAGTTTAATATAGTCCATTAAATTGTAATGCCACCGAGATGGCTGTTGGAAGCCCTAGAATATATAATCTTGTAAATGATAATCTTTTATGCACTAATTAAAGTGGAGACTATTTCCTCCTGCTGCCAAACATTTCTTCAAAGGTTGCTTTTCATTAATGATTTAATGTTTTGTATTCATATATAAAATATGGACAGGGAGGGACACTGGCTCAGTGGTAGAGCATCTGCTTGGGAAGCAGAAGGTCCCAGGTTCAATCCCTGGCATCTCCAAAAAGGGGTCCAGGCAAATAGGTGTGAAAAACCTCAGCTTGAGACCCTGGAGAGCCATGAATGGGGCTGTGGCTCAGTGGTAGAGCATCTGTTTGGTAAGCAGAAGGTCCCAGGTTCAATCCCTGGCATCGCCAAAAAAGGGTCCAAGCAAATAGGTGTGAAAAACCTCAGCTTGAGACCCTGGAGAGCCATGAATGGGGCTGTGGCTCAGTGGTAGAGCATCTGCTTGGGAAGCAGAAGGTCCCAGGTTCAATCCCTGGCATCTCCAAAAAGGGGTCCAGGCAAATAGGTGTGAAAAACCTCAGCTTGAGACCCTGGAGAGCCATGAATGGGGCTGTGGCTCAGTGGTAGAGCATCTGCTTGGGAAGCAGAAGGTCCCAGGTTCAATCCCTGGCATCTCCAAAAAGGGGTCCAGGCAAATAGGTGTGAAAAACCTCAGCTTGAGACCCTGGAGAGCCATGAATGGGGCTGTGGCTCAGTGGTAGAGCATCTGCTTGGGAAGCAGAAGGTCCCAGGTTCAATCCCTGGCATCTCCAAAAAGGGGTCCAGGCAAATAGGTGTGAAAAACCTCAGCTTGAGACCCTGGAGAGCCATGAATGGGGCTGTGGCTCAGTGGTAGAGCATCTGCTTGGGAAGCAGAAGGTCCCAGGTTCAATCCCTGGCATCTCCAAAAAGGGGTCCAGGCAAATAGGCATGAAAAACCTTAGCTTGAGACCCTGGAGAGCTGCTGCCAGTCTGAGTAGACAATACTGACTCCGATGGGTCGAATGTCTGATTCAGTATAAGGCAGCTTCATATGTTCAAAAAATGTTGGAATAAATGCTTATATATCTTCCAGAGCAGGTTAAATATGATCGTATGTATTGTCTTTTCAAAATTCTACTTACGTAATCCCCATAATAGACATTAATTTTATTCCAAGTGTCTGATGACATTCAAAAGCTACCGTGACTATGGGGAGCTCGCCATCAGATCTGTTGGGTGAACCTTTTATGTTGTCCGTTTAGGCAATAATCCATAAATATTGTATAAACAAAAATATCTAATTTGGGAAGTTTTGATTATTCTGTTTTTACACTAAATATATTCATTGGTTGAAAATTCTCAGACTGCAACACTCAAAACTGCTACTTATAGGTTTTCATGGAAATTTGCTATTTGCACTTCTAATTTTCTTTCCTGCATTCCTGTAAAGTACAAGTACAAAGAAGCTCACGAGAAGCAGAAAGGTCACTACATTGGATGCCCTTCAGTAGCAGCGGACCCCAAATTATCATGGGCTGCCAAAGTACTGAAGATGCAAAATGACCGAGAGTATAAGAAGGCTTACAACAATTCAAAAGCCAAGATCGATATACCGGTTGATATGGTGGCAATCCAAGCAGCCAAACAATGCCAGTCTTTAGTAAGCAATGTTGAATACCGTCGTTATTTGCACCAATGGACTTGTCTGCCAGACCAGAATGACGTGATCCAGGCGAGAAAGGCCTATGAACTACAAAGTGATGTAAGTATATATAACAAGAGACACACAAATAATGGAAAGCGATAGAGGCTTTGGGATAGGTGGCAGCAAAAGATTTCTTATTGCTGTGCCTATTCTTGCTGTCATGTTCTTGATATGTGGTCAATGTAACAGTCATTTTTTTGTCATCAGAAAGACACTGCTGGCACAGAAGGAAGTGCAACCCCCCTGAATCTCCCCTCCAACATTTTATCTAGTAGGAAGGGAGTGTGGCAAAATGCTGTTTCCATGAGCTCTGGGTCACTCTTTGGATATAAGTTAGCATCTGAAATTTAACCTCCATATGGTAGTGGAATTATCATAGAATTTGATCATGACTAATATCACTCGTTTACACTGGAAATAATGTTCAGTATTTATTAATGTTAACAGTGATATTGTGATGCACTTGAATTATTAAAAAAGTAACTCACAAAAGTATCTTTAAATAGCTGAGTAATCATTTGGGGCGCTGTCATGCTGAGGTTTTGGGGCGCTGTCATGCTGTATCATGCATGGATTTGATGAGCTTTCTGCTCATTTCATTCATGAGGTTGCCAACAGCATTAATACGAAGTGAACCTCTGAGACCTTAATTTCTTTCTCCTAGTTTGATGTAGATCTAAAGTTAGTAATGACTAATTGGTTATATTGATTTTAATGGAACTTACAAAAGGTAGTAAAACTTTTGGCCCAGTCCAGAGAAAGTTAGTTGGGCTTAAGTTCCATTAAAACCAAGGTAACAAATCAGTCACTACTAACTTAAGTCTGACTTTCTTAACCACCCACACAGTGTTTTCTTTTGAGATAAATTTAAACTCTTTAAAATTGTTTTTCTCTGGAATTTTATTTTACAGGCTGTTTATAAATCAGATCTGGAATGGCTCCGGGGTGTCGGATGGGTACCACATGAGTCTGTGGAAGTAAAGAGGGTTAAGGCTGCCCAGGATATCTTGAATGAGAGACTATACCGCACGCCTCCTGACCGCCTGAAATTCACCAACATCGTTGACAGTCCAGAAATTGTCCTTGCTAAAATCAATGCTGAGCAACTCAGCCGTGTATGTAACTCCTTCCTCTACTGTGAATTTTAGTGTGTGTGTAATAAATAATACAACCAAACTTTTCTACTTCTTTGTAATGCCAAGCCGCAATTAGTATTCATTTAAATGGCTTTGGCACTCATAAAGTGAAAGTGCGCAAGAAGATAGACACACATATTGTTTTGTTTTTTTGTAGGCTAAATACAGAGAAGTCTGGGATAAAGATAAAACCATGATCCATGTGATGCCAGATACACCTGAAATCATGCTGTCCAGGGCTAATGCTGTCAACGTGAGCAATGTACGTATATCTACAATGCTTCTTTGGTTGATATCACTGGTATCAGTATTCGCGGTAAGGACTGCTTCAGATGTTCCAAGTGTCTCATAAGCAAGATTAATCACTGGTAACTGAAAATAGGTCAGGGTGTCCTTTCAGAAAAAGCAAATGTGTACAGATTTGTCATAGACGGCCATCCGTGCTGCAGGAGCCAAGGGGGGCTCTCCCGCATACTCACGCCAGGGAACCGAGCAGGCCAACCCTCACCCTCCTGAAGCCCGTGCGCGGCCCCCTCCCGCCGGGGCCCTTCCCTGTAGGTCCCTAGGCCCCACCCCCTCACTTGCTCCCCCTCCCCCGACGGCCAGGCCCCGACCTTCCACCCGCGGACAGTATATATATATGCAATCGTATATGCAATTTTTCTGCTCCATCCTACTCAATTTAAGACGCTGAGATTCTGTAAGATTTAAAGTGATAAAGTAATAAATGTACCTGCGCAACCATTTGGCGGACAGAATAGATGGCTATCATCAGTTTGCAAGTTGTTTATGGCTCTGTTTGGCCAGAAGTAAATTTCAAAAAGCCAAGGACACCTTCCATGTAATGCCTCTTACTAGGGCAATGTCACAAAATGATATGCAAGCTTTAAGGTTCATCAGGATTCTTCAAGATGTTACATTATTAAAGAGTGTGTGTGTGGGGAGAACAGATTTTTCAGGTAATAATTTTAAGAACCTGTCATGCCAGTATATGCTGATTTCCACCGTTGTGTCCTAGGCTCAAATGGGAGAACTGTTACTTTGGTGGGAAGCCAAACAAGCCAGAGCTTGAACTCCACACCAGGGTTCCAGAGAAGTCCTAAGCGTGCCCAATCAGGGGAAGGTGAAACATAAGTAGCCAATCAACATCCAGGCTCATACTGTACCCTGATAGGCCCTTAGGGCCCTGTAAATAGCCAATCCGTGTAGATAGTGAAGGACCAATCAGAAGGGGGCAAGAATTGTATAAAGGAGCGGGAAGTTTGAACGGGTGTGTGTGTTCCTGAAGTAAAGCTTGCTGAAATCACTCTTCGACTCTGGTCTCTTACTGCGCCGACCCCAGGACTTTACATCCACATACAACTGTGTGCAGCTTGAAGCATGCTGCTGTTTCCAAGCAATATGCTTTGGGCTTAATCTAATTTCAACCCAATAGATTCGCTTCACTAATTCTTATACATGATTTCTAAGATGGATGAGAGCTGTTGAGGAGAAGTTGCAATTTATGGGTTTACTCTCACACAGCCCTACAGCATCTTGGGATTGTGGGAGGATTGTTATTTAAAGAACAATCTGGGATACAGTCTTCAAAGCTGAGAGTACTGGCTCAAACTTATCCAGCAGCAAGGAACCACAGCAAAAAATTTGTCCCGCCAGAATACTTATAAGCCTTAGAATTCCCAAAATATTGAAGAGTCTTCACCTTGGTCTGGTTTAATATCTTAACTTCAGCTATTTGAATAGGAAATTTGCACGATTCCTCTTCTCGATGTCTTTGTCCTTTCCAATCAAATGTGGTTAAAACAGGTAAACATGTGCTATTGTATTGTTCAGTTTATAAGGACATTCTGGTCTCTGCAGTTGCACTAGTTCTGGTTGATGTGTCTGTGTAGTCTACTGGGTCAAATCACAAGAGTGACCTTGATCCACAGCAGTAACGTTACACTGGAACAAACTTTGTCTATCAAACATTTATTACCAAGTGCACGGTCTGCTAAGGTTTCACTGCTTCAGTGCATCTTCGTCATCACACAAGCTACAAACTGCCAAGGTTTGGGGCCAGCACTGATCCCATATACCGAGTGAGTCTCTATGCTTGAAATAGTGTTGAGGAAGGCGTATGAGATGAAAGAGAGCCCAGGAGCAATCCCAAGTATGCATGGACATATGTCCCATTTTATTCAGTGGAGCATATTCCCAGGGAACTGTTCTTAGGACTGCAGCCAAAATATGTAGGCACTAGAAGGGTATACTAACAACACTCTGCTTTTGCAGAAACTTTACCGGGAAGCTTGGGATGACATAAAGAAGTTTATTGATCTAAGATCAGATGCAGTCCCAATCAAGACAGCCAAAGCCTCAAGAGAAATCGTCAGTGATGTAAGTAAGCAAACAGAAATCTATATGTTTGGGCACTTTGTGGATTATGTTTGGGCACTTTGTGTTTATTTATTTACCTTCAATTTATATCCCGCCCGTTCCAAAAGCGAACTCAGGGCGGCTAACAGTCATAATAAAACCAACTATCTCAATTACAGATTTACAGAAAATAATAGTGCAAGAAACAGAGAAGTTTGAGGGATGATAATAGGATGCTGTGGGCCTTGCACTTGACAGTTATTATTTTATAAATTGTTAAAATTAAGCCTGGTGCCGGCATGATTCCCCAACCCCTGCGCTTCTGTTCAGTTTCCAGTGAAACTGACTAGAAGTGGCAGCTCCGCTCTCCCCAGCCCCTGTGCTTCTGGTCAGTTTCCAGTGAAACGGAACAGAAGTGCAGGGGGATGGAGAGAGCAGAGCTGCTGTTTTTAGTCAGTTTCCAAGTTTCATGGGGGTGAAACTGACCAGAAGCTGCAGGGCTTTCCCTTTCTTTCACCAGCTTGACATACTCCTTGGAGAGCAGTTACTGGGGGCACCTGTTTTGTGAGGGACTGTAGCTCAGCCCCATGGAATCCAATTCACACCAAATTTGGGAAGAAAGTAGAGAACAGTTTGCTGAAGAGTTTGCTGCAAGTTTGGCTGCTCTAGCTCATTCAGGGGCTGTTCTACACCTTCCTGGACCAAATGAACCAACAAACAATCAATTGTTTGGGAAATTGAAAAAAATGAACCAAACTGAGTCACTGATTCGGGCAACCCAACAAACCATGAACCAAACCAAGCCACCATTTCTGTGTTCCATGCCCATCCCTATACAAAAGCATAAGGCAAGGTGCTAGAACTGGTAGTGGTAAGAAATGAGGTTAGACAAGCCTTAATAATAACTAGGGTCGTTTTCGCACTTAGCGTTTGCTCCCCTTATTCCGCGGCGCAATTATGTCCGGATCATTTTTCTCGTCTTCGCACATTGCCTCTTTAGTGGAGTCGCTTTCCATGAAGCCCCGGCTCAAATCGTTTTCGCACTAGCATCGACTTGAGTTCGATGCCCTGTCAATCATTTTTTTTTTAAGCGCAAGTCTGGTTGCGTAACTACGTAACAACGTAACAACCGCGTCACGTGTGCCGCTTCTGCTTATGGATTGGCTGCAGCTGTAGCATCCTCCACAGCCCTTTATGTGTTAACAGAAGCATTCACAGTGGAGAATCTGGATGTCAACTTCCCGCCACTGATGGTGATTGGCGGGTGCTCAGCGCACTCCGCGGAGTCGTCTGGGTGTCCCCAGTCGCCTCCGCTGGCTGCGTGGACTAACGCTATTTCTTTATAACAAAATGGTTGTGCCATAATGAAATGGTTACGTTATAACGAAATGGTTATGGCGATCCTGTCGAATTTATAATCAATGTTGCCTCTTAGTACAGAGCCCTGTTTATGTCTTCCCCATCTCATCCACACTCCGGAATATCTTATTTCAGTAAAGCAGTCTTCAAAGGAGAACCTTGCTCCAAACATTTCTTCTTCTGTACAGCATGGCAAAGAAGTAAAACGCAACGCTGCAGCGCTTTATCCGGCGTTTCGCTTAACTTCCATGAGAAGCCTCCCAGCACTAGATTCCCCCCCCCCCAACACAAATTCCGAAGTTGCGAAATATCGCAATGACGAAGAGAGAGAAATCGAGGGGTTTGTGTGTGTGTGTGTGTGGCAGGTTCTTCCCTTCCCAGCCTCGCTCCCTCCCGGGTGGCGAAGCTGGGATTTCCTCCGCGCTCTTCCCCCTCCCCGGCTGGCACTTGCGGCTGCAACGGGGACCTGACGAACTAACGAAATAGCGCAACAGCGGAAAAGCAATAATATCGCTATTACGCAAGAAATATGAAGTTTTTTTTTTTAAAAAATGGCCGTGCGGGCACTTTTGGGAAGCGCCGCGAACGGCTGATGATTGGCCAAGGGGGTGGATGGGGTGGGAGGACGGAAAGGGAGAGGGTGACGCCCACAAAGCAGTCGATCCGGCGTGGATGGATTTCCCACAGCAAAACTCCGGAAGCATGCTGAAAAACATACTCCGGCGTGAAACCCCTGAAGCACCGGAGCAAACCGCAGCCCCGGAGCAACATGTGCGAAATCCAGGAAAAGATCCGGAGGTAAATGGGGTGCTACGCCGGAGTAAATGCTAGTGCGAAAACGGCCTAGGTTTATTGCTCCAGAGCATATCCAACATCATTACTGAGCCCTATCCTATCCCTTTCAGCCGCTGCCCAAAACTACATGGGCTGAAGAGGTCCAAACAACCCCAACTAAAGACAAAACCCCTTAACTATACACAACACAGGGAAGTACATTCCACAGACAGAATTCTGCTAATAGTCCTTTGTGACAATTAAAACGGTAAATTCATTTTGAATAGTAAATTCAAGCATTTGTATTAAATCCCAGAAACATGGGATTGTATTAAATCCCAGAAACATGGGATTGTATTAAATCCCAGAAACATGGGATTGTATTAAATCCCAGAAACATGGGATTTAAAACTTATATTCCTCATATAAAATGCTGTTCTCAAATTTGAGATTTATGATTTCAAAATCAAATTTACTAAGCTTACCATCTCATCCTACATCTCCACATTCAATGACTGAAATGATCAGATGTACATAGAACTTCAGCCTTAGCTTTGTAAAATTTCAGTGCTTGATTTGCATTTTTAAGAATCTTACAACACCTCCAGTGTTCTTTGTACAGTATCATGTAAAAAGTCTCATTGTGTTTTTTTTAAATGCCATTAGTACAAGTACAAAGAAGGCTACCGTAAGCAACTTGGACACCACGTGGGATGCCGAAACATCTATGATGACCCCAAGCTGGTACTGGCAATGCATGTAGCTAAACTGCAAAGTGACCGGGTGTACAAGAAAGATTTTGAGAAATGGAAGACTAAGTTCAATAGCCCTGTGGACATGCTATCCATCTTGTTGGCCAAGAACTGTCAGAAACTGGTCAGTGACATTGATTACCGCCGCTATCTGCATGAGTGGACATGCCTGCCTGACCAGAATGATGTCATCCAAGCAAAAAAAGCATATGAGCTACAGAGTGATGTAAGTAAAAACAATAATAAGTAATACATTTACATTGCAGCTTTTTGAACATTCATCCCTTGTATTATTATTGTTGGCTCCAGAATAATCTGTGTTGGGCATTTTGCCTCATTACACCTACACCAATTTGTTACACCTAAGATTGTTCATTTGAATATGTCCAAGGCAAAATTCAACATGAAACTTAAAACTTTAAAGGGCATATCTGCCTCCAAACAGTGCAGCACTCTAAATAAGGGGCAGAGTCTGAAGACCTGGTCTACTATCCATCATTAGGCTGTAGACCTGGCCTCTGGAGTTAAGTATCCAAGTCTACTGCCCATTCCTTTCTTTTTGGTATTTTTTTTGTATATTTGTGTGTGCATGTGTTTGCACCTGGAAGTCCTGTTGACCTCTGGTGACTGACCCCTACTGGAGGCCTGGAGGATATTCAGAGAGGTGGCTGAAAGTCTGCCTCTGTTCTCTCAACCGGGTATTTCAAGGAAGTCTCCCATCCAGGTACTGACCACAGTCATCCCAGCTTAGCTTCCGAGATTTGACAAGATCATGCTTGCCTGGGCTATCCAGATCAGGGCTTCCCATTATTTTCAATGAGAAGCAGACTTGGCTTCCAGAGACCATGTCTACTGTCCACTGAATAGGATGTTCCTTGGAAGTTTAAAGGAACAGAGAGAGAGGAAGCAGAAAGAGAAAAGAGGAGCAGGGAGCTTACTGCCATAGCAGGCCCTCAGAATAATGTCAGTTAAAAGTTCAGGGAACAATAGTTTCAATGGGTGGTGGATCTGGCCTTTGGAGTTCTTTACAGTCCACTGCCCAATATTTATCATGCCCCCCCCCAGCTGTCTGGCAACACATGTGCTCTTTGTGTTTTAAAGGGGCATTATTTTCTGTGAGGCTAAACCTGGCCTTCAGAATTCAATATTTATTTCATGACGCTGTTTGTAGATATCAGGAAAAGAAGGCCTTTATCCTTTGGTTAAAAAGCAGTGAACACCAGTATGAAACATGACATACTAAATTAGGGGCTACCTAATTCCTTTTTTTTTTTCTTGTCCCCACAGGCTGTTTATAAATCAGATCTTGAATGGATACGTGGAATTGGCTGGATGCCAAATGACTCTGTGGTGGTCAACCATGTTAAAAATGCTCAGGACATTTTGAGTGAGGTAATGTTTAAAGTGTCCCTTCGCTAATTTCTCTGTACAAGTTTTGTCTAATGTGCTTTTACACAGAGGTGTTTTCTTTGTAAAAACTGACCCTTTCCGTGACACATTTTTCTGACGACCTGCCTAATTTTCCATGTTATATATCAAATTTATTTACTGACACAAGACTTCTATACACATGTACATACAGTTATCTGAAAAAACAAAAAAATGAGTCATTTTCTTCCAGTTTTGACTCACTTTTTTGCCCCTTAGGGCTGAGCTAGGTGTCCATGCTGTTTTAAGGCCAAGGGGTGTTTTTTTTAAGGGACTATGAGGTATTTCCTTTTTATCAGACTAGAAAAAATGTAATTTACCACTAATACTGGTAGTTCTGCTATTCGGGCTATGCTAGGCATGAATAAAAGCATAAGGAAAGGGAAAACAATTTTGGGAAGAAGACTGTCATCTCCCACACAACAGAAAAATGCTCTTTTCAGCATTTTGTGATTTGTTACATCAAGTACTGGTGTAATTAACTGTATGACTTTATGCCTCCCCCCCCCCCCCCTCTTGTGCAGAGAAAATATCGTACAAAAGTTGACAGCCAGAAATTTACCCCAGTGGCTGACCGGGTTGATTATGTCACAGCCAAGCAAAGCGGGGAAATACTAAGTGATGTAAGTATAACCTCTTACTTTTAACCTGCCAAATGATCTGTGCATGTGGAAAGAACAGTATTTTGGGGGCTGAAATTGTATCCTGCAGACAAATCAATGCGGATGTTCACAGAATCACAATATAGTAGTAGTGCAGATAACCCCTAAGCAGAGAAATTTGGTTTCTGTGATGCCTGTACCACATAATACTGGTGACATTTTGCAGAGAGTTTCCTCTCTTTAGTTCGGTTCATGCATAACACAGAATCATAATTTAGTTAAACTAACTGTGGCTGGTTTGATTATCTGAGTGCAAGCCGCTCAGTAACGGTGGCTACTGTGTCCATCAAATCAGGGTTTGTAGCTAGGATCTGAAGATGATTAATTAACTACAATTAGTCTTAACTAGAGTTCCACATGATATCTGAATGCAGGTGTCATAGCTTCTCAACGTTTGCATTTTTTCTTCTTTATTCCTTACTGCTACTGATATCTTCCTGCCATTTGGGCTTGATAGGTTTCTGAACCCTTGAGCATACTTCTGTGATGTCCCCTTTGGTGTTTTCCTCGTTCACAGAAACTAAAGTGCAGAACTGTATGGGTTCATGCCTGCAAAACATATGCAGTTCTATCAGCCAAGTCATATTTATATGCCTGTAACATCAATTTGCAAAACGTTTATCCTATATATTTTCTTTTGCAGATTAAGTACCACCAGGAATGGAATAACGTCAAAACAAATTATACCCTAACGGAAACACCACAATTAGAAGCAGCTAAAGAAGCAGCCAGGATTCTTAATCATGTATGTACTCCCCCCCCCCCCCCAAATAGGAGATCTGAAACTTTTACAGTGCAAGCCTAAGGACACTTTCCTGGCAGTAAGACCCATTGAATAGACCAGAGTAGGATTCCATGTAGACCTGTGTAGGATTGTTCTTTTCAGCACTGTTAGAATTTGGTAAACATGAGTCAAGCAAGGCAGTTAGAGATAGGAATGGGCATGAACTGGGAAAGTGTGGGTATTTTCAATTTGTGGTATGCCCAGTTCCTGAGCCATGAATTGTCACAAACTTTTAAGAGCTAAAAGTACTGGTTTAGTTTGTGAGGTTTGTGATGTGGTAGAATGTCCCCCTGAGTGCCAGAGACATCAATCTTACAGAGGATCTCCAGCTTGCTCTCCTCTATCCACTCTCTAAGTTTGGTGAGGATTGGATTTACAGGATCGAAATTATGCCCCCCCCCCAAGAAGGTGCTCATATCCTCCAGTGTTTTCAATGGAAGGGAAAAAACAGAAAGAAAGAAAGGAAAGGGAAGAAAAGGGAAGAAAAGAAAGAAAAGAAAGGCAATAGAAGCCTAGCAGAACAGAATCAGAGAATTGCTGCAGCGGAAACTGAAAGTGAGGTGCATTTTTGCAAGCCCAGCAGAACATGCAATAGGCCCAGCAGAATCCGTGCCACTATGGCAGTGCAAACCCAAAAGGGCAAAAGTCAAACCAGAGAATCTCTGCAGTAGAAACTGAAAGTGGGGATCATTTTTGCAAGCCCAGCAGAACCAGTGTAATGTACTAGTGCTCCGAAGAACCCAGTGCCATTGAGGCAATGCCGGGTCAACAAAACTTGGGGGGGGGGGGTGGAATTTTGCAAGCTCTGTGCAAGAAAACATGAAGAAAAGTCTGCAAGGTGGGGGGACCCTCTTGAAACTGTCATGGCTAGTTTGGAACTGACAACAGTGTTTCCAAGGCTGGATAATTCTGTCCCTCCTGTTGCTTTGAAGTTTGGTAAACATTTTGTTTGAGCAGAGACAGTTGGTCTGGAAATGTATCCATTCACAAACCATCATGAACCTTCATGAGCCACTTGAAAGTTCATGGAAAGTTCGTGCTAGTTGACTTACTATGAACATCAGTTCACAAACCATGAACTGGCCAAAATTCATCATGAACATTACTTTATGAACATTACTTCATGAGCAGGTTTGTGCCCATCCCTAGTTACGGATATGTATATATGAACATATGAATTTGACTTTGATCTACTAGCCTTGACTGGCAGTGACTGTCCAGACTCTCAGGGGTATTCTTCAACTCCCCTTCTTAAGACTCCTTTAAAGGGAGAGACCAAGGACTGAATTAAGGATTCTTCATATACAACGCTGTCACTGAGTGCTATGTCAATGAGCTATGGCATCTCCCCTAATATCAAGGTGATAGTCCTAGACAGCAAGGCATGTTATTCCAATGAGAAAATTTGCAGTATGTGTATTCATCATTGTAAAAATTACAGTAGAAGTTAAAGTCTGCAAACTAAATAGAAGCAGTATTTTCAGTCAACCCTGTTACCATAGTCTTATTTATAGGGCAGGGCAAGGCAAACTGGAGTGGGCAGTAATGATATCGTTGCTTCCTCTATATGATCACCTCAGTTTTACTGTTCCTGGAGTGGCATGGGAAGCAACCAATGAGGAACAATCTCCTATCCCTGAGGCAGTATACAAATGGGTTTGACTTTCAACCATTTCCTAAAGCTCTTGTTGCAGATGTTCATAAGAGGATGAAATATCCTGACACCAACACTGCAGCAACATTGCATTAGTGCTACGCAGTGGTGAAATCAGCCTAGAATTGGAACAGCACTGCTTTCAACTCGTGTTTTGAGGAATGGGTCCTGCTGTAAATGGCTGGACATCTCATGAAGCCGCTTGAGATGATGCACAAGTTCTCAGATGGTGGTTGGTAAAAGGAGGCTTAGGGATGTTAGAATGAATGAGTTGGAAGGCATGGATGTGAGGAAGAACCAAAGGCTGGTAATATGAGAACAAATATCCAAAATGTGGACATTTCAGAGCTACAGGAACTGCTCCTAAGGTAGTAACAGCGTGGTGGCTCCACTGTGGTATTTCTATAGAAGCTGTCAGTTGCAATGATGTAGATTGATTCTAATTTTCTTTTTCAACATTCTCTGTTTTAGCATCTGTACAAGGATAACTGGGAGAAGCAGAAAGCTACTGGTTATTTTTTGCCTCCTGACAGTGTGGCTATTTGTCATGCCAAACATTCAAATAAAGTCCAAAGTGAGGTAAAAACCCTTTATATTTTTAAAAAAAAACCTCTAGCCAATTTCTCATAACTCATTACAACTAGTTGAGCCTGGTCTAGGGTTCAAAACCCTGCCTTATTTTTGGCGGGCTATATGTTTTGAAATATGTGATTTCTCCAAAAGTTTGTATAACATTCCTAGAGAACAGGAACTACTAAGAAAATTTAGCAATGGCGTTGATCCAGTGGTTCAGGCAGGTAGCCGTGTTGGACTGAAGCAACTGAACAAAGTTTGAGTCCAGTGGCACCTTTAAGACAAACAAAGTTTAATTCTGGATATAAACTTTTGTGTACATGCACACTTCTTCAGTAATTTCTGTTGACAGTTCCGTGAAGTGGAGTGTAACTTTCATATCTCTCACCTCCCACTACATCCCTAAAAATACGAAACATGAAACCCCAGAAACAGCATGACCATCTGTAATGGGACCTCTTCCATCTTTACTCCATGAAAATCATTTACTGGATTTACCCAAAATATCGTCACGAAATAAATTCTTTGACTGTTCCTTGAAGTTAGGATCAAAAACATCCTGTGTTGCTCTTGTAAACGTTTTCTCCCTCCTTTTCAGCTGAAATACAAAGCAGACCATGTCAAGCAAAGAGGTCACTATGTTGGAGTCCAGAACATGAGACAGGATCCCAAACTGGTTTGGTTTGAGCATGCTGGGAAGATCCAGAATGACAGATTGTATAAAGATGCATATAACAAGACCAAGACCAAGATTCACATACCTCCAGATATACTATCTGTCATTGCAGCCAAAGACTGCCAGACAGTAGTTAGTGAAATTCCATATCGTACTTACCTTCATGAATGGACATGCCACCCTGACCAGAACGACTGCATCCAAGCAAGGAAAGCATATGACCTTCAAAGTGATGTAAGCGATTATCCAATTAAAACGCACACATTTTTAAACAGATAGGTATTGTTATATTTAAGCGCTCTAGTCTGTAAATGAAATTGAGACTTAATTTGTGCTTCCTTGATTTCTAGGTAGGGTTGCCAAGTCCAATTAAAGAAAAATCTGGGGACGTTGGGGGCGGAGCCAGGAGACTTTGGGGGTAGAGCCAGGAACAAGGATGTGACAAGCATAATTGAACTCCAAGGGAGTTCTGGCCATCACATTTAAAGGGACAGCACACCTTTTTAAATGCCTTTCTTCCATAGGAAATAATTAAGGATAGGGGCACCATCTTTTGGGGCTCATAGAATTGGACCCTCTGGTCTAATCGTTTTAAAACTTGGGGGGTATTTTGGGGAGAGGCACTAGATGCTATACTAAAAATTTGGTGCCTCTACCTCAAAAAATAGCCCCCCCAGAGCCCCCAATACCCACAGATCAATTCCCTATTATTCCCTATGGGAATCGTTCTCCATAGGGAATAATAGAGTGCCCAGTAGACATTTCCCTCCCCTCCACACTTTCTGAAGGGGGGAGGGCCTCCAAACCAGGGAATCCCCTGCCCCCTCCCTCCCTCACACACACAAATACTTACTAGATCTTCTTCCTGCAGAACTCTACTTGCTGTGAAAACAAAAGCAAAAGAAAGGGAGGGGCTGTTCTCCATGGAAGCTGTTACTGACCCTTTCCAATGAAGCCCTTCCTGTTTCCTGTGCAGCCTTAAAGGGGCACACATTTTACAAATGGATCCGGAGTTCTACAACTACATGATGCCTATATGCATGTTCTCCCCCCCCCCCGCTTCCGGATTTTTGGAGAGCGGGGGACGAGGCTGCAAATTCGCGGGTCCTCTGCCTGGGCGGGGGGGGTGGGGTTGGGAAGCCTATTTCTAGGTCACCTTGTGATTGACGTAACGCTTCCTTTAATAAAATGAGACACAATTATATAGCCATAATATAACAAACTGGCAACATAAAACCACAAAATCAATGTCAGAATCAACATTATAAAATTAGCAGCATAAAACTGTCTCTTCTAAAGGAAACCACCTTATTAATAGAGGGAACAGGCCTTGTTTCACATGATATCCTGTGTCAGCCCATTGGTGGCACTTCTGAAAAGCTGTGGAATGGGCTGCCACTGTCAGTCCCCACCAAAAGGAGTGAACGAGGAGGAGGAGCCTCTTTTCTTTACATAAACTTAAACAATTCTTCATCTGTTTTTAATGTTTACAGAATATTTACAAATCTGATCTGGAATGGATTCGTGGCTGTGGGTGGATTCCTTTAGATTCAGTGGAACATAAGAAGGTTAGGAATGCTCAGGATCTGATTAACAAGGTAAGTGAAAATTTTCACATATTTACAACAGCACATTTAAGAGCATGTTCATTTCCCATGCTTGGTAGTTATGATACTTTTATCGTCTTTATCTACAGAGAATCTACACAAAAGATGCCATCGACAATTTTTCTAAATTCACGGTTATAACGGATCCTCCAGACGTTGTTTTGGCTAAAGTAAACTCAGTCATTCAGAGTGATGTAAGTATCCTTTGAATCAAGATTGGCAATTAAATAATGTTTTATATTATAGTGTAGTACATTATCAAAATTATTACTGGCTGGGGACTGTAGATGGTACTGTGAAGACCAGTGATCCTCAATGTGGTACCCAAGGTGTTTCCCGGCACCTACTTGCTGCTTCCCTGAAGTTTCTCTTCTCTTGAGGCAGAGAGCCATTTTGTCCCCCAGCCATTTTGTTATAGTAGCCACTGCCCATTCTCAAAATTCCAAAGGTCTTCACACGGTCAACAAAGCTGGTGACCCCACGTGTTTAAAAAGGAGTGGAAGAAATTTAGAGGATATATAGAGAAAGAGTGGAATGTAAAAAGACATTGGACAATTTTTTAATATGAATGCGAGAAAAAAAAAAGACATTGAACTTTGATTGATTAAGGGTACCTTTATAATTGAAATAAAGTATATAACCTCGGCGGGAGTCTAGTAACGGAGGGAGTGGGGACTGGAAAATATCATATGGGTTAGAGATAGTAATGATATAATTAGACATTGTTACCATATGTTATCAATAAAATTGTTTAAAACGAAACAAAGCTGGTGACCCCTGGTATAGATTAGGTGCTCAATAGATTATTAAAAAGTTCATAATACTCCATAATGCATTTTTTTTGTAAAAACCTAATATTCAACTTTTATGGCAATGTATATGTATTCAGCTAATGCAATGTAATGTTTTTGCCAATGTAAATCATTCCTGCCAGTGGTTTATCCCAGGGCTGTCCTATGAATTTTAATGTCAGTATTCTTGGGTAAATTGAATTTAAGCAGTACTTGTGGTGTACTTGAGTAGCTCTCAAAATGAGGAAGGAAGACCATGTGAAATGAAGAGCACATATATTTTGTGTAATTGTGCAAAAATGACGGCATCGCACTGAATTATTGGTCTCATAAAAATTTTCATAATAAAGTTATACTGAAATGAATATCTTAAATAACAATAAGTATCATATTTTTAAAGCATGATGCCCACAGTGTGTTTTCCTCATTTTCAAATTCCCTAATCTGTGAGAGCTAGCATGAAACTTTCAGTGGATTATGGTCCAGAAATGCATTCCGTGGCCACTGACGGACTGAACAAATGCCTGCAAAGTGATCTGTATTTGATCAACTGTTGACTGCAGTTGATATGTACTTACTAGTGCAGAAAATTGCATCCAGTATTAAGCCCCAGTTTCCATACAATATTAAGCCCCAGTTTCCATACAATAATATTGGATACAATACTAAGCCCCAGTTTCCAGCCCTCTTCCCTTTGTTCTGGCACTAGTCTGATTGCATCAAAATAGAATCAGCAGTCATTACCAGTGCAATCCTAAGCAAAGTTACATCCTTCAGCATTCATTGAACAGGCTTAGGTGGATATAATTCTGCTTTGGACTGCACTGTAGCATGGCTACTTTGGCACTAAGCGATTCAGGGACTGGGGTGAAGGCCACAGGACTGGTGGTCCATCCTAAGAATCTCCAACACCTGATGTTGCCACAAGCATTCACTGGCTAAATACTATGTACTGTGGGAGACAGTGCTACTCTTATGTCAACAGCAACAGTAACTTGCATTAAGATGTAGATCTTTAATGAAGTGCTTCTCATTGAGTGTCATATTTTTTCAAGCACTGGTGGGGAAAGAAAGTAGAAGACACTCTTACAATATAGCCCTAAGCTGAGTTACACCTTTCTAACTCAATTGAAGTCAGTAGACTGTATCTGCATAGGATTGCTCTGTTAGGTTTTGTTGCAAATATGGTCACTCTTCTGCAATACAGCTCATATTGTAAACTTTATAGAAAACGACTTGAAGAACTAGAAATCAATGTATTGAATGCAGTAAAATGCCCTTGCTTGATAGTAACCCCATTTTTACTTTTTTTTCTCCAGCTGAAATACAAAGAAACCTTTAACCTTGAGAAAGGCCACTACATTGGTTCTGAGGACACCATAGCCTTGAACCATTCCAGAGATGTGTCTAAGCTTTACAGTGATGTAAGTTTCTGGCAATTATATGTTCTATCTGCTAATAACTAACAATTAATATCCTTGCTTTAATTATTTGTAGGGTATAATGTCATAATTTGCTGTGTGTGTGTGCTAGGACTCGTTGTTAGAGCATCTGCTTTGTGTGCGTAAGGTCCCTGGTTAAGGCCTAGACATCTTCAATCAAAAGGATTAGATAGTAATAGATACGAAAACCTCAGCCAAGACCGCACAGAGCTGCTACTGCTTACCAGATTAGTATATACTAACCCTGAGAGAGCAATGTTCTGAATCAGTACGTGTTATGTGACGTGGATCTGCCGGAACCTCATTCTCTCAAATCATTTCAACTTGTGTCACGACTGTACACCAGCCCAGTTTTGGATCAGCCAGCATGTTTCATAAAATAATGACATGCTGATAACTTCTTGAGATTTCCAGATTTATAGCATATTAAAGGATCTGTATTTTAAGGCTTGTGGTGTTCTAAGTAAGAAAAGCAAAGAACATGGCTAAGAAATCTCATGTGTACGTTTGTCCTTTTATATAAAGGCTTTACATATACTTTAGAATCAAGAGAGTCACCATACTTGATGTACATTAAAAGCTTTGATATTGGGTGCTTGACTATCCAAAATACTCAGCTAATCAACATTGCCCAGAGGGCAAGCTCCTTACCCTTAGGCACCATATCTCAGAGGCTTTGGGCATGTGTGTGCACTCTCCTCCCTCCTTTCCAGATGGGCAGCTTATTGACTTATCCGTTGTGAGGATGCTGACATTCCCCCCTCAGCTCGCCTTGAGTTTTCAGGAGCCAGCTCTGCTGGAAGGCTCTTGGGCAGCTAGTTACCTTGTCTATGTAGGATGGATCTACATAGGAGAAGGGTCCCACCAGCCGTGTGGGCTATAGCCATGACATTCCCAACGGTATGAGGTTTGGTTGCTGTGCATTCTCTGGATAGGGAGTGGTGCAGAGCTTCAGTAGCCAGCATTTTTTAATTATTATTATTAAGCAGCAACTCCTATTTCCCATGAGTGCCCAACAGCAAAGTTTTGACTATTCTGGAGAGGTAATAGCTGACAGTTTTCTTTGGGCAGGATCTAGATTTTGATCGCATGACAGTGCAGTTTCCAAAGCATTTTACCTGTGGAAATGAAGTTCATGGACCTAAATTCAAGTTCACTAATGGAACTTGAATATAGGCCCTTGAATATTGCCTTTTTCTTTTTACGTGGTTATACTGTCAGGCAGAGAAACCGTTTTCTGTATGAGAACTCTCAGTAAAAGTGATTCAGTGGCTCTACCCCTACATTAATGTGATTGAACTTTCATGGCACAGGATGCAGGTCTCCAGTTACTGTCTTTAGAGTGATGCCCTGTATTATTTTTTTTTGACAACTTGATTTTAAAGCACGATATTAGTGTTTAAATATTTATTTCAGATGCGTACAGTACCATACTAAGCACACTTATTAGGGAATGTCCCAGTTACTTCAATGGGATTTACCTCCCTATTGAGTATACAAATTTAGGGTTACCCTGTTAGTAGGCTACATTCTCTGTATCAGTTGGTATCCAAAGTGGCATCCAAAAATAAAAACTACTGCAGTAAAGATATGCAAGGACCAATAATTATATGAAATTAATCCAATATTGCCTAATCCATTACAAATGTAAGAATGACAGTGCAGACCTAAGTAGAGTTATACCCTTCTTGGCCAGTGGATTTAGATGGGAGTAACTCTAAAGAGGTACAGAAAGAATGACAGTGCAGACCTAAGTAGAGTTATACCCTTCTTGGCCAGTGGATTTAGATGGGAGTAACTCTAAAGAGGTACAGAAAGAATGACAGTGCAGACCTAAGTAGAGTTATACCCTTCTTGGCCAGTGGATTTAGATGGGAGTAACTCTAAATAGGTACAGAAAAGTTATCTCTATAAAATTTTAGACTGTCTGATTTTTGTTTTAACTTTATAAGATCTATACTTGTTGAATTCTGTCCTGGACATTTACAAACAATGTGAACATTTTGTCACTTTCTAGATACTTTACAAGGATGCATGGGAATCAGGCAAAGCCATTGGATACACTCTTCCTCCAGACTACATCCCTATTGTTGGAGCCAAACATGCTGACTATGTTAATAGTGAGGTTAGTATAAATTTTCTTTCTGTTGAAGTCACTATGCCTTTCTTTGTGCAACTGCTCCTACCTAACAAGTCCCATGTTTGTGTTTTACAGCTTAAATATAAATTGGAACATGAGAAGCAAAAAGGCCATTATCTGGCTGGGACGCAAATAAATGATTTTCCAAGTGTTGTCCATTCTCTTGCTTTCCAAAAAATAAGGAGTGCGGTAAGATTTTTTCCCCCTTCCATTGAGCAGGGGTCAAAATAATAATTATAACAGGCTAATTGGGTGATGTTAAAAACACAAAATCATATTTTCTGTTTTAATATATTGATTTCTAGTTGGCCTATAGGAAGAATTATGAGGACACCAAGGCACACATTCATATCCCAAGTGACATGATCAATCACGTGCTGGCAAAGAAATGCCAATATATCCTCAGTGACCTTGAGTATCGAACACGTCTACACCAGTGGAATTGCTCACCTGAAGAGCACGATGTCATCATGGCTAAAAGAGCCCAGGAAATTCTAAGTGATGTATGTAAAATTTTTATTTTCTCGTTTTTTAGAACATGTATGACAAAATCAGAGAAAATATAATAGCAGACCTTTGAGCACTTCGCTCTTCTGCGACACCTTACAGGTAGTTTACTGCTTAAAAATGCGAGTTATTATGAACCAGCAGATCTTCAAGTAAAATCTTGATGTGGACAGGAATCCATGAGAAACAACTCACTCGGTTTCCCTCAGTCCCCCATCTACATTGTGAAGACAAAACACACCAGCCTAGTTTCTTTTATTAAAGTGACAGTGTGATTCTGAACAGAATTACACCCATGTAAGCCCTTTGTCTAAAGTGGGTTTGTGTGGGTGATGTTAAGTGCTGTTAAGTCACCTCCTACTTATGGTGACCCTATGAATTAATAGCCCTGACTGGATAGCCCAGGCTAGCCTGATTTTGCCAGGTCTTGGAAGTTAAGCAGGGTCATCCCAAGGAATACCAGGGTCACAACGCAGAGGCAGGAAATGACAAATCACCTCTAACCATCTCTTGCCTTGAAAAGCCTACAGGGTCATCATAAATCAGTTGTGACTTGACAGGGGGATTAATGACCTCCAAAACGTCCTGTACTTAACAACTTTGCTCAGGTCTTGCGAACTGAGGGGCGTGGTTTCCTTCACTGAGTCAATCCATCTCATGTTGGGTCTTCTTGTCTTCTCATAATGTGACCTAAGTACGATAGCCTCAGTTTAGTCACTTAAGCTTCTAGGGAGAGTTCAGGCTTGATTTGATTGAGCAGCCACATGTCTTTTTGGCAGTCCATGGTATCCATACAACTGTCATCCAACACCACATTACACCACATTTCAAATGAATAAACTTTCTTCCTGTTAGCTTTCTTTATTGTCCACCTTTAACACCCATACATGGTAATGGGGAATAAGAAGGTTCTAGCTCTGTTTTAAGATTCTACTTCAAGTATGTAACATATTTTGAACACTATCAAGTGCTTCCTAAATGCTAAGTATTATTTCCTTGTAATTATTTTTGTGGAATTCATGTACTTCACATATGAATGAGATGCAGGCATCCCTACAGCTTCTGGTTGTGGCTATAGCTTGCTTTTCTCCTGCTTTTGCTTTCTCCACTGATCCCAAGTTGTAGGGCACTGACAGATACCAGTTTGATAAGAGAGAAAAGGCAAGGAGACTGTATACATTCTCTGCCAAGTAACTGTTTCTTTATACTCATTTGCAGGTTTTGTACAAGGATGACTTAACTTGGCTGAAGGGAATTGGATGCTATGTATGGGACACTCCTGAAATCCTCCATGCCAAGAAGTCTTATGATCTCCAGAGTCAAGTAAGCAAATTGCTTTCTCCTGCTGGAGCAGAAATGGAAATTTTAATCTTGAAGAGCTTCTCCTGTAGTGTCAATCACCCCCGAAATTAGTCCTGATTGTCAGGTTCATATGTTATTCCACAAAGAACTGGTTGAGGCTGCCTTTGAAATGCATTTATGTTTCTATGAATTCCAGAAGTATCAGGACAAATGAAATTTTGGTCTAGTTTACCACTGTTTTGGCTGATCTGAATAGCCTTGATTAAAACATCTGTCCTATCACAATTTTTTTTTATTTATGAGATCACCCATAATTTGTAGCATTGAGATTATAAGGGAATGGCAGCAGCAAATAAATTATTTATTTATATAAATAATTTATATGAGTAAATAAAAGACCTCAGATGTCAAAATCTGACAAGACAAAACAAAACGAGAGTGTTGGCTTGCCAGATGTTCAGCTTTAGTATTTAGCATGTAAACTGGCAGATCTAGAATAATGGTATAACCCAAATTAAGTCCTGAAATCAGTGGAAGAATAAATGAGAATTACTCATAGAGATTTCATCCAGATTTATGATGAAACCCAGGGGGGGGGGGGTTCAAATAATGTTTCTATGGCTGTCCAGGCCACTCTAGAAATATGGAAAAGAAGAAGATGATATTGGCTTTATATCCCGCCCTCCACTCCGAAGAGTCTCAGAGCGGCTCACAATCTCCTTTACCTTCCTCCCCCACAACAGACACCTTGTGAGGTGGGTGGGGCTGGAGAGGGCTCTCACAGCAGCTGCCCTTTCAAGGACAACCTCTGCCAGAGCTATGGCTGACCCAAGGCCATGCTAGCAGGTGCAAGTGGAGGAGTGGGGAATCCAACCCGGTTCTCCCAGATAAGAGTCCGCACACTTCACCACTACACCAAACTGGCTCTCCACACCAAACTGGCTCTCTCAAAAGAAAGAATAAAATAAGTCAGGTTGTCTATAAGCATTGATGGTTTATAATTTAGAATTCTCTATAATAGAGTTGTTTGGTGACCCAACAACTTGGCATCACAAATTGTTGAGTTGAGGATCGGTTAGAAAATGATTAAATACCTTCTTATGATGAGACAATTGGGAAAATGGCTAGACACTGCCCACCACTATTCCAGTATATTGAATTTAGCGCTATTGTCCAAGGGATACCAAATAAAAACTTACCGAATAGAAAGAAGTCAGAATGTGAACTGTTTATGGAGAGGAACTCATGTAAAGGATGAATAGGAATTGGATGATTATGTAAATTATTGGTTGATTTACAGAATAATGGGCAGAAGTACAGAGTCAAATGTGGAAAAGATACAGGAATTCTATGTTGCAAAATACTGGAGAGGGGGATAGGATTAAAATTATTAAGAATGTGATTAACTATTGATTGTAAACTACAATTCCATTAATATTTAATTCCTTTAAGGTTAAAAATATCTGCATTCTCTCCATAGCAAAAAGTGCCAAGCATCAGTTAGATATAATAAATGTATTCTGGAATGGTCCTATAATAATCCCTTTTTGGAAAAAGATACTGTAATTAGAGAAAGGATAAGTTATGTATTACCAAGAGCTCTGTAGATTGTACTAGATTTGTTTTTTTTAAAAAAAATGTGGGACTAGAAAATTTAGAACTGGTTGCAGCTGTAACAACAGCTGCAATAATGTGTATTTCTGCTGATTGGAAGTCTACAAACTCATCATCAGTGATGGAATGGCACAGCTGAATGTGGAATATTAACTTCTTATAAGAGGGAAACAAAGAGTAATCAAACCAATACATTTTTAAATAAGTGTTCTTTTAGAGCTCACCTGTGCCCAGGAAAATAAATTCATATTGCCTATATTATTGAAAAGAATTTTTAAGCACTTTGTACAGGTTTTAGTTGCCAAAAATCTTCCAGTTTTATACCTTTTTAATGTCATGTTCAGCATTTAGCACTTTTTCATTTGTATATAAGTGTTCTTTTAGAGAACACATTTGTAAATAAGTGTTCTTTTAGAGCTCACCTGTGCCCAGGAAAATAAATTCATATTGCCTGTATTCTTGAAAATAATTTTTTTAGCACTTTGTACAGGTTTTAGTTGCCAAAAATCTTCCCGTTTTATACCTTTTTAATGTCATGTTCAGCATTTAGCACTTTTCCAACTGATTGAAATGACTATTTTGTATAAATTGTGTCAGCTCCCTGGAATGGTGTTCCTCAGGAACAGGACTCCAGGAATGAAATTTGAATGAGGTTGGAAATGGGAACTGGCCACAATGATTCCTGGCTTTTGTTACTATGTTACCTTGGGTTTTGATTCTATTGTATTTTACTCTATATTAAAAACTTTATGCAAAATTTTGTTTTTGAGTTAGAGTTAGAAAAAAAAGCTACATTATGCCTGTACAATATCACCACTGATGTTTGTGTTTTCCATTCAAGTTCATATGTAAGCTGAACATATTCGTTATTCAGTTTAAAAAAACAACCCATCTTTGTCTCAAGGATTAAGAGAACTCACTTGAACTGTAATAGTTTCAGCTGAGCAAAACATGAGACATTCTTTTGCATCCTGCCCATGTGAGTTTCACTGCAAATGCTGGATGCATTAGGTAACTGTTTAACATTTCCCACTCTTCTCTTGTTGACTAATATGCTTGTGATACACATCTATGAACAGACATAATATGGATTAGCACAGTAACACCACCTGTAGCTACTAAAGCATCTATTCTATGTGTTAATGCTTCTTTTTGTCTTTGTTTCATAGCTGAAGTACACAAAAGCAGGAAAAGAGAATTTCAAGAACTACGGCATAGTTCTTGACACTCCAGTTTATGTAACTGCACTCCAGAGTAGTATCAATGCTAGTGATGTGAGTCATTCTCCTCATTCATCCTTACAGCTTCCTTCCTTTTAATTCTTATTTGTAGTTCACACCAGCTATTTAATTGGTAATTTTCCCTCTAATACAGCTGAAATATAAAGAAGAATACCATAAAACAAAGGACCAATATACTACAGTTCTGGAAACAGTAGACCATGAAAGGACTGAGAATCTGAAGCACCTTTTTAGCAATGTAAGTGTCATAAATTTGCTTTCCAAGGGTTGGTGGTAGATCCAAGCGGGCAGCTGTGTTGGTCTGAAGCAATAGAAAAAAGCAGTAGACAAGTTTCACCTTTAAGACCAACAAGGTTTTATTCAGAATGTAAATTTTCATATGCTCTAAGCAGTCTTCATCAGACAAAAATGGAATGGTAAGCAGTTTTTAATATAGAGAAAGTGGGCAGTGTGTTGGTATGTAGAGTCATGGGAATGTTTTTTAGCAGATTAGAAGAATCACAAATTGGGGTCTGTTTGCCCACCCACCCCTCAAATGAAACAACACGCAAGTTATGGGTTAAACTGGGACTTTATTTACAGAAAAGCTGATCTGCACCATTACATACATCATAAAGCACGGGTTGCCTTAAGCTTGAAAAGCAAGCTTTCTGACAGGGCAAATCCACCCCTGCTCAGGGCCAGGTCCGGAAACTTCTGGACCCTACCTGTCACAGCCCACACACCAGTGCATAGAGGGGATGGGCTCACATACCCCCAGTCCACGACTGTGAAGCCTTAGGGCCAGTTGTATGCTCCCCCAACCTCAAAGAGGCCCCCAACCAAGCCACCCGGTCTACCAAGCCTCTAAGTAGCCCAATTGAGGACCCCCCTCCTTAGCTGATAATCTCGGGATGCTTGCCAGTTCCAAATCCTTTTAACCCGTGCTTTTCCCACCACAGAGGAGGTTAGCCTTGGCTTAATTCCCCTCCCGCCAACCAGGGACCACCAGGTCATGCAGACCACCCTTCAGATCAGCTAAGAAAATGTCTATCACCACCTCAGAAAGGTGCACTCCATTGGCTCTGAAAAGATGCGGCAACAAGAAATGGATCCTGGGATGTGGAATGATGCTTCCACCCCCCAAGATCACTGACCTACCTATGACATTGTTTAGCCGGGAAAGACTGATCTGGGGGGCGTCTGGTGCCTTACCTGGCCAGCCAGTAATCTCCCGGATTGGCTAGATCTCCTGCACTGAGCATGAATAGGCTCATCCCACCCCTCATGGTTTCATTTGAGGGAATGGGGTGTGGTCAATCTCCGCGGCTGCTCCATGGCACCCACCGGTTTTGACTTTGCTTTGTGGTCCTATCAATATTTTTAAGCTATAAACAATGTGTTGAATGGCACATATGTCGATTTGATATGTCTAAGAGACTACCCCTGAGCATATGTTTTGTCAACCCAGAATTCCTCTTCAGATCATCATCTGTGTTGCAGTGAGGATATTTAGGGAGAAAAGATAAGTTTCTTGTAGTTGCTCCACAGCTACGGAAATCCCCCGCCTTTGAAGATCAGAACAAATGTGTGAGCTTGATTGTTATTGAGGAAGATCATAAAAATGATAATTGCCAAGAATGGATGGTCTCCATGGAGGGATAGCTCTAAGGCTAGTTGCTGTGTAAGATGAAAAGTAGCTGAATCTTTGCTTATTATCACCAATAAATGCTGATTTCATAGCAAATACTAATAAAACAACAAATGCTATGTTTTATTGAGGTGGATTTTCCCCAGTTTTATGTTCAGCATTCTTTAAAAATTCTCCCCTCTTCAGAATCTGTATAAGGAAGCCTGGGAAAAAGTGAAGGCCGCTAGCTTCACATTGCCTCCTGACGCTGTGCCATTTGTTCGTGCTAAAGAACTGAAGCATAATGCCAGTATTGTAAGTATTACATCCAAGCTATACATTGGTGAATCGGCTATACAATTATTATGCAATCATAAGCAACTTGATTTCCATTTTTTTTCCCTGCACAGGTAAAGTACCGGGAGGAATATGATAAGTTTAAAGCACTTTACACGATTCCAAAAGGAATTAAGGATGATCCAAATACTGAAAGATGCCTAAAAGTTGGCAAACTGAATATTGATGTAAGTTTTTTTTAAGAATCAATAAACAGGACATCATTTTATACCAGGCTAGATCCAGAAGGTAGTTTTAGGTACTGAAATATGATTTCCCTGAGCGACGGGAAGTTCAGCAGGGTTATGTTATATATAACGTGATCTATAATATCTGTCTTAGTTGCAAACATTCAAGCAGAACATATCGGGAGCAATAGACTCCTACAGCAGATAAGAAAACCACCAATCCTGCACCAAAGAAAATAAATGTGCTTCTTAGGCTATGTCAATAAATGTGCTTCTTAGGCTATGTCTAGTCCAGCTTCAGTTTTTAAAAGGCCAAAACACGAGCAAAGATAATTTCTTGCATTTCGTGAACCTTTATCTCTTTCCTCTCAAGTGTCAGTTCATATTTCCTGCTTTAATTTTTTTTTTAAAAAAAGAAAAAAAAACAATAGAAAAGTTATAGGCTAGCTATCCAGATGAAACAATACCATGGACTAGCAGGTAGGTACTGAAATAGTTCTGTGAATAAAACTCACCAGATATGGAATTCTGTATCTAAACTTTCTAAGGGTAGACTCAGTCTAAGGATGTATCTAAACTTTTCGGTCATATCTTGGTAGTACTAGATGGATCTATCTAAGAACGTTGAGAATTCACACATTGTCATTATTATACATTGTTGTTGTGAGACATTGTTAGACAGTGTTGACCTAATTAGAACTGTTGTGTCTTGCGTTCATCCCCGGATAGTACAGTGCAGCACGCCAGTGGGCAGTGACTAGAAGGGACAGACACAGCTCGCCTATGACGATCAGTGGCGGGAAGTTTAACTGGTCAGGATTGGACCTGATTGGGAAGAGGGTTGTTCTGTGAAATGTATATAATAGGGGACCTGGCCCTGCCATGTTGTCTTTGTGATGTACTCGCTAATAAAGTATGTTGTTTTCTGAACGTCTCCGAACTCAGTACATTACACTGGTGACGAAGGTGGGATCCTGTTGAGCAGCTAGCATTTCGCCCGGCCACTTGCAAGCCCCGTGCACCAAACTATAGTGCTGCCGCGACTCTGCGACACACGCGACTGAGGTCATGGCTGTGGCTCCAGGAAAACCCCTACCGGAATTCAATGTCACCCGGCCTGACTTATGGGAATCATGGGTGGACCAGCTCAGCTACTACATCGAGCTGCACAAAATGGAGGAAGCGGCGGAGAAGAAGGCGCTTCTCCTGAGTTCATGCGGGGTGGAAACCATCCAGTTGATGAAGCGACTCATCGCACTGACCACCCTCGCAAGGGCCACCTACGACCAGTTGGTCACAGCAATGACAAACCACCTGGTGCCCCAGCCATCCCGTCTCGCATGCAGGCACATGTTCTGCATACGACAGCAGAGACAGACTGAGTCCGCTGCCGCCTGTCTTTCAGAGCTATGAGGGTTAGTCCTGAGGTGCAATTTTCCGAGAGACTTGGAGGAGATCCTGCTGGACCTCTTCATGGTAAGCGTCATGGAGGAGAAACTGTGCCACAAGTTGCTGGCATATGAGGACAAAGACATTGACCTCATGAAAGCGCTTTGACAGACGCACAGCAGCCCATTGGGAATCTAATCGGGTGCCGTGATCCCGGCTACATTTAGATTTTGCGGGGCCATACCAGGGGCAATATTCTTCATCTTGGCGAACACTTACACGAAGTGGCTGGAGGTGATTCCCATGGCTATCACCTCCACTACGGCTATCCCATGGCTATCACCTCCACTACGGCTGCAATCAGAGGTTTTTATCACCCATGGGATCCCTGAAACCGTAGTGATGGACACCGGTATGGCTTTTACCTCCTGGGAGTTCCTACATAGATACCTCATCCACCACATAGGGTCCGCTCCCTTTCACCTGGCCAGTAATGGCCAAGCAGAGTGCATGGTTCGCACCACTAAGGAGACCCTGGGGTGAATAGTGCAAGGGGATTGGGATCACCGACTGTCTGCCTTCCTGTTTGGGAACAGGATCACCCCTAACCAGGCTATGGGCATAAGCCCCGCAAAGCTGCTCATGGGCAGGAGGTTAACCACTAGGCTAGATAGGCCTCAGACCTCCGCTGCTCCCCCAAGACCAGGGAGGCCACGAGGGGGTTCTTTCCAGGGGATCCGGTCTATGTGAAAAACTTTGTGAGTGGGCCAGAGTGAATGCCAGCGAGGGTGTTGCAGGTCACTGGGTCCCACTCATGTGAGGTCTTGTCAGAGGGGGGGCAGCTCCTTCGCAGACACATAGACCAATTGTGCTGCCGCACCCTGCTGGAGGAACCAGCAGGGCCAGAGGGAGTGGGGAACGGGGTGGAAACCATCCAGTTGCCTCACTGGCTTCACGGGCGGAGAAGCCCTGCAGGGACAGGGATGACCCCTCTCCAGCGAGAGAGATACCTCCGCAGGTTCGGGACAATGCTCTGCCGACCTCGTCCCACTGCGAGGGACCAGCAGTTACAGAACCCCTGGCTGCAAGCCCAGCTCCCCAGATGTACCTCAGCGGTTGCACAGGGAGCAGCAGCCACCCGCTTATTTGAAAGACTATGTATCTTGAACTGGGGGGGGGAAGAGTGTTGTGTCTTGTGTTTGTCCCCAGCGCGCCTGCAGACAGTGACTAGAAGGGACGAACGCAGCCCACCTATGACGATCAGAGGTGGGAAGTTTAACTGGTTAGGATTGGACCTGACCCGGAAGAGGGTTGTTCCAGGAAATGTATATAATGGGGGACCCGGCCCCGCCATGTTGTCTTTGTGATGTACTCGCTAATAAAGTATGTTGCCTTCTGAACGTCTCCGAACTCTGTATATTACAAGAACGGTATTTTAATTGCTGTTATCTTCATTTTTGAAAGTTTCTCTGAGACAGTTTATGAGGGGGAGTGTAAAATTCTAAAACAAGTAAATAATATTAATTTACAGTAATTCCAATTAGTTTCTTTTGACTTAGAAAGTTAACCAGGGGGGACAACGTTTCAAATATGTTCTTTTTTTTTAAAAAACCTGTGATTAATTTAATTATTTTTACTTTATAGCGGTTATACAGAGAAACGTATGAAAAGAACAAGGCCAAGATTCACATTGTCCCAGACATGGTTGACATTGTGTCTGCTAAAGACACTCAGAAGAAAGTTAGTGAAATCGATTATCGTATCCGTATCCACGAGTGGGCTAACATCGCAGATCCTCACGCCCATGCTCATGCTCGAAAAGTCAATGACCAACTTAGTGATGTAAGTCACCAAACTGTAATGTGTCTGTCCTGAAGAAATTTTTTTAGAAATTTTACTCCACTAGCATATCTTAAGAAAAAAGGAACATTGATGGTGCAACATACAATTCTTGAATGCATCCTAACTTGGGTCGCTAAATACAGACTAAAATGATAATTTACCACTAATGGCTTGTAGTTCAAGGTTTTTACTTGAGTGTGCCATTAAGAACTACTGTTCGGGTGCTGCATTCAAATGAGGAACAGTTTAATCTCCCTTTCCTTCAGTCGCCACTCATCGGTAGTAGCAGGACACAGATGAATCAAGATTTTTTTAAAAAAATATGTTAAGGTTACAGAAACCAGGACAAAGGAATCCAGAAACGAGTAATCAGAAAACTGTAAAGTAGAGAACAGACTGACAGATTACCTAAAGAAAAAGCAAACAGAGAAGAGAATTTTAGCAAGGATATCTGAAGAAATTTCACAGAAATCAAGGCCAGACAGTGAGAGCTTATATATTGTAGGAGACAAATTCCAGCAAGCCTGGTCAAGAGGCAGAGAGGCTACAGTAAGTGAAAGAAAATGTTTAGTGTGCTGAGAATCCAGAGAAACCTGAAGAAACAGAGCTGTGAAGAAAGGAGGAGGCAAACAGGAAGTAGAAATGGGGCAAAACTACACATGGTACCTAGAGACAAGAAGGACTATGCATTACTGACAGGAAGTCAGTAGGCTTTTGAGGAACCTTAGGGGCAACGTCTGTTATGGGTTCTATAATTGTTTTACCATAACTTGGCCATATTTCTAGCCTTTAGCCTACAGTTCTCTCAAATGATACCTGATAGTTGAGACAGCTGAAGAAAAGTAAAATGGGAATTACAGTGGTATTGCCAGGGATGTTTGCTTTCCAGAGGAAATTATTTATTACCTAGCTGATTCAGGGGTACTTAATAAAACCAGCATCATCTAGATTTCCGTGGTGAATAAAAGTTTGATTATTATGTAATGCATATTTCCTGTTTTATTGCTATCAAATTCTAATAGTTTCTCTTTCTTGCACTTCCAATAACTTAGATTGTATATAAAGATGACCTCAACTGGCTGAAAGGCATTGGCTGCTTTGTTTGGGACACCCCTGAAATTCTCCATGCCAAACATGCCTATAACCTTCGCAATGATGTAAGTATGGCCTTTCAACAACAGCTCTGTTCTTGCTCACTTCCTAAATCTGGGCACGTGTCCATTCCATGCAAATCAAAAAGTTTGCATGCTGTATGCAGCTTTGTCATTGTGTGATTACTGCTCTCTGAAGAAATTCAGTTCTTCAGAAGCACATATTCTAAGACTCCATGGGCAGGGCATTCATCGGTTCTCAGATGGTGTGCATATGGCCGAATTGTCATATTTGTACTCATTACCATGCTCGATCAAACTTCAGCATTTTACCTTCATGGAACTGTTGTTTGTGTAGTGATTCGCAATCATACTTTTTGCTGGCATTAATTTGTGAGGGAGCATTAATCTGTTTTTCTCATTAAAAATTGAGGCAAGGGCTCCAAGAAAGCTGGGAAGTGCACTTGTATATTGTGTAGGGTTGCCAAGTCCAATTCCAGAAATATCTGGGGACTTTAGGGGTGGAGCCAGGAGACATTGGGGTGGAGCTAGGAGCAAGGGTGTGACAAGCACAATTGAACTCCTTCCCTCCACCCTCCCCTTCTCCGATTCCACCCCAGAGGCGGAGCGGAGCAGGCAACGCCGCCGCGCTGCTGCTGCCTCTTCCCCGCCCCACCGCAGCCGCTCCTCCGAGATGGGCCCAGCCTGAGCCCATCTCGGAGGAGCAGCCATGGAGCAGCCGAGGCGAAACCAGAGAAGGGGAGGGGAGGGTAGAGGCAGGCCAGGAGCATGGCGAGCCGCAAGTCCGGGTCCTCGTAGGAGCAGCCATGGTGAAGCAGAGAAGAGGCAGCAGCCACGCAGCGGCGTCGCCCGCTCCAAGATGGGGCAGCTCACCACGCTCCTTGGCGCCGTTTCCCCCCTTCTAATTTTTGGAGGAGCGGGGGAAGAGGCTAGAAATCCTGGGGTCGCCCGCCAGGGCGGAAGGGTTGGGAAGCCTAATATTGTGTGTGCGTGGTATGTAAAGTGTTATCAAGTTGTGGCTGACTCATGGTGGCCCCTAATGGCGCTTTCAAGCCAAGAGATGAACAGAGGGTTGCCACTGCCTTCCTCTGCAGACAACCCTGGACTTCTTTGGCGGTGTCCCTTCTGGATACTATGAATGCAGGGCTGATGCAGCTTAGCTTATGAGACTTGACGAGATATGGCTAGCCTAGAAAAGCTGTTAGGTAGACAGAGCTTTTTAAAAATGCAGTCATAAATTATAGACTTGGAAGAAATATAAAAATACAAATGGCCCCTCCTTTTCATAGATCAAATACAAGTCAAAGGCTGAGAAGATGAAGAGTAACTACACAGTAGTCACAGACACACCAGTGTATGTTCAGAATGTCCTGAGTGGAATGAACCTGAGTGACGTAAGTATGACTTTTTTCTACTGTGTACCAATTATTGCTGCAATACTTCATTCAGCATTGTTTTTTGCTTTTTCATGTCACCACTACTTCTTCAGTTATAGCTCACACCTGGCAGCAGCAAGTTGTATATTATATTTAGAATCACACACAGTCTTTATAGGCAATTTTTTGCCCCTATGAATTTGCTAATTTTCTAGTCTTGTTGTTATTCTAATACACCTAATCATTTATACTGATCATTAAAAACAATAGAAAATACAACACAGAGTTCAACAGTCACAACTGGGCACATCGATTATTAACTATTTCACTTGCCCACTGGTATTGCAAGCTGTCAGAAACGGTTGTGGGACCCATATCTTACTTTTTGACTCGCATAATATATTTTCAGGATTTCCTTGTTTCTTCCTTCTTCGGGGTCCAATTTTTGCTGTGCATTACATTTGCAAGCCATACTCTTATCTATGGGAAATAAACAGACTGGGCAGATTTAATATATATTTTCTCAACATTAATATGTTTTCCTTATAAAGGAACCCTGCCATCTGAATTTCAAAATGTGAACCTGATCAGTCTAATCAGTATTTGGTACACAAGAAATAATAGAACGTGTACTGTGCGTCAACACTTAACCTGCTCTGTTTTGTCAATTCCTTAGGCTGTTTACCACCATGACTATATACGTAACATTAAAGGGAAATATACTCCTGTTGATAAGACAGTGGATTTGGAACGAGCAAATAATGCATACAAAATACAAAGTGAAGTAAGTGACTGAACTGTATTTCTGAATGGGGGTGCAGGGTGGATGGAAGGGAGTCTGCATTAGGATTAGCAGCCTGGGGCTATAAAAGCAGAAAAATGACTAATAGTAATAAAAAGTAGTGTCTAAATTCTGTCACTGGAAGTATCTTCCTTGTGTACCTTTTTAATTTTGTACTTCCAGGTCATAACCATTGGAGGAAAAAAGTCCTTTACAAAATCATTACTCAGTGGAGTTGTCATATAGGCTCATAAACTGACTTGGAGCCACAGGGCTTTCATAGATGTCCATCTATTCCCTGCAGCTGGTAGCCTCTCAGTCCTAGTTTTCATATATGCCTTATAAATGCTCGTCCATGGGGAAGAGTAGTAATTTCGATTAGAGCAACAGACAACGAAAGTGTGAGGGGTCAGAAGGGATGGGAACCTGAATGGACCAAGCAGAGAAACCAGGTGTCCCTCATAGACGGTCTGTTAGGGGACTGAGCCACAGAAAATGAGAGGTACTACTACTCTACACAGAGAGTGATTAAAATGTGAAATTCGCTGCTAGAGGATGAAGTGATGGCCGTGGGAATAAACATCTTTAAAAGGGGATCCTATAGATTCATGGAGGAAAAGTCTATCAATAGCTACTAACCACGGTGACTGAGGGGAACCTCCACATTCAGAAGCAGTCAACCTCCAAATCCCAGAGCCAGGAGGCAATGTTAGGGGAAGGCCTTAGCCTCTATGCCTTGCTGTTGGCCATCCAGAGGCAGTGATTGGCCATTGTGTGAGACAGGATGCTGGACTAGATGGACCATTGGTCTGATCCAGCAGGGCTCTTCTTTTGTTCTTAGGTATCAGTATTGTGTGAACTGAAAAGGCCAGCTCTGGCCGTGACTGATGAATTTGTATTTGCTACAAAACAAGACATTACTTCATGTAAATCTTATTTTCTTGGGTGATAGGGTCTCTACCGAAATGCCGGTTTACATGCCCTTCCCACTGGATATACGCTCCCTGCAGATACGCCTGGTTTCAAGCATGCTAAGCATGCCCAGTACATTGGTAGCTATGTAAGTAACTGACTACCTTATTTTAAAAATTCTTTATTTTTCAAATTGTGTTTTGTTTTAGAATTTAAAAAAATGAATGAGTGGATAGGGTTGTACAATTAAATAAATATATGATGAACTAGATCAAATAAATAGTTTGAATTTATAATGTTAAACTCATTAAACAGTTTGTAGATCATCTGTTGTTATTATAACAAAGTAATATTAAATGAAATAGATAACTCTCTCGGAACTTCCCTATTCACACATCCCTGTGTCACTAATAATTCATCACGCTGTATCCTTTTGGCTGTGTCATCCATACAGGGCTTTTTTTGAGCAGGAACGCACAGTAACACAGTTCCGGCTGGCCTGGTGCCAGGGCGTGTGGCCTAATATGCAAATGAGGTCCTGCTGAGCTTTTTCTACAAAAAGCCCTATGTGAAACAATGGTGATGTCAGGGGGTGTGGCCTAATATGGAAATGAGATCCCGCTGGACTTTTTCTACATAGAAAGTCCTGCATCCATAGTTCTATATGGTTTTACCACAGACTTTCTGTCAATTCCTAGGTAGGTGTGATGGGAAGCCTGTTTAGTACTACTGAAATTTACATGGCTTCCTTCCAAGACATATTATTTAGGATTATGGTGACTGGTGTATTTTATTACCAAATAGATTAAGGTTATTTTATTACCAAATAGATTAAGGTTATTTAGTATTCTTTTGTTGAATTATTGTTCTATGTGGTTATCCAAACTATATCACAGGTAATGTTATATACTGTGTTTGTGTGTATCAAGAGAAATAACTAATTGTAATTTTAGGAATTTTACATGGCTTCCTTCCAAGACATATTATTTAGGATTATGGTGACTGGTGTATTTTATTATCAAATAGATTAAGGTTATGTGGAATCATTTAGTATTCTTTTGTTGAATTATTGTTCTATGTGGTTGTCCAAACTAAATCACAGGTAATGTTATATACTGTGTTTGTGTGTATCAAGAGAAATAACTAATTGTAATTTTAGGAATTTGCATATGCATATTAATGTTTTCTTAAATTATATAAACTATTTTCAATTTCAGGTTCATTTATATCTTGTGATTCTTAAAGAGATATGAATCTGATTTTTGCTTATTTTATGTTTCAGCTGAAATATAAGGAAGTCTATGAACATATCAAAGATAAAGGCTACAATTTTGGACCCAAAGCTGTTCCCTTTGTAAATATAAGGAAAGTTAATAAGGTTCTCAATGAGGTAATGTACAGTATTTACACTACAGTGTTCTACAATAATGGAATTATCAAAGTAGTATTTTTCTATAGTGTACATTACATTATTTAATAAAGTCTCTATTCTTACAATGGAAAAGTAAATGATTATAACATGCCTGTAGGTAAACGTTAAGCAATGCTCAAATTGTGCATATTTGCTATTACAATCCTTGGTTTTATATTGATTCTTAAATTGGGTATTTTATGCTTAAGTGGAGTGCTTTTTTACCAATAAGACTACCGAACCTGCTCATTTACGTTAAAATGAGAAAACAGGAACGTCTATGAAGATAACAGTGAGAACCGTGAATTATCTTTGATGTTAGTATTGAGTACGATGTAGCAATCTGTGTTTCATAGATTGAATTTCACAGAACATTCCTTTGCTTCTAATATTGTCTTTTGGTGGAGGTGGGTTTTTTAAGCCCAAGGTATCATTAAAGTACCCATTATCCAACAACTTTACTCAAGCTCATTTTTTAATTTTATTTTCTTCCCACCCTTCTTTTTTTCCATATGGACTCAAGATAGTTTTAAAAAATTAAAATCAATTCAAAAGATAAAAGTCCACATTAGATATAAATAGTGAAGACAAATCTCCTCCAAAACCTAACCGCCTGGGTGGCCCTACACAGAGCACATTGCAATAGTCTAGCTATAAGTTTACCACAGCATGGGTCAGCATGGTCAGATCAACTGCCCCCATGTAAGATACAGATGAAAGAAAGCATACTTAGCAGATGAACATCTAACAGGCGGGCAGAACAAATCCTCCAAATTCTTAACCAGTTCTGCCAGCTTAATAATAATAATAATAATAATAATAATAATAATAATAATAATAATAATAATAATAAATTTATTCTTATATCCTGCCCTCCCCCGCCGAAGCGGACTCAGGGCGGCTCACACGACATGGTTTACACCATGATTACACTAAAATCCATCAATACATTAAAACAATTAAAACAGATACAATTCAAATTAAGTTAATTAACAATTAAAATTTATCAAATATAAAATTAAATTAAAGTGCCACAGTTCAGAATGTATATAGGATGGCTAGGTGTCATCTCCGGGTACCATCTTAAATGCGAGTTGACAGAGGGTGGTTTTGCAAGCCCTGCGAAATTGATTTAAGTCCCGCAGGGCTCGTACCTCCTCTGGTAGTTGGTTCCACCATTTGGGGGCCATTGTGGAGAAGGCCTGCTCCCTAGTTACCTTCAGTCGGGCCTCTCTTGGTCCAGGGATTCGTAATAGGTTTTGAGAACTAGATCTCAGTGCTCTCTGGGGAACATATGGGGAGAGGCGATCCCTAAGGTAGGCAGGTCCCATCAAGACTCAGGAACATAGTATCCTGCAAAATGTCATCAACCTTACCAGCCTCGTCACTTACTTTTTGTCTGACTTCCACTTTACCAATGCAGGAATGGGTCTAATTGGTAGTGGAAAGCACTGTCAAATCACAGTGGACATATAGCAACATCATAGGGTTTTTAAGGCAAGAGACCTTCAGAGTTGAGTTGCCATTGCCTGCCTTTGCACAGCAACCCTGGACTTCCTTGGTGGTCTCCCATCCAAGTAGTAACCAGGGCTGACCCTGCTTAGCTTCCAAGATCTGACAAGATTGTGCTAGCCCGGGCCATCTAGGTCAAGGCATGGGTCTAGTTAGAAGAAGAAGAAGAAGATATTGGATTTATATCCCGCCCTCCACTCCGAAGAGTCTCAGAGCAGCTCACAATCTCCTTTACCTTCCTCCCCCACAACAGACACCCTGTGAGGTGGGTGGGGCTGGAGAGGGCTCTCACAGCAGCTGCCCTTTCAAGGACAACCTCTGCCAGAGCTCTGGCTGACCCAAGGCCATTCCAGCAGGTGCAAGTGGAGGAGTGGTGGAATCAAACCCGGTTCTCCCAGATAAGAGTCCACACACTTAACCACTACACCAAACTGGCTCTGAATAAATCTTTTGTGAAACCTCTGTATGCGTCTAAGAAGGCTTACTCAGAAGCAAATACATATTTTCCAGCAGGGTTTATTCCTGGGGAAGTGTTCTTAGGATTGCAGCTCATGTTGCCTTAAGTGCCGCAATGAGAGGATGGTGGGATACAGATCTAAGCATTAAATTAATAATTCTAGATCAGGGGAGCAGTAACAAGCTTTGTCTTATTGGAACACTTTCTGTTATTTTGCAGAGGCTGTATCGGGAGACATACCACAAAAATAAGGACAAAATTCACACGACGCCAGATACACCAGAAATCCGCCAAGTGAAAGCTACCCAAGAAGCTGTCAGTGATGTAAGTTTCAGTGGTTTAATGGAAATGGAAAATTGTTATTATACTTGATACAAAGAGGACCCTCCCCCCCTCATTTCCCCCTTCCTTTTCTCTTTCAGCTAATCTACAAAACTGACTTCTTCAAGATGCAGGGGCACATGATTTCCCTTCCATTTACTCCTCAAACGGTGCATAGCCGTTACGTTGGAGAGATTACAAGTGATGTAAGTTGGCACTCTGCATTTAGCCCAGCTAGTCAGATTGATCCTCTTTTTTTACTCCTTGGTTACCCTCATGCATGTTTCAATTTTAGTTTTAACGCTTTATGAAAATTCAAGGGTTTCAGTATATGGGATGAGCACCTTTAGGGGGGCTCCTCATTCTGAATTGGTGGCAGTTTCAAAACTGGATAAACATGATAGATCAAAAATGACCTGATGAAGAGCTATTTGAAACAGAGTTTAACAGGAAATTCATCGTTTGTCATGTGCACTGACTCCTTTTTGATGTATCGTATATTAATGCACTTATGCTGCTTATTTTTCTGTGTATTTACACACTTTGAATATTGGCTACAATTGTATGTTTGTCACTTTTTTCTTATTTTGGGTTCAGTTTTGCAGTTCTCTATGTACCCTTATTTTTGAGAATACCTTCTTGTACTGGTGTGCTTTGTTTTTGCATTCCTTGAAGGTGTTCCTTTTTGTTTGCTCCCCCTGAGGTACGTCAGTATTTTTATTTCTTCAGGGGCACTGAAACTGTGAAGGGAGTAGCTTGCCTCAGACCCCCTACTGAGTTCATTGTAGAGATGAGTTTTGAACCAGGACCTCATAATTCATAACTTGTTGTCTTAGCCATACTTGTTCCTAAATAGTTAAGAACTGTATTAAAAATACCTATTAATTATTTTGACAGATTAAATACAAAGGGGATCTGGAATGGCTGAAAGGCCTGGGCTGCTTCCTGTACGATACTCCTGATATGATCCGTGCTCGGCACTTGCGTAATCTCTGGGTGAGTTTTCTTTTCTGTAATCAAGTATGTTTTAGTGTATCCAGAGACCAAGTTCCGAAACCCCATGTTTAGTATGCCACTAATGAGCGATAATGCTAGACTGGGTGACAGATTTGATGGCCCTCACTGTCCCAAACTATTGCAGAATGTGAAGCTGTAGGTGTGCAAGTTAGATATATCCTTGGATGGTAGAAGATGCATGTGGTACCACTTAACTTTTGAACATATGAAGCTGCCTTATACCAAATCAGACAGCTGCTCTATCAAGGTCAGTATTGTCTACTCAGACTGGCAGTGGCTCTCCAGGGTCTCACTCTGAGGTGTTTCTCATCACTTATTAACAGTTCTTTCTAATTGGAATTGGAATTGATAATGAAGCTCAAGACAATGCATTCTTCTGGACTGAATTGAGACCTAGGCCATTTTCCCACTGAGCTTACCTCAGAGCGACGTCCCTCTTCACCGCGCAGCGTCTGCGCGGATTTCCCACCAACTGCTCCGAGGAACCAGGAAGTTCCCGACCTTTTGCGTCGCAAATGGAAACCGCTAAAAACCAGTTTACGTTAGCGACGCAAAAGCTGCGACTCTACTTGGTTACTCGGAGCAGTTGGTGGGAAATCCGCGCAGACGCTGCGCGGTGAAGAGGGACGTCACTCCGAGGTAAGCTCAGTGGGAAAACGGCTCTAGTTTTCTTGTCTCATTACCAGTGCTAATCTCTCAACGCTTATTACCTCTACGCATATCACATCTAATCCAATCGTGCTTGCTGTTGTCTTTCAACTGCTATTCTCATTCAGCATCTGAAATCACTCCAAGATATAAGGACTGATGGACTCATATTCTAACTGTATCTGCAGAAGTGAGCAGTGTCTCATGAAAGCTAATACCCTACCACAAATTTTGTTAATCTATAAAGTGCTCCTGAACTCCAGTTTCACACTAGACCTTTAATCCTGGTTTAGCTTTGTCCCCAAGATGACATTCTACGCTAAAATCATAGAGTTATAGAGTTGGTTTCTCTGATTCTAGTGTAGAATGTCAATTTGGGGACAGGGCTAAACCAGGATTAAAGGTCTAGTGTGAATCTGGTCTTACTCTTTTCTACTGCTCTAGGCTAATACAGCTGCTCATCTTGATCTGTGGGCTGGTTAGTATGTCATCTGTGACATACTCCTCTCTCATACTTCCCATTGAGTCTCTTGGAAAATCCAGATGCCATATTAACATACTATTCCTGTGTGCTTAGTGAATGCACACAATACATCATTTTTCTTACCCCATGAATTATATGGCCTTAGTGAAGGAAAGAGGGTTACTATGCCACATGCCCATGGAAAATAGCAATTGCAGCATTTTATGCTGTGTTGGTAAATTGTAAATCTCAAAGTTTCAATTATATTTATTTACTTTATTTGTACACCACCTTTCTCCCTAGTAGGGACTTGAAGCAGTTTATATCATTCTCCTCTCCTCACTTTTATCCCCAAGGGGTAGATTAGGCTGTGTGCATGTGACTGAGCCAAGGTCATCCAGGAAGCTTCCCGGGAAGAGAAGGGATCTGAATCTGGATCCTAATCTGATACTAGCCGCTATATCATTCTGTGTATTATCTGCTATATGCTGCTGTTACTACATTAGCGTTCGTTTTTCTTTTTATGTTGTTGAGAATATTTTTGAAGGAAATGCTTTCTTTTCAGTCACATTACGTCTATACCAATTCTGCAAAGAAGCTGCACGATAAATACCGGGTGGTTTTGGACACGCCTGTGTATAGGACTATCCAAGAGCTAAAGACCCACTTGAGTGATGTGAGTTTGATACATTCAGTCATTCTGTCATTGAAATAAATGTTTAACTGAAGAACTTGGTTATGTGAGCATACTTGGTTAACTTGGTTATATGAGCATATTTACACACACAGCTATAGCTTGCTTGAAACTTTCCCAGGTTAGAGGCAAACACAAATTAGCTGTCATAAGTAACTGTAGCAAAGTACTGTTAAATTCATACTACGTTCTCTACAGAATTGGCTGGATTAGTTTCAATCTGCCCAAGTATCCTGCCAGATCTGTTAAGATTGAGAAAGTCTATTCACTTTTTTTTTAAAGCCTAATCCATCAAAAATCTTCATTAGCCTACTATCTATCTATTGCGTATGGTAAAATTATCTCTAGGTAGCTCAGTTCATCCAGTGATACAAATGGATCCACACTTAACTACAAAAGATTTTGTGCTTTTTGGCTGTTGCATTCATTTTCTGGCACATTAGATAAACTTTTGCTGTTTTGATCAAGTTCTTTAACTGAAACCAGAAGATTTATGTTAGAAGATACAACCAAATTGTTGTGTTTCCTGCAGATTGTATACAGAGCTGTTGGCAATGAGCAAAAGACCAAGTACACCTCTATCCTTGATACACCAGATTTCCACAGGGCCAAAACGGGGCAGAAACTACAGAGCAAGGTAAGCACATTTAACAAATAGAACTGTGTGGAATTCCTGCTCAATACAGTACCACTCTTTCTCACCGTTTTCAAGTTAATCTGGTCCTTCAAAATGGATAGGGAGATAAGATACAATATAAAGAAATAAATACATGAGGTGGGGGTGGAGGTTTAAATAGGCCTGGTCTCTTACTGGTTAGGCCATGACAGGTTTGGTAGGAATGGGGTGGGTAGGGAGAATTGGCAAACACCCTGAGGCATGGGCAAGTTGGAAGGGTCAAGTTTAGTAAAGGGTTGGTCTGGGAAGGAATGTCCTTGGTGCTGAGCCACATCATTTCCAACCTGGTAGTAGTTTACATCACATCAGGGGAGATGATGAAGCTTGGCGCCTCTCAGCATATCACATGTACTGGTGAAGATAAATGGGGCTGGCTTAATCACTGGCCAAGTTTGAAGCCAGGGCGAATTTGTCCAAATAATAACCGATTTCGCACACAGCTCACCTCGGAGTCACGTCCCTCTTGACTGTGCAGCATCTGGTTGGATTTCCCACCATCTGCACCGGAGCAGCAGGAAGAGCCGCGGTTTCTCCGTTGAAAACGGAAACTGGGTTTTAGCGATTTCTGTTTGCGACGCAGAAGCTGCAACTCTTCCTGCTGCTTCGGCACAGATGGTGGGAAATCCGACCATACGCTGCGCAGTCAAGAGGGACGTGACTCCGAGGTGAGCTGTGTGTGAAAAAGGTTAATGACACCTGTGGTAAAGCTGCTTAGGACAGCCCACCCATCCCTGAAAAATATGTTAACGTGATTCAATAGGTTATGCTGAAGATTAGCCAGTTAAATATGAAAACCATACTGTTGTCTCATGTCTTCATTTGGGAGGGGGTGCTTGGGACAAATGAATTTGTATGACAGCATGCAGCTTCATGTGGTCATATGATCTTTAGCGACTGGATAAAGGAGTCTCTTTTTTAGTACGATACCTTTAATATGTGCAGTACGTATTTTGCATTTCATGGTTTGTATCTTTTCTACAGTATTTGTATGCAGAACTTGCCACCAAAGAAAGACCTCATCATCATGCTGGGGATCAAACACCCGCCTTGCAGCTTGCTAAACATGTGAAGGACTTTGCCAGTGAGGTAAGACCTTCTCTGCTATTTAGTCCTCTTTTGAGTGAAATGAGCCTCTAGTACTGAAGAAAGCCCTATACAGAAAAGTCCTTGAGAACACCCAAAAGCATGTCTGAGCCTCTCTTCTATTTGTGCTGCGAGTTTGTATTTTGGAATTCCAAGTCAGGATGTTTTGGAATCCTGATGATGGAAGAGAGAGGAAAAGCAATTTCACCCCCTTCCCTCTCCTCCTCACTAAAGCCTTCGTTGCTGTTGGTCCATGTTGGGTCTCCTGACCTTGGAAATCAACTTCTCTTCGGACTGGAAAGGATGAGGAGGAGGAGGAAAACTTAGCAAAAATCCACATCCATCCAGAAAAGCCTTCTGCTGATGGATCACCCCCTTCCCTCTCCTCCTCACTGAAGCCTTCATTGCTGTTGGTCCATGTTGGGTCTCCTGACCTTGGAAATCAACTTCTCTTCGGACTGGAAAGGACGATGAGGAAGAGGAAAACTTAGCAAAAATCCACATCCATCCAGAAAAGCCTTCTGCTGATGGATCACTGTACCCATCTCATTTAAACACAAAAATGCATGGCAGGGTCACCGAGTCTTCTAGTTGATTTTTAATGTTATTAAAGAATGAAAAATGAATTGCTTAAATAATACTTCTCCAAGAGTGAATTTAGTTTTTGGTATTAATTAGCTTATACAAAACAAGGATGCTTCTGTTTTTAAGTCCCAGGTTGTGTCATGTTAATGCTGTATTAGGTGAACAATTTGATGGTATTTATTTTTTTTTTTGCTCTTTGCTTTTCTTTCTCCCTATACAATTTAGAAAAAATATAAAAGCACTTACGAGAAAATGAAGCACAAATATGTAACAGTCCCTGATACACCAATCCTCATCAGAGCTAAGAAAGCTTATGTGAATGCTAGTGATGTAAGTATTATCTGTACACATTAGATCGTCATCAGGGAGTTAATGAGCTAAAAACTCATGTAATGAAAACTGATGATATTGAGTTTAGTAACAAGTTTTTTCCAAAATCAGAGAAGATTATTCCAGAGAGAATTATATAGATACAACTGGGAATCTGCAAGAAACTTAAGGAGAGGGTGCATCCCTTCCTCCTCTTTGCTCCCTTCCCTCTTTCTACTTCTTTAACCATCTTCCCCCTCTTTCTTCCCCTCCCCTTATCTGTCAGCCTACCCCTATCTCTTTTGTCCCTGATCCTTTCTCTGTTAATCTACCTGTCTTCTCTGATAACCTATGCCCTATTTCCCCACTTTCTTCCATTCCCTTTATCTGTCAACCTACCCCTATGTCACTATTTTCTCCCATTCTCCTTATCTGTCAATCTACCCCCCCCCCATCTCTTTTCTCCTACTTCTCACCATCAGTCTACCCAGCCCTTGCTGCTCTCCCCACCTACCACCTTCTCCTGGCATTTCACTCACCCCCAACTTTGCAGCTCTCCCTACCTCCCCTTGGCATTCCACTGACCCTCCACCCTTGCGGCTCTCCCCGACCACTCTCCCACTTGGCACTCCACTACCCCCCACCCTTGGCATTCACTCACCCTCTACTCTTGCTCTCTTCCTACCTACCCTCTGCCTTTGGCACTGCACTACCTTCCCATTTCTCAGTCACCCCTATACCGTTGCTGCTTTCCCCACCCAGCAGACTGGTGGTAGACTGTTGGCTTGGGGGGAGGAGGGTTGCGGAAGTTGCAGGAGGGGATACTCATGTGGGGATCACTTCTCCCATTGCTGATTATTTCCCACATGGCTCAGTGGGGGGGGGGAGAGACTTTCAGGGGGGGAATCCTATATTCTCTCTTCGGTGCAATGCTGGGTGCAGCTAGTCATCAGTTCAGGGTCTCCATCTGCTGTTGTTGCTACCAGGCTGGGGGTGGCTGCTTGCATTCTCTGGCATTGCTGCTGTGTCTGGCATGGCCGCCAACATCTTCTCATGGCACTGCTGCTGGTGTCCTCCATGGCCACTGCCAAGGCCAGTGTGGATGCTGGCATTTTCTACCTCAGGGGCTGCCAGTGCTCTCCATGGCAGGGTCTGGCATGGCTGCTGGAATCCTCCACTGCTGTTGGGCTTGGCATCCTCCAGCTCCTTATCCAATAAGGAAGAGAGGGATTTAACATGTGCAGGGTGGATTTAAACACCCCTTTAATTTTTTAAATTTCAGCTTTTTCTGCACACCTGAGGGGGTCTCTTAAGTGTACAGAAAAATCTCTTTAGCCTCTGTGTGGCCCTGATCCACAGATTTTGCTATCCACAGGTTGTGGACACATGTGGCTAATAGTATACAGATTGTTTAGATTAATTCCACACCCTATCCTTACTTCTCTGTATATCTACAATTGTACACTTTTTAAAACGGAAAAAGCAACTCCAAAAGGCTTCCCCCTAAACTTTCCACAAAGGGTCCCTAAACAACCAGTTCCTTTAGACACCCATTTTTTCAAGGAAAGGAAATGCACAAGTCAGTGCACCTGGGATTAAGATGCCATACTGTGGACTGGGGAAGCCATACTATGGGTTAGGAAAAACTACAACTACTACTACTACAACTACTACTACTTGTTTAATCACCCCCTTTTGGCCTCCACTGGGCTCGGGGCGATGTACAACATGGTTTAACATGTTCAAGTTAAAAACAGACGACAGATTCATTAAAATTCCTAGAGATGTCAGATGGCACCCTATTGGTTTGTTTTTGCATTCTGGATTGCCATGGCATCATGGGGCGGGGGGGAGGAAATCATACAAAGCATCGGGTGGGGAGGGGAGGAAGGAAGGTGCCAGCCAAATAACAAACCATTGTTGCCCTCAACCAAAGGCCTAGCGGAACATCTCTGCCTTACAGGCTTTTTGGTTGTTCTGATGTGAAGTGGAATTTGTTGATGTAACATGTTGGGATCTATATGGATGGCAATAGCTGAGGAGGTTGGATGAAAAATCCCATTTGGCAGTCACTACTTATGGTATTCATATTGGACGGAAGACCGTTTTATCACTTCAACCATATTTAATCAATTAATGCCTTTCTACATATTACCTCTACTTTCAATCAGCTGCGCTACAAAGAAACATTTGAAAAAGCAAAGGGTAAATACCACACTGTGAAGGATGCCTTGGATATTGTGTACCATCGCAAGGTTACAGATGATATCAGCAAGGTACGTAATGGCTTTTCTGATTCATTAATATCCTGTCTATCATAACCAAGATTTAGCATTATATATGTAGGAAGAGGAAGGCTATCAAAGATGCTGAACACAAATGTAAATACATCTACAGCATTTCCTGTGACCACATCTTTCATGGAAATTGTTTTGTAGCTCTCTTTGTTGTTGCACAAAGTGAGTGACCTTTTAGCATCTTTGTTACCCTTTTGATATTTGTTACACATCCAAAAGTTCATCTTATCCTTGGCCACTGTGCTTGACAACACCAATATTTCTTTGTGCATCAGCATTTGCTTCTCCCTTACTTTCTGTTCCATCCCATTCTTCACTCTGAGTTTATGCCCATGTCATCTGTCCCTAAGTGTTTGCACTGTATTTTAAGTCCTGCCCAGTTTTACTCACTCGCTCACAACCCCTTTGTTCACATAGCCTTCTGGGTAACGTGGTACAATTTTGCCACCATATCCTTGATTTGGAAACATAATGAGATTAGATGGTTAACATGCTGTGATTTTTATTTTCTTGTATTTTTCACCATGCTTTTAAAAAATGTAGGTGAAATATAAAGAAAAGTATGTGAGCCAATTAGGAATCTGGAGATCCATCCCAGATCGGCCAGACCACTTCCATCATCGTGCTGTTACCGATGCAGTCAGTGATGTGAGTATCAATAGATCCTGGTATCTTAATATTACCTATATGTAACCTTACATCCTGCTGAGAATTACTTAGTGGTGCATAGAATGGCTCCTTTAAAAGGCATTTTAAAGTGTTTAGTCTTCTAATTCTGTTTCAGCTTTTCCCCTCTCAGCAAGCAGCACAAATGAAGTGATAATGGGGCAATCCCACCCATCAGCTTTTGAAGACAAGAGTTACATAGGTTCCAATAAAATTTGAAATGGCATATATATATATGAATTATATGATAAGAAGCAAATAAGACCACTTAACAGTATTCTTTGCTTACCGCTGTTTTACGAAGCCCTTTCTAGTGAGTGCTTAGGACAAGTTTGTAATTCTATCACTAATGAGTGTACATGTTGAGAATCCATTAAGAAAAATAGCATTTACAGTTTCATGTTGTTTTACTAAAACTATAGGCATGGAAAGATTACCAGTGTAAATTTCCAGTGACTTTAACAGGACCATGTTGTTTGGAATGATTGGTTGGCCAACTCAACCTGAAGTGCATTGAGTTGGCACTCTGTTCTGTTAACAATAAAGAGCTTAAACTCCCACTGAGTGGGCTTCAGAGGTCAGGGCTGAATTAAAAACAAACAGCTATGCCTGAGCATCTCAACTGATTTTGATGCAGTTATTATCTCATAAGTAGTGACTGGCAATTTGATCCCTTCTTGAGAATAGTCTGATCATGTAATTCTTGCTGTTGTTATTTTATTTTCACAGTTTAAATATAAGGAAGACTTAACATGGCTCAAAGGCATTGGTTGTTATGCCTGGGATACTCCAGATCTTGTGCTGGCAGGGAAGAACAAGGCACTGTACAGTCCGGTATGTATGTCTTGCCAAAAGACAGATATTTTTTCCTAGTGTTAGATTCCGTATTTGTTAGCTATTAATTGGGCAGGGATGCTCTACGACCAACTATTGGCAGACACTTCCTAATTTAAAAAAAATATTTCAAGCACTGTCCAGAAAACCTCAGATTTACTAATTGTTTCAACTTTCCACTGTCAACTCAAAGCTACAGAACTTAGCTGAATTTTCACGTAATGCAAAGGCAGCAAGATAATAGGGCAGTTATCTGGGGACTTCTGCTCAAGTCTCGTTGACACAATTGCAAGAGTACACATCAGTTTTGGTAGTGTATACAAAAAAAGGAAATTCTGTGTGCATGGTGCCCCTTGCAGTAAGAAAACCCTACAATGCTATTTATTTGAGGACAGCTTACACTTATTATTAATAGCAGGACTATTTTTTTTTTAGCCAGGAATGCAATTCCGGCTGGCTTGGTGTCAGGGAGTGTGGCCTAATGTGCAAATAAGTTCCTGCTAGGCTTTTTCTACAAAAAGTCCTAATTAATGGCATAATTGCCTGCACTTGTCTCATATCACTGCTGCATTTATCATTAGTAATATTCCATAATTTAGGGGATTACTGTATGCTTCCCATGGTTAAATCTACCTGCTAATGAATCCAAACAATCCTTTGAAACAGCTCACTTAAGTGCTTTCAAGTACAATTATCAAACTGTGAAACTTTTATTCAGTTTCTAGAAGATTGTTCTGTCTTCAAATTGCAGCGCTGTACAGTCTAGTCCTCTGGGGCAAATACATTTAGCAGCAGTAAAACTCTCATTTTCTGAAAAAAAGTTCCCTTGTAAATATACCCATAATTGGTGTCACTGCAGTGTCCACTTCACTTCAATGCTTCCTTTTATTTTTGTGTTTGCTTTTGGAAGTTCTGATTGTACCCTTATAGTAATACATTTTAATGTGTGTGTTTCCTCTAGTATAAGTACAAGGAATTATTTGAAAAGATAAAGTCAAAGTTCAAGTATGTTGCTGACAATCCAGTTAATAACCATTTGAAGTATGCCACTCAGCTAATGAATGAGGTAAGTAGAACGACAAGTCACTGTAGTATAGATACCTCAAGACAATTCAGTTATTTATTTATTTATTATTTATTACATTTAATTTATATCCCGCCCTCTCCGCAAGCGGACTCAGGGCGGCTCACAGTATCTACACAATTAAACAAATAAAATATATAAAACCATAATTTACATTTTCAGTTTAAAAACGTATTACAATTCTAGATTATTAAAACCATTATATAGTGCTGAATACATTATAGCAGCATTAGAATTCCAAGCCGTGAACACCGGCGTTCTGTGTGATGTCCAGTGGCAGCCATCTTCGAAGGGCTGCTTGAACAACTCAGTCTTACAGGCCCTGCAGAATGCAGACGGATCCCGCAGGGCCCGTATGGCTTCTGGAAGAGCATTCCAAAGCTCTGGTGCTGCCACCGAGAAAGCCCTAGATCTTGTCACGCATAGCCTGGCTTCTTTTGGTCCGGGGACCAAGAGTAGGTTTTTTGCCCCTGAACGCAGTGCTCTCTGGGGGATATGCGGAGAAAGATGGTCCCGTAGTTAAGAAGTCTAGGCTAGGGAAAGAGGTGAAAATCTAGGTGAAGTCTAGGCTAGGGAAAAAGGCAAAATTTGCACTTTTAAAGTAGTTTGTGTCATTTCATGGATAGAGTAGAAAGCAGACCCCTTTAAATCCTTGCTTTCTGTTCCCCACAAAAGCCAAAAAACAACTATTTTTCAGGCTTTCTGCAAACCAAGTTTAAAGGGACTGCTGTGCCTTTCAAATGGGGTTTGTGAGACCATGGACCATGAGCCACTTTGGTTTGCGAATGAACCTCTCAGTTCAATTCAGTTCAAGGTTCAGTTTGTGGTTTGGTCACGAACTAACACACACTGCATTTTTCCAGTTCATGCCTGTCCCTAATCTAGACTCCATGAGTAATTTGGAGACCCTCCGGTTGTGAGCCTAAGTGCATTTTCATGGAAGTGAAATCCATAATCCAGCGAGACTAATTTCCGAACAATGTTCAAAATTTAAACTATGACTTTAGGGTGTTTTTTTTCTGAGAACTTATATGACACATTGAATCTGTATGGGAAATAGAGTTGCTCCTGCTGTTCCATCAATCCACTCCCAAATTCACTAGAGTGCATCTGTATGGGAGGAAGGGATATGAAAATCATGAGACTGTTAACTTCCTTTTCTTTGGCTGGGACTCTTGTCAGTGCAGTTCTAAACAGAGTTACACTTTTCTAAACGCACTGACTCCAGTGGATTTATAAGGGTGTGACTCTGTTTAGGACTGCACTGTAAGAACCTCCAGTGGAGTTCTTTCTGTGGAACAGGGCTTGTCTTATTCTTCCTTATCAGTGCAGCTTCCTCTGCCCCCCAAAGCCGCTCCTGAAACTCTGGGGATCCCTGGAATGATGTTCAATATGTGGCAGAGGTATTCAGTGAATGTCATAGGGCTTTTTCACACAGTCTATGTATTCCGGAATGGAAGCTGGTCAGTTACTGAACAGTAACGGGTTTCTGCTGGCATTTCAGACAGACCCGATTCAGTAACTGGCTGCTACCGGAATACTCTCACCTTTTCACACACTCCCGCGGCTGTCCCGGTAGTGAGGCGTGCCTGAGTCGTTACAAACAAAGAGCAGCTTCTTCCACTTTTCAACCCCTCCTTCCGGGTTGAAATCGCTATGGGGTGCTGTGTAAAATGTCCAGTATCTAACCCGGGAGCAGTTTTCGCGCCCTTTTTCGCCCGCCGGCGTGCGCGATCTCCGGCTTTTTTTTTTTGGAACATCGTGCTAAGATCGCTATAGCGATGTATCACAACAGCATCACCATAGGGATGCCTGGGCTCCATTAAGATGCCAGATATCGCCACCGCTGAAACCTGGTAACTTATCTCAATAGAGCCTAGTCATCTCTATGGTGTTGCTGTTGTGATACGTCGCTATAGCGCTATAGCGATCTTAGCCCGACGTTCCCCAAAAAAAAAGCTGGAGATCGTGAGCCGGCAGGCAAAAATGGCTGGCGCTGGTGGAAGCGAGATAAGAGCGGAACAGTGTGAAATGGCTCGCTTCAATAACGGAACCCTACCAGGAAAAAAAACATGTGTCTGAAAACTCCCATCCCTGTCTCGGATTACTGCAAGCGGTACAATATCGACTCCCTTCCGGTTTCCATTGGTAAGTGTGAAAAGGGCCATAGAGTCTTCTTTGTACAAGCGGTTGGGTCTTCTGTTCTTGCCCAATATAGCAAAGAGTTTCAAGGCTCTTAAGCCTATTAAAGGCAACAGGGTTATGTATATATGACTGTGCTGTAGCTTCCAGCCATCATATATGGTGCTGTTCCAAGATGGCATATAATAGCCAACTCCCGTGAAGTTAATATTTTGTAGACTGTGTGTATATGTTTTCATATATATAATTCAAAATGTATATAGATTCTGCAAATCTGATAAATAGAAATGAAATTGGAATGCCACTTACTTGGGAGTGTCACATCAGGACTATGGGTCTGAATACTTGTAGAGTGTAATTGTAAACAGAGTTAAAAAGGTCAAGGTAGTCCCCTGTGCAAGCACCAGTCAGTTCCGACTCTGGGGTGACGTTGCTTTCACAGCGTTTTCACGGCAGACTTTTTATGGGGTGGTTTGCCATTGCCTTCCCCAGTAAACAGAGTTATAGCCTTCTAAATCAATTAAGATCAGTGAGTTGAGGAGGGTGTAACTTCACCTAGGATTATAGTCGTAGCATATCTTTAAAACTCTGAATTAATGTATGATTTTTTTAAAAAATGGTCTAAATTGGGTTTCTGAATTTAATGAGTAGATAAAGAATATATATATTTTTATTGAAGCATCTATCTCAACATACCTTTTACTTTATTATCATCCAAAATGCTGCTCTGAGCAGAAACTGTACAAATCTGATTATGAGAAGAAGAAAGATAAGTATTCCATTGTGGTGGATGACCCTAGAACTTTGCTGGCCAAATTGGGAGGCGAACTAAGCAGTCAGGTACTGTGACTGTATTAGCTAGGACATCCAGAATGTGGCCATGTCACGCATCTTGACATGATCTTTATCTGTCTCTGACATGCCTGCAACCAATGATGTCATAGGTCATGCCTATGATATTGAAAATGTTTTGTTCTGGTCTTATCAGACACTATCTGTACTTTGCCACCCAAATAGCACAGCTGCTTTTTGAGTGCGCCTAGCCATACATGATGTGTTCTCATGAACTATGCACCAATGTTCAATGTAATGGCTTCATTAAACTATGCCTACTATGTCAAGCTAGATAATAACACAAAATCAATATATATGTTATACTCTAGTCAAGCTTCCTTACAATTATGCAAGTTGCTCTACAGTATAGAGATATGATTATTATAGGGCGCGGTCACACGTACCATTAGTGACGACACAGCTCTGTCTGGCTGACGGATTAAATGTGTTCATTCAGACATCCACATCTGGCAATCGAGCATCATCCAGCGTCATCCAGGCTTGCTACGCATGAATGGCGCATTAATTTGACAGCACATAAAGTCCGGCCCTTTTTCAAAACAGCGGCACAGGATCGGCTTTTTGTTGTTTGGAGAGCTCAAGCGCGATACTGTCTCTCACCTTTTTTTTTCAAAGAAAGCCCCAGCAGACATGCGCATTGCCAGATCATCCGGGAATCTGAGGTGACGCTTCTGCTTCTCCAATCAACACAGGATCCGGGGGGGGGGGGGGCGGGAATCGTTATCCCACTATTCAGAACAGGGGGGGAATTCTTTTTTTTCAATGTGGAGGATTTCAAGATATCATTGTCACTGCCAATTTCTAGGAAAATAATTCCTGGCAGTTCCGTGGTTTGGATCGGCAACGTTAATTCTGGAAACTTTCGCCTCTGAAGAAAGTTTTGATTTCCCAGCTCCAAACAGTTGGGCGCATGTTCAATGGACCCCCTCCCCTCCCAGAAATCACCATCTGATTACGCATGCTCCAAGAAAGGAGCGTGATAGTATTGGATGTCTGATCGCGCACAACAGAATGAATCGCATTCTTGGATGCTCGTCTGAACTGCCCTGCATCGAATCAATATTCAGCAGTTCAGATTTGAGCGCTATACACCCGCTTTTAATGGTACGTGTGACCGCACCCATACATTCTGATTCAACTGCTTTTAAATTAATTTGTAAGTAACTGTAGAGTCTACTGAGACATTAAAATAGCCCTGGAGCAAACTAGAGCCAAGTGCTCAACTTTCTGCAGAACCATGCTCTACCATGAACTTTCCTGCTAAGTTAAAAGGGGTCTGTCTAACCCGCTTCTGCCATTAAAGTTCATTGGTGCAATTATGAGAGTACATCATTATGCTAAAGGCCTAAATCTCATCGTTCTGGGATCTAGAGCTTTTTCTGTTGTCTTCACAAGTCTCTTTTGTGCTTCGTTGCTGTTTGCATGGACAGAAAAAATATAAGTCTAACGCCAAGTTGTTCCTACAACATGGATGTAATGAAATTCTGCGGCCAGATATGCTGACGGCACTCTACAACACAAATCAGTGGAGCCAGGTAATGTATTTATTTTAACACTAACAATAGCAACATAACCACAAGGCTTTCCATATGTATTAGCCGTGACTCCGCACTTCCCTTTTCTCAAATTCCAGGATTGTTACAATAGACTGTGGTATCAGCAGAAATCAGAGGACTGGTTTTTAAAAATGGAGGGAAAGGATTATTAGTTCTCTTTGGACTTAATTAGATATGTGAAGGTAGGAGCAGTTTTGATTCTGAAAGGCTGCAGTAAAATTACATAGAGCTGCTGAAGCAGCTGGAACTAGCCCCTTCCGAGAAACGTAGCTCAGTTGGGAGGGTTTGAGGTTTATCCACACCGTAATGATAACTAAGTAGGTTTTTTTCACCCATGTAAGTGCCATTCACTCCCCTGATAAGTGGTGCATAAACTGTGATCCTGAGTAACTCTAGTGTGTGGGTGTTCAGGTAGGTGGGGTGGTATATGCATCTGTATGTAAATAGATACATTGTAGAAGAGGAGTTAGTTTTTACACCCCACTTTTCACTACCCAAAGAAATCTCAGAGTGGCATACAATTGCCTTCCCTTCCTCTTCCCACAACAGACACCTGTGAAGTAGGTGGGGCTGAGAGAGTTCTGAGAGAGCTGTGACTGACTCAAGGTCACCCAGTTGGCTTTATGTGGCGAACCGGGGAAACAAACCTGGTTCTTCATAGTACAGTCTGTCACTCTTAGCAAAGCTCGCTCTCTATCTGTAGCCCACCCTTTAGCAACTGCCAATAGACAGGGTCCTCCCTTTGTGCCTCTGTTCTGCCCAGATTGGCAACTAAAGCACTAACATAGCTAAACATGGTGGAAAGTGCCTTCAGTATCCTCATTGATTACTGTTATAGGGAGGCAATACTCAAGTCTAGTGAGCTTGACATAGCCTCATAAGGTCATTTTCCTTTTCATCAGTCCACACTATTGAGTAGTAGATTCTCAGTTTGATAGAGAATCTTGGCCCATCTAGGTTTGGTTTTCTTGCTTTTGTTGCTTTCCAGTCCGTCTCTATATATGTTTTGTAATAAGAATTTTGACCTCGTTCTGCAGATATGAGAATAACACTGCTGAAGTTTTTGGAAGAATAATGAAGCACCATGAAAAAATTAACAATATCATTTAATTTTTGAATTACAAGTTTGCACTTGTTAGGGTTTCCTTAAAAGTTCTTCAATCTCTGATCCATAATAAGTAGACACATATTTTTAAGTTAAATTTAAATACTGAGGTTTATAAACAAGTTGAATATTTGGATTTTAAACAGGAATACATCCAAACACAAAATATATATGTGTAAAAAGTAAGTCCTACTGATTTTGATGGGTCTTACTTACAAGTAGTATGGTCAAGATTGATCAGTGTGTTTTCTAAAGAGTATGTGCTTAGAGGTAATTTCTATTTGAAATCAGTAGGTCATACTTAAATGTAGATTTGGACCAATGCTTGGATTTGGCCCTTCAGCTAAACATACTAGCTTTACTGTTTCAGAACTGGTTTTCCTGTAGCTACAAAAATGCTCTTTATTTAACAACAAAACCTTAGCACAGTCTTGGTAGTTTGTTGTGCATGTATTTATTTCCTTCTTTATGCATGCCCTGTGTTTTCTTTCCCTATATTTGCATGCACCAAGAATGAAACAAAAATTAAAGTTTCCTGCTCCTGTTCTAAATCACATGCAAGTTTGGTGCCTGGTTATATAATCCACATTTAATTGAAACCAGACCATAATATTCAGACATATAGAATGATCTGTAGAAAAATCTTTCTCTCATGTCCCATAAATATATTTGATTTATATTTAACTCTTCTAAACTATCAGTAGAATTCTTAGTCACAGACATTTAAATTTCCAAATGCTGTAGTTCAAATTACCATCTACTGCACAATTAGCTGAAACAAGGTTATGGAGTATTAATATAAAAACTAACAAATAGTTCATTCCTCTGCAAAGGTACTTCAGTCTAAGTCCATTGAAAGTTGCAACAGAATTCTAATTAAAAGCATTATAAAAACCAAAAAATACACAATACACAACTCAATAAGCTGTAGCATAGCATTTGGGGTAACAGAAGACAATAGTAATCAAACTCATCAGCTCACACAACCTCATTCATTCCCATTGGTCTTATAGGCCCCTTCTAAAATGTATCATTCACACAATTTGTGTGTAAAAGTAGGTAAGCCCCTTGGTTTGAGAGGAGCTGGAAAATTTATAGTTTCCCATCACTCTTCTTCAAAAGTGTTTTGTGTGTCTGTGTTGTGTTTCATGCCATTAACTGTTACGTATTTTCCCATCAATAGTACAAGTACAAAAAGTTGTATGAAAAGCAGAAGGACAAATTTACAAGTGTTGTGGATACTCCAGAACATCTGAGGACAACGAAAGTCAACAAGCAAATCAGTGAGGTATGTATGGAAATTGTTAAAGAGATGGCATTGTCTTTCTGCACTAATCTCAGAGGGGCAGTCAGGATTTTCAGGGTCAAGTGTCTGTGTGAAGAAAAGTTCAAGTAGGAGCAATAATACCAGCTTGGTCAGATGCCATTTTACTAATCATCTAGAACAGTAAAAACGAATAAGGTTCTCTACTGGTTAGTTAGATGATAATCCCTAGACAAATCACAGGAACCCAATAATAACTGAAGTTCCTTCAGTTTGAATGGGTGAAGCATGGAATATCTCCACACATACTATTTATTTGCTTCTTAGATTTTAAAGGCAACCTTTCTCCAACGAGCTCAGGGCAGCACACATGGATTCCCCCCATTGTATCAGCCTGCAACACAGATTAGGCTGAGAGAAATTGGTTCATCTGAGATCACTCAGTGAGCTTCATGGCGAAGTGGGGACTTGGACACAGATGTCCCCAGCCTTAACGGGACACTCTGAGCACTACTCCATGCTGGTTTCCTTCCAAGAGCTGGGCTTTGTGTATGTGCTCATCCAGCTTTTCCAGCCTACTCTGATCCTTCATCTTTGAGTATCGCACATCAATGCATGACGGATTACAGTCTCGGTGACAAGAAACTGTGTGCCACCCAGTGCCTTTCTCATGTGGTTTTCTTGTTGCTCAGTGAAGTAGGAGCTGGAATGTGGGATATTTTCCAAGTGGATGTGTCTATGGAGACTATATAAATTAGATTAATTAAGGCAGTGTCGTCAAATGGAAGAGATCCATGCCCAAAAACCAGGATCATAAACTGGTTGGCACATTAGTATTTCCCTTACGAGAAAAGAATTTACTTATTTTATTACTTAAAAGAAAATCATATGCCTCCATCCAAACCAGTTTACAATAGTAATAAAAACAAAATTACGACAATTACAGGGCTAATTAAAATAGAGGCTACATAAAATCCCTAGGATAGCATAAAATAAAACCAGAAGACAAAACAACAGCACAGTTGAAAATTAAAAGGAAAGAAGGGGGGAAATCAAAGCTTTTATATTTTCTTTGTCTCAGTTCTCACTTGTGAGCATACTAGTCCATTTCTCACCTAGACCCAGTTCCACTTCCCCTCCCCCACAGATGGCATTATCATTCACTTTCACTCAAAAATTCCCCATAACAAAACAGGTGGCTCTCTTGCATGGCCCATTATGCACTGACAGCTTACTCCAGAGATCTTTTTGGCCTAATTGGGATGAGAATGTCACTTGTGACATGTGGGGGGTGGCTGCATCCAAAGGGTTTTTTTAATTTACACAATTGCCCTATTGTAGCTGTGCGGTAGTGTCCTGTAAGCACCTTCCATTTAAATCCTACTTGTTCAGTTCCATGAATGAAACCAACTCGAGCATCTGCTAAGCTCCCTTTCCTTATTGCCAAGCACTAGTGGATTCTCTGTTGTGTTATCAACAACTGTGAAAAATGGGAAAGAATTGACTTGATGCCAGTCTTCCCCCCTCCCTTCACCCTTTACAGAACTTGAGGAGAGGCTTTTCAGAGAGCTGGCAGAGTGGCACTTTTCCCCTTGTAATTCTACCCCCCCACACACACACACAATCCAAGACTAGTGAAAGTCTCAGTTCACTAGACTCATGCCACTGGTAATTTTTTTAAAAAAAAATGGAAGACAATGAGGTGCCATTTTAATCTTAGGCTTCCGGAGACTTACAAAATGATTGCCTTTTCCAGACTTTGTTCACTAGAGCACGAAAGGTAGAAATGTTTTTAAAACTTTAGCCTTCCCATCTCTCTCTCTCCCCCTCTCTTTGGACATTTGAACAGAGAGGAAAGAAGCGAGAGAGGTATGCATTGCGCTGATGGTGCCCTATGCCCAGCATGCAAATGACCACCTAAGCCTGTCTCCCTCACCAGCCCTTCCTCACCTCCAAATGCCTTTCCCTTCCCAAACCAAAGGTCCAGTAGTCAGTGTCCCAAAAATACTAGAATTGCCAGACCCCAAGTGGGTGTGGGGAATCCCTCAATTTTGTAAGCTCCCGCCTGTCGCCAGCCAACTGGCAAACTGGAGTTTTGCCCAAACGAAAACTTTTAACTGCACACACACACATACACACTACCTCTAGCCAAACTTTTAAAGTATTCCCTGCCAGTTATTTTTTTTTCTCCAGCAATCCAGAATTAGAAAAAAAAAAAGTTAATTTTGCTAGACTCAACTTGCTAGTTTAAAAAACCCAAACATTTGAAAGATGGGAAACCTAAGATATAGTAGACCTTTTATACCAATGAAGGAGGAAACATGGCAGAAGATGCAGAGTGGAAGGAATGACCTCAGTGTGGGTGGTGGAGTGGCCTCCAAGGGGTGGGGAAAAGATGAGGGAGAAATATGAGGGAATATGGATGCTTTAGAATTACCCTCAGCTTCAAAGCAAAGCAAGGGGAAAATCCATCACAAAACCATTCTCAGAAAATTCAGAGATACAGTGACCAGAAAGTGAATAGAGTGCTGAAGGGACAAAAATCAATGCAGAACAGAAAAAAAACCCCAAACCTGGCAGACATGAACAGTGAAATTGAGGGAAATGCAGAATGCCAAATAAAACCCAATGGACAAGCACAGTGAAAGTGAGGAAAAACACCCATGCATAATAGCTGGATGTCTCCCCTGAAGAGCCAACCATCAGGAGAAACTGGGAGGAAGGAGTCAGGGAACAGACATTAGTTCTTCTGCTGTTTCTCTCCAACTACTGCTTTTACTAAGGCATCCAGCATTACCCTGACTTTACAACCCAGCTTGGAGCATGCTTACAAGTCACCAGTGTCACACTTCTGGGATAGATGATAGGTACACCATTTCAGATACTCACAAAACTAGCACCAAACAGGTGTCAAAGCTATTTCCCTTGCAGCAAGACAAACACTAAAGTGGAATGGGGGAGAGATGACAAAGCCTTGGCTGTCTTCTGTAGCTGCTATTATTGCTTGATACCAGCTGAATAAGCATGGGGAAGTTTATCTAATAGATAATGAACGCATATCTGTTTACAGTTTCATTTTTATTTCATTTTTTCAAAGGAAAGTGTTTCTCATAATTACCAGAGATGGTAATCTGATGCTTTCTTTCTGACAGATCATTTACAAGATGGAACATGTCAAGGCCAAAGCAAAAGGATACACCACAATCCATGACACTCCCATGTTGCTCCACGCACGCAAGGTCAAGGACAGGATAAGTGATGTGAGTTGACCTTGCCTTTTATGCTGTATACGATAACATTTGTAATATATCTTTTTGCCATTTATTCTGTGCTGCTGTATATTTCTGTATCCGATTTGGGTTATGTTTCCATAAGAGCCAGCCTTGTCATCAACTTTGTAACTCTCATTTTAAATTCAACAGGTAGCGTACAGTTTACAAATTCAGTTGATATTTGCTGCAAAACAGTTCTGAAATGAGAGCTTTGGAATGCAGTTGCATGTTGACTAATCGCTGGTGTAGAAATGTACATGAACATGCGTTTTATCATCTACTTGTCACACAGTTTTACTATAGAGATTAGAAGAATGGCCCTGAAAGTTAATTATTATGCACTTAACTTTAAGAATCTTTAAACGAATATTTCAATGTTAATATTGACTTTATTATACATGGATTATACATAGACAGATTATTCATCAACTTGAAATACATGTTAACTGATGTTTTTTTCTTTCTTACTTGAAATGCTACATTTCTCTCTTCCTCCTGCTAGTAATTAATTTTGTTTTAAATTTATTGCATTGGCAAGTATTTGTTATTACATCTCCTGTAGTTCCTGTGTCAGCAGTGGAGTAGCTGAGGCCTTCAAGTTTAAAGCTCTCTCCATGCTATTAGTCCTACCCCTTCTGTTATTCCCAGGATAAGTTTGGGAAAAGGAGATTGTGGTAGGCTGCAGAAAGTTGGGAGGCAACCTGACACTGTTGAAAATGCAGCAAGGACTTCACTCTGAAATATTATTTATGGACCAGCTTTTTAAATTAAGAGAGGATTAACTTGAGTGAGTCCATTCCCAATTGAAGGGGGAAGGTCCCCATGACTAGAGGCATCACATATATGAATCATCTGAAGTTCAGTATGTTGGAATATAATCAAATATATCTTACATCCAAGTATAGTAGTAATGCCACCCTAAACCTTCTAAGGTCATTGACTTCCATGGACTCAGAAGGGTATGCATCTGTTGGGATGGCACTATAAATAAATGCAAGCCATTCTGATCTTCCTAAACATTGGCTCTCTCTGATTCTTTGAAACAAATCCATACATTAGTAGTGGACTGCAAAAGAGCTATAATGAGGGGCTATATTCACTGGCTACAGTTCACCTGACACTCATTCTGAATATGCAAGCAGTCACAGTGCTTCTACAACACAGTTGTCTGTCACTGGTTGATTTCTGTTTAACTTTGTTGTTGCAGTCCTTACGTGGATGAAAAACATTGACCTTTTGTTCTTCCGACAGCTAAAATACAAAGAACTTTATCAGCAAAATAAGTCCCATTGCAACGTGGTACCGGATTCTGTCCACATAAAGGCTGCCAAACAGGCCTACAAAGTCAACAGCAACGTGAGTTCAACTTTAGTTCTCTCATTTGCCGTCCAAGGAAAACAGAGCAGAGCGGCTGCTAAATACCTGCTCAACACGGACGATTTTGAATGCTAATTCTCATATTCTTATAAGTGGACAGGGGAATGCAGGAAAGAGTATGTTGTAAGAAAACCTGACCATTCTGTCTTTTGAGACAAAGAACATAAGAGAGTTGGGGATTTCCAGGTCCCAGCTTTCCTAGAGATCCCTGTGCGGCTTAGGAAAATAAATATTCATATGTGCTCATGAAAACGGAGAGACTTCACTGATTCCAAACATTAGCTCCAGCACCTGGCTTGTTTTTTCTTCAGTATGATCATCACATAACTGTACTATGCACCATGCTTTTTCCACAGCAACAGCAGCATGGGTAATTCTTGAGTGCTGAAAGAACAATGGCTGATATCATAGGAAATACAGATTTATTTATTTCTAAAGGTGGGAGGCATTTAAAACTGATATACCCTGCTTTTCTCCAACCCACTGGTGGCTCAACAAGGGATGTCACCTGAGGCTGCCCACCCACCTGGCTCTTCTAGCCACAGTTCCCACCTCTGCCGCCTCTCATCTCTACCACTTCCACCTGAAACAGGTCCTTCCCTCCTTGAGACCCAGATGTCTTTAAGTACAGTATTGCAAGCCATGCATGACCAATAGGGCTATCTGATCTCTTATGAGAGCTGTGGTCTGCTTTGCTGTCTTAAGCAGGAAGTTTATTGGGCCTCTGATGGACCTAGCCACTAAGTATGTAACCTATGGATCAATCCTAAGCAGATGTACTGAGAATCCTACTCGGGTCTATTCAGCGAGGCTGACAGGAAAGGTTGTGCAATCCCCATAAAGCTACAAATTCCCAGACCTGGAACTAGCGGTTAATCTATGGACACAGTTTGAAAAAAGGCATTATTTTTTAAACACAGCATTTTACTCTTTTCTGGGGATAATCTTACATGACTTTTGTACTAATTTAATAACTATCCCATCCCTCCCCGCCCCAGTCTGGTATAGGTGCTGAGAATTTTCTCTTATAGATCTCCAGGAAGTCTCATACAACAGCATTCCCTTGGGAAAGGAAATTATTAAGCTAGTCAAGGTCTGCAGTAAGGATGGGCATGATGAGCCAATAAATGAATCATGATTCGTGCATGATTCTGTCTGATCCATGCTGAATTTTGAACCAATTCATGGAATTGTGTCCTCCCAATCAAAAAATAAATTACATTTGCCCCTGTGTAATATTTATTTATAATAATAATAATAATAATAATACTTTTTATTTGTATCCCGCCCTCCCCGCCAGGGCAGGCTCAGGGCGGCTCACAACATACGAATGTAATATACAATAAAACCATACATCGTAATTTCATTTTTCATTATTTCATTTTCATGGTTTGTTTGCAAGACTGCCTAGCACCGATTCAATCAATTCCTAGGCGATGCTGGGGGTGGACTTCTGGGAGCCCTAGAAGCACCCATAGAAGTTGTCCATAGTTTGATAGGCAGCTCTAGGAGCCAACCACAGAACTCCCATTCTGCTCTATGGGAGCAGAGCAGACACCTTGACTCAGCTGAGGCATGAAGAGAGAAGAGTTAGTTGTCATGAGAGAACTGAAGTCGAGCTTTCCTGAGGGCACCTGCTTACGGGGGGATATAGCTTGGACATTTCAAATCCAATCTTCACCAAACTTGGAGGCTGGGTGGAGGAGAGCCTGCTAAAGAATCCTGGTGAGTTTGGTGACTCTAATTCATGAGGGGGTTGTTCCACACTCCCTAAACCAAACAAACCATGAAATGGTATGGGAAATCAAACAAACTACAAACCAACATGATCTGCCAATTCAGGCGATTAAATGAACCATGAAACGACCAAACTACCATTTTTCTCGTTTGTGCCCATCCTTAGTCTGCAGTGCAGATATTCCCATAGTGGCTCTTTGGAAAGGAAAGTTTATGTTTCTATTTCTGTTTGAACAGCTGGATTACAAGAAGAAATATGAAGCCACCAAGGCTCACTGGCACTGGACTGTGGACAGACCTGACTTCATCCAAAATGCCAAAACGTCTTTGCAACAGAGTGATGTAAGGAAATGAGGAAAAAAATGCATTCATTAGCATTATTTCTTAAGGTGGCAAGTGATACCATGACTGGAAATGGCCACATTTATTGTCCCTTTCTTTCCAGTATGACTACAAGTATGACCAACAATACTATAAAGGATGCAAGATCTCTGTAACAGATGACAAAAACACAGTGTTGGCTCTACAGAATGCCATTCTGGCGAGTGATGTGAGTGGTTTAATAACCTTTTATGTTACAAGACCTGTACATAACACTTTCACAAATAGTTTGTTGAATTCCTGTCGCAAAACAATTGCGACAAAAAGTACTTTTATCCTCATTTTTGTAAATATACTTATTTGGGGTTGAATTCCAGTAACAGTTGTTAAACAAGAAGTTGAAACGATTATCTATATTTATCAATGTTGCTTAAAAGTAATCCATTTACATCCCACATTCCAGCTAAAATATAAGGAGAAGCATAACAAAGAAAGAGGAACTATTCATCCTGTTCCAGATACTCCTCAGGTTCTGCTTGCAAAAACTGTTAGCGCTCTCGTGTCTGAGGTAATTTCTTTTGCAATCTTCTGGTTTGAAATTATCTTCCTTCTTGAGATATTTGGTTTTTAAAATACTTTTACCCTTCATAATTAGAACAAATACAAAGAACATGTAAAGAAGCACCTTCCGCATGGGTCTTTCACAAAATTGCCTGAAACACGTGATACGGTTCATGTCAAAGAAGTCACAAAGAATGTCAGTGAGGTAAGCTACTACCAAGTTATTCATTTCACAGGTTGAGTAGAAATTACAAAAAAAGGAGAGATGTTTAATGTTCATTTTATTCTTAATTGGTACTATTTTCTTAAAGAGAGCGGCTGTTGGTATTATTCTCCTTTACATTTCCAGTTTGGCTGTATATCTTCCCTTTAAATTAAACTCAGAAGGGTGTAAGACAGGGTTGCCTTTTGGCCCCCATCCTATTTAACTACTATATCAGTGATATGGTGGAACATATGACTGATACTAAATTTCACCCCCCAAAGCTGGCTCTTCGCCATCTTTCAGTACTGCTATATGCAGACGATGTGGTACTGTTATCTAGAACACCTATTGGGTTGCGGAGAGCATTAGACAGCTTTGTTAAGTACTGCGAAAATGAACGGTTGGTAATAAACTTTGAAAAAACAAAAGTGATGGCATTTGGCAAAAAAGCCAAGAAGAGGTATTGGACTATGAAAGGGAAAAAAATAGAACAAGTAACAAAATTTACTTATTTGGGAATGGTAATTCAGAATACAGGTGCCTATACTGAACATTGTAATATGAGGGTGGAGAAAGCGGAGAAAACAATGTACGCTATCCTGAGATTTTTTCGCTCTAAGGGGGCCTTCTATGTTCCGGCAGCACTGAAACTGTTCCAATACAAAGTGTTAACACAATTGCTCTATGGTATTAACCTGGGCATTTCGGCTAAAAAACTGAAGGCTCTCGAGAAAGTGCAATCTAAATTTCTTCGTAACGTTTTGCAGCTTCCGCCAGGTGTGTCAAATGCCCTTTTGCGTTTAGAAACTGGGCAAATGAGAATTGAGGCCAGAATTATGTTATCTTCGGCATATCAATGGCTAAGGATCCATAAAAACAAAAAAGGCCTCTTCCCTTTAATAACTCAAGACCCCTATAGGCCAAGGTGGCTGCAATTGGTCAGAAGCAACTTAGAAAGTATAGGATTCTCACTTGAAAACCTCTTGGCGCAGAGCTATGCCAAAGCAAAAAGTATTATCAAACAAAGAATCTGCGATATAGAGAGACAAAGGGATCTAGAACAGGCCCCCTCTTTTTTAGCATCTACTGAGACCAAATATGTTATGAGGACGGCCAAGTACTTTTTTTATTTGGAGGTACCAGCCCACAGAAGAGCCTTTACGTTGGCTCGATGTGCAGCCATGCCCTCAAAGGTGCTAGAAGGGAAATATAGAAAAGTCCCGTATGAAGACCGACGCTGTCCTTGTGCTATGGGAGAGGTGGAGTCGATGACCCATATGTTTTTTCGATGCCCTTTCCACCAAGTACAGAGGAATAGGTTTGTTTCCCCGTTTGTAGTTAAACCAATGGCAGACGCGGATGAGGCATGTTTGGAGAAACTTTTGGTGGATGCAAGTCCAACTCTCTCTAGACAGATAGCCAAATTTTGCCATTATCTTGTGAAGTTCCATACTAAGAAACAAGAAACTGCATGTCTTGTATGACCTCTTGGAATTTTAGTTTATAAATGTTTTTATATACTCTGATTTAAAGGATTTATATAAATTGGAACTGACTTGAATTTTAAAATCGGTTAAATTATATTTTAGTTATCTTGGATTGTATAGGTGGGGAAATGTTCAAGTATTTTATGTTTTTTTAGGAGGGTATTTTATACTATCTTAGGTATTTTAGGAGGGTTTTATATGATGTGTTGTAGTTTTTATATTGGTCTATGACTGTAATAAAGTTCATTCATTCATTCAAGTTGCTACATGAGTGCCACTAGCTTAAGTATATGATAGAGACTTCTTTATGAAAATTGCTAATGGTGCATTTTGGTTTATTTAAATGCCTCCTGACTTAAATTCAGCCAAGAAATAAATCACCACAATGAAATGATTTTTTAAAATCTTCCCATCACAAAGACTTGGGGTAGATAAAAATACAGAACTCTTACAGAAGCTGGGCAAGAGAATGAAGCAAGACCTTCTACTTATCTGTATTAATTCCAGACAGAGCATGGATTCACACTACACTGATGTGTTTTACATCCGGATTTTTGCTATTCGAACACAGCAAAGGTCCGGATGCAAAACACATTAGTTGGTGTAGTGTGAATGCATCCAGAGAGCATTCTCCCATATGAATATATCCCTCCTGTCATCTTTGGAGGTCTTGCTTCAGTTGCAAGCGCCATTTGGGGCTAAACAGGTGGTGACCCAAGAAAGAGATTTCTCAATCATGATACAAAAACTCTGGAACTCCCTTCCCAAGGAGATTCCTCTGTCTCCCTCATCAATGTCTTTCACCAGCAGGTGAAGACTTCTTTGTTTCACTTGATATAACCCCAATAATGGTTATTGTCCCTATTCTATTGTTTGTTAAGTGTTTTGATTGAATTTATAATTTTAAATTTTCTTAATTGTTTAAATGTGTTAATGTTTTATTATATGATCTTTGGGGATCCTGATTAGGTGGAAAAGTGCCATAAAATATTTTAAATAAATAAAATGAACTAGCAGAAACTAAACTACTACCAAGTTATTCATTTCACAGGTTGAGTAGAAATTACAAAAAAAGGAGAGATGTTTAATGTTCATTTTATTCTTAATTGGTACTATTTTCTTAAAGAGAGCGGCTGTTGGTATTATTCTCCTTTACATTTCCAGTTTGGCTGTATATCTTCCCTTTAAATTAAATAGTGTAAATCCTATGGAGAATTATTACAGTCTAAGGGTGTTTTCGCACAGGGCTTACCCCGGAGTGACGTCCCTCTTCACCGCGCAGCGTCTGCGCGGATTTCGCACCAACTGCTCCGCAGAACCCGGAAGAGCCGCAAAGTCCTGCGGCTTTTGCGTCGCAAATGTAAACCGCCAAAAACCAGTTCACATTTGCGACACAAAAGCCACGGGACTTTGCGGCTCTTCCGGGTTCTGCGGAGCAGTTGGTGCGAAATCCGCGCAGACGCTGCGCGGTGAAGAGGGACGTCGCTCCGGGGTAAGCCCTGTGCGAAAACGCCCTAAGTCTACTAATTTCAGTGTGAGACCAGTAGCACCTTTAAGACCAAAAAAAGGCCTGTTATGTATGTACAGTTTATGGCAGAGAATCTGAGCAGTCAAACGTTTAAGCTTCACTTCAGATTCTGCACCTGTATCCTTTTCTCTGCAGTGCACTTCTTCTGAAGCTTGGAATAAATACACCAGGCTTTGCGCTGCCTTCTTGTGCTGCTCCATTTGAACCAGGCAGCCCAAGAAGGCAGCCCAGCCAGTGTGTGTGAGAGAGGGGGTGCCAATGGCTTCTGGTAGGCACAGCTCAGTGCTGCCTCCTCCAGTTGAAACTGAGCAGTCGGAAAGGACAGCCAGACTCACTGTGCATTCGGGGAGCCGATGGCCTTGGCAGGCGCACTTCACTGGGGAGTCAGTTTTTTTTACAAGCCACATGAGAGAAGTGATATTGCTAAACTCCTGCCACTTGAAAAAAAAATGTAAAATGTAGGCTGGGGAGTGGCAAGAGAATCGTTATGCTTTTGGCTTACCTTTGGCTTGGAAGCAAAACAAGGGAGAAACGGAATAAAAGCACTTTCAGAAAACTGTGGAAAACAGCATAATGGAAAGCAAACTGAGCACTGAAGGGAGGAAACAAAATGCAGAATGAAAAAGAAAACCCAATAGAGATGCATGGTGAAAGTGAAGCAAAACACCCATGCATAATAGACTGAAGTTTAATTCCGCATATAATCTTCTGTATGCATGCGCATGAAAGCTTATACCCAGAATTAAACTTTGTTGGTCTTAAAGGTGCCACTGGACTCAGGCTTTGTTCTGTTGCTTCAGACCAACACAGCTACCCACCTTAAGCTATAAACTGATTTCAGTTGACACAGACTGGAAGAGCTCTACCTAGGATTGCACTGTGAAAAGCGAAAGATCAGATGACTTAAGAGATAAAGCTAGTTAACCTGAACACACATACACAAGTATCCACTAGCCTTCCTATACGCCAATAAAGGTGACTGACCGACACTAGTTTTCTTTTTATGACAAGGCTGCTGTCCATCTTTCTGAAAATGATTAATTTAAACATATATTTAAAGTATATCTTGATTGGTGAATGAGGGACATTCTTTCTGTTCCAAACAGACAAATTACAAAAAGAAGTTCCAGAAAGAGAAAGGAAAGTCCAACTATTCAATTATGCTGGAGCCTCCCGATGTAAAGCATGCCATGGAAGTTGCGAAAAACCAGAGTAATGTAAGTTTCTTCAGCAGGTACTTCATTCTTATACACAGACAATTTCTGTAAAGTCTAAGGTCACATGTCAAATCAAAGGTCATACTGGAAGCATCCTGTGAGTTGGAGAGCCACCTGTTTTATGCAAACACATTTTAAGGAGTGGGATTATAGAAAATATAAGATTTAAGTGTATAGCTTTTTTAAAAAGTTACCCAGCTGTTTGATGTGTCTTAGACGCACACTGCACCACTATTTTCAAGCCTACTGTCAACTTGAGATCTAAAAACAACCGTTATTTTAGTGCCTTGTCTTTGTCACCACATCACCTTAATGGGCTTCCTGCTTTCTCTCATTCCAAACAGCAGCTCCCATTGGCAAACTTGGGAGGAAGTAAACTGGAACTTGAAAGACTGTTAAGATGAAATGGAGGTTGATGGGAACGTAACACTCTTTTCTCACTCTGCCCTTTAGTGCAGCATTACTGTTTCACAGAAGTGAATGGCTTCTGTTCATCTCTGTGGGAAACAGTAATTGTGTTTCACCTAGCCTACATCCCCAGGGCTTCATGGAGGTAGTGGAAGCACTATCCATCTTCTCTGCATACTCTGTCTCTACCAGGGGCCTTTTAGACCATGGACCTAATGACAAGTATTTGCTTATGGCTTGTAAACACTGAGCCAATACTTCATATATCAAACCTCAAGGTAAAATCGCAATTGTTTTCTATTGCATGGTTGTCTTCTTCTAGTTAGAGAACCCTACAAGCATCACCCTTCTATATGTTTGTTTTTGCTTATTAGATTCAGTACAAAAAAGATGCGAAATCCAAACTCCATTATACTTCTGTGGCAGACCGACCAGATATTAAAAAAGCTTCCCAAGTCTCCAAGCTAGTCAGTGATGTGAGTACATTTCAGAGTTACTGTTCAGAAACATGTGTCCTGTAGCATACATTTAAATTATTTCAGGATTGACATTTTGACTTCAATCAGTAGAGGACAACGTCTTTTGAATGGCCTGCATTCTTTTTCATAGATTCAATACAAAGCCAAGGCTCGAGGAGAAGCTGGTATGGGAGTGAGCATGCTCGGACGTCCTGATATTGAACTTGCTAAGGAGGTGTCCAGACTTACTAGCCAGGTATGGACAAATGGTCTCCAGAATCTGCGGTAATGTGATCATAAGGATGTCAAAGAGCAATAACTTAGGAGAGCCAGTGTAATCTAGGGGTTATCTGAGAGACCCAAGTTCAGATCCCCGCTTGTGCCATGGAAGCTTGCTGGGTGACCCTGGGCCAGTCACATTACTCTTGGCCTAACTTACCTCATGGGGCTGTTGTGAAGAAAAAATGGAGGAGAGGAGACCAGTGTAAAAAGCCTTGGGTCCCCATGGTGAGAAAGGTGAGGTATTAATGATTTAAATAAATAAACTTCACCAGCTGAAAGCCTCTTCTTTCAGCTTCTAAACGCCAACAGAGAAAACAGCAACCAGGCACTCCTCTGTCATGCCTGGATCTAGCTTAGCTGAGAATCCTCTCCCCTAGGAAGACTTGAATTTTTCTGTATTTGTATTTTTAAAAATTTTCTCTGAGCTGCATTAAAGGCTTTTTTGGCTGAAAAGCAGAATTGAAATATAATAAATAAAATACAGCCTGGGATTCCTGTACTTTCCATCTCTTTGTATACTGCAGTCCTCTCCACTTCAGAAGCATGCCTTGGTCACAGAGTATGGTTGCAGAGTACGCTACGGACCTCTGGAGCTTGGTGCTTTCCGCTCGTGTAAAGCGCAGCATCTTGCGTGAACCGAGAGTGCTGGAGGAGTACTGTGCTGGGCAAGCAGGACAGTACAGGACCCAACCCTAGTAAAATAAGCAGAAGTAGGGCTGGTCCTGCCACTAGGCGAACTAGGGAATTGCCTCGGGCACTGGCCTTCTGGGGGCCCTGAATTTGGGCACCCCCTCGTGACTTGGTGATGTCATGCTGCTTTCCAGCCGGAGCACCTCTCCCAGTTCCCTCCCCCATGGGCCTCTCGGAGTCTCTGAGAAGCACAGGTGGCAGGGCTGGGGCGCAAAAGCAGGAAAAGGATCTCCCCTCCACACCTCTCTGAGACTTTGAGAGGGATGGGTAGCAGGGAAAGGATCTGCCCCCCCACACACCTCTCGGAGTCCCCAAGAGGCACAGGCAGTGGGGCAATCCCTTCTCTGGGGTCATTGTGGCCTGATTCCTCCATTCTATCCTGTGGGCCCATAGGATAGAATGGAGGGATCGGGCCACCACTGTGGTGCTGCCTCAGAGAAGGGATTTAAAGTTTAACCCTCCTCCCTGTAGGATTGTACCACAGGGGCAGCCCAATTCCTCTATCCTATCCTATCCTATCCTATCCTATCCTATCCTATCCTATCCTATCCTATCCTATCCTATCCTTTCCTTTCCTTTCCTTTCCTTTCCTTTCCTTTCCTTTCCTTTCCTTTCCTTTCCTTTCCTTTCCTTTCCTTTCCTTTCCTTTCCTTTCCTTTCCTATCCTATCCTAGCCTATCCTAGCCTATCCTAGCCTATCCTAGCCTATCCTAGCCTATCCTAGCCTATCCTATGAGCCCATAGGATAGAATGGAGAGATCTGGCTGCAGCAACCCCGAGGTGTGTGTGTGTGCGCAAGTAGTTAGCTTTGTCTAAGGTGCCAAAGGGTCTAGAGCCAGGATATTTCTTGATGCTTATTCCTTCTCTCAAATGTGTTCCTTTTTCATTTCAGTGCTTTTACCTGCTAGTATAAGCTTTTTCCCCCCTGCTTTCGCCTGAATTTGGAACGGTTTTAGGTGATTTCTAACGGACCCTCCTCCTTCTGCTTTCCAAGATATGAACACCACTTCTTCTTCTTCTCTCTCTTCCTTGCTTTCTCTTGAACGAGGCGTGCAGATCTAATCTTGCTATGTTGCTACACTTTGTAGGCTGAATACATCAAAGGACATTTGAGGGGTCACGGTGCTGCATCTTATGACACACCCATGATGAGACACTTTAAGAAAGCTAATGTCCTAAGTAGTCATGTAAGATGGATTTAAAGTGACACTTCTCTACTCCTCCTGTGAATGCAAATGCCAGTTTTATGAGTCTTGCTAGATTTTGAATATTTTTGGCACATGGAAATAAGCCTAAATTGTGAATGGGATGCATTGCTTTTTTGTGTATCAAGATCTTTGGAATCTGTGAGACCTCCCCCCTGTTTCTTATGTAAGGTTGTAAATGTACTTCTTCGCTGAGGAATTTGATAAAATTGTAATAATGCCTTATATCAAAGGAAAGGCTTGAAGCAAAAATCTGTTCACATGAATGAAGATTTTGACTAACCCTTTCCAATACAGACTCTTATAACATTATGTCACGTGGAATTATGTCACATGGAAAGAATAGGGGATATAATTTGAAATGCAATTTCATATAGTGCATTGGCTGTAAAAACTCAAGGGAAAAATGCACTTAAATAAAATGGTGAACCTATTATGTACCTGTTCTCCAGCTCCATGCACACATACCCTGTGGTGATATGGTATTAATCTCTGAATGAGGATGGCGATTCTAAAGAACTAGTAACAAATCTTAGTTTTCAAAAAAGTTCCATGAGATCATGTCAAAAAAAAAAAGAAACATAAGCTCAAGATAGCCCATTTGTAGGCACAAACTAACATCTCCCCCACAAGAAGGTTCCATTCACTCACTTTGGTGATCTTCGGTCCATTTTTCTTAATTCGTTTTCGCACTCACCTCCAGCCAGCGCGACCCCCCTCTTCACCGCGCAGGATCTGCGCAGATTTCGCACTAAATGCCGCGGAGCAGCCTTTTGCGCCGGAAACTCCCATCGCAAAAGCCGCTCAAACGTAAATCGCCAAAAAGCAGTTTGGCGTTTGAGCGGCTTTTGCGCCGGGAGTTTCCGGTGCAAAAGGCTGCTCCGCGGCATTTAGTGCGAAATCCGCGCAGATCCTGCGCGGTGAAGAGGGGGGTCGCGCCGGCTGGAGGTGAGTGCGAAAACGACCTTACTGTCTTAATACATTCGTCTTTCAGGTTGGAAATTTGGCTCAGTGGGCTCTTTAAATATCTATGGATCACATGGGCCATACCTATTATATTGTGTTGTTGGCAGATCATGTCCTGTTCTATGTAGGAAGGTAGTACTCTTTCATCTCTGCGCTTCAACCAACCTGACCTTAGGGAAATGGTTTTTTTTTCTTTTCTGACTTTCTTGCACTACAATAATTAGACTACTGTTTTTGGACATAACCGCACAAATGCAAGCCTCGGGCTTGTACAATCCCTCCTTCCCTTTCCTTCACACGCAGCCAGGAAATTAATGATTCACTGCAGATTCACGGCATTACAACCTTTTTGTGACTGAAGTGGTAGATGAGCATGCCAATGAATCAAACAAGAACGGAAAGCCCATTCCCTCACTCAACAGTTCTGGCCCAAAAACCTCCCCCCCAAAAAACCCCAACACCCCCGCCCCCCCCCCAAAAAAAAACAGTTCTGGCCCTCCTTGCTTGCTTACTCACTCACTTGCTAGTAACTTTCTGTATCTCAAACTCAGAGTAGTCAAGAAAGAGCCCTTAAGCATGGTACAGAAGGGGGATGCTCTACTTCTGTCTCTTATCCCCAGTCACTGGATGATCTCTTAACTACTATGGCCACAGGCAGAGGAGGAGGAGGAGTAACAGTTTAATGAAACTTTTACCAGATCCAAAATTTTGTTAATTTTTTTCTCAATGTACACCCCAGTAACTATTCTGTATGAATGTGGCTGCTACATGCATATTTTTTCTTTACATTGCCCCATTCACACAAAATGTTGACAGTGTGTATTAGGAGATTCACATGCAGTGCAAACTCCTGTTAATGTGTCGTTGAAGTGCCATACTCAAATGTCTTAAGAGGGGGTTCTGGTAGTGAAAATGGCGCAGGGGAAAGGCTTTAACTCCCCCTTAACTACTTTGTGGTCCCAGTCCAAACTGGGGTCCCAGATTACACCAGGTTGGTTTATTTCTTTAAGGGATGTTGGGAGTTGTGTGCATGGAATTGCCAGTGTCTGGTCCTAGGCTATTTTGGAGTGAAAGGTCAAAACCATTCTTTGAATTGGATCCTGAAACAAATTGGCCGTTGGTTCTCTATTCGTGAAAGGAACAGAGTTCCATGAAACACAGTTTTTTAAAACTCTGAAATGGAAAAATGCTTCTAGTGAATTGTAGTGAAACTAGTTCTAAATCTTTGGGGAAACTATTGCTAGGTGCAATTATTTGTGGGGAAAACATTTTTATCTTCCCCTGTTTTCATTCTGATATAACCTAGAAAGAAAAGAGCATAATTTCCCCACATTCATATACATTTTGGACACATTTCATAAGAAAAAGGGAGGATATTATTACGCTTTCTGTCAGAACTGGGAACTTCAAAAGAAACGCAGGACTTTGTTTCCAAAAGTTACAACGTTTATTGAGAACTCAGTTTCAGTCAAGAAGCAGGTTGACTCTGATAGCCACAGTTTGTGCTATCCATGTATAAAGAATGCGCCGATAGTCACACAGGCTATCAGAGTCAACCTGCTTCTTGACTGAAACTGAGTTCTCAATAAACGTTGTAACTTTTGGAAACAAAGTCCTGCGTTTCTTTTGAAGTTCCCAGTTCTGACACTTCCTCTTTGTGATTATTGCATGCAAGCACCGCATGTCCAGAAAAAGCAGTTTCTCTACCTGTGTAAAAAAAAATCAGTACATTGCTAAGAAAATATATTGGATAAAAATGCATTCTCAATCAGTGATGACCTTTTTTATCCACTCTTCTGATTTTCATAAAGACATTGCATCGTATGATATTAGAATACATTGATACTGCCATGATTCTGGTCTTGAGAGAATCAGTATTCTTTTGAGTCCATCTATAAATGTGATGTTCCATCAGTGTTGTAGTTTGTGCTTTTTCTCTATATATTTCTTTTTCAGAGATGCAGTATCTCAGCTAGTCCGCCATCTTTACGGGCTGTGTGCTGTCACTGTTGTTGGTTCTTTCTCTATGTTGTGCCTTATAGGTTGGTTGTTAACTTCTGCTCTACATATGTAGCAGGATTCTTTTTTCATCCTTTTTTAATCTTTCAACCCTTCTTGTCCTCAGAGTTTTAGAACATAGGCTACTTTAACGTCCTTTTGTATTCAAGAATCCTAGTTGGAGTCATTCAGATTAATGAGAAACTGGCACTGTAATACAGGGAGGCCTTGTTCGGTTCCAAATACTCCAGTGAAGACTCTGACGTCCTGTAGATGCAGATTCCACAGGGTAGCCATGTTAGTTTGCTGCAGGCAAAGCACCTTTATTTCTGCAGAATTTCCCCCATTAACAACTTTAAGTGTTGTTGTCTTAGATAAAAGGCATGTTACCCCATTTCTCTCATGGTTTGATGACCTGCAGAGCAACAGTGTGCTGAAATATGAACATCAGTTCACATGGCTGCAAAATTGAAACACTTATCTGAAAGTAAGCCCCAATGAATTAAAGGGGACTCTCTTCTGAATAGATCTGCTTATTATTGCTTCCTAGGCCACTGGGTCTTAGTAGGATTTCCTTTGTTACTAACAATAGTCTCAGGCACTAGTATATAGCAAAATATTTTGAAACTAGGGAGAATTTCAGAAGTAGCGTGTGTCATACAATAACATGTTTTTTTAAGAAACAAAATTTTATTTATTTATTTGTTTGTTTGTTTGTTTAGAATTTATATCCCGCCCTTCCCACAAGTGGCTCAGTGGCAAAATGTCTTAAATGAGCACATATTAAATAAGCTCTCTGGAATACAACCATAAAGTCTTTTTTCCAGTGATGTGTTATACGTGCCATTGTGAGAACAATAATATCTTATTTGGTATAAATCACTGTCTTTTCTTAGTTGTTAGAAGAATGTTCTGTATTTTTAAAAAAAGGATAGCTAAACTATACATTTAAATGCCAATTGAATGTGAGAATCTGCATCTTTTGTCAATAGAAGTCAAAAAGATGGTATTATCCAGCATGCAGGATACAAAAATGTGTGGATAAAAATATGCCGACATGTTTTAAACATTTGAAAACATTGTGGAATGTGATTTAAATTTTGCATTGCAGCGTCATTCATTTTACTAATGTTAAACTATTTTTTGCAAACATATGCCTTGCTTCTTAGCATGATCGATTCCTTTCATCAGTTATGTCAATCAGCTCTTGCAAAAATAAAATTGGGCACCAGCCAGACCAAAATCACATGTTCCAAGAGTTAACAATGTGCCAAACAGGGAAATCAATGAGACTTAACTGTGCTTAATTTTGGCCCGCTCATGCTCCCAATTTATTTATTTTATTTTGATTTGATTTGATTATATTCCACCCTCCCCACAAGCGGGCTCGGGGTGGGATATAAATCCAATATCAGTGTTTATTCTTTGATAGGAAACAACTAATTTATTGCCTGTCATTTGATGAAGTTGCTTGATAATACCGGTGGTTAAGCTTAATTTAAACCTTACTCTATGTGCTTAGAACATTGTTGGTGCTAAGCAGCAGTAGTAGATAATGCCTGTATTCAGTTCTTCCGCTGAAAAAGCAATTTCTTTATTCAGTAGTGGGGATGGGCATGAACTAGGAAAATGCAGTTCAGTTTGTGGTTTGTGGCATGCTTGATTCGTGAACCACAAACCATCATGAACTTTGAGGGGCTAAATGAACTGGTTACGTTCATGAGGTTTATGATGTTGTAGAATGGCTCTCCCAGCATGCTACAGACATCAGATTCACAAAGGATCACACTCCAAGTGGGGGTAGAAGTATGCAAGTCCAGCAGAAGGTATGTTCTAAAAGGATTGACAGGATTGTTCAATGGGAGAGGCTTGAATGCCCATTCAAGATAATGAAAGCCAGGAATACCAACTGACTTGCAAGGGCTCCATTGAAATACATTACAACATATAGTTGCAATGAAAATGTGGAGTGGATTTTCAATTAATGTTTCTGGCCCCAGATAAACATCTTTGGAATGACAGTGCCTGGGAATAGAATGAGTGTTCTGGGATTAGAATGACAGCCCCCCCTAGTGGAATGACAGCCCCTAGGGGTGGCAGAAGTGTTCTGGGACTAGAATGATAGTCGCCAGACTGGAATAACAGCTCCTGGGAGTAGCAGGAGTGTTTTGGGGCTGGAATGAAAGCCCCTAGAGTGGAATGACAGCCCCTAGGAATAAAAAAATTATTATGGAATGGAGGCCCCTGAGAGTAGGAGAAGTCTACTTGCACTGGAATGACAGATCACAAAGTGGAATGACAGCCCCTGGGAGGAGCAGAAGTGAAATTAACCAGAGTGTTTCCAAGTCTGGAGAATTCCTTTCCCTGTTGCTTTGAAGTTTGGTAACTGTTTAGAGTGAGTGGAGACAGTCTGTCCGGAAATGTATCCATTCATGAACCAGCACAAGACTCCGTGAAAAGCTTGAACATTTGTGGAAGGTTCATGCTTGTTGACCTGCCATAAACTTCACTGTGTGGACCATGAACCAAAGTTGGAGCAGTTTTGTGCCCATCCCTGTTCAATATATGTCTTCATTCGAGTGAAGTTAAGCTTGGTGTGATTGATGACATCCATTGCCAGTATTCACTCCTCTACAGGGACTTTTTTGAGGCCCAATTGATCTGTAAATCAGCAGGGATAGAAAAATAATTTAAACAGGCCATCTACCATTTATTTCTAACAGTGAGAGGAAGTAGTGTTTGCTAGATCAAACACTTAAATGCATGTCCCATTGGACAGTGTTATGTAGCAGCTAGTACATGAAATTGTAATGTGAGAAATTCAAATCCATGTTTTGGGTCCTTGGGCAAATCATAATGCCGTCCTACTTGGCGTTATACTCCTCTAAACCCATTGACTTCACCTCCGCTTAGGACAGCACTGTCAAGGATGGCTAGAAAAACAAAGAAAATGAGAGGATGTCTGGTGTCCTTTAAGAACCCTCCTTTGTTCCCCACTCCCTGAAGTTCCACACAGCCACCGTGGGACAGGTGCGTGCCTCTCCATCTGCAGGGGCTGCCCGTGTACTCAATCTTTCATCTTGTTGGAGAGATGGAATGGAGCAGCGTTTTTTATCAGAATTATCTTAATGTAGCTCAAATGCAACTTTAAACTCTTTAGAGGAACGGTGGGAAACAATAATATTAAAAAAAGCAGGGCTTTCCCTGTGACTAGGCAAACTGGGTGATTGCCTAGGGTGCCAGCATTCTGGGGGTGCCAAATTGGGTGCCCCCTATGTGACTTGGTATGAACGTATGAACATATGAAGCTGCCTTACACTGAATCAGACCTTTGGTCCATCAAAGTCAGTATTGTCTTCTCAGACTGGCAGCGGCTCTCCAGGGTCTCAAGTAGGGATGTGCAAAAAAAAAAAATTCGGAATTACACGGATTCGGAAGTACACGGGGGAAAAAATTTCGGATTCCCCATGCACTACTGAATACCGTATTCGGAATAGCCGCATATACGGTAGATGCACGGCTATTACCGAATATACGGCCCTATTATACCCTATGGGCCATTGAAATCAATGGCAAATAGGGTATATTTGAAGCCGCCTGGAGGGGGGGGGGGTTTGAGGGAGAGCCCCCAAATTTGCAGGGGACCTGCAGGGGACTCTCCCCTCCAACCCCCCCAAGTCCCAAAAAGATTGGGCCAGGGGATCCCATTCCAGGGGCACCCAAAGAGGGTGCCCCTATTCCATCATTATACCCTATGGGCCATTAAAATCAATGGCAAATAGGGTATAATTGAAGCCGCCTGGAGGGGAGGGGGTTTGAGGGAGAGCCCCCAAATTTGCAGGGGACCTGCAGGGGACTCTCCCCTCCAACCTCCCCAAGTCCCAAAAAGATTGGGCCAGGGGGTCCCTGTCTTTGGGCTCCCCAAAAGGCCCATTGCCAACAATGATGGGGAAAGCCCAATTAGCCACTTCCTCCACTACAATTGCTGTGGGGAAAGTGGCTCTGGCCAGAGGGGGGTTTGAGGGAGAGGCCCCAAAACTGCAGGGCAGCTTCAGGGGACTCCCCAGCATGCAACCCCCCTGGCCCCAAAAGACAGCACCCATCTGTGGGCACCCCAAAAGGAACACTGCTCCCAATTGTGAGAAAAAACCAATTAGAGCCACTTCCTCACTGCAATTGTTGTGGGAAAAGTGGCTCTGGGGAGCAGGAGGTTTTGAGGAGAGCCCCCCAAATTGCTGTGCAGCTTCAGGGCACTGTCCCACACAAAACCCACAAGGCCCAAAAAAAATTGGACCAGGGGGTCCAATTCCTGGGGCACCCAAAGCCAAACCTAACTTCACACCAGAGAATCTCTATAGGCCCCAAATGCACTACATCCCTCTATCTAATCTATGAACCCTGGGCCTGCAGGCCTGGCACCAATATAAGCCCAGTTGCCAACGTCACTGCCACACAAAACACAATCTGCTCAAGGTCTGCTCTGCAGACCTGGCTGCAGCAAACCCAGATGCCAGCTCTCCAGCCCTGCCCCAAACAGCACGGGGAGAGGTGGCCAACCACAAAAAGCCTCCTAGTTCCGGGTCTCTCACCCAGGTGCCAGCTTCCCTGCCACAGAACACACAATCTACAGATGCCAGCTCTCCAGCCCTGCCCCAAACAACATGGGGAGAGCTGGCCAACAACAAAAAGCCTGCTGTTTCTGGGTCTCTCACCCAGGTGCCAGCTTCCCTGCCACAGAACACACAATCTACAGATGCCAGCTCTCCAGCCCTGCCCCAAACAACATGGGGAGAGCTGGCCAACAACAAAAAGCCTGCTGTTTCTGGGTCTCTCACCCAGGTGCCAGCTTCCCTGCCACAGAACACACAATCTACAGATGCCAGCTCTCCAGCCCTGCCCCAAACAACATGGGGAGAGCTGGCCAACCACAAAAAGCCTGCTGGTTCTGGGTCTCTCACCCAGGTGCCAGCTTCCCTGCCACAGAACACACAACCTACTCTATAAAAACAAGAAAGTGACCCAGCCCACACACACCCTCACCAACCCCCACACCAACCAGAGGCAATTTAAAAAACCAAAACAAAACCAGCAGAATCACAAAAGGCCAAGTGTTAAAAAAGTGGCCTTTTCACCAACAAGAAAAGGGGGACAAAAGTGGCCTTTTAAACAATGGAAATTAGGCCAAACAGCACCCACCCCAAGAACCCAAAGAAAAGAGTAACAGCAGCAGCACAACACAGCACAGCAGCAACAAATCAAACACTGAATACTTTTAAAACAGTAAAAAATTAACTTTTAACAATATAGGAACTTTGCCACCCCCTCCCCCCCAAAAAACCCTTCACCCTAACCCCAAGAAATCCAAGCCACCCAAATCAGGAGAAGTAAAAGGACACTGCACTTTTAAAAGTCCTCTCACTAAATTAAGATATGGGCAAATTGGCAAACCCCCCCACCCCAGGCCCCCTCCCCAAGCAGAAACCCCCAAATAAGCTACCCCACCACCACCCAAATCTGGATAAGTAAAGGGACTCTAAGTCTTTAAAAAAAGTCCTTTTACCAACAATAAATAAAAACAAGAACCCAAAGAGCGTCTTACCTTGTCTTCCAGGGAAGTCTGAGTGAGAGAGCTGCAGCAGGCAGCAGTTTAAGCAATCTCTCACACACAGCATGGAGGAGTCAGCCAGGAAGGGAAGACTCCTTAGAAAGCCCTTCAAAGCATGCATTTGCAATGAATTTTGCAAATCCATGCTTTGGATTGGCTGCTGGGGCTCCTCTTCCCCCTCCCCCCCTCCCTGATCCCAGGGAGGTTAAGGCAGAGGCGGGAAGAAGCCACTAAAGGCGCCTTTGAAGCTCCAGATGCTAATCGCCGCCTTTTGTTTTGAATTGACAGCTGTTTGCTTACGAATAGCTATTCGTAAGCAAACAGCGAGCCTATTCGGCTGCCGTATAATGGGCGCTTATGGAAGTCGGCTGCAGGCTATTCCGTATGCGGCCGAATCAGCACTGATTCGGCTGTAAATGCGGTTCGGCCGAGCCGAATGCACATCCCTAGTCTCAAGCTGAGGTTTTTCACACCTATTTGCCTGGACCCTTTTTTGGAGATGCCAGGGATTGAACCTGGGACCTTCTGCTTCCCAAGCAGATGCTCTACCACTGAGCCACAGCCCCATTCATGGCTCTCCAGGGTCTCAAGCTGAGGTTTTTCACACCTATTTGCCTGGACCCTTTTTTGGAGATGCCGGGGATTGAACCTGGGACCTTCTGCTTCCCAAGCAGATGCTCTACCACTGAGCCACAGCCCCATTCATGGCTCTCCAGGGTCTCAAGCTGAGGTTTTTCACACCTACTTGCCTGGACCCTTTTTAGTTGGAGATGCCGGGGATTGATCCTGGGACCTTCTGCTTCCCAAGCAGATGCTCTACCACTGAGCCATCGTCCCTCCCTATGGTGGTGATGTTATCTGTGCCGGGGAGGGGTGCCAGACAATCCAGGGCTGGCCCTGAAAAGGGGATCAATTATGCAGATTTTCCTGTCGCTTTATTTCTTGTAACAGAAAGTGAATGTTTATCTTAGACATTTTTTAAAAAAATGTACACAATAGGTGTGTGCAAAAAAAAAAAATCAATATCACATCTCTTGGATTCTAAAAAATGTTGGTATTTCCAAAAAAGTCCCGGATTCCAATACTAGTATGGTATTCAAATCCGGTTTCCTCCCCCCACCCCCAGGCCCAAGAGACCTGAGAAGAAAAATGCAATTTTTTTAAAAAAGCCAGCCTGACCCAGGGACTGGCTTGGCTTTTCCTGGAGCACAGTTTAAATCACACTGCAGGAGAAGCCTGCCCAGGATCTGTGTGCAGAGAGTACATGTAGACCCAGCTGGGGGGGCTTCTCCTGTGGCATGGTTTAAACCATGTCCCAGGAGAAGCTGGCCCCAGGATCTGTGTGCAGTGGGAAACTCTCAGCTCCCGCCTCCTCAGCTGATCTTGGACTGGCTGGAGCCAGCTCCAGCTGAGGTGGCATGGAGCTCTCAGCTCCTGCAGCCCATTCGGTATAGCTGAATGTGCCAGAATAAAAACTGAAAAATTTGGTTTTCATTCGGACTCAGCTATACTGCCAACTGATCAGATTCTCTGGTCTGTTTTCAGCTTAAATAATTCCCCCCCACACACACACACAAATAGCAGCATTTTAAAGGCATTTTTTGGCTTTTAAGGTATTTTAAGGTATTTTTCAGTTTGATTTATACTGAATGCACACTTCTAGTATACAACTATACATTTCAAATGTCTTAGCAGCTATGTTTTGTCAAAAATTATGTCAGCTTTCTCCAAATTGTTGTTAACTGATAATTTTTATACTTCAAGCATGGAGCTGAAACATAAACATGAATGAAAGAGGTAAATGTCACCTTGTCAATGAGTTGTGTGATAATATCTTTTCAGCAGTATCTTTGGTTCTATCTTCTGTACTGATCTTATAGCCTGCATCTTTGAGCCTACCTGCTTGCAGTCAAACTTTCTTTCTTTTGGCACCAGATTTTTTTTTAAAAAAAACCAGGACAGGTTGTAATAATGCCTATTGTCTTGGAATTTAGATAAAGTACAAAGAGAATTTTGACAAGGAGAAGGGAAAGAAGCCACGTTATGACCTAAAGGAGAGCAAGATTTACAAGACCCTACAAGATGCTCATCACATTGCTAGTGAGGTACATCTGACTCATTAACCTTTCAGCATAGTTTTGATTTACCTGGGGGCTTGATTTATGTTCTCCACAGGTTAGAGTTCTCAGTATTGTTTACATCCTCCTTTACCCAAATTGATTTTTTCTTTTCTCCTGCAGGTTAAATATAAGGCAGACCTCAAGAAACTCCACAAGCCAGTGACAGATATGTCTGAATCCCTCTCAATGAATCATGTCCTGGGTACCAGCCAACTTGCAAGTTCTGTAAGTCCCTTCGAGAAGGTCACATCTATGTAACATTATATCAGTCTACATTTCTGAGATAATCCCTGCTAACAACTTCTATAACAGCTTTCCTCCTTGACTGTTCCTAGGAAATCACCTGGTAGTGATCTTTTCTCTGCTGCCTAATGATTGTACTCCATGTAGATTAGTTACATTAATACCTTTAGTCCCTAGATAATTTTCTATTAGCTGTAGAATTTTGAATGTTGTAAAACTTCTAACCAGATCTTAATGGCATTTTTTTTTTTTACATTTTTAACGTGGTTTCCACTAACAGAAATACCATTTTCCCCTTGTTTTCACAGTTTTCTTTTTTCACTTTTACTACTCTTTGAAATTTTCTTTGGTAACTGAAATAAACATTTTAAAATGATTCTGCTTTTTTTCTTGAGTTTCTCATCTTACGGATGTTTTGCTACAGAATGAGGAATGCACTAACACAAGAAGATCTAAATCATACCACCAGATTCACCTCTGTTTTATACTCGCTGTTTTTTTTTTTTGTTACTTTTTTTTTTAAAGGAAGGGATTTGAGAAGGGGTCTTTGTCTTAATGAAAAAATCCGGGCCCTTCCTAGACAATTCAATGTTACAATATCTGTCTGGTTTGGATTTTATTTTGTTTTGTTTTGTTTTGTTTTTCATTTTCTTTTTTTTTATTTGTATTTCTGATATCTACCTTTCTACTGAAATGTTTAGATTAGCTGGAAATATACAGCTGGTTAGGATTTTTATTATTGAGGAAGTTCTGACACTTTCCCTTTAGTATCAGTACAAGAAGCAGTATGAGAAGAGTAAGGGTCACTACCACGTGGTTCCAGATAACCTTGAACAGCTCCATCTAAAGGAGGCTTCCGAACTTCAGAGCCAAGTAAGTCAGATGATCAACATTTCTCATCTTTGGTATTTCTCTTTAAGGATTTATAGCCAACCTTTCATTCACATTGGAGCTAGAGTAGCTTACTATAGATTTAAAAAATCTATAGGGATTTATATCCAAACGTTCATTCAAATTGGAGCTAGAGTAGCTTACTATAGATTTAAAAAATCTATAGGGATTTATATCCAAACTTTCATTCACATTGGAGCTAGAGTAGCTTACTATAGATTTAAAAAATCTATAGGGATTTATATCCAAACTTTCATTCACATTGGAGCTAGTGTAGCTTACTATAGATTTAAAAAATCTATAGGGATTTATATCCAACCTTTCATTCACATTGGAGCTAGAGTAGCTTACTATAGATTTAAAAAATCTATAGGGATTTATATCCAAACTTTCATTCAAATTGTAGCTAGAGTAGCTTACTGTAGATTTTAAAAAAGCAATACAAAAATGACGTTTTCAGGTGGAACTCGGATCTTATTAGCCAAATTGTCCTCTGTGTCTGCAGGGAACATGCTGCGGGGCAAATACCTGGGATTGCCCAGTCCATTGTATACCTGGATCTCAATTTAGCCTATTGCTAGTTAGAAAGTGAGGAAAAAGTCACAGGAAACACTCTGTAATCTTTGGGTGATAACAGACGGGCAGTTCGGGGTGGTTGGGAGGCATCCCGAATTGGGCTGGCTCAAAAAGAGCTGTCCTGAAGCCTCCAGATGCTCCCCAGTGAAGTGCCTGCATCCCATCTGCCAAGCAGCTGGGTGCCTCCAGACGTGGAGGAGCCTCAGAAGCCAGACCACTCTTTCTTCAAGTTAAGCACTTAAGTGCTCATGCATTCAAGCGCTCCCAACAATTTTTAAGGGGAAAAAAGCAGAAGCAGCTTGGGGAGGCTTGGGGCTTTCACATGCCGATTCGGTGACTGGCTGTCGGCTCAGAAATTTGCTGGGAATGGTAGCTTTTTTAAGCTGGCCTACAGAGGCTGGAGGATGGGCTGAGTACGGGACGGGGATGGGCGGCAGATGTTTATGTGTGGAAGGATTTTTTGGGGTCGATTTCAGAGCTGTCTCTGAGTCGGCCCAAAGTGCCGGTCCGTAATCACCCTTTATTCCCCTATTAAGATATAGATCTGAAATTTGAAACAGCAGCTAAGCAAAATGAGGCAATATTGCACCACTAAGTTGTATATGGTAGCCAAATAAACCTCATGAATGACATATTGGAGATGCCTACATGGAAAGGGTGAAAAGAGACAAAAATATTATGTTGCCCATCCTGAAAAAAGCATGGTTAGGTCTGGGGGTAAGGAAGGCTGCTCTGAGAACGTGCTTAACTACTGGGATGGGGTGTCTTATTTCAGCAGTGGATGATGATCCCGTGATTTGAGATGATGGTCCCAATGACCATGATTTCATCAAGGGTAGAGGCTGTGGGTCTTGGATATCCCTTTTATGTACTTAAAACTTCCTGGGCTTTGGTAGGGGCATTATATTATTTGCTGCATTCCATGTAAAGTTCAGTGCAGCAGGGGTTGGGTCTAGGGTGACAATCCTAAATCCTTATTGGATGATTCAGATTTCTAGTGAGCAGGGAGAAATGTGTATCTAGGGAGAAGTGGAGGTCCTGATATGGGCATGATAGGTGAGGCAACAGTGGCAGCAGAACCATTTTGATGGGATGAGGCAATTATTTTGGTGGTGGGCTAGCTAATGCTAGGCTGAAAAAGGCCAAATAGTAGCTTGACTGCCTTTCCTGGGCTTGTGATTGAGTTGCTGGAGAAGGTCATATTCTAATGGGAACTCAGGTGTGAGGCAACTCTGGAGGCATGGACCAAAGACCTTTGATTATTGTGCTTCTTGGAGCATTCAGGCAATTGGGCTGCTCCCTTCTGAGAGTATCCAGAGGAATTCCTGGCTGTCTCAGGGGCCCTGTTTTGATATGTCTCTGTTAAAGCCATAGGATCTTGGGGTACGCATAGATATTATACTGAGATTCCTGTACAGGAGTGGGCTCATAGGTAGTAACACTTTTAGCTCATTTGTTGATGGAGAAGGGCCTGAGAGGGATTCTGAGGATGCATCATGGTACAACTTCCCCCACCCCCTGCTGGTATTCCTGCTACTGTTGTCCTTACAGGGCCCACAGTGAGCCCAGGGGAAATAACCCCTGGGAGTATGCTGCCATGCAGCACTAAATGTGTAACATCAGATACACTGGTTCACCTCGATATGAACAGATTTGCTTCTGATCAGTTGATGTTTAAGAACCAATCTGTGTACTATTCACCTTTGATGGACCCTTTGCTTCATATGTTCAGTCAGACAATATTTCTTTATCACTCTTACCTCAGAATACTGAGCCGAGCGGAGCCTCTGGCAGCCCGCCACATCGTGGCATGGCTGCTGGGGAGATTTTGCCCCCCCCCAGAGGGAGAGCGGACTTTTCGGTGCGCTTTCAGTGCGTCCTGAGGGGGCGGGGCTTTTGCGCCTGCTCAGAAGCTCCGCTCCATGGATGTCAGTCCTCTTTGGGTGCTTGGCCCTCCCGCCCGCCCTGTTTGTTATATAGGCAGTCGCTGGTCACCTCTTTTATGGAGGGGCCGGGTAGGAATTTTTTACTCCCCGGCTATTTGGCTGGTGACTGGGGTGTGTTTTTTGCCTACCCTGCATAGCATATCAGTGGATTGAGGAATTGGCCTCAGGTTGGTGCCTTTGTATAGATTGGTCGCTTTTCAGGGCAGATTTTACGGGGTTTATGGCACCATGCGGCCTGGGGAGGACCGGTTAGCCTCCCCCGTTTGGGGAGTTAGGGGTCTGGCAGGATCAGCCTTTGGGTGTGGCCCGAGGTGTGTGAATGCAGACTGTCCTGGAGACTCGATTGGATGGGTGCCTTTCGCTGAGACTCGCGTCTGGTGTTTGGGCCCTCCGGTGCGAGCCTCCCTGATGGGCCTGCCTAACGGGAGCTGTGACACACAGCTCCGGCCGGAGGCTGGGTCTCTCGCCCGCTGAAAAAGGCAGGGGAGCGGTCTGAGGAGACCCCTGGCCCTGATCTGGCCGCAGTTCGGTTGCCCTTGCCGTTGCAGTGTTATTTAATAAAGTGGCCCATAGTTTTACCAATCTAATTGTGTCCGCCTCTTTATTCCGACTTGGGGGGGGGCAATTGATGTTTAAGAACCAATCTGTGTACTATTCACCTTTGATCGACTCTTTGCTTCATATGTTCAGTCAGACAATATTTCTTTATCACTCTTACCTCAGAATACTGAGCAGAGTACCGTAGTCCATCCAAAGGCAGAATTAGGATCTGTAGACAGTGAGAAATGTAATTCATTAACAAAAGGTGATTAAGGCTATCTGAAAATTAAACTCCCTTGTGAATAAACTGTGCACTTTGTATAGCGTTCGCCTGCACTACAAATGAGAACTACAGGGGACTGTAGTTGTGTAGAGGTGCTTAAAAGTTAAAGCTGGTTCATAGAATTCTGTTAGATTTCCTTGAAGCAACCCAAGACATTTAAGCCTGTTTAATGTTGACTTATGTCTATAGTTACTTGCTGATAAAGTATAACTGCATACACCAGATTAAGTTATGTAATTAGTTGCAACCAATTTCTCTATGAATTCGAAACAAAACTTGCCTCAAAATCAGTTCTGATTTTTTCCCTCCAAGTATCCCTGCACTGAAAGCGGTAGTGTGTAATGGCTGACTTTATAAACTGTGGAGAATGGTATCTCAGGAGTGAAAAAGAGGCCTACTTTTTCTACAGAATCCTTTCTTTTCTGTTTATAAACTGTGGTAGAACAGCAGGTGACACTTGACTCCTTCTTGACAGGTGAAATATAAGGAAAAATATGAAAAAGAAAGAGGGAAACCAATGCTGGATTTTGAAACACCAACATACCTCACTGCTAAGGAAGCTCAGCACATGCAGAGTGAAGTAAGTTGCTTTATCATGGGTAGCAGACTGCCTTGATTTTGGGAAAATGTGAGCACAATTCTTATCATGGCTTTATGTTAGCAGTCAGATTTAAATTATCTGTCTTCACTGAAATATCTTTACTGGGTTGGATCCAAAGGTACCATTCTGCCAGTGTAACAGCAATTCCTTCTGTTAGAGGAAAGGAGGGCAGTTTTCATGGATACTCACGTAAGAAGTGCCAGCTGTCTCCGACCAGTGGTCCATCTAGTCCAGCATACTGTTTCACACAGCAGCCAACCAGAGTCAACGTCTGCTGCTAGGGTTGCCAAGTCTAACTCAGAAAATACCTGGGGACTTTGGGGGTAGGGCCATGAGACTTTGGGGTGGAGCCAGGAGACTTCCCCATTCCCTAAAATAAATAAATAAAAATACAGCAGTGCAGTTCCCCGAATATAGTCTTCATTTCCTCATCCCCCAGCAGCTAGCTGCACTTTGACTTCCACACTCTCTCTCACACTCACACATATACAAAGCAGCCAAAAGAGAGTTTGGAAGCACAGACTTTGTGGTCTTACTGGGGCAATTTACTTTCCATGGGAGTTGTAGAATGCTGCATACTCAACCAAGTTCTTCAGACTAGCACAGGGAAACCAGAGGTTCTACTTAACTCTTTCCTCTCTATTTTACTGTGCAAACAACTTCTTAAGGGACCGTAAAGCAAACAGAGGGGTGGCACTGCTTCCCTTCCCTTTCTCACAACAGCCATGCTGTTCTGCAGGTTTGCCCTGCCTCCTATTCAGCCTGGCTCCAGAGATTTAAAGGCACACACACCTTTCAAAAAGCAATCAGTTCCCAAGCATTTCTAAGCCTTCTCAGGTGAAAAGGCACATGGTAGCTTTTGGGGTAGGGTTTCCCCCCCACTGGCCAACTGTCTGGGGGCAGGAAGGAACCTGCAAAACCAGAGGATCTCCCACTGGGACCTGGGGGTTGGGAAGCCCACATGCTGCCTTCCAGCACTGATATTCAGAGGGTTGCAACCTCTGTAGAAGAAGAAGATGATGATGATGATATTGGATTTATATCCCGCCCTCCACTCCGAAGAGTCTCAGAGCGGCTCACAATCTCCTTTACCTTCCTTCCCCACAACAGGCACCCTGTGAGGTAGATGAAGATATTGGATTTATATCCCGCCCTCCACTCCGAAGAGGCTCAGAGCGGCTCACAATCTCCTTTACCTTCCTTCCCCACAACAGACACCCTGTGAGGTAGATGAAGATATTGGATTTATATCCCGCCCTCCACTCCGAAGAGGCTCAGAGCGGCTCACAATCTCCTCTACCTTCCTCCCCCACAACAGACACCCTGTGAGGTGGCTGGGGCTGGAGAGGGCTCTCACAGCAGCTGCCCTTTCAAGGACAAGCTCTGCCACAGCTATGGCTGACCCAAGGCCATGCTAGCAGGTGCAAGTGGAGGAGTGGGGAATCAAACCCGGTTCTCCCAGATAAGAGTCCGCACACTTAACCACTACACCAAACTGTACACAGAGGCTCCCTTCAGTAACCATGGCTAATAACCCTTTTAAAGCCATCTATGGTCATGGGCATCACTACCTCCATGGCAGTGAATTTCACAATTTAATTATTCGCAGAGTAAAGAAGTATTTCTTGTTTTTATGCCCTGATCTTATTTCCCAACAATTTCATCAGATGCCCCTGAGTTCTACTACTATGCAAGAGGGTGAAAAAATTCCCTCTACCCACTCTTTCCACATCCCACATAATTTTATAAATGTCTGCCATTCTCCCCCTATTTTTTTTTTCTAGACTGAAGTTCCGGACCCTCCAGTCTTTTCTGATAGGAAAAGTGATCCAACCCTCTAATCATCTTGGTTGCCCTCTTTTGTGCTTTCCCAAGCTTTGCTGAGATACAATGACCAGAACTGTGCGCATGTTCTTCTAATTTCCCCCTCCCCTACTGAGCAGAGCAGTTCCCATCCTGAGCAGAAGATAACTGCTGTAATTTTAAAATGGGCAATGGGCAGTGCAAGACCCTGCACGGTTAAGAACATAAGAACATAAGAGAAGCCATGTTGGATCAGGCCAATGGCCCCTCCAGTCCAACACTCTGAGTCACAGAAAAAAAGAAGAGAAGCCATGTTGGATCAGACCAATGGCCCATCCAGTCCAACACTCTGTGTCACATAAGAACATAAGAGAAGCCATGTTGGATCAGGCCAGTGGCCCCTCCAGTCCAACACTCTGTGTCACACAGTGGCAAAAATTTTTGTACATACACACACATTGTGGCTAATAGCCACTGATGGACCTCTGCTCCATATTTTTATCTAAACCCCTCTTGAAGGTGGCTATGCTTGTGGCTGCCACCACCTCCTGTGGCAGTGAATTCCACATGTTAATCACCCTTTGGGTGAAGAAGTGCTTCCTTTTATCCGTTTTAACCTGTCTGCTCAGCAATTTCATCGAATGCCCACGAGTTCTTGTATTGTGAGAAATGGAGAAAAGTACCTCTTTCTCTACTTTCTCCATCCCATGCATTATCTTGTAAACCTCTATCATGTCACCCCGCAGTCGACGTTTCTCCAAGCTAAAGAGTCCCAAGCATTTCAACCTTTCTTCATAGGGAAAGTGCTCCAGCCCTTTAATCATTCTAGTTGCCCTTCTCTGGACTTTCTCCAATGCTATAATATCCTTTTTGAGGTTCCAGTCTGCTGTTCCTATGTTAATGAGCGGCTGTTCATGTGCACAGTTTAGAGGGCACACTGCTTATTTCAAATGGGCTTTATCCCAGGGAACTACACTATTGGCTTCTGTATTTTCAGTCCCTTTCCTAATAATTCCTAGCATGAAGTCTGCTTTGTCCAACACTGCTGTATACTGGGTGGACATTTTCAGTGAGCTTTCCACTAGAACCCCAAGATCTCTTTCAATCTCAGTCTCTGCCGGATCAGACCCCATCAGCATATATTTTAAATTAGGATTTTATTTTTGTTTCAGTATGTCATTTTACACTTACCCACGGTGGATTTAATTTTCTGCATTGTTGCTAGGGCTGCCAAATTCCAGGTAGGCCCTGGAGATAAATCAGACTCACAGCTGATCTCCAAACTATAGAGATCAGGGGTGCAGTCACACTTACCATTAAATCCATCTTTAACGCATTTTTAACGCGTCTGTCTTATAATCCATTGCATCAATTCCCTGATCAGACAGCAGTCGGGTTCCCATGCTATCCCATGTTGATCCCGTCGCTGGTCGATCATAGCACTCCTCTTTTCGATAGACGGCAATCCGCATTAGCGCAGGCACAGTGATGCGCGCTGTCGCTGTTTGGTTTCGGTAACAGGAAGTTGATTCAGCATTGTGGCGCATGCGCGTTTGCACATCAGACGATTGACGAACGATGGCGCATTCAAACGCAGAAAATCCGCTCAGGAACCATTGTAAGCGTTCTGAGCTGGATTTAAAGCAGTATCAAAGTAATCCGCGATCAAGACGCATCAGCACGGGACTTGCACGAGCTAAACACCGTTTGCAGATGCTGACGTATGGACGACCAGTGAAAATCCGACATGATTCCAGACTCCACTAATGCTGGTAGCGGGATATAATGAATGTCTGACCTCACCCCAGGTCTCCTGGGGACAATGGCTGCTTTGGAGGGTGGACTCAGTGGCATTAATACCCAGCTGTAGTCCCTCCCCTCCCAAAACCCTGCCTCCCCACGTTCCACCTCTGAATCTCCAGAAATTTCCCAACCTGATGCTGTTAGACCTACCTATTGCCCAAGCACCCAATTTAGAGAGATCCTCATTCAAAATCTGCCTTGGTTTTCACTCCTTCCACTGCAGACATACACACCTTTGCCATTCCTGAGGGCTCAGTAGGCTACAGCAAAAGTGGAGAAGTAGAATGGTTTTGCACTGGATCCGACCGTTTGCTTATGGTATTACAGTACAGTATATTTTATTAGGCATCAACTTCAAATTAGAAGTTGACAAATAAAAGAAGGTTGGGAGTAGGGCTATGTAGACTGAGCAATTAATTCACTTAGAATTTGTAGAATTAAGATAATTTGTGTTTGCTCCTTCATGAAAACACCTGCAATTTGTTGCTTTCCTCCAGCCTGCCCGAAGACTTCTTTGGTAGGTAAAAGTAGTAGGAAATAACTTCCACTAGATTCCTTCTCTATCAATCCTTGTTTGTCTCTGGTGTTATAGTATTTTTCCCCAGTGGCCTGTCATTCTGTTATTCTCACAGTTTATTTCATGGCCTGTTTGAAGTTTTGGTATTGTTCTGTCCCAAAGTGAAACTTATACAGGGTGAAATACACTTGTATAAGGTGTTTGGTCATAATGTTTGGGTGGCTCCATCAGTTGTTTCCGTTCCTCTTTTCTTTACATAACTACTCCGAATGTTGGCAAATCTTTTGAGGCAAATACAGTTTTGAAATATCAAGTCCAAAGTACTGAGACAATGCACTCAGATTAAACAACACAAACCTAACGGTGCCATCCTTGGCAGAGTTGCATCCTTCTAAGCTAGGGTTGCCAAGTCCAATTCAAGAAATATCTGGGGACTTTGGGGGTGGAGCCAGGAGACTTTGGGGGTGGAGCCAGGAGACTTTGGGGGTGGAGCCAGGAGATATTAGGGGTGGAGCCAAGATCAAGGCTGTGACAAGCATCATTGAACTCCAAAGGGAGTTCTGGCCATCACATTGAAAGGGACAGCACACCTTTTCAATGCCTTCCTTCCATAGGAAATAATGAAGGATAGGAGCACCTTCTTTTGGCGCTCATAGAATTGGACCCCCTGGTCCAATTTTTTTGAAACTTGGGGGGTATTTTGGGGAGAGGCACTAGATGCTATACTGACAATTTGGTGCCTCTAACCCAAAAAACAGCCTCCCCCAGAGCCCCAGATTCCCGCGGACCAATTCTCCATGATTTTCTATGGGAATAAATCTCCATAGGGAATAATAGAGTTCCCAGAAGACATTTCCCTCCCCTCCCCCCGCTTTCTGATGACCCTGAAGCGGGGGGAGGGCCTCCAAACTGGGGGATCCCCTGCCCCCACCTGGGGATTGGCAACCCTATTCTAAGCCTATTACTTCAATGGACTTCAACGGGTTTAACTCTGTTTAGAATGGTGCTATTAGTGCGGTTTTTGCTCCTGGCCCAATGCACAAGTAGTAATGTCACTGTGTCATGATCTGCTCCTTTCCAGGAGTGCCACAACCCACCACTGCCCATGCTTATTGTAGCTTCTATGCCCTTATTTACGATAATCCTACAGCGCATGGGTACAGTGGGCATGGAGGCAACTGAATACTGGGTTTCCGTTCAGTAGCCAGGAGACCTCTTACTTTCCGCTTAAAATAATGAAGGAAAGTTGTCATGGTTTCCTCAGTTACATGTTTACCAGAATGTTTAAACGGTGCTTCTAGCTATTTCTCAATCCAGTAGGTGCCCTGGGAAGGATGCCAAACCCAAACTGTTCCTTCCAATCAGTGCTAAGAAGGGAAATTTTTTTTCTGTATGTGGTGCGAATTCATATCCTGTAACATATTTCTTCTTCCTGCAGTAACAGTCAAGGAGCAGTAAAGGGTACCACTGGCAAAACATGGCAGCTTATTGTAAAATGGACACATGCTGTGAACATTCAGTTGCCCAAAGGCTTAGCCAGCCTTATTACTGCCCCATTGTCTAAAATGCCATCGCTTATAATCTGGCAAAACCCTCACAAACATCACCGAGAACAAGACTGGATGTGTAACCAGCTAACACATTCTGGTAGCGTTATAGAATAACTAGAATCTGTTCGTCTTCCTGGTGTATTTTTCACATTGTTTCAAAATAAACACTATTTTCCTTTTTTTGTTTTCTTCCGACTCCTATTAGAAAGAATATAAAAAAGACTTTGAAGAGTCCATTAAAGGCAGGAACCTTGCTGGCCTGGAGATTACACCATCTTTATTGCATGTCAGATATGCCACCAAAATAGCGAGCGAGGTAGCAGCTACTCTGTTGTCTTTTGCTAATAGCAACCCAACTAGTTTTCACTAATTATCCTCACCAAAGCAGCCCACTCACTACTTTCCTTTTCAGGCTTAAACATTTACCTTGAGCATGATTTCTGTCGTTTTTATGGCTCGTTCTAGTTAGTCGATGTACAAAGTCACTAATTGTTCATTGTAGTGGCATTAATGTTGGTTTTCCTGTTGGCCATGTCAACATGGTCGTTCCACTGTTTGTGTTCCTTTCTTAATCAGAGTATGCTGACCTGTCTTCAGTTTGTTTCTTGATAACTGGTAGACTCTTGAACACCATAACTTTGTTTGTTGCTTTAAGATAATCAGATTTTGTTTGTTGATGCTCTTTTTTGTTTGTTTGTTTGTTTGTTTCTTCATTTTTTTCTTCTTTCTACTCGTCCTCCATAGAAAGAATACAGGAGAGATTTGGAAGAAGGTGTCAAAGGTAAAGGCCTAACGATTTTGGAAGAGACACCAGATTTACTCAGAGCAAAGAATGCGACCCAAATCTTAAACGAGGTAAGGTGCATAACTGGGTGAAACTGTGCTGGGGCCTTTTATGACACTCGTGAATCAGGGTAGATGTCTACACATATTTCACGCTTGGGAAACACCACCCCATTTTAATGTTTCACCTGTTTCATGCCTTGTAACCACAGAAAGAATACAAGAAAACTCTGGAACTGGAAATCAAAGGAAGAGGCCTGACAGCTCTTGCACTGGGAACACCAGATTTTATGAGAGCAAAGAATGCCATGGACATTGCTAGCCAGGTCAATGCCAACAATGAGTCATCAATCTGGAATCAAGGGAAGCTGTATTTGTAAATGCAGTTATTATGTATACTAACCTGTGACCTTTCCACCACAGATTAAATATAAGCAATCTGCAGAAATGGAAAAAGCCAACTATACCACTGTTGTTGACACACCAGAGATAATTCATGCCAATCAAGTGAGGAACCTTTCAAGTCAGGTAATGACTCCTGTTGACATATATTAAAAAATTCCCTGAACCTGGCATTGTAAAAAGTAAGGGTATTACTATACCGAGTTAGGGGAGGGACGGTGGCTCAGTGGTAGAGCATCTGCTTGGGAAGCAGAAGGTCCCAGGTTCAATCCCTGGCATCTCCAAAAAAAGGGTCCAGGCAAATAGGTTTGAAAAACCTCAGCTTGAGACCCTGGAGAGCCATGAATGGGGCTGTGGCTCAGTGGCAGAGCATCTGGTTGGGAAGCAGAAGGTCCCAGGTTCAATCCCTGGCATCTCCAAAAAAGGGTCCAGGCAAATAGGTGCGAAAAACCTCATCTTGAGACCCTGGAGAGCCATGAATGGGACTGTGGCTCAGTGGTAGAGCATCTGCTTGGGAAGCAGAAGGTCCCAGGTTCAATCCCCGGCATCTCCAACTAAAAAGGGTCCAGGAAATAGGCTTGAGAAACCTCAGCTTGAGACCCTGGAGAGCCGCTGCCAGTCTGAGAAGACAAGACTGACTTTGATGGACCAAGAGTCTGATTCAGTATAAGGCAGCTTCATATGTTCATAAGTTCATAATAAAGCCAGTCAGTCTGCTACATTCCTTCTGCTCATTAACTGTTGTTTCTATCATGAGATGGTCCTTTCACACAAGGTAGATGTCCCAGAAAAGAGAGGTATGGTTGTATGGTCTGTCCCTCAGACAAGGAGCATTTACATTTTTAAAATCCTCTTTTCTCTTGGTAATGTAATCCTTTGTTACCACAGCAGTAATTTTTCCCCCTTTTCACAACAGAAAAAGTACAAAGAAGAAGCAGAGAGAACCATGTCATATTATGTGCCTGTCCTAGACACACCAGAAATGCAGAGAGTCCGGGAAAACCAAAAGAACTTCAGCATGGTAGATATATGGCTTCTTAAAAATACTGTAGCACAGCAAGCAAAAAGATATCTGGAGATTAGTTTGCTTCGCATATGTAAGGCTGTGAAGTAATGTATAAAAATGTAAGCTGATCGATGATAGGATTAGCTGTTGTTGATTCTGTTGTAATGAGAAGTCTTCCATATGCTGCACTGTCAGAGAACAAGGATTAGAAACAACCCAGTAACTCCTCTTCAAGAAAATCTTAGATATGTCCAAATTACACATTCTATTGAAATTAAATAGGCTTGTTAGAACAGAAATTTTATTATCACTAATTATTGGATCTTTTCAAAAAGTCAAATCACATGTAAGGAAGCCTGAATACCTGCAGGAACAATAAACTAACCAGGTATGTGTTTTTAACAGCTTCAGTATCAACAAGATATGCAGCATAGCAAAGGAAAAGTCACTGTGGTGAATGAGACACCAGAAATACTGCGAGTTAAAGAAAACCAGAAGAACTTCAGCACGGTAACTTGAGTTTGCCTCATAATTTTTCAAATAGTTCTGTTGTAACTAGTTTTTGTTCTAATTTTGTGAAGATCTCTACTGAAGACTCTCCCTTGATGCAGTTGAAGCTCCTTGTGCACTCATGTAAGAATGTGAGGAATCTGGTGGCATACCAAGGGCAGGGCAGTAGATGTGGTCTCCCTCAGGTACAGGCAATTGGGTGGTGCCTACTCTAGAGTGAGGGAGTAGGGGGGTTGTGGCCCCCAGAACTCACCCCTTTCGCTGGCACCAGGAACTTACCCATTTAGAAAACACAAACAGTCCCTCCTCTTTCAATCTGGTTACTCCTCCCCTTGATATTCTTTTTTTAACGCCCACTCTTCTTTGAGGAAGCTTCAGGAGTTGGATGGGGCTTGGAAGATATCCCTGCCACCTCTCTGTTCTGAGTGATCAATGAATCTCCCTTATCAAATTTTAAGCACATTCCTTGCCTTTTGTAAAAAAAAAAACCCAAAAAACCTAAATCCAATTAAAGTTTTTTCTTCCTCTTTTCATGGATGTTCTCTTTGGTCTAAAGGCCCCAAACCTTTGTGTGTTTACTCACAAATAAGCCCCTAGCACTCTGGGTGTTAAATACACTAGGTATTCCACTGGTGGAATCAGGGCCTTAGTATTTTCTACTAATGTAATACTCATTAGACAGAGCTCTTGCTGTTTCATACATACAGTTGAACAGTTTCTGACTCCTTTCCTTTTCAGCAACTTTTTTGTTACCTGGTAGATTAAGCTCAACATATCTGACACAAGTATTTAGAAATGTCTGGCCTCATTTTTTCCATGTGATTTTGTAGGCTACATGCTTGAAACAACAAGCTTGCTCTTATTTGTTTAGCAGCTGCATGTCATATGTCCTTGTTTTGTTCCTGTTTAGAGTGTTTTGACCATGAAGTCTCAAAATGATGCAAAGTCTTGATGTTATTATGTGATGTCGTTACTGCTTATGATTACCTGTGGTTGTCTAACCAAAACAGTGGGGAGTCACATAAAATGTTTCTGAGTTAAAATTGGTACCATTACAAATTTAACTTCTACAAATAGGCTGGGTCTTGTGTACCTGAACCATGAGAGGCACCTCTTCTCTTGCATAACACATCAAAAAAGTCACTATTGAAGTCTGAAGGTCCTCTAGAGTAGCGTTCAGTACTGTGCAAAATGGTCACTGTCCTCGTGTGGGCATTTTTTATATACTCCTGGGGGCACTCTGAATTCCAAAAACAGAAATTATCCAGAACACCCAGGTGGACAAATTTAGAATGCCTCTTTTTGATTTAGCTTCTGCAGCTCTAGATTAGCAAAATTGGCTTTCTCTTCAAAAACACGACTGAAATAAATGTGTAATTTGGGTTTTTCGTCAATTAAGGATAATTTACTTGGGAGCAAGCTACTCTGAAATCAGTGGGAGTTACTCCTGTGTCAATACATTTATGATCAGGAAGCTACTCTGAAGTCTTTCATTTTTGAGTCTCCACTGTTTTTTAGACCTTCTCTTTCAAGTGCCTGTGCTGTTTTCTATGCTCAATTTTGTTGTCTTGGTTAAGATTTTATATAAAGAAGATATTGGAACAGGAACAGCTATAGAAAAGACGCCTGAGATGCAGCGAATAAAACAAACCCAGGATGCAATAAGCACGGTACAAAACCCATCAGTTTTTTTAACACTCTCACATCTGTGCTGTTCCAACTTATTAAACTCCACCAGCTTTAAATGATCCTAACAACAGTTTCAGAATAACATGTGAATCTCTCAGTTACCCTGAAAACAATCAATGGTTTTACCATTTACCAGAAATAATTTGCTAACTAGTTCTTTCTTCTATTTTTAATCTTCATAAATAAACTAGAATAATCTAATGATTAACATTTTCTAATTATCAACTAATTTGAATTTATTTTCTGAAATATATCAAATATCACTGAGTTTATAATGATGTTCCCAATGAGTTCACAATAATAAATATAGTTACAGTTACAATATTTAACACTGACAGCAGTTTAAAATAATTGGTTTCTCTCACACATTCTCTTCTTTTTTTTTTTCTACATTCCTTCTTACTTTCTTTTCCACAGTGGATGAGGTAGAATTTTTAAAAACAATTTTTTAATTGTATTTTGCACGATGTCTTGCTTTTGTAATGTAAAAAAGTGATGTTTTACTTAATGTTGTATATGCACCTTCACCCATGTTGGATAGAACAGGATGCCTTTAAAATATACGTGATTTTTGAGAATAAGTGCAGCTATTATATATTTGAGTTCTTTATGATTTTGGGGGGGGGTTATTTCCATTCTCTTAAATTCATTTAATAATAACAAAATGAACACAGAATATTTACACACACAGAGGAATAGTTCCATTAGACTCTGCTACAAATGCACCTAATAATCTAATGTTAGTTATGATTCATGACTGCTACTCTGTGGCTGCAATCACACACACTAAATAACGTACTCTTAATCTACTTTCAATGCACTTTGCAACTGGATTTTACTGTGTGAACTGGCAAAATCCACTTGGAAAAAGCCCTGAAAGTGGATTGAAACCGCATTATTTAGTGTGTGCGATCACAGCCTCAGTAAACTTACTTGGAAGCAGTGTTCGCTCTAAGCTGAGTTAGTGTGATCTAGCTCACAGTTTTTTAGCCTCTGGCTCGCACATTTTTGTCTTAGCTCATGAACGATCATCCCAGCGCAAACTAATTTATGCAGCAGCTCACAACCTTAATGCCAGTCGTTTTTGCTTTGTGAATGACTGGTATTAAAGTTGTGAGCTGCTGCATAAATTAGTTTGCACTGGGATGATCGTTCATGAGCTAAGACAAAAATGCGTGAGCCAGAGGCTAAAGTACTGTGAGTTAGCTCACACTAACTCAACTTAGAGCGAACCCTGCTTCCAAATAAGTATACTGAGGCTGAGATCGCCACACACTAAATAATGTACTTTCAATCCACTCCATGGCTTAGAGGGAGTATTGTTTGAGAGTAACTCCCATTCTACTCAGTGGGATTTACTTTTGAGTATATAAACTAATGGACCCTGAATTCATTGGTTTAGGTGCACACATGAATCTGTATGCACATAGTGACTATTTCATTTTCTTCTAAGTTAGGCTAAGCTCTGTGTTTCATGGTAGATTTCCAATTGACCACATACTCTTGTATGTACAAAAGTCATTGTGTGCGTGTGAACTTACAGAGCTCTGGTTTTTAACCAATGCCAGGAGCTATTAAGGCTGAAGAAAAGTACTTGGATTTAAGATGATTTGTTCGCACTTCTCTATACTGGACCTGTTTCATCTGAGGAGCCAATGCCACTGCAAGACACCTAATGCTGGCAATGACCATACTGGTTGAAGTGTTGACTGCACATACTGTAAAGGTGTTCCTTGATGGATACAGGCCCATGAGCAAACAACTTTACCATTACATACTCATTTTGATGTAATATATGGTGTAGCTCCAAGGTTAAAAACAGAGCAAAACAGAACACCATTAGACAAAAAAAACCCCGTCCGCTCTTGTTTATCTATGTATAACAACTCCTTTGAGTCAGGGAATCTGGTGCTAAGCTTTCTTTCAGCCAGGAAATTGTTAGAATTACAACTCTAGCTAGACTGATGTGCCCATCAACTTAAATCCATACTGATTGTTGATCAGGCCCCAAATTTAAAGTTCTAAATTTCTGGGGGGGAAATAGTCTCTTTGTTTTCTGTACAAAGTGCTGAGGAGAAACATTTCCACATGGGTGCATGCAAATTGTGCAAACTTCTGACGACATTTGTTATCTCTGTTTTCTGATGTGAGGTGGATAGTTGTGTCTCTTGTACATAAATGGAAGTCTTTTCTGTTTGTTTTGTTTTTCTAATTGTGTACAACTTTGTAGATTAAGTACAAGGAAAACATTGGAAAAGGAACTCCCATTCCTGATCTTCCTGAAGTAAAACGTGTCAAGGAGACACAGAAGCACATCAGCTCGGTAGTGGCTGATACTTTTTATGATCGTTTGTGTGAGAACTATCCAGTAACAATGTGCTGTTCATCATACTAAACAGTCTTTTATCCCCCTTGCTAACATGTTACTATCAACCACCTTCATCCTTAGAAGAGTGTCCCTCAGGCTTTAACCTCCAGTAGCTTGGAGGATTATTTTTTGTACAACTTGAGAGGAGAACAGACAAATTTATTGCTGGACAGACAGAGAAGCAGCAAAAAAGTTTTTATTTCCTGTTGGCCCTTACATCTTATATACTAATAGCGGTCAACCAATCTTTGGATACTTAAATCCAGTGACTGGAGCTCTGAATGGGCAATACAGATATTTCTACAAACCTGAAAAGTGTCGCAGGTTTGCAGAAAAATGTGAAATCTTAATAATACACTGGGGGCTTTAAAAATTAAAAAAAAAATTATAAAAAGAGCTTGTGTAACTTTAAACGACAAATTCCCCCAGTGGTTGTTGCTAGACAACCACAGTATCCCAGGCTGGGTTCTGTCAGTAAAAAGGGGGGCAGGGCCTTTTCTAAGCCTATTTTGGCCTTTGAGGGAGGACTCATTGGGACGGTCTGACTAGGCTTGCCAGCTGAGAAGTTCCTAGAGGTTGGAAAATTCCTAGAGGTTTTGTGGCACAGTCTGAGGAGGGCAGGGTTTGGGGATGGAAGGAGAGAGACCTCAGATGGATATAATGCCATAGAGTCCACCTTCCAAACCAGCCATTTTCTCCAGTGGAACAGGTCTTTGTTGTCATTCAGTAGTAATTCTAATTCTGTCCCCACCTGGAGGTTGGTAGCCCTAGGCCTGGAAGCCACCTAAGTGACTTGCTACCAACCAGCTTGCATAAGTCAATTAGGCGTGGCTGCTTGCTACTGTTCAACAGTAGCCACCCTATGAAATCTAGTACTGGTGTAGCAGTTAGACTTGCAGAGTAGGATCTGGCAGACGCAGGTTCGAATCCCCATCTTGCTGTGGAAGTTCATTGGGTGATTTTGGACTGGTCACATACTTTCAGACTAACCTACCTACTGGGTTGTTGTGCAGATAAAAACAAGGAGATGAACATAATGCAAGTTGCTTTGGTCCCCACTGTGGAGAAAGGTTAGGTATAAATGAAGTAAATAAATAATAAATATAACTGAAGATAGGAGGCAAATAAGAATAGGGTTGCCAGGTCTGTGTTGGAAAATGCCTGACGACTTTGGGGGTGGATCCAGGAGAGGGCAGGGTTTGGGGAGGGGAGGGGCCTCAGCATGGTACAATGCCATAGAGTCCGCCCTTCAAAGCAGCCATTTTCTCCAGGAAAGCTGATCTCTGCCAGGTGGAGATCAGCTGTAAAAGCAGGGGATCTCCAGGCCTCACCTGGAGGATGGCAACCCTAAATAAGAGGCACATTGGTGAATGGTTGACAAGGAGAGAATGAGGCAGGTAAAGGGTAGAGAATATGGGGGTTGCCAGGTGGAGGAAAAGGGAGAATAGTGTGGGAAGGAGGACACGGGAAAGTGAGGTGCCACCCAACAAGTCCTTGCGGGTTCCCCACCAAGCAAGTGGGCCTGGCAGAAGCTACCAGTGGAGCAGGAGAAGACTTAAGACAGAGGAGCATATGAAGGTAGGTAGGCTGTCAGGTGGGAAGGAGATATGGTTGCCAACTCCAGTTTATAACATCCTTAGAGATTACAGAAGTGGAGTCTGGGGAGGGTGGGTTTTGAGGAGAGAAGGGACATCAGAGAGGTATAATGCCATTGACTCCATTCTCCAAACTAATAATTTCCTCCACGTGAGCTAGGGTTGCCAACCTCCAGGTGAGGGCTAGAGATCACCCAGAAAGACAGAGATCAGTTCCCCTGGAGAAAATGGTTTGGAGGGTACATTCTACGACATTATACCCTACTGAGTCACTTTCCTTCCCCAAACGCACCCTCTGAAGACTCCACACCCAAATCTCCAAGAATGTTCCCAGCTTGGATCTGGCAACCTGACAGGGAACTCTTGGGAGATCCATTGTGATTCCAGGAGATATCCAGGTCAGGTCAGCAACCCTAGAAGGAGAGAAGAAATCGGGAAAAGGGGAGAGGCTATGGGGCTCACAGTGCACGATTCCCCTGCCTTTTACCTCCTGCAGAAGTTTATTTATTTATATTTCGATTTATATCCCGCCCTTCCCACCAAGGTGGCTCAGGGCGGCTTACAACATATAAAACTTACATAGGTTTGGCTTAAAAACAGTTAAATAACAACAGTTAAAACAATAATTGAGTAAAACGTAAAACATAAAAAAGCAGCGGTCTGTCAAAATGCATTCTAGCTCCATCCAAAGATTCTCAGTGTCAGTTAGTTGTTGTAGGCCAGCTGGAAGAGAACTGTCTTGCAGGCCCTGCGGAACTGCCCTAGGTCTCGCAGGGCCCTTACCTCTTCCGGCAGCTGGTTCAAAATGCCTTCCAAAAATCTCATCCAAGAATATAATTGTGTGTGTTTGGGGAGGGGGGGGGAGATTTTGGGAAGAACATGTAGTGATAATTAGCAAGGAGTTATCTTAAATTTACCAGTAAGAATTGCCTTCTCCTCTCTCGCCCTGTGCACGTTCCCCTTTCCTCTGAGATTGTTAGAATACTAATTATTTATTACAATTTATTTTTGCATAATATAATTGCATTTAGGCACTCCCTTATCTAACTATAAATATACTGTATCCCTTATCTAACTTGATATACTTTTCTTACGTGTTGGAGTGATTGAATGCCTTAAACACTCTTCTCTCTAACATTTTTTTTTTCCTTTTGGGAAAGGGGAACCATGTTAAAAGGAGTGAAACGTTGGATGGATATATATTTTAATTGTTCACAGACATCTTTTATTTCTTTATTTTTTTTAAGATTACATTTTCATATAATAGAACAAAATTCAAGTCCAGTAGCAACTTATACTGGCAACATTCCCCAGGGAATAAGCTCTTCTGAATCAAAGCTCTTTGTGTCGTTTTGTCATTTTCATGTAATGTAGTCGGTTGTAGCTTTGGTCCTTCAGTATGGCTCCAGTCAAAGTTTGTGTGATTGATAATTGTGTAAATATTCATAATGGAATCTAATCTGCAATTTGTTACCAAAATAGGAGAGCAAATATCAGTGAGGAGCTTTCAGATGCTGGCTTTATCAGAAATGGTTGCACCAACATAGGATGTTAAATAGGATATAATTCATAAAACAGGTGCCTGTAATCCTTGGAGCTTGGAGCTGCAGTCCCAAATTTCCCTTGAAGTTTCCTCACTATATTTATACAGTTAACAAAAATAATTATTTGTAGTATCACCAAAAAAACAAAAACCCTCACAATGGCTTCATAATATAATAGTAACATGTCTAGTTGGACTATTTTATACAGCCTCCAAGCAATGACACAAATTCATATGCCAAAAAAGGACATTAACAAACTACTGTGATGTACATAGGTTTTTGTGAGTGTCTTTGAACCCTATTCTCATCTTCTTGGGTGCTTCTATTCTGCAGGTTTTGTACAAAGAGGATTCAGGGCAAGGAACCCCGATACCTGTAACTCCAGAAATAGAGAGAGTCAAACGCAATCAAGAAAACATTAGCTCGGTATTTCTCAGAGAAATCAAAACTATCCTAACAATTAATCTTTAAAAAATAACATTCTAACCACCATTCTCTACATCCTACTACATGCTATCTTTGTGACTCCTTCCCCTTTCTGATTGTTTTAACCTTTTGAATTAGAAAATTAGAGACATGAAAATAATGAAGGAACATTTAAACCCCCCCTAAAATCTTAGTAAAATTAACACCCTCCTTTCCTTCCATATATTTACTTCTCTTAATATTCTATCTTTGACATCTTTCTCCATTCACATTGCACATGAATACTATAATCATGCCCAACTTTCAGTTACTTTTGTGCACTAAAGCAAGCATGGGATTTAAATATGTGCCATTACTACCAAGTATTAGCCACATACTTTAATGACTTCAACTACTTTGTGTCTTTTGAAAGTTAACTTATTGTACCTCACAGGTGACATACAAAGAAAATGTGGGAACAGGAACGGCAACTCCTGTTACCCCAGAAATGGAAAGAGTCAAGCGCAATCAGGAGAACGTTAGCTTGGTATATCACAAAATGTCTATAAATACACCCTTTAACCACTACCCCATTTTCTAAATATTTTGCTTTAATATTCCCACAAGGATTTGATTATCAATTCCTTACCGTTTTAATCAAATCATTGAAATTTTAGTCGATAAGGTGGATAATTAAAGCATTAGTTCTGCAGTGATGTTAACTCTTACACTCCCTATTTTCCTGCCACCCTTTTTTCTGCCCTGCTATTTTCCTGCCACCATGAAGGAAAAATATTATTTGTTCTAAAACAAATGATATTCAGAGTGAATTCTCTCTATTATTATAACAAGAAATGTTCTAATAGCCTTTCATGTTCTTGTTTGGTGCAGTGCAAAGTTAAAATAAAACCGTAACATTTGTTTTTAATTGAATCATAAAATGCTTTTTATGTTATGTTACTGTTGCTATATATATATATTACTACTATTTATTGAAAGTGTTCTGGAAGGTTTCCCATGCTGAACTGGGGTAATTTTAGACTGGAAATCAATTAACAGATAATAAGAAGGGATGTCATTCTTAAACCATGCTCCTAAAAATGAACAGTGCCATAAAAGGCAATGTGCATCTCAGCCACCCATTCCAAAACTAAAAAACAACATAGGGGGCAGTTTTTCCAGATTACACCATATACCTGCTAAATCATTTGTGTACCAAATCCTAACTCTTTTCACATAAGCTTCCAAAGATCAAACAGACCTTCACTATTTTCCTTGTACCTTCCTGTATTTTTTTAAATGAAAGGGAAGAGGATACTACCTCTCTATCTATGACAAGTTAGAGTGTATGTCCTCAAAAGTGGCCAACCTTCTCTAATGGAACTTGAGAAGGTGCCCAGGGCCAAGAAGATTTCAGGTAGATCCATCTATCGTTGATCTCAGGCAAATGAACCTGTTGTGTATGAGAGGAGCTGGAGGTACTGTGGAGTTGACATGTGCCTTGGGGCAGTGTCACTGGATATAAATATATGATAAGACTCAGGAAATCTGGCCAGCAACCTTGTCAGTTGCTGCAGAATTAAATGATTATTTCTAATGTAATAGGGTTACTATATTTAATATAGCTTCAGAGAGTAGAACAGTTCAGTTGGTCTGCAGTAGAACATTTAGATTTTAGTAGAATTGCACATTTTCAGGATATAAGGTTTTGAGAGTCAAAGCTCCCTTCGCCGGATACCGGTAGTTGACAAAGAGAGCTTTTGTTGGCAGAGTAATTAACACAGCAATAATGCACAATCTGATTCAAGAGTAGATAAAGGTTTATTTAGGAACTAATATACTTGATAGGATAAAGGAAAGACAGAGAGAGGTTCAAACTACATCTCTAGCTGAGAGAGAGGGAAGACTGACAACTTCCAAGAAGAAGGAGGAAATTGCATTAAAATTGGCAATGTGGAGACAGACAAGGAATAGCATTTAACAGAAGAGAAGGTGCTAACCTTGCTATTCTATCTAATTGTCTTCTTGCTGCCCCCTTCATGTTCTTCTTTGTACACCAGAAATTGCCTTTTCTGACAGCTTTGACTCTCAAAAGCATATATTAATATAATAATATAATATGCTTATTTCTTATTCCTCCTTTATGTCAAAAAGAGACAATGTAAACAATGTAAACATTTGAGAGAGCAGATAAGTAGGTATGTTAGTATAGTCTAGATCAGGGGTGGCCAGTGGTAGCTCTCCAGATGTTTTTTGCCTACAATTCCCATCAGCCCCAGCCATTGGCCATGCTGGATGGGGCTGATGGGAGTTTTAGGCAAAAAACATCTGGAGAGCTACTGTTGGCCACCCCTGGTCTAGATAGGCTGGATATGAACAATATATATTTCATGAATACATAAAAGTTGCAAGTTTGATCTTCTCACACACATTATTGAGGTCAAAATGCACAATTTTTGTTTTGTTCCCCTTAGTAATATCTGTGTTTTGGAGTTCCTAAGGAAAAATAGTACACTGTATTCTCCCTGGTGATTGTGTATTTTAATTTGCACCATGAAACTCTACTTATTTTTGACACTTCTTTGCTGCACAGGTATTGTACAAAGAGAATTTAGGGACTGGAATCCCAACACCTATTACTCCAGACATGGAGAGAGTCAAATGCAATCAACAAAACGTTAGCTCGGTATAGTTGTAATTTTAAAAAGGACTTTAAATTTGTAAAAAAATATAATTAACCTTTACCAAACTCCTCCGCCATAAAATTAAAACACTGGGTTTTTTTTAAAAAAAAAATAACCAAATAATCTTAGTAATCATCTCATTCGATTAGTTACCCTTTTACCATTATCTATGATTTTCCTTTATTTCTTTATTGGTGTTGAATTTGCTCCTAACCCAAGTTCTTCCAGCAGGTGTGACCACAACATACCACAATCTTTTTGCACTTTTTCATTATTTTTTATTTACAATCATTTTGGAAATATATTAATTGCATGCCTTTTCTCCCTTTTATTATGATACTTCAGTTTTATCCCACAGCTATCCTACTGTAACCATATAAGGATGAACTCCATAGGGAAGGGGGCTGGGATCATTTTGGCCACCCCATTTCTGACCTTCATGAGTCTTGGTCTTTTTGTGCATAGGTTTGTAAGCAAAGATCATGGGGTTCAAAGGTTCCATCCATAGAACATGATCTCTCAGTTTTCCAGAATATACATTATGCTGCTAAGCCTACACTGTGCATAGATCACTGTGCAGATAAGAGCTCAACTGAGTAAAGATCAGGGGCATGTGTCAGAACTTAAGAACTCCAGGCAGATCCCATACTTAGTTTCCAAGCTAGGATTTTATTAGAGAGAACTAAGAACTGTTAGATACAAGGTACAAGATAACAGTGATGGCGAGAGCCAGCACTGGCCCAGTTTTATATAGTAAAACAAACAACCCACAAAGCTTTAATTCACACCGTTACAGGCACATCTGTCTTCCCACCAGTGCTATCAGCAAAGACGTTGCCTCCTTACTCTGAAGGCCACACGATTCGGCTTCAAAGGGTGTCAGTGTGAGAAAGTACAGAGATACAACATTATTCAGTCTACAGCCCCCAAATACTTTGGATACCATCGGGGCAGGGTTAACTACTACTCAGGCACTTCAGGTTAAGAAAGGTTACAATATGGGGTCGGTCTGGTTCAACGCTCAGGTCCACTCTATGCATACTTGCCAACCATCAATTATACTGGTTCTACATTAAGCTAGCAATAATAAAGTTACAAGTTCTGACATACTGCCCCCCCTAAGCGCCCTCCCCCGGGGGGTGGCGGCTTGGGCTTGTGCGGGTACAGCAGGTGAAACTTTTTTAACAATTGCGGCGCAGCTACGTTCTGAGACTCGACCCATTCATCACAGCTCGGGGGGAAGTGCTTCCACCTGATTAAGTAATACAGTTTCCCCCGTTTGACTTTGGAGTCCAGGATTTCGTGGACTTCATGGTGACTCTGACCCCTCACTGTCGTCGGAGGGGGCGGCGGAGCCCTGGGATGGAAGGACGTGGCACCAGGGTCTTTCCGGAGTAAGCTGCAATGAAAAACAGGATGGATTTTGCTTAGAGACTTGGGCAGCTCGAGTTCTGCAGTCACCTTATTGATTACTCGTTTGATCCTAAAAGGCCCAAGAAACTTCAACGCAAGTTTGCGGCAGGGCTGAGGAAGGGGGAGGTTTTTTGTGGACAAAAAGACAGTGTCTCCCACTCTCAATTCCCATTCAGGAGAGTGTTTTTTATCAAACTGTTTTTTGTAAGCCTTTTTCGCTTCCTCCAGGTTCTCCTGAATTCCCTTCCAGCTCTCCCGAAGGCCTTCCCACCATTGTTGGCACGATGTGGGTTCTGAGGGGGTGGCCGGGAGGGGAAGCGTTGGGAAAGGCTTGCCCTCATAGCCATTTATGATTTGGAAAGGAGAGGTTTTAGTAGAGCTGTGAAGGCTGTTGTTGTAGCCGTATTCAGCGAATGGGAGTAGGTCCACCCAGTTGGACTGTTGGAAGTTAATGAAACAGCGGAGGTACTGTTCTAGAAGGCTATTAACCCTCTCCGTCTGTCCGTCCGACTGGGGGTGGTAGGCTGAGCTGAGGCCCTGCTCAATACCCGCAAGTTTGCAAAACTCCCGCCAGAAGTTGGCAACGAACTGCGTCCCGCGGTCGCTAATGACCTTATCTGGGAACGAGTGTAGGCGTACAATGTGTGTAAAGAAAAGTTGGGCAAGTTTTTTAGCCGTGGGGAGCTGCTTGCAGGGGATGAAGTGGGCTTGTTTGGAGAATGTATCGACCACTACCAAAATAACAGTTTTGCCCTGCGACGGCGGGAGCTCCACAATGAAATCCATAGACACTACCGACCAAGGCCGGGTGGCTGTTGGGAGGGGCACTAGGTGGCCGGGAGGTTTACCCCCTCTTCGTTTAGCCATCAGACAGGTGGGACATGAGAGGACGAATTCGGAGACGTCTCTTTTGAGCCTAGGCCACCAAAACTGTCGGGTAAGGAGGTTGAGGGTTTTGACATAGCCGAAATGGCCCGCCAGGCGGCTGGAATGACAATGCTCTAAAATCTGCTTGCGGAGGGAGGAGGGCACATAGATCTTTTCGTTGTGCAACAGGAGGCCGTCCTCGCTTTTACGGAGGTTCGGTGGTTGGTCTGCTTCCCGAGCAGTCTCCGCAACTAACTGAGACAAGAGGTCTGGCTCCGGGGGACCGATCCTCTTCCCGGAGCGGGTGGTGACCCCCCCCGCGATGGCCGAAGGGGGGATAAGGGAGTCCACCACCTCCTCGCGGAGGCTCTCATGCTGTGGCAGGCGGGAGAGGGCGTCCGCCAAGAAATTTTTGGTACCTGGGATGTGTTTCAGTACAAAGTCGAATTTGGCGAAAAACCCAGCCCACCGGATTTGTTTTGCAGTCATTTTGCGGCGCCCGGTCAATGCCTCGAGATTTTTGTGGTCAGTCCAGATTTCAAATGGGACTCTGGCCCCTTCAAGCCAGGAGCGCCAGGTTTTCAAGGCAAACATGACTGCAAAAGCCTCCTTGTCCCACACTGACCAATTTTTCTGCTCGTTCGAGAACTTTCGTGAAATGTAGGCGCAGGGGCGCAGAACCCCGTTGTCCCCCCTTTGCATTAATATGGCTCCGACGGCGGCGTCGGAAGCATCACATTGAACCACGAAAGGTTTTAACTCGTCAGGGTGGGCCAACACGGGCTCCGAGGTGAAGAGGCGTTTCAATTCTGTAAAGGCTTTTTGACACTCGGGCGTCCACGTTAGGCGCGCGCCCGGCTTTTTTGCCTCTGCCCCCTTCCCCTTTGTTTTAAGGAGCTCCGTAAGGGGTAACATGATGGTGGCGAACCCCTTTATGAAGTCGCGGTAAAAATTTGCGAACCCGAGAAAACTTTGGAGCTGTTTGCGGGTTCGTGGGGGCTCCCAGTCTAGCACCGCTTGAACCTTTGCTGGGTCCATTGACAACCCTTCCCCCGATACTCGGAAGCCTAGATAGTCTAGTTCAGTCTTGTGAAATTCACATTTTGATAGTTTGGCATACAACTTGTGCTTGCACAGGGTGCTCAACACTTTTCTGACTAGTGGTACATGTGACTTGAGATCTGGCGAATAGATAATGATGTCATCAAGGTACACCACCACCCCCTTAAACAGGAACTCTCGCAGAACCTCGTTGATAAAGTTCATGAATACCCCAGGGGCCCCCTGTAGCCCGAAAGGCATAACCAAGTACTCAAATTGTCCTAGCGGGGTATTGAACGCGGTCTTCCACTCGTCCCCCTCCCTGATGCGGACTCGGAAGTACGCGTCTCGGAGGTCGAGTTTTGTGAATATTTTCCCTGTGGCCACAGTATTCAATAGGTCCTTAATCAATGGGATCGGGTAGGCATTAGACATCGAAATCCCGTTTATCGAGCGAAAATCTGTGCAAAGTCTAAGCGACCCATCCTTTTTCTTTCTGAAGAGGACGGGGGCGGCATGGGGGGCTGTTGCCGGTCGTATGAACCCCCGCTTCAGGTTTTTGTCCAAAAATTTGCGGAGTTCCGCTTTCTCCGCCCAACCCATGGAGTACAGTTTCGCTTTTGGCAGTTGCTGCCCCGGGATCAGTTCGATTGCACAGTCCGTGGGGCGGTGAGGTGGTAACTCATCCGCCTCCTTCTCACTAAAGGCCAGTTTTAAGTCCCGGTATTCATTGGGGATCGAGGCGACCTCCTCGAGGGTGAGGCAGGCTCGCTCATTCCGGGGAGGCGGATGCGGCCCCCATTCGGGGCGCCAATGGTGGTGTTCGCACCTCCAGTCCGGGAATCGGACGATCTGCTCCTCCCACCTTATGTCTGGCTGGTGGCGGGCGAGCCAACCCGAGCCCATCACCACATCAAACGAGCAAGAGGGGGCAATTACAAAAGTTTCGATCCCCCAATGCTCTTCGGTCCCAACGGGGACCGCCTGCGTTTCTAGCTTACATGGCTCTCCCCTCATGGGCCCCCCGTCCATCTGCTGGAAAAGCATGGGTAGCGGGAGGGGGGACGTGGCTAATCCTAGCGCCTCTACTAGGCGGGGGGTGATTAAGTCCCGGTTGCACCCCGAGTCGATTAGTGCTCGGGCATGCATGAACCGTTTTAGGTTCGGGTTGAGAAGGGTTACGGCCATAAACAATAAACCCCCAGTGGCTCTCACCGTGAGGAGTGCCGGCTGTTGCTGGACCTGCTTCGCGGCACCCATTAAAGCAGGTCGTTGTCGTTTCCCGCCGACTCGGTGTCGTCCGACTCCCCGGTCGATTCTTCCACGGTTTCTGGTTCGGCGGTAAAATCCTCGTCAGTCGCCAAGGTGGTGGCGACGGAGCCCCGTCCGGGCTCTTTCGGCCGACTACTCTTTTTCTTCTTGGGCCCCGATGCGGTTGGCCTGGCTGTCGGCGGGGTGGACCCCGCTTTGGCTGGGCAGTTGGAGGCGAGGTGGTCCGGGTCGCCGCACCGGTAACACTTTCGGGCAGTGGTGGGGGTCGAGGTTGTCGGGGCCCGTCGCCCCTCCGCCTTGGTGGGTGTGGATTTCAACCCCTTCTTCGCCAGTTGCTGTCGGCGAAGCCCCACGTGCTGGATGTTGGTCTCGACCTCTCCGGCTAGCTGGATCCACCCGACCAAGGTGTCGGGTCGCCCGTGGCTGTAGCAGCGGTCGAGGACGTTCGGGTTCAGCCCGTTACAAAAAGCAGTATATTTCATAATCTCGTTCCACCCTCTCACTGCCGCGCAGTAGCCCAGGAACTCCGTGGCATACTCGCGAATGGATCGGTTGCCTTGTTCGATGCGCTGGAGGGCTGCGATGGCTTTCTCCTCGCGGAGCGGGTCGCCGTACTGGCGGAGCATGGCGTGCAGGAACCCCGCTACAGTTGCTAGCTCGGGCTTCCTCGCGGTGAACAGCCCGACGTACCATTTGCGGGCTGGACCTCTCAGTCGGGACGCAATGTGGTACACTCGGCTGGCTTCGGTCGGGTAGTCCGCACCCCAGTGGGTAAAGAACGTGTCGCACTGTATGGTGAAGTACTCCACGTCCTCTGGGCTCCCGTCGAATGTAATTTTCAGCTCTCTCCCCCCCCCTGCGACCGGGGGTGCCGCGGGTTGGGGCACCGGGGCCGGCAGGGCCGGTAGGGCTGGTGCAGCTGGGGCCGGCGGCGCTGGCGGTGCGGGCACGGGGACCGCCGGGGGCGCCGGAACTGGCGGCGCCGGAGGCGCTGGGACCGGCGGCGCGGGGGCCCCCGGGGCCGGAGGCGCCACTGGTTGTGGGGCCGGTGGGGCTGGAGCGGGCACCACCGGCGGCGCGGGAGCCAGCGGGGCCGGTGGAGCCACGGGCGGTTGCCCCAGCGGCAGCCCTCCCACGGGGATCCCCAGGACCGCCGTCTGCAAGGTGCGGAGCTGGTCGTAGATCGCGCCTAGGTTCTGTTGCATCTCCTCGGCCATCATAACTCGGGAGGCGTGTACGTCGTTGTGAATTTCCCGTACATAGTCGAACAGGTCGTTGCGGAGGCTCCGGACCGGGTCGTCCCCGCCTCGCGGTTCTGGACCTTCGCCCTGGTCGTCGTCTCCGTCTCCGCTTGCCCCGTCGCCCAGCATACTTCTGTACCGCTGCTCCGCCGCGTCGATCGCCGCCGTGGACTTCCGCGGGCTCCAGGATCGGGGTGCGGCGAACGCGTCCACCGAGAAAGGTGCGGGCACCTTAATCTTGCGCCTCACCCCCGTCACCTTCGGGTCGAGCGGCGGGTCCTCCGTTGGAGTGGTGGGCTCTCCGTTGTCTGGAACCTTTGCAGCCATCGGGCCGGGTTTCCAGTTCAGATAAGCTCCGAAACAATGGGATCACTGTTATAATGTCAGAACTTAAGAACTCCAGGCAGATCCCATACTTAGTTTCCAAGCTAGGATTTTATTAGAGAGAACTAAGAACTGTTAGATACAAGGTACAAGATAACAGTGATGGCGAGAGCCAGCACTGGCCCAGTTTTATATAGTAAAACAAACAACCCACAAAGCTTTAATTCACACCGTTACAGGCACATCTGTCTTCCCACCAGTGCTATCAGCAAAGACGTTGCCTCCTTACTCTGAAGGCCACACGATTCGGCTTCAAAGGGTGTCAGTGTGAGAAAGTACAGAGATACAACATTATTCAGTCTACAGCCCCCAAATACTTTGGATACCATCGGGGCAGGGTTAACTACTACTCAGGCACTTCAGGTTAAGAAAGGTTACAATATGGGGTCGGTCTGGTTCAACGCTCAGGTCCACTCTATGCATACTTGCCAACCATCAATTATACTGGTTCTACATTAAGCTAGCAATAATAAAGTTACAAGTTCTGACAGCATGGCCTTCAGGTTGCAACCTGGCTCCTTTCCCTTGAGTTTTCTTCTATAGATTACCAGGTCTAGAGGAACTGAAGAGAAGAATACTCCAGTTCCTGTCACCTTGGAAACTCAGAGTTACGCATATCAATGAAGTAATAAAATAAAGGTCTCTTGTAAATCATTTGTAAAAGTTCCCTTATGCGTAATTCACCTATAGAAAAATATAGCCCCTTTCCTCTTCATCCTTTCAATGACATTGCTTACATTTTTGCAGTTGAGTGTTTTATTCAATAATCTTGAACATTTTGATCATTTTTGTCATTTCCTAACCTTTTCTTTTTTATCTTTCTTTTTTAAAAAATTCTTTTGCTCTTGATCCCTCCCCCCCCATTAAAAATAATTTTTTACTTCTGTGACACATTATACAGAACATATGGTCTGAATCTCCAGTTGGGCTGAACTCAGTAAGCAATTTTTTTTTAAAACAGAACCATTAGTATGCAACCAACATGTTCCAGTGTAAAACACTGGAACTTTATAAATTGAATGAAATTATAATATAATGGTTGTTTCATTTATTGGCCACCTTTCTCATTGAGACTCAATGTGGATTACAAAATATAGAAACCAATGAGACAACACAAAACATTCAATAATCAATGCTGTAGGAATATGATTACAGAACTGGAAAAATGGTGGACGCATTTGCTATTAAGCTTGTATTATGCTATATTTCTGCCTTACTTCTGGTATCTTTCCCAGTGGTTCTCTTTGCTTTTCCCCCCCTGCTGCCAGTGGAAACCTTATACCCAAGTTCATATAGAATTCACCAACAATGGCTTGTGGGAAGAAATGGCCAAAGAAAATCCAATGCACAACTCTCTAGCATGCATGTTGTACAGTAATGTGCCAAGGATGTGTTCGCAAAGTATTAAGAAGAAAATTTTGATCCAACTGTATAAAGGAAAGGAAAGGCCCCCTGTGCAAGCACCAGTCGTTTCCGACTCTGGGTGACGTTGCTTTCACAACGTTTTCACAGCAGACTTTTTACGGGGTGGTTTGCCATTGCCTTCCCCAGTCTTTTACACTTTCCCCTCAGCAAGCTGGGTACTCATTTTACTGACCTCGGAAGGATGGAAGGCTGAGTCAACCTTGGGTTGACCCTACCTGAATCCAGCTTCCGCCAGAATTGAACTCAGGTTGTGAGCAGAGAGGTTAGACCACAGTACTGCAGTACTGCTGCTTTACCACTCTGTGCCACGGGGCTGCTATAATGGTATAAAACTCCCATGTAATTCAAAATATTTAAGTTTGTCCTCAGTACAGCATCCAGTATGTCTGTGAGTTTTTTCACTTGCTTAGTCATGATCCAGCCAACACTAGGCACTTGATTTCAGTAGGAGAGATTAAAGTATGTGCATATTTCTGTTGAAAGCAGTGGGACTTAAAAGTTCTTGGCTGGATTATATCCTTGATATATCGTGGATCCATCTTTGTATGACATACATCAATAATGAAATGACAAGAAACCACAGGAAAAATACTGTGAAAATATAACATGGTCAAGCCGTTACACGGCTGTGTGGAAACAATCACAACTGTAGACTCAGACCCAGAATTTCAAGACCTTTTTTTAAAAGCAGAATTGAATTAACTTTTGATCCCCTCCCCCCCTTTATTTTATATTACCTTGTCTTTATACAGGTCCTATACAAAGAACCTTTAGGGGCAGGAATCCCAACTCCTGTCACTCCAGAGACTGAGAGAGCCAAACACAACCAAGAAATCTTTAGCTCGGTACTTTATGGAAAGAAAAAAAAAAACACTTTTGATTCTGTTTTATTAGTAGTTAAATCTTATGCATTCTAGCTCTTTATTGTCCATACATATTATGGAATCGCATACCTTTTAATCTTTTTTAAATCTTTTTTTTATTGTGATGGTATCACATTCTGAGGTTTTTAAACTTTTTGCTTCCTGCCTTACATTTATGTCAGTCCTGAAGTATAACATTGTATTTTCTTACCACCTCAATAGAATTCTGTGTATATCAATGGAATAATTGTTATGTGCACTAGTCCTAGGGGGAAAGGGGACTTTTATGCATTATTTTTAACAGTTAGCACCCACATTATGTTTAAACAGTTAACCCCCACCCACTTATTTTTAAACAGTTATTACCCATACAGAAAAATCATAACTACCTTACAGGTTCTATAGTGTTTAAACATTTTTTTTTTAATTTATATGACTGCTCTTATGTCTCACAGGTACTGTACAAAGAAAATGTAGGGAAATCCACTCCCATACCTGTCACTCCTGAGATGGAGAGAGTCAAACGCAGTCAAGAACACATTAGCTCGGTATTCAAAAAGGGTGAAAATCCCTCTTAAGACTTGGATGGTTTAAAATAACATTAGAAGTGTTAATGATGTACTCTTTCTAACCAAGTGATATCAATTCACATTGCTTTAAGACCCTTGCCTTCTGAATATTAAACTCTCTCCACAGCCTAAAATGTAATGTATTCATCTAGGGCTTGACTTACTCCTTCCTTAGTTGTCAGCAAATGTAGTGTTTGGTATATAGTTCCTACGTTCAAACTTTCTAATGCTTCTTATTTTGTTTGGGTGTTGACTGAAGGTCTGATGACCCTTAAATCAGCAGCCCACCCGCTTTGTTGGAAGCTGGTATGATTCAAATATTAACATGATAAGCTGTAACATTTTATTTGCATTTATTACTGTTTTATGATTTCTGGATACCCTTTTGTATCCTATAGGTTTTGTACAAAGAGGAGTTGGGGAAAGGTACCCCTACACCTGTCACTCCTGAGATGGAGAGAGTCAAACGCAATCAAGAACATATTAGCTCGGTATTAAAAAAAAAAAAACCCCTCTTAAAACCTGAAGTGCTAACATTTTGTAAAATAACATTATACATGTTACTGATTCATTCTTTCTAACCAAATATGTAATCAGTCACCCTGTTAGTTACAATACCTCTACCTTCTAAATATTAAAACCTCTCTCTACATTTTAACATATTAGTATTAGGACTTGACTTGTTACTTTCTCATTTCTCAGCAAACTTAACATTTGGTCTGTATTTTCTACCTTTTCAGCATTCTCACAGTTCTAGATTATTTTAATTGAGTGTCTCTCAACAGCTTTATGACATTGCTATCAACACCCCAGCAGCTTTCTTTTACACCGCTGATAATATTTTATTAGTATTATTATTCGTTTATGACTTCTGGATACCTTTGCATCCTATAGGTTTTGTACAAAGAGGAACTGGGGAAAGGTACCCCTACCCCTGTCACTCCTGAGATGGAGAGAGTCAAACGCAATCAAGAACACATTAGCTCGGTATTCAAAAGGAAAAGCAAAACAAAAACAGCCCTTAAGATTTGAAGTGTTTAAATAATTTATAAAGTAACATTATAAGTGTTACTGGTTTATTCTTTCTAATCAATTCACCTCTTGCCAGAATATTCCTACCCTCTGAATATTAAATTCTCTCCTCAGGGGTGTCGAACTCATTTGTTATGAGGGCCAGATCTGACGTAAATGAGACCTTGTTGGGCCGGGCCATGTTGGGCCAGGCCATGTGTGTACCTATTTAAGATTAGAGATAGCAGAGATATAAACTTTATAAAGGACACAAACACAATTAAAGATTTTTTTTAAAAAAACCTTAAAATAAAACATGATTAAAACATTAGCTCTCATTGGTCTTAAAGGTGCTTTCTTTGTATTTCTCCCATGGGATCCAGGGAACTGGGCAAAGGAAGCTCTGGCTCTTTCCTTCCTTTCCCAGGGGACCAGGAAGGGGAGGAGCCTCAGCCAATAGAAGGAAGAGAGGCTTGGCTGTGCAATTGAGAGAGCCTGGCAAAGCAAGCTCTCTCTCCTCCCCTTCCTCTCCAAGAGAGGAACCTCAGCCAATGAAGAAAATAGTGGTTTTGCTCTGTAGCTCCTGTTTAATTGAGCAAGCCTGCAAAGCAAGCTGTTATGCAGAAGAGAGTAAGAGATAGGGAGAAGGAAGCAGATGACAGCCAGTTGCTTGGGGACATGATAGGAGCCCTCCCGGGGGCCTGATTCAGCCCCCAGGCTGCATGTTTGACACCCCTGATCTACATTTTAACATATTAGCATTTTGACTTATTCCTCTTTTAGTTTGCAGCAAACCTAGCAGCTGTCCTTTAGGGGTTTTTTTAATCTTTGTAACCTTTTTCTAATAGATTATTTTCTTATTTGAATGTTGATTGAGGGCCTCTGTTCCTGATGACAGTGAAATCAACAACATACTAGCTTTTCTGGAGATTGATGTGATCCATGTATTAACTTTCTAAGCTGATCATGTTTTATTTGTTTTCATTGCTGCTTTGTGATTTCTGGATACCCCTTTCTATTCTGTAGGTTTTGTACAAAGAGGGACTGGGGAAAGGTACCCCTATTCCTGTCACTCCTGAGATGGAGAGAGTCAAACACAATCAAGAACATATTAGCTCGGTATTCAAAAGGAATTAAAAAATCCATTTAAGATCTGAGTGTTTATAATAACATTAGAGATTCACTAATTCTAACAAAATTAGTTCCAATTCTCTAGCCTCTGAATACAAGCTAAGCTTTAATATATTAGTATTAGGTTTTGACTTACTACTTCCTTTTATTTTTCAGCAAACACACATTTCGTCTTTATTTTCTTCTTTACTACTTTATTTTCTACTTACCGCTTCTTTTTATTTTTCAGCAAACACGCATTTGGTCTTTATTTTCTACTTTTACAACCTTCTTGTCCAATAGATTGTTTCCTTCTCTGGGTGTTGATTAAAAGTCTGTTCCTTGTGACACCAAAATCAACAGCCAATCAGCTTTATGGGAAGCTGATGTGATCCAAGCATTAACATTCTAAGCTAATCATATTTTCTTTGCATTCATTGCTGTTTTATGATTTCTGGATACCCTTTTTATTCTATAGGTTTTGTACAAAGAGGGACTGGGGAAAGGTACCCCGACACCTGTCACTCCAGAGATGGAGAGAGTCAAACGCAATCAAGAATATATTAGCTCGGTATTTAAATTGGAAAAAAAACCCCTTTGTCCTGAATTGTATAAAATAACATCTGATGTGTTAATGAGTCCGCTTCTAACCATAAATAGTATCAATTCACTTTCTGCCATAAAACTCCTGTCCTTTGAACATTAAACTTTCTCTACATCCTAAACTTTAACTTATTTATACTAAGGATTTACTTATTCCTTTTTATTTTTAACAAACACATCTTGAAATCTATTTTCATCTTTCTCATCCTACTAGATTATTTTCTCTATGGTGTTGATTGGCAGTATCCATTTTTGGTGACATTCAGATCAACACCTTATTAGCTTTAATGGATATTGGTGTAATCCAAATTAACATTTTAATCTGATAACATTTTATTTGAATTTATTACTGTTTTATGATATTTGGATACTCTTTTGTATCCTGTAGGTTTTGTACAAAGAGGGACTGGGGAAAGGTACCCCTACTCCTGTCACTCCTGAGATGGAGAGAGTCAAACGCAATCAAGAACACATTAGCTCGGTATTCAAAAGAAAAAAAAATAACAGTCTAACAATCTACAGAAATTTTCTGTCTAGTTTCTAAAATTCTCTTCATAAAATACTCACTGTTTACTTATAATGTAAACATATTATTAATATTGTAGCTGTGAAAATTAAGAGTATTGTATTGATGATTGTAGGACTCTATCCAGACACAACTAGTCTCTGTGGCTGCTGGTCCATAAAGTACCTGAGAAATCCCATAGAAAGAGTGTTCAGTTATAATGTTTATGAAACACAGGTCATCTTACAATGTATGTAACTGTGATGAGTCCTTACTCTGATGATAATAGAACATATAATCTACATTTATAATACACTTAAGAATTCTTCTACATTAGTTTCATAATATGGCATCACAGAGAATGTTGAAGCAAGGAGATACAATATTATTGTATTATGATACTAGCATTCTAGAGAAAGGATTTCAAAAGGCCTATCAATACATCTAGTCATCAGAATTCACAGTTCAAAGCTAAGTTGTGTCTTTGAGGAGAAAGGTTGGGGTAGTAGAATATGTAGGAAGTGCAAGTGGCTGGCAGTAAGTGGGATCACATGAGAGATTTGGTGCAGCAGTATCCTGGCTCTACATAGTTCTGCCCTGCTGCTGGGAGAAGCACTGGCCACACATATGCAAGAAGAGCATTCAGACTGCTCATGCACATCTGGGGTGGATGCATCATGCACCTGGCCATTCATATGGCCAGGAACTGTGCCCTATTTATGTTTTAGAGGTTTGCTACTGGGAAGCTCCTGGTAGTTATTTAATCCGGTCCCAGCCTGTCCTAAGATGAAGTAGGTACAGGCAAAACTTGGGGGCAGATGTGCACGTGTGATTGCACACATTAAATTCAGATGGGAGGCATGGCTATGTTAAGCCAAATCTCTCATGTGATTGCATCCAGTTTGTCTTTATATCACTCTGCTCCACCCATAGTGAAGTGTACAGAATTTTGTGCATCCCGTTGTTTAAGAAAGATGAGAAAATTTTATTTCAGGATTTACAGAAAACTGCAAGGAAAAAAGGAAACAAATCTTCATTATCTCCTGCATATATGAACACCTGAAGTCAATAGTTTAAGAAAACAAATGCATGTGCTACTGAAATCCTAAAGAGTAGATTTGAGATAGGGGTAGGGAAGATATTTTCTAAACTATGCCAAATAATTGGACCATGTTGTTACTCATAAAGATGAATATTGCCAACTGGATAGAATCCTTTTCTTAAATTAATATATATTTAATTTAATTAATGAGCAAAGCAAAGTAAATGAAATAATAGATAGACAGGCAGATAGGCAGTCAGACAGTTTCATTTACTTTGCTTTACAGCTGTTTAATTTCACTTTTACACTTTCTCTTCCTTGAATTTTTGTCTTTATTTGCTTATTTGTTTCACACAAATCTTGTGTGTGTGTCAGTGTGTGTGAGAGAGAGATTTCTTTGCAGTGTATCTTTCATATTGTGCAGGCATCACATAAAGAAAATTCAATCCTCGTAAGGAACAGTTAAATGCACAACACAATCCTTCAGATATCTGATCCCATTAAACCAATTATAACTAAAATTGGATTCACAAGCTTATCATAGTTGGCAAAGAAAACTGAATTTACCCTTAGAGAAGGTGAAAGGTTGAGTTGTGAGTCATCTGAATTGTGATGTCCTGTTTGTATTTTAAATAATTTGTAATAGTTTTTATGATTGTTATCTGTATTATGTTTTGACCCATTCTGAGCCTTGTGGCAGCAGGGCACAATAGCTAAAAGTAGAAGATAATAATCTAATAAGTAAATAAATATATTTCTTTGCCAACTATATTTATATTAATGTTGATTTGTAAAATTTACTAAGTAGTTCTTCATTACATATATTTTTATCTTTTTATTCTTTTTAAAAAGATGTAACTCCCCCCACACATTATTTTTCAAATACATTAATTCAGTTTATATTTTGTGATTTTTGGATACTTTTTTGTTGTTGCAATCCTCAGGTTTTATATAAAGAGAATATGGGGCAAGCAACTCCCACACCCATCACTCCAGAGATGGAAAGAGCCAAACGCAATCAAGAAAACATTAGCTTGGTATTTGAAAGAAAAAAGAAAATTGAGACTAAAAAAATAATAACGTGATCAACTTTTCCTGCATCTAATCTATACAAATCTTATAAATTCTTAGTATCATGAAGAAAACACTCCTATTTTCATTTGTTTTGTTTTGTACAACTACATTTTGTTTTTACCTTATCTAGTAACTTTTTAACACTTTGTTTTCTGAGTTCTTTACCCAACCATGCAGTGATGAATATGATTAAACAGTAACACGACTTACCCAAAGGTTCATTGACAATCATCTAATTTTGATTTCTGGACACTTTCTTGTATGCTGTAGGTGTTGTACAAAGAGAACTTGGGAAAAGGAACTCCAACAACTGTCACTCCAGAGATGGAGAGAGCTAAACGCAATCAAGAAAACATTAGCTCGGTATTTTTCAGAATGACAGACCAATGATCTTATATATCTTTTTAACACCCTAAAATATAACTTTTTTTCTTAATCTATTTATAAACACCACCCAACTATTAACTTTATTAATATTATAATTTTTTTCCATTTAAGACACTAAAATATAACTAAAAGTGTAACATTTGTAATTGATCCTTGCTCCTATTTCTGTAGAGTCTACATTTAATACATAGTGTAAGGACTTTGAAGTAACCATTGACCTCAAATAACAGTTTAACAGTCTCTTAAAAATGAATAATGTGTTTAAATCAAGAATGTAATATGAACTGAAGTGATATACAATGCCACACTTTACATAATTACTGGAAACAGCTTACATAAATCCAGAACTCTATGGGCCTGTCCACGACTGATTCCACAGAGAAACAAGATGAAGGTAGTTGTTTGGCTCTGAGGCCCCAAAGAAGCCTGCTCAAGTGGTCTGAAGAATGATGTAGTGATTTCATATAAATGTGCAAGTTCTGAAGTGCATGCATTGGATTTACCAAAAGATTCTGTTGTTAGAAGTGGGCAGTTCTTACTAGTTCCACCCTTCCAGTGCAGATGTCTGACTGCCCCCCCCCCCCAATTCCATCCTAGAGGGTCCACTGTTCGCAAGATAAGAATGGGGACATTGTGGATATATTGGAAATTCTTCCATCCATAGAAGTTGTCAGTGGATTCAAGTCACTTGGTTTACTAAATCTCAAGTAACTTGGCTTACTAAATAATTCAGCAGAAGTGAAACTCTGCTTGTATGTGTTTATTTCCTGTTAAAATGAATCGGAAAGCCTCCTTGCATAACAGCTGAACCCTAAGTATTGCTGCTGAAGTTTTAGAAAATGATTTCTTATCATTGTGCCTGTAGATGTTAGCCCATCTTGGTGAAACTAAAAACTATAGCTATTTCTTGTCCTTGATCTCATGTATATTCTCATGTATATTCCTCATACAGGAGAATTGTGGCTGATATACTTAAATGAATGTATATTTAGTATTACATTTCAAAGGTAACATCAGCATGTAGAATTGTATAGTTTCTCTAGCCACATGTAGTATTCCAGAAGAAAAAAAATAAGATAACAGAAGAGGTGAAAACTCTTGGTCCAGGTTGAGACTGTATATTAGAATGACCAACATATAAATCTTGTTAGAGCATTATTTAATTTATTTAAAAGATTTATATCTTGCTTCTTGGTCAGATGTTTTTTAAGGGCATTGCAATTATATACTATGGAAGGTGAGAGCAAAATCAGATCAATATGAACAGACATTCTATTATAGGTTCATGGGCAGTAGAGTAATCTTTTTCTTGAAAGGGCATGAGGGGATATTCAGGGGCACGAGGGATTGCCACAAAAAGGGTTGAGCTAAGCCCTCCCCAAGCATATAAACATTGGAAGCCACACATAGAACTCTGGATCCTTGTCAGTATCAATTCTGCTGAAGTAACTGCTCCTACCTTCAGATGAAGGCCATATGCTAGCCTCTCACAATGTTTCTGATTATTCCATGCATAGTTAATCAAAGTGCTTGATTTGTGGAAGCGATAATTCAACAGTAAACCTGTGTGGGCATCATCATGTAAAGTCAATGTTCAAGCTCTAACCCATTTGGTTCCTGTGAAGGTTGAACTTTTTAAGTACTCTATTTTGCAGGGGGAAATATACAGCAGCTATATTGATTAAATACCCACACACATCTCACATCCAAGGTCATGCACCCCTCAAGCCACTGTTGTTCCACAGTGTATAAAATCCATGGGAAATGCACACAGGAAGGAAAGGAAGAATACCTGTCTTTCTTCCTTAATTTGGGCTGCTTTGATCCTCCAAGTTAGAACCCAGTTTCTCGTTCCTATTTTAATGTTGCTTAAGTTCCCCCCCCCCCCTAAACACTCAGTCTCCATATATATTTCTGGGGTTGGGAACTTTATGTATGTCACTGGCCATCCTTTTTGTATAAAATAAAGCCATGTGGACATGGTAGAGATGATAATTGCTTCTCCTTACTTTGCTAAGGTCAGTTTAAGGCGATTCCATAGCCAGTGCATTCATTCTTTTTTGCAAGAGGGCCACTGGAGAGAAAGTGCATCAATAAGAAAGAGATTGTTCAATCTAAAACAGTACAAAAATGGTGAATTGATTAATTTCATTCTGTTAAAAATAATGAAAGCGACTGTTCTCTGAGCCTAGGGGATCCAATATAAAATCAATCCATTGTTTTAAAAATTATACTGGGTTTGATCAAATCACTTTTGTAATTTTTCCATATAAGCTACAGCTCTCCTGATAGAGCAGGGTGGGCTGAACTGTGGCTCAGGAGTCACATGTGGTTCTTTCACACATATTGTGTGGCTCTTGAAGCCCCTGATAGCTGACTTGGAGAAGGCATTCCTCTCTTCAAATCACTTATTTATTTATCAAAGATTTCAGGTTTTCACGGCTGGTAACATCATTAGGGTTTGTAGACTCTTTCGGGCTCAAGTGCCGTGTTCTACTGGAGAAAGTTTTCCTTCCAGATGTTTTGTTCTCAGCTGCGGAGAACATCCTCAGTGGCGTTGCAGCTGGAGCAGCCAAGAAAGTCAGAGCGCCTGCTCCGGCTGCAACGCCACTGAGGATGTTCTCCGCAGCTGAGAACGAAACGTCTGGAAGGAAAACTTTCTCCAGTAGAACACGGCACTTGAGCCCGAAAGATTCTACAAACACTTATTTATTTAATTATTTTATTCGATTTTTAGCCCGCCCTTCCCGTGGAACAGGCTCAGGGTGGCTTACATCATAAAAACAATCAACAGTAAAAAAAAAACAACACAATTTAAAATATGTAAAATCTAAAATTACAGAGAACAATAGGTACTAAAATGGCAAGCTGGTGTCTTGAAGAATGCATTTAAAGTTAAAGGTGCTTTATTTCCACCTCTCCCTCCCCATCTTCCTTCCTTCCTGCTCTCAAACATTTGATGTTCATGTCTTTTAGCTCTCAAACATCTGACATTTATTCCATGTGGCTCTTACATTAAGCAAGTTTGGCCACCTCTGTCATAGAGGAAAAGGGAGGGGAGTGTGGTAAAGTATGGACTCCTGAAGCCTCTGCTCAGTAAACCATCAATTTACAGTTCTACTGCAGGGAGAAGAGACCCTCCAAATTTTTTTTGAAACCTTGGTCTTCACTTATAGCACTGTAATTCAGACCTAAAAGTCTTCAGATGGGATGGCTGTAATGTACCTCATGTGGTGCTGACTGGAATAATCACTTAGAAACTTCCGTGGGTGTTGAATGTGGTAGCCTGTCTCTTGGTGGAAATGAGTCCTCATAAACACATTATAACAGTGTTTATCTGGGCATAATCCAGACTGCGAATTTTGAGCAATAAAATACTAATCCCTTTCAACCTCATTCACTCTTATGTGATTTCACTTTCTTTAAGGTCAATTAAGTTGCTCTTGAGTATATCCTTGGTTTTTCAAAGTTTTATAATGAGAGAGTATGTAGAGCAGTCCTCTTGATGGCTCTCACACATCTAGATCTCTCGTTTTCCAGATATTTGCCAAAGTTTAAGCCTGAGTATTTTCTAGAGAAGCCTGGAATACTTTGCCCTAGGCAGTGTTTTAGTGTCTGGAACTAAACTGGTTAGTTGTAAGTGACTTACCGTTTTACATTTAAAATTGGCATTTTATATCTTGAGAGTTTGCTGTCAGGAATTCTTAGGTGGGATAAGCTTGGAATCTATATAAATAATACAAAATAAATGTTCTTACATCTGCAATTATCATTTCAAAGGCAGCCCTCCACCTGTATTGTAAAAAGGCAATTTTGGCATATTCAGGCAATCAAGCTGTTTCCACATTCGGTGCTTCGTTTGTTCACTCCTCATTTCTGAGGACTTCCACATGAAATCTGTTCCTTGATTGGGCCTGATTCACTTACACCAACTCTCATTTTGTCAGGTCCTGTATTCTGATAGTTTCCGGAAGCAAGTCCAAGGTAAAGCAGCCTTTGTCCTGGATACCCCTGAAATGAGGCGTGTTCGTGAGACACAACGGCACATTTCGACAGTAAGTATCGTTTTCTGTGAAATCGACACAAACAAAATGTCAGTGGAGATTTATTAAATGATGCTTAGTCTTTTCATCTTAGTCAAAGATGAACTGTCCTCAACCTAGACATTAAAATACGAAAGCAGGAATCAGTCTTGATGCAACAGAGTTCATAGGAATCAGACATATCTAGTAAAGCCAGCGGAGTGAATGTAACCAGGATATGAAAAAAAGGTAAGCAGAAATACAGATTACTAAGAAATGTAAAGCTGGAATAGACATACTGTTGTTTTGATGATTCCAGGTGAAATACCATGAAGACTTTGAAAAGAGCAAAGGCAGCTTCACGCCAGTGGTTACTGACCCCATAACAGAGCGTGTAAAGAAGAACATGCATGATTTCAGTGATATCAGCTACAGGGGCATTCAGAGAAAAGTAGTGGAAATAGAAAGAAAACGCGTAGAACAGGATCAAGAATTGAACAACCTCACAGGTATTCATCTCTTAGACTGCATTGTTCTTTCTTTTACATTATATAGATGTATTTCACAAACCTGTTACATAATTGTTGGGGGGGGCAGCTCATCTCATTTGGGGGACCAATTCACCTCAATTGGGGGACCCAATTCCAGCTCTTCAGGGGCTCTCTGGCAGCAGCAGTGAGGCGGGAGGCTGCAAAAGAGCTGGCTGGGACTCTTGGGTTGTACAGCGATATGGCAATTGCTAGCACATTGGCCACGGGGAGGGGGAGGAAGAGGCTGTGGTGGGATTGGAGGTGGTGTGGCTTGAGTCCTAGTTGTCCTGCATGCTGGCAGCAAGGGGAGGGTGTCCAAGAAGGAGGCAGTGGCAGGGGAGCCCCTTCCAAGTGGTGAATGAGCCTCCAAATGAGAGGCTTGGAACAAGCAGGAGGGAGGGGTGGGACACTGGCAGGAGGGCTCTGGTTGTTCCTCCTCTAGAGTGGTCTTTTAAGGGCAGTCTGAAGCAATGTTCCCTCTAAGCTGCAAAGACTTGTGAGCGAAATTTCTACCCTGAGCTACTAGTATTAAACTTGTGAGCTACTGGCATTAAAGTTGTGAGCAACTGCATAAATTATTGTGCTCTGGGATCCTTTTTCCTGAGTTAAGACAAAACTGTGAGCTGGGGGCTAAAAATCTGTGAGCTAGCTCACGCTAACTCAGCTTAGAGGGAACACTGGTCTGAAGGAGGGCTGAGGAGGAAGAACAGCCGGGATCTGGCCCAGAAACCTCTGGGAAAGTCCTGGAAATGACAGGGAACTGGGTGAGCATCAACCCCCTCTCCCGTTTGCTATACTGAAGCTTGTCTGAACAGCATGCCTTGGAGTAAGGGCTGGGGTCTGGAGGAGATGGAAACCTTGAATCCCTGAAGTCAAAAAGAAGAAGAAGAAGACGACAGCAGATTTATACCCTGCCCTTCTCTCTGAATTAGAGACTCAGAGCGGCTTACAATCTCTTATATCTTCTCCCCCCACAACAGACACCCTGTGAGGTGGGTGGGGCTGAGAGGGCTTTTACAACAGCTGCCCTTTCAAGGACAACTCCTGCGATAGCTATGGCTAACCCAAGGCCATTCCAGCAGGTGCAAGTGGAGGAGTGGGAAATCAAACCCAGTTCTCCCAGATAAGAATCCACACACTTAACCACTACATCAGGGGTGGCCAACGGTAGCTCTCCAGATGTTTTTTTGCCTACAACTCACATCAGCCCCAGCCAGCATGGCCAATAGCTGGGGCTGATGGGAGTTGTAGGCAAAAAAACGTCTGGAGAGCTACTGTTGGCCACCCCTGCACTACACCAAACTGGCTCTCATAAATAATAATTACTTATGATATATGGTAAAAAATTATTACTGTGCTATATATTCCATCTCCTTTTAACTATGACCACCCAGTTAATCGGATGATGTTCATTTACAGTGCAGCAGCCTTGAATTTTACTTTTATTGTGCTGTTCTAAGCATTGAAAGCAATGATCTTAGACGGATATAACTGTTTAGGATTGCATTGTTAGGTTGCCATTTTTTGAAAACTTTTCTGGAAGTAAGCCTCATTGAATAAAATAGGATTTCCATCTGACCTGCTCAGGATTTCTTTCTAAGTTGCTTTCAGAGAATTAGATATGCTTTAACATTCAATTTCTTCCTTAACAAACATGGACACAACAATCTTGTATCATCAAAAAGAAAGGCATAATAAACCACATGAAGAGGCTTTATACTGTATTGGACAGTTTAGCTGAGAATAGCCCCCCATTGTGGTTCTCTAAGGTCTTCAGTAGAGAAGTTTTCCTGGCCACTGAGTTGTAGGTATACCTGTTATAGGGTTGCCAGGTGTGTGTTGGAAAAAGCTGGAGACTTTGGGAGTGGATCCAGAAGAGGGTGGGGTCTGGGGTGGGGAGGGGCCTCAGCATGGTACAATGCCATAGAGCCCACCCTTCCAAGCAGCCATTTTCTCCAGGGGAGCTGATCTCTGCCAGCTGAGATCAGTTGTAAAAGCAGAGTGGGATTGTTCTCTGGGCCCCACCTGGAGGTTGGCAGCCCTATCCTTGTAACTGAATAACTTTTGCATTTTTTTTTGTCAGAATATAATTAAAACTGCCCTTTCTAGTAATCAAGATTTCTGAGCAGGTTGTGTTTATAGCTTGGGCCAAGCGGACTTTGGGAGAGGGGTTGTGAATCTGTGTTAAAGCACTTTGAAATGATTATAAAAGATATCAATAGACGTTAAGAAAGATCTCTGCTCACAATCCTGAAGAGCCACCACCAGTCAGAGGAAACAAATCTGAACTAGGTGGACCAGCGGTCTGGTTTTTGTGTTGCCTCAATCCAATTTGGGAACATGACAATAAGACGGCATCATCCGCATACAAAAGGATGGGAACGTGACGGTGAGCAATTTTAGCGGCATGCCCATCGATTGCATATAAAACAGGGGCTAGATCGTTTAAAAAAAGATTAAAAAGTGCTGGGGCAAGGATACAGCCCTGTTTCACACCCTTACAAATTGGAATTTCCGAAGTTAGATTTCCCTGGAGGTTGTACTTAACTTGACAGCTGGTGCGTGTATACAGTTTTTTAATCAAGGTAAGCAATCTGGGATCCATGCTCATCCTGGCAAACTAAGGTCTATGGTGTTGCTACATTTATCCTTTGTCCCCTAAATTAAAAGATTATATTTAAGGACACTGAGGCACTATAGCTACTAAAAAGTTTTAATAATAATAATAATAATAATAATAATAATAATAATAATAATAATAATAATAATAATAATAATAATAATAATAATAATACTTTTTATTTGTATCCCGCCCTCCCCGCCAGGGCAGGCTCAGGGCGGCTCACAACATATAAATATAATATACAATAAAACCATACATAGTAGATACAATTACAATTATAAAATCAGCATTAAAACATTAGCAACTTACATTAAAATTAACATTGTGGTGCTATAACTTAGGTCTTTAATCAGCATTAAAACATTAGCAACTTACATTAAAATCAACATTGTGGTGCTATAACTTAGGTCTTTAATCAGCATTAAAACATTAGCAACTTACATTAAAATTAACATTGTGGTGCTATAACTTAGGTCTTTAATCAGCATTAAAACATTAGCAACTTACATTAAAATTAACATTGTGGTGCTATAACTTAGGTCTTTAATCAGCATTAAAACATTAGCAACTTACATTAAAATTAACATTGTGGTGCTATAACTTAGGTGCTATAACTTTTAGAAAGTTTTGTGATCCACCTTGAACTCACTTGCGGGGAGGGTGGAAGATAAATTGACATAAACAAACAAATAAAAATAGGGGTTTTTTTTTTCGCTTACTATATTTTGATTTTGGAGGTAAAGAGTAATAAAGAATAGCACTTATCACTCTCCATATGTTTCTGGCAGATCTTCGTGTGTGGCGTACTAATCCCGGATCCGTCTTTGACTATGACCCAGCGGAAGACAACATTCAGTCTAGAAGCTTACATTTGATTACTGGTACGTTGCGCAATCTGCAACATGGCTTGCAGCCTTTCAAGTATTTGTAGTCTTCCAGTTTCGCCTTTTTGATATAGCTGCTTGCAAAGGAAGTTAAAGTATGTTGCTGGCGACAGTCATGTGTTCTCCCCGTCTGTGTCCACCAGTTCAAGCCCAACGACGCAGCCGAGAGCAATCCCGCTCCGCTAGCGCACTCAGCCTCAGTGCTGGCGATGAAAAATCGGAGCCTTCGGAAAATGCTGACCAGCATCTGTCCTATTACAGCAATGGAGGCTTCTTTACCGCAACGACAACAGGTACAGAAATGGCTAAAAGCTGGATCAGCTGAGCAGGGCTGCCATTCAAGCTACACTGGGGTAAATAATTCATGCAGAGGCTGAGGAGTCACAACAAAGATCAAACGCCCTTATAACCCTGCCCTTCCCACAACATTGCCAGAAAAGGGCTACGTATTAAAATAGCTTTTGTTGCGATGATTTGTTTCTTTGTTTTAAGAAGAAAAATTGCAGATTTATACCCCACCCTTCTCCCTGAATCAGGGACTCGGAGTGGCTTACAATCCCCCATGTCTTCTCCCCCCACAACAGACACCCTGTGAGGTGGGTGGGGCTGAGAGGACTCTCACCTCAGCTGCCCTTTCAAGGACAACCTCTGCTAGAGCTATGGCTGACCCAAGGCCATGCCAGCAGGTGCAAGTGGAGGAGTGGGGAATCAAACCCGGTTCTCCCACATAAGAGTCCACGCACTTAACCAGTACACCAAACTGGCTCTCGTATTCATATTTAAACAAGGTAGCATTGCCTTGGAAGAAGTGAGGGTTTCCCCTGATTGTAAAATTTTCACTGAATTTTCACTGAAAATGAAGTATGATCAGAGAAGGATGCAAAGTGCATGATGAGGCAAAAACAGTTCAGTGTAGTTTTGCTTATCTGATGGGCTGGCAACATCTTGAGCCTCAGTGCTGATAAATGAAATGAATAAAAAAGGTATTTTGGCCATTGTATTGCCAGCCATGTTGCACAACACAAGTAATGCTTGGGCAATAACCTTTAACGTGTGCCTAAAGCCTGCTGGCAGTGTAACAGATTGTTATTGCCAAGCATAAACACTGATTCAACACCAACTCCCTATTCACCATTGTGGCAATGTAGTACCTACCTATCACAGTCCTCTTTATGCCTGAGGGTTTTCCTGACTTATTGTCAGGAACCTAGCCATCTCTCAAGTCAGGGGGAGTAGCAAATCCTAGCCAGTACTGGAAAAGCCAGTTTCCTGTTTATTATGCATCTGGGTGATTGAATACACATGCAAAAGTGGCTCCATTCATCCATATTCTTGCAAGAATTTTCTTTTTTAAACATCTAATTACAAAGGTATTTCTTTAAAACAGCACATCATGCTCATATTAAGTTATACCAGCTGAGAACCATCACTAAGCCCCACAAACATCTTTCCGAAGCATGCTGGAATTTTAAAGCGGAACAAATGTTCCAGTTCATTGATCATTTGTACGCCGTTTCCTTTTCTAGTGGGATACAAACAAGCTAAAACGGTAGAGCTACCACAACAAAGATCATCTTCTGTAGCTACACAACAGACAACGGTATCTTCCATCCCATCTCAGCCATCCACTGCAGGGGTAAGAAAAAAATGGATTTCTATTATCCTGGTAGTACACAAGAAAGCTGTACACAGAAACTAGTTTCTGTGAATGTAGAAAGCTGTCATATCAAGACAGACCATTGGTCCATCTAGCTCAGTATAGGCTCCTCTGATTGACAGCTGTTCTCCAAATCTGCAGGCAGAAAAGCTCTGCCAGCTCAATCCAGAGATGCTTTGGGTGAAGCTGCCTGAACTTGGCACTTTTTCAATTGAACGCAGGTTCTACTAATGCACTATTCATCTTGAGCTATGGCCCCTTCCTTATGGAGTGAGCTGACTCTGGACTGCTAAATGTCTGGAGATTTGGGCGAAACGAAGTCTGGGGAAAGGAGGGAGCTCAGCAGGAATGTGATACCATAAAGTTCATCCTCCAAAACTGCCATTTCTTTCAAGGGATCTGATCTATGTCGTCTGAAAATTAGTAGTAATTCTGGGAGATTTTCAGAATCCACATGAAGGTTGGCAGCCTTATGCTGAATCGGGGCGGGGGGGGGGTTGTGGGGGTGGGGGGAGGAATGATACCACACATCTGAACAAATGGTCAGCATTGGTATTGTGAATCAATGTGTAGCAAGGGGGCGTTTGGTCTGATTCTGGCATCCTTCTCCCTCCTCGTTGAAGAGGTAATCAGGATTATCAAACCTAATAGCACCACCCACAGCTAATAGTACTTCCTGTTTGACAGGAAGATCCTTGTATGTGTTAGTATGTTATGTATGTAACTGCAGCTGCATATTGGAATCTTAGGAATCTAACTTTGTTAATTCCTTTAAATTCAACATCTTTCAACATCTCACCTATTTTGGGCAAGGCCACTTTGACTGCCACTTTAGCCAGCATTACCGTTAGCTTCATTTAAAACTAGTTATGGTCTAACCAGTCAAAAGACCAGGCCTAATTAGAATACCGTGATTCTCCAGGACATTGTGGAACAGGTAAAAAAAGGCCACTTTCGTGAACATTTATATATTTATTTTTTTTCTATTTATAACCCACCCTTCCCACAATGCGCTCAGGGTGGGTAACAACGATCAAATGTACAGCATTAAAATTAATTCATGCAATTAAAAATAGTATTACACACTAAAAGAAAGTCTTAAATACTACAGATGGCAGTATCGGATTTCATCTACTCATAAAATTCTCTTAAATATCCCCCTGGCTGGTATAAAACAAATGACATGCCCTTAAATTAGCGGGTCAATTCAGTTTGAAGGAAGACCAAAACATCCATTCCTTACTCTCAAAAGGCAAACTACTACCCGTAGGGAGGACAGGTGATCCAACTCACAACAGAAGCCTGCTGCAGAGAGAGCAGGGAGCTTAATAGCTTCTCCATCACCCTTCTGATTGGCTGCTCCACACAAGGCAGGAAATGGCTCATCAACCGCCAACAGGGCTCTTGTGCTTTGGTTAAACTGGGACTGGCACAAAGCAGGCTGGGAACTAAATAATGGCATGAGCTAGTGGCTGATTTCAGTGTGGGCGTTTTCGCACTCACCTTCAGCCGGCGCGACCCCCCTCTTCACCGCGCAGGATCTGCGCGGATTTCGCACTAAACGCCGCGGAGCAGCCGGAAGAGCCGGAAACTCCCGGCGCTTTTGCGGCGCAAACTGAAACCGCCAAAAAGCAGTTTGGCGTTTGCGCTGCAAAAGCGCCGGGAGTTTCCGGCTCTTCCGGCTGCTCCGCGGCGTTTAGTGAGAAATCCACGCAGATCCTGCGCGGTGAAGAGGGGGGTCGCGCTGGCTGAAGGTGAGTGCGAAAACGCCCTGTGTGTATGGTAGCTGAGTAAGTAAAGCTAACCCTTAGATATGAGGGAAAACAGACTCTTGTGTGCAGCAGGTAGAGGTTTTCTGTCCATAGAAATAGGTAGAAATGAAAGGTTGAGAAACTCCATATGTGCATGAAAACCAGATACTGGGAATGCTGGATTGTGGCAAATATATAAATATTTTGGGTGTGTAATTTGTGCAATAATTCATTCAGTCATTTCTACTTGTGTCGCAGGAAGTGGCCATTCCAGATCCCTTTGGGACTCAGTAAAATAATGGCCAGGTCTCACCAGATTCTGTCAGGGAAGGTACTTTCTTAGCTAATCATACACACCTTCCACTTAGAAGAACAAGCCCTCTATAGCCACAGTATCTTTAGATATTACAGTAGCCTCATGTGTACTGAGAAACTTGGCAGCTTGACATAACTTTGAAAATACTGCTCCACTTGGTTTTGGGGACAGGAAAGGAAAGGTCCCCTGTGCAAGCACCAGTCGTTTCCGACTCTGGGGTGAAAGCAGAGAAAGAAGTACTCTTCTCCCTTTCTTACAATACAAGAACTCATGGGCATTCAATGAAATTGCTGAGCAGTCAGGTTAAAACGGATAAAAGGAAGTACTTCTTCACCCAAAGGGTGATTAACATGTGGAATTCACTGCCACAGGAGGTGGTGGCGGCTCTCTCTCTCTCTCTCTCTCTCTCTCTCTCTATATATATATATATATATATATATATATAATTTTTTGGGCCACTGTGTGACACAGAGTGTTGGACTGGATGGGCCATTGGCCTGATCCAACATGGCTTCTCTAATGTTCTTATGTTCTGGGTGACGTTGGTTTCACAACGTTTTCACGGCAGACTTTTTACTTCCTTATAAATGAAGCTGCCAGGTCAAGGTTGGAAAGTTTTGAGGGTGAGGAGGATGGGGTTTGGGGAGGGGAGGGGAGGATCTTCAATGGGGAATAATACTGTAGGGTCTTCCAAAGCAGCCATTTACTCCAGGTGAATTGAGCTCTGTTGTCTGGAGATCAGTTGTAACAAATTAGCATATAATGGCAAGAAAATTAAAGTCCTTTTGTGACTTCCATGTTTGCTAGTACATTCATATCAGATATTATACTATGGTGTTATGAAGCTTTTAATATTAAAGATAAACAGGTATGAAACATATAGGCAAAACTGTTAAATAGCTTCATGCTGATTAAGTGTGAGTTACGATCCTTGCAGTAAGTTTTTCAGTTTAAGAGCGTTTTAAATTGTGGTTCTTAAACAGCAATTTAAGTGAATGTTTTGTTTGTTTGTTTGGTTAGTTGGTTGGTTGGCAAGAGGCAAAGAGAAAGCAAAAATTATCTGTAATATAAATGAGAATACTAATTAACATAAATCTCATTACAGTTTGAATTAAGAACTGTGTCAAACTTTCATGTGAATCCATTTGAAATACATTTTCCACGTTGTAGAATCAAAGGGCATAAAAATCTAACTTTGTTAATTCCTTTAAATTCAACATCTTTCATATAGCTACAGCTTTTTATTTTTTAAAAAACTTGGCATATCAGGTAACCTCAAATAACAATGCTTCCAATGTAGTCTTGAAAGTATAATTTGTTTTTATTATAATTTCTTTTAGTACAGATTCTTGCTTATGGGAAAATAGCTGTATAGTTTTTGGGATCTGAAAGTACCTTAGTGTTAGAATCCAACAATACCAAATGCCTTACTTGCATTTTCTAACTGAAGGAAAAAGAGAGAGGTATAAACATAATAATTAGCTGCTCCTTCAGTGTACAATATACTAAAGCATAAAGCTCATGGCTGATTACTACAGAACATTCACTGTATTCAAAATTGCTGAATAAAATACTTGCAGGAAAATTCTGTACAATTATTGTGCTGACTTGAATAAACACACCTCAGTGCACACAACAATAAGATATACTCAAAGTTCATTTGAGAACTCGCGAAACTGTTGAAGAACCCAGCTCTAGCTTCTGTTGCTCACATGAATGCACGAATGAACTTGTTCCAAAAGTCCCGTGAAAGGAAAGCGCACGACGGCAGACCAGTATCCAAAGTCGTTTCCTGGAGCTTCGTCAGGCAAATAGTTATTATTGGGACTATTTCCAGGGATACAATCGCACAATCACTTTGTCATGCAAAAGATGCTGGTGTCTGGGAATTCTGGTGTCTGGGAATTGACTTAACATGTTCTTAGACGCCAGCATCTTTTGCATGACTAAGTGATTGTATGATTGTATCACTGGAAATAGTCCTAATAATAAGCATTTGCCTGACGAAGCTCAGGGAAACAGCTTTGGATACCAGTCTGCCGTTGCGTGCTTTCCTTTTCACAGGACTTTTGGAACAAGTTCATTCATGCATTCATGTGAGCAACAGAGGTTGGAGCTGGGCTCTTCAACGGTTTCGCGAGTTCTCAAATGGACTTTGAGTATGTCTTATTGTTGTGTTCGCTAAGGTGTGTTTATTTGAGTCAGCACAACGATTGCACGGTAGAATTTTTCCGCAAGTATTTTATTCAGCAATTTTGAATACAGTGAATGTTTTGCACTAATCAGCCGTGAGCTGTGTGTTGTAGTATATTGTCTTTTGCACAGCTTCCTCTTTTGTTTTGTGCCTTCAGTGTGCAAGCAACATAAAGTGCTTAGTTCTGTCAAGTGAAAGTCTTCCAGTTTGGGAGTCTTGAAAATCCACTGCCTTGTAAGTGGATGGTGTCACCTCCTGCCCACACAAAGACACATTAAGTTGAGATTTAGTTAAATTTGAATTTAGACTGCGCAGACTCGGAGGAAGGCAGACGCTTATCTCTTCGCTCCTACTAACGCTAAGTTGTTTTAATCTTTTAACTTTTATCTTGCCTTGAGAGAAGGAACTGTTTTTAAATAATCTTATCCTATCACCTCACTTTTAATATTAGGTGCTTTTGTTTTGTCTTTCCCAAGCTCTGGCTGTTTAATTAGTTAATAAGCCTCTGCTTTCGTTTTCTGACTCAGAAGCTGCTGCAGCTAATGAACTACAGCTGATGTTTTATAAAGCTTTATAAAGTTTTACATAGTTTTAGGTTGTCCCTCAAAGACAGGGTTTTGTTTTTCTGTTTTTTTAGAGTCTTTTAATTTGAACTTAAGTCAACTCCTGCAAACCAACTAGGCGGAGTGCAGTCGGCTACAGAGTTGGCTCTGACAAATTTGGCTTTTAATGATATTTTATGATATTCTTAGCTGATGTTGTGGCTTTTATCTGTAAGTTTTAAGACATTAGTTGTTCGGTATTTTTTATTAGAAAAAAACTCACACAATACGAGGGTGTTAAAAACAGAGCAGATAAAACAATGGCCACAATACAACATAGATTTAACCTATTGGACTATCAAGCTGAGAATATAAAGTAGGCATACGGTGTACATAAATGCGTTTATACTCCATTGGAGGAAGATCAACAGCTCCGAATAGATGAGGGTTGATAGCATTGTAAGCCTCAAAGGGAATACTGAAAATAGGCCCCTCCATGATGTAAGAACTTTTTCTTTTCTTTCCAAACAGAAAACGTACCGTGCCATGTATGATTACATGGCGGCAGATGCAGATGAAGTCTCTTTCAAAGACGGTGATACAATCATGAATGTCCAGGCCATTGATGAAGGGTGGATGTACGGGACTGTGCAGAGAACAGGCAAAACAGGCATGCTTCCAGCCAACTATGTTGAAGCAGTGTAAGTCAAGAAGAGGAGGCTTTCCATAAAACATATCTACAGGGGCAATAAGAGTGCACTTCCAACACTCCCCCGAGTGCCTTATTGTTTTCCCGTGTGGATATGCATTAGACATTGCCTATCAGGGAAAGATTTCAGCAAACATCTCTGGAAGATCGGATTATTATTCTAGTCAGATAACCATCAGGAAGTGTGATCCTACTAACACCACTACAGAACCTTGAATATCTGGCCTTTCATATTCACCCCCCTCCCCTCCCCCCCCCCCAAGTTCTCTTGTTTGAGTTTCAGTTCCAATAAGTTATCCTTTGTTCTCTGGAATCAAGCTGAAATTCCACACTCGTAATTTTTTTTTTAAAAAATGAAACATCTACGTTGACATAATGGTTTCCTGATCAAGAGATGTTGTGTTCTCCTGTGATATTATAAAAATAGGTGATTGTATTTATTTGTTTTAAGTAAGCAACTATGTGAAGCGAACACCTCAAACCAGCAATTGAGACAAAAAAGAACTTGAAAAGGCCTCTCCTCTTGTCTGCTTGCCGAACGCTGATGCATGCATTTTTCATCTGAGTGTTCTTGGGTCACAGTGCTATAACTCCTTCTCAGTTAGTGACAAATAAATCTCACATTCAGCAACCTGATTATTGGCTTCATTTGTGTTGGCAAGAGGGCAAACAAACAAAAGATTCAAACAGCAAAGTCTCACAATCAAGGGCTAAATCCTGCTGACCTTTTCCATTAATGATGTCAGTTCCCTTCAGTGCAAGAAACCTTCCCCTGCTGCAGTTGGTGTATCCTTAATCCCAAGAGCCTCTGCTCTGACATCAACTGGAAGTTTCTCGCGCCAGAGGAAAGAGTCACCATTAACAGAATGGATCCATGGGATTCAATTTTACTATGAAGTCGCCTGGTGATAATAACTAAGAACAAAGGTAGGCTTCTCTCACTTGCACGCAACCACTCCCCCTGGTTCTAGACATGGTCTACGAATTCTAATGTTTAAAGTATTCCCATTAAAAGCCTGGCATTTTTAGCAGATTCACAGAACTTCACTTCCAATATTCTGTTGATTTTACCAACGAGACAGTCCAGGAATGTTCAAACTTGTTGGATTTACTGAAGTGAACTCACGGACTTGGGAGCAGAAGCCCTATGATGCTTCAACGAAATGATAAACCATTAATCCTTACTGCTCTGTGATGTGTCTCCAGCAGAAATATAGTTTTACAAACTATCCATCACATCTTCTAGAAGCTAGAACAACAACCCCTGATTAACAGTATCAAGAGCCACATCAAGGTCCAATACAGCCATGTACAATTTTTTTCCTATTTATCTCAACATGATCATAGTCTGTTTCTACATGAAGCATCTCCTTTCATACACCACATTGGAGGTGTCTTTAGCTTCCTGTTCCCTTGTGCACAACTCCTTCATAATGATATAGAGGTAATCATTCTTCAACTTAAGTTACTCGCTAGCTGGTCTACCTCCCTCTAAACTGTATTTTCTTCTTTCTCAATTAATGCCAGGGCATCATTTTCTGTTCAGGCAACAAGCGCCTAAGTGCAGCCTGAGGTCACAGCCAAATAAGCTCTCTCTCTGTATGGGAGACGCATCACATAGTATAACAAACAAATGACTTATAATCTCTGAAGGCCTGAAATATGCTACAGCAGAAGAGTCTCAGCTGGGCCCACAGTTCATTCACATGCAAACTTCTAGATTCATTGCCTCACAGCATAATAAAGACAAAATCCACTCCAATAGGATTACAAATTAAAGAACTGTTCATTGTTTTATTTTTTATATATATTTATATATAAAATTCCTAAGAGCTGAATTGATCCCATTGTTATCTGTGTTCATACTGGTAAAACACTGTGCTGTATACAAACAAGATTTCTCACACCCAAGATGACTGACATTCACTTTACATAGAGATAATTTATAATATCTGCAATAGTTAGATCTATACACAATATACAAAGTTAGCTATGTCCAACCTATTTGCCACCAGAGTAATGGAGAGACCAGAGTGGGTGGCAGTAGAGGGTAAGTTCTTTTGCATGTAAAATTCCAAGGACATGTGCTTAGATCCTGAGAATACTGCATCGGTTGCATAACAATATACTTTCCCTTTTGTATACAAGGAATGCATGCAAAAATAGAACTATGTAGAATTACTGATGAAAAAGCATTTGGAAATGCAGCTGCCCAAATTAAGCGCTGCACATCTTAATACGAAAGGTAACCTAGAAGGCCAGTGTTGGACAAAATACCAGCATCTGGGAGATCTTATTACTTTTGGCAAGTCAGAGTTAACACTTCAAGAGCAATGAGATCTGATCTTTTACGCAGGAATAAAAAAAATACACATCTGAAAAAATATAATTAAGGTACTATATAGGTTAAGTTTCACAGTTTTTGCTATTGCACATCTTAGCAAAATTATTTTGAAATATGTGCACTGCAGCAAAAAAAACCCCTCTAAATAGTAAACATGCAGAACTTAAAAAAAAAAGATTTACACCTTGATGCTTTGTCTTAATTTACAAAAAACAAAAATCCATTTCACTAAAGTAACTCATGACAGAGTCCAACTCAAATAAAAATGCAGGACTTTAGATAAAATCTAAATTTTTTAACGATCCATTCCCCAAATAGTTAGCTTTTAAGTACAAATTATTAAACCGTGCTTTCATGGGGTGGTGAGTTCCAACGGGATTGGAGATTCTTCATAATACAGTTTGTCATGTTATAGAGTTTCTCTTGCATTTCAAAAAGTTCACTGCCTGAATAGCTGTGAAGATTTTCCGAAGTAATCTGAGCAGCAAGCGCACTGATCTGGGAACAAAGGTCTGTAGGTGACTGTGCATCTTCACTGGTAGACATGGGCCCATTCAAGTCTAGGAAGAAGAGAAAATTACACCTATATGAGAAACAAAATCAGTGCGTGTGTTCCAGCAGCAAATAGTTGCTGTCATGCAACTTTTGCCCATCACAATGGTGGAAGGTGCCATCAAGAGTGGTTTGCCACCATCTGCCTTTGCATTGTGACCCTGGACTTTGTTGGTGGTCTCACATCCAGCTAAGCTTCTGAGATCTCGCAAGAATGCACTAATCTGGGCTAAGAGGGCGGGAATCACTAGCTTATGGGGTAATGGTTTTAACAACGTTGCGGGATATTTGGAACAGCTGTAAAAAAGGCAGCTGTGGCAATGCATGACTTGAGATGAAATGACTTAGGTACATATTAACAATAGCAGGTTGGAACCAACAAAGCATGAACAGAACCCCTTTCTCCTCCTTACCCAATCAGCTCTTAAAGCACCCTGCTCCCAAGTTATTCCTGATGGTCAGGATATTTCGGGGAACAAGGTGGGATATAGAATAGGGGTGTGCACTCAGATCTACCTGAGCCAAAAATATACCCTTAAAAAATACCAAAATGTCATTTTTCAGATATATTTCAGCTTTCCAAACATACCTGGGTTTTCCTTGGGGGGGGGGGGGGAGAGGAATCCTGGATATATTTGGGAATTACCAGGTAGGTCCGAAAAGAGCAGAGGCATTTGTTTGTCAAGCTTCTACTTGCAGTCTCTTTGAAGTTTAAAAGCATTGCAGAAGACAGCCTGAGGATCAGCTGTGCCAGCAGGGAGCAGACTGTTTCCACTGGCTCAGCTTAGGATTTGGCTTCTCATGTACCAGGTTACAGGAGAAGCCAGCCCAGCCAAGATTGACCATGTCCATGGACAGCAGACTGCTCTCTGCTGGCTGGGCTCTGCACTGGCTTTTCCTGTACATATTACACTATTTTCAAAACAAAGTTTGCATTATAGCCCTTGCATAGACAACCTATTGGATCACGTAATAATTACCTGCTGCAACTTTCTCTTCATCTGAAGACAAGGGTTTTTCATCTCTGCTACAGACTGGCTTCTCTGGGTCCTCCAGGACAGCTATTTCCTCAAATCCACGATATTTCAACTGCAAATTTGTTATAACTTGTTATAATTTTTACTGTTGGAATCTTCTTCTAATATTGCAGAGGATACATTTTACATTAAAGAGCAAAAAACACTACTGAGATACAAACACTCTCCAGTCTTGAGTACTTATGAACTAATAGCGATATTAATTTCAAGTTCCATCTGGTTTTTAGTACAAATTAAAGAAGAAGAAGATATTGGATTTATATCCCGCCCTCCACTCCGAAGAGTCTCAGAGCGGCTCACAATATCCTTTACCTTCCTCCCCCACAACAGACACCCTGTGAGGTGGGTGGGGCTGGAGAGGGCTCTCACAGCAGCTGCCCTTTCAAGGACAACCTCTGCTAGAGCTATGGCTGACCCAAGGCCATGCCAGCAGGTGCAAGTGGAGGAGTGGGGAATCAAACCCGGTTCTCCCAGATAAGAGTCCGCACACTTAACCACTACACCAAATTGGCTCTCCTGCAAACAGTACTGTCTGCCCTTTCACCCCAAATTTCTTTTTAAAAGTTTTTCTACAGTTACCACAGGAGTACATACAAGCTTACCTGTTGTTCATGATATCCTTTAAGAGCTCTTCTCACATTGGAGACCTTGGGAGAACGAATGGGGAGTGTTTTTATCTCGGCTGCTGTCAGAGAACTCAAGTCACCCACGGTTCGGATGTTCTTTGCTCGAATGAGCTGCCCAAAGCCTCTTGCCCTTAAATAGGATAAAAGGAGAAGAGAGAGTAAATATTATATGGGCTTCTGCCCCCCACCTTCCTTAGGCACTTAAAAATATTATGTAACGAGTTATACATAAGAATATAATTTGAGCCTTTGCTAAAAATGCTCATGTCAGACTTTGCCACTAGAAAGCATTCTGCCATCGTAAAAAGTGCCCCTCTTCACTTAAGAAAATAAGAGGATTTAGAGGTGACAGACCAACATGTAAATCAATGCCTGCTATTATCACGTATCACATAGTTTGTTACAGAAGTTGGCGAGATTTCATTGCTGCAAGACAGCAGTTTAACACTAATCTGAAATGCCAAGCCATTTCCCCAAGAAACATTTTTTTGTTCTAAGTAGTTTCCTATCCGTTAGAAAAGCAATGCTCCCTTGCACTTGAGCTTAACTGGTTGGAGCTCCACGGCTCTCAGAAAAGAGAAACTGGACAGATTTCTCATTTGTACACAATTCCTGCCTGCTACAGAAAATGCATCTTCAGTTGGCCACTGAGTTCTCTGGTCTGTTCTCCTAATTATATTTCACTGATACAATTAATTAAAATACGTCCAAAATATTAGATGTGGAATCTATCCCAGGGTTTTTTTATATAAAAGGCTTAGGCAGGGATTCCAAGCAATGTCAGCAGACTCATGCCAAAGGAAGGCAATGTCCCTTCTTTCCGTTGCAGCCTTTTGTGCCCCCAAAGTTGTGCTTCCAGGGGTCAGTGGAACCCCTGGAACAGTGCAGAAGTTAAAGTGGGCATTAAGACACCAGCAGAAATTGCCTTGCCTTCGTCCATCCTGGGAAATGCCATTCCATCCGTGGTATGGCAGTCAAGCCAACATAAAGGCAATTTAGGATCCAAGCCTCATTTTGCAATGTTAGGAGGAGATGAACTTCCACAATCCGCACAACTATTCAGTATGGGGAATATATGTCTTCTTTCTTAAAAAAGAAGCAGTGCGTCCTAATACACAAGGCAGCAGAATGAGACACTGGAACCTATCTTCCCTTCAGTTGGGTGAAGTCATCCAGATTGGTTAGGTCATGTCTCCACTAATTCCAGGCAGGGATGTGTAAATTTTTACAAGTCTTTCCTGGTTGGATTGGATGACCCCACCAGTCTCAGCACCAAAAGTCTTTCAGCACACCTCTGTCTTCTCTTCTTCAGTCTTTGAGCAGGAAACCGATGATTTGCCCTACTGATGGAGAATTTACCAACAGTTTACTTTCCATCCTCCTGAGAAAACTGCAGGGTTAGACTACACTCAAAATTCCATCTAGACAATATGCCAAGAGTGTACCATACTCTGGTACTCTTTTTCTTCTTATTTTAAGCATTCTGCAACAGAAAGCCTCACCTGGTACTTGCTTTTTTTGTGGCTCAAGAGTATAACCTTCCTGTGAATAAGTACACAGCAAGCGCCATAAGAACGGGTGACAAAATGGTAGCCATAAACATCTGTGAATCAAACCAGGCGCTTACTACTTACCAAATATTTGATGTAATCTGCGGCAAAATGGTGTCAATAGGTGCCTTACAACCTTGCAGTGCTGGATATATGCTTTCTGTCGGAGGTGGTAGAGTTTCTTTGACCATTTCACTGATCTTGAATAACAGAAAAAAGTATTAAATTTGACTAAGTTTTAAGAGCTGAACATGGGAAAAAATAGAGAATACATAAAACTGAAGCAAATCTTACTAAACACTTCTTTGAGGTCTTATATTTATGGCTACGAGATCCTGGGGGAAGGGATCCTTTGGTTGGAGTGGTAATAGGCTGGATAGGAAAAGAGGAAAAAAGGTTTCTCAGGATGATAGGAATAAACTAAAACCCTATGATTAATATCATTGAAATCTTACAACTAAAGGGAGGTTTGCTAATCCATAAACAGGGCACTGCCTATGAGTGTAAAACAGAATGGGGCTCATGCCCAGTAGCAGCTAATATCTTTTTTTATGAACTAGCTCAGAAGACAGTGTTTTTACAAACCGCATATAGCCTTGTAAATTTACCACCATTTATTTTTAGAGGTTAAAGCCAATGCACTTAAGAGCAGAAAATTCTTATACTCAAGTAAAAATACTTCTGTACACATGTAGTTGAATGTTTGGTTGATCTTTCTTTCTCACTGGGCCCCTTTCTGTGCCACATCACACACCACTCTGGAAGACCTGCACTTAGCACAGAAATCTTTTTGGAGGCACAGGAAGGCTTTCTGGGAAAGAAGTGAGGTGCCACAGAAATGCCTTCTGCTGACACATGAAGATCCTTAATTCGAAGCCTTAGCTCTTGGCTCATGATTGAAGAACATCCCTCCCTCCAATTAATCAGACACAAAGTTCTTGAATCATGGGGAAATGGCTTCTTCTGGAAAACTCCTTTGGATGAAGAGAGTCGTTGGTATTACCTTGGCTTGATGATTAGAAGAAGGTTTAATGCTTCGGGAAGATGGAGACCCATTTGAAGAATGAGTTCTAACAGCAGGGCTTCGCCTATCAATATCATCTGCTAATTCTTCTTGATAGATTGGATTGGCAAAGGAAACGCGCCGGCTCTGTCCAGAAAAGAAACAGATGAAATACTTTAATAACAGTAATGAAAACTAAAGTTCCTTAGATATAGAAGTATTAACTTGCCTCCATGATGCCTCTTAAAATAAAGATACAGAAGTCAAAGTGTTTGTTTTAAGGGGGTAAGAGAACATTTCATGCAAAGGTATTAAAATATATACTAAATCAAATAATTCTCCATAGTTTCTGTAAAAGGCACAGATGCCTAGGTTGCTTCCACAAAGCAGTGTTTTCGGGCTTCCACATGACTTCATCATTCCTTTTAATTATTTATTTATTATAGTACATTTCTGGATTGCCCAATCCCTGCTATTACAGGGCTCTGGGCAATATACAACATAATAAAAACGTTACCAATTATAAGATAAATAAATAATATTAATATGTCAGTCTAAAAAGATCAAGCAGCAAGAATTACAGTTTCCTCCTGGGTTTCCCCAGCCCTACATAGGCATGTTCCTTTCTAGAAGATCATACCCAAATTGGATTGGGGGGAAATTACGGACAAGATGGGGGAAATTTTCACACACCCCCTCTCGACCCCGGTTTTTTTTGTTTAAATTAACAGTAGTTACATTTAAACAGTAGTTACTGATTTAAAATAACTAGCAAAAAGCCTGCCAGGGGTCATGAAGGTAAGCAGCTGTGAAATAGCTAGCATGAGGGGAAAAAATAAGGAATTATGTTGCGAGGAGGCTCCATTGCCGCTATGAATTCTTATAGTTTTACGGTGGTAAAGAGACCAAAATGGTAATCATGCCCATATGGAAATGATCAGACTGAAGGAACTCATGTCTGAAAGCCTATGACAGACATTGAAAATTGTTCTCAAAAGGTGACACGGCATCCTCAGGCAAAGGAGGGGGGAAAACACACACACATAAGGTAAGATAGAGCCTGGCATACTATTTGACACTGGAAGAGACAGCTGTTTAAGTTTGAAAGCCCCAAGTCATGAAAAGCATGAACGAATGAGCACCTTGAACTGCAAATAGAAATATGTTAGATAACCAATGAAGATATATGTGCTCCACTCCACAGGTGAGAACCTACATCCTGTATCAACTGAAGTTTCTGGATCATCTTCACGTGTAGCCTTGAAGGCCTTCATCTTGTTCGACCCCTCCCTCGTACACGTTGTAAAACCCATACCGTTTGTGCTGATGACAGTCATTAAGTCACTAGAAGTTAATGCAAATAACTTGAAAAGCTGGATTGCGGCCATTCTGTTTTATTTTGACATGGTGCTAAATTCAGATGGCCAGCTTTCTTCATGCCTGGAGAAATACCTTGTCACAATTTCTCTCTTAATTTATGTAATGCTGCCGCCAGGAATTTAATTCCAAACACTTTATTTAATGTTCCCATTTGAATTGTGCCCAAGCTCTAAGGCATCTTCGTTGGATTCTATGGCCCCAAGGATGAGACGCTTACATTTTAAAATTATCAGTCTTCAGCAGTGTTCCCTTTAAGTTGAGTTAGTGTGAACTAACTGTTTTTTTTAGCTTCCAGCTCACACATTTTTGTCTTAGCTCACGAAAAACGGCCCCAGAGCAATCTAATATATGCAGTACCTCACAACCTTAATGCCAGTCACCCACAAAGTAGAATTTTTGTTTAGAGACTCCACAGCTTAGAGGGAACATTGGTCTCCAGGTTAATATAAAACAAAGTAAAACTTCAGGGTTTGTAGAATCTTTCGGGATCAAGTGCCGTGTTCTACTGGAGAAAGTTTTCCTTCCAGACGTTTCGTTCTCAGCTGCGGAGAACATCCTCAGTGACGTTGCATCACTGAGGATGTTCTCCGCAGCTGAGAACGAAACGTCTGGAAGGAAAACTTTCTCCAGCAGAACACGGCACTTGATCCCGAAAGATTCTACAAACCCTAATGATGTTACCAGCCGTGAAAACCTGAAATCTTTGATAAAGTAAAACTTTATTTGTATAATAAGCAGATTGGTTTCGATATGTTTACAGCTTAATTTTTCAGTGACTAACAATTTCTGATTGAAGCGTCACTCTTTCACTTCACACACTCCTCACTCTCAAACACATTCTCTTCCTAACTCAACTTTCTGACAGCTTTTGGTCTCTCACACTTCTATAATACTCTGACAAATATTAGATTTTGGCTGTCTCTCTAGCCCCTAATATGTCCTTTAAAGTATTTTACTTTTCTTCTCTAGAATCTTAATGCCTTTCACAGCACAATATGAGATTCTAATTGGAAGACTGCTTCTCAGACTCTGCAGACTGATCACAACTGATTATTAACTGCTGTCACTCTGCTGAGAGTTAACTGCTGACTGAGTTCCCTCTCTCACTCCACACATACTTCTTAGCCCCACGCACACTCTGTCACCAACCAATCACCTCACTCATTCCCTTTCTCTACTGCAACTTACCAACAATTTAAAGAATACACACATAAATTCAAATCATTACATACCTACTCAAAGAGGGCACTCGCTCTCTGTGCATGGTGTCTATGTGAGAGACAGGTTTTGGTTTTAACCTTCAAACCCCTACATGGTCTGAGAACAACGTATCTTCAGGACTGTCTTGCTTGATATGCCCCCCCAGAGAGCATTGCATTCTATGAATAATTATCTTCTCATTGTCTCCACCCCCAAAAGTATTTGTCTATCCTCAACCTGGACCAGAGCCTTCTCTGACCCCAGCCTGGAGGAACGCCCTTTCAGATGAGTTCTGGGCCCTGTGGAATCTGATAGGTCAGGGGTGGCCAACAGTAGCTCTCCAGATGTTTTTTGCCTACAACTCCCATCAGCCCCAGCCACTGGCCATGCCTGTAAAACAGAAGCAGCAAAGTTCCATCTAAACTCCCCCTCCAAGACATCAGTCTATCCACTCACACTCTACCAGTCTTCACTGACACACAGGCTGCACATCCTCACTTTGGATAAATTTGTTATTAGTGCCTAAGTTGCCATCTGACATATGACATCTGAAGCTGCCTTATACTGAATCAGACCCTCGGTCCATCAAAGTCAGTCTTGTCTTCTCAGACTGGCAGCGGCTCTCCAGGGTCTCAAGCTGAGGCTTTTCACACCTATTTGCCTGGACCCTTTTATGGAGATGCCGGGGATTGAATCTGGGACCTTCTGCTTCCCAAGCAGATGCTCTACCACTGAGCCACAGCCCTATTCATGGCTCTCCAGGGTCTCAAGCTGAGGTCATTCACGCCTACTTGCCTGGACCCTTTTGAGTTGGAGATGCTGGGGATTGAACCTGGGACCTTCTGCTTCCCAAGCAGATGCTCTGCCACTGAGCCACCGTCCCTCCCAACTGATCCATCTGATCTAAATTTTTTGACTTATGAACATATGAAGCTGCCTTATACTGAATCAGACCCTTGGTCCATCAAAGTCAGTATTGTCTTCTCAGACTGGCAGCGGCTCTCCAGGGTCTCAAGCTGAGGTTTTTCACACCTATTTGCCTGGACCCTTTTTTGGAGATGCCAGGGATTGAACCTGGGACCTTCTGCTTCCCAAGCAGATGCTCTACCACTGAGCCACCGTCCCTCCCATACAGGGAGGGACTTGTTGCTATGTTAACTTGTTTTTAACAATTAACTTATGATACTGTTCTTAACGTGTTACCCACCCTGAGCCTTGCTGCAAAGGGAACGGCAGGCTAAAAGAAAATAAATGCACACACTTGGAAATTTAAGCTGCATCGTATCACAGTTCTCGGTGCTTCAGTATGTACTGTTAAGATTATGGAAGTCACTGCGGATGTGATCTCAGCTTCTAGGTAATTCAGTAACTCATTCGTGTAAACAGGCCATTTACATAAACTAACAAGAAGCTTCCCCCCCCCTCCAAGATTTTTTAAATGTTAAATGTTAAAACAGCAAACAAAAAGTGGACAGAAAAGCCAGATCAGGCAAGCTGCAGTCTTGAGAATAAAACAGTTAAATTATTAATAACTATATCACTCTCGGCTTGACTTCGTGAACGAAGATTTAAGAAAGGCGCAGTAGTCCACGTCTGCTGCAGGCTCGCTGGTGGCTGACAAGCCCAATGCGGGACAGGCAGGTCCGGCCACAGTGGCTGCAGGGAAAAGTCTGATTTGGGGTTGGTGCTGTAGCAGTGCGACATGATTTGGGGTTGGTGCTGTAGGAGTGCGACATGATTTGGGGTTGGTGCTGTAGGAGTGCGACATGATTTGGGGTTGGTGCTGTAGCAGTGCAATATGATAACTATATACATGTAATGATTACTATAACATGTAATGATAACTATATAAATGTAATGATAAAACTACAAAAACAACTATTAGCATACCTTGTTTGCAGATGATGGAGAATCATCTTCCTCCTGTCTTTTTGCACCTCTCTTTAAAATACTGGTAGAAGGAGAAGCTGACGGAGACCATATACAACGTGCCTGTACTCCATTAGGGCTTTCACTAATCTTGGCCAAAGTGCCTTCATCGTCATTAAATTCCTTCAACTTAAGAGGAGAATCATTGTTACTAGTTTCTTTGACTTCATCTTGTACCGAAGCTGAAGTTTCAGGGTCTGGCAGTGCTGCAGGTGGATTGGTTTCTATGCTCTCCTCCTCATCCATATCAGTATCTTGAGCTTCTGCAGGAGAACCAACAGAACATTCCAGAGTTGTCTTCACACCATTCAGAACAATGTCAGCTGTTGGTTCACTGAACTTTGTTTTCTCAGCCTCGTTCACTTCCACCTCCATAGGACTTCTATCTTCTAGTTGGCCACTGTGATGAACAGCTCCCTCCGTTGCAACGACAGGCTCTGATTTGCTTTCTGAACCCAGACATGGGGCAACGGATTCCTTTGAAGTGCATTCTATTGAATTCAGCTCTGAAGTTTCTCTAGACCCATCAACATAATCCACCGCTTCCAAAGCAGATTTGAAACTTTCACTTTTGGTGCCTGCTGACTCTTTGGACTCATCTTCTGGAGTATAATTGCCCAGCAATTCCCCTGTAGCCTCGATGCTGTCGCTCAAATTTTCCAGGTCAGCAGGATCCCCACTGAAACTCCGAGGTGTGCTTGTTGCACAAGGCTCCATACAGAGCTTTTCTGCAGAATGGGATTCTTCTGTAGCAGAAAGGCATGAAACAAGCACTGCTGCTTTACTTGATGTCTTCTTAGGTTCTTTTGACTTTGATTCTGGACTACTTGTTTTTTTCACTTCTGCGGGCAACTTCTCCAACTGTGCCGTTGGCTTTTCACCACAGCAATCGCAGCCCTTTGATCTTCTCAACCTCTTGCTTCTCTTATCCAGGCATTCAGGTGTTTCTGGATCTTTTCTGGATTCAGAAAAGCCATTAGGTACAGTAGTGCAGGCATCTCCTGAAAACTCGGTAAGACCACTTGTGCGGCTTCGTGGAACAGAATCTTCTTGATCAAGAACTCTACTCATCTGCTTTGACTTTGAAGCTGACCCCAAAGCTGATTTTGCCAACACTTTTGCAACAGTTTGTTCTGCATCTGAGTGGTCACCACAAATGGAAGCATTCATAGCTCCTTTAACTCCCGAACAGTCATTAGGTGCAGGAACATTCTTCTCTTTCTCGTCATTTTTATCTGAAGGCAAAGCTATTTCCATGCACTCATGGTTTATTATGTCTTTATTTGCCACTGAAGAGGTCTGGATTTCATCTGCAGCTTCTTGCGAATTATGCTCCTGGCTTTGACTTTCCAACTCTTCCTTCACTTGGCTTTCAAGAGAATTGCTTGTGACTTTCCATCTTCCTGATCTTTTTTTCTTGGTTCCTTCTTCTTTCATCTCAGAGTTGTCAGACTCAGAGTTTTCTATACTGGAAAGCAGCCCTTGGGAAGCTCTTCTTGTATGATACCTTGGAAGCCCTTTTTGTTTCTCATGGGTGGTATCTGCACAGGGATCTTGCAAGCCATCCGTTTCAGTTGGATTACTGCCTTCAGATTTTCTAGCACTTATGTTAATTTCCTCTAGAAGGTTTTTGGAAGCACGAGATTCCTTCGTACTTATACCTTCTGTGGCACTGCTTCCATTTGAATGGCTTTCTTTTTTATTTACACTTCCTTGTATATCTAGGTTCTTCTGAGGAACAGATTTCTGCTTGTTTGTGGAATCTTCTTTTTGTGAAGACTTCTTTGGCAGAAGCCTTTCATCATCTTTATTTCTGTCCTTCTTCTGTTGGCTGTTCTCTTTGTCATGACTGTCTGTAGATCCTTCAGTAGTTTCTGGCTTTCGTCTTAAAGAACGCCTTAATATTTTTTGATTAGGTGGCATTTGTGGAGTTTGACCTACAGATATTGCATCTCCCGGTACAGTCACCTCTGGAGGAGTATTCTCTTTTGAATCCAAGTTCAGACCTGCTTTAATCTCTGCAACACTGTCCAAAACGTGTTTGTTTTCCATGGTTGTACTTCCAATTATTTTCAAATCAGAAGCTTGAGACTGAGTGTCTAACGTACACTGTTGCTCTTGTGTTTCCCCAATCAAGTCACATTTCTCTACCTCATCTTTGGAAGTGGATACGTCCATGTTTTTGTCTTGCTCCGATCCCATCAGCTTTGCTCCTTTGTCCTCTGTAAGCTCTATTTTGTTCTGCCTGAGACTTGATTTTGTTATCCCAATAGTACTCTCAGATAGCAATTTTGAAGCAGCCTTAGATTCTTCCTTTGCTTTTTTGGCTTTAGGGTACGTCTCCAAAGCATCTATGCTTTCTTGGCATGATCTCTTAGACCTAGTGACTGTTTCTTCCATTTGTAGTTTGGAAGCACTCTTACTGGACTTCTCTTTGGAAGACACTGGATCCATGCTTTCCTGACCATCTAATGAAGGGGTACTTCCAGATGGTCTAGACACATTGTTGAATTTTGAAGGGCTGAAAGGTCTGTTCTCTGAACTATCAAACTTCTCCAAAGTTATGAAGGACTGCCTTCTGCTTACAGGCTGTGGTGTTCCTGAAATGATGTCACTAGAAGAAGAGCTGCTGCTGACACCTGAGCCACATTCATTGACAGACTGATCTAATGCTGACAGTTCCTCTGGAACTGTTTTAGAGGTGCCCAATTCTGAATCCTCACAGTTTAGATCTGGACTATGCTTTGCAGGGGCTTGAAGCTGTCCGATAGCTGTAAATTCTGCTTTCTCCAGAAGGACACTCGGTTTGCAGTTTTCAGTGCCAAGCAGATCATTTGCCACTTTTTCAGCCTGCAGTCAAAATAATTTACATTAACTATCGTAGTGACTGTACTACTTATATGATCACATTTAATATTCTCGTTTTCTGCAGAAAGTTCAAGGATGCATTGCCAGATAGCATCCCGTACAAACACTGGCAAAACCCAAGACCAAAAACCTGTTTAACTTCAGGACCATGCATTTTTAAATTTAGTGCATTCTTATTCTGCCCTTCCTCCAAGGAACTCAGGGTAGGACATAACCCTACATGGTAAGTGAGGTCGAGAGTGTGTGACTGGTTCAAGTTCACCAAGTAAGCTTCCATGCCAAAGTGTGGATTCAAACTTGGGTAACCCAGATCCTACTCCAACGCTCTAACCACTACACCAACACTGAAATTCTGCTGCAGTAATTGTCTTCAGACTAGCTTTGGGCCATCATAACAGAATACCACAACAGCAACATTAATTTTAGTGAGAAAAAGAAACTCTGCCACCATTAAAGCTTTTTCAGATGTGTAGAACAGCACCCCTCATGGTTAATTACAGTTCCTTATATTTTGTCCTGGCAGCATAACCTTTGCTGTAAATACCTGCAACTTCAAAAACCGGGGTTTGTCCCAATTTTAAACAATTCCCTCAAATACTCATTAGCACTGGCAACAGATGCACTCTGCAACTCAGTTGCAGTTGGCCAGAACATCCAATGAACTTCATAAGTTCTTAATACTAATGGCGGGGGGCTTCTGGTAAGAAATCATGGCAGGCTGATGTCTCCAAGTGGAGAAGCACTGCAGCCGAGAATACCAGCTGGGAGGTGACTGATGTAATCTCTCTGGATGAAAGGGAGATCATGAGAGAACCCACTCCTCCTCCAGACGGCAGCTTCTGGCAAATAAACTGCAGAAATGGAAAAAGTTTATAGAATAAATTCTAGATTTGCCAAATCAAGAAATTTCCCAAGGTGCGTTTTGCTAGGAACAAAACAGGATTGTGATCTTTGGTAGAAGCAATGGCAGACTGATATATCCAACTTTGTATGGCAAGGGAAAAAGGTATTAAGCATAAGGTATTACAAGATGCAAAGGAAAGAGGAGAACTGGGATTACCTGAATTTTCCTTAACTTTTTTAAAATCTTTTTTATTTCTTTGTTTCCTTTAGCTTTGTGTTTCTATTTCCTTTTTAAATATTTGTTAGTTTTTATCTTTTAAATTCTCAATAAAATTATTTTTTAAAGTCCTTAAATATTAATAGTCATGCTTGCTTTATATGAGAGCACATGAATACACTGTCATGTGTGTCTCATTTAGCAAAAGATTTCACATTCCCTTTCCCCTAAATTCTCCAAAAACGTAATCACACTCCTGAGTTTTATCATCAATCCCCAAGGTAAGAAGAACACAGGAAGATACCTCAGATATCTGTTTGCCCTCTTCTTCCCCATCTTCTTCCTTCATATCTACCAAGGTTGGTTTTTCCCTAAAAAGAAGGCCACTCATTTCAGAAAAAGGTTAAAATTGTTAAAAGTTTACATTTCAAAGCTCTGCTGGCATCTATTACTCACAAAGAAGCTTCCTGGTCTTGTGTGTACTGGGAAAATAAAGCAGTATCTTGGGACGCATCCAGATTATTGTACATGGTAGGAATATCAACTCTGCAAAATAAATAACAAGAGGACCTGGTCAACAACCCGAGATTTCAAAATAAATTAGAGATAAACTGCTTAAGCAAAGCAATGGGAAAGAAATGTTGCTAGGAAGTGAGAGAAGGCAAAGCACAGCTCCAAAATTTCCTGTTGCCATGGGTCGGGCAAGATCCGAAATGGGGAAGTTCTGTAGCTAAGGCCCTTCAACTGAGAAGGGCTGGGAGACTGGGCTCTCTTCTTACTTACAGACTAATCTATGTAAAGAAATTAGACATATATGTCTACATAGTCACAAAAAACCCTGTTTAATACAAGGCTTACCCTTGAAACATGCAAGCCCATTATAAAAAAAAACACACCATGGACTCACTAAAAGCCAAAGGATGTACAAAAGTAATCAAAGCCTCTTATGTAAGGTTACCTTTTTGTTTGAAGAACTTCTTTTTGGTGCTCTGTCAACACTCTCTTTTTTGTTTCCGGTGGAATAAACACAAAGTCAACAGTGTTTTCCTCTTCCAAAACCACATCTTTTCTATTTGCTTTTGGCAGTGAAAATTCCAGTTTTGTCTATTGCATAAGAAAGCAAAAAAGAAGGCTTAGAGGAATGGCCACAAACTTGGACAACATACTAGGAAAAAGTCTTTAACTGTATTACATGCTTATGCAATCAATTTTTATCATTTCAGATTTTTTTTGAGAAATTTTTAAAAATCACATTTGGAGACTTGCTTTCCCTTGTACTTGAGGGTAATTTTTATTTATACAAAAACTCACCAACAGAAACTCCACGCTGGATTTCACCATTTGATTTATGAAACCACCGTACCTGCTGTGCCAAGTGGGGGCCATTCTCTGTGGTACTCCACAAGAGGTGCTGATGGAAAGAAAGTCTGACCACCCCTCTGTGCATGGCCTAGAACATTTCTTGCTTGCTCACAGTGGAAGCAGGGATGAGAAAGGATTTAGCTCCCCAGCAAAAGTCAGCTGTGAACTTATCCACACTTTTAGTTAGCCCTCCTTGTATAGGGGACTCCATTATCTAAGGCTCTTTAAATAAGGAGAAAAACCATGGTGGTCAGAACAGAAAAGCTCCTAGGGAAGTAAGTAGCAATATAATGTAGTGTCTATGTCTTACCTTTGAAGGCGGTACATGACAATTGGTATTTTTTTCTTTTCGTTCACTGGACTGTGCTAGTAAGGAATCTCTTTTCCCACTAGACTTTACTTCTATTCCACTTATCTTTGAATTCCACTGAGAATTCTCTGACTGCTGTAAAAGTGGGGAGGGGAAAGGAAGAAGGAACATTTAAACACCAATAAAACACTTGAACTCTTAGTGTCACCAATAGAGGCTTTCCCTAAGGTTTCTTCAGAGATCGATTATTTGCAATCAACTCAAAAACTGGGGATCTGAAGTAAAAAACTGCATAATTGTGCACTCAGGCTATTTATTCAGCAAACTGCTAAAGGTCGACAGATGACTTTCTATAACTTAGTGTAAGATACACTTACTGAATCAGAATATGTCCCATTCGATTCTCCCATTATTTCAGTGCTTTCAAAGCCTGGCAACAAGAGCAGAACTTTTTGTTTGGCTTGGCACAAAACGGATCTGTAAGGAAATGATCATGAAAGCTGAAGCACTGGAAATTCAGAACACAAACTATCAAAAGCATTTAGTTTGTTTTGATATGGAACCTTGTAAGTATAAGAACTGTGAACTGTACAAGAACTGGGAGATCTGCAGCCTATTATTACTATTTATCAGACTTGTTAATTGCCCCATCACAGCTTATGCTGGGGTCTGGGAGATGTACAGGATACATCATAAAACACTATATAGTTAAAACCAACACACAAATTAAAAACTGTCAAAAATCCCAGATGGTGCCTTATAAGGTTTTGTTTACATTCTGGACTACGCGAGAGTCATGCGGGGGGGGGGGTTACAAAGAAGGAGAGATTAGATACGAAGAAGAGGAGATTGGATTTATTCCCTGCCCTTCACTTGGAGTCTCAGAGAAGCTTACAATTCCCTTTCCCTTCCTCTCCTCACAACAGACACTCAGGTGGGGCTGAGAGAGCTCTTTAAAGAACTGCTCCTGAGACAGGTCATTCAGCAGGTGCATGTGGAGGAGTGAGGAAGTGGGAGGTGCCAGCTGATGACAAAATGCCTGGGAAGGGAGTGGGAAGGGGAGATGCTGGCCAATGACAAACTGTTGCTGTCCTCAACCAAAGGCCTGGAGGAACATTTCTGCCTTACAGGCTATGTGGAACTGCATAAGATCCCACAAGGCCCTGATGTCTTCTGGCAGAGAGTTCCACCAGGTCAGGACCAGATGTCTTCTGGCAGAGAGTTCCACCAGGTCAGGACCGGATGTCTTCTGGCAGAGAGTTCCACCAGGTCAGGACCGGATGTCTTCTGGCAGAGAGTTCCACCAGGTCAGGACCGGATGTCTTCTGGCAGAGAGTTCCACCAGGTCAGGACCAAAAAGGCCCTGGCTGGGGACAGCCAGACTTCCCTAGGACCAGAGATCACCAGAGAATTGTTACCAGAAGAGCAGAATGCTCTTCCAGGGACATACTGGAGGAGATGGTTCCACATATACACTGGTCCCAGACTGCTCAAGGCCTTATTGGTGAAAATCAAGACCTTGAATCTGACCTGGTACTCCACTGGGAGCCAGTGTAGATGGTGCAGCACTGGTTGAATATGTAGCATTGATGGTGTTTCCATCAGGACTCGCACCGCTGCATTCTGGGCCTGCTGGAGTTTCTGCGTCTGTCTCAAAGACAGGCTAGAGTAAAGCAAGTTACAGTAGTCTAGTCTGGAGGTCACCATTGCATGGATTACTGTGGCAAGATCGGGGCGTGACAGGAAGGGACCCAGTTGCTGAGCTTGGCAAAGATGGAAAAATGCCAGTTTGGCAATATGCATGACCTGGGCCTCCATCCAAAGGGAGGTATCCAGCATCACACCCAGGCTCTTGGCACCAATATCAACTGCATTCTGTCAAGAGCTGGGAGCCTGCACCCCAATCCCAGTCCCATCCCCCCTCCCCAGCTATAGGACCTCCGTCTTTGATGGATACAGCTTCAACATACTCTTTGTTAGCCATCCCACCATGGCCTCCAATCCCTCTGCCAGATTTTGCAGGACAGCGGCTAACCAGACACCCAACAACAGATACAGCCCAAAACTTCTTGCCAGCTGGATGAGGGGGGCATATATAAATGTTAAACATGAGGGAGAGGAGTACCCCTTGAGGAACCTCGAATAGGAGGCGCCTAGTGTCAAGTCTGCTTCAACTCTGGTCAAGCCTGTGTTCAAACTTTGGTTCAGGAGAAATGTATCCTGGGTAAAGCCATACTGTATGCCAATGCTGCTAGCCTGAAATGCTCCTCTCCTTTCCCCCCTCCTTCCTCCCCTTTGTTATGTAGTGTTGCTTTGAAATGGGAATTTGGGAAAGAGATTACAGTGCCTTCTCGGACAGGGTGTTGGGGGAGTTTTGGCGCCTGAAAGATACTCAAGGACAAGCTAGGCCTGAGAACGAAGTAGGAACATCCATGTGTGAATGTGCCCTGCATAGAGTACCCCTCCCTAAGGAATCCTTTTGATGTACACCTTATATGCTTGCTACTATTGTATACTCGTCAGTCTTTCAATCTTACAGCAGTCGAGAATCATGATAACAATAAACTAGAAACTTTGTATCAACAACGTCTCGTTATTGAATCAGCCGACTTGACACCTAGTGGACACATCCTTGCCCTCTGGCCCCGACCAAGGTAACATGAGGAAAGCCACTGAAGTGGTTCACACTGTGCCATTCCAAAGTTAAAATTCACTCCAAATTCTCAATGTATAACATGAAACCAAACCGGAAATTTTGGAGAAAAATGTAAGACTATCCCTCAGGTAGTTCTATTGAACCCATACTCCGCACATTAACAAAGAGACCTAGTATCCAAAATCCTCTTACTTTAATTCTTCTGGATATGTCAGCATCGTTGCTTTGCCAAACGTTCCGTTCCAGAACTGAGCAGCTTGACTGCATATCTGCTTGTTCTTACTCAGGAACATTATACACAGCAGTGGAGAAAGCTCCTGCAATAGCTCACTGTCAAAAGATCCGGTATAGTGGGGATGCAAACAGTTAATGATTTCCACCCATAATTTTTCAAGCTGCAAAATGAGCAGAGTAATGTTAATCAAAGAGATATACCTGTAAGCAACACAAACAGCTGGAAGTAGTCAAGACTAAATGAATAGGCCAGTATGGGTAGTATCAGTAGGGGCTTGTTGAATTCCCCAGAGGAGACTGTCTAGTGCAAAGCAAGGCTATACTACAGCCCACAAGCTTCCTCCAGTGTTCTCCGATCTACAAGGGGATTTTCATGCAACATTTTAAAAAACTTTTTAATTAAAGACAACACATCCACGTAACATCGACAATGAAAAACCTACTACAGAATTAAAATGACCCATGTCGTATCATATAAATTTTAATTACTACATTACCAAAATAAATAGTGATTACTAAAAGAATATGGAGAATCCACATTATTTGAAAGTTTTTCCAGAACTGGGTGCCACTTACTCAGGAAGCTTGACTCAGACATAGAATGTTCATTTAACCTCTTAACATCCACTATCTTATTGAAAATTATATAATCCCACAGACACATATACCACTCCTTTACTTCAGGCAGCTGAGAGGCATTCTAGTGGGAGGCAATTACTTCCTTGGCTACCAGTAATAACGTTTCAATTTTTTTTGTATGTCAGGAATATCTATCCAGGTCAGGCCTAACATTCAACAATATTGATTGTATCGTAAAAGTTTGTCCAATAACATATTTGTTGCAGAATCTTTCCTAAAATCAAGAACTGGACAAAACCACCAACAGTGAATGTAAGTTCATTCCTTTCCACCTCCTCGCCAACGATAAGAACTATACCTCGAATTTATATGCGCTATTTTACTAGGTATGGAATACCCTCAGGTGATAAATTTATATGCCTGGTACACAGTTTAAAGAACTAGAATGAGAAGACCAAATCCACCCCCGCCCCCCAAATTTGATCTGTTAGGGAAGTCTCACAGTCACACATTCAGGCTTTATGGAAAGGTAATGAAGCAGACCTGCCGTAGCTAATTAAGAAATTATACATTTTTGAAATCAAGCCTTGTTGAATTCCTCAGAGAAGACTGCCTAGAGCAGAGCAAAGCAAGGCTATACTACAGCCCACAAGCTTCCTCCAGTGTCCTTCCTCTCTTCACTGGAAGGATGAGACAGTTCTTCAGATCTGCATGGTGATTTTCATGCTAGATTCAATTACCCTGGTGTTTGAGCTAGCCTGACAAAGGAGCCTAGCTGGGATATGCCACTGTAGCCCTTGTTACACAATTAGTAACCGGGCTAGTCTTTGTGGCATCCTATACACAGTTTTGCATTGGAGATGACATACAGCAGTTCTCCCATTATGAATTAGTTACCTTGTTGCTGAGAGCATTGCTTGTTTTAGATCCAGTGACAAACCTGGTGACAAAAGGCAACAGAATATGAATACAAACAATTCATTCTGCTTTTCTAACTTAAGAGTAAAAAACATGTTTCATGTCAGCTGAAATAGGTATAAAGGATTCCCCCCCCCCCAAAAAAAAATTACACAGTCCTGTTAAAAGGGAAGGACAATAACTTGGATAACCTGCAACACTCGTTTTTCAAAATATAACTACTGCGTTATATTTTTGAGAGAGCCAGTTTCGTGGAGAGCCAGTTTGGTGTAGTGCTGAAGTGTGCGGACTCTTATCTGGGAGAACCAGGTTTGATTCCCCACTCCTCCACTTGCACCTGCTGGCATGGCCTTGGGTCAGCCATAGCTCTGGCAGAGGTTGTCCTTGAAAGGGCAGCTGCTGGGAGAGCCCTCTCCAGCCCCACCCACCTCACAGGGTGTCTGTTGTGGGGGAGGAAGGGAAAGGAGATTGTGAGCCGCTCTGAGACTCTTCGGAGTGGAGGGCGGGATATAAATCCAATATCTTCATCTACCTCATAGGGTGTCTGTTGTGGGGGAGGAAGGGAAAGGAGATTGTGTGAGCCGCTCTGAGACTCTTTGGAGTGGAGGGCGGGATATAAATCCAGTATCTTCTTCATCTTCACTTGAAAACAATTTTTTTAAAAAGGCTTTAAAAGGAGGGGAAGTACTCTCAAAATGTAACAATATGTAAAAGCTGCATTCATAATAATAATAATAATAATAATAATAAATAAAAGTTTATTATTATTATTATTGGTGAGGTTTTTGGGGGGCAGGGGAGCTGTTACACAACATGCAAGGAGAGGAAAGAGTGGGGTCCTACAGATCAGAAGCACTTCCAGGTGCACTGCCCCCTTTGCGATCATGAGAAAACACAGAGCACAGCCTCTCAACTGGGGAACAGCAAAAATGACTCCACCGCACACCTACACAGCAACTCCTAGGATAGCATACAAGGGACAGCAGCCTCAAGAAGCACTGAGCCCACAAAGGCTCCTGTGCACAAAGTTAATGCAGAGTCTTCTTTCTTTCACAGAAATACAGTAACTGCGTCTATAAAAAGACACTCGCTTCTAAGTTCCAGGCACCAGATCAGCTATTCAGACATGCCACGCAGCCTATAAAGACACTTCCAAAAGATAAACCCCACAGTGTTCTTAGAAGTAATCTTCAGGAAGGAGTTAAGATCAGACTTCAACTCTTGTACTTCTGCTTCAAGTGATTCAGCGGTGCAAGAAGCATATTATAAGAAATTAAAACTACCTAGAGCAATGAGCTACAACAAAATATTAGAGTGATGCTATTTCACATGATAGCTTTACATTATTCAACCGTTTTATCATTCCAATTAAAAATAACAATTCTCTCAGGCAATAAGCATTATTTCCTGGTCCATTTTTACAAATATACCGGTGCAGCCACTGTGGAACAAAACTGAAGTTTAGTGGCAAATGAAAAAGACCAATAAAATCCCCCAGAATGTAGGCTTTTGTGAGCCCTGCCCTGGATAGCCCAGCCTAGATCTCATACGCTAAGCAGGATTGGGCCCTGGCCAGCATTTGGATGGGAGACCTCCGTGGAATACTGCGGCAGGAAATAGCAAGCCGCTTCTGAGTGTCTCTTGCCTTGAAAACCCTACAGGGCTTCTTTAAGTCAAGCTATGACTTGACAGTACTTTCCACCATATAAAATCAATTACCAGTAAAAAAACTACAAACCCTGATGGCGTCTTTAAAGTGTTCTTTGTCAGTACATCGTGTCAGGGGTGGGGGGATCCCCCCCAAGAGGAGATGGAGAGGAAAAGGTGCCAGTACGGCAACCGTTGCTGTCCTTATACAAAGGCCTGGCGGAACAACTCTGCCTTACAGGCCCTGCGAAACTGTAAAAGATCCTGCAGGGCCCCGATGTCTCCTGGCAGAGCGTTCCACCAAGTTGGGGCCAGGACCGAAAAGGCCCTGGCCCTTGTTGAGGAGAGCCAGACCTCTTTCGGGCCAGGGATCACCAGCAGATTTCGACTATTGGAGTGCAACGCCCTTCTGGGAACATAGTGGAGGAGGCGGTCTCGTAGATACATCGATCCCCAACTGGTCAAGGCCATAAAGGTCATAACCAAAACCTTGAATCGAACCTGGTATTCAACCAGCAACCAGTGTAGCTGGCGCAGCACAGGTAGAATATGTGCTGTCTGTGGTGTTCTTATCGGGACTTGTGCTGCTGCATTCTGAACCCGCTGAAGCTTCCGGATCAGACTCAAGGGTATGCCAGCACAGAATGAGTTACAGCAGTCTAGTCTGGAGGTGACCGTTGCATGGATTATTTAGGCTAGGTCCAAGCGAGATAGGAGAGGAGCTAGCTGCCGAGCTTCACGAAGATGAAAAAAATGCCAGTTTGGCAATATGTGTGACCTGGGCCTCCAATGAAAGCAAGGTGTCCAGTGTCACTCCTAAGATCTTGACGGTAGGCACTGGTGTTAGTAGTGCCCCATCAAGAGTCGGCAGTCTACACTCCAACCCCACTCCCCCCAACCACAGAACCTCCATCTTTGATGGGTTCAACTTCAACCTGCTCTTCCTTAGCCAGCCCACTACACCCTCCAAAGCCTCAGCCGGAGTTGGTGGGACTGTAGCCGACCGGTCGTCCAACAGCAAATATAGCTGGGCGTCATCTGCGTATTGATGACATCCCAGCCCAAACCTCCGTACCAGCTGGCAAAGGGGCGCATATAGACATTGAATAACATTGAGGAGAGGAGTGCCGCTTGTGGAAGCCGACACAAAAGGGGGTAAAGGGGGTATCTGGTGGACACATCCTCACCTTGCGCCCCCCTGTCCCCAACTGCGGAGAAAACAGGGAAGACATTGCAAGGCCACCCCATGTAGTCCCACTTCAGCGAGGCGGTGAGTCAACAACGCATAGTCAACTGTGCTGAATGCTGCTGTAAGGTCTAACAATAACAGTGCTGACCTGCTTCGGTCCAGCTGCTTATGGAGGTCGTCCGTTAGAGTGACCAGGACAGTTTCAGTCCCATGACCAGGGTGGAAACCAGACTGGAATGGGTCTAGTGCAGATATGTCCTCCAGAAAGCCCTGAAGTTGCTCGGCCACCACTCTCTCAATTACCTCGCCCAGAAATGGCAAGTTTGAACCTGGGCGGTAATTGGCTGGATCTAAAGGATCCATTGATAGCTTTAAGAGCGGTAAGACCACTGCTTCCTTGAGGCCTTCTGGAAACACCCGTCTCTAGAGGCAGGTTGATGATTTTCTTCATAGGGCCCTGGATCCTCTCATAACCAGCCTTAACCAGCCACGAGGAACACGGGTCAAGTAGGCAAGTGGTGGGCCTAACAGCACTCAGGACTCTGTCAACATCAGCAGAGAAAAGCAGATTGAAAGAGTCAGAAACTGAACCCAAAGACGGTCAAGGGGCCTCCAATTCATTTACTGTATCAAGATTGGCAGGCAAGTCATGATGGAACGACAGGACTTTATCTGCAAAGAACCTCATAAACACCTCTGAATCAATAGCCGAATTTCTACCACTATTTGAACCTCTTGGTGTAAGGGATGTTAACAACCAAATTACCCTATACAACTGAGCTTGGCATGAGTCTGCGGATGCAATGGAGGCCGAGTAGAATTCCCTCTTCGCAGCCTTCACCGCCATCTCACAGGCTTTTATCAGATACACAATGAAGTGAGCTTTAGTCATGACATTTGTACCATGGAAAGCTTTGTTCATCTATAACTGGACTCAAATTTTGTTCTACCACAGACTAACACAACTACCCACTTGAACTTTAGGCACTGTAGCAACTGATAACATTTCAAATGAAGCATTATTAAAATATCTCAGGAAATTCAATGGGCTTGGCTATTGCTTAAATACTTGTACACATAGGCTAGCTAGGATAAACTTGTTACACTGAAATCAAGACAGCATTATCAATACACTTACCTGGCTTTTTCATAAAATACTGCAAGTGGCTTTGTAATAATTCCAAATACAGATCTGACGACGGAAGGCAAAGAAATATGGCTAATTATATTTTGAAGAATACTGACAAGCGAAGCAGCAACTGGGACCAGTTTTTCAGGACTGGATTCCGTGGGCCAGAGTATATGAGCTGAGTTTAGCAGTATTGCCACGAGTCTGATTAACGATGATAACTTGCCAAGAGGATCTTTCTTCTTTTTTGCCCAGTCTGTAGGTGTCTGGGGGGCTAAAGAACAAATTTGTTAACAGAATGGTAAGACTTCCATATTGAGCAAAAATTGCTGAAGACCTCAGACTTATTATTCAGTATACATGTTTTAAAAAGCTGTCCTGCAAAAGATCTGAGACGAGTTCTAAGTTCTGTGGTAAACAATACAGCTACCATCATTAAAACAACAACCAGCAACTAGCAGTATAAAATACATACACCCTAGAGTCTAAAAGATTTAAAGCATCACCTTGATTTACTTCATTTGTCTAAAGAAAAAAGTAGTAAAAATTGGAAAGTTGAGAATTTGGGAACAAAATAAAGAAATTTCAATCATGTGTTACTGATAATGCATTATAGCTTAAATCCTAATTTTAAAGGACAATTGTGACTGGTTTTTTTTTTAGTTTGCCAACATACATGAATTAAGTTGCCAATCAACGCAAAGTTCAATGAACTATAGCAAAATGCACTAGTAAAGCAGAAATGCAAAGATGTGTCAGTAATTTCCCAGTTAACTACTTCGTGATTTTTGCTTAATAAACCTTAATAAAAAACAATATAAACCAAGTTAAGAGAGGTATGGAGAAGAAAAAATCCAAATGCGGTACTTCATGCACAAATCATCTGAACAGCTGAGACAAGAAAACAGGGTGACTAAAACCAAATACGCTAAGTGCTCAGAATATCTGGGCAGAGAATTCCAGGGTACTGACGGAGTTACGGCAGAAAGGTGCTCCCTCATGATCATTTACCCCACTTGCTGGAACAGAGTTGACCTGGCCCAGGCTAGCCTAATCTCATCAGATCTCAGAAGCTCCGCAGGGTTGGTCCTGGTTAGTGTTTGAATAGGAGACCACCAAGGATAGGGTTGTCAAGTCTGATTCAAGAAATATCTGGGGACTTTGAGTGGGGGGGGGGGGGGGAGCCAGGAGATTTTGGAGGTAGAGCTGGAAGCAAGGGTGTGAGAAGCAGAACTGAACTCCAACGAGAGTTCTGGCCATCACATTTAAAAGGACTATGCTCCTTTTAAATGCCTTCCCTCCATTTGGAATAACAAAGGATAGGGGCACCTTCTTTTGCGAATCATAGAATTGGACCCCCTGGTCCAATTTCTTTCAAACTTGGAGAAAGTTTTGAGGAGACGTACCAGATGCTATGCTGAAAATATGGTGCATCTACCTCAAAACATAGCCCCCCCCCAGAGCCCCAGATATCCACAGATCAATTTTCCATTATACTTAGGGTTGCCAATTCCGAGATGGGAGCAGGAGATCCCCTGATTTGGAGGCCCTCCTCCTGCTTCCAGGTCATCAGAAAGTGGGGGTGGGGGGAGGGAAATGTCTGCTGGGCACTTTATTATTCCCTATGACCAGAGTGGACCCTATGACATATCTAGTGCAGATATGTCCTCCAGAAAGCCCTGACAGAGTTACAGCAGAAAAGGTGCTCCCTCACGATCATTTACCCCACTTGCTGGAACAGAGTTGACCTAATCTCATCAGATCTCAGAAGCTCTGCAGGGTTGGTCCTGGTTAGCACTGCGATGTGAGACCACCGACAAAGGTCAGGGCCACTACGAAGAAGCGAGCGATGGCAAACCACCTCAGAATGTCTCTAGCCTCCAAAACCCAATGAGGGGTCATAAGTTGGTTACAACCTGAGGGCATTTTTCAACAGCATCACCACCAGGGCTGAACAGTTTTCAAAGGACTGCAATACAGTAATTCAGTTCTGATGCAGCTGGAGTACGCGGAACTGTGGCCAAATTGTGCTTACCCAGGAAAAGTCTGTTTCAGGCACTACCAGTGGTTAGTAACCAGCTTCTGAAGGCCTAGGTGACAGCTGCTAGTAGAACTGCCAAAGCGCATTATTACTGAATACAGGGCACTGTTCTTTCTCCCCTGTCCATAACAAATTAGAACCGTTTAGAATTATTCTTACATTTATTTGATGGCTGAGATTTAGTACCATAAGGTGTAAAGTTGACGCAATCAACCATGGTTGATGTAATGTGCGAAAGACCATCCAGCATGGACTGATTCTGGAAGGAATGAAGAAAGAAAGGAAAGTGTCAAGTCAGCGAGGAAAGAATGAGGAACGAGAGAAGAAACTCTGCCAACAGCAACAGCTCGTATTTCTTTATACTTACCATTTGTGTTTTGTCTAATTCAGATATTATTTTGGTACACAATTCTTCACAGCACAGATTATCTTCTGCAGTAGCCACAAGAGATGCACAACGAGCAAACGTTTTATAGAGCTCCGACCATGAGCGCAGCAACGATTTCATTGTGGGCTGTAACAAAAGAAGTCCATACACATAAAAGCCCTTTTCTAAAATATAACCCCCCCCATACATTCTGTTAAAAATGAAATCATTTCATTAGTTTCTTACCTGTGGAAATTCACAAGCTGGGAAAATGTGACTTACAGGAAGCAACAGCACATTGTAGATGGCGCTGAAATTATGTTCTAAAGCATCACCTTGATTTACTTCATTCGTCTAAAGAAAAAAAGTAGTAAAAATTGGAAAGTTGAGAATTTGGGAACAACATAAAGAAATTTCAATCATGTGTTACTGATAATGCATTACAGCTTAAATCCTAATTTTAAAGGACAATTGTGACCGGTTTTTTTTTGGTTTGCCAACAAACATGAATTAAGTTGTCAAACGCAAAGTTCAATGAACTATAGCAAAATGCACTAGTAAAGCAAAAATGCAAAGATGTGTCAGTAATTTCCCAGTAACTAATAATAATAATAATAAACTTTTATTTATACCCCGCCCTCCCCGCCTAGGCAGGCTCAGGGCGGCTAACAGGACATGGTAAAACCATGATACAGATAAATAACAGATAATATAATTAATAATTTAGACAATAAAACCAATAAAACAGTATGACATTAAAATACAGTCGAGTGGCGTATAAGATGGCTCGGTATTACTGATCTTATCAGGGGTTCTGTTTTAAAAAGCTAGCTGGAAGAGGGCAGTTTTGCAGGCCCCACGGAACTGGTTAAGATCCCGTAGGGCCCACACCTCTTCCGGCAATTGGTTCCACCATTGGGGGGCCTTTGTGGAGAACGCCTGTTCTCTGGTAGCTTTTAATCTAGTTTCTTTTGGCCCAGGGATTTCAAGAAGATTTTTTGAGCTTGATCGCATGCCCTCTGGGGAACATATGGAGAGAGGCGGTCCCTAAGGTAGGCAGGTCCTCGACCATATAGGGAACACTACCTTGTGATCTTTCCTTAATAAACTGAACATTTTGGCTTGAATAAAAAAGGCAGTTCCAATAAATTGTATATGTGGCAATCTCAAATGCCACTTTTCAAAATCCCCACACAGCACAAGGTTGCTGGCATGCTAGAAGCCCAAGTCAACCAAGAAGCATAGTGCTGACTACTCAAGTTTTTCAATTCTTGTTTAGATGCTTTAATTAGACTTTGTAAAACAACTGCTCGATTTTCGGAAATGATCCCTATCAATGTTATGTTTCTGCAGCTTCTGCATGAATTGATCTTCGGAAGTCCACAGTAATGACCAATAATAATCAGTAATAATCAAAAAAAGAAGCACAAATTGTTCAAGGCAATGGACTGGATTCAGTGATGTGCAAACATATACGTAAACAGACTTCGCACAGTTCTGTCTGTGCAAGATCTTGTGCAACACCTAGCATTCCCCTAGCACTCCCCTCCTTATATAACATCCAGAAATAGATTGGGCACAATGTCTTGCCCAAGTGGGAAATGCACACAGGGGTATAAGAAGTCTGATTTATGGCAGATGGCTATTGTGCTCTTTTTTGTGTGTTTTTGCTTGCGTAAGACCTCTAGGACAAGTGGAAATTTTCCGCTGTGGCCTTTTTATAAAGCTAGTGAATGTGAAAAGCAATCAGCACTCGGAATGCATTCAGTATTATTTGTTACACATACATTCAGTCAAGGATTGTATTGCCTTATGTGAACATTTAACCTCATCAAAGGAGTTCAGAAATTCAACACGGTACCTGGTTGATCCATTCAGTCAGGGGGTTAACTACAATGCTCCATATTCTCCAAAGATGCTCTTTGTTTTCCAGGTACATTGCACTTTCATTAATAACAATTAACACAGACTCACTAAAAGCCAGAGGAGACGTAGGGCCAGACAATACAGAACTCACAAGAGATTCATAGTTCAAAAAAAACCTAATCAAGAAAACAAAAAAAAAAGGCACTTAGAAACCGGTGTCAAAGCCAAACAGATTTAGCAATTGCATCAGTCAGATGTCACAACAAAACAAGAGAACAGAAACGCTTTGATCTGGAGTAGCTACCTTTCATCTTGAATACAGCATTCCAACACATCTTTACGGAAAGAAAGCTGAATTAAGAATAGTGCTGGAGTCCCCTGTTAAGAAGAAGGCAACCGCATTAGCCTGCATGTTTGATGCACATTTCACAATATATAGGGCTGTACAATTCGTCTTACTTATCCTCTCCAGACAGCTACCACTGTATTCCTGCGTATCTATCTAAACTGCAAGAGCCAATGACTCAGTTCCCCAAGACTTGAGCAACAAATCTTCCCAAATGATCCAGCCCTTATAAATTAGCTGGCTTTAGACAGCAACCTAAACAGTATTTATAGAAGTTTAGGAAGCATGTGGAAAACACTTTAACTAGATGCTTTTTTGGAACATATGCAGTCTTTGACGAGCCAGGATGAAGTCTCCTCCATCATCACCAAGCTGGTCTCCAAATTCCATCTCTCCTGGGACATATTTAAATTCCACATTAGAACACTTGAGCCTTCCCCATTTTCTTTTAAGTAGAAAAAGTAGTCCTATTTTTCTGCATGCCTGGAAGTGCCACAAGTTTGTAGATACTTCTGCCTTGTCTGTGGCTAGACTGGGGGTCAGCCAAATTATCAGTAAATATAATCAATCTAGTTATGCCCTTTGATCTCAGATTAAACCAAAATAGACGTACTCGCTTAACATGACAACACAAACACACATGGTTGTTGAGAAGCACCATTCTTTATCCCAGCGATAATGTAAAATCCTCCACAGGCATCAGAAGTGTTAATCGAAGTATTACATTGATACTCCTACACTTCATTTAGCACATAAAATGCATCTTACCGGCAATATTTTTGTACATAAACTCCTTTTAAAAAGGAGTGCCACTTTATGCATTCAAACTCAAGTGTCTTATTTTACCTGAAACGAGTATTCCTAACCCTGGTGTTTCCCTAAGTTTTTGTAACACTACTAAATTCAATTCCGTTCCCTACTTCAAGTATGAATTAGCTCAAAATGTAACAGCAGTTCTGAAAGCAAGGCTAATAATTATCCATTCACGCGCTCTACACTGCCTGGGATCTCGCCAAGATCTGTACACAGGACATGGTGGTATCCCAGCTCAGGACAGACAGAATGCCGATGCTTTGTACTGATAAGCAAAGTATTTCTATTTGGTCCGTTAGCTGAAGTTTTGTACAAAAGTGTAGATGTAGATATGAGCTAGCAAACTGAAACTTAATCTTGATAAAATGAAACAGGTCTGCAGCTCGGAGGTAGTCCTGGATCTGGGCCTGCTGCTGGATAAGTGGGTGGCTTCTTACCATCCTTCACTGGTGAGCCAGGCAGTCTTACTCACTTTAAATGAGAGATGCTCCTTATCGTTTGTACAGAGCAGGGCAGTCTTACTCTGCATAATGCTGCATTGTAGCTCTACGAAGCCTCTCTCCAAGCCTTTTTATATGGCTTTCTACTGGGTTCAAAAAACAAAGTCTGATCTCACTGGTATCAGTTTTATGTGCAAAACTGCAGCAATAAACATCCATCCCTAAAAAAAAATGCTTTGGGCTGAAGTAACTACGATACTTACTTTTCATCAGTTCTCTAGCATTCCTAAGGGCATCGCATGTCCTCCAGCCTATTATATTTTATGCACTCTAATGACCAGGCTGAAAAAAATATTACACGTTTCCACTCACACACAGAGAACAGACTTTTAAAAGCCACTTACATTCAAGAGATCCATGTTAGCAACCTGATAAGCTGGTGATCCCAGGATTTTCGCAGGCAATTCTTTAATTGCGATTTCTACCAGGGACTAGAAGATTTTTTTGTTTAAAAAAATAAAAATAAATAAAAATTAATGTATGGTAAATGGAAAAGAGGAATTACCTGGTATGTATGCAGATCATATGAGAAAAGCGTTGGTGTTGATTTACAGTTAGCAACATACAAGAAAGCAAAATCTGTTCACAACACCTGTCGCCAGCATGGAAAAAAAAGGTATTATAACACATGCTACCTTGACAAGCTTCAGTTGTGCAATCTACGCCGTTTAGAAAGTTTATTTAGCCCAGCATTAAGTAACAACAATGCCAACCCGGAAACAGATAATAAATGAGGTCTGCTCCGGGTTCAAATCTGTGTACAGACACATCCCGACTTGGTAATTTAAGAGCTGATAACGTATTTGACTGTAACACTTACTAGTGACTTTAACACAGGTAGCTCATTTGATGTGACAATGTTTTTTAAGGCTTGCAGCAACGCAGTGAGCACTTCCGAACTTTGCCGCTCTTTCTTGCTACCTAAAAACAAGTGATACGAAGCTATTAAAAACAAAGAAACTCTGCACAATGCTGCATTGTAGCTCTACGAAGCCTCTCTCCAAGCCTTTTATATGGCTTTGAAATAAGATAGAACAAGGGATGGCTAGACAACTCCACAAAGGATCTTGGATGAAGCAGATTTGATTGGACCCTGATTTCAGGCCTGGTTATGGGAGTGAAACAGCCTTCGTTGCCCTGGTGGATGCCCCGTGTCAGAAGATGAACTGCTGATTCTCTGCTGATTCTCCTAGACCACTTAATGGCACTCACTGATCATGGCATCATTCTGAGCCACCTTTCTGGTTGGGTACCTGGAGCTACTGTTTTATAGTGGTTCCAGGTGACTGCTGCTTGGTCCAAGGCCCTGAAGGCCCACTCTTGTCCCCCATGCTTTTTTTGGTTTCAAGTGTTGGTGAGATCATCAAGCGATCTGGGCTGGGCTCTCCGATAAGTGGATGACACTCTGCTCTGACGCGCACTTTTGGTGGATCTTAGGTAAGTTATAGAAACCCTGAAGCAGTGCCTGGAGGCAGTGGAGATGTGGATATGAGCTAGCAAACTGAAACTTAATCCTGATAAAAATGAAACAGGTCTGTAGCTTGGAGGTAGTCCTGGATCTGGGCCTGCTGCTGGATGAGCAGGTGGCTTCTTACCATCCTTGATCGGTGAGCCAGGCAGTCTTACTCGCTTTAAATGAGAGAAGCTCCTTATCGTTTGTATGGAATTTTTCTCATAACAATCATATAAGTACTACATTAAGTTCAGTTTTCAGTCAGCTATGTTCAAGTTAGACAAAGGCATTTGCACAAACTGTATTAAAAGTATGAACATATGAAGTTGCCTTATACTGAATCAGACCCTCGGTCCATCAAAGTCAGTATTGTCTTCTCTCTCTCCAGGGTCTCAAGCTGAGGTTTTTCACACCTACTTGCCTGGACCCTTTTTTGGAGATGCCAGGGATTGAACCTGGGACCTTCTGCTTCCCAAGCAGATGCTCTACCACTGAGCCACAGCCCCATTCATGGCTCTCCAGGGTCTCAAGCTGAGGTCATTCACGCCTACTTGCCTGGACCCTTTTGAGTTGGAGATGCCAGGGACTGAACCTGGGACCTTCTGCTTCCCAAGCAGATGCTCTACCACTCAGTCACAGCCCCATTCATGGCTCTCCAGGGTCTCAACTGAGGTTTTTCACACCTACTTGCCTGGACCCTTTTCAGAGATGCCAGGGATTGAACCTGGGACCTTCTGCTTCCCAAGCAGATGCTCTACCACTGAGCCACAGCCCCATTCATGGCTCTCCAGGGTCTCAACTGAGGTTTTTCACACCTACTTGCCTGGACCCTTTTCGGAAATGCTGGGGATTGAACCTGGGACCTTCTGCTTCCCAAGCAGATGCTCTACCACTGAGCCACCGTCCCTCCCCATGAACAGCTGATTCTCAGTAACTCTGCTGATTCTCCTAGACATATCTGCAGCATATGCAGTCTGCACTATGCGGATATGCAGTATGCAGCATATCCACATAGCAGTTTGCCATCTACCATCTTTGTGATGGACGAGCACAAAACGTATGTTTACATATAGTTTCTAAGTACAACTTAATGACATATTCTACTATGGTTATCTTATTCATTAATCAACATAAAGTAGTATCTGCAGTGTTTGGTACTGCCATTTGATGGCTAAGATTCTTCAGGTTAATAAGGCATTTGATTTTTTTTTTTTTTGACACTGCAAGGGAAAATCAGAACACTCCTATACAAATTGACATTTTTAGCCAATTTACATTTTGTACCTGTGACGGAAAGCAAGGGGTTAACCAGAAACTGAAGACGCACAGGGCCTGCGTCAGGTGACCTGAGGGTGGGGGCAAAGTGCTCGGAGCTCTCAGAGAGGGAAAGTAGTTGAGAGATGGAAACTGCTGAGGCAGTCGTTCAGTCAAGTTGGCTTCTGACAGAGAAGGTGCCTGTCAGAGAAGTCTGTCAGTGGGGACCTGACAGAGACTGAGAGGGTCAGTTCGAGCCTACCAGAAGGGCTGAGAGGGCAGCTGATCCTGTGAAGGAGCTTGAGGCGGAGACGGGGAAGTCTTCCAGAGACTGCAAGCTCGACCAAAACCAGCCAAGAGGGCTGTGCGTGTGAGTCAGTTAAGACCGGAATGGTCACAGACACCTAGAGACAACTCTGAAGATCCAGTGAGGTGGTTGAGGGAGTGGATGTGGGTCTGAGACACCAAGAAGGGCTGAGAGGAGAGACTCCAGTCGAGGGGTGAGACTAGACACATCAATCCCAAGAGGCCAGACCTTGGCTAGAGGTGGAGAGTGAGTTATAGGGAAACTGTGGACTGTGCAACTGTGAGAGACTCCAAGAAAGTAAAAGTGATTGTAAAGCCTGAAACAACTGAGCAACGTATTAGCCTGTGTAAATATCTCCCGTATCCCCAAGTTAAGACTTTGTGTTACAATAAATCTGTGGTTTAAGTTAAAGTTCTCAAGAGCCTATATTTTGTGGGAAGAACAAACAAAGCTGCTGGGGTCCCATCAAATAAACAAGTAAAATACCCCGAAGAGACTGAAATAAAGAGGTCCAGTGAGGCCGTGAGGCGGGCGCTGCTATAGTACCATATCCTGATTTTTTTAATTAGTTTATGAAGCCATCTCAGAAAATACATTCAAATGTTCAACTGAAGAACGCAATCAGAAATCTGAGTATCCCATTAATAGGCTGAGGCTGGATCCAGTCTAAACTGGAAGTTTCTATCGATTCCCTCTTCCCACTGCAGCCCCTCTCTTGTGCTGTTCCTGAGGGTCACCCGGAAGCAGTATTTTGTGGCAAGCACTAGGAGGGAGGAAGGAGGGAATGAAATGAAGAATTCAGTTTGGATCCAACCTGTAATAGCTTTTAGTAGTCTTTTCGAGGATGAGGAAGAGCATGCCCATACATACAACGAGAAAAGAGAAGTTTTAAAAGAGTCCCCAAATGAGTTAGAAAACCAAAGAGTGCCCTAGAACAACAGAACTACACCTTAGTCACTTTGTAAAAGTATACAGTGTAAGGAACTATTCAGAGATGCAGAGGCTGCAAAGAGCAGGTAATAGTTTTGGTGACATTTATTACGCCATGTTTATCCTCCAACATGCCTTCATTTAAAATATAAACGATTCCCTGCAATCCCAAAATTGCGAAGATCCAGTTCACCTCCAACTTGCATTGCACAAAACTACTATGCACCAGCTATCGAAAGGAATGTGATAAAGCATCTCCTTACAGAGCTTCAACCAATACCGCCAAAACAGAAGTCCGATTACCTGATTCAGTTGCAGCTCTCACAAAACCAATCATCCCTTTCCATATAGCATTCAGAACAGTATCTGTAAGTTTGAAGAGTGAACAAAAAAGAAGTCACTTAAAGCAGAAGAGAAACAGAGACTACCGGAGGAAGTGCGAGCCCTGCGGGACTTTAACCAGTTCCACAGGGCTTGCAAAACTACCCTCTTTCAACAAGCTTATAAGGAACCCTGAAAGTGACATCTAGCCATCTGGATATACATCCCACTGAATGTAGCACCTTTAATTTATTGTGGTTTTTAAAAATTTTAACTGTTTTAACTGTATTTTTAACTGTATCTTACCGTATGAATTGTATAATAATCATGGTACACACCATGTCCTGTTAGCCGCCCTGAGCCTGCTTCGGTGGGGAGGGCGGGATATAAATAAAATTTATTATTATTATTATTAATTCATATTCAGTTGGACCCAGAAAAGTACATGCGAAGTACAGCTCATGGAAGGTAATTTTGAAAGTTCGAGTGGACCATGCAAGATGGGAGTGTGTGATTTTCATCAATTCCCCTTTCCAACGGTATCCTCTATGTTGCTTTCCATTCCATGTCTTGTCTTCTGATCCAAAAATGGTTTTTTCAAGGAGATACCAAGGGGTTTTAGAAGGAATGGAAAGGCAAAAATGATCCTATCTATGGTCTCTGCTTGGAGAGCCAGTTTGGTGTAGTGGTTAAGTGTGCGGACTCTTATCTGGGAGAACCGGGTTTGATTCCCCACTCCTCCACTTGCACCTGCTGGCATGGCCTTGGGTCAGCCATAGCTCTGGCAGAGGTTGTCCTTGGAAGGGCAGCTGCTGTGAGAGCCCTCTCCAGCCCCACTCACCTCACAGGGTGTTTGTTGTGGGGGAGGAAGGTAGAGGAGATTGTGAGCCGCTCTGAGACTCTTCGGAGTGGAGGGCAGGATATAAATCCAATATCTTCTTGTTGCAGGGCTGGATCCAATTTTGGCAGAACCAGAGAGCACGTTTTGATAACTACACTGCAACTCTTTTCATAGCGCATGTAACCTTATTTACAAACCATACAACACAGAACAAATTTCAGCAAAAAAAAACACCTTACCAGAAACATCTTTTCCAACTGCAATGAAGCCATCCTGGATTGCATTCATAAATACGTTGGCATATTTACAGAAAAAAGAAGGACTAGTGATCACTGAATACTGAAGAGGTTCTAGGAGGGAACAGAAATAACAAATTTTATAAATCTGATAAGACAGCTCAACAGTAGTTTCTAAAAAAAAAAAAAAAGGCAATGCAAATTTATATTCTGATGATTTAATTCAGGAGAAACCTCCAAAAAGAAAGTACAGAATTACCTAAATTAAGTTGCACTTTGTTTTCCTTAGCAAAAGTCAAGACTTCTGGTCCTAGGAAGAAGTGCAGCAGCATTTCAATTCCTAACAGCTGAATGGCAGGACTCAGTGCACCTCCCCCGCCTGTGCTGGAATTCAGGGCCATTCTTGGAGTAGCAGGGGTCCCGAAAGGAAACGCTCCTAAGAGAGAAAGTTGCACAATATCTCCGATATCATTCTAACCAAGCAAACAGTTTGTACATAAGATGTATGAAAAGAATATCTAACGGAGGGCAGCTAATTTTATTTATGCTAGCAGCTATGCATTTTATTTATCCATATATTTAACAGTTTTAAAAGCTTTAGTGGATGTGCTGGCCTTCAGAACCCTTTCACTTCTATCCTGAATAACGGGAAACATCCCAATTTCAAAGGCGTTTACTTTCATCCAACTGTATTTAGGACTGTAGATGCAGAATCGTAAATTTTAGGACTTTGTGTATTTAAGACACCCATACATTACACTGTGTATTTAAGGACCTTGTGTATTTAAGATACCCATACAAAATGGTTGTCGAGGCAGCTAACAAATCCAATTTAAAACACACCCAATCAAAATTAAAATGGACCACAAAAACCAGGTATCATAAGACAACTATGAAGACATTAAATCAAATCATAGGGCAACTGAAATACTATAGCAAACACCACCCAATTCAATTTACCAATTCAATTTAATGTATTATTACTTCCGGAATAAGAGTCTTCAAGTTGCTCTGGAAGGCCTATAGAGTAGTTAATCTCACCTCATTGGAGTTAAAATTTTGAGACAGCGGTTGAAAAAGCCATCCCGTTGGTTCAAGTCAGTCTAATGTTAACCAAACCAGATTCCCACAGGGAAGTACTATCCACTGATTTCAGGAATTGGAAAGGCTGATACAGATGGAGAGAGTTCTTGGACCCAAGCCAACGCTTTAAAGGTCAAAATCAGCACAATCAGCTAAGCCTGGAAACAAAGGCTAGGTTCAAGTCAAAAAAGACATACTGCAGGCAGTGAGGCTTCCAACCACAGAGTACAACTTCTCACCTCCATTCTCCTGCTGCAATCCCAGATGCCCCTCAAAAAAAAAGGTACTCCTGGAGCATCATGAGAGGAGAGATGGAAGGCTACTGCAGTGGAGTGGTTGATGATTGGCTTAAACAGCACCTTCGCGCATGCAGTTCTGTTCATTGAGATCACAACTGAAACTGTTTTTTTGGGTTGGTTTAGTATATCCAATCAGGACTCTTGCAGCCACATTTTATATTAACTGCAGCTCCTAAACCATCTTCAAGGGCAGTCCCACATACAGCACTATAGTTAATGTTTGCAATGAGTCTATAATCTTAGAAAGGGCCAGATTTGAGCTATTTTTCAGGACAGGGATCCACTAAGGGTAGCCATGACAAAGCATTATACAATTATGCATGGGATGGAGAAAGTAAATAGTTGGTGCTTTTGCTCTCTTCTCCCATAATATGAGAACTTAAGAGGCACCCAGTTAAGTTGTTGGGATACAGCTTCAGAACTTACAAAAGGAAAGACTTCTTTTACCACAATGAATAATAAAACTGTGAATTAACTGTCAGTGATGGCAGTTCATGGGAAGGGTGGGCTAAAATAAATTGAATCGAATCAACTGCTAGTGATGGCAAAATTAACTGCTAGTAAAGTGATCCCCAGTCTGTGTATAAAGAAGGATTCTGGAAACTTGGCTGTATGTTCCTGCCTTCTAAAGTTTTTGCATCAGTGAAACTCAGAACCTATACTTGAGTGTTTGAGAAGAAAATGAAAAGAAAGTCTCTCTCCTCTAAGTTTTAAATACCATGTGAAATATTTAGTTTTGATTGGATTGGATTGGATTTATATCCCACCCTCCCCGTTGAAGCATTTGTTGACAACAAATTATCTGGTGTTTGTGTGAAAATAAAATTCCTTCAGTTTTGGCCTATATTTCTCTGCTTATTGCCAATAAAATATCTGAATATGCAAGATCCCTGCACGAAAGCATGGAATTGCATTTTTTAATCATACGTGGATTCCACCTTTTCAAAAGTGTTCAAGCCTGCATACAGAACATAAGAGAAGCCATGTTGGATCAGGCCAACGGCCCATCCAGTCCAACACTCTGTGTCACATAAGAACATAAGAGAAGCCATGTTGGATCAGGCCAGTGGCCCATCCAGTCCAACACTCTGTGTCACATAAGAACATAAGAGAAGCCATGTTGGATCAGGTCAATGGCCCATCCAGTCCAACACTCTGTGTCACACAGTGGCAAAAATTTTTATATATACACACACACTGTGGCTAATAGCCACTGATGGACCTGTGCTCCATATTTTTATCTAAACCCCTCTTGAAGGTGGCTATACTTGTGGCCGCCACCACCTCCTGTGGCAGTGAATTCCACATGTTAATCACCCTTTGGGTGAAGTAGTACTAGATAGATAGATAGATAGATAGATAGATAGATAGATAGATAGATAGATAGATAGATAGATAGATAGATAGATAGATAGATAGATAGATAGATAGATAGATAGATAGATAGATAGATAGATAGATAGATAGATAGATAGATAGATAGATAGATAGATAGATAGATAGATAGATAGATAGATAATTTTATTTGTATCCCGCCCTCCCCGCCGAGGCAGGCTCAGGGCGGCTAACAACATCATACAAATTTCAATTATACAAAAAGCAAAAAACACAAAATTACATTTAAGCATTAAAATTCTGATTAGGTTTAAAATTAGTTAATTAAGTTAATAAAAGTGCTAATACTGTTCTTTAGGATGGCGGTTATCATTAACAATTTCTTCCTTCGTCAGCGAGAGCTAGTCGGAAGAGGAAGGTCTTGCAGGCCCTGCGGAATTGTTCAAGGTCCCGCAGGGCCCGCATTTCCTCTGGAAGTTGGTTCCATAGGCTCGGGGCTACAGAGGAGAAGGCCCGGTTACGGGTACATTGCAGCTTCACCTCTCTCGGTCCGGGAGTAGTCAACAAGTTTTTTCCAGCTGACCTCAGTGCTCTCTGGGGTTCATATGGGGAGAGACGGTCCCTAAGGTAGACAGGTCCTCGACCATATAGGGCTTTAAAGGTAATGACCAGCACTTTGTAACGCACCCGGTATGTAACTGGCAGCCAGTGCAGCTCGCGCAGTCCAGGCTGTATGTGCTCCCATTTAGGAAGCCCCAGCAACAGCCTAGCCGCCGCATTCTGCACCAGCTGCAGCTTCCGGGTTCGGTACAGAGGCAGCCCCATGTAGAGGGCATTACAGTAATCCAGTCTCGAGGTGACCGTTGCATGAAGTACCGTTGCCAGATCTTGGCGCTCTAGGAAGGGAGCCAACTGCCTTGCCCGCCTTAGATGGAAAAAGGCTGACTTGGCGGTGGCTGCAATCTGGGCCTCCATTGATAATGAAGGCTCCAGTAAAACTCCCAGACTCCTAACCCGGTGCGCCGCTTTCAGCGGCACCCCGTCGAAGACCGGAAGAGGTATTTCCCCTTCCCGAGCGCCCCGACCCAGACAAAGGACTTCTGTCTTCGCTGGATTCAATTTCAGCCCGCTCCTCCTCAACCAAGTTGCCATATCCTGCAAGGCCCGGTCTAAATTCTCAGGGACGCAGTCAGGCCGGCCGTCCATCAGCAGATAGAGTTGGGTGTCATCTGCGTATTGATGGCACCCAAGTCCGTATCCCCTGGCAATCTGGGCAAGAGGGCGCATGTAGATATTGAATAACATTGGTGAGAGAACTGCCCCCTGGGGCACTCCACAGTCCAGTGTGTGCCTCCGGGACCGCTCGCCCCCAATAGCCACCCTTTGTCCCCGATCCTCGAGGAAGGAGGAGAGCCACTGTAAGGCAGACCCCCTCACCCCTATGTCGGCGAGGCGGCAGGTCAGTAGCCGATGGTCGACCGTGTCGAACGCGGCCGACAGATCTAGCAGCATCAGCACCGCCACACCACCCCGATCCAGATGCCGTTGGAGATCATCTACCAGGGCGACCAGTACTGTCTCCGTCCCATAGCCCGGGCGAAAGCCGGACTGGCAAGGGTCTAGGATGGAAGCGTCATCCAGAAAGCTCTGCAACTGCAACGCCACTGCCCTCTCTATTATTTTACCTAAAAATGGTAAATTGGAGACCGGTCGGTAGTTTGCCAATTCGGCCGGGTCTGCTGTACTTTTTTTTCAAGAGGGGTCGGACCAAAGCCTCTTTCAGAGATGATGGAAAACGCCCCTCCAACGCCCTTCCTTTTATCCTTTTGTAGGATAAGCCTAGAGAGCACAAGGCAGTACAGATTTTACACCACAATTCAAAGGGGGGGGGGTGCTACTGGCACAGGAAGCTGACTGTCCCCTACACTGGCATAACTCCAAGTTACGCCGGCATAAGGGCTCTTTATACTGGCGCAGGGCACAAGCGGCACTGTGCAGTTCCACTGGCACAGCTGCATTGAAACTGCATACTGGCTCCTAAGTGTTTTCAGCATGGCAATGCCTCCCAGAACAGGAGCCAGGTTGATAACTCCAAATTCACTCCCCCCCCCCCACACACACAGCTGTGGCCAAGCCCAAGGGAACCCAAGTAGCTCAGGAAACCAAGCGCACGCCCAACCAGCACACTCCCTTGCACCAGGCTTTCTGCAAGCTTATAAGGAACCCTGAAAGCGACATCTAGCCATCGGAATATACCTATTGAATATAGCACCTTAATTTATTGTAGTTTTAAATTTTATGTAACTGTTTTAATGTATTTATTAACTGTATTTTACAATTGTTTTATATAATATCATGGTATATACCATGTCCTGTTAGCCGCCCTGAGCCTGCTTCGGCGGGGAGGGCGGGATATAAATAAAATTTATTATTATTATTAGTACCCAATCACAGCCCCCAACTTACAACAAATGTTCCAGCAGATTGCCCCATAACTCCAGAGGCAGGTCTCGCAGCAAGGAATGCTGTCTGAGAGTTCCCTGTCTTATGGACTTGGAGTGAGAACATGCACACGCCAGTGGTGGGCAAAACTCAGACTCTGCTGGGTGAGCACTTGGCAGGAACACACCACAAGGAGAGCGAAGACCATGCTTTGTGGCTGACCTTTTAGCCCCAAGAGTTATACCAGCTCCTCCACCGGGATCCCACGGGGCAACCACACATGAACAGGTAAACAAGACATCTCTTCCCCAACCCCGGTGGCTAAAAGCTGCATGGTTTTCTGCTCCCAAACGCGGCAGCTGGGAGGACACAACAGCAGTCTCAGACATACCAAGTGAGTAAGTAACTCGGACGGCCTGAAGCAGCTGCTGGGAAAGGGGGGGGGGAGGCATTGCCTTGAGCAGTCCCTAAGTTAACTACCAATGTGGTGCATCTGGGACTGCTGCTGCATTTCCCAAAATGTCCTGCCAGTTGCTAGCACTCCTCTTGAACAAAACACAGTGGTCAGTGGGGAGCCCCACCAAACTTGAGAGCTGAGGAATCCTACATGACGGCTAAACTCTTCACTTGCAAGAGCCACCTTGAGGACTTCTGCAACAACCCCCTGGAAAGATAAGGTGGCCAGGAACCTTAAGGACTTTGGCAAGATGGGGATGGCACAGGGAGTGGGAGCTTGGACCTGGAGGGCAGGGCCCAGCTCCTCACACACAGCCTGGATGGCGGTTCTGTCTAGGTAAAACTGATCAAAGCAGATGCTGTCCAAGAAAGAGAGGGTGGTCTCATAGTCTGCCCCTCTTCCCCCCCCCCCGCCAGTGACGGATGCTTGACTCAGCCCCATGGACTCATAGCTCCCACTGGTTCTGCCTGCCCTGTCTATCACACTGTCCTGGCCTAGCGACGATGTCAAGATAGAATGACCCGTATTATATTAAATTCTCATAACAAAAATATATTGTATAAAGACCTATTGTTCTTGTAAGACTTCTATTATCAAATTTCGTATCAGTCTAGACCCACCATATTTATCTCATTGGGTTCTTATGATTCCCTTTCCCCCTTCGTTGTTGCTGTTATGTTATTATTTAACTTGTTATATATGGTTGATTGCTTAGGATCATATTGCATCTTCTGTTGCTGTATCTCAAATACCAGTTTGGCGCTGTGACGCCATCCACCTTTTCCTTGTGCGAAATTTATATGTACCTAATTATTGTATGATCCTTTTTTATTTCAATAAAAGCTTTAAAAAAAAAAGACAGAATGCTATGACAGAAATGTCAGGCACTACCATAGCAGTACCCGCTAACACTGACGGAGCACCTTCCCACCCCACATTCAGCTGCTGTGTAACTTTCGCCTTAGGTGCCGGTACTGCGCTGCCACAGCGCAACAAAGGATTGCTATGCCCATAAAAGAGTTAACAGTGAAGTACGTATTCCATTTCCCAACCTAGAAATGGTTAAAACAGACAGTTCTCATACCTGATTTCTGTGCAGAAGACGGTGTCGCTAAACTCTGGTTAGCGGCTAGCCGTGAAGAATTCCCTTGTAGCAGAGATGCATCCAATCCTAAAGTGCTCTGAATTAATGGCACACAAACCTTTAAAGGCAACACAGAACACATTATTGCACATATAATGTAAAAGAAACAGAAACATACTTTGTGCATTTGGGCTCAGCTGCGTTTGTTTGCTGACGGTCACGTGCATGAACCTACTGAACACGCATCCAAGCGAGCAGCCGTGTCGGTCTGAAGCAGTAGAACAAAGCAGGAATCAGGTAGCACCTTTAAGAGCAACAAACTTTTATTGAGAATGCAAGCTTTCGTGTGCATGCACGCTTCTTCAAACGAGGAATGAGGTACAGCAAGCAGAGCTACATAAAGTGTTACTGTACCTCATTCCTCGTCTGAAGAAGTGTGTATGCATATGAAAGCTTACATTCTGAATAAAAGTTTGTTGGTCTTAAAGGTGCTACTGCTTTGTTCTATTGAACATAATAAGAACGTAAGAGAAGCCATGTTAGATCAGGCCAATGGCCCATCCAGTCCAACATTCTGTGTCACACAGCGGCCAAATATATACACACACACACACTGTGGCTAATAGCCACTGATGGACCTCTGCTCCATATTTTTATCTAACCCCCTCTTGAAGGTGGCCATGCTTGTGGCCGCCACCACCTCCTGTGGCAGTGAATTCCACATGTTAATCACCCTTTGGGTGAAGAAGTACCTCCTTTTATCCGTTCTAACCTGACTGCTCAGCAATTTCATCGAATGCCTACGAGTTCTTGTATTTCTCTACTTTCTCCATCCCATGCATTATCTTGTAAACCTCTATCATGTCACCCCGCAGGTGACGTTTCTCCAAGCTAAAGAGCCCTAAGCGTTTCAACCTTTCTTCATAGGGAAGGTGTTCCAGCCCTTTAATCATTCTAGTTGCCCTTTTCTGAACTTTCTCCAATGCTATAATATCCTTTTTGAGGTGCGGCGACCAGAACTGCACACAGTTGAATACACTAAAGCTCATGCCTACAACTGTAAACTTTATTATTTACCTTATTTATATCCTACCTTTCTCCCCAACGGAGACATGAAGCGGCCTACGTCATTCTCCTCTCCATTTTATCCTTACAACAACACTAAGGTCGTTTAAGTTGAGAGTGTGTGGTTGACCCAAGGCCACCCAGCAACTTCCATGGCAGAGTGGGGATTTTAACCTGGCTCTCCCAGACCTTAATCGCACACTCTTAACCACTACTGTGCTCATCATGGAAAGCATATTTAAGCTTTCTGGCAAGAGGCAACAGTGAAACATCTTGGCACTATTGAAATTTTATCCATAAACCACCCCCTCCCACAACGATTTAAGTTTATTCCACTCACTTCACTTAGGCTCAGCATTCTTCGGATTAAACCGGACTCACTTTAGATGGCTCTTTAGCTTTAAATTCCTCGTTTCTAATTATCTGGCAACTTTGCTTTAATTGATACCAAATATATGGGTTTACTCCAGGTGAATTCCATCACTGGAATGGAATTTTTCTGCCTTCCCTCTCCAACTACAGACCACCAAACTTCCCGAACTGCTGCTTGAGATTCCACTTCCAAATAAGGGACTCATAGAAAGTTCCGGTGATGGTGACACATGAGAATGGCCTACCTGTTCAAAGTGGGCTGGGAGTTGAGGCCCCAGCCTCATCAGCAGATACCACCACACCTCCAGCTTGGTCAGTGCCAGAGCTTCAGTCCTCACATGAATGGAGTTTAACGGTTGCATTAGCAATTTCAGCCTCTTTGCGCTGCATAAAATTTCTTGGGGAAACAAAGATATTAAAACGTAATTTCTCTTGATGTCTAGAGATAACTTAAAACTCAGTTCAGTCCTACTCAGACACGTAGTTACCGTAGACCTTTATTGGCATTGGTATAAGGGTACAGTATACTTTAAAACCAACAGTAACACTGTAGAATATAATAAAACCTTAAAAAAAACCCAGCAAAAGTTAAATGACATAAAATAGCTGTGGGCTATGCATGAGTAAAAGCCTCTCTGATTTGGATCGCAACCTTTAAAAAGCAAGCAACGTGAGTAGTGACAAAATTGCGTTTCCCGTGGAGTAAAAAGCGAACCTTAGCATTGACAGAGAGGCCTTGATGGTCAAAGAGCAAAGCATCTAGGTATCTTGCTCGTGGACTGCTATAGAAAGGGCAGTCCAGAAGAACATGAGAGACCGTTTCGATGACTCCTTGGCTGCAAGGGCATCGTCTAAGATTGCGGAGGATTCTGTGGTATCTTCCGGAGAGGATGGCAGATGGTAGTGCATTAAATCTGGCCAGCACAGTGCATTAAATCTACTCAAACACAAAGCAGCAATGCAGTCAAAAATTAAATTATGACGACTTCCCAAAGCTTCAGTTATTTACCTACAGATGTTGTGATTAGAGATTCAAATCAGAAACCTGTTATTTCCCCCAAAATGCCTAAAAAAATCCAACAGCAAAATGTGGAGTTTGCATCATTTACTTCACTAAATTCCCATTCATCAATTAAATATATGTTTATCAGCTCACTTTGCAAACAACTGCAAACAATCACTTGTAGGAAGAATCCAAAGAACAGCATCCTAAAACAAACATATCTGAAACTGAGTTGTAAGCAGTTAATATTGCTATTGTACATGTGAAATACACAAAAGAAAACATCTCTATAACCCCAGGGCCTTTGAGCAACCTATTCCTGTGTTGATTTTAAATGCGTTAATACCTAAGTGCATGTAAATGCAGCAAGTAGTTTTAATGATTCAGGATACATATTAAGCTTAAAAGAACTCTTAACTTATTTAAATCTCTGCTCCCCAGCTTAGGTTTTTTTTTGGTGGAATGCACAAAAACAATTTTATTTGACACGAGACGATATATGACAAACAATAGTGCCAAAGACACCCTCAGACAAAGATTATTTGCCACTTCAGGCAGAACTCACAAATCCATTCTAAATACTGCACTTCTAAAAAGAAGTCTGCATGTTTGATTTGTGCACATAAATTGCTACTAGATTTTAGCTGTGATTCGCAGCATGCTAGATTAGAATTAAGAGCAATGTGACTCGCTTCCAAATGTATACATTAAGAATAAAAAGCATCATTTTTCCTTCTGCTTTAGCTTGATGCAAAACCGGCCAAAATTGCTTATTATGTTAACCCACCTGGATTTAGAGCAAAGTTATCTATCAGACTCTTCCATGCAATGAAAGCGATTTTTTTTACCACCGGCGACCCACTTCGAAAGCCAAGTTCTTCTAACTGCAGCAATGAGTTGATAAAGCTTCCACTTCGATGCAGGGCCTGGAAAAGTAAGTTATCATTATATGTTGAAGACATCCATTCAATCAAAGGCTACATTCGTTAAAAGAAAATGAATCTTTGCACAACTTACTTTCCCAAGGAGCTTAACAAACAAAGGCCACAGTTTCAAAACATATGTATCATTTTTTGATGAAAACAGTTTCTGAAGTTCTGGAATTACTTTCTGCAAAAGAAATACAAAACAAAACCCAAAATCAATAAGGACGTCCTACAGTCAAACAACTTGAGGATTATTGCAGAAAGTTAATCTTAAATTAGACCTTAAAAAAACCTGCATAGAAGCTACAGAACTGAACACACATATTCCTGCTGCCAGGTTGATCCAAACCAGCCCCACCCACCCCCTCACCTAAGAATGTTTAATAAAAAATTAATTCCTAGCAATATTTCATTCTGAAAGTCATACTGTTAAGGCAGTCATAAGCAAACAACCAAATATTCCAGGTTGACAGTTAATATTTTATTAATTAAAAATTACAATTTACATTTCACCTTAATACTAGCACATCAGACAGTGGATGTTTCGGCACACAAGAGAAATTTTACATCTTGGAATACTTCTATACAATTCTAAATAAGAATGTCGTTCAAAAGAGAAAAAAAAACTTACAGTAGTCATGAGTTCTTCAGTGACTGCTGCTACTTCCTGCTGCTTCTGAAGTAAAAGTGGAATCCCCATCTCCAATGCAGTAGCACCTCTTAACTGTACTTTATGCGCCGTATGGACAACCAAAGGAATTATGAGCTTGGCCCATCTGACAGCTTGTTCCTCCATGCAGGATGGAGCCTGTTCTATGAGCCTAAGTTCAAAAATCGAAAGGGCAATATCAAGAACATGACCACATTAGCCGTTGAAAAACACTGTCAGAAACATTTGTGCGTGTTTACCTATTATGAGTTGGATCCAAACAGCATCTTAACCTAATTCCACACAATCCCCTGAACCTACAAAGCTTTTGTCCATGCCTGCGTACGATCCTCACAAAACATTTGTGGTGGTTAAAAAGAGATTCTTTTTTCACCAGCAGAAAAGCTTGCTGAATCCAACCCTGTTCCTTTAAACTTACTAACAGTGGGTAGACTGCTTTTTTGCTAAGTTATGGAAGCAAGATATTCTTTAAAACAAACAGTACAAGAGTGCTTATCAAAATAAAGAGGTACATCCCTTAGATCTCTGTTTTACACAGAAGTTAGGTATCTTATAAAATTAGCTGAGGGGAAAGCGCAAAGGACTTTAACAGTGCAATAATATCAACCTGACACTTTTATTTTCTCAGGGTCCCCTTGCAGCATTTCAGGGAGCAGCAGGAATTTGAACTCCACAGATGAAATCACTTCTGCCAAGTGGAAAATAGTGGTATCCGTAAGCCACTAAGCCCAGATATCCAGTCTTTGTGTTGTACTGCTTTACAAATAACACTTTCCATGGAAATGTCTAATGACAATGTTACAATGACATTAAGCTATAGCTGTGGCAAAGTAGTACAACATGTGCTTCAAAGCATTCTAACGCTGCCATAGTTTGATTTTAGCGTATGATAAGAAAGACACATCGAAGTGTGTGTTTTTGCTTTTAAAATCTTCTGACAGATTTATTCCCGATACATACCGTATAATAACATTCAGGACTTCATATTCAACCACCATTGAATGTAAGTCTCCTTTATTAAGTATTGTCTCTAGCACTGTAACAATACTGGGCACCTGAAAAACAAGGAAGGTGTAGGTAAACCAGAACTTTTAAAAAATTCCATTTAGAGGAAATGAACAGAAGACACTCACCATTTCTCCAACAACTTCTGGAGGAAAGGACTGCTTAGAGATTACCCAAAGTGCTCTAGTGCGAATGTTCTTGTCAGATGTCTTTACAGCAACACTGCTCACTATTGAAAGCAACTCTTGTACTTCTGTTCCTGTAAGGGAACAAAACGGATTTTCAAAATCTATTACTCTGAAGACTATCACAGATTTTGCCTACCTTGAACACAAAGCAAAAAAATTGCATAGAATGACCAAAAAGAAATGCAACAGCTCCCCTTCTTGGCCCATTTGCTCACGACTATCATCTTGTCACGCTGAATAGCTGTTCAAAGTCATTCTTGCTCCACTCGAGTTTTACATGCTTGTTAGCCCAAGAGAGTGTTTTCAGAAGCACAGAGCTGATAAGCAAATTACAGGTATTCTCTGGGCTCAAGACTTGCACCCAGGGCACAGCAGCACTACTAGACATATCACCAGGCCAGAATGAACAGAGAAATGGCACAACATGATATGAACAGCATTTTGGTGCAAAGCCACAGGCTGAATTCAACAGAATTATTCAAAGAAAAAGCTCACATGATGGGGTGCTACAGCTATAAGGTCAGTGGGATTTGGTATCATTGTCTCTTTTTGCTAATGCAGGCTATGAGCAGAAGAGGGAGAACAGGGAGGTTTTCTCAGTGCACCCCCCCCCCAAAAAAAAAAACCCCTATATTTTTGCTTGTGAGGATTCCTGATACTCAAGGGCTTTCAAGTCTAAATAGAAGGCTGTTTGGACAATATGGGGAGAGATCTGCACCAACAACTTCGCTGAACTCTTCTGCTGGATCCAACCCCCCATCATGTATTCTCAATAATCAACAGAATAAATTAGGATGAGTTTTCTATTCATAACAAAGTTAAGACTGTTGATTAGTCTTCCTGCATTATCTGGAGCCAGATCTGGATTACAATTTCTGCTAGCAATTTTTGAAACAGAGATAAAAAAAAAAGATTTTTACCGCATAACTGAGAAGCAATCTTTGTATTAAATACACAGAATCCTAATGCTTGTAAGGCTGCACTGCTCAAGTCTGAGTTTTCAGTAGATATATGTATCTAAAAAAAAAGGGGGAAATATGTTTGAATTTCATGTAACATATCACCCAGTAAATTATATCTGTTGTCCTGCACTTCAGACTGATGGCATATAGCAGGTAGTTATAAACAGGCCATGCGTTATTCTTGTTTTTAAATATCTCATCACATGCTCATCACAGTTTCAGAAGCAGCTTTATGATACAGATGGACTATTAAGGACTATTAACATTGCCATCTTATGCAGAGTTACTCCTGTAAAAATTCCAATTAAAACTAGTTGCTTAGACTGAACTAACTCTACAAACGCTATGCTCACAGTTAGCCTCTTTATAAATCACTTCTCTGACTGAACATCAGGATCCAGATACATTATAGCAGGGGTTTTACTACTGTGAAAGATGTGAACTCAATAAATGCATTAATATACAAAACCCAATAACAGTTTCAAGAACTCTTTGTCTTGTGACTCTTTGGTCTTCTGCTTATAACCGGACATGGACAACAGCCCTCAGAATTCTGAATTTTTTTGTGTTCCATTGCACAACTTCAAAAGCTGTTTTTCCTCTTTCCCCCTCTCCAGTCTGAGTTTCAGAAGCAGCTTTATGATACAGATGGACTATTAACATTGCAATCTTATGCAGAGTTACTCCTGTAAAAATTCCAATTAAAACTAGTTGAGAGAGTTTTAATTGAGAGAGCTGGTTTGGTGTAGTGGTTAAGTGTGCGGACTCTTATCTGGGAGAACCGGGTTTGATTCCTCACTCCTTCACTTGCACTTGCTGGAATGGCCTTGGGTCAGCCATAGCTCTGGCAGAGGTTGTCCTTGAAAGGGCAGCTGCTGTGAGAGCCCTCTCCAGCCCCACCCACCTCACAGGGTGTCTGTTGCGGGGGAGGAAGGTAGAGGAGATTGTGAGCCGCTCTGAGACTCTTCGGAGTGGAGGGCGGAATATAAATCCAAAATCATCATCTTCTTCTTCTTCTAGTTGCTTAGACTGAACTAACTCTACAAATTACCATACCATAAAGTGTGAATGTAAGATGGCACTACAAGTACTGAGAACATGGGCACTGGAACCATTTAGGCAACAGCTACCGGCAAAGTCAAGAAACTTGTGGGAACAAGAGTGACAGCAGAGGGTGTGAAGTAGCCTTGATATGGGCCAGCAACAGCAGAATGGGTCACAGAAAGTAAATAGAGCCGTTTAAATACACACCTTAAATATCTTGTAGAGCTGTGGAAAGTGCTTTCCAACTTCTGCCGCAAACTCTTTTCCTTCCTCACCCGTTAGACGACTAACAGAGAACATACACAAATCACTACTTGTTAGCCAGCCTCCCATAAATAACCATGCATAACTAGGGAAGAAAATTATTTGTTTTAAAGCGCAGCCGAAGATGAACTTTTGATTTCAACCCTTTCAAATTTAAAATATTACATTTCAGAAAGTGAAACACACAAGGCTTGAAAAGATATATTGCCTTACTTTACAACATTAGCAGTGTGATCCTATGCAGAATTACTCTAGTCCAGGGGTGACCAAACTGTGGCTTGGGAGGCACATGCAACTCTTCCACGCATATTGTGCGGCTCCCGGAGGTTGAGGAGGAACGTAATGCTGGCTTACTCTCAAGTAAGTGTGCTTAGCATTGGGACCTCAGTCAGCCTCTGAGCACTGACCCATAGGGAGGCAATTATTTCCACCGTGTGAAGCGGGGAAGGAGGAGGGAATGGGCAGGCTTGCAAATTCTTCTCCTCTACCACAGAGGTCGTCCAGAGACCTAGAGTGAGCAAAGAGCACAAGAGCAGAGGGAGCCATTGGAAGGAGAGAGAGAATTAAGAAGGGTGGCACAGGGTTTTCTCTTAGTTTCATCGCTCTTGTAGGAGCTGTGCCAACACAAAGAGAGATGTGTAATGATGCAAATGGTGGTCAGTGATTTATATGGTACATGTATGTTTCCTTCTCCCACTGGAGTAAAAACATTCCCTAACTTTAGCCTATGCTGGTCTTATGGGGACTGTTATTCCCAGCTTTTGTTTTTTTAAAAAGTTGTCTTCTAGCATGGTCGTGTTGTAAAGTACATAACATGTATTTCATTTTTCTGTGCAAAGGAAGTATTAAAAGTTTTAATAGAGAAGTGTGTGCAATATTTGTTCATGTCTTGCTACTCTCAAACATCTGGTGTTAATTCTATGTGGCTCTTATATTAAGCAAGGTTGGCCACCCCTGTCTAGTCCAAGCTACTGAAATGAACAGACTTAAATTGGAGTAGCTTTGCACAGTATCGTGTGATGGGCAATTCGTTGCTAATAACTGGCCCAATCCAAACACCTATTCATTCATAATGATTGACTGATAACAGTAGATGGGCAAGCCCCCACTGACAGAAGCTTTGTGGGAGTATCCACAGGTATGTGCATCTTTCAGGGGTGTCTGCAATGGGCTCACTCTACCACACAGTCTGTCCGCCATACTTACTGACATACAGCAGAACTTATTGTTAAATATAAACCTATTCATATATGGAAAATATAAAGCTGGTCACAAAAAACCTATGGATTATCTTGGGGAGTAAATGCTTTTCAAGTACGATGTCACCAGGAGTGCAGTTCATGAGAACTTGAAAACATAACCTCGTTCAGACTGCAGAGAATGATCTGCTTGCTTAAGGCTCAGCAGTGGATTTCTCTGCTACTTTCAAGCAGCAAGCAGAAGCCTTTACAGCCGACAGGTCCAGCTGTACAGTCAGGGGAGGCATATGTATCTAGGCCTTGTTCAGACATCAACTAACTCTGGAAGGGATTCCACCTAGGATCTGTTACAAAGATCATCTCAGGAAGCACACTGGTGCAAATGTATCTTTACGAACATAAAAGGCAAGTAAAAGTCAACGATAGTAAAGTAACACACTTAAAAGGAGGAAAACAGAAGACCCATTGAGATTGATATGTTAATCCTAAAACCAACTACCAGTTAAATCAGCAGCAATAAATACATGCGCTTGGATAGCATGATCCAGTTTAGGACATCTGCAAGCTACAGTCAACAACATTGACTTAAAGTTCAGAGGCTGAAAAACAAACTTGCCAAAGTAACAGAACAGTGGAAAGTGAAAATAGTAATAGAAAATTTAACTAGGAATGCTGAACTAAGCGAGAGTCATTTCTAAATTAGGTTGTCAAAAAGGAAAGCACATCCTCCCATCTTGCAATGTAGCTTAACTATAGTGGGAAAACATACACATAAATGATAATGCAAATATCCCCAACTGTATTGTTCAGACCAATTGCATACAGAGCTAATTTCCACAAATCCACACTTTACAGAAAACAGACCCTCCCCCCCAAACACACAAACTTTTCCTGAAAAGAGAAGAGCAATGATAATGCAAATATCCCCAAATGTATTGTTCAGACCAATTGCATACAGAGCTAATTTCCACAAATCCACACTTTACAGAAAACAGACCCCCCCCCCAAACACACAAACTTTTCCTGAAAAGCGAAGAGCAAGATTACAACCCACGTTTTTGAGTGAGTAGGCTCACATGGGCCTTTGTAAAATACATATCCAGCAAAAACATAGGGTTTATTTATGCACTGGTTTACTACCACGTGGTGCAGAAAGTTAAAGTGGTTTCTAAGACAGCACAGCCCAAAAACAATCATTGCGCTGTCATTAAGAAAGCCACTGGCGAATGAAAACCGTGTATAAACAAACATACATATATATATACACATACTGGCGAATGAAAGCCGTGTATAAACGGCGAATGAAAGCCACTGGCGAATGAAAACCATGTATAAACAAACACACACACACACACACATATATATATATATATATATATATATATATATATATATATATATATATATATATATATATATATATATATATTGATTTGACTTAAACTATACAACTGGAAGAAAAAGAGTGTGTGTATAAAAACAAAACACACACAAAACAGTGTGTGTGTGTGTGTATATATATATATATATTGATTTGACTTAAACTATACAACTGGAAGAAAAAGAGTGTGTGTATAAAAACAAAACACACACAAAACAGTGTGTGTGTGTGTGTGTGTATATATATATATATATATATATATTGATTTGACTTAAACTATACAACTGGAAGAAAAAGAGTGTGTGTATAAAAACAAAACACACACAAAACAGTGTGTGTGTGTGTGTGTGTGTGTATATATATATATATATATATATAGATTTGACTTATATATATATATATATATATATATATATATATATAGATTTGACTTAAACTATACAACTGGAAGAAAAAGAGTGTGTGTATAAAAACAAAACACACACAAAACAGTATCAAAACACACGCACACTGGGGTGCCTGCAATTGCAAAGTACCAAAACAGAGAAGTCCTGGTCATCTTAAAAGAAAGTTTCTAAGCAGCACCACCAAATTGTTGCAAACTGATGCATTTCAAAACCAAACTCTACGTTAGATTTTACATGTTGTAAGCCGCCCTGAGCCGCTCCGGTGGGACGGGCGGCATATCAACCGAAACAACCCTCAAGCCAAACTTGGAGAGCAAGCGCCACAAACACTCTGCACGTGGCCAGAGGCTTCCTCCTCCCCCCTCTCTCCACTCTCCCAACCCAGGGCCGGGAGGCTCCAGGCCACCTGCTCGCCCCGAAGGACGGCGGGGGACTCACTTGGTGAGGGCCAGCAGGGCGTCCGTCAGCGCCCCCGGCGAAGCTGCCGCGTCCTCGAGGGTCTCCAGCAAAGGCAAGAGGAGGCTGCAGCCGGGGCCAGGGCCGGGCCCCGTCGTAGAATCAGCGCAGCTCATGGCGCGAAGGGGAAACGAGCTTGAATCGCCGCTCCTCGCCCTCCCGCGCAGGACTCTTCCCGCGCTCCCAGCTCCTTTTCTCTCGGGCGAAAGATGGCGAAGCGCGGGACTCTCGGCTCCGGGGAAACGGCTCGCCCAATCAGCAGGCGAGGAGTCCCAGAAATAGGCAGGGCTTGGAGCAGAGCGTCGATGCGTCGAACGGCCGGCGGTGGCCGCGGCTCCCGGATCGCGGCGTCGCTGATCCCCTCCCTCCTCCAGGCCTTTAGGTAGAACGCCGAGTAACCGTTCAGTTTCCTGCCCCGAAGGAAGTCAGGCAGAGGGGGGGCTCCTTTTCCCCTCACTCCCACGCTGAGTGGCGCTTTGGTAAATCCATTGATTCTGTAGAGTCGCACGGTTAGGGTGGCGCTGTTCATCCAGTTGTTGTTATGAGGGGAGTTTATGCTCACACACTTTTCTCTTGTCTCCCTTAGGCGCAAAACGCGCTAGAGCTTTAATCCTGGGCTGTGGTCACACATGCCAAATAATGCACTTTGAACCCACTTTCGATGCACTTTCCAACTGGATTTTGCCAGTTCACAAAGTAAAATCCAGTTAAAACGTGCGCTGAAAGTGCATTATTTAGTCTGTGTGTCTGCAGCCCTGGTTTAACTCCATCCCCAAACTGACTTTCTACACTAGAATCAGAGAAACCAACCTTATGACTCTGTGATTCTATGGTTTTAGTGTAGAAAGTCAGTTAAACCAGGATTAAAGCCCTAGTGCGAAATTGGTGGTAGACAGCATACACAGAATCAGTTTTACCCCAGAATCAATCCTTTTGAATTACTAGCCAAATTTAAAAGTTTCTCCAGTAAAAAAGAATTGGCAACTCTATTACTCATGGCAGCTAAACTTCTGATAGCTCAACGTTAGAAGTGAGATGTGTCTCCTACGAAACAACAATGGGTGTCCAAAGTATGGGAAATAGCGGCGTTAGATTAAACTAGCCATACAGATAAAGGTAAATGACTTACCGCAGAAAGAAAACAATTGTATTGAAAAATGGTTCCCATTTTTTAATTACACCAACTTAGAAGTAGAATTTGAAAAAATGTATTCCAAAAAAGTACATAAACGTGTCATATTATTGAAGCTTTTTATATATATAATATAGTATAGTGAAAGATAATATATTTGAAATAGGAATTGCAAATGCAAAACTATGAATTAATAGAAGACTGTAAGAGTGCTCTTATTAATATTGTTTTATGTATATTACATGTATTTATTTTTTGTTGTTTATTTTGTTTAATGTTTGTGGATATTTTTAGAAAAAATAATAAATGCAGCAAGCTACTTGGACCAGAAAATAAACAGAAGTCTTGTGGCACCTGAAAGAGCAACAATGTTTTATTCCAGTATAAACTTTTTTTTGCGGAATAAAGTGTACTTCCGATGGTATGACTGAGGGCCCCCTCCTTGCATCTGAAGAAGTGGAACTGGATGGGTGAACACAGATCCAGGTGGGCCCAGTCGTGTTGTTCTGAAGCAATAGAACAAAGTAGGAGTCCAGTAGCACCTTTAAGACCAACCAAGTTTTATTCGGAATGTAAGCTTTGGTATGCATGCAGACTTCATCAGAAAATGGATAGGGGTACAGTGAGCAGAGCTACATATAGCTGCTGGGCAGTGGTTAAGAATGCAAAGTGGTACAAAAGTTAGAACCAATGGCAAAATAGTGAAATTAACAAACTGAAAGAACGTTTGGTCTGGATAGCATTTGTGTGGGAAACCAATAAAACAGTAACATGTCAGAATGGGAGAATGATGGTGAGAGTGTCTAAGGCTATAAAATGGAGTCTGTTAATTGCTCTATTGCTTGCAAGTCTGGGTTAAATTGAGAATATGTCTTTCCCAGAGGTGTTCGTGGTCACCTAATTTACCTTTTCACATGTAACAGGAGGATTGGCTACATCAGGGTATGTGGCCTAATATGCAAAGGAGCTCCTGCTAGAATTCCACCCCTGGTCCCAGGAAGGTGTTTGTTCCAAGTTTCACAATAATTTGTAATTCAGCAATCTCTCTTGCTTAGACTGGTTCATTGCCATGTTGATGGTAGGCTGGAAGTCTACCATCAACCTGGCAATGAACCAGTCTATGCCAGAAATACATTTTCTGGACACTACTGTAAAAATACACAATGGATGCATAGACACTACCTTATACCAGAAACCTACTGACCGACAAACATACCTGCATACCTCCAGCTATCATCCCAAACCTACCAAATGATCCATTGCATACAGCCAGGCTCTACGCTACAGCTGCATTTGCTCCAATCCTGCTGACAGAGATTTCTTGCATAGACTGGTTCATTGTCAGGTTGATGGTAGGATGAAAGTCATGAAAGAATGGAGAGGGAAACTGCTGACAATTAACAAGTCTATGCAAGAAATCTCTACAGTATTCCAATGTATTTTTCCTTTAGAATAGTTTATCAGAATAACGGTTTTTTTGTATTGACATACTCAAATAAGGGATATTGGCTGTTTATCTCATTACATATATTAAACCAAAGGCCTAAAACCAACAGGTAACATCATGATGATGATATTGGATTTATATCCCGCCCTCCACTCCGAAGAGTCTCAGAGCGGCTCACAATCTCCTTTCCCTTCCTCCCCCACAACAGACACCCTGTGAGGTGGGTGGGGCTGGAGAGGGCTCTGACAGCAGCTGCCCTTTCAAGGACAACCTCTGCCAGAGCTATGGCTGACCCAAGGCCATGCCAGCAGGTGCAAGTGGAGGAGTGAGGAATCAAACCCGGTTCTCCCAGACAAGAGTCCGCACACTTAACCACTACACCAAACTGGCTCTGCTGGTCCCTGAACCCACAAAGGAACATAAGGAAACCAAGTACTGAAATGGCAGCTAGCATAACACAGTCTTATTTTGATAGATCCAAGTAGGCAGCCGTGTTGGTCTGAAGTAGTAGAACAAAACAGGAGTCGATTGCACATTTAAGACCAACTTAGTTTTATTCAGAATGTAAGCTTTCGTGTGCATGCACACTTCTTCAGACAAGGAATGAGGTACAGTAAGCAGAGCCACGTATAGAGCCTGACTGAGAGAACCTCTCTGGGCATGGGCCTTCTTAGTCAGGCTCTATATGTGGCTCTGCTTACTGTACCTCATTCCTCGTCTGAAGAAGCGTGCATGCACACGAAAGCTTACGTTCTGAATAAAACTAAGTGGGTCTTAAAGGTGCAATCGACTCCTGTTTTGTGCTACACTCTTATTTGGAACTGGAAAGTGAAACTGTTCCTGCTAAGATCCTGAAACCGAGCACTTCCTGGCACAGCAACCAGGGAGGGCCAGTGCACCGTAGTTTCCTGTGAGAGGGAAGAGCAATACAGACAGCATTTTGCAATATTTGCTGTATTTACAAATGTACAAGCGGAGCACAGGAGGAGACAAAGCAGCAGTCCTAGGAGGCAGGAAATCCACTACCCTGGATTGCTGACAGCAGATGCCAGAGCTCTCAAGAGGGAAATGAAGCAGAAACACAGGGGAGACCTTCAAGAACTTTTAAGCATTTTTTTTTGAGAATTTTGTTTCCACAAAGGTTCCAGAAGTCTATTTCACTGCATTCCCACAGAAAAAAGCCCTAACTTACAATGAATTATTCAATTAGCAATAATCGCGCCTCGGATTAACCTCATTGGCTACGATACTGCCACTGTGCAAAACTATCCAAAATCAGTTTTTAAGACGCGTGCTGGCTCTCCCTAGGGGAACACCGGCTGCCCTGATGAGAGCAGAATCTGGCCTTCCTTCCCTAAGGGCACGGGTACATCTTACTGTTTTAAAAGCCTGGGAAAATAACAGATCGACCACATCTGACTCGTTCAGTCAATTGGCTTTTAATTTATTGTTATCTAAAGTTCCAGAGCGCCTTAGCTTCTTTAACAATTTACTTGTAAAATATTCCATTCCTGATGACCTTCTTGCTGTCTCAGTAGACAATCGACATCTCAGAGACTGGATATTTAAGTGCGATGCCATGTTAGACAGACATTCAATTTTAAAATGTCAGTCAGCACTTTGGTTTAAACTATTTAAGAATGATCATTTTAGGTCTCCCTACTTGGTTAGTACATACCATACCATACCATAGACCTTTATTGGCATTAATACAAGAATACAGTATACTTTAAAACCAACAGTGACACTATAGAATATAATAAAACCTTAAAAAAACAGCAAAAGTTAAATGACATAAAATAGCAGTAGGCTATGCATGAGTAAAAGCCTCTCTGATTTGGATCGCAACCTGTAAAAAGCAAGCAACATGAGTAGTGACAAAGTTGTGTTTCCCGTGAAGTAAAAAACGAACCTTGGCATTGTCAGAAAGGCCTTGATGGTCAGAAAGCAGTGCATCTAGATATCTTGCACGTGGACTGCTATAAAAAGGGCAGTCCAAAAGAACATGAGGGACCGTTTCGATGACTCCTTGGCTACAAGGGCATCATTTAAGATTGCGGGGGATTCTGTGGTATCTTCCGAAAAGGATGGCCGATGGTAATGAATTAAATCTAGCCAGCATGAATGCTCTTCTTTGGTGAGGATCAGTTAAAAATAGGGAGCTAAAAGCCCAGGAATCTGGGATAAACCCAGATAGCTTGGGGAGCAAGTTTTCCAAGCTGCCTCAGTTAGACGTTGCAACTGGATATCTAGTAGTCTACGTTTGATGGATTGAAATACCGCAGAAGCAGAGGATAGATAAAATGCATCCAAGGAAATTCCTATGGATGTGATTTTCTTGGTTAGTATAGCTAACCACAACCTCAGAGTTGCCTTCACATCCTTGCGCTTTGAAACAATGCCGACGGCAGTGCTCGCTGGCCGTTATAGTAAAATACCTAAGGAACAGCGTCTTCGTATCTGTGGCATTCCCGTGAGTGAGGATTTACCTCATTACATTCTTACCTGTCCATTGTACGCTCAACCCAGGGTAAAAATTCTCTCCAGGATATTAAATAATCTACGCGCCTATTCAGATCCTGAGAAGATTGTATTTCTGTTAGCTGATGTCGATGCTAATATATCTCACAGAATGGCATTGTTTGCCCTTGCAGCGAAGAAATTATGGGCCAAAGCTGTTTGTACAGGTGTCAATTAATTTCTGACTTTGTGGCGTATTTTGCCTGGTTTGTTTGTTTTTGGTTTTTAGTGAATTTTTATAATTTGTTTTATGGTTATATGATATTTAACTTATATTGTATTTTACCTGTACATTTTATCCCTATGAACCTCTCTGATATTTTTGTTTTTAATAGCCTATGGCTTAACACAAATAAATAAACTTGAACTTGACCAATTAATTATTTGATTCCTGGAATGAAGAGTTTTTAATCCAATAGTCACACCGGGGAAGTGAAAAATTTCTATGACAACTTTATTGTCCCATAGCCAAAGAATCCTTTCTGACTGGAAAAGTTACAAAAGCATTCTTCTAACATCCCCTCATAGCTTGTATTTATACTCTAGCAAGTTTGTTGTCACCTTTAGATCATTTCCATTCCACCAGTTTTATAGCTAGGCAACTCAATACATCCAATCATCTGTAGAAGTTTGCTAACATAGCTAGTAGTGTACTGCACATGTCTAAGAATATTTTCTTGCATTCTTGGGGTCTTTATCTACTGAGAAGAGCTTAGGGTTGCCAAGTCCAATCCCAGAAATATCTGGGGACTTTGGGGGTGGAGCCAGGAGACTTTGGGGGTGGAGCCAGGAGACACTGGGGTGGAGCAAGGGGGAGGGGGGGGAAACGGCGCCGGGGAGCGTGGCGAGCCACCCCGTCTCGGAGCGGGCGCCGCCTCTTCTCCGCTCGCCGTGGCTGCTCCTCCAAAAGGAGCAGCCACGGCGAGCGGAGAAGAGGCGGCAGAGCCCATCTCGGAGGAGCAGCTGCCGGGGGGGGGGGGCGGCAGCGGCGCGGTGCGGCGGCCTCGCCCGCTCTGCCTCTGTGGTGGAATCGGAGGGGGGGTGGAGGCGGGCCGGGGGCATGGCGAGCTGCGAGTCCGGGTCCTAGAAGGGCCCGGTTTCGTGGCTCGCCATGCTCCTGGCCTGCCTCCGCCCTCCCCTTCTCTGGTTTTGCCTGCACTGCTGCCGCCTCTTGGCTGCTCCTCCGAGATGGGCTCAGCCTGGGCCCATCTCGGAGGAGCAGCTGCGGTGGGCGGGGAGGGGGCGGCAGCGGCGCGGCAGCCTCGCCCGCTCCGGGATGTGGCGGCTCGCCATGCTCCCCGGCGCCGTTTCCCCTCTCCCCCCGCTTTCGTTTTTTTGGGGAGCGGGGGAAGAGGGTGGAAATCCTGGGGTCCCCCGCCAGGGCGGGATGGTTGGGAAGCCTAGCAGCAACAGCAGCGAAAAGACCAGCATCAGGTCAGCCAGCTGGAGGGCCTCCTTTCCTCTCACACACAGTTGGGCCAAGCTGCGCATGTGCGGCCAATGCCCTTTCTCCACCTGTCAGAAGCAGGAGCGTCGCCACCTTGCTATCAGTGTGCATGCATACTGAGGCCAGGGCCGGCTCTTCCACTAGGCAAACCAGGTGGTTGCCTAGGGGGCCAGCCCTGGAGGGGCGCCAAATTAGGCACCCCCACCATTTTGTTAAAAAGAATTCTTTCCCCTCCGTCCCCGAATAGCTTCTTCCCTTTGCCGCTGCTTCTCCATGACCCAGATTGCTGCTGCCTTCTTCACCTTTGCCGCCACTTCTCCTGGCCTCCTTCCCCTCTCTCCCCGCCCTGGGGAGGGGGAGTGACGGGGGGGGTGGCGAGGACCCTAGGGCCGGCCCTGGCTGGGGTTCCCCCTTTGCATCAGCAGCAGAAGTGGCCTCCTTTGCCACACCACCAGTTTCTTTTTCTCCTCTGTAGGACTCTCTTTTTCTACACTGATGCCACTTTGGGAGGAGGGAGGAAAGAAGAAGGGAGGGAGAAAGTCATTATGTGTGAATGTGATGGTTGTGGGGAGCTGCTGATGGAAATAGGCATTAGGGGAAGTGTAGGAACAGGAATGAGAGAGTGTGACTGAGGGGAGGGGTATAAGGGACTAGAAGAAGGGGCACAGAAGGGTAGAGTTGGAGTCCGTGCAATGTGGTGCGTGGTGGGAACTGTGCTTGGAAGGCAATAGGAGGGGAGAAGAAATACAACTGTTGGGATGAGGGAAGGTGCTGAGTGTTTGTGCTGGGGGTGGTGGCATGCAAGAGCAGGTGTGTAGTTGAAGGCTAGGATAATACAGGAGTCTTGAGCCAAAGACAAGGAGATTTTGTTGCATCATTTTTATTTTCTAGGCATCTATATCTTGCTTATTTGTCCAAATGGGGGCCCAAAGCAATGTACAAGTTTCATTCTCTCTGTCTGTGTTTCTGTTCTCACAACTGTGCAGGGTACATAGACTGAGAGGGTGACTGGGCCAATGTTACCCAACAACTTCCACGGCAGAGTAGGTCTTATAAACCTGGGTCTCTAAGTTGTTAGTCCCCATGGTCTAGCCTCAGCACTATGGGATTTCTTTGTGGAAGGTCAGGTCTCTAAGAAGAAGAAGACTGCAGATTTATACCCCGCCCTTCTCTCTGAATCAGAGACTCCGAGCGGCTTACAATCTCCTATATCTTCTCCCCCCACAACAGACACTCTGTGAGGTGGGTGCGGCTGAGAGGGCTCTCACAGAAGCTGCCCTTTCAAGGACAACTCCTATGATAGCTATGGCTGGCCCAAGGCCATTCCAGCAGCTGTAAGCCGAGGAGTGGGGAATCAAACCCAATTCTCCCAGATAAGAGCCCACACACTTAACCACTACACCAAACTGGCTAAGTGGGACTGAAATGTAAGGAAAGGAGTGATCAGTGGGAGCAGACTTGAGATTTGGAGGAGAGTGGATTGGAGTGGGTGAATCACACAGAGGAAAGGGCTGATTTAGGAGTTCTGGTCATTGACATGTGGCTGGTGAATCTGTGGAGGATTTTTGTGGTGGATCGAGCAAGTGTTGAGGGCAGTGGCTCCAGTTCTTCTGAGAGTTTTATATTATATGTGCACATTTTGGGGTGATGTCGCCAATCCTCCAAGAGCTTGCAGGGCTCTCTCTCAGCTGGAGGGAGGGGTATAAGGGACTAGAAGCACATCAGGGGTGTGTGACCTAATTTGCAAATAGGGTTGCCAATCCCCAGGTGGGGGCAGGGGATCCCCCGGTTTGGAGGCCCTCCCCCCGCTTCAGGGTTGTCAGAAAGCGGGGGGAGGGGAGGGAAATGTCTGCTGGGAACTCTATTATTCCCTATGGAGATTTATTCCCATAGAAAATCATGGAGAATTGATCTGCGGGTATCTGGGGCTCTGGGGCGGCTGTTTTTTGGGGTAGAGGCACCAAATTTTCAGTATAGCATCTAGTGCCTCTCCCCAAAATACCCCCCAAGTTTCAAAAAGATTGGACCAGGGGGTCCAATTCTATGAGCCCCAAAAGAAGGTGCCCCCACCCTTCATTATTTCCTATGGAAGGAAGGCATTGAAAAGGTGTGCCGTCCCTTTAAATGTGATGGCCAGAACTCCCTTTGGAGTTCAATTATGCTTGTCACAGCCTTGATCTTGGCTCCACCCCTAATGTCTCCTGGCTCCACCCCCAAAGTCTCCTGGCTCCGCCCCCAAAGTCCCCAGATATTTCTTGAATTGGACTTGGCAACCCTATTTGCAAAGGAGTTCCTGCTACAAAAAAAAGCCCTGGATGTAATCTAGCTGGCAACTGAACTGGCTCCCTGCCACTTCCAGAGAGGAGAAAGAAGACCCATGCTTTTACAACTCAGAGCTTTGTGGGAGGGGTTCTCCACAGTGCCACAGAGTCCACCCTTCAAAGCAGACATTTTTTTTTCTAGGACTATCTCCTGTAATCTGAATAGGAGCTATAATTCCAAAAGCTCTGTGCTGTGTTGCTTGGGTGAGTTGATAAATGGGAGAAGCCTCTTCAACAAAAGACTGGGTCAGAAATGGTGATAAATGCGCGTCCCTCTCAGAGGCTTTTCACGCACCCACTTGCCTATTTTTTCAAGAATTGAAGCCTTAATTTTGGCTGGATTAAATTTTCTGTAACGTACTGAGACGGGAGACGTTGGTAGGGCAACATGCTTTAATGGAGACACGTTACAAGAGAGCGAGCACGCGGGCCGGGTCCCGCTTATATACATCCCCGGAACTTCTTCCCCGACAGGCCAGCCCAATCCTGGCCTGTTGAACTTCCCGCCGTTGCTGGTGATTGGCGGACTCAGCGCTTCCCGCGGAGTCGCCTGGGTGTCCCCAGTCGCCTCCGCTGTCCGGCTACGCGGACTAACGCTATTGCGTCATAACGAAATGGTTGCTGTATTGCGTTATAATGAAATGGTTGCCACCTTATGCTATCACAATACGCTACATTTTCTATGAAATCATATTGGCCACAGGATTATTGGAGCGCCCCAGCACTTTAATCCACCGCAAGAGAGGCGGTAGGATCTTTTTGTTAAACTTTTGGAAGTCAACTGCGGGAACGATGTCCTTGAGGACATTAACATGAATTAACGAACTGCTTATAATGATTTACAAGCAATGTTATTAATTGAATTGTTGTGATTATGATTAATTAGACACTGTAGTGAGTAGTGTTTTGTGAATTTTCTGTATAGTGATTACTAACATTTTCTATGAAATTGTTGTTGCTGCTGCTTTTTGAATCTTTGTTTGAATAATTTTAGTAGTATTGCATTGTATTTCAAGAATTTCCATAGTTGCTTGCTTGTTTGCTATTAACCTTTACTGTGGTTCTCTAGTTTTCCCATCTGGAGGTTGGCAACCCTAAGCACTAGTGTTTAGTTCTAACCACGAGTCAAACCAGGCCCGCTGGAGTGCTCATGCAGAACCAGTTTAGAACCAATTTTCATGCTTGCTGGTAGTCATAGAACAATTTCTGAAGTTTTATTGTTTTACTTTTCTTGCTACAAGTTAATACTAAGCTATCTTCAATTACTTCCACTTGGGTTCTTTTTGCTTCTTAGTTAGAGTTCGGGGGGGTGTGTGTGTGTTGTTTTTGAGCATCCCCATAATGATGTGTAGTCATCATCTTCTTCCCAAGTTTTCCTCATCCAGTTCATGCTCTTTTTCAAACCTGTTTTGCCACAATCTTTCCAGAAAGAACACAGGTCAAGCAGGTTAGCACAGTGTTTGAATAAAAAGGAGTACATTTTGAAAATCTCCCCCACCTTGGCTCCATATGCCTCCCAGCAACCCCTTGCAGCCACCATTTTCCCATCATGTCAGTAGAGGGCTTTTCCGGGCTTTTTCAATACCTTGAAAACCTCATGGGGTTGCCATAAGTCAGTGGTGACTTGATAGCTCTTGCCACCACCGCAATTGGTAAATGCCCTATAGGAATTATTGATTTTTTTAAAAAAGCCCTGGAAAAGGCCTCATGTGGCAAGGTAGGGGGAAATACAAGGGAAATGGCTGATGGAGGAAAACATACACACTGATTCTTCACTAGCAGTTGCTCTGCCCCTGGGCTTCTGCTTTCTGTGGCTCAAACAATCAATTCCCCCATCAGTTGCTGTGTGGGAGCATTTTGACTTGCAGCTCCCTCCAATTTTCCCTGAGGCTTCTTGATCTTGTTTTTTGGAGATCGGGAAGCCTCAGGGAAAATTGGAGGGAGCTGGGGGCCAAAATGCACCTGTTCAGCAACTGGTGGGGAATCAATTGCTTTAGCAGCAGAAAACAAAAGCCTGAGGGCTGAGCAACTGCTAGTGTGGCATCAGCAGCAGAAAACTTGTGTGTGGCAATGAATGCAGAAAAGAGAATCTTTTTTTTTTTTACATTTTATTTTATTTTATTTATATCCCATGTGGAATCTTCCCCATGTGGGTGCAGCCTTAGAATCCAGTGGTAGCCCTCTATTATTTTCAAAGGAAGTTAGAAACCTTCAAGCAGATGCAGGAATTTCAGCATTTTTAAAAAAGTATTTAACAAAGTCGTCTTCATTTTGAAGCAGATACAAATCAAAACAAGGGAACAGAAAGAGACCAGTTCTACTCAGACACGTTCCATTTTATTCAGTGCGGAAAGTTTTCTGCAGATTGCAGTCAAAGTTTTAAACATATTTTCATTATCTAAAATCTGAAGAATGCATCAAAGGCAGAATAGGTATTCGTTTTCAGCCTTCTCATGCAGTCCTACATTAGGACTGCGCTAGCACAGGTCAGCCATGGGACATTTTCCTTCTAGCTCAAAAACTCTAAAGAGGGGTGGCCCTGCCCCTTTTGGAGCCAGTACATGCATGGGATTCCCACCCATGGCCAGTGTGTGGGAGTAGGCCAAGTAGATGGGCACTGTCAGTCACCCCACCTTCCCCTTGCGCAGAGCGTGTGCTCCTGGGAGTCTGCCTTCCCCAATGGAAAGCAGGCTTCATGGAGTACAGATACTGCCTGGCCAGTTTTGCATTCCCTGGGTCTGTTATAGACCTGGGAAACACGAAAGCGGACGCCGCCTGCGCAGTGTGCTCCTCGGAGCCTGGCAGGGATAAATCAACCAATTGTAAAACCTGAAGAAGAGCCAATTACAGTTTCAAAAACTGGCTCCTGTTGAAGTTCTATGCTGCCACTCATCCTTTCTACTCTACTTCCACAGCGCCCCCTACGACTGTGCCTTACTCCTTTTGAAAGAATACTGTATACGGAAACCGTTCCAATTAAGGGACTGATCTCTATATTATACAATTTACTCGCTGGCATACAGTCATCATCCCTTCCAAGCTGTCAAGTAGCTTGGGAAAGAGATATCGCTAATCCTATAACGATTGGTCAATGGTCTCAAATGTGGACGTCTCCACCTTTATGCTCCAAATCTCTTGATATCCAACACCAAGAGTATAAGTTGACATCACGATGGTATCTTTCCCCCTCGAAACTCACGCGACATATCACCAAGCCATAGCTCAGTGGTAGAGCATCTTCCTCGCATGCACAAGGTCTTCTCACTGGCACCTCCAACTAGAAGGATCAAGTAGAAAAGGTCATGTGAAGGTCTTGTCCCTGGCACCTCCAGCTGGAAGGATCGAGTAGTATTCTCACAATTTTTATTGCTTCATCTCACAATTTTTTTTAATAAAATAAAATTTAAAATAAAAACTGTAAATTAAAAATGTAAATAGTTTCAGGTTTCTTCACTTCTCCTACAATTCTCTGTTTTCTTAAATTTCAGGGGGGGGGACTAGTGGGCAGCTTACCTAGAGCATCAAAAACTCTAGCTCCGGCCCTGTTCCCCGCCCAATGTGTCATGTGCTCTATTAGCAGGAGCCGCCTTCCCTCAGTACCTTTTTCCCTGCTACAAGGATAGGAAGCTTTCTAGCATTCTTAATTGATTTTTTTTCATCATCGTCATTGTGGATGAAAGAGTCCATCAAGGACTCATTTTGCACTCCTTCAGGAGTCTATTTTGTGGGAGGCAAGCCCCATTGTCCAGGCTCTCCCTATTTGTTGTGCGTGTGGTCCCTCATTATGTGTCCACAGCACTGTTTAAAAAATGCTCAAAATATGGAACAAAAATTATGCATGATGATGGGCAAGAACTAGGGTTGCCAAGTCCCTCCACCACTGTGGCAGGGAACTGTTCTCTCTCACACATTTTGTGTGTGTGGCGCGATGATGTCACCCAGAAGTGACATCATCACACCAGGGATATCACGCCAGTGATGCTCTAGGACTCGTGATAAAACTTGAGCATTGTGCTGGAGATGCTGTAGGATTTGCAATAAAACTCCATGGTACCATAGAGTTTTACCACGAGTCCTAGAGGTCCCCAGCACAACATCCTCAGCACAATAACATCACTTCCAGGTGACATCATTGCGCTCTCCAGGGGGATCCTCCCAGTGGTCTGCTCCCTGCCGGTGGGTTGGGGCCTACCAGACCCCCATTGATCAGTTTGGCTCCTACAGGCTCAACTATCAGGATGGCTCTGATCCCTCCAAAAAGAGCCACAGGTTGCTCTGGAGGCAGAATCCAACCTCCTCCTGTCCCAGACCTGCTGATGCATGGTTGCACCACGATGTAGCACGGCTATAATTGATGGCATGGAGGATCCAGCTGTAAAGTACTCCTTCTCCTAAGGGTACTGGATATCTTGCTTCAAATCTGTACAAAATGAGATCTTTTTATGACAGGAAGTGGGCTCAGTTTGAGTCCTGGATGACTGCTAGAGGCGAATGTCCTTTTACCTGCCCGCTATCATCAGTTTTGGAATACCAGTTGTCATTAGCGCAGGCCGTGTTTAGCAGTGTTTTCAGTAAAGACCCACCTAATGGCCACTGCTGCTTTTCATGAGGAGATGCAGGGAAGTTTTTGTCTTGTTAGCATCCAGAGAGCCAAGTTCGCTAAATACGAAACCACCCTGCACCCAAGAGCAGGGATTATCTGCCACGTTTCATTGATGAGCTCCACTGCTAGGCAGCGACATGGTCCACAGAGGACACATTTGTGAAGCACTATGCTTTAGGCCTTTCAAGGGGGGAAGGAAGCAGATGTTGGCGAGGCTGGCCTACAGGCTCTGTTCCACTGAGGGACTCACCCCGCCTCCTTTGGTGAGTAGAGTGCTAATGGTTCCAATGTGGGGCTGCATGAGAAAATGGAAGATGAAAACAGAGTTGCACTTCCCTGTAACTGTCGTTCATCAACGTCTTGTGTGTAGAAGCACATTCCCTCCTTCCTGACACAGAGGGTTGCCAATCCCCAGGTGGGAGCAGGGGATCCCCCGATTTGGAGGCCCTCCCCCCGCTTCCGGGTGGTCAGAAAGCGGGGGGAGGGGAGGGAAATGTCTGCTGGGAACTCTGTTATTCCCTAGGGAGATTTATTCCCATAGAAAATCATGGAGAATTGATCCGCTGGTATCTGGGGCTCTGGGGGGGGTTGTTTTTTGGGGTAGAGGCACCAAATTTTCAGTATAGCATCTAGTGCCTCTCCCCAAAATACCCCCCCAAGTTTCAAAAAGATTGGACCAGGGAGTCCAATTCTATGAGCCCCCAAAGAAGGTGCCCCTATCCATTATTTCCTATGGAAGGAAGGAATTGAAAAGGTGTGCCGTCCCTTTAAATGTGATGGCCAGAACTCCCTTTGGAGTTCAATGATGCTTGTCACGGCCTTGATCTTGGCTCCACCCCTAATGTCTCCTGGCTCCACCCCCAAAGTCCCCAGATATTTCTTGAATTGGCCTTGGCAACCCTACGGCCACACCGTGAGCTCTCACAGGGCCTATTGTGCCACGGAAGGGAGCTTGTGGTGGGTTAGCGGAGACTGCGGAAAGGGACGCCTGCTGATGGAGCATGTGATGCATTGGGCAGAAATCCAGTGGATGTACCAGTTTAGAAAGGGACAGGGCACCCCCTCTTCGGAGTTCTTGAGCTTGAAAGAAAATGTTCTTCAGCTAGCCTGTGCAAGCGCAATCCCAGTGTGTGTCTGCACCAAAGACACCGATGAGCAGCAGTTACAGGGAAGTGCAACTCTGTTTATTATAAAATCTGCGATTGAGATGTTTCTTCATCGCTTTCTGGCTCAAAAGAGATCATTGCTGCATACAACGCGGCTATCAAACAGCAACCCTGAAGCAGAAAAGATAATTTATTTGCTCAGTTCACTTGGCTCCTGACATTTTAAAAATGAAAACGTGTAAAAAGAAATGTAACAAAAAGAAGGGTTTTCCCATCTGGGGAGAAAAGTGCAAAAGGAGGAAGAGTCAAGAGAAGATCTGCTGGATGGTGGGGATATTTGGATGGGGAGTGTGTTTCAACTGGAGATCCAGGGAAGAGAAGACTGGGAAGAGATGACGAGATGATAGGGACAGGAATCCACTGGGGATTCAGCGGCAATCTCAGTGACTGCAGGACATGGAGACGAGACCCCTTCCATAGGCAGACATTCCAGGCCATTCTCCCTCCTCCCACTTCATAGCAATGTTCTTTCACATAATACCAAATTTCCCAGCTAAATAATTTTTGTTGCTCTGGGTTGTTGTATTTTTCCCAGCACTCCTTTTTGGTGGATCTAGAGCGATGTACTTCATCTGAAAGCCTCCTGCCGTCACAGAAGCATCTGACAAAAATTTCAACGTCATGACATTTCCTAGAGAGAGAAAGAAATGAGAAGATCATTGCGAGGCAAAATTAGCCCCTCCTCCTCGCTGTTCAATCTGTTGTACTGACGTGTAAAACAATGCTCCCTTAGGCATAGTCTGGTTGTGAGGATTGTGTAACTTTAGATATTGACACGAACAGACAGGGCTGGCCCTAGACTGTCTGGGACCCCCGCCCTGATAATGTCACTGAGTCACATGGGGTGACAGGGCCAGGCCTGCTAAAATACCGTGTTTCCCCGAAAATAAGACACTGGGCGTTTTCGCACAGGGCTTACCCCGGAGCGACGTCCCTCTTCACCGCGCTGCGTCTGCGCGGATTTCGCACCGACTGCTCTGCAGAACCAGGAAGAGCCGCGAAGTGCCGCGGCTTTTGCGTCGCAAATGTAAACCGCCAAAAACCAGTTTACACTTGCGACGCAAAAGCCGTGGCTCTTCGCGGCTCTGCGGAGCAGTTGGTGCAAAATCCGTGCAGACGCTATGCGGTGAAGGGGGACGTCGCTCCGGGATAAGCCCTGTGCGAAAATGCCCACTGTCTTATATTTGTTTTTTTCTCAAAAAGACATACTAAGGCTTATTTTCAGGGGATGTCTTTTTTATTATTAAGTATGATACAACAATCTACATTTATTCAAATGCACTTAAGTCATCTTCTGGAACACTGTCATAACTCTCCAGACCCGGAATTCCATCCTGAATGTTTTGTGACGCCCATCACTAGGCCTTATTATCGGGGTAGGGCTTATATTTAACAAATGCATAGAAATCCCGCTAGGGCTTATTTTTGGGGTAGGTCTTATTTTCAGGGAAACAGGGTAGTTCTGAATGGGAATAGGTAGGTGGTCCCTTGGCATTTGGGATGCAGTGACTAATGCAGGCAGGAAGCCATGGAGAGAGCAACTAAAATTCTTAATATAAAAATGTTTAATATCTAAATAAAATCTTTGTCTATGAAGTGCCTGTATTCGTATTACTAAAATCTGAATGGTAACATAACGCATCACCACGAATATGCATGGAGGCTCTTTAAAGGCTATTGAGCAGAGAGATGAAAAGTTTGTACGATTTTCAAAACGCCCCCAAGGCTTTCAGCATATCGACAGCATGAACCGTTACTGGTTTTATTTATTTGCCTTTCTCACGGCGACTCAAGGAAGATGGCATAGCATATTTTATTTTTTTTATTTATTTATTCGGGATTTATATCCCGCCCTTCCCACGAATGGCTCAGGGCGGCTTCCAACATTTAATCAAACATTAAATTTAACCAGTTCGAGTATAAAACAATTAAATATTTAAACAATAGCATAAATTGATGCCGTCAACAGAAGGGACATTGAATAAGCAATGAAATAGGATTAGAATTGTGGAAGTCTGAAACGAAGCAGAAATCTGAAACAAAGCTGAAAAACCCCCAGAGGATACTGGAGATTATTACTGAATGAGCATGGTAAGAAAAATCTGAGCTATTCCATTGCAGAACGACAGTTCCCAAAAATCTCTGTTGAAAAAGGATGTTAAACTAGTGGGCAGCATATCATCATACCAATAACAATCACTATAACAGGATCAGCGAATGTCTAGCTTTCATTCCCGCCCCACCAGAAAATGTAAGTCTCTGTCCCTATTAAACATATGAACATATGAAGCTGCCTTATACTGAATCAGACCTTTGGTCCATCAAAGTCAGTATTGTCTTCTCAGACTGGCAGCGGCTCTCCAGGGTCTCATTTGTCATGGTGATATGCTTTTCCTCTTACTTTTCTCAAATATGGAAGCTGGGAATTCACTGAACTCAAGACACGGGTTGCTATAATGTTATATTGATGTAACAATTTTCAGTCAATAAAAAACCCGCCTGGTGGTGGTGGGAGAAAGTGACCAGCATGGTGGCAAGGACAGGGTAAATAGTTGGAGAGGACAGCCATGTTGGTCTACCATAAAACAGTTAGATTCAAGTCCGGAAGCACATTAGAGACATCTGATGATACTGTGTGTCCGAACAGGGCCCAAGGTTTCAGGGTATAAGCTTTTGAGGGTCAAAACATGAGTAGACATGAGTGGGAAAATGCAAACTTCCCCACTCACACGGCAACCATATTTCCTAAAATTGCGATCTTTCCTAAAATTTTGCAGGAAAGCAGTTTTGAAAAAGATTAGAGAAAAGTCAGGGAGACCCCAGGAGGGGCACAAATTCACGACTATGCTATGGTGAAGCGGGGGGGTGGGTGGGTGGGCGGGAATGGTTTCCCAACAGCTTTGAGCCCAGGGCAAATAACTGGTGTGAAAACGGTCTCTTCCTATCCTTACCGCTCATAAAGACTGGTGCTAAACGTTGTGTTTTCAACTTCAGTTCAGCAACACTTGACCTCATGTTTTATCACCCTACTTTTTGATCATGTGAATAGCGTGGTATCAAAATCTCAAACCGATGCTCAGCTTGTGATGTGTGCTAAGAAACTTTAATAACACTTCAGCCACTGGTCAGTACAAATCTGCTAATAACACTCCAGCCACTGGTCAGTACAAATCTGCTATGATAGGTTATACAGATTATGTGAAGTCTGAAATTCATCAATCTCAGCTTTGGGTGGTGAACAATAATATTAACAAATCTTGGGCATCCAGTCAATAAATATCACATTTCTGTCTGTAGAGCTATTTGAGAGACATTTATTGAGATCATAGTTATAGTGTTGTCTATGATATATTTGGGGGGGGGGGGAGAGGAGGAGGAGGTTGGATTGATACTCCGCCCTTCACTTGGATTCTCAGAGCAGTTTACAATCTCCTTCCCTTCCTCTCCCCACAAAAGACACCCTGTGAGGTAAGTGGGGCTGAGAGACTTCTGAGAGAACAGCTCTGAGAGAACTGACTGATCCAAGGTCACGCAGCTGGCTGCATGTAGGGGAGAGGGAAATCAAATCCAGTTCTCCATACTAGAGTCTACTGCTCTTAACCACTACACCAAACTGGCGCTCTACGTAGTACTTAGAGAGCCAGTTTGGTGTAGTGGTTAAGTGCGTGGTCTCTTATCTGGGAGAACCAGGTGTGATTCCCCACTCTTCCACTTGCAGCTGCTGGAATGGCCTTGGGTCAACCATAGCTCTCGCAGAGGTTGTCCTTGAAAGGGCAGCTGCTGCAAGAGCTCTCTCAGCCCCACCCACCTCACAGGGTGTCTGTTGTGGGGGAAGAAGATAAAAGAGACTGTAAGCCGCTCTGAGACTCTGATTCAGAGAGAAGGGCGGGGTATAAATCTGCAATTCTTCTTCTTACCTGTGCTAACAATTGGATCTGGTAGTTCCTCTCCACAATATCTGAAAAAGATGACAAGTGAATTTTTAGTCAAATGTTAGTAAGCCAGAATGGAATGACACAGGGACTACAGAGGCTACCTTGGACTGGATTCCACCTAAAAGTTCCTCATATGCAAAGACGGGTGGTTTTGCCCTCCTTCCCCACCCACCCCGCCCCCACCATGGCAGACCCATGACTCCACTCTATGCCATTCCTTGGAATCTTCTGTTCCTTAGGACAAGATGGGGGCATTTTGGACTCTAGTAGGTAGGAGGAAGCTGGGAAATCAGACTCTAGAAATGGAAATTCTTCTATCTGCAGAATTTTTAGGTGAGATCCATGCCTTTGTCTTAATCTACCAGACGCGGGGCTGATTTATATAGATTTCCACTGAGCTATGATGAAGTTATGTTATATTATGTTACCGCTGCAGTGTGGGAATCTGCTTTCGCATAACTTGATTTCATGCTGCACTGATAATCTCATGAGGCGGGGCAAATAATTAAGCAGAATTAAGATATATTCCATTTCATTTCTATATGAAAATGTGGCTTCGGAATGAATCATGTGAAAGTACCCCCGTGCTACAATGGGTTGATGTAATTTCTAAATTGATCTGAGGTTTGAATGCAAAATTGATCTAAATTGACCTGAGATTTGCAAAATAGTATCATGGAACAGGATTTCAAGTAGAGCAAGAAAAAAAATTGTGATAAATAGAACCATATATGGGCCAGCATCAAATTGAGCATTTCAGCAGATGGAAGGATCGGTGCCTGAGGAGTGTGATTTTCTCACCTCCCCCTTCCTATTGCAGTCCTCCCAACATGCTACTACTAAGCATAGCATTTTAGAGAGTATCTTGGGCTACAACAGGAGGTGAGAAAGTCCTATTTCATCCACAGAAATCCTTCCATCTGTGGAAATGCTCTGCTGGGTCCAATCCAAGTTTTGTCTGTGATTCTGTGGTGCAGCCGTTGGCTTCAGAACCAAACATGGCTTAGCAGAGAATTCAATATAGCTCTTTTAGAGCCAGTTTGGTGTAGTGGTTAAGTGTGCAGACTCTTATCTGGGAGAACTGGGTTTGATTCCCCACTCCTCCACTTGCACCTGCTAGCATGGCCTTGGGTCAGTCATAGCTCTGGCAGAGGTTGTCCTTGAAAAGGCAGCTGCTGTGAGAGCCCTCTCCAGCCCCACCCACCTCACAGGGTGTCTGTTGTGGGGGGGGGGGGAAGGTAAAGGAGATTGTGAGCCGCTCTGAGACTCTTTGGAGTGGAGGGCGGGATATAAATCCAATATCTTCATCTACCTCACAGGGTGTCTGTTGTGGGGGGGAAGATAAAGGAGATTGTGAGCCGCTCTGAGACTCTTTGGAGTGGAGGGCGGGATATAAATCCAATATCTTCTTTTAAAATGAAAGCAAATTCTTTATGTTGATTTTTATCCAAGGGGTAGGTCAGATACTAGGATAAAGAGTGTGTTAAAGGAACGGCTTCCTAGAGATTCTTTAGAGAAACGGAGACGACAAAGGTGAACTAATGCCAGCAATCCAAATGTGAACCATATACAGATTTATTGTGCTGTACTAAAACTATTGCACAGGGCACTCCTGTGTAGATTTATTCTTGGGTGACCTTGTGTGTGCCACTTCCTAATTACGGACTTCCAACGATCAGAGCTTGGGTTACAGAAATCTGACATCAACTATCTGTAATGTTAAGCAGAATATTTTCAGTAATATTATCTTATACTGGTTTTTAGTTGATCTCTTGCTCTTCAATTATACAAGGTTTTGGGCCCCTGCTGTGGTGTATCAAGAAGATGTGAAAATACAGGTTACCTGCCCACAAAGCCATTGACATCATCGTAGCTGTCGTAGATTTCTAAGTAATCTGACATGCAAGATGTATCCTCTTCGAGGTCAAAGTCAATGAACTGAATTTGGACCCGCTGTCCATACTTCACCCTTATATGCCAATAACAGATTTGATCATTTTCATACTCATTTGGGTAGCCAGGGGTTTTAAAGATATGTTGCGAATTTGTGAAGACTCCACCACAATCTTTTCCTAGTAGGAGAGAACAAAGAAGAATCAGGTACAGATATTGAATGGGGCTCTTAGGAAGGATTTGGGGGAGAGTTGTCTGTTTTCCATTCTCAGAAAGGAAACAGAATAACCTACTTCTGGCACCTCACTTAGAGTAAGTGCCTTCACTGTAACATACATTTATGTTCAGTTTGTTAACAGAAACAGAAGATAAACTGACATGGGGTATATACATGACATTCTATGCCAGAGAAATGTCAAACATGCAGCCTGAAGGACAGATCAGGCCCCCAAGGGCTCCTATCAGGCCTGTGAGCAACTCGCTGTCATCTACTTTCCTCTCCCTCTTTTGCTTCCTTCTGTGTCTCAGCTTGCTTTGCCAGGCTTCCTCAATTGCACAGGAGCTACAGAGCAAAGCCTCTATTTTCTCCATTGGCTGAGGCTCCTCCCTTGAGGAGGAAGGTGGGGGGAGGGAGAGCTTGCTTTGCCATGCTCTCTCAATCACACAGCAGAGCTACTGAGTCAAGCCTCTCTTCCTTCTATTGGCTGAGGCTCCACCCCACTTTGTCACCTGGGGAAGAAGGGAAAGAGCGAGAGCTACCTTTGCTCAGTTCCCTTGATCTCATGGGAGAGATACAAAGCAAGCACCTTTAAGACTAATGATGTTTTATTCAAGATACAAGCTTTTTGCCTTGCTACAGAGAGAGAAGGGGAGAGAGAGGTGAGGTGGATTAGGCTGGAAATACGTGTCCAAACCAAGTTCACCCAGCACATTTCCTTTGTGGAATGGGGATTTTAACATAGGCTTCCTATATAAGTAGGCTGATACTGACCACTATACATTGCTGTCTCTGCATTCTTGCACTGCTTTGTAGGAGTTGTAGTTATTTCTCTGGGTAAGGCTATAGTTTTGTAGGCAAACACATAGCCCTCAGTCTGTGTCATGCTGCCTTCACATGTTCTTGACCAGCATATGAAGCAACTTATGTACAAAAACTTGCAATGCCTGGCCGTTTCATGTTTTCCTCTGGGTCTTAGACTCAAAGCATTGACCATGAGATTTCTGTAATGAATGTCAATAAATCAAAAGTAGGTTTGCAACATACAGATATACAACTGAACAACACCAGAACAGCATACTCAAGATTGCCACAGTGCAGACATTGTCTCCAGATTTTGATGCAATAATTCAGAGCAAGAGGTGTCAGTTATCAGAGACCGCTAAGTAAACAAAATATTGCAAGAATGAAAGTGCTGAAAATGAGGGTGTTGATATTGCTTTTGGGTTAGCAGGTGTTGTGAAAGACCTTTCCCAACTGAGATCCTGGAGAGCCACAGCAAATCAGAGTAGGGAATGCTTGGAACAGTGGTCTGACTTTAAGCTAAGGTAGCTTCATATCTAGCCAGTGTAGTGTAATGGTCAGAGTGTCTGACTAGGATCTGGGAGATCCAGCTTCAAAGCCCCCCCCCCCATGCCGGTTTGGTGTAGTGGTTAAGTGTGTGGACTCTTAAGTGTGTGGACTCTTATCTGGGAGAACCGGGTTTGATTCCCCACTCCTCCACTTGCACCTGCTGGAATGGCCTTGGGTCAGCCAGAGCTCTGGCAGAGGTTGTCCTTGAAAGGGCAGCTGTTGTGAGAGCCCTCTCCAGCCCCACCCACCTCAGAGGGTGACTGTTGTGGGGGAGGAAGGTAAAGGAGATTGTGAGCCGCTCTGAGACTCTTCGGAGTGGAGGGCGGGATATAAAATCCAATATCTTCTTCAATATCTTCTATGCCATGGAAGCTTGCCAAGTGACCTTGGGCCAGTCACTCTCTCTCAGCCTAAACTACCTCACAGGGTTGCTGTGAGGATAAAAGGGGGTGTAGGCCACTTTGAGTCCCCACTGGGGAGAAAATGTAGTACAAATGAAGCAAACGAAATAAAAGAACCCCATGTTCATATAGAGATGTTTTTCCTTTGTACTTTCCATGGTCTTCATTTATCGCGAAACCCTTTAAGAATAACAGCGATCTCCCCTCTGAAGCTGTGCCTCCACCTCAGCAATGGAACTGCTTTGCCAACAACATTATTTACAAAATACGAAGACAGTTCTTCAGAATAGGAGGGACACATGTTAACAGCTTAGTTTAATTTATGCTGCTTACCACCCAAACAATACATTTGGAAACCATCTAAGCCTCTCAGAGGATATGGCCAAAAAAGAAGAGGAAGGCTGTTACTGGCTTGTAAGAACCATGTGCGGCCTCACCCATTTTGTCTTACGTGTTCAACGTCTGTTGAGAGTTCTCCACCCTGAAAGGTCACTCAGCTAAATACATAGGCAGAGCTACACAGCTGTTCATCTCGAACCCTTATTGTTTACTACAGTGCCTTCCACCTCCTTTCACACAGTGTAAGGCATTATGCTAAAGCACATGATTACAAAACAGATCAGAAAAAGTTCCATTCCTTCCTAGGACTGGGAAAGCATAACGTATTGAACAATGCCATTTCTATGTGGGGCTATTGGGATATATCACACACTCTATGGAAGATTTTTATTCCTGAAAAAGACAAAACAACAGTAGCAGGTTTAGGGGTGGATTTCTATTATGACCTGAGTTTGATCCCCGGCGGAAGCTGGGTTTTCAGGTAGCTGGCTTGAGGTTGACTCAGCCTTCCGTCCTTCCGTGGTCAGTAAAATGAGTACCCAGCTTGCTGGGGGGAAAGCGTAGATGACTGGGGAAGGCAATGGTAAACCACCTCATTAAAAAAAGTCTGCCATGAAAACGTTGCGAAAGCAACGTCACCCCAGAGTCGGAAACGACTGGTGCTTGCACAGGGGACCTTTCCTTTCCTTATACATCTCTGTATGTGATACATGACTGTTATATGTTGGGTCACTTTTATGTATTGCGAGACTCGCTTCTGTGTCTGTGTATGTATGCATGCACCATTTGGGAACTTCTTATAATACAGCAGAAGCATCTGGCACATGTTTTTTTTAACCACAGGCCATACATAATTCATCTCCGACAGCGTCTTCAGTAGACATAAGAACTTTGCACCTTGTTATTCTGTTGATAAAACACATGGGACGATATATAATGATTTCTTCTTTTTCCACTACCTTTTCTCTTTGCCTTGATTTTGTACCACTAGCCTATATCTGCCATGGATAACATGGGATAACTCTTCCCTCAGTTCAGGTTGAGACCTAATGTATAACAGGAGTAATTAACAGGCGAAGCACGGAGGCCCTCAGGTCTAGAAATCAGCAACAGGAGTTGATTCCAGCAGTACTGGAATTGGCTGTGTTACCTTCCGAAAGGAAAGGCTTGGAATCAGCCTAGTGTGTTTTGCCATTACTGAACTCTGGGACCCATTCTGATGCGACCTTGGAACTCAGACTGCCTGTGGAGCAGCTGTTTTCTTACTATTCCTTCTCCAAAAGTAAATTGGCAAATAAACAAATGTGCACAATGGCTTCATAGGTCTCCAGTGTTCGATGGAAACTGGCCCCATGGAGTCTGCCCTAAACTTTCCACACTGGGGGACAAAAACGGGAAACAAAGGAGCCTATTAATGACGCAAATACTGTAGGCAAACAAGCCCTACAGCTTTGGTATGGAGTTCTTACTTGATTTTAAACCCTCCTTTTGAATTGTGTATTTACTGGCAACCTGTGGTGTCTCTCTGCGCCTCAGGATACAATCGCTTGATTTATTTATTTCAGTTTCTAGCCTGCTCTCCCTGCACAGCACACTCAGAGCAAGGTACCGCAAACATAAATATAAAGCATTCATTTAACATAAGTAAAGCATAAAAACACAGCACGGTTGTTAAAACCGAAAAACACCAGATACTTAATTACAGCGCATATTGTTGTTCCCTTCTCTCTGTTCTGTTACCATGCCCTGTTTTCCACATGCTATGAGGCAATGCACAGTGTAATGAATATAGGATCCTACCCGTTATGAAGGAGGGAGATGTGGTATCTCAGTTTGAGTAGCAACTCCACGTCATGTCTAATGTGTAGTTCTGTCTTCCAGCTTCAAAATATCTCCCTCAGTTTCCAGGGTTTTTCTGGGCACAGTGTACTGGTTGTGACTTGCAAAGAGCTAAGTACTTGATGTCCAAGTTGACCTATATCAACTTACCCGGTTCCCAGCCAGGCTCATGTGCCCCAACTTTGGTTTGGTGTAGTGGTGAAGTGTGCGGACTCTTATCTGGGAGAACCGGGTTTGATTCCCCACTCCTCCACTTGCACCTGCTGGCATGGCCTTGGGTCAGCCATAGCTCTGGCAGAGGTTGTCCTTGAAAGGGCAGCTGCTGGGAGAGCCCTCTCAGCCCCACCCACCTCACAGGGTGTCTGTTGTGGGGGAGGAAGGTAAAGGAGATTGTGAGCCGCTCTGAGCCTCTTCGGAGTGGAGGGCGGGGTATAAATCCAATATCTTCATCTACCTCACAGGGTGCCTGTTGTGGGGGAGGAAGGGAAAGGAGATTGTGAGCCGCTCTGAGACTCTTTGGAGTGGAGGGCGGGATATAAATCCAATATGTTCTTCATCTTCCAACTTTTGAAGTAGACAGGATCCTAGGACAGGATCTTGTCTTCAGTGGTGTTGCAATTACAGAGTAACCATCCAAGATTCTCTTGTGTTTTCTTTTAAGCCCTGCATGTGGTCTTGGGGAGGGGGTGGCAAGAATTGTTCCTAGGCTTTCAACAGTTAATTTGATTTTAATGCTTCTGGCTTGTTTCAATAAATGTTCTTATGTGTATTGAATTAAGAGTATTTAAGCTCTTATGCTCCTAATGTTCTCATCACGTTATGTTCTGTGTTATGTTCTTATATTTTGTAATTGTATTATTTTCTTAAGATGCCTCCCTTTTTTAGTGGAAACATACATTTCCTAAAGAGTTAAAATACGAATTGAGAAAGCATTCTTGATCCTGGCCACTGGCAAAGATATGTGGCCCTGAGGGATACATCTGTTGCACACATACCGTTAGGGTTAAAACAATAAGCATCCCATCTCTCGCTTCTGTTAAGTCGAAAGCCATAATCCACAATTCCAATCCTTCCAAAACCACAGTTGCTTCCAGGTTTAACAATGGGATACCCAACTCTTCCCTTAGCCAGCCAACCAGCAGAACACATATGAAAACCTGAAGGACAAAAGGCAGTGTCAAAGTGGTCCCATATGGGCTATGAAAGAAATATTGTGCTTGGACCAACAACTCTTGTTCTCGTTGCCAAAAACATAATTGTTGCCCAGTGATTTTAAACTGAATTTCTGCCTTGGGCATGGAGAACTTTCTGTGTTTGGTTCATATTTTTTAATTGCCATCTTTTGTCATTTACAACACAAGAAGTGTTTTTCCTCTGAAATGAATAAATAAAAAACGAAAGACAGATGTTCACTAGCAATGCAGTTCTAAGTGGCACTGCACCCTTCTAAGCATAGTGATTTCAGTGGACGCAGAGAAGTATAACTTTGTGTAGGATTGCACTGTAAAGCTTCTAACTGCAGACCTTGCACTCTTGGCTTATAAGGGAAATGTGTTGATTTTCCTCTCTACAGAAGAGAAATTGTCTACAGTCCTATATACATTAGGACCCTATGAAGAAAGGTTGAAACGCTTGGGACTCTTTAGCTTGGAGAAACGTCGACTGCGGGGTGACTGCGGGGTGACATGATAGAGGTTTACAAGATAATGCATGGGATGGAGAAAGTAGAGAAAGAAGTACTTTTCTCCCTTTCTCACAATACAAGAAGTCGTGGGCATTCGATGAAATTGCTGAGCAGACAGGTTAAAACGGATAAAAGGAAGTACTTCTTCACCCAAAGGGTGATTAACATGTGGAATTCACTGCCACAGGAGGTGGTGGCGGCCACAAGAATAGCCACCTTCAAGTGGGGTTTAGATAAAAATATGGAGCAGAGGTCCATCAGTGGCTATCAGCCAGAAAAAAAATTTGCCACTGTGTGACACAGAGTGTTGGACTGGATGGGCCATTGGCCTGATCTAACATGGCTTCTCTTATGTTCTTATGACCGATTCCCTACTAGCCTTATGCCGCTTTTACTCTCCTCTTCTCCGCGGGACTTCCATCGGATTTCACACTATCTGCCCCGGGGGCTGCAACTCACTCTACCTCTTTTGTGCAGCAAACAAGATCCTCTAAAAACCAGTTTCTGTTTGCTGCACGAAAAAGGTGAAGCGGGTTGCATCCCTGCGGCAGATAGTGTGAAATCTGACTGAAGCTTTAACTGGCTGGGGGATGGTTCTGCCACCCACCCCCGCATAAGATTTGGGTGCCAGGAAAGGGAGGGTGGTGGAAAGGAGACCAGAGGCCCTGGGGGCTGGTGGGGGCCCAAAGTTAGGGGGCCTCGTCCAGAAGTGGGGGGCTGTGCCTCCACAAGCCCCCTCATAGCTACGGGCCTGTATCACAGAGGTTATATCACAGGAGCATGAGAGTGGCATAAGGCTAGTGGGGAATCAGTCTAAGTCTCAAGGAGCACAGTGAGACTTACATCTGAGAAAACCTACAAAGGATTAGGTTTCAATAATATGGATTCTAGCCTATGAACCTTGGTATAATTCTTGTTCCCACAAAGGAAAACTTTGTACTTCACTCCCCGCCCCCCCGCCCCCAACCAATAGTCTTCTACAGTGTATCCTCAGATGCCGGCATGCTTCCTCTGCATTAATACCGGAATCTGTGGCATCATGTTTGATGCAGGAAAATCATCCAGCTATCACTTGCAACAGCACTGTACTTTTCACCTAACTTAAGACTACAATGCTGACTGCATGCTGATACATAAGAACATAAGAGAAGCCATGCTGGATCAGGCCAACGGCCCATCCAGTCCAACACTCTGTATCACACAGTGGCCAATAATTTATATATATATATGTATGTGTATATATATATATATATATATATATATATATATGTATGTATGTATGTATGTATATACACTGTGGCTAATAGCCACTGATGGACCTCTGCTCCATATTTTTATCCAGTCCCCTCTTAAAGCTGGCTATGCTTGTAGCCACCACCACCTCCTGTGGCAGTGAATTCCACATGTTAATCACCGTTTGGGTGAAGAAGTACCTCCTTTTATCCGTTCTAACCCGACTGCTCAGCAATTTCATTGAATGCCCACGAGTTCTTGTATTGTGAAAAAGGCAGAAAAGTACTTCTTTCTCTACCTTCTCCATCCCATGCATAATCTGTCAACCTCTATCATGTCACCCCGCAGTCGACGTTTCTCCAAGCTAAAGAGCCCCAAGCGTTTTAACCTTTCTTCATAGGGAAAGTGTTCCAAACCTGTAATCATTCTAGTTGCCCTTTTCTGCACTTTTTCTAATGCTATAATATCTTTTTTGAGGTGTGGTGACCAGAACTGCACACAGTATGCCAAATGAGACCGCACCATCAATTAATACAGGGGCATTATGATACTGGCTGATTTGTTTTCAATTCCCTTCCTAATAATACCCAGCATGGCATTGGCCTTTTTTATTGCAATCGCACACTGTCTTGACATTTTCAGTGAGCTACACTTATGGAATGTTGGGGATATATTCTGCAGCGGGTCACAAACGAACAGGTAGCGCTCTGAACGTTGGAAAGCGGTACAACATATTAAACTGATAATTTTCTATGTAGATGAGCTAGCAAAACAGACACATAACCAGCTTTGCAATTTATCATTCGGTTGGTTACTGTAGCAAACCAATTGCACTTTTCTATTTCTCTTAATACACTGACCAAGATCGCCCAGGCTAGCCTGATCTCATTGGATCTCAGAAGCTAAACAGGGTGGGCCCTGGTTCATATTGGATAGGAGATCACCGAGGAGAGCCAGTTTGGTTTAGTGGTTAAATGTGTGGACTCCGACCAGGTTTGATTCCCCACTCCTCCACTTACAGCTGCTGGATGGCCTTGGGTTAGCCATAGCTATCACAGCAGGGCCGTAGCCAGGATTTGGAAGGTTGGGGGGGGGCTATAAATCTTTCAGGGGGCACTCAGTGGCCCCACCCCATAGCCTTCCCTCCCACTCCCTTCAAATAAAACTGCCCTACATGATTTGGGTGATGGGGAAGGGAGGGCAGCAGCTACTAGAGCACTGACCGAACTCGGCAGGCGCTGCAGAGGGAAACTGACAAGTGTTTTTCCTTGGCTTTAAGGGGTGGGGGGAAAGCCAAAGAAAACCAGCAATTCCCCTCTCCAGCACTGGCTGAATTTGGCCAGTGCTGCAGAGGGAAACTGAGTCCCCACCCCTTAAAGCCAAGGGAAAACGGCGATTCCTCTTTCCTGCGCTGGCAGCAGAACTCCACAGGCTGGGCCTGGTGGCAGGGAAGGAAGGGACTGCTCTTCCTTCCCTGCCACTCAAATAGCACGTCCGGGCTGATGGGCAGCAGATGCAGTCCCAGCCTTCCGTGCCAGTTTAAGGGTCCGTGGATCAGCTGATCGGCAGGTGCTTTAACTGGCTGGGGGATGGTTCTGCCACCCACCCCCGCATAGGATTTGGGTGCCAGGAAATGGAGGGTGGTGGAAAGGAGACCAGAGGCCCTGGGGGCTGGTGGGAGCCCAAAGTTAGGGGGCCTCGTCCAGAAGTGGGGGGCTGTGCCCCCATAAGCCCCCTCGTACCTACGGGCCCGTATCACAGGAGTTGTCCTTGAAAGGGCAGCTGCTATGTCAGCCCTCTCAGTCCCACCCATCTCACAGGGTGTCTGTTGTGGGGGGAGAAGATACAGAAGATTGTAAACTGCTCAGAGTTTCTGATTCAGAGAGAAGGGCGGGGTTTAAATTTGCAGCCTTCTTCTTCAAGGACATCCAGGGTCAGCACACAGAGGCGGGCAAATGGAAACCACCTCTGTATCTCTTGCCTCGAAAACCCCATGGGGTTGCTAAAAGTCGCTTGTGACCTGACAACACTTTCCAACACCATATTTCTCTTAATGCAAAACAAAACAAACAAAAAAAACACGTTTTGCTGAAGTAGTTTACAATTCCTGAGGCTGTTTTTGGGAGCTGGATCCACACATTAGTAATGCTGAAAAGTGGACTTAAAATTTCTTGAAATCTAATTACTGCTAAGCAGAACATCAACAGTGCAGTCCTAAGCAGAGTTTACCCTTCTATGTCCACTGAAGTCAATGGGCTCAGAAGTACGTAACTCTGTTCAGGATTATAATGTAAGCATTGTGGCATTTGTTCCACATTGGTATTAAGACTAAACTGGCTTGAATCCATTTAACTGTATTAATTGCATTCTTAGATTTTCACCCATACTGCTAAGTAAATTTTTGTAATGAACAGGATTATTGGCAGAGATGCTGTGAACAAATGGAGAACAGATGAACAAATTGGGGGTTGGGGTTGGGGGGGTGGGGGGAGAGAAATATCAGTTTTTGAGAGATCCACAATGTGCAAGGTTTGTGGTGTGACAATTAAAGGGCAAAACATTCTGTTGTGCAGCCTTTTCCCCTCTTGCAATGCTGCTTACACTGGACAATTCCCAATTCATTCCATATATTGTTCTTTCATACCTATTTTCCTTGCGGCTTCGAGCTGCTGGTATGTTGCTAGATGCCCGCCTTCGTATTCGCACACGGCTTTTGCATCTGCATAAGTAAGCTGGTATCTTCCGTTTCTTCCTTCTCTGTGATATACTCCAGCTGCTCGCTCTGTGAATGATAAACAAATCACTGTTTCGATGGATCTTTTCTTTTCCTCTCAAAGGCAAAGATTTGACGATGTCATTATACTTTTCATCGTCACCTGTGATTTCTCTGGAATAATAGCTATTGGCTCCTAGGTCCAACGTGAACATTAGTGTTCATTCAATGGTTTCATGCCTTCGAAAGATCTATCCTTTCCAAGGGTCTGTTGCGGAATGACTGAAACAAATTACCGTACTCTGAAAGCAGTAGCACTCCCAGAATGATGAGAGTAATCATTCTGAAGGATCCATATGAAACTATTTATAGCCATACCTTCAAAATCGTCTTCCTAGACAGCATCACAGTGGATTTTTTATACCTGATAGGTAATCCATGCTAATATGAACCTGTTGGGAGTGTCGGTGGGTATACACTGTTCATGCTTTTTTAACAACCAGGAAAAAAAAATTAGTATTGAGAGATGACCTCAGGATTTGTCTACATTACGAATTGTCTACAATACAGATGTAGACTAGTTTGAAGCCCATTCCAGAAAATTAAGGTATGACTGGAAGTTACATGATGTAGCAACCTTGCTGAAGCTTCCTCTTCATTTATTACAAGATACATCGCTTCAGTCTAGGTCTCCACCCTGTGTCAGGCACAATACAGACACAACATGCACACACGTGAGTTGCGGGTTCTCCTAAATTTGTGGCTTTGTGGTGCCCAGTTAGAATCAGGATCATGTCGTTGTTGTTGTTGATGATGATGATGATGATGATAATGATAATGCCTGTCGAAGAGAAAAACACAACAGGCTCTAGAAAGAGGCTCTGAGTGAGTGCCTACCCTTGCTGTCTTCTTGTTCACCCAAGTGAAGAGATTCACCCCCCCCCCCACACACACACACATACCTCAAGGGGAGCTGATCTCTGCCATCTGGAGAGCAGTTGTAATTCTGAGTGATTGGCAACAGCAGTTCCCGAGGAGGAAAGGGCTGGTTTGGAGGGTGCAGTGTGTGGCATTGTTCCTGTCTGAGGTCCCACCCTTCCTCAAACCCCCATCCTCTCATAAGGACATAAGAGAAGCCATATTGGATCAGGCCAGTGGTCCATCCTGTCCAACATTGTCACACAGTGGCAAAAACCCCCACGTGCCATCAGCAGGTCCACCAGTGGGGCCAGGACATTAGAAGCCATCATGTTAACTGACAGAATAGCACCAGAAATGCCTACTGTTAATTGTTAATTGTAAATTAGAATGGTTTTAAGACTAATGCTGATTTTAAAAGTTTTGTATAATTATTGTAGGGACATGTTGTTAGCCACCCTGAGCCTGCCTAGGCGGGGAGGGCGGGACATAAATAAAATGTTGTTATTATTTATTAGAAGCCCTCCCCCTGTCGCCCCCTCAAGCACCAAGAATGCAAAGCATCACTCTCCAGTCTCTACCCTTTAAATCTCCAGGAATTTCCTAACCTGGAGTTGACAACCCTGTCTCTTTCCCTTATCTGCCCTTCTGACTTCAGCTTTCCATCACCTCCTTCTTCCCTGTAGCCTCCACCTAGAGAAAGGACAGTCTCTCTCCACAGTGGTGGGGACCAAAGCAACTTACATCATTCTCTCCTCCCTTTCATCTGAACAACAACCCTGTGAGGCAGGTTGGGTTGAAAGTCTGTGAATGGTCCAAAATCACCTAGTCAGCTTCCACAGCAAGACTCTGGGTCTAGCAGACCCTGCTCTGAAGCCCTAACTCCTATGCCCTCCTCAAGCTCCACCATAGAATCTCCAGGAATTTCCCACCAGCCTGGAATTGGCAGCTGTAGTAAGGATGGTCCCCAATGAGTTCTCCCTCAGGAGCCTTTAGTGATAACTTTCAGACCAACACACTCTCTCTGATGATGTTTGTCAGGGCTCATGACAATGTTGTTGGTCTTAAGCATAGGACTTTAATCTCTCTCTGACTCTCACTTTCCTCTCTATATCTGGTCTGCTGGTACAGGATGCCATCCCCCCCCACCCCGTGTCAGTTTCCCTTCCAAAGGAAGATAGGGAGGAGTCCTCAGTCAATTGAGAGAAAGCCTTCCCTTCTTCCTCCCTCAGCTAGTCAAGGGGAGGCTTTCTTTCTCTCCTTTGCAAAGCATAGCAACAGGTGGCTTAGCCAATGGGAGAGTAGGGAAAGCCATAAACTGCCAGAATCAAGATTGGTTGCCTTTGGCTGACAGAAGCAGCTTTGCTGGCTAGCAACAGCCACTCAGGCGGGAGAGAGGAGAGGAGTCAACTAATGAGTTCTCCCTCAAAGGCCAAAATAGGACTTGAAAGGGCCCCCCCACAATGCTTTTTACTGAGAGAACCAAGCTTGGTTGCTTTTTTACTGAGAGAAGCAAGGTTAGTTGCCTAGCAGCAGCCACTGCCAAGCAGTTTCCCCAGAGGGCCAAATCCTCATCTGTCCTGGGGCCAGCAGTGGGTGAAGGAGAGAAGCCAATGTGACTCAAAAGCAGTTGATTGATGGTTTGAGAGGCCAAAGGTTAATACACCACAGTCCCACCCAGTCCCAACTAATGAAGGATCTTGGATTTGCCAAGACAAAATAGAGTTATTGTTTAAGTTTACTGAATTGCCCTATCCTGGTCCAAGTTACTTAGAGAAGGTACTTCATCTTTCACCCTTGTGTCATTTTTCCATCCTCCAATATTCTCAGGGTGTGCTATTTTGGGAAACACTTGTGTTCCTTGGCTTGGTAGTCTTCTCACTCACCTCAGCTGGTTGTTTCATTATCATATCTATACCTGTTTCCCCAAGTGGAAGTTCCCTCTTTAAACCTTCCTCTCCATGTTTTATTATCGGTTCTATCAGGGCTTTTTCTCTTGCAAAAGAAGTGCTGGAACTCTCAAAAGGGACATGAAGGAGAAACACACAGGTGCCCCTCATGAACTTTTAGACTTTTTTTAGAATTTTGTTTCCACAAAGAGGTTCTGGAACTCCATTCTGCCACATTCCCCCAGGGGAAAAGGTCCTGGGTTCTAAGGAGCCCAAAGAGTTGCTGTTGCATTTCGCCCTCAGGCTACCCCCAGATTTTCCACCCAGTCTCTGGGCATTTTCCCACATAGCTTACCTCGGAGTGATGTCCCTCTTCACCACGCAGCGTCTGCGTGGATTTCGCACCAACTGCTCCGCATAACCAGGAAGAGCCGCGGCTTTTGCGTCGCAGATGTAAACTGGTTTTTAGCGGTTTACATCTGCGACGCAAAAGCCGCGGCTCTTCCTGGTTATGCGGAGCAGTTGGTGCGAAATCCGCGCAGACGCTGCGCGGTGAAGAGGGACGTCGCTCCGAGGTAAGCTATGTGGGAAAACGCTCTCTGTCTCAATGGGATCTTTACCTATTCCCTCTGTTTGAAAATTTTTCACATTGTGCAGAGGTTTCCTGGGTCAGGAAGAGATAAAATAGGCCAGAGAATAGCAGAAGTTATCTGGTGTTTCACCAAAGAGGAATCTACATCTGTAACATCCCTACCATTTGTGTTACTTATAAAATCAGTCCTGAAGATTTGAAGGTATGACCTTTAAGTGCTGGGTATTACAGGACATTCCACTGACTGTGAGGCTAGTAAATTATCCCAAAAGGACAAATGGAAAACAAAGCAATGGTTAACAATTGTTAATGCGCTCAAGGTAAATAGTAGACATTCAATACAGTCTTATCTATCTGGATGTTTTAGAGAGTTATTTATCTGGGTGGTTTAGCAGCTGATATTATGCATGTTTTCTTGGAAGAGAGTCCCATGGAATTCAGAGAGACGTTCTCATATAAGTACATAGAACTACATCCTATACTGAATAACTAGGAATTCTGGACATTTACAGTGTTATCCTGAGCAAAGTTACATCCTTCTAAGCACATTTACTTCAGTGGACCTTAAAGTCTGCTTTGTATGGCACTGTTGGTGTTGAAGGAATAATGAAGGCTTAGTTACTTAAAATTAGCATTTTTATTCTTACATATTTAATTGCCATAACTGAGTAATAGTAATGACATAGAGATATCCTGTGAACAGCTTGTATAAGCTCACTATCCTCAGTCTGGACTTTTATGAGGTCTGAATAACAGGGTGTTGAAAACTTCTTTTGGCAGATGAATGAGGATGTTGTACTTTTCCATGTTCTTACAATCTTCCAACTTGGCTATCATTGTTTCCAAAATGTTCTTCATTTGGATAAAACAGGCAGTGGCCTTATCCAAGGAAACGGGAAGCGTATTTTCTCCTGGCTACAGAAAACATCATGCTAACAAATTAAAACATATGAACCAGTAAATGTTCTAAGCGGGAGCACTTGAAGCTGTTGAGTCACAGAGGTTAAACAGAAATAGACCTCATCCAAATTTTGGAGGGAGATCATTGGGAATCCCATGTAAAAGTGTGAGATTGTTAGCCCTAGTGCACTAGGGCTAAACTATTCGGTGATCTGTATTCACTTTCTTGACATTTGATTTTTCCTTCAAAAGCAGCCTTACGTAGAAATGGGAGGGTTGGATCAGGTAGCTAAGGGTGTTATCTCTTTCTTCCCTTTCTGTTTTGGTTCCCTGATCAAAACTATTCCATCCCAACCCAAGCTGTTATTTGCCTAGGTAGGTAGGGGGAAAAGGGAAACCAAGGGTACCCGTCTTGTCTTCCCTACCTGGGTTAAGGGATGTCTGGAATGGGTGAAGATTTTTTAACTGAGGAACTGGTGCAGTGGGAAAAGATTTAGCCTCCTCCGTTTCCTAGCACCATCCTTACAGTCCACTTCTTCTTCCCTCTGAGTTAGGGTTATCAGGGGTGCGGTTTGGTACCCACTCCTTTAGAATTGGGGCGGCCTCGACAGCGGCTGCTATGGGGTTGCCTTCCACCTCTATTCAGAGGCTGGGGCGTTGGCGTTCTTCAGCCTATAAGGCATATATCCGCCCCTTTTGCTGGCAATGAGTGCATTGGATTGTGTGCATGAGTTGGTTCCGTTTGTGTTTAACGGTTTTTCTCTTTTTAGATGCTGCTGTTCCTGGCCAGAGGAGCCGGTGCCGAGTTCTCATCTGCGGCCATAGCTACGTCTTTTGGGCTGGTCTTCAAGCACGGAGAACTGCGGTCGGCTCTCAGCTGGGACTCAGCCAGCATGCGGTTATCGAATGGCAGGGGCGCCGGGGCCTCCAGTGGCCAGGCTTGCTGCCGTTGTTATTCAAAGGTAGAGCGGGTCCTCCTCCGCAGGTCTTAATGGTTCACCTGGGAGGTAATGATCTGGGGTTATTGAAGGGTAAGGCCTTGGTGTGGCAAGCCCGGGATGACTTCCAGCGCATCAGGGAGCGATGGCCAGAGACCACGATAGTTTGGTCAGCCATGCTGCCCCGCCAAGTGTGGCGTCATGCTGTGGACCCTGCAGCCTTAGAAAGAGCTAGGTATAAAGCCAATAAAGAAATTAAAAAATTACTTGCAAAGGGTTTGGGCCACTATTTACCCCATCCGGATATTTCAGCGAGATGTCCTGACCTCTACAGAGGGGATGGGGTGCATCTCTCGGAAAAGGGTAACGTGCTTTTTCTGAGAGATTTGCAGCAAGGGTTGCGGGTGGCTTTGGGCCTCCCGGTGGGTACTAAGCCCTAAGTAGAGACTTGGCCTTATTAGTGGCAGGTTTTAGGGGTTTAGGACACTATGCGGCTAGGGGAGGACTGTGAAGCATCCCCCACTTTGGGGGAAATTTTGGGGTCTGGCATGATCGGCCTTGGGGTTTGGAGACCCGGGTTGGAGAATGCAGACTGTCCAGGAGGCTCGGCTAGAGGGTGCCTTTCCGCCGAGACGTGCGTCTGGGTTTGGGCCCTCTGGTGCGGGCCTCCCTGCTGGGCCTGCCTGGAGGGAGCTGAGCAGCTCAGCTCCGGAAGGGGGGCTGGGTCCTCGCCCGTTAATGGCAGGGGAGCGGTCGCGGTGACCCCTAGCCCTGGCCAGGCCGCTGGTGGGGTTCCCTTGCTGTTCATGTTGTAAGTTAATAAAGTGGCCCAATTTCAATCCAATGCATCGTGTCCGACTCGTTATTCCGACCTTGGTGGGCAATCGTAATCTTGCAGCCTGCAGCGTAGCTGCTAGGCTGCTTAGATCTGTTTGCCCTACAGGGCGGGAGAGTTGGTCCGCGCGCTGTTTGGGCGCGCTTGACAGGGGGCGGGGTTTAGCCGCATCAACGGCTAGCTCCCCGTCCCTCTCTTCAGTCCCGTGACGATCGGCCCCTCCCACCCGCCCTGTCTGCTATGTGGGCATTGCTGGTTGCCTCATTCGGGGAGCCGGGTAGGAATTTTTTACGCCCCAGCTGATTGGCTGGTGCTGGGGTGTGTTTTTCGCCTACCCTGCATAGCAGTGCAGTGGATTGTGGAATTGGCTCTGGGAAGGTGCCTTTAAATAGGCGGTCACTTTAGTTGGCAGGTTTTAGGGGTTTAGGACACTATGCGGCTAGGGGAGGACTGTGAAGCATCCCCCACTTTGGGGGAAATTTTGGGGTCTGGCATGATCGGCCTTGGGGTTTGGAGACCCGGGTTGGAGAATGCAGACTGTCCAGGAGGCTCGGCTAGAGGGTGCCTTTCCGCCGAGACGTGCGTCTGGGTTTGGGCCCTCTGGTGCGGGCCTCCCTGCTGGGCCTGCCTGGAGAAAGCTGAGCAGCTCAGCTCCGGAAGGGGGGCTGGGTCCTCGCCCGTTAATGGCAGGGGAGCGGTCGCGGTGACCCCTAGCCCTGGCCAGGCCGCTGGTGGGGTTCCCTTGCTGTTCATGTTGTAAGTTAATAAAGTGGCCCAATTTCAATCCAATGCATTGTGTCCGACTCGTTATTCCGACCTTGGTGGGCAATTGATTTTTCCTTCAAAAGCAGCCTTACGTAGAAATGGGAGGGTTGGATCAGGTAGCTAAGGGTGTTATCTCTTTCTTCCCTTTCTGTTTTGGTTCCCTGATCAAAACTATTCCATCCCAACCCAAGCTGTTATTTGCCTAGGTAGGTAGGGGGAAAAGGGAAACCAAGGGTACCCGTCTTGTCTTCCCTACCTGGGTTAAGGGATGTCTGGAATGGGTGAAGATTTTTTAACTGAGGAACTGGTGCAGTGGGAAAAGATTTAGCCTCCTCCGTTTCCTAGCACCATCCTTACAGTCCACTTCTTCTTCCCTCTGTAGATGTTTCTTTTTAAGGCACAACTACACACTGGTAAACAATCATGTATCCCCAGTGGAATTCACAAATATCTCCAGTCATTGTACATTCTAAATATCATTTTAATTTTTTTTTTTTAGAATAAAACCTTCTGTATTTAAGGGGAATCTATTTGACTTAGTTATATATCATTGGAAAAACCTAAAATGAGCACAGATGAAAACAAAAACTTAAACTGAGTTCTCTCAGGGACGCATTTCACTTTCATTAGCTAGCGCTTTAACCGATGGTAGCCACTGATTTCCTTCACCCGATGAAATTTTTTGCTACTGGGGAATCAGAGCAGTCTCTTTCGTGCCCAGAGCTACCTGTGGTGTATAATACTTTTGCCCAGCTGTGACAAGTGCAGTATACGCAGCCATTCCTTGATGGACAGAATTTGACCATAATTTTTTTTCTTTTTGCTGTCAAGTCACAGCTGACGTATGACAACTCTGCAAGGTTTTCAAGGCAAGAGTTGGTCAGAGGTGGGGAGGGGGGAGGGGCAGACAGCTGAAGATAGAGGAGCAAGGAAAGGTAGGTTGGCTGTTGGGTAAGAAGGAGAAAGTTCGGCCAGCTCTGGGCAGGTAATTCCTGGAGATTTGAGGGGTGGAGCCTAGGGATGGAGGGGTGTGGGGAAGGCAGGGACCTCAGTTGGGTATAATGCCATACACTCCACCCTCCAGCTCAGTCATTTCCTATGTGAGAGCTACCATTGCCGACCTCCAGGGAGGGTTGCCAAGTCCAATTCAAGAAATATCTGGGGACTTTGGGGGTGGAGCCAGGAGACTTTGGGGGTGGAGCCAGGAGACATTGGGGTGGAGACAGGAGCAATGGTGTGACAAGCATAATTGAACTCCAAGGGAGTTCTGGCCATCACATTTAAAGGGACAGCACACCTTTTAAAATGCCTTCCTTCCATAGAAAATAATAAAGGATAGGGGCACCCACTTTTGGGGCTCATAGAATTGGACCCCCTGGTCCAATCCTTTTGAGACTTGGAAGGTATTTTGGGGAGAGGCACTAGATGCTATACTGAAAATTTGGCACCTCTACCTCAAAAAACAGCCCCCTCAGAGCCCCCGATACCCACAGATCAATTCCCCATCATTCCCTATGGAAATCGTTCATGGAGATGCATAATGGCTGTGGGGGTGGGGCTTCCCCCGCTGGCCAGCTGGCTGGGGGAGGGGGGAAGCCTGTAAAATCAGGGGATCCCCCGCTGGGACCTGGGGATTGGGAAGCCTACCTCCAGGTGAGGGTTACAGATCACCCAGAATTATAATTGCTCTCCAGATGTAAAAGATCAGTTCCACTGGAGAAAAATGGCTGCTTTGGAGGGTGGATTCTATGGCATTATACCCTGCTGAGGTTGCTTCCCTCCCCAAGCCTCACCATCCCAAGGCTCCCTGAGGTCTCTGTCCTACCCAGGCTCCACCCCCAAGTCTCCATGTATTTTCCAGCCTGGATCTAGCAACCCTACCTCCTAGGCTTGCCTGCTCTCTGGTCCAGGTGGGAATTCCCCTGTGTTTGCAGGCTCCTGCAGGAGGAAACCTGGCCCGCAAATATCTTGAAACATGGCACAACGATATCATCTGGAAATGTTGTCGCACCATGGCAGCATTGTGATGATGTCACCAAGAAGTGGCATCACCATGACGCTGACATCACGCAGTGACGCTCTAGGCTTTGGGCAAAACTCTATGGTAAATATGGGCTCAAAACCATAGAGTTTTGCCCAAAATCTAGAGTGTTGCTATATGATGTTGTCATTTCCTATGTGATGATGGCGGTGTGATGTTGTCATTTCCAGGTGAAGTCATTACGCCATGCAAACAAAGATCCTGGGGAAGACCCAGGAGACCCTGCCAGATCAAAGGTAAGGCCTGGAAACCCTGCTATGCCCCCATCCCCCACCAGTGGCCAGTGGGTATCTGGCACCCCTGCAATCTTGCCTTCGTCAGTGCCACAGCCCCAATCCTGATCAGGAATCCCTTTTTACAGTCAAATAGGGTTGCCAATCCCCAGGTGGGGGCAGGGGATCCCCCGGTTTGGAGGCCCTCCCCCCGCTTCAGGGTCGTCAGAAAGCGAGGGGAGGGGAGGGAAGTGTCTGCTGGGAACTCTATCATTCCCTAGGGAGATTTATTCCCATAAAAAATCATGGAGAATTGATCTGCGGGTATCTGGGGCTCTGGGGGGGGGGCTATTTTGGGGGTAGAGGCACTAAATTTTCAGTATAGCATCTAGTACCTCTCCCCAAAGTATCTTCCAAGTTTCAAAAAGATTGGACCAGGGGGTCCAATTCTATGAGCCCCAAAAGAAGGTGCCCCTATCCATTATTTCCTATGGAAAGAAGGAATTGAAAAGGTGTGCCGTCCCTTTAAATGTGATGGCCAGAACTCCCTTTGGAGTTCAATGATGCTTGTCACAGCCTTGATCTTGGCTCCACTCCTAATGTCTCCTGGATCTACCCCCAAAGTCTCCTGGCTCCACCCCCAAAGTCCCCAGATATTTCTTGAATTGGACTTGGCAACCCTATAGTCAAATTACATTGGCCCTCAAGCGTTCACATTAGCAGTGAAGCATTCACACACATGTTTTGGTACCCTTTCCTCTATCAGACACTGTTTTCCCTGCATTTTACCTGCCAAGCCTCTGGAGGACTTTTTTTTTTTAAGGTCATTGTAATAACACTATAGAATTATAGTGCTGGAGCATAACAACGCTATCAAAATTTGCTGTTCTTTTAAGCCCTCATGATACCACTGGCTGTACAGCAGGAAAAATAATGACCACAAGGGGGAGAGAAAGGAAATGGCATTGATTCGGGTTAAAAGTTCTCAGAAAATTAACATCAAAAGGACTTAACACTTCTTTCTTTTCCAACAGATGCTGCCACAGTTGAGTTAAAAGTTCTAAATTCAAGGGAAGACAAGATGTGCTACTTATTGTCAACAGTGGAATATTATTTGGAATTGCTAAAGAAACTGCAACAGCTTTTGTCTTTGTGAAACATGTTGTGGGTGGTCTAGATGCACTGAGAATAATCAGAAATGTTAGTTTCTTTTATTGGCTTATAAAAGTAATTTGCCTGTACTGATGACATTTCTGCATGTGTGCATCGTCTTTCACTGGTTCCACATGGAGTGTTTTGTGTTTCTAAACTGGAGCTCCCCTTTTCTTTCAAGCGCTCACAGGACATGGTGCTATAATCCTCTTCTTCCTAGGTTTTTCCTGTCCCTCATACCCTTTCCAAGCCTTCCTTACTCCAGGCCTCTTGGTAAGAATGAAGGCCAAGTGCATTATCATGTGATCTGAACGTGAAAGCGTGTGATTACATAGGTTTGGCCCACACTGGCGCCAGACTCTTGCAACCATCATTTCCCTTGCTATGCAAGTGAAGGGCTTTAAAAAATTTTTATTATTTATTTTATTTTATTAGATGTTTAGGCTGCCCTTCCCTGCAAGTAGGGCTCAGGGCGGCTTACAACAAAGGGACATATAATAATTAAAAGTTTAAAATCTGCAGTAAAATACATAATGAACATATGAAGCTGCCTTATACTGAATCAGACCTTTGGTCCATCAAAGTCAGTATTGTCTTCTCAGACTGGCAGCGGCTCTCCAGGGTCTCAAGCTGAGGCTTTTCACACCTATTTGCCTGCACCCTTTTTTGGAGATGCCAGGGATTGAACCTGGGACCTTCTGCTTCCCAAGCAGATGCTCTGCCACTGAGCCACAGCCCCATTCATGGCTCTCCAGGGTCTCAAGCTGAGGTTATTCACGCCTACTTGCCTGGACCCTTTTTAGTTGGAGATGCCGGGGATTGAACCTGGGACATTCTGCTTCCCAAGCAGATGCTCTACCACTGAGCCACAGCCCCATTCATGGCTCTCCAGGGTCTCAACTGAGGTTTTTCACACCTATTTGCCTGCACCCTTTTTTGGAGATGCCAGGGATTGAACCTGGGACCTTCTGCTTCCCAAGCAGATGCTCTACCACTGAGCCACAGCCCCATTCATGGCTCTCCAGGGTCTCAAGCTGAGGTTTTTCACACCTATTTGCCTGCACCCTTTTTTGGAGATGCCAGGGATTGAACCTGGGACCTTCTGCTTCCCAAGCAGATGCTCTACCACTGAGCCACAGCCCCATTCATGGCTCTCCCGGGTCTCAAGCTGAGGTTATTCACGCCTACTTGCCTGGACCCTTTTTAGTTGGAGATGCCAGGGATTGAACCTGGGACCTTCTGCTTCCCAAGCAGATGCTCTACCACTGAGCCACCGTCCCTCCCTAATACCCACCGTCCCTAATACATATATTAATAATACAATCCACTCCAAGATGGTGAGAAAAAAAATCAGATTTCACAAGCCTCTAGGGGGAGGGGTCTGGAGAATGGTGGATATGAGGGTGCCAGACCATTACTTAAATGCCTTAAAAAGTCCACCTTAAAAACGTCAGCTATTGCTATAGTGCTACAGCAATGACTGATTTTGTAAGTCTTCAGAAAGCAGCCCAGAGCTGACCTGACATGGATGTCCCAGGCTATCCTGATCTTGGAAGCTAAGCAGGTTTGGCCCTGGTTAGTATTTGAATGGGAGACCACCGAGGAATTTCAGGGGTACTCTGAAGAGGAAGGCAACGATAAACCACCTGTTAGCCTCTTGCCTTGAAAATCCTATAGGGCCGACATCAGTTGTTTGAGACTTGAAATTGTTCCATGCACACGAAAAGCAGCAGGGGGGAAGGCAGCAGCAAAAAGCCGATGCAGGAAAGTGCGGAAAAAACTCCTGGGTGGAATTTCTCTTGCCAAAACCCCTCAAAAAAAGAGTTCCTGTAGAGTCCCAGATACCCATGGATTGATTCTGTATTAGACAAGCAGGGCTTTTTTTGAGCAGGAAGGCATAGGAACACAGTTCCAGCTAGGGTTGCCAAGTCCAATTTAAGAAATATCTGGGGACTTTGGGGGTGGAGCCGGGAGACTTTGGGGGTGGAGCCAGGAGACATTAGGGGCGGAGCCAAGATCAAGGCTGTGACAAGCGTCATTGCACTCCAAAGGGAGTTCTGGCCCTCACATTTAAAGGCACGGCACACCTTTTCAATGCCTTCTTTCCATAGGAAATAATGAAGGATTGGGGCACCTTCTTTTGGGGCTCATAGAATTGGACCCCCTGGTCCAATCGTTCTGAAACTTGGGGGGTATTTTGGGGAGAGGCACTAGATGCTATATGGAAAATCTGGTGCCTCTACCCCAAAAAACAGCCCAACCCAAGAGCCCCAAATACCCACAGATCAATTCTCCATTATTTTCTATGGGAATAAATCTCCATAGGGAATAAAAGAGTTCCCAGCAGACATTTCCCTCCCCTCCCCCGCTTTCTGACGACCCTGAAGCGGGTGGAGGGCCTCCAAACCGGGGGATCCCCTGACCCCACCTGGGGATTGGCAACCCTAGTTCCAGCTGGCTTGGCACAAGGGGTGTGTGGCCTAATATGCAAATGAGTTCCTGCTGGGCTTTTTCTACAGAAAGCCCTGTGTGAAAGGATGGTGACATCAAGGGGTGTGGCCTAATACGCAAATGAGTTCCTGCTGGGCTTTTTCTACAAAAAAAAAGCCCTGTATACAATTTAGTGTTTATCGCCCTTCTTGGTAAATAGGCATATTAGGAACTCTTTCTTTTCATTTCTCCTTATACCCTTTAACTGCTAAAGGTAGATTACACTTTAACTACAGTTTGTAAGCCAGTTTAGTTCCCTGAGCCTCATTTACTATCCCTCATATATGAAATTCTAGAAGAATATACAAATTATAGATACAATTTGCTGTGCTGTGGACGAGTAATTTGCATCTGCGTATATGCAAACTCAGTGCATATTTATAAAAGTATTTATCCAGGCACAGCCCCTTCCAACTGAGAAATGAGGGGGGTGGGGTAGCATTGCTGGCACCAAAGAGCAGGAAAGTCCTAGCTGGATGTGATTATGTCCCCTCAAATGGCCAAGAGCTGGCTCTGAGGAAATCATTCTCCCGGGGAGTCTTGGAAGAAACACTTCTCAAATGTTCCATGCAGATCCAAAGCCCATCTGTCCGCTTAGGCCTGTTTATGCTTGCATGTAGAACAACCATAAAAAAGGGATTATTACTTGGACAGTGAGCCTTTTATGACTGAAATTCAAATGTGATTTTATCTAGAACATCAAAGAGATAACCTTCAAAAAGACATGAAAGTTGGTCAAGCATACATCCTCTCAAAGCTTCAATTGGGATTTGGTTGGTTGATTTAATTGGGCTTTGGTTACTTCAATTAAGAAGGCAGAAACAGCAAAGCCCACTTCTTTGGCCTTTCAGAAGAAATATCTAGCCCTTGAACAAATACAGATATCTAACTCTTAAACAAATACATTAGCTAGTGAACATATACACTCCACATACAAGCAGTGCAACACACACTAACACAATTCTTTCTTTCTTTCTTTCTTTCTTTCTTTCTTTCTTTCTTTCTTTCTTTCTTTCTTTCTTTCTTTCTTTCTTTCTTTCTTTCTTTCTTTCTTTCTTTCTTTCTTTCTTTCTTTCTTTCCTTCCTTCCTTCCTTCCTTCCTTTCTTTCTTTCTTTCTTTCTTTCTTTCTTTCTTTCTTTCTTTCTTTCTTTCTTTCTTTCTTTCTTTCTTTCTTTCTTCTCTCTCTCTCTCTCTCTCTCTCTCTCTCTCTCTTTCACCCTGCTCTGGATCTAAACTTTGTTGTAGAGGGAGTTAAAGCCAAGCCTGAATTTGGCAAAATTATTTACCTTTTTTTAAATCCCTAGATTCTGATTGTTTCTCTTCCCCCTTTTTCCTGTATGTTAATGACCTTATTACACATCAATTCACTTGTTTATTTTTATTTTTTTTGTTTAGGCCAACCAGCCAGCATGAGATGGAACAGAGATGGTGTTATTGGCTACATTGAACCTGAGACATGCTGCCCAAGGTTTCTGCAATCTTTCCCAATGCAGAGTGCATAACAGAGAAAGTTCATTCACTATGTTTTGATGTTATTCATTAACAGCAGGAACATCAAAATCTTCCTTTTTTGATCCAAAACCAAGCTGGCTGAACCTTTCCCTCTGAAGCTCAATCTAAAATTTATTATGGGAAAGTTGCTTCCATGCTTCTACCATATTTCTTTATTTGCTTCATTTGTACCCCGCCTTTCTCAAAGCGGCTTGCATCGTTCTCGTCTCCTCTGTTTTATCCTCACGACAACCCTGTGAGGCAAATTATGCTGAGTGGGTGTGACTGTCCCTCAGTCATCCATCAAATCCAAGGAAGAGCAGGGGTCTGAACTGGGGGCTCCCAGATCCTAGTCTGACTCTCTGCCCACTAAACAACCCTGCCTCTCATAACTCTGTTCCGCAGTGCTTGATAGGAGTTGTAACACAGATTGCTGCTAAATAGTGTGGTTGCCTGTGGCCATCAGCAACACTTCCAAGGGAACAGTCTGTGCTATGTAGCCAATTCACGTCATATCCAAATTTTAGAAGTTACTAGAGCATCATTAGGCTTCCCAATCCCCAGGTCCCAGCGGGGGATCTCCCGTTTTCACAGGCTTTTCCCAGCCCCCAGCCAGCTGGCCGGTGGGGGAAGTCCCGCCCCCCACAATCACCATGCAGTTTTAGAGCTCCTGCAGGTCCATTTCTAAAATATGTGCCTTTAAGGCTGAGCAGGAAGCAGGAAACAGGAAGGGCTTCGGAGAACGGCCCCTTCCTTTGTTTTGCTTTCGTTTTCAGATCAAGTAAAGTTCTGCAGGAACAAGACCCAGTATTTGTGTGTGAGAGAGAAGGGGGCAGGGGATTCCCTGGTTTGGAGGCCCTCCCCCCACTTTAGAAAGCATGGGGGGGGGAGGGAAATGTCTACTGGGCACTCTATTATTCCCTATGGAGAACGATTCCCATAGGGAATAATGGGGAATTGATCTGTGGGTATTGGGGGCTCTGGGGGGGGGCTATGTTTTGAGGTAGAGGCACTAAATTTTTAGTATAGCATCTAGAGCCTCTCCCCAAAATGCCCCCCAAGTTTCAAAACGATTGGACACAGGGGTCCAATTCTATGAGCCCCAAAAGATGGTGCCCCTATCCTTTATTATTTCCTATGGAAAAAAGGCATTTAAAAAGGTGTGCTGTCCCTTTCAATGTGATGACCTGAACTCCCTTGGAGTTCAATTATGCTTGTCATACCCTTGCTCCTGGCTCCACCCCCAGTGTCTCCTGGCTCCACCCCCAAAGTCTCCTGGCTCCGCCCCCAAAGTCCCCAGATATTTCTTGAATTGAACTTGGCAACCCTAAGCATCATGGAAATGGATCAAATTCCTGAAGGGATCTAATGAGAAATTATTATTATCTCTGATTTAGAGAGAATAGCCAACGTGGGCATAATACTGACAGTTACAGGTTTGCAAACAGGGAGCCAGACTTGGAGATACAGTTTTCTTTCTTCTTAGATCTGGGCTGCATCCACACATCATTGGATATTGCAGAGAAGGAAGACCCTGTGACCTTGGTAAATGAAGCAGTTGGGAGGGGAAAGAAGGCTTATTTTTCCACTGGCAAAGTGCCACCAAAGGGGAGGCACCAAGGACATCGCCCTTTGGGTCATTGTCCTGGGCGATTACAGTACGATGCTAAACCTTTCTAAGTCAATTGAGGTCAGTGGGCTTAGAAAGGTGTATTTCTGCTTAGGATGCTAATTGTAATGTTAGATACTATTCTTTTAAGGTTTTGTCTTGTAGACTGCCCTGAAGTTCTTATGGTCAAAAGGCAGGGTGAAAAAACTTCAAACAGACAAATAATGAGCCCATTTGTGAAATGTAAGTCGAAATAAACAAATGAACAAAAGCATCGCTGTTACTCAGTTTGCACCCATCATCTGAAGGAACAGCTAATGACATATGAGTCAAATGTATATCATTCAGTGTTGTACAGGGAACACAATGAAAGCTTTCTGTGCATAATTTCGAATTCTACTGTAATTTTCAGGGCTTTTTTGTAGCAGGAACTCCTTTGCACATTAGGCCACACACCCCTGATGTAGCTAGTTCTCCTGGAGCTTACAGTAGGTCTGGTACTAAGAGTCCTGTAAGCTCTTGGAGGATTGGCTACAGCAGGGGTGTGTGGCCTAGTATGCAAATGAGCTCCCGCTACAAAAAAAGCCCTGTGTATTTTAATGCATAAATTATAATTCTACTGTATTTTAATTCTACTGTATTTTAATGCATAGATTAGAATTCTAGTGTATTTTAATCTTACCTAATATAATTGATTTAGATTGTTGTTTTTAGAGGGTTTTTTTTTATCTTGATGTAACCCACCCTGAGCCCTGTGTCATTCTTCAAGCCTAGCTTTTATCTGCACAACATAGAGACATTGGGGGATGGAAGAAAGGAAAACGGAGCTCTGGCTTTGCAGCCTGTGTCAGTCTTCAACCCTGAGCCCAGTGTGCAAAGATGGGGGTGGGGCCTAGAAGTTTAAATAATAAATAAATAAATCCTTAATCCACTGGCCAATTGATTTATTCTATTTATAGGTCAGATTTATATACCGCCCTTCTCTGTATTCACAGAGCTCAGGGCAGTTAGCAATATAAATTGTACAATTTAAAATCTACAAGGTAAAGCAGCTAAAAATAACGTCAGAGTGGCACCAGAGCGATCATACAATATGTATTACTGTCTTGCAATAAGTGGGGAAAGCAGGATGGGGGAGGGGAAGGTGCCATTGCTGTCCTCAACCAAAAGCCTGGTGGAACATCTCTGTCTTGTATGCCCTGAGGAACCGCATAAGGTCCCACAGGGCGTGGATGTTGTCTGGCAGAGAATTCCACCAGTAGAAGAAGAAGAAGATATTGGATTTATATCCCGTCCTCCACTCTGAAGAGCCTCAGAGCGGCTCACAATCTCCTTTACCTTCCTCCCCCACAACAGAGACCCTGTGAGGTAGATGAAGATATTGGATTTATATCCCACCCTCCACTCCGAAGAGTCTCAGAGCGGCTCACAATCTCCTTTACCTTCCTCCCCCACAACAGACACCCTGTGAGGTAGATGAAGATATTGGATTTATATCCCGCCCTCCACTCCGAAGAGTCTCAGAGCGGCTCACAATCTTCTTTACCTTCCTCCCCCACAACAGTCACCCTGTGAGGTGGGTGGGGCTGGAGAGGGCTCTCACAGCAGCTGCCCTTTCAAGGACAACCTCTGCCAGAGCTATGGCTGACCCAAGGCCATTCCAGCAGGTGCAAGTGGAGGAGTGGGGAATCAAACCCGGTTCTCCCAGATAAGAGTCCGCACACTTAACCACTACACCAAATTGGCTCTCCAGTAGGAGCCAGGGTCAAAAAAGTCCTGGCTCTGGTCGAGGACAGCCAGATGTTTTTTGGGCTAGGGATCACCAGTAAGTTGTTCTCAGCAGAGCATAAAGCTCTTCAGGGGATATACCAGAGGAGGTGGTTCCACAGATACATGGGTCCCACTGGATTAAACCCTGTGGAGGCCCCTAGGCAGTCAAAATCTTGGGGGCCCCCTCATAAAACCATTATTGGTCCAAGATGCTTCTGTTCAACATTGTAGATTCAAAAACGTCTCCAAGCCCTGGTTCGATAAAGAATGCAAGCAAGCAAGAAGAGATCTAAAAATAGCGTATCATGCGTATAAGAATTCCGTGGGCCTTGATACTCCGTGTACACAACACCATCTCTCATGTTCTAAGGAGTTTTATAAAGAACTGATTGCCACAAAGAAGCGTGAGGCCATGAAAGTGCTGTGGAATAGCATTATACAGTCATCCAAGGAGAAGATCTCAACAGGGTTTTGGAAATTGATCTCGAGTCACTCCTACAAAGATATCTCCCCCATTGACTCTTTTGTTGCCCCCAAGAATTGGGAATCATTTTTTCAAGAGCTGTATTCTGATCCCCACCATTCTGCAGTTCCCCTGATTCACGAGGCCCTTTCAGACCTGCCACCTTGGCCTCCGGTGACAGTTGGAGAAGTCAGATCTCTGATCAGCAGACTCAAGAGACGCAAAGCTCCAGGCCCGGATTTCATACCCCCAGATCTATTGAAATAATATTGACTGGTGGGCCTCTCTCTTGGCCCCATTGTTCACATATATTGATTCAACAGGGGATATTCCTGAGGCCTGGAGAGAGGCTATCATCATCCCTTTTTTCAAGTCCGGGCAGAAGGATGATCCAGCCAATTATAGGCCAATTAGCCTCCTGAGTATTTTGGGCAAATTATACGCTAGTCATCTCTTAGAGAAATTGCAGTGCTGGCTGACTCAGGAAATGTATTTGGTAGATGAGCAGGCTGGGTTTAGGGAAGGACGATCCACATTGGGACATATTTTGACCCTCTCCCATTCGATTGACAAATATGGTGGAGCCAGGAGACATAGGGGGTGGAGCCAGGAACAAGGGTGTGGCAAGCATAATTGAACTCCAAGGGACATTTAGAGGGGCAGAACACCTTTTCAAATGCCTTTCTTCCATAGGAAATAATGAAGGCTAGGGACACCATCTTTTGGGGCTCATAGAATTGGACCCCCTGGTCCAATTGTTTTGAAACTTGGGGGGTATTTTGGGGAGAGACACTAGATGCTATACTAAAAAATTGGTGCCTCTACCTCAAAAAATAGCCCCCCCAGAGCCCCCAATGCCCACGGATCAATTCCCTATTATTCCCTATGGGAATCGTTCTCCGTAGGGAATAATAGAGTGCCTAGTAGACGTTTCCCTCCCCCCTCACACTTTCTAAAGCGGGGGGAGGGGGGGAAGGGCCTCCAAACCAGAGAATCCCCTGCCCCCTCCCTCTCTCTCACACACAAATATTTACTGGGTCTTGTTCCTGCAGAACTTTATTCGCTCTGAAAACGAAAGCAAAACAAAGGGAGGGGCTGTTCTCTGAGGAAAGTGTTACTGCTCCTTTCCCATGAAGCCCTTCCTGTTTCCTCCTTCCTGCTCAGCCTTAAAGGCACACATTTTAAAAACTGTTTGCAGGTTTCTAAACCTGCAGGAGCTCTAAAACTACAGGATTACTGTGGGGGCGGAGCTTCCCCCGCCGGCCAGCTGGCTGGGGGTGGGGAGAAGCCTGTCAAAACAGGGGATCCCCCGCTGGGACCTGGGGATTGGGAAGCCTACCGCCCTGCCATCTATGGCCATCACTGCAGTCTGCAGGCACCTTCTTAAAAGCCCCTTTTACTAAGCTGCGGGGGAGAGGCAAACTTGACGATGATGCCAGCAGCAGCCGCACCAGGCAAGTCGGGCAAAGAGCAGCTCAGTTGCTGGCTGTGTATGCAGGCTTGGAGGGCTGCGAGCAGGGCGGGAAACTGGGAGGGAAAGCCAGCCCAGGGCTCCAAAAGGCATGGGGCCCCATAGGCCAGTGTTTACTTGGCCTAATTGTTAATCCAGTCCTGGGTCCCAGACTGCTCATGGCCTTAAAGGTTAGTACCAAAACCTTGAACCTGACCCAGTACTCCACTGGGAGCCAGTGCAGCTGGTGCAGTACAGGGTGAATATGTGCGGTCTTTGGTGTTCCTGACAATTTAGGAGTTAGGGAAGATGTTGGTGAGAAGTGCTGTCAAATCAAAGCATAGCAGAGTATGTTGATCCCTCTGGGTTTTCAAGACAAGAGATGTTCAGAGGTGCCACTGCCTTCCTCTTCATAGCAATCCCAGACTTCCGAGGTGGTCTCCCATCCAAGTACAGACCAGGGCCTACCATACTTAGCTTCCAAGATCTGATGAGAGCAGGCTAGCCTGGGCCATCTAAGTCAGGGCTCAAGTCCAACTCATGGACTGCTGCAGTGATGCAGGCAGGGGTGGGTAAATGTACGTTAAGGCATCATTATATGGAGGAAGTCAGGGTTTCCCAAACTTTCCCCTCCCCCCATGGCCTGGTTTTTACACTTCTTCTTCGTGGCCCACTAAAATTTGTGGGTGGAGCCAGGAGACTTTGGGGGTGGAGCCAGGAGACAGGAAAGCCTGTCTCTTTCATCTATAGAGGTCTCCAAGGAAAAGGGAGCTCAGGCTTTGCAGCCTGTGTTATTCTTCAAGCCTAGCTTTTATCTGCACAACATAGAGACACTGGGAGATGGAAGGAAGGAAAACGGAGCTCTGGCTTTGCAGCCTGTGTCAGTCTTCAAGCCTAGCTTTTCTCTGCATAACACAGAGACAGAGGAAGGAGGGAAGGAAAATGGAGCTCAGGCTTTGCAGCCTGTGTCAGTCTTCAAGCCTAGCTTTTCTCTGCACAACAGAGATACAGTAAAGGAAAGAAGTAGAGCAGAGCTCATGCTTTGCTGAGGACGGGGCTAGCTTTGGCTTTTCTTGTGACCCGGTATTGAAGCTTCTGTGGCCCAGTACTGGGTCACGATTCTGCAAATGGGGAATGCTGGGGTGATATTGCACTGTGGGGGAGGGCTGTTATGGGCATGCTGTTTTTTGGGTGGAAGCCCCAACTTTACCACTGTGGGTCTGCCTATAAAACCAATGAAAAAGATAAAGGTAGTCCCCTGTGCAAGCACCAGTCGTTTTCGACTCTGGGTTGAACTAGTTACCAATGCTCATAAGTAGAATTCTGCCACTTTGAAACATTGCCCAACCATTTCTTTAACAAGGCATATTTTCCAAACTTTTTTAAAAAAATGCAAGGAATTTCACATATATGAATGGTACATATCCTGTGCAGCTGTTTCTTTTTAGGCTCTTACTCTCTTCCATCTCTAGAGATCTAGCTTTCATTTCAGCTCAAGTTTTCAGATAATATAATTTCCACTGCTCATATCTCACAGGCATTCTTTCACATGCATAAAAAGCTTCACAGTTTTTTTTTAGAAAGTAAAGTTAAGAACATTCAGGCAAACCACGTAATGATTCCTCATTCAGTTAAAATCACAGGAAGGTGCTGTCTGTTTTTGCAAAGGCATTTTTGTGGTGACATAACAAAGAACAACTATTTCTTCAGCCTAGGGCGAATGATGTAAATGTAAGGAACTCTCTTACCTAACCAAATCGAATTGTGCAGTACGCCATCCTTGAACCCCCAGCCAGGAGCTCTCTCCCAAAGCAAGGCGAAGAAAAAAGGGAACACAATCATATTTTCTGTTGGAGCCTTTCCACAGTCGCTGTTGAAGTGGCCTGAAAGAAGCCCTGCTTGCAGCTGCTTATTCTAGTGAAACATCTGGTTGCCAGATCTTAAATAGTATTTTCATTGGTGAGGTCAGCAAGCCTGCACCAATTGAATATGTCGTAGTATTGCTCACAATTAAATCCGATCCCTGAGTTTTGTTAGTCTGACTCATTTTACGTCTCCCTTGCATGAGTGTCCAAAGTCTACAGGAGGAAAGTCACTGTTTGGATCCTAATTTGCCAAAGCAAACAGACTTTTTTTTTTTTAACCTTCATGCCCCTAACACCGAAATGGTGAACTGCATTCATACAACTTTGTTCTTGTTGGGTGAGAAGTTAATTTGTCACAGGATCGTTTGGTGTCTATCGCTAGAAAAAACATGCAAGGAGGAAACACGAACTGGCAATCATTTGAGGCATACCAGCTGAATATCCCTGGGCCAAGGGAGGCCAGATTGAAGACCACCCGGGATCGGGCCTTCTCCATAGCAGCTCCCCTACTGTGGAACCAACTCCCGGAGGAGGTACGGGCCCTGCGATGTTTAGACCAATTCCGCAGGGCCTGTAAGACCTACCTCTTCGAAATAGCCTTCACCTAATGCCGAGTCAAGAAAGTCTCGCTGGACATATTTTAGTCACTGAATTTTACTAGAGACCTAAGTTATAGCACCACAATGTTAATTTTAATGTAAGTTTTAATGATTTTAAGGATGATTTTATAATTGAAATTGTAATTATTGTATATGGTTTTATTGTACATTGTATTTACGTGTTGTGAGCCGCCCTGAGCCTGCTTTGCGAGGAGGGCGGGATATAAATAAAAAGTATTATTATTATTATTATTATTATTATTATTATTATTATTATTATTATTATTATTATTATTATTATTATTATTATTATTATTATACCAAGTTATAGTCATTCAGTAGTCTGTAAGGGCTTACAGTACAACAAAAAAAGTGCTATTCTGAGATATCCCAAGACTCCAGTTTGTTCTTTCACAAGATATCAATGCTCATGTGAAGAGCTCTTCGAAATCGGTATATATTAGAACAGCGGCTATGCTTTTTTTTAAAAAACCTTCTACATTACATCATTCAGTGTAAATTTAAATATTAAATGTTTATTCGTATAGCATTGTCCCTTTAAGGCAGGAGATGCAATTCATCACAGTGACAATACGCTGGTGAACACATGGAGCTACCTATTACTGACTCAGGATAGTTTACCATAGTTTACCTGAGTCTGTAGAAGAGTTGGCTTTTATATCCTACTTTCCTCTGCCTTAAGGAGTCTCAAAACAGCTTACAATCACCTTTCCCTTCCTCTCTCCACAAGGAGTCCCCTTGTGAGGTAGGTGGTGCTGAGAGAGTTCTGAGAGAAAGGTCGTTTTCGCACTTACCTTATTCCGGAGCGACATCCCTCTTCACCGCGCAGCGTCTGCGCGGATTTCGCACTACTTGCTCCGCAGAACCCGGAAGTCCCGCGGCTTTTGCGTCGCAAATGTAAACTGGTTTTTGGCGGTTTACATTTGCGACGCAAAAGCCGCGGGACTTCCAGGTTCTGCGGAGCAAGTAGTGCGAAATCCGCACAGACGCTGCGCGGTGAAGAGGGACGTCGCTCCGGAATAAGGTAAGTGCGAAAACGACCAAACTGTGACTGGCCCAGGGTTACCCATCAGGCTTCATGTGGAGGAGTGGAGAATCAAAACAAGTTCTCCAGGTTAGAGTCTGGCTGCTCCTAACCACTACACCGCAGTATTCTTTACTATATGACTGGCATCTGCTTTCCAGATAGAATTCTTTCACCTCATCTACTATCTTTTAATCACAGGTGTTAAGGATTGGACCTGGGACCTTCTGCATGCAAAACTGATGCTCTGCTCTTGAGCCACAGCCTCTCTCCTAAATTTACCTCCCCCACTTCCTAAGCATCATCAATCGAGTTCTGGCTCCTCCTTCTTTCCCCTCCATCACAGTCTCTATCTGTTGTTGCATCCTTTCCTGCGTGATCCCTATCTGTTGTAAAGTGACTGCTGCAGAGTCAATGGGCCGGAGGGAAATGCTGACATTCATTGTTCCCTGCTTGCTCTTTCATCACCATCTTCCTGCCTATCATGCTCAGAATTAATTAGCTACATTGAACAAAATGTAGGACAGGTACTTTGGGATCAATAGAAAGCCTCCAGCATCTGAGTGTTTGATCTAGGAAACCGCTTGAGGCAATGTGCGTATTAATTGACGTTCTGGTATTTAAAGATTTTCCAGATAATTATTTTTAGTGCAATCAGTGCATTTACTTTCCTTTTTTTGGGGGGGGGGGGAAGGGCCCCATCAATCAAAATAAACTATTAGTTTAGCAACGAGAGGTGCTTGTTCCATTGTCCCTTTGTTCCAGGCACATTTCTGAGTAATCTGAGAGAGTTAACAGAAAGCACAATCCTAACACAGCTGTCTGGAGCCCACCCTTTCCTGTAAAGTATTGGCTGGGAGCCTCAGTCCAGGCACTGCTGGAGAAACAGCCATAAACAAAAAGGCCCTCTTAGAGCATAACAGAGAACTTTCTTTCCTGTTTCAGCATTGCAGATTGCTATAGGGAATGGGAAGCTTATATGTGAGCCTCCCCTATCCCATCTTCTGAGGAATGTAAGCTAAGAATTCCCTGACTTAGCAGGTTGCCTGGCTGTGTTTGGCAATTCAAGGAACTTGGAGGGGGGTGGGGTGCGGAGGGGAGCACATTGTAGATGCTGTGGCAAAACGTCTGGGTTATATCCCAGAAGTGACATCACAGCTCCCTCTCCCCAGGATGCTTCTGGAATTTCCACAATTTCTAAGGTAAAGACCCTTGAGATTGGGGAAATTCCTAGGGTGTTGCAGATGCCGTGAATTCACTCCACCCCCTCCCCCATTTTTCTCCCACTGCTCAATTGATCAGTACAGGCAATGGAGGATGTCACATGGTAAGCCTAAGAAGAGGAGGGAGGGTTGAATAGGATATGGGTGATGTTCAAAGACCACTCATTCCTCATTAGGTACTGGGGGTAGGGAGCAGCATTCCCTCTACACTGAGTTTTTAGCCTCCAGCTTACAGCTTTTTAGCCTTCAGCTCACAAATGTTTGTCTTAGCTCAGGGAAAATGGCCCCAGAACACACTAATTTATGCAGGAGCTCACACCTTTAATGTCAGTAGCTTACATCTTTCATGCCAGTAGCTCACAAAGTAGAATTTTTGCTCACAAGACTCTGCAGCTTAGAAGGAACAGTGGTGGGGAGTGGGGAAACTGGATTGTGTTATCTATTACATTTTCATCTTGCCTTCCCTCCAAGGAGTTTAGAGCAGTGTACATGGGTCTGCCTTCCTCTATTTTATCATCACAACAGCTTGACAAAGTAGTTGGAGCAGGGGAAGACTGGAACTGGGTAACAGTTACCTCGAGGTCTTTTCACATGGAGGATTTCCCATGGTTTGGGTGTCAAGCTACAGCTTCCCCTCCCCTTAGCTTCCTCACTTCTCTGTTTCCCATTCATTTTCTTTGTGTTTCCCTTTTCATTTCTCTGTGCCTTTTCAAATCACCTTTGCGAAAGCGCAGCTAAAGGACAAGGAAGCCACGGGATGCCATAGGGATCTCTCAGCAGATGGATGAGCACCTCTGCGGAATGACATGAACTCTAACAATTAGAGGAGTCTAGAATGCACAGTTGCAGCTTGCTACGAATGGCAATGATCTGAATCATAGCCCTTATCTTCAGGTGGGAAAAAAAGATGTAATTTTATGTCATTAAAAAACCCAACCAAATGTCCTGGTGGGGAGATGCAAAGTTCATTCCGCCTTCTCCCACCTATGCCTTCAGTCTGATTCACGACATGACAGTTGTCTGCTTGTCTTCCCTTGTGGCTTCAAGGAGACTGTAGCTCTTCAGCAGCTGTTTTTGTGGTAGGCGAGTCTAACGCTTAGTGCAGAGAAGTGAGGTTAGAGAGGAAAAACCTCAGCTATCCCTTCTTCATAAAAGTCTCAAGGTGGAGCTCAGTTCCTGTTATTGCACAAGGAACGTTGTTTGTGTAATACCCATGGGTAGATGCAGCGAAGTCAGAGTGAGTCTGTAATTCCAGAGGCAACGATTTGCTTTAGCCTAGTTAGTTACAGGATCTCTTAAGACCAAAACAAGAATGTGAAAATAACACAGTCCTATAGCAAGTTATTACTTTGTTTCTCTGTGTGTGAAACAAAAAGACAGGAAAGCAAATGGTGCAGCACTAGGGTTGCCAAATCCAGTTCAAGAAATATCTGGGGACTTTGGGGGTGGAGCCAGGAGACATTGGGGGTGGAGCCACGATCAAGGCTGTGACAAGCATAATTGAACTCCAAAGGGAGTTCTGGCCATCGCATTTAAAGGGACCACACACCTTTTCAATTCCTTCCTTCCATAGGAAATAATGAAGGATAGGGGCACCTTCTTTTGGCGCTCATAGAATTGGACCCCCTGGTCCAAACTTTTTGAAACTTGGGGGGTATTTTGGGGAGAGGCACTAGATGCTGTACTGAAAACTTGGTGCCTCTACCCCAAAAAACAGCCCCCCCACACAGCCCCAGATACCCGCAGATCAATTCTCCATGATTTTCTATGGGAATAAATCTCCCTAGGGAATAACAGAGTTCCCAGCAGACATTTCCCTCCCCTCCCCCCACTTTCGGATGACCCTGAAGCGGGGGGAGGGTCTCCAAACCGGGGGATCCCCTGCCCCCACCTGGGGATTGGCAACCCTATGCAGCACACTCATAATTATCATCTTATTTCTTATAATAAAATGAATGTGTGATTTTGTGTACGCTCATCATTGTCTGGTTCATTGTGTGCATTTCCCACCCAGACAGCCAAAGCAGTTGTGAAACTAAAAGGGATTACAAATGTATTAGCCACTCTTTAGCAGTTCCCTTACTTCATACGGCCCACTTGGCAGCTACTAAAGCCTGTTCCTTCTCTATGGTGGCCAGCAGCCAACACACCCCTAGGGGCCAGCAGCTGAGGCACAAGGCAACAAGGGTGGCTGAAGAGAAGCAGAACCCACCACAAATGATGGCCCTTTCCTATCTGTTGTGGGAGTCAGGAAGGCTTCTTTGGAAGGGTACGGCAGGAAACAGGCTGCAGTGACCTCCTTAGGCCAGATGAGAAGTCTTAAGGCTTCCCACAGGGGAGGGGCAGGGGAAATGGGATCCCAGGCAGGCAGCTCAACAGGCCTAGGACTCACTACTCCCATAGGCTCATCCCCCAGGATAGAGGGACTGGTGAGGCCAGAGTTGCCCCATGCCAGGCAGTCCTTTCAAAGGTGCACCCTGAGTTTTGTTAGTCTGACTCATTCGGGGAGGGACAGTGGCTCAGTGGTAGAGCATTTGCTTGGGAAGCAGAAGGTCCCAGGTTCAATCCCTGGCATCTCCAAAAAAGGGTCCAGGCAAGTAGGCGTGAATAACCTCAGCTTGAGACCCTGGAGAGCCATGAATGGGGCTGTGGCTCAGTGGTAGAGCATCTGCTTGGGAAGCAGACTGTCCCAGGTTCAATCCCCGGCATCTCCAACTAAAAAGGGTCCAGGCAAGTAGGTGTGAAAAACCTCAGTTGAGACCCTGGAGAGCCATGAATGGGGCTGTGGCTCAGTGGCAGAGCATCTGCTTGGGAAGCAGAAGGTCCCAGGTTCAATCCCCGGCATCTCCAACTAAAAAGGGTCCAGGCAAATAGGCGTGAATAACCTCAGCTTGAGACCCCGGAGAGCCATGAATGGGGCTGTGGCTCAGTGGTAGAGCATCTGCTTGGGAAGCAGAAGGTCCCAGGTTCAATCCCCGGCATCTCCAACTAAAAAGGGTCCAGGCAAGTAGGTGTGAAAAACCTCAGTTGAGACCCTGGAGAGCCATGAACGGGGCTGTGGCTCAGTGGTAGAGCATCTGCTTGGGAAGCAGAAGGTCCCAGGTTCAATCCCTGGCATCTCCAAAAAAGAGTCCAGGCAAATAGGTGTGAAAAACCTCAGCTTGAGACCCTGGAGAGCCACTGCCAGTCTGAGAAGACAATACTGACTTTGATGGACCAAGGGTCTGATTCAGTATAAGGCAGCTTCATATGTTCATATGTTCACCCTGGGAAAACCAGGGAGGAAGAGGAAGATTTCACCTAAGGCAATTGGGGAGATGTTACTGGTGGGGGCTGGAAGAGTGTGTTCTACTCTTTTTCTGAGGTTCTTCTCCCAAGGCAAGCCCTACTAAAAGAACCCTGGAGAAAAGAGATAGCCCTAGACTCAAGCCTAGTGCTGGAGTCTGACAGTTTATAATGGTACTTTATGTTTTAGAAACAGTTACACTAATGTTTGAGTTGGATTTTTGTAGCCATTAAATAATTTTAATAGAGGTATGCTTTCATTACCAAACATAAGAGCCCTAACAAACCTCTGGGGGACTAATCACTACTGGAGTTTTCCTCAGTGGCTTTACTGGGAATTCCACTGAAAACATTTAAAGGTAGCAACTAGGAATGGGCACAAACAAGGACATTGGTGGTTTGTGGTTCATTTGATTGCCTGAACTAGTGATTAATGTTGGTTCCTGGTTTGTTTGATTTCCCAAACTGGTTTGTGGTTTGTTTCGTTCATTTGGTTTGGGAGGTGGTGGTACAGTCTCCTCATAAGGTAGAGATGCCAAACTCATAGGAATTCTTCAGCAGCCCTCCAATTCTTCCGCTAGCCCTCCAAGTTTGGCCAAGATTGGATTTGGGATGTCCCCAGGAAAGGTCAGCTTTAGCTTGGGTTTGGTCCCTGAAACCACAGCAAGGAACACCTTCCCAGTTGGGAGAGGCATTTAAAAAATTGTCCCACTGTGTGAGGGGAAAAGAAATATCTTGAAGCCTCCCCTAAACAGTTAAACAGAACTACATCTTCTCTCTTCATGCTGCAAAGCGAAAACAGCTGAGTCAAGGTGTGGTATATAATCTGCTCCCATAGAGCAGAATGGGAGCCCCATGGTTGGTTCCCACTAGGGTTGCCAAGTCCAATTTAAGAAATATCTGGGGACTTTGGGGGTGGAGCCAGGAGACATTGGGGGCGGAGCCAAGAGCAAGGGTGTGACAAGCATAATTGAACTTCAAGGGAGTTCTGGCCATCACATTTAAAGGGACTGCACAAATTTTTAAATGCCTTCCTTCCATAGGAAATAATGAAGGATAGGGGCACCTTCTTTTGGGGCACATAGAATTGGACCCCTTGGTCCAATCTTTTTGAAACTTGGGAGGTATTTTGGGGAGAGGCACTAGATGCTATACTGAAAATTTGGTGCCTCTATCTCAAAAAAACAGGCCCCCCAGAGCCCCATATACCCGCGGATCAATTCCCCATCATTCCCTATGGGAATCGTTCATAGAGGTGCATGATTCTCTGGGGGTGGGGCTTCCCCTGCTGGCCAGCTGGCTGGGGGAGGGGGGAAGTCTGTAAAACCGGGGGATCCCCCTCTGGGACCTGGGGATTGGGAAGCCTAGTTCCCACAGCTGCCAATCAAGCTATGGACAACTGCTTGAAGTGTTTCTAGGGCTCTCCACAAGCCCCTCCCCCCCCCCAGCATTGCCTAGGAATTGATTAAATCGATGCCAGGTTGTCGGGAGAATGAACCACAAAAGCAAACTGAAGGAACCACCATGGCTAGAATGTGGTTTGTTTTTTTGGTTTTGGAATGACGTGACCAAACGAACTAGTTCGAAATGAACCATGAACGAACCAGTTTGTAGTGAACTGCAGAGAAAACCAGAGAGAGAGAGAAGATGTAAGGAAGTTATTTCCCCTAAGGAGTGTGGATCTGCACTTCAAAGGGAGACTGACAACAGAGAAGATGCTTAGTGTTTTGCCTATTTACTCAGGCACTGGAATTAAAGGCAAGCACAAGGCTTAAGGCCTCCTTTCTTAAATCCCCCCCTCCCACTCGCACACCTTGACTTAAGCAAAGTAACTATTATAAAAGAGTAAACACAGTTTTGTACAGAGGTTATGGTGATCCCCACCCTCAAACTACTTTCCCTTCCCAAACCAGAGATCCAGCAGTCGGTATCCCAGAAGGGCTGCCTTCTTGATGAAGCTGGTCCAGTAGCAGTCCCTCAGAAGCAGCAGACCTCCAGTGGGAAGGAAAGTCCTCAGGGCCTCTCTCCTCACCATCCAACAGAAGAAGTCGGCTTCAGTTCATAGGCAGGTGGTCTGGGGGCTAACCTCCTCCAGAAAAACAGTCAGTTCCAAAAACAGAGGGCCTACATCAGACAAAAATCTTTTCAGCTGAGGCCTCAGCACTTCAGTCCTCAGAGAGACCAAACGAATAGGCCCCTGCTCCTCCCACTACCCAGTTTTCTTTTAGTCACTCCTGCACACTCCTTCCAATTAGGCTTCCCAACCCTCCCGCCCTGGCGGGGGACCCCAGGATTTCCAGCCTCTTCCCCCGCTCCCCAAAAAATGGAAGCGGGGGGAGGGGGGAAACGGCGCCAAGGAGCATGGCGAGCAGCCCCATCCCGGAGTGGGTGACACCGCTGTGCCACTGCCGCCCCCTCTGCGCCCACCGCAGCTGCTCCTCTGAGATGGGCCCAGGCTGAGCCCATTTCGGAGGAGCAGCCATGGCGAGTAGAGAAGAGGCGGCAGCTGTGCAGCGGCATCACCCGCCCCGCCTCCGAAGCAAAACCAGAGAAGGGGAGGGCGGAGGCAGGCCAGGAGCATGGCGAGCCGCGAATCCGGGCCCTTCTAGGACCCGGACTCGTGGCTCGCCATGCCCCCGGCCCGCCTCCACCCCCCCTCCGATTCCACCGCAGCTGCTCCTCCGAGATGGGCCCAGCCTGAGCCCATCTCGGAGGAGCAGCCACGGCGAGCAGAGAAGAGGCGCATTTCCCCCCCTCCCCTAGCTCCACCCCAGTGTCTCCTGGCTCCATCCCCAAAGTCTCCTGGCTCCACCCCCAAAGTCCCCAGATATTTCTGGAGTTGGACTTGGCAACCCTACTTCCAATATGCAAATTAAGTACTTTCATTGCTCTCCCTAACAGCATAAATCCCCAAAGCTCTACACCTATCTGCCTGAAATCTTTGTGGTCACCTGCTTCTGGAGGCCTGAGACAGAGGGACATTGCTCAAGCATTGCCAACAGAAGTGGTCATGATAGCTTTTGCTACATGGTGAACTCAGAGTTCAACGCATGTTAATATCATGCTTTTGCTCAACTCAGCTTATGGAAATATATGATGGGGGAGTACTTGGAAGGGTGCATTTAGATGGGAGACCACCAGTGAAGTCTAGGATTGCTTCACAGACAATGGCAAACCAACTCTGGATGACTTGCCTTGAAAACCCTACAGAGTTGCCATAAATCCTCTGCAACTTGAAGGCAAAAAAAAGAAAAGAAAGAGTAAATTTGGAATGGATACTGTGAAAAATTTATGTTATTAGAAGAGGTTAATATCCAGCAATCCTTCTTCAATTTTCCCCTTCTACTGTTCTTAGGGGTTCTACTTTCCTGAACAGCAGTATTTCAAGGTCCAATTTTGGGCTGCGTTATAAGGGGGCAGGTGAGCAAGTCCTGTTCCTCTGACAGAAATCCATTCTGTTGGCAGAGATTTACCATGGAGTCCAAGTTACGGACTGTGTTGTGAGTCCCGCTAATAGATCAACTGCATGACTCAAGTCAGTGTGGTGTGATGGTTAAAGTGGGATTAGGAAGACCAGATACAAGACCAGACAGGGCTTTTTTTGTAGCAGGAACTCCTTTGCATATTAGAAGAAGAAGAAGATATTGGATTTATATCCCGCCCTCCACTCCGAAGAGTCTCAGAGCGGCTCACAATCTCCTTTCCCTTCCTCCCCCACAACAGACACCCTGTGAGGTAGATGAAGATATTGGATTTATATCCCGCCCTCCACTCCGAAGAGTCTCAGAGCGGCTCACAATCTCCTTTCCCTTCCTCCCCCACAACAGACACCCTGTGAGGTAGATGAAGATATTGGATTTATATCCCGCCCTCCACTCCGAAGAGTCTCATAGCGGCTCACAATCTCCTTTACCTTCCTCCCCCACAACAGACACCCTGTGAGGTAGATGAAGATATTGGATTTACATCCCGCCCTCCACTCCGAAGAGTCTCAGAGCGGCTCCCAATCTCCTTTCCCTTCCTCCCCCACAACAGACACCCTGTGAGGTAGATGAAGATATTGGATTTATATCCCGCCCTCCACTCCGAAGAGTCTCAGAGCGGCTCCCAATCTCCTTTCCCTTCCTCCCCCACAACAGACACCCTGTGAGGTAGATGAAGATATTGGATTTATATCCTGCCCTCCACTCCGAAGAGTCTCAGAGCGGCTCACAATCTCCTTTACCTTCCTCCCCCACAACAGACACCCTGTGAGGTGGGTGGGGCTGGAAAGGGCTCTCACAGCAACTGCCCTTTCAAGGACAACCTCTGCCAGAGCTATGGCTGACCCAAGGCCATGCCAGCAGGTGCAAGTGGAGGAGTGGGGAATCAAACCCGGTTCTCCCAGATAAGAGTCTGCACACTTAACCACTACACCAAACTGGCTCTCCAACCACTACACCAAACTGGTGTGTATTAGGCCACACACACACCCCTCCCCCGATGTAGCCAATTCTCCAAGAGCTTACAGGGCTCTTCTTACAGGGCCTACTGTAAACTCTTGAGGATTGGCTACATCGTGGGTGTATGGCCTATTATGCAAAGGAATTCCTGCTCCAAAAAAAAAAGCCCAGATACAAGTCACAAGATCCTTGGATGGCCTTGGGTCAATCATACTGTTAGAGACTAATTTATCTCACAGGTTTGTTATAAAGATTAATTGTGGAATTCCCATGCCTGCTGCCCTGGGATTCTTGGAGAAACAATGGGATGAAAAATATGATAGACTGATACGTTTATATGAATTGTCTTTGCTCCTTGCTGTATTTTACAATCTGATTAACAATCTGTTAATCAAACGTTACTGCAGATTTTCTCTCATTGTTGATGTAATGCTGTGGTTTCTGCTACATATTTATAGGAGCAAAGTCATTGTGTTAATTTTTCATTATGGACCCCCTCAGGATCTCTGCAAACCTAGAACCTACCTTTCTGCTTGGTTTGTCTGCCAGGTTTAAATCCAAGTATCCAAAGTCAGCACAGATGGCGTTTTCTTCTCTGCAAGGGTCTGGAAAGGACTAATAGACCACCTTTCCTACATTACCCACACTTTTCTTGGCAGTACAAACTGTCCCAATTTTTCTCGTTTTTGAAAGAGTACCTCACACATTGTCAGCATCAACAAGTGTGTTGGGAAATAAGGCACATATACAGTGGAGATTTTTATTCAATTTAGAAAGCTTTGCTCTTCATTAAAATAAAGATTACTACATTCTTTTAAAACTTTGGAACCTATTCCTGTTCATGTTACGTACTTGTAGCTACTTAATTCACGGTTTTGCAATTGTCTACTTAAAGAACCTTGAGAAGTCAATGGAACATTGTTGGAAACAAAAATATCCAGACATGCCCATGGTTACATTTATAATTCTGTTGGAAATCATCTATATGGCAACAGGGGAACAATTTTTTTTTACCTGGGGCAACGTTCATCCATCTTGTGTAAAGACGTTGACAGCTTTTTCTTAATGAAATGAGTTCTGATTCACAAAAGTTTATGCCGGAATAAAATCGGTTACTCTTTAAGGTACCACTGGACTCCTGTTTTATTTTGCTGTTAAAAACTATAATGGATACCCACCAGGAATGACCTTACCCAGACCATTTACACAAAAGACCAACCTCCTGCATCTGTTCTTAAATATTTGAACCAGGGCTTTTTTTGTAGCAGGAACTCCTTTGCATATTAGGCCACACCCCCTTGATGTAGCCAATCCACCAAGAGCTCACAGGGCTCTTAGTACAGGGCCTTCTGTAAGCTCCAGGAGAGTTGGCTACATCAGAGGGGTGTGGCCTAATATGCAAAGGAGTTGCTGCTACAAAAAAAAAAAGCCCGGATTTGAACTGTGCAACATTTCCACAATTTTGCCTCCCCAGGAGTAGATCTGAATTTTGCACCCCCTTTTCCCGAGTGTTCAGATTCATCATATTCAGTGATTTTTTTTAAATAAAAATCCAGACCCCAACTTCGTAATTTTCTAATAAGGAATTCCTATAGTCAATTCCCCCCCACCACCACACCGCCATTTTATGTTGCATCATCAATTATGCTTGTTCACCCTGCCTACTTCCCTCCTCCCAGATTGTCCTGGAGACATTCACTATTTTTAAAGACATACTATTGATTGTGCAATTCTGGCTATTACTACACACCAATGTTATAATGTGAAACAGTACGGACGTGACTGCTCGTTCTGCTGAGGCCAGGAGAAAACAGGGTTGGGATCGTCAGACCAAGTGATTCCCATCTCCCCCTCTCCTGGCTGCAGCCAGGAGAAAGTGAGGTTGAGATTGCCTGGGAAGGTGCGTCTCATCTAACCCTCTGGCCACTGGAGATGGGATCGCCTTGGGGAAGGCTTCCCATTTTCCTTTCTCCAGGCTGTGCAGCTCTCCCCACCAGCTCAGAAGTCTCAGGCTTCCTCCTTTAAACCGGGCTGCAAGAGGGAGCCTGAGGCAGTGGAGAGGCAGGGAGCCAGCAGCGTCAGCCTCATAATCAGGAAATCCTTCGTTTGAACCTCAAAGGGAGCAGAGCGTTTTGCTTTAAATGGGAATTTTTAAAAAAGCAACCACCGAACAACCTTTTTTTTCTGAATAAGTGAGCAGTGACTCACAAAAGCTCATACCCTGACATCACCTGGAAGTGACATATCACATGGAGCGCATTTAGGGTTGCCAAGTCCAATTCAAGAAATATCTGGGGACTTTGGGGGTGGAGCCAGGAGAGTTTGGGGGTGGAGCCAGGAGACATTGGGGTGGAGCCAGGAGCAAGGTTGTGACAAGCATAATTGAACTCCAAAGGAAGTTCTGTCCATCACATTGAAAAGGACCACACACCTTTTCAATGCCTTCCCTCCTTGGAATTAATAAAAGATAGGGGCACCTTATTTGGGGGCTCATAGCATTGGACTCCGCGGTCAGATCTTTTTGAATCTTGGAGGGTCTTTTGAGGAGAGGCATCGGATGCTATGCTGAAAATCTGGTGCCTCTACCTCAAAAAACAGCCCCCCCCAGAGTACCAGATACCCGCTGATCAATTCTCCATTATTCCCTTTGGGAATTGGTTTCCATAGGGAATAATGAATGCCCAGCAGTCAGTTTCCTCCCCAGTCTGGTAAGTCACATGCTCTCTCTCGCTAGGGAGGCAGTCTTGCCTGGCTGGTTGCGATGCCTTGCTGGCCTTTTTTCCCACCGCATAATGTGCTTTTAAAATTATTTACCCAGACCTTGCGTATTTGAGGTGTGCGTGCCGTGCACACGAAAGCTCATACCTTGAATAGCACTTTGCTGGTCTTAAAGGAGCCGCTGGACTCTCTAACTTTACCCGGACCTTGCAAGCGTTAAGAAAGTGGACGGCTTCCTTCTCACTCAGGAAGAAAGCAAAGAGTGCAGGCAGGCGCGGGCTTCCTCATGCCGGTTTTAGCTTTTCTTCGGGGTCGAGTTGGAAAACGGCCTGTGATTGGCAGCCTCAGACGGGGGGGGGGGGGGGGGCTTGCATGGGGTTGTTGTTTTTCTGTTTTACCTTTCCTCCCTTTGACTTTCCTGATCGCTCCTTCCCAGCTACAGCCGCTCCTCGGAAGGAAGGGCAATTGGTATTTATTGTAAAAAAAAATCTCGCAAGTCCCTCCCAGAAGGCAGGATCAAAGGGTGGGGGGAGAGGAGACCCTCTGCCGCTCTCCTCAGGCACTGGCAGCCTGTAGCTCGGGCCGCAGCCGCAGTGATGGGCCTGGGCCAGCAGCGCTTGTGGTGGCGGCGCTGCACTGGTGTTGCTGCGGCGGCGGCGGCCCGACGCTGTGAGGGGGAAGCATGGCCCCCTCTCCCGCTTCCGAATATTTGCATACCGGGGGAGGAGGCTCAAAATCCAGTGTTCTCCCGCCAGGGCGGGAGATTTGGGACGCCTAAGCGCATTGCGCAGAGATGTTCTAGGAATTCATGGGAAACTCTATGGTTTCGTGTGGGGATGCTCTAGCAATTTTTTTGGGGGGACTCTATAGTACCAGGGGCCTCTTCTCCCAGGCGATATCAATCGCCCTGGAGACAGGGATGGATGGAGGGCCTACATCCAGTGCCATCTCCCGGCTCACACCCTAGGCAGCCGCCTAGGGGACGGGTTGCCTCTGATGCTACAGGAGTCTTACTCTTTTCTGCTGCTACAGACAAACATGGCTACTCATCTTGGTTTTTTTCTGAATGGTCACTTTATGTACGCCACCAAGTACTGCAGCTGCTCCTTTAGGAAGACAATGGGCAATCCCAGATTCCCTGACCTTTCCGGCTTGCACACAAGCCTCCCCATTTTAAATTGACATATATTTAAAAAAAATAACATTGCGCTACAGCACAATTTTAACCATTACGATACAGCGATGTGCGTTTTCTTCTTTTGTTTACAATGTCTTTTGGGGTTTTTTTTTACAATGTGTGCCTTGGCCTTGCCGAGTTGACCACAGCAGCAGCATCTCCCAGTTGACTACCTCCTGGTAGCCAAGGGCAAAGGAGCCTGGTGCAGCTCATGTAGGTGAGGCTGCAGCTGGTGGGCGGCCAGCTTGAGCCCCATGGGAGAGCGAAAGACAGACTCCGACCTAGGGTTGCCAAGTCCAATTCAAGAAATATCTGGGACTTTGGGGGTGGAGCCAGGAGCAAGGGTGTGACAAGCATAATTGAACTCCAAGGGAGTTCTGGCCATCACATTTAAAGGGACAGCACACTTTTTAGAATGCCTTCCTTCCATAGAAAATAATGAAGGATAGGGGCACCTTCTTTTGGGGCTCATAGAATTGGACCCCCTGGTCCAATCCTTTTGAAACTAGGGAGGTATTTTGGGGAGAGGCACTAGATGCTATACAGAAAATTTGGCACCTCTACCTCAAAAAACAGCTCCCCCAGTGCCCCTGACACCCGCGGATCAATTCCCCATCATTCCCTATGGGAATCGTTTCTGGAGGTGCATAATGGCTGTGGGGGTGGAGCTTCCCCCGCTGGCCAGCTGGCTGGGGGAGGGGGGAAGCCTATAAAACCAGGGGATCCCCTGCTGGGACCTGGGGATTGGGAAGCCTACTCCGACCTCTTGGTCATGGCACCCAGACTTTTGTGAAAAGTCAGCACTCTAGTTGCTCTTCTCTGCCCACCTCTCACTGGTTCCTAATTTTAAAATGAAACCTCTCGAAAGCCTTCGATCTCGATGCCTTGTTTACACAGGAAAATTTATTTGGATACTAGCACTTTCTACAGTTATAAACTTCTCCCTCGCAACGTTTCCTGGTGCTTTCATTCTCCCCACTCTGATAACGTTGTAATGTAATTGCACATGTGCAAAAAAAAAAAAAAAAGCTATGTCACTGATATAGTGCATGATGGGAGGCAGCTTGGCCCCCTTTGAAATTAGTTGAGGAATGCATAGAATGAATCCAATCCTGAGGCAAAAGACATAGGCCGTTTTCCCACTGAGCTTACCTCGGAGCGACGTCCCTCTTCACGGCGCAGCGTCTGCGTGGATTTCCCACCAACTGCTCCGAGGCTGCTCCGAGGAACCAGAAAGTTCCTGACCTTTTGCGTCACAAATGGAAACCGCTAAAAACCAGTTTACGTTAGCGATGCAAAAGCCGCGACTCTACTTGGTTACTCGGAACAGTTGGTGGGAAATCTTTGCAGACGCTGCGCGGTGAAGAGGGACGTTGCTCCGAGGTAAGCTCAGTGGGAAAACGGCCATACTGTGGAACAAGTGGGGCAAAGTCAAAGCATCAGATGTGGGTTCACTCACTGCTAAAATGAGGTGAGAAGGTACTGCGGAAAATGCTGTCAGGAAAACTGAGGAAGTGAGAATCACAAGCAGTGTTCCCTCAGAGCTGGGTGCATGAGTGGCTGCTCAGCAGCAATCTGCAGCTGCAAAGGGTCTTGCACTGCCCATTGGCCATTTTAAAATTATAGCAGTTATATGCCGCTCAGGATGTGAAGTGTTCTGCCCAGCAGGGGTGGGGTGGATTAGAAGGAACATTGATCATGAGGTCCTTGAAGGAACGGGAGAATGTAAAAATGTAATAGAGACAGGAATGATATTAATTTACAACAACGGCATGATATTTCTGTATCTGCACTGTACCAGCCTCTATCTCAATACCCTTTTTCTTCTTGCGTTCAGTATGCACTAGAACAGACAAACCACAGGTTTACTAGACATGGCTGGAAAAAGACTATTTCTTTCTTTTTTTGTTTGCCTGCACTTCAGTTGTGACAGCAGGATATGAAATCATCTCAAACCACAAATTGCCACAGTTGCTTGCTGATTTTCATAAGCATGTTCTAGAGTGACAGTGGAAGGAAAACTTTCGTTAAAGAGACTGACACTGATCCAAACTCATCTGAATTGATAGTAAAGCCATAGCCGAGAAAAATGAATAGTATTTAATTTTCAGGTAGAATCACAGAAACATAGCGTAAAAACAGATCACATTCCAAAGCCCCATCAAAAGTAGGACTCCTACCTGCAAAGCTATTTTTTGTCAAAGGACTACCATCACCAGTGGTCTGACCTAGCCTCAGATCGCAAAGCATGGAGGCACACCATCCACCAGGCTGTCTCTTCCTTTGAGAACGCACGCATAGCTGGTCTTGAGGACAAAAGGAGATTGAGGAAGAATCGCACTGCTACAGCACCAACCCTAAATCAGACTTTTCCCTGCAGCCGCTGTGGCTGGACCTGCCTGTCCCGCATTGGTCTTGTCAGCCACCAGCGAGCCTGCAGCAGACGTGGACTACTGCACCTTTCTTAAATCTTTGTTCGCGAAGTCAAGCCGAGAGAGAGATGTGCCTCTCTGTCTCTACTGATGGGCAGACTTACACATAGAGCTAAATGTTTGAAGGATGGTATGAAGAAAACATTCTTCAAATGTTTTAATAGTTTTTTTTTAAAGTGCGCCATCTTGGGGACCCAGTGGGGTGCAGAGGTAGCATTAAAATGTTTAAATAGATAAATAAATAACATTCTAGTAAATATCTAAGCCATCCTGTTCCTCAAGTTAAACAAAGAAGTCTAAAGTGAGATCCTTTGGTGGCTTTGAAAACCACGTATACAGCCCTAAGTTCAATGGAGAAAGTGTAGGTTGAAATGTAACAGACTGTTGCTAGTTTTCTGTGTTCATGACTATTTATGGGAAGCATTCAAATGCCTAGAATGAAGGTTAATTTTGCTAGCACTAGAGTATTAGGGAAAAACAGCCTTGACTCAGCCAATGAGCTGGACATTTTTTAGTGGATAATATGTGGAATTTAGCTTTCCAGCCAGCCTGAGTCATCCAGAGCTTTCCCATTTGCTTTACATCTGCATGCTATACTATGCAATTATGGGCACTAACCTCTGTGGGTAATCAGCCAATTGAAAAATAACAGTGTTAATTAAGGGCAAAAAGAAGAAAGATCAGAGAATTAAAATCCAATGTGCTATCAACATTTAGCAATCCATGTCTAGAAAGGCTTACATAGTGATTTTTCATTCAGGCCAAAACACAGAGACAATATTCATAGTATCATCGTGCAGTTTCAAGTGTACTGATTGATTCCCATCCAAAGAAAGGAACAGAACCTTTAGGGTTGAAAATAGGGTTCTCATTCCCCAGGCCAGGTTGGGGAATCCCCCCTTTTATTTACATTTCTTTATGTAGATTTATATTCTGCCCTCCCCGCAAGTGGGCTCAGGGCAGGTTATATCAGACAGTAAAATACACAATTACGCAATTAATTAAAACAGTTAAAGATATAAATAAAACAGACAGCCATCAACTGGAGTACAATGAAAATTAGGCCAGAGCTGCTGGGGTGGTAAAAACTTCTAAAGACTGAGCCGCACGGGAAAAGAGGCTGCAGTAAGGTTGGCCAACTTTTTGGGGCTTCAGACATCAATGTTGCACAGTGATGTCCGCAACATGATGATGTCACACAGAAGTGATCTCATCACACTGGGGACATTGCACAACAACACTCTGCTTTTGGGGCAAAACTGTATTGTTTGAGGGCAATTTTACCATAGAGTTTTGCCCCAAAAACAGATCATTGTATGACAACCCTGATGTTACTTCCACGTAATGCTATGTCATCACCTCCCTCTCCAGGAATGCCCCCCTCCCAATCCCTCTGTTGGTGCAAAGGTAGGACAACCCTAGCTGAAAACAACACACCTGCACTAGCCGTTCTACAACAAAACGCACATGAAAACATTACAAATGAGGGACCTGCAAGGACTTGCAGGTGAAATTTCATTTTCTCATCCCCCATTTCTCCTTTTTTCCTACTTCCTTCCCACCTACCAGCCAACCTACCTTCCTCTGCCCCTCTTGTCTTTAGCTTTCTCTCATTTCCCTCTCCGTTGACAAATCTGAATAGTAAAGTTCCTGGAGATTTGTGGGCAGGGCCTGGGCACGGCAGAGTTTAGAGAGGAGAGGGAGTTCACCAGCGATGTGATGCCATAGAGTCCGCCCTCCAAGGCTACTGTTTTCAACAGGAGAATTGATCTCTGTGTTCTGGAAATCAGCTATAATTCTGGGAGAACTCCAAGTCACAGCTGGCACTTGGCAAACCTACGGCAGCTTCTCCCCAGGAAAGCTGTGGCCCAGTTGCAAAATACTGGCTGCCGTGCCCCTTTGGAAAGTGGAGAACATGCAAGAACTTGTGAGGAATGCCTATATCTCCCTCCCCATATGATTTCCTATTTCCCCGCTCTTGGCAACCCCCTTATCCTCTTCCCTCTCCCTGCTTTCTTCTCTACTTCCCCTTCACCAGTCAAGCATTTAGCTACACCCCATCTTCAGCTATATTTATTTCATCTATACTCTACCTTTCTCCACAATAGGGACTCAAAAGCAGTTTGCATCAGTTGTGCAATGGCACACCTGTAGAGGACCTCACTTCCACACACTGTTTCTTCTTTCCCTCCTCCTAGCAGCCTCCATCTCCATTTCTTTTAGGGTTGCCAATCCCCTGGTGGGGGGAGGGGATCCCCCGATTTGGAGGCCCTCCCCCCGCTTCAGGGTCGTCAGAAAGCAGGGGGAGGGGAGGGAAATGTCTGCTGTGAACTCTGTTGTTCCCTATAGAGATTTATTCCCATAGAAAATAATGGAGAATTGATCCGCGGGTATCTGGGGCTCTGGGGGGTGCTGTTTTTTGATGTAGAGGCACCAAATTTTCAGTACAGCATCTAGTGCCTCTCCCCAAAATATCCCCCAAGTTTCAAAATGATTGAACCAGGGGGTCCAATTCTATGAGCCCCAAAAGAAGGTGCCCCTATCCTTCATTATTTCCTATGGAAGGAAGGCATTGAAAAGGTGTGCTGTCCCTTTAAATGTGATGGCCAGAATTCCCTTTGGAGTTCAATTATCCTTGTCACAGCCTTGATCTTGGCTCCACCCCTAATGTCTCCTGGCTCCACCCCCAAAGTCCCCAGATATTTCTTAAATTGGACTTGGCAACCCTAATTTCTTTCCTTGCTCCCTTTTCTTCTTTCTAGTCACCAACCAATCTATCCTTAATCTGATCCCTATCTTCTGCTATATTTGTTACTTGTTTATTGATCTAAAATATTTTCTGTCGCTTTTCCATCCAATCAAGGCCCACAAGGCAGCAAACATTTTGAAAACCTATTAAAACATTTAAACAATTAAAAATACAGTTACAATTATAAAATTCAATTAAAACACATACATAAAAAAAACACTAGAAGGAGAGCCAGTAACTGCTTTTGGGGATATGCAAAACTAAGCACTATTAAAAAGTCTTTATCTACTAGCAAAAGACACTAATATAGTATTTTTAGACTTCAGGGTCTTTTTCCTGCAGTTTTGTAGAAAGGCCTGTAGTCTGCATTTAAGTATCCACAGATGGGGCCATATTGAGAATTAGATATATTTACTGATGGAAATCTTGGGCCATATGGTCTCAGTGCTGGGAAAAGATCGACACAGACTAGTATTTTACTAATCTTGTACTTGTCCCGAAGTCTTAAAAGGTAAGAACCAGTACTTTGAATTTTGCCTGGATAGAGACAGACAGCCAATACAAATGTTTTGTTACAGTGGTAATGATAATCCCCCTGTCCTAGAGTTGCCAATCTCCAGGTGGGAGCAGGGGATCTCCCGGTTTGGAGTCACTCCCCCCGCTTCAGGGTCATCAGAGAGCAGGGTGGGAGGAGGGAAATGTCTGCTGGGCACTCCATTATTCCCTATGGAGACCAATTCCCACAGTATAATGGAGAATTGACCCACAGGTATCTGGGGCTCTGTGGCTGCTGGTTTTTTTTTTTTTTCAGTAGAGGCACCACATTTTAAGCATAGCATCCAGTGCGTGTCCCCAAAACACCCCCCAGGTTTCAAAAGGATTGGACCAGGGGGTCCAATTCTATGAGCCCCAAAAGAAGGTGTCCCTATCCTTCTGGCCTTTAAATGTGATGGCCAGAACTCCCTTTGGAGTTCAATTATGCATGTCACAGTCTTGCTCCTGGCTCCGCCCCCAGTGTCTCCTGGCTTCACCCTCAAAGTTCCCAGATATTTTCTTGAGTTAGACTTGGCAGCTCTACCCTATCCTGTCAGGATGAATTTTAGCTGAACTGGAAGGGGACCATATTCTTAGGAATTTCTCCTGTGAAGCCTACAGTGGCAGTTGGATTTGGTGGTGGTTGAGCGGGAAACAAAAAGTATAGAAATGCTTGCCAAGTTGTTCTTTTCAACCATGTGTATACTCTTGCAATGTTCTTCTCAGCCATGTGTATACTCTTGCAATGTTCTTCTCAGCCGTGTGTATACTCTTGCAATGTTCTTCTCAGCCATGTGTATACTCTTGCAATGTTCTTCTCAGCCATGTGTATACTCTTGCAATGTTCTTCTCAGCCATGTGTATACTCTTGCAATGTTCTTCTCAACCATGTGTATGCTCTTGCAATGTTCTTCTCAACCGTGTGTATACTCTTGCAATGTTCTTCTCAACCATGTGTATGCTCTTGCAATGTTCTTCTCAGCCGTGTGTATACTCTTGCAATGTTCTTCTCAACCGTGTGTATACTCTTGCAATGTTCTTCTCAGCCATGTGTATACTCTTGCAATGTTCTTCTCAGCCATGTGTATACTCTTGCAATGTTCTTCTCAGCCGTGTGTATACTCTTGCAATGTTCTTCTCAGCCGTGTGTATACTCTTGCAATGTTCTTCTCAGCCGTGTGTATACTCTTGCAATGTTCTTCTCAGCCGTGTGTATACTCTTGCAATGTTCTTCTCAACCGTGTGTATACTCTTGCAATGTTCTTCTCAACCGTGTGTATACTCTTGCAATGTTCTTCTCAGCCGTGTGTATACTCTTGCAATGTTCTTCTCAGCCGTGTGTATACTCTTGCAATGTTCTTCTCAACCGTGTGTATACTCTTGCAATGTTCTTCTCAACCGTGTGTATACTCTTGCAATGTTCTTCTCAACCGTGTGTATACTCTTGCAATGTTCTTCTCAGCCGTGTGTATACTCTTGCAATGTTCTTCTCAGCCATGTGTATACTCTTGCAATGTTCTTCTCAGCCATGTGTATACCCTTGTGATGTCAATTGACAGCCATCTATTTCGCCATCTGCATTTTCCACCAGCAACTTCCATGCAGACAGGGTAATGAATCAGTCTTTTCAAATAATTTAATTGTAGGGTGAAAGGGCAGAAAGGAAAAGGAATGAGATAGGAAGGAATGAGAGGTGCTATGGTAACGGAGGATTTAACAGTCACTGCTGAGTTTACTGTACAACATACTTTACATCTATATTACTCACCTTTGGTTTTGTAAAAATGATGATGTTACTGTTCCACTTATGTTAGTAGTTGTGAATCACTATGTATGGGAGGAACCAAGTGTCTGAGATAAAATTAAGGGAACAACAAACTAAGAACAGGCTAGCATCTAGAGCTGTGAACCAAAAATAAACCATTTACAGTACCATCCTGCGCAGAGTTATTCTGATCTAAACCCATGGATTTAGACAGGAGTAACTCTACCTAGGATTACACTGCTAGTGATGTTAATGAATAGGTTTATTTACTTATTTGTTGTTGTGTTTGGGGGAGTTGTCCTAACGCTACAGCTCAAGCCCAGTAATTATTATTCGGTATCAACTGTATTATTATTCTATATAGTCTGTATAATCTGCATAGTCTCCGTGAGAAAGTCAGACTATAAATAACAAAAATAAAGAATCCCAAACCTAACTCCTGATCAAAACACTCACCCATCCGAAAATGATGCAAGCAAGTGTGTCCGCACCCTGCTCGCATTACTTCCAGGTAGAATGGATGTGCCATGAGCAGGGCCCAAAGCCACCGGAAGTGGCATAAGCACATCAGGGAGCTGACACGCTTGCATTACTTTCAGATGACATGGGCAGTGGGCACACCAGGAGTTCAGTTTGGGTGAGTGTTTTGATTGGGGGTTAGGTCCAGGGTTCAGTCCAAGGCCGCCCAGGTTGTGAGCCCCAGACTGAACTGGGCTTTCCCGGCCCATGCCCTTCCCTATACATTTACAAGCAAGCACTATTGTTTGCCATTTCACATGGCATATAACTTGGGTTGTCAGCTCTGGGTTGGGAAATACCTGGATATTTGGGGGGTGGAGCCTGGGGAGAGTGGGGTGTGGGGAAGGCGGGGACCTCAGCAGGGTATAATGCCATAGAGTCCACCAGGGCTATTTTTGTAGGGAAAGCCCAGCAGGAACTCATTTGCATATTAGGCCACACCTGCTGATGCCACCATTGTTTCACATAGAGCTTTTTTGTAGAAAAAGCCCCAACAGGAACTCATTTGCATATTGGGCCACACCCCCTGATGCCAAGCAGGCTGGAACTGTGTTCCTGTGCATTCCTGCTCAAAAAAAGCCTTGGTGTCCACCCTCCAAAGCAGCCATTTTCTGCAGGGGAACTGATCATCTGGAAATCAAGTGTAACAGTGGGAGTTCTTCAAGTGCCATCTGGGGGTTGGCAATCCTAAATGAGATAAGAGAGATATTGGATTTATATCCCGCCCTCCACTCTGAAGAGTCTCAGAGCAGCTCACAATCTCCTTTCCCTTCCTCCCCCACAACAGACACCCTGTGAGGTAGATGAAGATATTGGATTTATATCCCGCCCTCCACTCCGAAGAGTCTCAGAGCGGCTCACAATCTCCTTTCCCTTCCTCCCCCACAACAGACACCCTGTGAGGTAGATGAAGATACTGGATTTATATCCCGCCCTCCACTCCGAAGAGTCTCAGAGCGGCTCACAATCTCCTTTCCCTTCCTCCCCCACAACAGACGCCCTGTGAGGTAGATGAAGATACTGGATTTCTATCCCGCCCTCCACTCCGAAGAGTCTCAGAGCGGCTCACAATCTCCTTTCCCTTCCTCCCCTACAACAGACACCCTGTGAGGTAGATGAAGATACTGGATTTATATCCCGCCCTCCACTCCAAAGAGTCTCAGAGCGGCTCACAATCTCCTTTCCCTTCCTCCCCCACAACAGACGCCCTGTGAGGTGGGTGGGGCTGAGAGGGCTCTCACAGCAGCTGCCCTTTCAAGGACAACCTCTGCCAGAGCTATGGCTGACCCAAGGTCATTCCAGCAGGTGCAGGTAGAGGAGTGGGGAATCAAACCCGGTTCTCACAGATAAGAGTCCGCACACTTAACCACTACACCAAACTGGCTCTGTTATATTATAAATGAGATAACAAAGTTTTCCAGATTATATATATTTGGGGAACTTGTTGGTCTTTAAGGTGCTACTGGACTCAAACTTTGTTCTATTTCTATAGACAAACATGGCTCCACATCCTGAAATATTTTTACAGTGTGTTTCTCAATATTATACACAACGTGGGCTTGGATCCTGACTGGTATTTTTACTTGTGCAAGGACTTCCATTCAGAGTGTGATTTTCCCATCTCTCCCCCCCCCCCACACACACAGAAAAGTCCCTCAAAAATTCGTGTTTTAGGATCCAATGGGGGAGGAAGGAATCAAGCTCCATGAGCAGAAGCTTGTGTACTCTCAAAATGCTACTATCTGGGATCCAGCCCCTTTTTTAAAAAGTTTCTACACTTCCTTTAAAGTAGGGTTCCAAGTCCAATTCAAGAAATATCTGGGGACTTTGGGGGTGGAGCCAGGAGACTTTGGGGTGGAGCTAGGAGACATTAGGGGTAGAGCCAAGATCAAGGCTGTGACAAGCATCATTGAACTCCAAAGGGAGTTCTGGCCATCACATTTAAAGGGACGGCACACCTTTTCAATGCCTTCCTTCCATAGGAAATAATGAAGGATTGGGGCACCTTCTTTTGGGGCTCATAGAATTGGACCCCCTGGTCCAATCGTTTGGAAACTTGGGGGGTATTTTGGGGAGAGGCACTAGATGCTATACTGAAAATCTGGTGCCTCTACCCCAAAAAACAGCCCCCCCCCAGAGTCCCAGATACCCGTGGATCAATTCTTCATGATTTTCTATGGGAATAAATCTCCATAGGGAATAACAAGGTTCCCAGCAGACATTTCCCTCCCCCCCCCACCGCTTTCTGAGGACTCTGAAGCGGGGAGAGGGTCTCCATACCGGGGGAATCCCCTGCCCCCACCTGGGGATTGGCAACCCTACTTTAAAGTGGCTGTGAGTCTAGTGAAACAATATTTGGGAAACGAAGCCCCTACCAGAGATTCAGCTGGACAGCCAAACTAAATGCAAGCTTGGAGATATTTTATCTCCTTCAGTTTTTTAAACAGCAGCTGGGAGTGGGATTTAGACAGGGCTTTTTTTGTAGCAGGAACTCCTTTGCATATTAAGCCACACACCCCTGATGTAGCCAATCCTCCTGGGACTTACAGTAGGCCCTGAACTAAGAGCCCTGTAAGCTCTTGGAGGATTGGCTACATCAGGGTGTGTGTCCTGATATGCGAAGGAGTTTCTGCTACAAAAAAAAGCCCTGGATTTAGATGTGAGAGATTCAACCTTGCACCACCCCCAATCCAGTCACATGTATATATATACATTCATGAATGTTCCTGTACATTGTCCACTACAGGGCAGCTTGACAGGGTGTTCAACTGAAATCAGGGAAAGAATGCTGCGGGAGAAGTTAAATCTCTCTCTCTCAGTGGTACAGCCCTAACATGAATACAACAGCCTCCACTGGTTTCTAACTTCTTAAAGAACTCCAAGAAAACACAATCATGCATCATCTAAGTGCGGTCTGCTATGTCCCTGATATAGGGTTGCCAATCCCCAGGTGGGGGCAGGGGATCCCCCGGTTTGGAGACCCTCCCCCCACTTCAGGGTCGTCAGAAAGCGGGGGCAGGGGAGGGAAATGTCTGCTGGGAACTCTATTATTCCCTATGGATATTTATTTCCATAGAAAATCATGGAGAATTGATCTGCGGGTATCTGGGGCTCTGGGGGGGCTGTTTTTTGGGGTAGAGGCACCAAATTGTCAGTATAGCATCTAGTGCCTCTCCCCAAAATACCCCCCAAGTTTCAAAAAGATTGGACCACGGGGTCCAATTCTATGAGCCCCAAAAGAAGGTGCCCCTATCCTTCATTATTTCCTATGGAAGGAAGGAATTGAAAAAATGTGCCGTCCCTTTAAATGTGATGGCCAGAACTCCCTTTGGAGTTCAATTATGCTTGTCACAGCCTTGATCTTGGCTCCACCCCTAATGTCTCCTGGCTCCACCCCCAAGTCCCCAGATATTTCTTGAATTGGACTTGGCAACCCTACCCTGATATGAACCGCAGGTGGTTCCCATTATGTCTTGGAACACATTTTAGGGAAACAGCTTGCAAAAGGCATGCCCAAAAATGTGCAAGATTTAACAGATAAGCAGACTGTTGTTTTAATTTAATTTATTGGGGGGAAAAATAAAGGCAACAATAATTTTTCTAAAAAATATTTGGACTCTTTGTACGTGGTCTTTTTTTTTTTTTTTAAATGCTTATTGATCCGAATCTTTTGGGTTACCCTATTTGTCATTGCAGAATTATTTTCTTTGGAGCAAGTGATTTTTTTAAAATCAATCTGAAAAAATAATCAGGCATCAATGAAGATGTTGTGTCTCCTGTCAACTTGCATAATGTGGATTAATGGTTCAAGTATACATACAAAAGAAAAATCTGTTTTTCAGACGCTCGTTCATTTTTACAAACTTACCATAAATGGTGTGACTTTTCTGGTTAGAAATCTTCAAGGACAGGACACTAAATAATCACAAACAGAAGGCTGGTTTTCATTTAGTCTCACTTGGCTATGATGGAACTGCTAAGTAATTGTCACAGATGTAAGAGAAATAATAAACCATGTTGCTAACCAGTTATAATTATTTGATTGCAGTAAAAGAGAGCAAGAGAATTAATGCTGTGTGACCCCAGGTTTTTTTTTACTTCTTTGTATATTGTCTTACCTCTCATTTCTGCTGTGAGTGTCTGACATGCTATAAGAAGCTTAAATGGGAAACTAACCAGCTATCATTTGAAGTGTGTGTGTGTGTGGGGGGGGAGAGCTACACAACTTTTTAACAATTGGCAACTCAGCAAACCCAAAACTAAGAATGTTATAATGGCATAACAGTGCTTCCCAGCAGCATTAACGATGGGCCAAATAGCCCATGTGACAATGTTCTTTGATCCACACTGGATGGGTGACCTTCCCTATAAGAAGCTTAAATGGGAAACTAACCAGCTATCATTTGAAGTGTGTGTGTGTGTGGGGGGGAGCTACTCAACTTTTTAACAATTGGCAACTCAGCAAACCCAATACTAAGAATGTTAGAATGGTATAACAGTGCTTCCCAGCAGCATTAACCATGGACCAAATAGCCCATGTGGCAATGTTCTTTGATCCACACTGGATGGGTGACCTTCCCTATAAGAAGCTTAAATGGGAAACTAACCAGCTACCATTTGAGGTGTGTGTGTGGGGGGGGGGGAGCTACTCAACTTTTTAACAATTGGCAACTCAGCAAACCCAATACTAAGTATGTTAGAATGGCATAACAGTGCTTCCCAGCAGCATTAACCATGGACCAAATAGCCCATGTGGCAATGGTCTTTGATCCACACTGGATGGGTGACCTTCCAGTGGGGAAGCAAAATCAGAACAGCAAGAATGAAGCAAAAACTCATCAATTTTATGCTATTATTTAGAATCCTCACAAATGTTTCTCTTTTGACTATTCAGTTTTTAAAACCCCTAACATCAGGGCTGCATATTTCAAAATTCTCCTGTCAAGTTTGTTTTCGAAAGAATTAAGGAGACATTTTATTTTTTACTGGTAAAAAGTGTCATAATGCTCCACAAGTGAAAACCCTTTGATGTCAAGTTATAGAACCTGACCACTTATGAAGGGCTCCATTTTGTGCAGCAAAATAAACATTTTGCTCTCTAGACTACTGATGAGGGAACAAAGTTGTTCCCAAGAATATGAGAGCTGGCCATTCCAACCTGATATGAATGAAAAATTAAAGGCAGGTACCTTGATTCAAAGCTCTGTGTATACAACAATGCACACTCAGCTTCTTCACATGCAGACTATCCCATCTACTTCACTGGATCTCATTGTTCCAAAGCTAAGTGTTAAGTACTGGGTTCGATAGGAGGACGGACACCAGCCATAATGATCAGCTTTGCTTATTAGTGTTTGCAGCTAACATGCATGCCACACACAGGCCTCAGATGCAATGTTGGGCTGTATCAACAGAAGAATAGTGTCCAGATTATGTGAAGTTATGGTATCGCTTTATTCTGCTCTGGTAAAACCTCACCTGGAGTATTGTGTTCAGTTTGGGGCACCACATTTCAAGAAGGATATATACAAGCTGGAACATGTCCAGAGGAGGGCGACAAAGATGGTGAGGGGTCTGGAGACCAAGTCCTATCAAGAAAGATTGAAAGAGCTGGGCATGTTTAGCCTGGAGAGGAGGAGTCTGAGAGGTGATGTGATCACCATCTTCAAGTACCTGAAGGGCTTTCATATAGAGGATGGTGTGGAATTGACTGATTCTCCACTCTCACTCTCTTCCGCGGGACTTCTGTCGGATTTCACACTATCTGCCCCGGGGCTGCAACTCGCTCCACCACTTTCATGCAGCAAACAAGATCCTCTATAAACCAGTTTCTGTTTGCTGCGGGGGAAAAGGCAAAGTGAGATGCAGCCCTGGGGCAGATAGTGTGAAATCTGACGGAAGCCCCGTGGAGAAGAGCAGCACAAGGCTAGTGGGGAATTGGTTTTCTGTGGCCTAATGAGTTCTTGCTGGGATTTTTCTACAAAAAAGCTCTGGTTTTACAGATACCGTTGATCATCCAAAAGACAAATAAATGGATTCTAGATCAAAACAAGCCTGAACTCTCCCTAGAAGCTAAAATGACTAAACTCTGACTTTCATACTTTGGTCATATTATTAGAAGATAAAAAATAAAGCCAAGGCCAATGGTGCTAAATCAGGTAAAATAATAAAAATATATTTTATTACTTGGATAAATTTCCAAAAATTCCCTACAAGTTTCGCCAATGGGCTTCAACAGTAGTTCTTGCAGTAGTTCTTCAAAAAGAGCCTTGGCCTTATTTTTTAATCTCCTATGACTGGTGTGGCTCTTTATCTTCTTGTTCATATCATTAGAAGGCAAGACTCTGGAACAGACAAAAATAGTAGGAATAGCTGAAGGGAGAAGGAAAAGAGGAAGATCCACATGAGATGTATTGACTCTGTAAAGTAAGCCGTGGCCCCTGGTTTGTGAGAACTGAGCAAGGCTGTTAGCGATCGGGTGCTGTGGAGGTCATTAATTCATAGGCTTGCCATACACCACAACTGACTTGACAGCACTTAACACAGAGACAAAACTGACCACAATGAGAAGTTGTGGCCGGAAACAGAAGCAGGCTGAGCCTCATTTCTTGTAGTCTCAGATCAAAAAAAGAAGTCTGAGTTGGAAAATATTACAGCTGAGAGATCTTGTCACAAGACTTATTTCTAGCCAAAAAGGTTCAGGAGGCTCTTGTAAGTCTGGCTGGTTGCCTTGTACCTTTATCTGAAGGCACAGGCAATGACTGGCATCCTCCATCAGTGAATAGTGAAAACCAATGGGGCCCAATCAATAGTACTAGAAGGTATGACCAGAGCTACTGACAGCAAGCAAGGGCATTTAGAAAAGGATTTCTCCTGTCTGTTTTCCCTCACACCACACTGAGCCAATTCAAACATCATCTAAAAAAAAGCTAACCATATGACTTGCTCAGGTCCATGGGTCCCCAGGGAGACTAGGGCTTTGGGAATTTTGTCCCCAAGTTCCTCTCTATGAGTCTTGCACGTGGTTGGCTGTCAAAATTTTCCCCAATATTCCTTATATTTCGTCTTTAGATTCTTTTCTGTAAATTAGAACTTGTGATGACTTGCCTGAGAGGATACTGAAGAGTGAAGATGGTAAAGCACTGTATACAATAATGGTAACCGCTGTTACCTAATCTATCTTTTAGGTCTTTTAAACAAACTTCTAGTTCTCTAACAGTGTGATCGTAAACTGAGTTCCTCCCTCCTAAACCCACTGACTTCACTGGATTTAGAACGGTATAATTCTGCTTGGGACTGAACCGTAAGTGTCCTCATTCCAGTTTACTTCACAAGCAACAGAAACAGCTGGGCTGCGTAAAATTCCAGAACAGCAAGACTTTCATAGTCGCAGGTAATGTAGTATGTTTTATCGTAGTTCCATTGGGAGCATTTTATCTTATTGCCTCTGCGTGTGGTTTGGGAGCTGCACGGAAGCAGAGAGAAGGGTGCTCCAAAGAGTGACGAGAAGAGCACAAAAGATTTGTGGATGTTCTCTCCCCTCATTGGTGGATCTGTATAATATGGGATGTAAAAGGAAGATACAAATGATCCTAAGGGACCTTTCACATCTGGGCCATTTGCTATTTGAGATCTTACCGTCAGGTAGACGATATAGAGTGTTGAAGGCTAGGGCAAACAGATTTAAGGACAGTTTCTATCCAAGTGCTGTGGTTAGGTTAAATGCAGGGTTATGAATGACTATTTGTTTTAGATGTATTTAAATGGTTTAAATGGTTTTATGAATGATTATCTGTTTTAGATGGATTTAAATGGTTTAAATGGTTTTAGATGTATTTAAATAGTTTATGAATATGTGTGTTTGATGTGTTGGTATGTTTGTGGAAGAGCACCTCATTTCGTTGCTCTCTTTTGTTGAGAACAATGACAATAAATTTATCTATCTATCTATCTATCTATCTATCTATCTATCTATCTATCTATCTATCTATCTATCTATCTATCTATCTATCTATCTATCTATCTATCTATCTATCTATCTATCTATCTATCTATGTTTGCTGGCCAAACAAATGATTCCCAATAACCCGTGTGACATTGGGAATCAGGCTCCTTAAGAATGAAATAAATTATTCTCCCCTTTCCTGGAACTGCAGAAAGATCCTGTATGCATTAACTTGTTGGCAAGCAGCTTTAATTTTTTTTGGGGGGGGGGGCATCATGTCACAGTTGACTTATGGTGAAAACTCTACAGAGGTTTTCAAGGCAAGAAATGTTCAGAGTTGGTTTGACATTGCCTTCCTCTGCATACCAACCTTGGACTTCTTCAGTGGCCTCCCATCCAAGTGGTAAACAGGACTGACCTGTTTAACAGGCAAGTTTTAATGACATTGAGCTAACCAGGTCAAGGCAACTTTAAGTTAGTGACCATAAATATCCAGTAAATTTTCTAAGGAATTGTAGGGTAAAAATAGTCATTATGGGGATGGAAACACACACAACGGGGGCACTGGGCTATCTCTACCTATTCAGGGGGATCCTCAAGCATTTAGGGAAAAAAAAATAGATTTTTGTAAATTAACAGAAAGGGGGAAAAAAACCCCAGAAACCTTTTTAAACTGCCCTGAGGAGAACTGAAAATGCTCTGCAGGGGATGGAATGTTGAGAACAGCTGAGTGTTAGTGAAAAAGGAAAATGGAACAGGGAAAATCAGCCACAGTCTGCTCATGGCCCTAACAGCTTAAAGAATCCTGATGGAAGAAGTTTTTGTGGATGAGGATTTCCATATTGTCCCCTTCACAATTTATCCTGAGCCCTATTGTATCTAAGGCAGGCCCTAGATACAAACTAGGCACCCTAGGCAAGGCTAAATTCTGGGGGCCGCCCACTGATAATGTTACTGAGTCACATGGGCGGTCACATTAAGCACCCTCGGAAGGCTGGTATCCTAGGTAATTGCCTAGTTTGCTTAGTGGTAGGGTCGGCCCTGATTGTATATCTACTATTAGTAAAAAGACTGGCCCTGCTGCCAATCATGGAAAGCACAGATAAGGTAGGGGTTTCTATATATTAGGGACCTCCAATATGTAAATGTATGGTTTTGTAAATTAACAAATGAAAAAGATCTGTCTTGGTGAGGAGAGATCTGGCTTGGTGAGGACAAAATATACTCCATGAGTACAGAACACCGAGAGCAGTTGAGAGATAAGGGTGGATTCACACACTACAAATGCCTCATGTGTTCCCAGTGGTTCCCTTGAGGATTTTTCATCAGATGCGAACTGCTCGAAACTGGGCTCAGTTAGAATCAAGACCACGGCATGCATGGCGAAAGCTCTTAAAGCCATTTGCTTGCACTAGTTTCCTAGGTTTCTCATCTTCCTGGAGAGTCAAAAAATGTCCTGTCCCCTTGAGAAAAGTTAAATTTGGATGTTATTTACCAAGTGATGTTATTCTTTCACACCACGGAAATCTGCAGTTGCTAGGGTTGCCAGATTCAGGCTAGAAAACTCTTGGAGATTTGGAAATGGAACCTGGGGAGGATGGAGACCTTAGTGGGGTACAATGCCATACAGTCCACCCTTCGAAGCATCTATTTTCTCCAGGGGAATTGATCTCTTGTAATCTGGAGATTAGCTATAATTCCGGGGGATCCCCAGGTCCCATCTGGAGATTGGCTTCCCTAGCAGTTGCCCATTTCTACATATTAAGCCCCTAGGGAAAGTAGGGCATTTTTCACCATGCCTACTTATTTTCCTCAGCTGAAATGGCCCCAGGAGTCACTATTTGCCTCACTGGGGGAAAGTATGTATAACCCTCAGTTATGTGAGTTTCCCCAGTGAGGCAAGCAGTGGCTCCCCCAAGACAAGAAATACTGCAGAAAGCGGAGGGAGGGGAGGGAAATGTCTGCTGGGAACTCTGTTATTCCCTATGGAGATTTATTCCCATAGAAAATCATGGAGAATTGATACACGGGTATCTGGGGCGCTGGGGGGGGGCTGTTTTTTGAGGTAGAGGCACCAAATTTTCAGTATTGCATCTAGTGCCTCTCCCCAAAATACCCTCCAAGTTTCAAAAAGATTGGACCAGGGGGTCCAATTCGATGAGCCCCAAAAGAAGGTGCCCCTATCCTTCATTATTTCCTATGGAAGGAAGGCATTGAAAATGTGATGGCCAGAACTCCCTTTGGAGTTCAATTACGCTTGTCATAGCCTTGATCTTGGCTCCACCCCTAATGTCTCCTGGCTCCACCCCCAAAGTCCCCAGATATTTCTTCAATTGGCCTTGGCAACCCTATGGCCTTCTCATTCACTGACTGCATCATACGGAACCAGGGTTGACATCCCTTCCTCCTAGATACTGGCAGAGGGCGGGGATAGAGTTGCTAACTCCAGGTTGGGAAACTGGGAGATTTGGGGGTAGAGCCTGAGGAGGGCAGGGACCCCTGTGGGGTACATTACCACAGAGTCCCCCCTCCAAAGCACACATTTTCTCCAGGGGAAATTGTTTTTGTAGTCTAGAGCTGAACTGTAAATCTGGGAGATCCCCTGGTGTCCCTACATGGAATCTGAGACATGTGGCAGCTGGATCTTAGTAATCTTGACTGCAGTCTCCAACATATATTGGAAGAGTGGCGGTTTTTTTTAGTGTCTGTATGACTTTGCATAGGCACCTATAGAATCAAGACTTTAAGACAGATCTAGCCACACATCAAAAGAACAATCCACAGTACTGAGTCTCATAGGGCGTTTTCGCACTCACCTTCAAGTGGCGCGACCACCCTCTTCACGCCGGAGGATCTGCAGGGATTTCGCATAAGAAGCGCCGGAGCAGCCAAAAGAGCCGGAAAGTTCCGTCGCGAAACCCGCTCAAATGGAAACCGCCAAGAAGCAGGAAAACATTTGAGCGGCTTTTGCGACGGAAGTCGCCGGCTCTTTTGGCTGCTCCGGCGCTTCTTATGCGAAATCCCTGCAGATCCTCCGGCGTGAAGAGGGTGGTCGCGCCACTTGAAGGTGAGTGCGAAAACGCCCATAGTCTGAAACATCATGTATCATGATCATGACCTTGATTATTTTCCTCCTTTTACTTCCCATTACTCCGCCATTGCCTTCCCATTCACAAATTCTTGATACAGAAATTAAGTTTATGTTCCTAAATCCCATTGCCCTCCCCCCAAATTGAATTTCACATCTGCAAATGAGCGGACTGCATAATAATTTCTTAGCTAAAATTTTTTTCCCTGTGAAGCTTGGTTGAAATAGTCGTCTTGGAGCTGTTGTTTGCAATTACATTTTTAACATTATTAATGATGGAAAATTAGCAGTTTATGAGGAAGGCAGCCTGACCACATACATATGTGCTCAGAAGTGAGACCAAGAAACTATTCAAAGGACTTCTTAATTAATCATTTTATTGAAGATTTAATTTTTTTTAAGAACAGCAACAAACCCCAGCAAAACACACAGCAAAACACATAATTCCCAGATGGCCTTCAGGTCATAAAAACCACGAGGGAAGAAGGCTTAACCCCCTCTCCCATACTCTATAACAGGGGTAGCCAAACATGGCTCTTTCACACATATACTGTGGCTCCTCAAGGTCATGGAGGAACAGCAACAAACCCCAGCAAAACACACAGCAAAACACATAATTCCCAGATGGCCTTTTCAGGTCATAAAAACCACGAGGGAAGAAGGCTTAACCCCCTCTCCCATACTCTATAACAGGGGTAGCCAAACATGGCTCTTTCACACATATACTGTGGCTCCTCAAGGTCATGGAGGAACTTAATGCAGGCTTATTCTCAAGTAAGTGTGCATAGCATCGAGCCTTCACTTAGCCTCTGAGTAGGGTTGCCAAGTCCAATTAAAGAAAAATCTGGGGACTTTGGGGGCGGAGCCAGGAGACTTTGGGGGTGGAGCCAGGAACAAGGGTGTGACAAGCATAATTGAACTCCAAGGGAGTTCTGGCCATCACATTTAAAGGGGCAGCACACCTTTTCAAATGCCTTTCTTCCATAGGAAATAATTAAGGATAGGGGCACCATCTTTTGGGGCTCATAGAATTGGACCCTCTGGTCCAAACGTTTTGAAACTTGGGGGGTATTTTGGGGAGAGGCACTAGATGCTATACTAAAAATCTGGTGCCTCTACCTCAAAAAATAGCCCCCCCAGGGCCCCCAATACCCACGGATCAATTCCCTATTATTCCCTATGGGAATCATTCTCCATAGGGAATAATAGAGTGCCCAGTAGACATTTCCCTCCCCCCCCCCACTTTCTAAAGGGAGGGAGGGCCTCCATACCAAGGAATCTCCCTCCCTCTCACACACACACACACACAAATACTTACTTGGTCTTCTTCCGGAGAACTGTGCCTGCTGAGAAAACGAAAGCAAAGAAGGGAGGGGCCGTTCTCCGAAGCCCTTCCTGTTTCCTCCTTCCTGCCCAGCCTTAAAGGGACAGGGATTTTACAAACTGCTCAGGAGCTCTACAATAGGAGCTCTATAGGTATGTTCTCCCCCCCTCCACCCCCCCCCCCGCTTCTCAATTTTTGAAGACCGGGAGATTAAGCTGGGAACCCAGAAGTCTCCCGCTAAAGCGGGGGGATTGGGACCCCTACCTCTGAGCGCTGACTCCATAGGTAGGTGACTATTTCTGCCATGTGTGAAGCAGGGAAGAAGGGGGAAATAGGCAGGCTTGCAAGCTCTTCTCCTCTACCAGAGAGGTTGCCTGGAGACCCAGAGTGGGAAAGAGAGAGCTAGAGCCAAGGGAGAAAAGCAAGCACATAGGGGAGGGAAGCTGCCGGCCCTACCACCAAGTTCTGCTGGACACGCACTCAGGATTCCCACCCTTCCCTGCTGGAGGGACAGAGTGACCCAAACACAGCCACTGCCAAGAAGGGCAACGAGACAGAGAGCAGTGAGTAGGGTTGCCAAGTCCAATTAAAGAAAAATCTGGGGAATTTGGGGGCGGAGCCAGGAGACATTGGGGGTGGAGCCAGGAGCAAGGCTGTGACAAGCATAATTGAACTCCAAGGGAGTTCTGGCCATCACATTTAAAGGGACAGCACACTTTTTAGAATGCTTTTCTTCCATAGGAAATAATTAAGGATAGGAGCACCATCTTTTGGGGCTCATAGAATTGGACCCTCTGGTCCAATCGTTTTGAAACGTGGGGGGTATTTTGGGGAGAGGCGCTAGATGCTATACTAAAATTTTGGCGCCTCTACCTCAAAAAATACCCCCCCCCAGAGCCCCCAATACCCACGGATCAATTCCCTATTATTCCCTATGGGAATCGTCCTCAATAGGGAATAATAGAGTGCCCAGTAGACATTTCCCTCCCCCCCACGCTTTCTAAGGGGGGGAGGGCCTCCAAACCAGGGAATTCCCTGCCTTCTCCCTCTCTCTCACACACACAAATACTTACTAGATCTTCTTCCTGCAGAACTCTACTTGCTGTGAAAACGAAAGCAAAAGAAAGGGAGGGGCCGTTCTCCATGGAAACTGACCCTTTCCAATGAAGCCCTTCCTGTTTCCTGCGCAGCCTTAAAGGCACACATTTTACAAACGGATCAGGAGCTCTACAACTACATGATGCCTACACGCATGTTCTCTCTCCCCCCACCCCGCTTCCGGATTTTTGGAGAGCGAGGGAGGAGGCTGCAAATTCGGGGGTCCCCTGCCAGGGCGGGGGGGTGGGTGGGTTTGGGAAGCCTAGCAGTGAGTGAGGGAAAGATGGGTGTGAGTGGTAGCCCTTGGCTCAACAAGCAACAATAGTGTTGGGACTGGGGGGGAGGATGACAGCTCCCCTCACCCCTCCTCTGTGAGATGCACTGGGATGGCCAATGGCAGGCCCTACAGTCTCGCTGAGTGAGCTGCAGCACTGATAGAAGAGGCCTGCCTCCCTCCCTTGGCTGGCCACTGCATGCCTGGTAGCTGGCAGTTGTGGCTGGGCTGAGTGTCATTTCCCCCTGCCAGGTTTGCGGGCCTGCTGAGCATGGGGAATCTGCTGTATCCCCCTCCTGTGCTGGGCCTTAGATGTAAGTGGTTAACTAGTCTCCCACCAGGTTCCCCCTTGGTTTCACAGCACTTGTAGGAGTCGTATTTACTAACCTTGGTGTCAAGGCAAAGAGAAATGCGCAAGGATGCAAACAGTGGCCAGTGATTTATGTGGTACATCCAGGGGTGGAATTCTAACAAGAGCTTCTTTGCATATTAGGCCACACACCCCTGATGTAGCCAATCCTCCAAAAGCTTACGAAAAAGAACCTTGTAAGCTCTTGGAGGATTGGCTACATCAGGGATGTGTGGCCTAATATGCAAAGGAGCTCCAGCTAGAATTCCATCCCTGGGTACATCCGATGTTTATTTTATGTGGCTCTTACATTAAGCAAGTTTGGCTACCCCACCCCGATCTATAGTCTATAGTCAGCCATGAAGCCCTTGAGGTGATTTTGAGCCGGTCAGCCTCTTCCATTTTAACTTACTTCAGGGATCCTGTGAAGATAAGCTGGAAGAGGGAGATGTTGGCAAACCACCCTGAGCTCCTCAGGAGATGAGCTGGGACCTTTAATGTTTTTAGGAATGGGTGTTTTAGATGTCAAAAAACTAACTTGAAGGAGAAGCTTATTGTACCAGGAAAATATTTCACGAGAAACTGTATTAGATATAACAAGTTATGCTTTTCCAGCAATTAAGTATAACCCTGTAGGTTTGGACCTCCGTAGGAATTTGCTGGGGTGGGGGGAGGAATTTTGTCCTCGAGGGGGAGCCATAGGAAAGGACTGAAGAAAATGACAGCCTTGAGTGGTGGTACATAACTTTATCTTTTGATGAACCAGTTTCCTCAATCCCATTAGTCCTATATTTGATAACAAAGCTTTTCTGGTGAGCAACAAGAGGGGTGAGGAGCAATGTTCTCTCTAACTCTTCCCCCCCCCCCCCCCAACACTGAGTGAAGCAGTTCACATCCTGAGCAGAATATAACTGCTACAATCTTAAAATGGGCAATGGACAGTTCAAGACCCTATAGAAGAAGAAGAAGAAGAAGAAGAAGAAGAAGAAGAAGAAGAAGAAGAAGAAGAAGAAGAAGAAGAAGAAGAAGAAGAAGAAGAAGAAGAAGAAGAAGAAGAAGAAATTGGATTTCTATCCCGCCCTCCACTCCGAAGAGTCTCAGAGCGGCTCACAATCTCCTTTACCTTCCTCCCCCACACAACAGACACCCTGTGAGGTGGGTGGGGCTGGAGAGGGCTCTCCCAGCAGCTGCCCTTTCAAGGACAACCTCTGCCAGAGCCATGGCTGACCCAAGGCCATGCTAGCAGGTGCAAGTGGAGGAGTGGGGAATCAAACCCGGTTCTCCCAGATAAGAGTCCGCACACTTAACCATTACACCAAACTGGCTCTCCAGAACATAAGAGAAGCCATGTTAGATCAGGCCAATGGCCCATCCAGTCCAACACTCTGTGTCACACAGTGGCCAAATTTTATATATATATATATATATATATATATATATATATATATATATATATATATATACACACACATACACACACACACACACTGTGGCTAATAGCCACTGATGGACCTCTGCTCCATATTTTTATCTAAACCCCTCTTGAAGGTGGCTATGCTTGTGGCCGCCACCACCTCCTGTGGCAGTGAATTCCACATGTTAATCACCCTTTGGGTGAAGAAGTACTTCCTTTTATCCATTTTAACCTGTCTGCTCAGCAATTTCATCGAATGCCCACGAGTTTTTGTATTGTGAGAAAGGGAGAAAGGACTTCTTTCTCTACTTTCTCCATCCCGTGCATTATCTTGTAAATATCTTGTAAACCCTGCACAGCTCCAGACAGCAGCGGAATGGAGCTTCCTATGTTAATGTTAATAAGTGGCCGATCACGTCCACAGTTTAGAGGGAACGCTGGTGGGGAGATGCCAGCTTGGCTTCCTTGCTTATATCTGGAGGAATTATGCAGTTGAAAATATGTGTCTGAAACTTTTAAAAATTCACTGAAAAGTAGCACAGTAATCTTCCTCAATGACTTTGATAAATGTAAATATCTTACAGTGTGCTAGCGGTTGGTGTCACGCTATGATGTCAGAGGAAAGGAAAGAAAAGGTCCCCTGTGAAAGCACCCGTCGTTTCTGACTCCGGGGTGACGTTGCTTTCACAACATTTTCACGGCAGACTTTTTACAGGGTGGTTTGCCATTGCCTTCCCCAGTCTTTTACACTTCCCCCCCCAGCAAGCTGGATACTCATTTTACCAACCTCGGAAGGATGGGAGGCTGAGTCAACCTTGGACCGGCTACCTGAACCCAGCTTCCGCCGGAATCGAACTGATGTCAGAGAGCCCAGTTTAAATCCCCACACTGCCATGGAAATTTGTACCGGTCAGTCTCTCTCACCCTAAGCTACTTCACAGGGTTGCTGTGAAAATAAAACAGAGGAGAACAATGCAGTAAGGTGTTCTGAGTGCCCATAAGGGAGAAAAATTATTTAAATAAATAAATATAAAGAATAAAAGAAATCTTTATGGCTTCAGAGACCGATGGGGTCATTTTGTAGAAAACAAGGTGCTGGAGCTCATTAGCAAAACTTATTTGCATATGCCACACACTGCTGACATCACCGGAAGGTGCACTAAATGATATCAGCTCAGCATCTACCTTAAAATGCTCCTTGAATCATAACGGTCATAATAAAACCTTACTGCCATCCTACTTCTAAAATTATTTTCTCCTATGGGACCACAGTTGGCACGATGAAGATTTCCATCTGTTTGCTTTATATATTTTGGTTCTCTTCCCATTTTTTTTGCGAGGAAAAACATTAGAAAGTCTGTCAAATCTTAAAGAGTTCATCAAAATTCTCGCAAGGGGGGCTACTCTCTTGTAGGATTATATGTACGGTAGTTTTCTTTTTTAAGACAATTATTTAAGTGATAAGGTTACCTTTTTAATGAGTATTTTAAGTAATTGACACCGGCGGGTGTCTTGATATGGGAGGGAGGGGAGGATAAAATTGAGTAAAGTATGGGATAGGTATAGAGTGTTTTTTCTTTGTATGTTCTTAGTATTGAAGAAGAAGATGAAGAAGATATTGGATTTATATCCCGCCCTCCACTCCGAAGAGTCTCAGAGCGGCTCACAATCTCCTTTCCCTTCCTCCCCCACAACAGACACCCTGTGAGGTGGGTGGGGCTGGAGAGGGCTCTCCCAGCAGCTGCCCTTTCAAGGACAACCCCTGCCAGAGCTATGGCTGACCCAAGGCCATTCCAGCAGGTGCAAGTGGGGGAGTGGGGAATCAAACCCGGTTCTCCCATATAAGAGTCCTCCCCCACAACAGACACCCTGTGAGGTGGGTGGGGCTGGAGAGGGCTCCCACAGCAGCTGCCCTTTCAAGGACAACCTCTGCCAGAGCTATGGCTGACCCAAGGCCATGCCAGCAGGTGCAAGCGGAGGAGTGGGGAATCCAACCCGGTTCTCCCAGATAAGAGTCCGCACACTTCACCGCTACACCAAACTGGCTCTCCACACCAAATAATATTGGATATTATTACCATATGTTACTAAATAAAAATTTGTTTTAACTCCAAATTCTCACAAAGGGGGGCTGAAGCAAGTCTTTGGGGGTGGGGGGAAGAAAGAAAATAAAACGGAGAGGTTCCAGAGCTCCACTCCTGTGCGCTCCTGCCCCAAAGGAGGCCTGCACACGCCCAAACGAAGACCTGTTTGCATAGTCTCCTCTGTGCTGTCTGTTGAACGGGACTGGTGTTCTCACAGGTAAGTTCACTCCTATTCACAATGTTTCAGAGGATACTCTCATGAGCCATTGGCTTCCAAGTTCCGCTGCTCTGCAGGGATTTGCAAGGGCAGGGAATTCGCTCTTAGGACCGCCCTGCTCCTCGCACGTGACTTTCCGAAAGCGCCCGGTCTTTCGGCCCGTGGAGTTTCCAGCAGCATGGAGGAGTCCCGCACAGCCCCAACGCAACCTCCGGTCGCGGAGCCCGTCTGTCCCGCAGTGCCGGTAAGCGTGTTCCGAAGGGCGAGGAGGTGCTCTCGTGCCCGCCACCCGCTCGCGTTTGCTTTGCGAAACTTCCTGCGGTGCAACTCTTTCTCTTCCCTTCCCCGTCCTTTTAAAAACGAAAGTAAAAGTGGTTCTTTCATTAGGCGGCAGATTTTTTTTTTCCCCCCGGAAGGAAGTTTTCGGCTTTTGCGTTGCAGAGCTCTGCAGCTTCTCTCATAAGTCTGCATTAAAACCGACCCGTCGGTGGTTTTGAAGGGGGGCTGTTGATAAACTCGAATGCCAGTAACGTTGAACATGAACATCTGAAGCTGCCTTATACTGACTCAGACCCTGGGTCCATCAGAGTCAGTATTGGCTTCTCAGACTGGCAGCGGCTCTCCAGGGTCTCAAGCAGAGGTTTTTCACGCCTATTTGCCTGGACCCTTTTTTGGAGATGCCGGGGATTGAACCTGGGACCTTCTGCTTACCAAGCAGATGCTCTGCCACTGAGCCACCATCCCTCCCCTAACATATGAAGCTGCCTTATACTGAATCAGACCCTGGGTCCATCAAAGTCAGTATTGGCTTCTCAGACTGGCAGCGGCTCTCCAGGGTCTCAAGCGGAGGTTTTTCACGCTTATTTGCCTGGACCCTTTTTAGTTGGAGATGCTGGGGATTGAACCTGGGATCTTCTGCTTTCCAGGCAGATGCTCTGCCACTGAGCCATTGTCCCTCCCCTAACATATGAAGCTGCCTTATACTGAATCAGACCCTGGGTCCATCAAAGTCAGTATTGTCTTCTCAGACTGGCAGCGGCTCTCCAGGGTCTCAAGCGGAGGTTTTTCACGCCTATTTGCCTGTACCCTTTTTAGTTGGAGATGCTGGGGATTGAACCTGGGACCTTCTGCTTCCCAGGCAGATGCTCTGCCACTGAGCCATCGTCCCTCCCCTAACATATGAAGCTGCCTTATACTGAATCAGACCCTGGGTCTATCAAAGTCAGTATTGTCTTCTCAGACTGGCAGCGGCTCTCCAGGGTCTCAAGCTGAGGATTTTCACGCCTATTTGCCTGGACCCTTTTAGTTGGAGATGCCAGGGATTGAACCTGGGACCTTCTGCTTCCCAAGCAGCTCTACCACTGAGCCACCGTCCCTCCCCAAACACACATGCAGGCGCATCACTTGGAGAATCAGAACTTGACGGCTCACAGTGGAGGGCAGGAACGATCGCTACAGCTAATTATTGCAAATGATAGTAGAAAGTTTGAACCCAGTGTTTATGTAGGTAATAATTCAAAAAGTGATTGATGCGGTCTGGCCTGTTCACGTAAGTGACACGTGTGTATGTCTTTGCTGTTAGAACAGCAGAAAGGAATCAGTCGCGTTGCACCAGCGGTACAAAGGGATAGGAACGAGTGATTCCAATTGTATAATTTTATTTATTTACTTACTTCATTTCTATCCTGCCTTTCCCCACCGATGGGAATCCAAAGAGGTTTACGTCATTCTCCTCTGTTTTATCTCCACAACGGCCTTGTGAGGTGGATTAGGCTGAGAGTATGTGACTGACCCAAAGTTCCCCGGAGGTTTTCTATGATGCAGTGGGTACTTTGAACCTCAGTCTCTCAGGTCCTGGGCCAACACTTACTATAATTATAATGTTTATCTAAAGGGTAGCATGAGCATCAACACAGGTATTGTTTTTGTGGAAAGCTGTCGTGCAGTGCAGAGGAAAGCCGACAGGAAGAAAGTTGACTAATTTGAAATATGGTGTTGGAGGAGAGTTCTGCAGAACGACAAATAAATGGGTTTTAGATCAAATGAAGCCTGACCTCTCCCTAGAAGCTCCCCTGAGGTTGTGGCGCGTTGGTCCCATGATGAGAAGACAAGAGTCACTGGAAAAGACAATAATGCTAGGAAGAATTGGAGGCAGCACGGAAAGAGAAAGGCCCAACATGATATGGATCAAGTCAGTTAAGAATACCATGACCCTAACTTTGCAAGACCTGAGAAAAGCTGTTAAAGATAGGATGTTTTGGAGGACAGTAATTCATTGGGTCGCCTCAAGTCAGAAGCAACTTGACAGCACTTAAAACACACGCTCATCTTGCAGTATAAAAATGGCAATGGAATGACTGACATATAAAGTGGGGTGCATTTGAAATATCTGCAATCTGCAGTAATTATATATTAGAATACCTGTATGTTCCCTGAACATTCGGAATCTTTAAAACAAAAGGGTTAGCATCCTGCGGATCCTCTGTTTGTGACAGCTGCACATGTTGGGTTGGATGCCAGGACTTCCACTAAGTTGGATATAATGATAGACATTTGCTCATACTTCCTTTAATGTAGAAAGCTTTCCTCTGATGGAGAATGTTTGGGGGGGGGGGGGAGCAGGGTTTCTGATGAAGAAAAGTCTTTTGTCATTGAAGGAAGTCTTTCTCTGTCAGGAAAGCTTGGTAGAAGTTATAGGATCCAATGGTTAAGGTTGCCGAGTGACCTGGAGAAAAATGGTCTGCAATTTTAATAGAGGTTTAACAGGATCTTATTTACTTCCATGTCAAATTTCAAGTGCCCATTTTCATGCATTAAGTCTCAGCTAAAGGGCAGGATGTTTTTCTGCAGATTGCCTGGCAACTCTGAACATGGGGGAAGGGAATCAAAAGCTCCAACCCAAGATCTGTATTACATCTAGACCGATTTCCCACTATCCTTATGCCGCTCTCACTCTCCTCTTTTCCACAAGGCTTCCATTGGATTTCACACTATCTGCCCCCGGGGGGCTGCAACTCACTCCGCCTCTTTTGCACAGCAAACAAGATCCTCTAAAAACCAGTTTTCTGTTTGCCACGCGAAAAAGGTGAAGCCAGTTGCAGCTGTGGGGCAGATGTGAAATCCGACCAAAACCCCACTGAGAAGAGGAGCTCGAGAGCGGCATAAGGCTAGTGGGGAATCGGTCCTAGAGTCAGCAGATTGTAACCTGCTGGGCCTTTATAATGCAGACAGCCATGTGAAACTTTAGCATGGGGTTAGGGGGTCCTAATTTGTCAGTGTGAAGTTGCGGTTTGCCTTGTTGGATGAAGTTAACTGTGCACACAGAAATAATGGGTTGTATCCTAAGGCATCATTCAGCGTAACAGCAGTTATGCTGGCAGAACATTTCAGTTGGTGGAAGAGTTCCTGCTGATTTCCCTGCTCCCTCTGCTGATACCCACTTTGTCCTCATGTATCTCCTGGGGGGTCACATGACCAAAGCAGAACTTCAGCACTGCTGAGGGAGTCTTGCTCGATCACTTTCACTATTCTGGCAGTACTGATAGTCTAAATCAAGGGTAGCCAAACTGTGGCTCAGGAATCACATGTGGCTCTTTCACACATCTTGTGTGGCTCTCAAAGCCCCCATTGCATGTCAACCAGCCTGGAGAAGGCATTTGTCTCTTTAAATCGCTTCTCCAGGCCAAGCCAGCCAGCAGCTTGGAGAATGCATTTAAAGTTAAAGTTGCTTTCTTTCCACCCCTCTCCCCCTTCCTTTGTTTGTGTCTCAAACATCTGGCATTTATTCTATGTGGCTCTTAGTTAAACAAGTTTGGCCACCCCTGGTCTAAATCATTGTCTGTAATGTTGGAGTCTTAAAATATAACAAATAAACAGTGTGATATGTTATAGTCAAACTGTTCATGTTCTAATGGATTTAATGAGCCAGCCGTTCTCCTCAAAGAGTGATTCTGTTGGAAGGAAACCCAGACTATGCCATCATACTTCCTATTTAAACAATTCTATTTTTAGCTGTACACTGTTTTCTCACATCCTTTACATTTATTTTAAAACAAATGTTTGTTGAGGTGACATAATGGTGGAATCCCTATTAATAAAGATATATTTAGAAAAAGATCGGACAGAGTCTTGGAAACTGTTCTGAAAGGGCATATCCAGTACAGGTCAATAGCAATTACCTCATAATTATTCTTCCTGTCTAGGTTTTAATGATTCATATTGAATGAAAATCTGTTACTAAAAATAAAGAATTTTTTTTCTTTACAGATTCATGGCACTAAGTTTTGTTTTACCTCAAGTGGATAAATTTTTCAGTGTGGCTTTAGTGCTTCATTAAAATATTTTTCTGGATTTAGGCTAGTATAAAATATTAATCAAAGATTACTTTAAACCAAGTAAACATTGCATTAAAGAAACAGGCATTTGTGTGGGTCATTCCTTTTGTGAAATTATACTTCGGTTTGGTTTTAATGAAATTTTGTGCATGTTGCCATGGTCACCCAGCGAACTTATGCTTAGCTGGAGATTTGAACCTGGGTTTTCCTGGTCTTAGTCCTGAATTCTAACCATTGTTCTTCATTGATTTCAACATGAAATTTGTCAGGAGTTCAGATATAATCAGGAATTCTATTCTTAGAAAGGCTTTGATATCTTATATTCTAATAGCCACCCAGCAGCAGTAGACCAGAAGTTCTGTGGTGGTGTGGCAGCCTGGGAGCCATTCTGGGCCTGGTGGTGAAGGCATGGAAGCCAAGGGGCTGCGCTGGGTTGTGTCAGCAGCATGGCAGCCTGAGAACTGTGCTGAGTCCAGTGGTGTGTGGCATAGCAGCCCAGGAGATACAGCAGATGAAGGGGATATGATTCCCTCTCCTGCAACATCCACTACCTCCCCCTCCCCTTGCCAGCAGCCCACTGGCCTGTTGGGAGGTATGTGGGGATAATAGCAAAGGGTGTGTGGGGTGAATGGGAAGGGTAAGGAGTACTGGAGTGCCAAGGGTGGAGGGTAGATAGGAAGAGAGCAAGAATGGGGGTGATTGAATGCCAAGGGTTGGGGAGTAGGTGGGAAGAGAGCAAGGGTGGGGGTGAGTGCATACCAAGGATGGAGGGAAGTGGAGTGCCAAGGTAGGTGGCTAGGGTGGAGGGTAGGTGGGAACAGCTATCCTCTCTATGACAGCCCTTCAAGTACTTGAAGATGGTGATCGTGTCACCTCTCAATCATCTCCTCTTCAGGCTAAACATACCCAGCTCATTCAACCTTTCCTCACAGGACTTGGTCTCCAGACCTCTCACCAGCTTTGTTGGCCTCCTCTGGACATGTTCCAGCTTGTCTATATCCTTCTTGAATTTGCCTTTTTAACGTTTGCATCACACTGCTGACTCATGTTCAGTGTATGATCCGCTAAGACCCCCCCCTAGATCCTTTTTGCAGATACTACTGCCAAGGCAAGTCTCCCCCATCCTATAATGATACATTTGGTTTTTCCTATCTAAATGCAGAATTTTACATTTATCCCAGTTAAATTCATTTGATTTGTTTTAGCCTAGTTTTCTAGCCTGGCAAGATCATCCTGTATCCTGTCTCTGTCTTCTACTGTATTTGCGAACCCTCCCAATTTAGTATCATCTGCAAATATAATAAGCATTCCCTCTATTCCTTCATCCAAATCATTAATAAAGATGTTGAACAAAACAGGCCCCAGGACAGATTCTTGAGGCACTTCTCTTGTCATTCCTCTCCAAGAGGATGAGGAACCATTCACAAGCACTCTTTGGGTGCGATGTGTCAATCAGTTACAGATCCACCTAACAGTAACAGGATCCAAACCACATTTTACCAACTTGTCAACAAGAATAATATGTGAAACCTTATCAGAAGCCTTACTGAAATCAATGTCTACAGCATTCTCCTGCTACAGCAAGGTAGAAACTTTTTTCAAAAAAGGAGATCAGGTTAATCTTTATCTACAAGCACTAGTTATTTGTTTTTATTCATAGTTGGTTATAAGGCCCTCCTTCCATTTCCTAAATGAATCTTTTTTATTTCTCAAGTCTTTGGGGCGGTTTATGGAGCTGCCTTGGCTTCTTTAGGCACCTCCCATTTTTCCTTCTCCTAGGAATTGTTTGTGATTGTCCTTCAATATTTCTCTTTTAAGGAATTCCCACCCCTCTTCAACTTCCTTCTCCTTAAGTATTTCTGACCATGGGATTTTATTTGCTTTCTTGAAGTCTCGGCTGTATATTTGACTACGTATAGCCTTTCCCTTCCTTAAGACTGTAAATTCCAAAATCACATGGTCACTACAACCTAGGGTGCCCACTACTTCCACCTCAGCAACCAGTTATTTCCTGTTGTTGAGAATTAAGTCCAAGACAGCAGAGTCCCTTGTTTCCTTCACCACTTTCTGGAAAATGACGTTATCAGCAAGACAAGTCAGGAGTGAAATAACAGGGGTGGGTGGTAGGTGGGGAGAGCAGCAATTATTGGATAAATTGATGGAAAAAAGATGGAGGGGGAAGATTGGGAGTATATTGACAGATGAAGAGGATGGGAGAAAGGAATGAAAGAGGGGCTGGGTTGATAGATAAAGGGAATGGGATGAAGGGGGGAGTAGGGGGGTAGGTTAATCAGAGAAGGGGGTAGACTGTCAGAGAAGGGTTGGGGGCAAAAGAGATAGAGGTAGGTTGACAGATGGGAGGGAGAGAACGAAGCAGAAGCTTGTTAGAGAAGGAGGAAGAAGAAAGGAAGCAAAGCGGGGGAAGAGATGCATTCGTTTTGCAAGTTTCTCATGCGTTCCCACTTGCCCCTCTATAATTTTGTCAGAAAAAAGATTGTTGGCATGTTGAAAAAGACTGCCAGAAATGATAGATCTATTTATGTAATATTCCACCTTTCCCACAGGAAGTTCAAATATGTGTGTGAAATTTAGCAGCTGTCAACATGCATGTGTGCATGTCCAGAAATTTAGAGATAGACCATGACACCTAAATGAGATTGTCAGCATTCACCACTACATGTCTGACAAGCAGTATTATATACTGGTGAAAGCTTGCATCACAAAATCTGTCAGAGATTGGTGCCTTTTGTATGTGTATGGCATGGGTCACTGCATTTCACCATAATCACATTCACAAACAAAATTTAATTGATCTTCCAGTTAAATAAATTAAATTTCGGACAATAAATGGAAAGTAAATAAAACAGATAAATCAAAGCAAGAATTTTGTGTGTGTTTTTTGTGTGTTTTGTTAAAATGTAATGATAGATTTTATATTGGACAAAATATTCAAATAAAGAACACTTTTGATTTTTTAACACTCATGGAAAAAATGGAATTGTGTTCTTCATCTTCTTCTCATTGTTATTTTGAAGAAAGCAGAAGATGAGATTCCAGGCATGCAACAAGATGAAACTGGAAATCTTCTAGAATTGGAAGAGTGGAAGGTAAGCTCTCAAGGTCTTTGTACAGTTCAGAAATGCCAGCATGGACTCTGCTCATAGACTATATGAGGAGAGCAGTTGCTTTGTGTTTAAAATTTTACAAACAACTCAAATTGTATTGATGTTTCTTTCATTACCAAGAGGAAGGTTGCAAAAGCCGAAAAAGAAAAGGCTGACTTGCTTCTTTCAAAACTTACTGCTGATGAGGAGAGTCGGAAATGGAAAGAGGAGCTGAAAAATCTGAGAAGTGCAGAAGATAAGCTTGTTAAGGAAAGAAAGCTAGCTCAGGAGAATTATCAGGTAATGAGAGAACATATTCTAATTGAGAAATACAGGTACAGAGCTCCAAGCCTGCAATGTTCTCTGACTTGGAAGCCCTGTTGCTTTAAATAAGGGAGCTTAAGGCTTTCTGAAAACAAGGACGGAAAAATAGTAGACAGTACTTTTCCTCAAATGGTTGGAATTTTAGTGGGTGGGCATTGAAGTTAAGGCTCTTTTACTATCTTTATCTTGAACATGTGTGAGAAAGCTGTTCCAGCTAATGTAATCATTACCTGCTTCTCATTGAGTTCCTGTTGGTTATGCTAATATCCAGAGGTAGTGCAAGCAGGGCTTTTTTCCCTCGGGGAACATGGCGGAATAGAGTTCTGGAATCTCTTTGTGGAAACAAAAGTCTAAAAAAAAAGGTTAAAAGTTCATGAGGGACACCCATGTGTTTCTCCTTCATTTCCCTCTTGAGAGTTCCAGCATTTTTTCCTAGAAAAAAAGCCCTGTGTGCAAGGCTATTTGTTATAATTCCCCTGAGATATATCAGTGTTCATTAAAACTACCTTGTTGGTTTAACACAGATGTGAGGGTCAGTTACATTGGATATTATTTATGCGGTTCAGGTTCAGAAAAATGTGAGGTTTAAAAAAGTGTTTATACCCCGACGGAGCAGCATGGGGGGGTGGTTTGGAGCAGGAGAATTTCCGTGAGAGGAGATGCATTGTCAAATATTGCCCCTCAGCTGCTGGCCGAAGAACCTTAAATAAGGAGAAAATTATGTTTAATGTTCCTTTCATATTCTGCAGAGGAATCTTGATAGACAAAATGATGAACTGAGAAGAGAGATACAATTCCTTAAAGACAAACTTGCAGCAAAGAAGGCAAAATGTAAAGAACTTGCTCAGACATATAAGGTAATCTGTGTTTTGTCATTTAACTTTGAAAAAGTATGATAGAGCAAGTCTGTGAAATTGCTGAGCAGACAGGTTAAAACGGATAAAAGGAAGTACTTCTTCACCCAAAGGGTGATTAACATGTGGAATTCACTGCCACAGGAGGTGGTGGCGGCCACAAGTATAGCCACCTTCAAGAGGGGTTTAGATAAAAATATGGAGCAGAGGTCCATCAGTGGCTATTAGCCACAGTGTATGTCTGTATATAACATTTTTTGCCACTGTGTGACACAGAGGGTTGGACTTGATGGGCCGTTGGCCTGATCCAACATGGCTTCTCTTATGTTCTTATCAGGATTTCTTGTGGTTTTTTTTTTTTAGTTCAAAACAGTCTCTCTCTAAAATGGATTTTACCTTGCTGTGGTGATGTTTGTTCCCTCTAATGGTTCCTTCCTCAAACACTTTTTATTAGTAAGTGTTCCCACAATAGATAAAATATCTGCTTTGGGAAAGTGGTACAAGGGAAAAAGGTTAAACATCTCCCATAATGCCACAGCTCTTATTTGATCTCCCCCCCCCCACCTTCAGTGGCTGTTTTAAACTAAAAAAAGTGGGATTGTGGATCATCTCTAGTTTGGCCTGCTCCTATGAAGCTCATTGATAGCCCAATTTAGTTGGAATGCTTGGCCTTGAACAAAGTAACTAATCAGGAGTTATACAAAGTTAAATACTGCTGTGAACTCTTATAAAGGAATGGAACAAAATAGGAGTCGATTGCACCTTTAAGACCAACTTAGTTTTATTCAGAACATAAGCTTTCATGTTCTGAATAAAGCTAAGTTGGTCTTAAAGGTGCAATCGACTCCTATTTTATTCTACTACTTCAGACCAACACAGCTGCCTAATTGGATCTTACAAAGGAAGTATGTTTGCATTGCCCTATCCAAATAATAAGCCTGCGCTGGTGGCATAAAGTCATGACTTGATGTTACTAACAGTGAGTGTATCTCCCATTCTATGCATTTATTTGCTAGCCTGCCAGATTTCAGAAAGAAGCAGTCCCTTACTCAATATGAAAATTACTTTTTTTTAAAAAAAATCGGGAGGCTTAAATCATTTATATACTTTCTGTTTTGCTTTTAACGTATTAGCTTAAAAGATTTATACCTGAGACGAAAATGACATTCACACGCCTGGAGAAAGTTGAGAATGAAGAGATGTATAACAACATCTGCTGCTTTTTTGAAGCTTCTGCAAACATCCCATTCAGACTGAGCAAAGGCGAAGCTCTTATCACATTTGAAGAAGAAAAGGGTATGGACATGATCATCACAGGACTAGAAAGAGACCTGGGTTATATAAGGGCTGTCAGTCATATGCAAGGAAAGCTTAAGAACATGGGAACATAGCTGAGCTTGCTGAATCAATTTCCTGGTCCTTCTAGTCCAGTATCCCATTCTACTCAGGCAGCCAGCCAGTGGCCCTGAAGGACCAAATAAACAGGGCATAGAGGCTGCCACTTTCCTCTGATGTTGCCTTCCAGCCTTGGTTTGCTGCCTCTGAATGTGGAGGTTCCCATTAGTCCGCCCTGACCAGCAACAATCGATGGACCTCTCTAAATCTGGCTAACCCTGTTTAAAAGCCACCTGTTCTCATGGTCATTGTGAGGTCCCACTGACTCTGAATTCCAGGTTAATTACTCACTAAGTAAAGAAGTATTTCCTTCTGTCTGTCCTGAATCTATTTCCTGTCAGCTTCATTGGGCACCCCCCAAGTTCTAGTATTAAGGGAGAGGGAGGAAGAAACCTCTCTATTCATTTTATCTACCCAGTACATGCTTTTATAAACCCATCTCTTTCTTATATCTTTCTGTACCTTCTATATCATTTTTGATGAAATTATGTGTATACGGATCAATGAAATGTACATCATATAATTTTCAAGGTTTTATTGAAATTTGTCTTTGAAATTGCATTAGAAGTACCTTGAGCTGCGTGCCTTGAACTGTTTTCTAGTGGTCAGGCGCCAAGGAGGCAACAAGAAGCCTAATGGAAGCTGACCAGCAGAGCTTCTATACTTCTGGAGGCTTATATAAGAGGCTGGGATCCTTGGCCTTTTTAAAATCCTGGTTCAAGTCTTGGCTTCTGCCAAGATCTGATGCACCTCATCTCCATTATGGGAAAAGCTAGAGTGAGGCAGATCCAAGGTTGTACATTGTAGGTTCCTTCATGTGTTCTAGTCCTCCTGTATCTTTGATCCCAAGGTTCTGGAGAAGACTTTCTGATTACAAAACCTTCTCAGGGTTCCTACAGTGGCTCCGCAGGGTGCAGAGCTCCTCATGTGGTTTCTGGTCTGTTGGCTCTCTGAGGATGGAGTTCAGATCTGATTACTGGGGAAGGAGGATAGGTTTGTCAGAAAGAGTGTTCAGAGGGGTCTACTTCTAGGCGTTCCTTATCCTCCAAAGAGTCTGCCTCATTGGGAGTACACCATGACACCGTGTCTTTCATAGGCGGAAAATATAATAGGTTTACAGTTGTTTTCTTAGTGCAAACAGGCAGTGAGAAATAATTTGAGCCCTCTCATTTGTGCAAGACCTTATGCATATGCAGAAATCTTCCATAGGATCCAACCCTGTGATGGCATCTGCTGTGAAAAAGGAGGGTTGGATCCAATCAGCTTTGCTGCTAGTGAAAAAGGAAGGATGGGTCCTATTCGATGACTAAAATGGTAAGCTGGGGATCATGGCATTTGTATGCCGAAAGCCACGTGGGATGGGTTCTGTAGTATTGAAGGAATTGGGCGAGCTGTAGTGTGGTGTGAGCAAGGAGATAACATAAGGTAGGATTCTTAACACAAATTTTTATTCTGTCTGTCTGACAGCCCAATTCTACTTTCTCCTCTTCCTTCTCCCCTTTGCATTTAGTATTTAGGGATCTAGTCTGCCCTGTAACAGACTATGGTATCCTCAATGGGACAAACTTCTAAACATCAAATGGTGCAAGCTATAGCCATTAAAAACAAATGAGAGTGAGTTTTTAAAAAAAAAACAAACTCTAACTGGATCCATCCCTACTGAGTTTTCCTTATCCACAAAAACTGCTGCTTGGTGTTGTGTATATTCCTGCCACAAGCATTCCATCACTCATGAACTGTTTGAAGATATACAGTTTTAAGAACCCGTGAATCCATGCTAATGTCAGTGATGTGCTGTCCTTTCAGTTGCTCAGGAACTGCTTCAAAAGTCTCATCATATTGTGAAACTGGAGAATTCAGACACTGTTATGAGAGCCTGGCCTGTTGAACTGGGGATGGGACTATCGTTAGAGGTAACCGAGAAGTCATTATGAAAGCTTTTCAGAGAACCAAAACTAATTATGTGTCAGTGGTTGTTCTAATACATACTTTTCTAAGAAGCTGCAATCTATTGCATGCTTGCCTGTAAGTAAATCTGATTTACTTTGCTGGGACTAATTTCTGTGTAAACATGCATAGTTCGAGGTGCAATCCCTTTGTCTTGAGTGACACAGCTGAGGATGTTCTCGGAGTCCACTACTACTAAGGAATTGTCTATGTGACTGGGAGGGACCCACATAGTAGTCTGTCTTAGACATTTCACCAAGGATTCTCATTGAATTAATTCTATTTAAGTTTCATCCCCCACAACAGACACCCTGTGAGGTAGATGAAGATATTGGATTTATATCCTGCCCTCCACTTCAAAGAGTCTCAGAGCGGCTCACAAGCTCCTTTACCTTTCTCCCCCACAACAGACACCCTGTGAGGTAGATGAAGATATTGGATTTATATCCCGCCCTCCACTCCAAAGGGTCTCGGAGCGGCTCACAATCTCCTTTCCCTTTCCCACAACACACACCCTGTGAGGTAGATGAAGATATTGGATTTATATCCCGCCCTCCACTCTGAAGAGTCTCAGAGCGGCTCACAATCTCCTTTCCCTTCCTCCCCCACAACAGACACCCTGTGAGGTGGGTGGGGCTGGAGAGGGCTCTCCCAGCAGCTGCCCTTTCAAGGACAACCTCTGCCAGAGCTACGGCTGACCCAAGGCCATGCTAGCAGGTGCAAGTGGAGGAATCAAACCCGGTTCTCCCAGATAAGAGTCCGCGCACTTAACCACTACACCAAACTGGCTCTCCAGAGAGAGCGCACACTGGAAACTGGTGCCTCCTTGGCTAGCTAAAAACATCACCTTTGATAACAGAAGTGAATGTCTTCTCTGCAGCTTTGCTACCCACAATGACAGGACTCTGCATGCTGAGCCCTCCTGACTGCTGTGCAGCTTCCCTGATTGCCCCTGCCCTCTGCAACTGCTGCAGCCGCAGCTCTAGAGGCAGTGGTGAAGAACGAAGGCTGACTGCCATGCAAGTGGCCTGCCCTGGCATTGGGCAGTGAAGTTGAGGCAAGAGGAGCAGGAAGAGGGGGACCTCACAGTGCCCACCCCCTTACCTGCTCACTAAGCTGGCCAGCCCTGGCATGTGCTGTGCGATACCCTTTCTTTGTCCGAGTTGACTGCAGCCTGCGTAGCAGCCATTCGCACAGTTTGTTGCCCGCTCCTGCCAGAGCAAACAGCTCACAAGTGATAAGGTACTTGATGGTGGGAATAAAGAGGGTTGTAGGGGGCATCCTTGACTTTTGCCCAGGGCCTCAGAATCACTAAGGCTATCTCAAGGTCAGTGCTTATTTCTCACAGTCCTTTGCAGAGAGCGGTGAAACAGGTGATCACAGGAGGCTAGGTTAAGAGAAGGGAGTCAGGGCACTGAGTTCTAGCATCTCCACAAAAGTCAGCAGAGGAAGCCAGATAGCAACCTACAAGCATAGAAGAGCTGACGTAGCTCATCTCATGAGGGTGGCAGCACTTTTTAAATGAAGAAAATGTCTACAGTATACACGAGAGTTGTCGTTATGCTACAGATCAGGGGTGGCCAAACTGCAGCTCGGGAGCCACGTGTGGCTCTTTCACACGTATTGTTTGGCTCTTGGAGCCCCTACCGTCCCATCAGCCAGCTTGGAGAAGGCATTTCTCTCTTTAAATCACTTCTCCAACCCAAGCCAGCCGGTGACTTGGAGAATGCATTTTAAAGTTGTTTTCTTTCCACATATCCCTTCCCTATCTACTTCCCTCCCTCCATCCCTGTCTTGCAGCTCTCAAACATCTGACCTCCCTGTCTTGCAGTTCTCAAACATCTCACATTTATTTTATGTGGCTCTTACATTAAGGAACTCTTATATGGTGCCCCCATATGGATCAGTGCCTTCGACTACATCACTGAAGGCCTGCGATCCTTCTTTTTGAGGAAAATACTGGGATTACCCAACTGTGTTCCTTATGCTGCAATTTGCGTGGAAACTGGACTGTTGCTGCTGGAAACTCGCGCCTGGCTTTTGACCTTTAAGTCTTGGCTGCGCCTTTTATTTAACTCTGATCAGAATTCTTTCACCTTTTTGATGCTGATGGACCATCATGCATCCAAATGGTTGACCCTGATCCAAAAGAAAATCACATCCATAGGAATTTCCTTGGATGCATTTTATCTATCCTCTGCTCCTGCGGTATTTCAATCCATCAAACGCAGACTACTAGATATCCAGTTGCAACGTCTAACTGAGGCAGCTCGGAAAACTTGCTCCCCAACCTATCTGGGTTTATCCCAGACTCCTGGGCTTTTAGCTCCCTATTTCCTCTTTTTAACTGATCCTCACCAAAGAAGAGCACTTTTGCTGGCTAGATTTAATGCACTACCATCGGCCATCCTCGCCGGAAGATACCACAGAATCCCCCGCAATCTTAGACAATGCCCTTGTAGCCAAGGAGTCATCGAAACGGTCCCTCATGTTCTTCTGGACTGCCCTTTCTATAGCAGTCCACGAGCAAGATACCTAGATGCACTGCTCTCTGACCATCAAGGCCTTTCTGACAATGCCAAGGTTCGCTTTTCACTCCACGGGAAACATAACTTTGTCACTACTCACGTTGCTTGCTTTTTACAGAGAGGCTTTTGCTCATGCATAGCCCACAGCTATTTTATGCCATTTAACTTTTGCTGGTTTTTTTTAAGGTTTTATTATATTCTATAGTGTTACTGTTGGTTTTAAATTATACTGTATTCTTATATCAATGCCAATAAAGGTCTATGGCATGGTACATTAAGGAAGTTTGGCCACCTCTGCTACAGATTGTGCTACATAAAATTGCCCTACATAAAAATCTTTATACTGCATAGCTCTTAGAATTTATTTCAGGGATTAAAACCTTGTAATAGATATCCTACTAATTCCAGGATAAAATATTATAAAGGCATCCATTAAACATTTGAATGAATTTGCTGAATTTTTTTTTAAAAAGTTATTAGGGAAAGAACTGGGATAAGTTTTCTTCCTCCTCCACTTTTCTAGTTGTTTTGCTTTTATCCAGATTTACAAACATACGTAATCTCTGATTGTTATTGTTAAATTTGTTGATGAATTTCCAGTTCTGCAGCTGCAACGGGCCTTCCTTGTCCAGGGAGTGAGAATTTGGAAGTTACTAGCATGATGGTGGTCATTTTTTGTGCAAACATGGCTATGTTTCTGGATTTTATTTCAGTGTGTGATTTTGATACTGGCTTGAATTTCCCCCCCTCAGCTTCATGTTAAAATTTCCCAAAGGAAGATTAAAGTTTCTGACATCCCTAACCTACCAATCCCTGATGAATGGGTAAGAGACAAGTTGGAACTGAATTTCTGCAAAACTAAAGTGGGAGGTGGAGAAGTGCAAAATGTGACATACGACAGATGTGCCCGAACGGCCCTCATTACATTTGCCCAGCCTGGAGGTAATTTCTGAAACATCCTGTTTATTAACTTTAGAGAATCTAATTCCCTTTTGATGGTGTTTCTTTGGCATTGCCATTTTTTAGCTGTGACTGTATAATTTCAAGTAAGGCTAAGCTAGTTCAAGAAAGGAATTTATGGGGTCTGATTGCATGAGTGAGCATTTCAAGTAAATTTCAATTGTGATAAAGATACAAAGCATAACTCCAAAGAAGGCATTCAGTTCTCAACTGGGAGCAGTGTGCCAGGTACAGTTTCTCCTGTCATTTTTCACTGAGAAGAAATTCTGTCTGCAGCATTATGAAATTCTTTGAAGCAGCGGAACAGTCTTTAAGGCAGTGAGCCCTATGACTGGGTAGGGATAGTGGGGCGTTCAGTACCACAAGGGAGGATAGATTGAGTATAATCATCTCTGCTGGCCAACTTTCTGAATTATTTGCTGCATTCACAAATTGTGGAATCTGTTTGGAAGATTCCCAACAACCGGGATCAATATTGTTGAATGAGGAAGTACCCTTTTTGTTGACTCTCCTACACAAGAAGACTATACAGCGACAAAGAAACTTTAAAAACCTTTTCTGAAATTCATTACCAAGCTGTGATTTGCTTTAACCATGTCTCCTATGGACATTTTCAATATTTCCGAATAATACACTTTCGATCCACTTGCAACTGGATTTTATTGTGTGAAATGGCATTGAAAGTGGATTGATAATGCATTGTTCTATGTGTGCGAAAATGTCAGGAGCTCTCCCGTCCTGTTTGTCAGGCTTCTGCTACAGTCCCTTTAGAGCAGGGGTCCTCAAACTACGGCCCGCGGGCCAGATGCGGCCCGCTGAGGACGTTTATGCGGCCCGCCGGGTTATGGCAAAATCAGACCGGAAGTGACGTTCGACCTAAACTCGCGTTAGCAACGCACACTTCCAGCACTGGGCTGAGGCGGCGGAGACAGAGTGTGAGGTGATACCGAGGTGAGGTGAGTTCCCAGGCCGGGGTGTGTGGTGTGGGGAAGGGAGAGAGATGCAGAAGACGGAGAACTGACGGCCCGCGGCCTTGTACAGTAACGGCAGTCCGGCCCTCCAACAATCTGAGGGACAGTGAACTGGCCCCCTATTTAAAAAGTTTGAGGACCCCTGCTTTAGAGCATAAAGCGACTGCAGAAGACAGCCCGAGGATTAGCTATGCCAGGGGGGAGCAGAGCATTCCTGCTGGCTTGACTTGGGGTTGGCTTCTCATGCAGCCCAGTTTAAAATAGGCTGCGGGAGAAACAAGCCCCCAAAAGCTGCAACCTGCTAGCTGTGGTACAGCAAATCCTGGGGCCAGCTTCTCTTGCAGCGTGGTTTAAGCTGCACTGCAGAAGAAGCCAGCCTAGCCAAGTCTGCATGCTGCAGGAAGAGACCACTACATGGCCTACAGGTATTGAGGCCAGCTTCTCCTGCATTGTGGTTTAAACCACCCTGCAGGAGAAGCTTTGACAGCACGATCTGTGTGTGGTAGAGATAAATCTCCCTGCCGCATGCAGGTCCTAGAGCCAGGTTCTCTTGCAGTGCCGTTTAAACCATGCTACATGAGAAGCCTGTTGTTTTTTTAACCGGTCTTTTTCTTCTCAGATATATTGGACCTCCCAAAATTCAGGATTCCTGAAAAATCTTGGATCCAAATACCATACCAGAATTGGGCTCAGGGATTTTCCAGTAATACTGATTTTTTTTTTTCTGATACAATAGGCCTGAACCAAAAAATACCAATTTTTAAAAAACTGCACAGCCCTACTGGTATCAGCTAGATTTTCTCTTTTCCAGATATACCAATTTCCATGTCTCCCTTTTTATGCACCAACCTATTCAAGCGCAAACTATCTCAAATGATAGCCTTTCGTATGACTTCGAAGCTGCCTGCTGGAATGAGGATCACCAGATGATGGATGCAGAGATTGTGTTGGGGTTTTGCCTGCTAGATACCACTCCAGGCTCCCTGCGTCCTCTGCCCTCTTTCTACACCTGTCAGTAAATACGTGGGTCCTCTTCCCCATAGCTGCTGTTCAGTGGTGATAGGCACTTGTGTTGTAGTGAAATTTGCCTTTCTGAGATGGGAAAGAAGACAGTCATGTTCTGTTTAGTTTTTCCTTCAATTAAATTGTTCTTGGCTATAGTACTATTGATATTAAGTGCTTGGAAGTGGCCCTATGCTGTGGTATTCAATAACTGTTTGTACTGGTAATAACTATTAGTTCCTGTTTTTAAAAACATCCAGATTTACAACAGATGAAGCCATTCTAAACACATAGTTCATGATGTAATCCTGTATGACATTAACAGTGCAATCCTATGCAGAATTGCTCCAGTGTAAATCACTGGGTTTAGACTGGAGTTAACTCTGTGTAGGACTTCTCTCCGTTTCTCTTCAAATAATTGGGTGTACTATGTTTCCTCATGTCTTCATTCTTTTTACATTCTAGTCGCTAAGAACTTTATGAAAAGGACAAAGCACCCTTTCCATACAAGTGCACAGAAATATATAGTTACAGTTTCCCCTGTTGTAGAAAAGTACCTGGGAGGATTTGAGGTAAGTAAATAGTACCAAGATGGCTAAACGGGAGGTAATCAGTCTGACTCCTGTATGTAATACCACATTCTATGCTTATTTACCTGGAAACGCACATCTGCTAAATTCAGTGGGGATTCTTCCTAGATAAGGGTGCATAGATTTCCAGCCTCAAGATGTAAGGATAACTTTTCTTGTCCCCTTTCCAGAAAACACATTTCTTCATATAGAATAGCACAAAAGGGGGCAGTGTTAGGAAGGAAACTAAATATCTCAGGTGTTCCTAAAAAGGGCTGACATTCCTATGTGTACACTGAAGTCAAGTTTGCATGTCATGCACTGTTAAGAAATTAAAGGCAAGTTCATGACTTTGTAGTTGGTGCAGAAAAAAAAGTTTTTATCTGGCTGTAGAATCCAAGAACTCTCTCTCCTACTATGATGTTCTTTGACTTGAGCCTTTTAGTCTGAGAGATGTGAGAATCCCAGAGCAAAATATTTTGTTGCAATATTTTATTTTGTTGTAGCAAAATAAAAAAGTCCAGTGCCTTCTTAAAGTCAAAGAATATTTATTCCTGCGTGAGCTTTTATCATCCAGTGTGTACTTCTTCAGGTGCTATGAGAAAAAAATTATTTTGGAGATTTTAATAACCACAACATTTATGACAGGATTCTCATGAAGCCTCTCTCCGTCCCAGTGCTTTCCCCCCTCCCTCCCCTTCCCTGATTTATGGTTATAAAAACCTCCAAAATGAATTTCTTTCCAGAGCATTTGAAGAACCGAATTTTGACTCATAGCGGAATAAATGTTGTTAGGTGCTACTTCTCTTCTACATAACTTGAGAAATACCAAGATTGGTTTCTAGAGAATGAAGTGGATGGGTTTACAACTCTTAGGACTTTTTGAAAAGTCTACAGGTTTCCCTTTATTCTGCTGGGCAGTAATGAGGGTGTGAGATACTGGGAGGGAGCATGTATACATTTTTTGTTTGTTTCTATATCTCCAAGCAAGAGTTTGGTGCAATCCAGGAATAACAACCTTACCTGGCCAAAGGCATCAGTAGCCAAAAGTTACTTGAGCTGCAGCACTCAGTCGCTTCGAAGAATCATGGTTCTCCCTTTTGTTTTTGCAAAGCAGTAAAGCACCAGCAGTTTGTACATGCCTTCCTCAGTGATCTCCATCTTCTACTCACCACTAAACTTACATCATGGCAGTTAACCCAAGGCCTATACATTTGCTACCTTTAGAATGCCTGGTAAAAAAGCGCTGGCCCATGGGCGCATGGCACCCTAGGCAGGCGCCCCCCCACTGCCCCCCATGCTGTGCCAAGGTGCGGCACCCACCCACCCCCTTCTCCTCCTCCCTCCCCCCTTCCTGTCCCTTCCCATCGCCGTCCACGCGATCCCTGCGCTGGGGCCCTGCCAGCCCGGATGCAACATGCATCTTATCTTCAGAAGAATGGGCTGGAGGCTTCCCCCCCTCATTACCGGAAAGGAGGGGGAGCCAAGCCTTCGCCAGCCCATTCTTCTAAAGATAAGATGAGTGCCGTGTTGGGGCTGGCAGAGCCCCAGCGCAGCGCTGTGATTGCGTGGGTGATGACTGGACGGGAAGGGAACAGAAGGGAGGAGGAAGGGTGGGCAGGCGCTGCGCCTCAGCGCGACACCCGGGGGTGTGTGTGTGGGATGGAGCGCGGTGCTGCAACGCAATGCCCTGGGGCCCTGGCACAGCATGCTGTGATAGCACGGGCAGGTGGCAATGGGAAGGGGGGAGAAGGAGGGGGGGAAGGTGGGCGCCTTGGCACGGGGGGGGTGGGACAGTGCGGCGGGGGAAGGGAAAGGAGGGGCGGCGGTGGGCGCACAGCTGGAAGAGGCAAGCAAACCAGGCTCTTGCCTGGGGCACCAGGAGGGGGAGAGCCCAATTTGGCACCTCCACCCTCCTGGCGCCCTAGACAACCGCCTAGTTTGGGCGAGCCGGCCCTGCTGGTAACTGAAGGGAAGGTTTATAATTTAAAATAATCCCAGTTTCCCCAAAATCATAAGAGGCTATGTAGATCCCCTGGCCTGTCACAAATCGGTGGTAGTGGTTGGATAAAGACATAAGTTTCACAAACTGTTACCCAGAACAGTGAAATATAAAGATATAAATATTTATGAAATTTTGTGAGGTAAGATTTTTGTTAAATGCTTCCTAAGCAAGTTAATAGCACTTGAGAGAGATCTTGAGGCTTCTCTAACACATTTATATCCTTAACTGGGTTGCTGCCGCCACCCTAATCCAAATAATAGTCATGTTCTTACAAGAGGGCTGGATCTTAGAAGGGTGTCAAAGTGGTCGGAGTCTATGAGTATAATGATGTCTAAGGCTGCAGTCCCGAGAGTGTGTTTCACAGCTCAGTAGAATTATTTCTAGGCAGAGGCATTCAGGCTGGACCTGTTCACTTCCATAGTGCTGAAAATTAGTACTGGCAAGGAATTTATGGTCTTTTAAAACACTACAATGAATGGAACTGTGGGGCAGGCTCTCAGTGGTAGCAATGTACTAGCTTTTAGCAGCAGCAGTACACCAGTTTCTTTCGGGAACAAGTATATGCACCATGCTCCTTTTCCCCCTTCCCTTTTGTCAGTTGTTTTCAGGAACATCCAAGAGGACATTATTGTTGACTGACATTGAGGACATGGAGGAAGACGAAGAAAGCATTCAGGATATGATAGCAATCCACTTCCAGAAACCCAGTAATGGTGGTGGGGAAGTTGAATACGTCAGATATATTTCAGAAGGAACCAAAGTTGCTTACTTTGAGACAGATATGGAGAACATTATATGACAGGCTGTAGCTGAAACCTGCCTCATTTTTTTTTTGCCATGGATCTCACAGAATGATTTTAACTATTCTGTAATTTTGACTGTTTGCCCTTGACGTTGTGCCTTTTTGTTTAAACACTGCCAATACAAATGTATGTGATTGCAATTTGTTATGAATAGTTATGAAAGCAGGAGGGCTCATTGGTTATAACGAATTTGTTGGTTTTGGCTACAAAGTGATTGACTTGTGATTAATTCTGATGGCATTGTGGCTGTACGAGTGATTGAGAGATGGAACATGACATGCAATAATGGGGAGAGATGCTTTATGGTCTGCAAGTACCTGAGCTCAGGTGTGGCGCTTTGCACGCAGTAGCCTCAGTCTCTGTTTATTACATCGCTTAATCCAAAGTCCAGTCACATATTGTTGATATAAGTTCACATGTCACTGTACAAAAGATATAAGTTGCACACGTCAGTGTACACAGAAATCATGGGAATTATTACAGGGCTATGAGAAGTGTGTCTGCACATGTAGAGGTGTCCTGGGGAGTCCCTAGAGGCTTCTCAGCCTTCTTTCCATATCTTTCTGTTCCCCCGTGGAACCCATTCCTTGTGGGGATACAAGGAATTGTATTCAAAAGGGAGAACCTAGAGATCTCTGGTTGGTATGAAGAAATACTGGGATTCATGTGTCAGACTTGTTCACTCTCTCTCCAGGTGTGTGCATTGCAGTAGTTTTTATTCTGAACAGTGTCATCCATACACACTCAAGGTTCTTGGATGCTTTAACCATGTTGCAGAAGATAGGATTTGCCCATTCATTTCTGCTGTGTACTGCCTTGGGAGTTGAAAGCAATTCTATTTTTAAGAGGTTAATATCTCAGTCTTTGTTTCCTGTCACGGTTGGAGCAATGACTCTATGCAATTCTTCCTGTTCTGGTTTGGTGGTGATCTCTTAGAGCTTCCCCCACCCAATCACACACATCCTAAATCATAAGTGGCCTTTTGATTGTGTTTTCTGCCCAGAGCTGCTTTAATGGAGTAAATGAGCCAAATCCCACTATTTGCCTTATTCTTCCCAATAAACACTTTATTTAAATATTTATTTATGGCTCTGAAAGATTCGTTTTATTTATCTCCTGCGTTGCCTCCGTATTCCTTAGGGCAGCATGCAGATATTATAGAGTTGCAAGGGGACATACAGGTTATCTAGTCCAACCCCATCCCTCCTCAATGCAGGATCAGCCTGGGGCATCCCCAACAAGTGTTTGTCCAGCCTAAAGACCACCAATGAGGGGAGCTCACCATCTCCTTCGGTAGCTGATTCCACTGTTGAACAACTCTTACGGACTCTGGACTAGAATAGTGTTAGTTTTTAAGGTGCTTCAAGCAGACCTCATTTTGGGCAAGAGTGGAGCTCTGGAACCTCTAAATTTTATTGTGCTTTTTTTCTTACCTCCCCCCCCCCCCGAAAAAAATTGCTTCTGGACTCCATTGTTCAAACCCCCTGTGAGAATTTTGCTGAACTCTTTTAAGATTTGACAAACTCTCTAATATTTCCCCCCCCACACACACACACAAAATGGGAAAATAACCAAAACATATAAAGCAGACAGATGGAAATCTTCATCATGCGCTGTGTCCACATAGGAGAAAGTGATTTAAAAAGTACGATGGGAGTAAGGTTCTGTTATTACAATTATAATCCAAGAAGCATTTTAAGATAGATGCTGAACTTATATAATTTAGTACACCATTCACTGATGTCAGGGGTGTGTGGCATGCGCAAATGAGTTATGCAAATGAGCTCTGGCTCCTCTTTTTTCTATGCAATGATCCCTGGCTTTGACATCTTTTTGATGCAATGAACAAACATGGCTACCATTTGCCATTATATCCTTTTGAAGGTTTTCTAAGCAACTTGACTCAGAAACCACAAACAGATGCATTCTTAGGGTTTGTAGAATCTTTCGGGCTCAAGTGCCGTGTTCTACTGGAGAAAGTTTTTCTTCCAGACGTTTCGTTCTCAGCTGCGGAGAACATCCTCAGTGGCGTTGCAACCGGAGCAGGCGCTCTGACCTTCTTGGCTGCTGTGCATTGAGTGCATCCTCACTCAATGCACAGCAGCCAAGAAGGTCTGAGCGCCTGCTCCAGCTGCAACGCCACTGAGGATGTTCTCCGCAGCTGAGAACGAAACGTCTGGAAGAAAAACTTTCTCCAGTAGAACACGGCACTTGAGCCCGAAAGATTCTACAAACCCTAATGATGTTACCAGCCGTGAAAACCTGAAATCTTTGAGATGCATTCTTCTTAAAATATATATGGTCTTAACAGGTGCTGGTTTACCTACAGGGTGCTGCATGTTGAATTTCTGCATGCAGTTTTTAAGGTACTAGGAATAATACTAGAGATGCCAGCCGCCAAGTGAGACCTGGGGATCTCCTGGACTCACGGCTCATCTCCACAGAGATCACTTCCACTGGAGAAAACGGATGCTTTGGAGGGTGGACTCTGTGGCATTGTATCCCAGAGGTCCTTGTCCTCCCCAGGCCCCATCTCCAAGTCACCCAAGTTTCCCAACTTGGATCTGGCAACTCTCCTCCCTCCCCACCCCACCCCGCTCGCTGGTGGCTGGGGGACTGGCAGCCCTAGTGGGGAGATACAATCGTACATAAGCAAAGACACTCCGGTAATTGAAAAGGTTAGAACTATATATTTCATATCAATGGTTATATCTTACTCCGCTCAATCCCCCACTGGTGGCTAGGGAGAACTTGGCAATGGTAGACTTAATGCATGGGATGGAGAAAGTAGAGAAAGAAGTACTTTTTCTCCCTTTCTCACACTACAAGAACTCGTGGGCATTCGATGAAATTGCTGAGCAGTCGGGTTAGAACGGATAAAAGGAGGTACTTCTTCACCCAAAGGGTGATTAATATGTGGAATTCACTGCCACAGGAGGTGGTGGCGGCTGCAAGCATAGCTTCAAGAGGGGGCTAGATAAATTTATTTATTATTTATTTATCACGTTCAACTTATATCCCGCCCTCTCTGCAAGCGGACTCATAAAAATATGGAGCAGAGGTCCATCAGTGGCTATTAGCCACAGTGTGTATATATATGTGTGTGTGTGTGTGTGTGTGTATATATATATATATATATATATATATATATACACACACAATTTTTTTTTGGACTCATAAAAATATGGAGCAGAGGTCCATCAGTGGCTATTAGCCACAGTGTGTATATATATGTGTGTGTGTGTGTATATATATGTATATATACACATACATACAATTTTTTTTTTGCCACTGTGTGACACAGAGTGTTGGACTGGATGGGCCATTGGCCTGATCCAACATGGCTTCTCTTATGTTCTTATGTTAACTAGCCTGAAGAACAATAATGTGCCATACGGAATATTAAAAGCACACGCCAGGGTGCGCAAGCTGTATTGAGTGATACAACTTCGACCGATTCGGGGAAAAAACACAAAACGTTTTGCATGGCCAGTGCAAAACTTCCCCGGTCTAATCCCAGCTGCACTAAAAGTGGGCGCGGCTTTTGCAAGCATCCGATCTGCCCAGACTCAGAACGAAGCTTTTCCGGTCTCGTAGTTGCTCTTCCCCCTGGGTGGTGTTTCTCATTGCCACCGTGAACTACACTTCCCTGCATGCAATCCGCTGCACGCATTTGTGGGTCCCAGGAAAACAAACGAAACGAAACTTTGCACTTCTCAGGAAAGGTGGGAGCGATCGTGAGGTCATCTCTGCGGAGTTATGGCAAGTGCGAGTGATTCATGTCATGCTATCTTTTCATGCGCCAGCACTGTGGCGAGTTGCGGGAGTTTTCGCCTCTGGATGCGCGTCGTTTGCTTTGCGCTTCGCTTCCCCGTCGCTCTTCTCATTTCGAGCTAAAACAATCGCGGTAGATCTCGACTCCAGAGAAACCTCTAATACTCCGCAGAATCATCTTGCTGTATGTTCTCCCCCCCCCCCCAACCCTCTCATTAATGCAGCTTCGTGGTAAAATCTGACGGTAGGGTTGCCAATCCCCAGGTGGGGGCAGGGGATCCCCCGGTTTGGAGGCCCCCCCCCCTGTTTCAGGGTAATCAGAAAGGGGGGGGGAGGAGAGGGGAGGGAAATGTCTGCTGGGAACTCTGTTATTCCTTGTGGGGATTTATTCCCATAGAAAATCATGGAGAATTGATCCACAGGTCTCTGGGGGGGGGGAACTGTTTTTTGGGGTAGAGGCACCAAATTTTCAGTATAGCATCTAGTGCCTCTCCCCAAAATACCCCCCCCCCCAAGTTTCAAAAAGATTGGACCAGGGGGTTCAATTCTATGAGCCCCCAATGAAGGTGCTCCTATCCATTATTTCCTATGGAAGGAATTGAAAAAGTGTGCCGTCCCTTTAAATGTGGCCAGCACTCCCTTTGGAGTTCGATTATGCTTGTCACAGCCTTGATCTTGGCTCCACCCCTAATGTCTCCCAGCTCCACCCCCCCCCCCCCCCCATAGTCTCAAAGTCCCCAGATATTTCTTGAATTGGACTTGGCAACCCTATCTGACGGTCATCCGTGTTGATTCTGTTTCACTGAGCGCATTTAATTTTTTTAGCCTGGATTGCTGTAGGACTTCTATTGTATACGACTGAGAAACATAGCTTGAGTTTTTAGAACAAAGCTGGGGTCCAGTAGCACCTTTAAGACCTACGGAGTTTTATTTTCAGAATGTAAATGTTCATGTGCTTCAAGCACACTTCATCAGACAATAGTATGGGATGGAATTAGCAGTCGAGTGGGGCAGGGAATTAGTATGCAAAATACTAAAAATGTTTTTGGCATATTAAAAGAATGACAAGTTGGGGGTCTGGTAATCCTGGGTTTGGGTTGACTGGGCAGAAAAAACCCAGCAAAGGCAATAAACGTCAGAATTGGAGATGATGCCGATATCATTAGGTCTCTTAATTGTGACGAGTAATAAATTAGAGTTTGTTGTAATGATCCGTTGGTCTCCTCTAAAGCATGGGTTAAAAGTAACATTTTTCTGTAGAATGAAGCTGCAGTCTACGCTGTTCAAATACTATGCAAAAATATATTAGAATACAGTGGATGTATACCCCTCAAGTATGGGTTAAACTAACAACATCCTTTTCTAAGAAAAGTTCTGTTAGAGAGATTTCTACTCGGCATAATATCACATACATTATACTGATACACTATTTTAAGTGGAATATAGTGGATGTTAGGGTTGCCAATCCCCAGTTGGGGGCAGAGGATTCGCTGGTTTGGAGGCCTTTCCCCTACTTCAGGGTTCTCAGAAAGCGGGGATGAGGGGTGGGGGGAGAGGGAAATGTCTGCTGGACACTCTTATTATTCTCTATGAAGACCGATTGCCATAGGGTATAATGGAGAATTGATCTGTGGGTATCTGGGGCTCTGGGAGGCTGTTTGTTGAGGTAGAGGCACCAAATTTTCAGGGTAGCATCCAGTGCCTCCCCTCAAAACAGTGCCCAAGTTTTAAAAAGATTGGCCCAGGGGGTACAATTCTATGAGTCTCCAAAGAAGGTGCCCCTAACCATTATTATTGTCACGGGCTGGGGCCAGGCCAGGCGAAGTCCAGGGGCAGTCCAAGGTCTGTAGCTGGGTATCAAGGAGGGTCCAAAGCGCCAAAACCGAATCACAGTCCAGGTATCGTAGGTCAGAGGTTCAGAAGCCAAAGTCAGGGGGTCCAGAAGCCGAAGTGGATGCTAGAACGTCCGGTAAGTGACTAGTTGCTTCCACAAAGCCTTCTCTCAAAGCCCACAGCTATATAGCCATCTGCTGGCTGTTGCCCATTTGGGCTAATTGCTGACCCAGAGGGCAGCCAGGATCCTGCTGAGACTCAAGCACCCTCACTCCTAGAAGGGCCAGAATCCTTTCAAAACTCAGGGCTCAGGGAGTGTCTTGCTCGTGAGCGTGCCGCCCTCCTCCGATCCCTGAGGTCCTGACAAAGGCGGTCACGCACACGAGCCACCCGAGAGGGCGAGGCAGGGGGGCTTGGATCTTCTCCAGCAGGAGGCAGGGGCACTGGTGCAGGTGGCAGGGGCACAGTTTCTTCTGCAGGCTCGGCTTCTTCTGCAGCACCCATGACAATTATTTCCAAATGGGGGGGGGGGGGGGAAGGCATTTAAAAGGCGTGCAGTCCCATTAAATGTGATTGCCAGAACTCCCTTTGGAGTTCAGTCGTGCTTGTCACACCCTTGCTCCTGGGTGCACCCTCCCCCCCCCCCCACAAAGTCCCCAGGTATTTATTGAGTTGGATCTGACAGACCTATGTCTGTATGTATGTCTGATGAAGTGTGCTTTTAGCAGATAAAAGCTGACGTTCTCCATAAAACTTTGTTGGTCTTACAGGTGCTACTGTGCTGCAGAATAATAGAACTTTGTTCTATTGCTTCACACCAACACGACTGCTCAGCTGGCTCTATAGCTTTCCTTTATTAAAGAGCCTTATGACGTGTGCTATTTATACCTGGATCCACTCTTCAAAAAATCAGAAATTGTCCAGCGAAGACAATACAGTTCGTAGGGCGTAACTGTTTAGGATTGTAGTTACGGTGAGCTTTCTGGGGAGCAGGGATTTGAATTTGGTAGGGCTACCATGTTTTGAAAAGCAAAAAAGAGGACGTATTTCCCAGCTGACTACTTAAAACAAGCGATCCCAATGGCGAATCTCATTTTAAATACTGTTGCTATTTAAGCTGTGATCGTTGCTAGTAACTAGGAATGTTCCTCTCCTTCCAACCCAAAAAGAACTGCAAAGAGGACACACACACACAAAAGATATGTCTTGTAAGAAGAGGACATCTAGTAAGAAGATATTGGATTTATATCCCGCCCTCCACTCCGAAGAGTCTCAGAGCGGCTCACAATCGCCTTTCCCTTCCTCCCCCCACAACAGACACACTGTGAGGTGGGTGGGGCTGGGGAGGGCTCTCCCAGCAGCTGCCCTTCCAAGGACAACCTCTGCCAGAGCTATGGCTGACCCAAGGCCATGCCAGCAGGTGCAAGTGGAGGAGTGGGGAATCAAACCCGGTTTTCCCAGATAAGAGTCCGCACACTTAACCACTACACCAAACTGGCTCTCTAATTTAGCTTTCCAGGTCCTGGGTCAGTACTCTAACCACTGTGACACAGAGCTGTCTCTTACTGGTTGTTGTTACTGAACAAAATAAGCGAGGGGGGGGGGGGGGAGAAGGAGAGAAAAGTATTTTTTTGGAATATAACGGAAAAGCCCTTCCATATGCTAAATCATATAGTTTTATGGACAAAACCAAAAGGCTTTTTTTGGGGGGGGGGTGTCTTTAGCTCTTTCCTCCTCTGCTGTATACTAGCTGAATTAAGCTACTCTGAGCTTTTTATACTCTCTTAAGAAAACTTCCCCAGTGAGGATAAAAGCAGCTTGGGAATGGCAATGTTCAATGGGGAAAATAGCAGGGAGGAACAGTTTAAGACTTGTTTTGAATGGCTCTTGCTTGTGCTGTTCCTATTTTTCACTTTCTTACACATGTAAATTGACAACACTGGAATGTGATGGGAATTTCCAGCATTGTTGCAGAGAGGTTGCTGGGTCTGTGTAATGTTAGTAAAAAAACAGGCCCCCACCCCGAGAAACAAATAAATGAAAACCGAGGGGAACAATATCAGACTAGTGCAAATAGCACAAGGTCTTCAGGATTCACTTGAGTACACATCGCACGAAAACAGGTGATATAGACGTATCCTTTGTCAGAGAGAAGAACCACACAGCCTCTAGTTTGTAGGCTATGGAGCTTGGGGATAAGGACATACAGGGCGTTTTTTTTTGTAGCAGGAGCTCCTTTGCATACTAGGCCACACGCCCCTGATGTAGCCAATCTTCCTGGAGCTTACAGTAGGCCCTGGACTAAAAGCCCTGTAAGCTCTTGCAAGCCATTCCCACTAGTCCAATAAGACCTGCAGTGCTCTGATATTGGGGTTGTAGGACTAAAACCTGTGTGGGTGAGAATGCCCTAAGTAGGGGGGCACTGGCGGGCACTAACACTTCTGCAGCAGTGGAATTCCTGCTGATGGAAAAGGAAAGGGTTATGTTACCTGGTTCTCCCTCTTCACTAAGGCAGCCCTATAGGTATCCCAGTCCCAAGCTGCATGTAGATGTAGATGTTAAAAACAGCCTCTTGCATTGGGCCAAGCAACAAGCCACACCTGCAGGTTGCAGCTCCCTCCTTTTAAAGGCAGTCACGGGGTAGGGCTGAGAAAGTGGAACAGCTCAGCCTAGATAAATATGCCTTTCATTGTTCTGGACTTAACATCACAACAGCTAGCTCTGCCTAATGACTTGGGAGCCAGATGTGGCTCTTTAACACATCTTGTGTGGCTCTCAAAGCCCCCGCTGCCCCATTGGCCGGCTTGAGGAAGGCATTTCTCTCTCTAAATCACTTTGCCAAGCCAGCCGGCCATTTGGAGAATGCGTTTAAAGTTAAAGTTGCTTTCTTTCCACCTCTCCCCTCAATCTATTTGCTTTCCTTTCTTCCTCCTTTCATGTCTTGGGGCTCTCAGACATCTGATATTCGACGTGGCTCTTACGTTAAGCCAGTGTGGCTACCCCTGTTCTAGTCCGACGGTCTTCATTCTTTACAAACACGGGACTGAACTTAAATCTCCAGAAAGGGAGCATGTGAAGATGTCATGTGGCAAAAGAGGAGGAGCCAAAGTCTCTGAACCTGCCTTTGTAAAAATGAATTCTCTCATCTGCTGGGCAAGCTTGCTTTACTGTCCTGCTTTACTTTTTAGCAGGAGTGGAATGACTGATGGAAAGTACAGTGCATTTGCAAAACAAAAACAATGCAGGGACTTGTTACTTTCCCATGTATAGTTTTACCATACAGTGCTAGTGGTCAGTGATGGGAAATGACAAGCCTATTAATGACCCAGTAAGAGGATCTCTGACTCACCTGATCATCCTAACCTGTCACTCTGAAGTGGATTTTTGGGGTTGTCTAATATACTTTTATTGCAATTTCCCAGTCCTGAACTGGCCTCAATTTGTTCTGCCTCAGAGGTCTGTAGTGATACCTTTCAGACCAACAGTCTCTCTGACAATGTTGTTGGTCTTAAGCACAGGACTTCCATCTCTCTGTATCTGGTCTGTTGGGAGAGGACACCATTTTTCCCCTGCTTTCAAAGGAGGATAGGGAGGAATCCTCAGCCAATCAAGGGAAGCCTTTCTCTGGCTGTCTCCCTCCTTCTCCCTCCCTCAAAGGAAGTTTTTCTTTCTCTCTGTGAACCAGTGCAACAGGCAGCTCAGCCAATGGGAGAGTAGGGAGAGGCAATAACTGCCAGAACTAAGGTTGTTTGCTTTTCACTAACAACCAGCTTTGCTGCGTAGCAACAGCCACTTGGGAGGGAGAGAGGAGCAGACTCAACCAACGGCATGCAAGTACTCTTGATGATAGTTTGATGGGCCAAAAGTTGATGAAGTGCAGTCCCACCCAGTGCCAACCAATCAGGGTGCTTGGACTTGCCAACGTGAAATTGGTTTTATGTCTATAGGATACACACACACACACACACACAAACACTAGTTTTGGGGGTTGTGAAGGGTGATAAAGAAGAATATGGGGAGCCCCATTGCATGGACAGAATTCCATTTGTACTGCTGCTTGTTCTCTCACCCTCTGCTTATTGGCATACAGAGAATTCTAAAAGACACTCAGAGTAAACACTTATCCTTCTTCCTGAACAAACAGCTGGAAAATTATCCTTGTGTCATGATTTCCCCCTCCCTCGACAAGATACTGTGTAATAAGAAAAAAAAATATCCATTTGTGCGTTGTTTAAAAGGAACATCATATACTGGAGAAAATGACAATTACATAAGTGAATGCTTCTAGCAGTTTTTAGAGTCCCTTCAAAATAGGCCTAGTGTCTTCTTAGATTAAAAGTTTGTGGATAAAACCGAGAAGCTGTCTCTTTGGATCTGTTTCTCCCCTCCTGCTAGAAATAATAGACAGTGATAGTTCTGATTTCTTGTCAGGAAAAAAAAAAGTCGCCCGCCTACAGCAGAGTTTTTAGGCGTTCGTCCTGCTGCGCTTGTCTAAACCTTCTTACTATGGCAAAGTTCTGAGGGATCGCCATTAAGTACCTTGCACAGAGATGTGACTTGAAATTGACTTTCGTTGCAAGATGTCAGCGGCTGCTGGCAGTTTTCTTCGCATAAGCTGACATACCGAATTATGTACAAAGCTATCTGCATTTTTCACATCCATGGCAGCTAGTGACATAAGTCACTCAAGAGGGGAGTGTGGTGGAGATTTAGTAATTTCACCCAGCTCCTTTCTCCTCTTCATCCTGCAGTGGCAAGTATGGGGACATATTGGAATGCAAGCCCATTGTGTCATTGTAAGGCTACTAAAAAACCCCAATCTCCGGAGCATTCCAGTGAAATGGAGGTGAACGAAGAATGTGCTTTTCCAAACAGAAATGAGATTGGAAGACAATTTTTGGAAAAAGCTTTGTGGCTGCAAAAGAAGAAAAGTGGAACAGGATTGAAAGCCAGCCCTTTGGAGATGTGCAGAGAAGCTTGGGCCACTTCCAGCCTTTGAAGTCCCTAGCCATAATAAAAAATTAAAAATAGTAACACAAGAAAACAAAGCAAGGGGTCTAAAAAGACTGAGTCAAATTGTAAAATGTGTCAAATGCCAAACAATCAACAATTGTCTACATTTCAGGCTTTCTTGCCTCTTCAGGGCCAGGTCAAATGGCTCTTCCCCCCCCCCCCCCCTGGTTGGACTCGCTGAAAATCTTATGTTTCTATGCATAAAACAAGAGAACTTGGAGGACAAGTGGTGGCGAAAATTAATAGACAATATTATTGTCTATTTCACAAAGGAATGCTTTTTTGCTTTACATTCTTTCGATTTTAAAGCTCAAGAGAAAAGTTAGGCATCGGTACATCAAAAACCTCCCTTGAAAATAAGCCTCGTAGCTTTGAGTTTTGTTTTCTGTTTATTGTCAACGAACGTTGTAATTACTTGAAAGAAAAACATATATTGCAGAAAACAGGAAGTGAGGAATATCAATAATTTTGTCAACAACTTTGCCCACTTGTAGCGTTTAGTTTTATTTTAAATTATTTGTATTCTTTTTTCCCCACACAATGAGGACAACCCCCCCCCCCCCAAGCTAATAAGACCTGTTAAGAACATAAGAGAAGCCATGTTGGATCAGGCCAATGGCCCATCTAGTCCAACACTGTGTCACATAAGAGAAGCCATGTTGGATCAGGCCAATGGCCCATCTAGTCCAACACTGTGTCACATAAGAACATAAGAGAAGCCATGTTGGATCAGGCCAATGGCCCATCCAGTCCAACACTGTGTCACATAAGAACATAAGAGAAGCCATGTTGGATCAGGCCAATGGCCCATCTAGTCCAACACTGTGTCACATAAGAACATAAGAGAAGCCATGTTGGATCAGGCCAATAGCCCATCTAGTCCAACACTGTGTCACATAAGAACATAAGAGAAGCCATGTTGGTTCAGGCCAATGGCCCCTCCAGTCCAGCACTCTGTGTCACAGAAGAACATAAGAGAAGCCATGTTGGATCAGGCCAATGGCCCATCCAGTCCAACACTGTGTCACATAAGAACATAAGAGAAGCCATGTTGGATTAGGCCAATGGCCCATCTAGTCCAACACTGTGTCACATAAGAACTTAAGAGAAGCCATGTTGGATCAGGCCAATGGCCCATCCAGTCCAACACTGTGTCACATAAGAACATAAGAGAAGCCATGTTGGATCAGGCCAATGGCCCATCCAGTCCAACACTCTGTGTCACATAAGAACATAAGGGAAGCCATGTTGGATCAGGCCAATGGCCCATCCAGTCCAACATTCTGTGTCACACAGCGGCCATATATATATATATATATATATATATATATATATATATATATATATATATATATATATATATATATATATACACATACACACACACACACATACACACTGTGGCTAATAGCCACTGATGGACCTGTGCTCCATATTTTTATCTAACCCCCTCTAGAAGCTGTCTATGCTTGTGGCCGCCACCACCTCCTGTGGCAGTGAATTCCACATGTTAATCACCCTTTGGGTGAAGAAGTACTTCCTTTTATCCGTTCTGACCCGACTGCTCAGCAATTTCATCGAATGCCCACGAGTTCTTGCATTGTGAGAAAGGTAAATTGCTTTTTTAAAAACGAAGCATCGCCCTGACCTGAATAGCCCAGGCAAACCCAGGAAGCTAAGCAGGGCTGACCCTGGCAAGTACTTGGATGGAAGACCCCCTTGGAGTACAAGGATCAGGAGGCAGAGGCAGGCTGCATCAAGCACTTCTCCGGACGTCCTCCATGCTCCCAGTAGGGGTTGCCAGAAGTCTGCGTGACTTCCAGGCTTGCACACACAGACACAGAAACACACATACAAAACATGCCCCCTTCCCAGAATGAAGCTTCAAAATCTGCATATGGCTTTTGAACACAGGGAGGTACAAGTTCTTTGAGTCCTATACACCTTTTAAACCAGGGGTCCTCAAACTTTTTAAATAGGGGGCCAGTTCACTGTCCCTCAGACTGTTGGAGGGCCGGACTGCCGTTACTGTACAAGGCCGCGGGCCGTCAGTTCTCCGTCTTCTGCATCTCTCTCCCTTCCCCACACCACACACCCCGGCCTGGGAACTCACCTCACCTCGGTATCACCTCACACTCTGTCTCCGCCGCCTCAGCCCAGTGCCGGAAGTGTGCGTTGCTAACGCGAGTTTAGGTCGAACGTCACTTCCGGTCTGATTTTGCCATAACCCGGCAGGCCGCATAAACGTCCTCAGCGGGCCGCATCTGGCCCGCGGGCCGTAGTTTGAGGACCCCTGTTTTAAACAAAGCAAGGTACAAATTCTTTGAGATGAGCAGACGGATGATAAGCTTTTAGTTTCAGGTTTAGGTAATCCTCCTACCAGGCGAGATAATAGGCTGGTTTCTTTTTTGCATTGTATGATTCTGTTACTGTAGTTGCTATCTGTGTTTGTTTCATATTTATAGTAACACTTTGGGCATTGGCTAGCCTAGTGAAGTGGTTAGAGTGCTGGATATGAGAGACCCCAGTCTGCCACGGAAGCTGGATGACCTTGGTTCAGTTACTTTCTCTCAACCTCACCTACCTTGCAGGGTGTCACAGGCTGGGGCCGGGTCAGGCAAAGTCCAGGGGCAGTCCAAGGTCTGTAGCTGGTGAGTAAAGAGGGTCCAAGGCGCCAAAACCGAATCACAGTCCAGGTATCGCAGGTCAGAGGTTCAGAAGCCAAAGTCGGGGGGGGGGGGGGGGGGGTCCAGAAGCCAAAGTCAAAAGCCAACGTGGATGCTAGAACATCATGTAAGTGACTAGTTGCTTCCACAAAGCCTCCTCCCAAAGCCCACAGCTATATAGCCCTCTGCTGTCTGTTGCCCATTTGGGCTAATTGCTGACCCAGAGGGCAGCCAGGATCCTGCTGAGACTCAAGCACCCTCACTCCTAGAAGGGCCAGAATCCTTTCAAAACTCAGGGCTCAGGGAGCGTCTTGCTCGTGAGCGTGCCGCCCTCCTCCGATCCCTGAGGTCCTGACGAAGGCGGTCACGCACACGAGCCACCCGAGAGGGCGAGGCAGGGGGGCTTGGATCTTCTCCAGCAAGAGGCAGGAGCACTGGTGCAGGTGGCAGGGGCACAGTTTCTTCTGCAGGCTCAGCTTCTTCTGCAGGGTCCCCAGCACCCATGACACACGGTTGTTCTGAGGGTAATGTGGGAGAATCATGCCCTCATGACCTGGGAGGACGAGTAAGATACAATGTGACATTTTTTTTTAAAAAAAATAGCCAGTGTGGGCTGATGGTTAAAGTGCCGGAGACCCGGGTTCAAATGCCCATTCAGTCTTGAAGCTCACTTTGTGACCTTGGGCAATCTTTCTCAGCCTATCTTACCTCACAGGGCTGTTGTGAGGATAAAATGGAGGAGTGAGGAAACAATACGTGCTGTACTGGGCTTCGTCAAAGACGAGAGCGATATTAAAGTTATTTAGAACATTTTAAAGCTTCCTTTCAGGAAGCCACCCAAGGCAGCTTACGAAATAAAAATAATCAAAACAAACCAGTAAAAGGTACCGAAGTTCAACATTAAGTTCAAAAAAAGCCCAGCATTAAAAAAAAAAATCATAGCTTATAAAAACAGACCACAGATGACTTAAAGTAAGTTTCCAGACTAAACCAGTGTATAAAATCAACCCTCAATTACAAGCCTGAGTATCCAGAAATGTTTTTGTCTGGTTACTAAAAGAAAGCAATATAGGCATTAGGGAAGCCCTCAAGAGGCATTCCACAAGTGAGGTGCCACCACTGAAAAAGCCCCGCCTCTGATTTCTGCCTACCTCCCCTCAAGGTTAGGGGCACAGAGAGCAGAGCTTCTGAGGTGAGATGGACAATATGCGAGGAGTAGTCCTTCAGATATGCTGACTCCAAACCATTTAGGGATTTAAAGGTGAGAACCGACCCTCTTAATTGTTCCCAGGAACAAATAGTGGGCAGAGCAGGTCTTTCAACACTAGGGTGATACAGTCCCTGTATTCTGTATCTGACAGTAGCCTGTCTGCTGTACTGTGGACAAGCTGAAGTTCCTAGGCCATTTTCAAAGGCAGCACAATGTAAAAACACATTACAGTAATCTAACCTGGGTATAATCAAAGCATAGATTGCTGTGGCCAGATCATGGTCTTTGAGAAACTGCAGTAGTTGGCACAGCAGGCAAAGTTGATAAAAGGTATTATGCACTTAGGAATCTGCCAGCATCCCCAGGGTACAAACCTGTTCTTTCAAGGGAAGTGTAACCCCCTCCAGGACAGGCTGACTTCTCAGTGCTGAGAAGCTTTAGCAACAGCTTGGTCTCATCTGGATTGAGCTTCAGTTTATAAACCCAGGAAGTTACTGGATCTTTCTGTCCTGGGCTGGACTTGCCCTTTCATCCTCTAGAACATATATTGGTATTTTCTCCATAGTTCTTAAATTAGGAGATGATCTACACCAGTGTTTCTCATTTGCAGGGTCGTGACCTGGTACCGGGCCGAGGAAGCCTCAGTACCGGGTCACAAGAAAAGCCAAAGCTGGCCCTGCCCCCAACAAAGCTAGCCCCGCCCCACCTCTGAGTTGTGCAGAGAGGAGCTGGGCTGCCTCTCCTTCCTTCTCCCCCGCTCCCAGTGTTTGAGAGAAAAGCTAGCATCCACTGGCTTTCATGTGCCTTGCAGTATGTCCTTTTTGGGAGATTTCCTTGGGAGGCCTGGGCAGCAAAGAAGGGTGTGTGTGTTTTTTTCAGCTGAGAGGGGTGAGGAGTGGGCATTCCAATAGCTGTTTTTTTAATCAAATGACCCCTGGGCAGAATTTTTGCTGGCTGGGGTCATCTGATGGTAAGGAAGGCTTTTTTTTCCCTTTGCCCCCCCCCCCCCTCTTTCTTTCTTTCCCTGCAAGTGATGCTCTGTCTGTATTCTTGGTGCTGGGATGGGGGAAGCAACAGTGGGAGGGCTTCTAGTGCCCTGGTCCCACTGGTGGACATTCTGGTGCTTTTTGGGCATTGTATGAGGGAATTTTGGACTGGATAGTCCACTGGCCTGATCCAACATGGGTCCTCTTAAGTTTATGTTCTTTCTTTCTTTCTTTCTTTCTTTCTTTCTTTCTTTCTTTCTTTCTTTCTTTCTTTCTTTCTTTCTTTCTTTCTTTCTTCCTTCCTTCCTTCCTTCCTTCCTTCCTTCCTTCCTTCCTTCCTTCCTTCCTTCCTTCCTTCCTTCCTTCCTTCCCTCCCTCCCTCCCTCCCTTTCTTTCCTTCCATTTTTACTGGATGAAACTTTTCTGTTAATCATACTGTTGTTGCAGACATAGGAGCTCTGCCAATGAAAAGTTGGCACCCCCAGTTGTAGCCAGGTGGCCTTCTATGAGATTTCTGTGTGAGTGAATGAGAGTAAGAGGTGTGGGGCAGAAAGAGATTATTGGAGTTTACTGCGGTATATCTCAACAGCACTGGAAGAGATGGTACTATGAACTTGGCACCATTTTACTGGTCCTGTTTTTAACAGCTGTCTGACATCAGAATTAAGCTCTTCCTGTAGATATTAAAAAGGATGAAAGTAGTTCACTGGCTAAGTATCTGCACAACAGGTTGCTTTTAAAGGCTTGGGAAACACAGCCAGTAAAAAGCTGCAAGCCCCTCATAAATAACCTTTTTGGGATAACTGCAGAAAAACTTGTATGAACTTCATATAACTTGAAATTAATTCCTTCATTGCAGTACAATTCTCTGCTACCTTTCACAGCAATTTCCCAGTGTTTCAACCAAAGAAAAGCATGAAAAATAGCTGTCAAAAGACTTTCTTGAAACCAAGCAAGCTTGGTTGTAGCTTGAGGCAGGGTTCCAGTAGTAGCAGCTGAAGGAAGGGCCTACTAAGTGTGTCAGCATATTTTGAGGTATAGCAGCTGCCAGGGCCCAGTGTGGGTGGTACGCAGTGCTGGCATTCCTGATGGCAATGGCAACAGCACTCCCAATTGCATACACTGGCCATTGCTGTTGAGGAAGTGATGTGTAGGTGGTGCAGGCAATTGAACATGGGCATTAGGAGTGCTTGCAAGCTGGAGAAGAACACACAAACAGATAGGTGCATGCAGGTGTGGGGGTGAAAAGAGAGGAATGCCCACTTTCCAGCCCCATTTTGGTTCAGCATGAGATTTTTTTTCTGAAAATGAATATACTTCCGAAGAAGAGGCAGGTTCGGGGGAGTGCCCTGGAAGTGACATCACAGGAAAAGGTGGAGTTTTGGTTCAGTGTGCCCCGGAAGTGACATTACTTAGTCCGTGACACCACAAGAAATTGCATGATTCCTGTCTCCCGGCTCCATCCCCAAAGTCTCCTGACTCCACCACCAAATTTTAGTGGAGAAGTGTAAAAATAACCGGGCCACGGGAAAGAAAAGTCTGGGAAACCCTGATCTACACCATGTAAATGGAATCCTCTTCTAGAAGGAATCCAAAGTGATCACAAGATGGCTACTCATGGTCTTTGTACAGGCAGCCCCTAGCAGTTGTCAGGTTAAGGGTGAGGACCAGAGACAGGCAGAAGTCCAGAGCTTTTTTGTAGCAGGAACTCCTTTACATATTAGGCCACACACCTCTGATGTAGCCAATCCTCCAAGAGCTTACAGGGCTCTTCTTACAGGGCCTACTGTAAGCTCTTGGAGGATTGGCTACATAAGGGATGTGTGGCCTAATAGGCAAAGGAGGTCCTGCTAGAATTCCTTACAGGGCTCTTCTTACAGGGCCTGTTGTAAGCTCCAGAAGGATTGGCTACATCAGGGGTGTGTGGCCTAATAGGCAAAGGAGGTCCTGCTAGAATTCCTTACAGGGCTCTTCTTACAGGGCCTGTTGTAAGCTCCAGAAGGATTGGCTACATCAGGGGTGTGTGGCCTAATAGGCAAAGGAGGTCCTGCTAGAATTCCTTACAGGGCTCTTCCTACAGGGCCTGTTGTAAGCTCCAGAAGGATTGGCTACATCAGGGATGTGTGGCCTAATATGCAAAGGAGTTCCTGCTACAAAAAAAAAGCCCTGCAGAAGTAAATCACTGTAACTTGTCCCATGTGTTTCTTCACAGGCTACTGCACAAGTGGCCAAGCCACAAAGAACCATTGCAGTCCGTGGCATTCCAGATGGCCTTCTAGAGGATGACGTCTTGGCTGATATACTAACAATCCATTTTCAAAAGGCAAAGAATAAAGGTGGAGACGTGGAAGACATAGTCTATCCTACGCCAACCAAAGGAGTTGCATACATAACATTTGAAGACAGGCAAGGTAATATCAAAGGAAGGAAAGAGAATCTCAGGACCTTGACCAAAAAGCAGAATTTTATAACGGCAGCTATAAAAGAGAATTCGTGTTCTATAAATTCCAGCATTCTAAACATGCTGGCTGATCGTACCTTGGTTTGAAATCTCTAGCCTTTCAGGATTTGCTGCCACTCATCAGACATATAAATGCGAGCAGGCTCTAGAGAGAGTGTTTGTGTGGGTGTTTGAAATACTCATACATGAATCAAGTCTATCCCTTGCCTGCCAGATGAGAGCTTTTTTGCAGCCAAGCCTTGGGGGAGAAAAATTGCTGCCAATTAATCTCGTAAAGAGACAGGCTGCTGTCTCTCTTCTCTGAATAATTTTGCGCAGTGCATAAAATAATCTGGAGACCATACTGAGCAGTGGGGGAATCCCAAAGGAAAAACATCAAGGTGGGAGGAGAAACATCTGAGATACTCCAGCCCTGAGATCAGCAACCAAGCATTGCTATCTTGTATTATCTTTTTTTCCTTCAGGAGACAAAGTAACCTTGAATTTCTTCTCAGTTGCAGAGAATGTTGTTGCAAAAGCTGAACACAGCCTGCAGGACAAGAGACTGCCTGTGGACTATCCTCTGAAAGTATCTTTGTATAGAGAAAATGTAAGAATAAGTTAACCTTTCACTTGAGGACTGTATTATGTAGGATCACATTTGATGATTCTTTCTGAACGGAGGGGGGGTCAGAGGCATCGGAGTCTTGATCCAAAGGGGTCACTTCTGGACCTCTGAAGAAGTGGGTTCTGACTCAGAAAAAACTTGTTTTGGAATAAATGTTGTTAGTCTCTAAGGCAGGGGTCTCCCAGATGCCATGGCACTCACCAACACCTTTTCTGGTGCCCACCAAGTGTTTTTCAAAAAGTGGGTGGGCCCAGGTGGGGCTTTTGCCCAACAAGGCTTCTGAGTGGCCACTGGAGACTTGATTGGTTGTGCAGATTTTTTTTTAAGTTGCTTCAGCAGCAGCTGCCATGCCATCACAGTGCAGGAACCTTCACTTTTTATCTTTTTTAGAATTCCCCGTTAAAATCGGAACCACAGGGCCAAGGAAGGGAAGAGGAGAAGGTAAGTAACCCTTCCAACTCTGTGTGATTTCACCAGTCAAAGCCAACACACCACCCATCCCTCTGATTTCCGATGACTGGCCTCCCCACCCCCACCCCCCTTTGCTAATAACAAATCAGGACAGTGATGGTAGCTTAAGCTGGGAAGTGTTTAAATCCTTCCTGCATGCTGCAGATCTGATTGACTGCTTTTGACTTTAAAAAATGCCAGACGATCCAATCGAACGTCTCTCACCTTCTCATTTGTAGAGTAATCAAAGCTTATGTGAACAAACTCCCGATTTCAAGAGACAGTTCTTTTATGGCTTGTTAAACCATTCAGATGTTCTCTAGAACAGGGGTGGCCGACGGTAGCTCTCCAGATGTCTTTTGCCTACAACTCCCATCAGCCCCAGCCAGCCTGGCCAATGGCTGGGGCTGATGGGAGTTGTAGGCAAAAAACATCTGGAGAGCTACCATCGGCCACCCCTGCTCTAGAACATGAACGTCAGGTCTTCAAATTTTCTCTTATCAGCATCATTCTGAGATTATTATTATTTTTAATAGCAAAGAACCATGTCTCTGTACTCTCTGTTGGGCATAGTGTGACTGACAAATTGTCAGCATTAATTTATTTTCTTATTTATTTATTAATTACATGGCCCCATTAATGTACATCGTGCTTTACAGAAATTTATAACAAGTTCCTTGCCCCATGAAGCTTACAGTTTAAAGTTTAGTATGGAGGAGACAGCTGAGGTGATTGGGATTAACTATTATAGATATATTTGAGCTAAAAAAAATGATACTGACTTTCAGCTGTGAACGGGGTGTATTTTTTGTTCATTTGTTTTTGTTTTATCTTTAGGTTTTTACCAGTGTCTCTTGTCTCCTTGATTTATCTATTTTGCGAGGGAAAAACACCTTAGAAGATCTTGTGGGAGACCTTCAGAAGAATTTTCCAGTTTTGAGCTTTGGAACTTTGCATCCTGATGGACAGATAACTGTCGAGGGACCATTTTCAGCAATAAGATCCCTCCAAAATAAGCTTGTGTCGAAACGACATCATTCTCTTTCAAAACCAGAAGTTAAGTCTGGGAGAAGAGAGGACACAACGGATCCCAGGCCTAATACCAGCCTAGGAAAAACTGATTTATCCTTAAAAGGAAGCAATAATTTTGTTCAGAGCACCAAAAAAGAGCGATTAATTATTGCCCTTGACACTGATGTATATCTCTACATGAAAACATTAAAAAAAAAGCTGTATCAAGAGAGGCTAAAACAATGTGGCGTTATCAGTCATGAGTTCAGAGATGGTGAGGTTACCACAGTCTCTTTTGACCATGACCCTGCTAGTCCAAGTGTTGGCCAGTTAGAAATAGCCAAAAATATAGTTGAAGACTTGGCAGAAAGTTTGCAAAGTTGTTTGCGCAAAGAAAGATTATCCCTAGAAGGATTTAGCAGAGCTGAGAAACGTCAACGTGAACAGGCATGTGAGAACTTGCGCTCACGGTACCCCCGCGTTCTGATTGTTCCATACTCAACTCACATAGATGTTATAGGAATGTCTTCTGACATTTTTGGGTTTATGCAGCAAGTGGATAAAATGGTGGGGCGTTTCCAAAAAGAACCTTGGCGATAGTCGCTCGATGTCTTCGGGCAGGCCTAAATGTTACATTCGACATGTGGTTGCCACTGAAAATGGAAGCCTTGAGTTGTCTTAAGGCGCACCTACCTAAGTTGGAATGTTATCACATCGTGTGGGTCTGTTCCTGCATCACTGCATTGGTTGACAGGGTGGGAGAATGACACAAATAAATGTCCCTGAAAGGGTATACAGATGACGATACAGGACAGTCCCATGCAAGGCTAATATTTTAAGCAGCAGTGCCGTGTTGAATGTAACGGCGAGTTCTGCTCTGCTGATGAAGCATGCTCTGAAACATCTCAAGAGTGACAATGAATGAACAGCAGTTGATCATCAGAAGGAATAAATGCTGCATAGCTTAGCTTTTTTTTTTTTTTAAAGGATGACTTGTTCTTTTGTGTCTGTCCCTTATGACCTCAGCACACTAATTATGGGGCAGTCTTGCTTCATTAAAGGTTTTCCCACAGATATCCGAAGAAGATGATGGTTGGTCAAGCAAAATAATTATTCTCAGCAGCTTCCTGTTTAGCTGGAAGTTTTCTTTTGCTGCAACTGGCATGGATTTGTTATATAATAAGTGATATCACAATGTAATATTTCTGGAAGTCCATACATTCTTTCTCTTGATGTTTATGCACAGTAACAAATGTTCTCATATCCTTGTTCTGTTTATAACTTGATTTCACTGGATTAAAGCTGGTTTTATAGTTTAGTGCTGCAGAAGTGTTTTGGATTAGCCCAAGATGACAACAGTTTTTCACCGTGAGCAAAGAGGAAACAGAATTGGGAGACTGGCCACATACGTGCATCCTTTTCTTCTATCTGAATTTACTTGGAAGAATGGAAGGTGGACAATACAGACATGCAAAGGTCAGATGAGGAATAATAAGCAACAAGAGATAATAAGAGATGAATAAGTTAAAAGCATTTTGCTTGATTGCCTGTTGTGCAATCGGGTCTATCAAACTGTTGCTCCCGACCTTTCTTTTCTCTTCAGTGCCCCATTATGTTCTCCTAGTCTTGGGTCTAAATTTAGATTGAGTCTGTGTACCTGGACACTGACTATGTGCTTTTGTTTAGCTGTGTGGAATGCCTAGGACACTTAGGTTAGTAATTGATGTCTTCTAGGCAAAATTCCAGTTTCTTCCTTCTCTCCCATGAAATGCTGTCTTTTTCTCCCATAACAGTTGGCAAAAGAAGTATGGGACTGTATCAAAGTAACTTCTCAGCAGACCTCTTGGAAGGAGAATGATATATTTCAATAATATATATGTCTCCTCCAGAGACTTGTTTAAGGCAGCTCACAAAATAAAATACGATAAAATCAAAGAAGAGTATTCCTGGAATTGGCCAGTGGTCCATCTAGTCTAGTATCCTGTGATATACAGCATCTTGCCAGTTTTTCTGGAGGATCAGTAAACAGGGCATAGAGGCTAAGGCGTCTACCTGATGTTGCCACCTAGCACTGGTGTTCAGAGCCTTACTGCCTTTGAATATGGAGGTTCCATTTAATCACCAGAGCTAGGTAAAAATAGCATAGTAGTCATTAAAATTCTGGAGAGATAAAATGCCAAAATATGCCATTATGGCCAAATTAACCAATTATATAAAAAGAAGACTAGTCAAAGAATTTGAAAAAAAAATGGGGAAAATACCATGCTTACTAAAAGTAAAAATACTGATAAATGTATTATGGTTTTATATGTTTTATGGAATTGATTGTTTTTATGATACTGTAAGCCGCCCTGAGTCCGCTTGCGGAGAGGGCGGGATATAAATGCAAAGTGATAAATAAATAAATAAATAAATAAATAAAATGAAAAATGAATTATTTGTATTAGCTACTGAAACACTTTTTATTATTTAAGTTATTAGTATAAAATTAACATAAGCATTAATATAGTTCTATTAATATAATTTAGGTTGTTAAAGATAATACAATAGCAAAAATATTGGTATTTTTGAAACAATGTTATTTATGAAATAATGACATACTTGAGATTCCAAACGTTAACTTTGATGTACATATGAACTTACTTTATCATTTTTTTTACATTTTTAAAAATGCTTTAAAAAACACTCTCAGATTTAAATTTATTATAATTGTGATAGTACTATAGAAAGTTCAGATTTCACTTTAAATGAAGAAACCTGTTTGATCAAGAAATAATGAGTGTTAACAATAGTAACATGACAATAAATGTTAGGTTTTAGCAACAAGGGAAGTATGTAGAAATTACTGAATATTAGGTATAATAAATGCTTACGTTTTAATCTTACTCTAATGCTATTTGTTCTTATAATGAACAAATAACAGATAAATACGATATTTATCATTCCCCCCTCCTTTCTTTTCTGTACCTCTGTCTTAATTTATAATAATAATAATTTTGAAAAATCAAGAATAGTCATTAAAATTAAGAAACCACTTGATGTCTCTCTGTCTCAGAGAGAACCGGGGAAGGATACTGGTCTACAATACAGTTAACCAACTTAACAAATTCAGGGTCATGTTACAACAGTGGAGGAAGTCAATCAACTGGTTTTCTGGTTGACCCAAATAATCTTTGGAGAAAGATGGCCAGGCCTGTCAAGTCAGCAGTGCAGGTCTCCAGAAGCAAGATATGGCCATAGCAAGTCCCGTTCTCATTGAATCGTGCAACTAACAATTCTCCCTCCAGCATGTTTTTAAAGAAAGATACTGGCTAGAAAATTGTTGCCAGTATGAACAGGTCTTTTGGAAAAATGTATTAGGTAAAGGAAACACATTATAAAAGAAGTGTATAGGTGGTGTAGTTTTAAAGCCAATCTAAATGTTCCTATTGCTCACTATGGAATAGGATGGCCAACTGGTAAAGAAACACAGGAAAGGAAAATTAGAACAAATGCAAGTGTTATAACGATGGAAAGCACAAGAGGGAGACACATACCGTGCAGATGCATTTTTGGCTCGAGGAAACCCCTACAGTTGTATCCCTGTACAGATGGAATATTGCTTCTGATTAAGAATCAGTATTCTGTAGAATGTCAGAGCAGACAAAACAGTCCAAACCATTTGAAGTGCTTTGTAATATTGTTCGTAACGTTCGATCAAAGGGATTTTTCTGAGGCTACAAGATGTTTAGAACTGAGGCGAAATCTACATTCCTTCGAGGTTGTTTTCATATTTTCTTTTAGATTTGCAATAAAGAATTGTTCTGCTGTGAAGTTCACATTCAGAGATCCAAGTTTTCAGTGAGCACTGTGAGATATCCGAGAAGCTGTGCGGTATTTAGGATTTGTTTTTCTCTTCCAATCAAATAGATTGGGAAGCTGCAAACTTCTCAGCTGGCTGAGTTCATTGAATGTAGGAGAATCGTATTCCAATCCACTGTTACAGTACCAGTCTGTGGTTCTCAGAATATCAGTAAGTTCCAATTTTATGTTCATCATCGAACAAGGAAGGTGGTAGATTTTATTTATCCTGAGCATGTTTGAGCTGGGAGTCACCAACATCTGAAACAGAAGTATTTGGGAAACACCACAGTCTCCAAGAGCTGTCTCATATAGCTATTGTGTGTTTGGAGCAAGCCATTTTTTTCAGTTGAACTACAGTCCACTTGTGTCTAATGTATTTGCTAAACGATATGCCACAGCATGGGCTTTCTTAATGGAACTTCAGTGATGGGATACCAAATCGCAATTTGTGTTCACAATAAAGAGTTGAAGAATAAAGTTAGAGTCCAGTGGCACCTTTAAGACCAACAAAGGTCTTCAAGGTATGAGCTTTCATGTGCATGTATACACACACAGTACTTCAAATACAATGAAATGGAGGAAAACCATTCAAATGTAGAGACAGAGCTGAAAAGCAAATGGTATATAACGTGCATTTGGTGCAAACCATTTGAAGTGCTTTGCAACATTGTTCATAATAACAGTGTTACATTTTGAGACAAAACAGAAACAACCAGCCAAATGTACAAGGTCAACAACTGCATGGATCCAATTAAGGGGGAACAATGGTTGAGGCAATAAATATGTCAAAATAGGAGATATGTGTGTAACAGAATCTTTTCTAATTGTGAATTCCTGAGATTCCTTTACAGTGCCCCATTTGTCTGTTCTCAACTGTGAAGGTAACAAATGGTGTGTTTTTTCCCCTTTTAGTTGGGGTGGGATGCAGTATATTTCAAGTTTCATTGCGTTGCATATTTCAAGTTTCATTGCGTTGCATTGCATTACAGACACCGAATGCACCATGCAATATGGGAGGGAATGGGTAACCCAGTTACGTGTACAGTGATTGAGTAATATTGCTTATGGGATAGGTTGCATATCCCTTTACTCTGAAGTTGACATAAATTTGGTTAGTCATGGCACTAAAAGAAGGGAGCACAGCAGAGGATGTGTACGTTCTGAGGATGCTGCCCGATGTCCCGTTCAGTTACAATTTTATGATTTTTAAAGAAAATATAGTAGCATCAATGTGCATAGCTTTTCAGTCACAGTTGCCAACGAGTATTCAAATGCTTGTCAAAGAAGGACACAAGGCGGGGGGGGGCTTGCCCACTTTTGCTCCCATGTGGCAATAACCATGTCCATATTGGCTAAAATGGCAATGATATCATGAACTCTCTACCACTTGAGAAAGAGGGAGTATCTAAGTATACACAAGAATTACAGCTGCTGTTCAGGAATTCTCCTTGCAAGCTGGTTCCCAGGACAGTTAGCCAAGGTCTTTGTAGAGAGGGGTGAGAGAAGTTCTCCCTGGTAGGTTGTTGCGTCTTGAAATGCGGTCCTGGAATTCACAACACAGTGCGTGTGCGTGTGCATGGAGGTGACCAGTGGGAGACTGCAGGTCACCGGATGTAAGGACAAAATTACACTCCGCCTATGAAGATCGGTGGCAGGAACTTTAACTGGCCAGGATTGGATCTGGCCAGATAGAGGGTTGTTCCGGGAGATGTATATAATCGGGGACCTGGCCCCGCCATCTTCCCTTTGTGATGTACTCGCCAATAAAGCATATTGCCTTCTACAAGTCTCGTAACTCAGTACGTTACACTGGCGACGAAGGTGGGATGCTAGCCAGGTAGTTCCCCATTGGAAATCACCGACCTGGCTGGAGATGAAGAAGGCACGCAGCCAGAGAGGCAGAAGTGCCCGCCGCCGCCATGGCAACCCCAAATGGAACGACAGGCCACATAGCAGAGTCCGACCCCGCCAACTCCGAAAGATGGGAGACCTATGCAGAGCGGGTTGACTGCTACCTACCGGCGAATGTGATTACGGCCGACGGCTGGAAGCGAGATGTGCTCCTGAGTGTCTGTGGGGATGCCACATTTGAGATCACCAAAGGTCTCTTGGCCCCTGCGAAGGTCACCGCGATAACGTACGAGGAGGTAGTCACAATCCTGACCGGGCATTTCTCGCCCCAGCCATCCATCATCGCCCGCCGATTCCTATTCCACAAGAGAGACCAAGGGGTGGGAGAGATGGCCGCCATCTACCTGGCCGCTCTCCACCAAATTGCGGGAAACTGCAGCTTCGACAAGCTGGAGGAAGCCCTGAGGGATCGATTTGTCTGGGGCCTCCTGGATGAAAGGCTATAGCAAAAGCTTTTCGCAAAGGAAGAGCTGACCCTCCAACTCGTCTTCCACGCTGCTAAGGTAGCTCGGGCCATGGGTAGAGACCGCATCCTCTAAAGAGTTTTCAACTGGGTGGGAAGGGGGTGGCCCACGGGCAAGCTGGACGCTGATTTCAGGGCATTTGCATCCCGCCGGGAAGAACAGTCCATACACAAGGGGTGCATTCTCTGGGGTAGCAGGGTGGTGGTTCCTCCCCCACTTTGGAAGCAAATGCTTGAAGCCTTGACTTTGGGTCAAGATGGCGGTGGCGGTAGAAGCCTTGTGCTAGGGCTCCCGCAGACCGATAACAACTTAATCATAACAGCTGTTACAATAGCTGTTATATAACTATAGCAACTACCAACAACAACGAGCGAACAAAACAACAACAAATCACCATAGAACCGAGGTCCAGGCGGCGGCTGTCGGCTGCTGGCAGAGTTGGAGGCGTGAGCGGCGGGCTGCAAACAGGGCCGGGACGCAGCCGCGAGCTAGCGTCCAGTGGAGGCTGGGAGGGACTGAGCCGGCGCCGGGGAGGAGAGCGCGGAGGTGCGAGGAGAGCGGAGGCCGTGGCGGAGCTTTTGCTTGCTTCAACTTGCGGGGCTTTGCTCGGTTTTACTGAGTGCTGGAGTGCTGGAAAGGAGCGCGGCTGTTCCGAGCCGCTGAAACATCGCTGCCGCCGGGCGACGCCGAGACTGGGAAGGAGTGGGTGCGGCCATAGGCGAGTAGCTGGAGCAGCCCTTCGCCAAGAGGACTGGGGCGCGGAACTGGCGTAACGAGGAGGGAGAGGGGTGAGTCGAGTGAGTGGGGTAGCTGTGGAGGGTGACGGAGCTGAGAGGGTGTGAGCGAGCGGAGGAGTGGACTGCCCCCCGGGACGTAGGTCTCGGCGGACACCCCGGTCTCTGTCCTCGCCCCCCCTTTCTTCCTCTTGCTCTTCCTCCTTGCTCCCCTCTTGCCCCCCCCCGCTCCCGTATTCTTCTGCCCCCACCCCCCTCACCCGAGGCAGGGCCATCAGCCAAGAAGCTCTCCCACCCATGCTTCAAAAGATCATACTAAGAACAGCACCCCAAAACTGTCTCTATACCAGAAAACAGCACCTGCACTTTAAAGCCGCCACGAAGCGCCGAAGACGCCTAAAACCTGGACATTCGTTTTTAAAAGACTTCACACCAACTAACAGCACTTTAAGAACTACACCCTACCTCACCTCCTCAATTTATCTCTGTTGTCTAATGAACTACTGATCACCTATTAGAATTATTAGCAATGAACTAATTTAATTTGATTAGAAATTGGACTAGAAATTTTAAATTGATTAGAAATTGGATTATTACTGTGTATTTTATGTATTTAAATGCATATTGGATTAATTAATTTAACTGATTATTTATTCATGTTAGCACTTTAAATTTTAGGAATTAGGTTTTAGTACTGTGCTAAGTAAGAATTATTTATTTACTAATCAATTAGGAAAGATTTTAGTGATCTGGATAATTGGGAACCAAGGACGGGGGTGGGCTGGGGATCTGTGCTGTTTATGTAAATTAGTCAGTTGAACTTAACAATAACCATCAAAGAATAGGCTTGGGATGACCGGTCAGGGGATTTCAGTGCTCCTGGGGAGGGGAAGATATGACGGTGGGAATGGACGGAGATATGAGAGAAGGAGACAGAGACAAAATAGTGCTCGGCCCCCTTCTAGTCTACTTCCCATCCCAACGGTGACAAGTAGGGGGACCAAGAGAATTTGCCCGCGTCCGACACAGGTGCTATGCAACGCCAGGTCTATACATAATAAGACCGAGACCATCAAGGACTTTCTGCTTCGGCAGGATGCAGACCTGGCTTGCGTGACCGAGACCTGGGTTCAAGAGGGAGAGACAACGGCACTCTCCCAGATGACTCCCCCGGGTTACTCGGTCTTCCACCAGTCGCGGATTAGCGGGCGGGGGGGGGCGGGGTGGCGGTATTCATGCGGGAGGCTTACTCCTTCCGGGCCCTCCCGGCCCCAAAGATCGATGGTGTTGAATGTGTCGGCCTTGTGTTGGATGTCGGGGAGAGGTTGGCGATCTGGCTGGTGTACCGTCCGCCTAACGCACCGGCCAGCGCCTTACCATCCCTGATGGAGGCGGTGTCCGGCTGGGCGTTGGAGTACCCAGGGCTTTTGGTCCTGGGTGACTTCAATGTCCACGCCGATGACGCGGCGTCCACTCAGGCGATGGACCTAGTGTCTTCCATGGCGACACTGGGACTCTCCCAATTTGTTACGACTCCCACACATCAGGCTGGGCACACATTAGATCTGATCTTTGCGGCCGGGATTAAAGTGAACGAAATCGCGACGGAGGCGATACCATGGTCGGATCACTTAGCCCTCAAGGCTTGTATGGAGACGCTACCACAACCCTGTAAGGGCGGAGAGCCTATTTTGGCTCGCCCGCGGAGCCTGATGGACCCGGAACGGTTCCAAACAGCTCTTCGGGATCCTTGGCCCCCTTGCGATTCCCTTGATGCCCTGGTTGATGCCTGGCAAGACCGGCTATCTGGGGCAATCAACGAGATCGCACCCCGACGTCCTCTGCGCCCTCGTTCAAGGCTGGCTCCCTGGTATACCCTGGAGCTACGCCGGTTGAAACACGGACTCCGACGACTAGAGAGGCAGTGGCGGCGCACTCGTGGCGAAGCGGCGAGAACATCCTACAGAACGTTTATGAGGTCGTATGAGATGGCAGTCAAGACCGCGAAGAAGAAGTACTTCGCGGCCAAGATTGCGTCTGCAAATTCGCGCCCGGCACAATTGTTTAAAATAATTGGACATTTAACTACACTGCCCCAGGGCAGACCAAACGTCAGAGAATTAGAAATAGGCTGTGAGGCTTTTGCGAAATTTTTTGCAGACAAAATCACGTCGCTCCGCCAGGACCTGCCCATCACCTTAGATACAGCACATGAGCCCGAGGCCCCTTGCCTGTCTTCTGATTTAACTCTGGATCATTTCGACCCGCTCAGCCTGGAGGAAGTTGACGGAATTCTCTCCTCTGCGCGCCCCACAACTTGTGATTTGGACCCATGCCCCTCCTGGCTAATTAAATCCTGCCTGAGGGAGCTTGAATGTCCTCTACGGGACATCATAAATAGATCCCTCTCGGAGGGGCGCTTTCCATCATCCCTGAAAGAGGCTTTGGTCCGACCCCTCTTGAAAAAAAGTACAGCAGACCCGGCCGAATTGGCAAACTACCGACCGGTCTCTAATTTACCGTTTTTAGGTAAAATGATAGAGAGGGCAGTGGCGTCGCAGTTGCAGAGCTTTCTGGATGACGCTTCCATCCTAGACCCTTGCCAGTCTGGCTTTCGCCCGGGTCATGGGACGGAGACAGTACTGGTCGCCCTGGTAGATGATCTCCAACGGCATCTGGATCGGGGCGGTGTGGCGGTGCTGATGCTGTTAGATCTGTCGGCCGCGTTCGACACGGTCGACCATCGGCTACTGACCCGCCGCCTCGCCGACATAGGGGTGAGGGGGTCTGCCTTACAATGGCTCTCCTCCTTCCTCGAGGATCGGGGACAAAGGGTGGCAATTGGTGGCGAGCGGTCCCGGAGGCGCACACTGGATTGTGGAGTGCCTCAAGGGGCAGTCCTCTCACCAATGTTATTCAATATCTATATGCGCCCTCTTGCCCAGATTGCCAGGAGATATGGACTTGGGTGCCACCAATATGCAGATGACACCCAACTCTATCTGCTGATGGACGGCCGGCCTGGCTGCGTCCCTGAAAATTTAGACCGGGCCTTGCAGGATATGGCAATGTGGTTGAGGGGGAGTGGGCTGAAATTGAATCCAGCGAAGACAGAAGTCCTTTGTCTGGGTCGGGGCGCCCGGGAAGGGGAAATACCTCTCCCGGTCTTCGACGGGGCGCCGCTGAAAGCGGCGCACCGGGTTAGGAGTCTGGGAGTTTTACTGGAGCCTTCTTTATCAATGGAGGCCCAGATTGCAGCCACTTCCAAGTCAGCCTTTTTTCACCTGAGGCGGGCAAGGCAGTTGGCTCCCTTCCTAGAGCGCCAAGACCTGGCAACGGTACTTCACGCAACGGTCACCTCGAGACTGGATTACTGTAATGCCCTCTACATGGGGCTGCCTCTGTACCGAACCCGGAAGCTGCAGCTGGTGCAGAACGCAGCGGCCAGACTGTTGTTGGGGCTCCCTAAATGGGAGCACATACAGCCTGGGCTGCGCGAGCTGCACTGGCTGCCAGTTACATACCGGATTCGTTACAAAGTGCTGGTCATTACCTTTAAAGCCCTATATGGTCGAGGACCTGTCTACCTTAGGGACCGTCTCTCCCCATACGAACCCCAGAGAGCACTGAGGTCAGCTGGAAAAAACTTGTTGACCACCCCTGGACCGAAAGAGGTGAAGCTGCAATGCACCCGTAACCGGGCCTTCTCCTCTGTAGCCCCGAACCTATGGAACCAACTTCCAGAGGAAATGCGGGCCCTGCGGGACCTTGAACAATTCCGCAGGGCCTGCAAGACCTTCCTCTTCCGACTGGCTTTCGCTGACGAAGAAAGAAATTGCTAATGATTACCGCCATTATAAAAGCACAACTAGCATTAGCACTTTTATCAATTTAATTAAGTGATTTTAAACTTATCAGAATTTTTAATGTTTAATGTTAATGTAACCTTGTCTTTTGTATAAGGGAAATTGAATGATGTTGTTAGCCGCCCTGAGCCTGCTCCGGCGGGGAGGGCGGGATATAAATAAAATTATCTATCTATCTATCTTGTACGAAACGTACCCAGGGATAGTGCGTATGAAGGCCCTGGCATGTAGCTATGTATGGTGGCCGGGGATGGACGAAAAGATAGAGAGGTGGGTTAGAAGGTGCCTACCCTGCCAAGAGTCCCGGCCAGATCCGCCCAGCACCCCCGTCCACCGCTGGGAGTCAAATCGTGTGCCGTGGTCCTGGCTACACATAGACTTCATGGGCCATACCAGGGCCAAATATTCTTGATCCTGGTTGTCGCCTACACAAAGTGGTTGGAGGTGATTTCCGTAGCTTCAACCTCCACCGCGGCCGCAGTCAGAGCCCTACGGAGGGTCTTTTGCACCCACGGGATCCTCAAGACCTTAGTCACGGACAACAGGACCGCTTTTACCTCCAGGGACTTCCAGGAGTTCCTGAATCGGTACCTCATCAGGCACATATGGTCCGCTGCCTTCCACCCAGCCACCAACGGCCAAGCAGAGCGCATGGTGCGCACCACCAAGGAGGCTCTGGGTCGCATTAAACGGAGATTGGGACCACCGCCTGGCAGCCCTTTTATTTGGGTACCGAATAACCCCCAACCCAGTCACTGGTTTAAGTCCGGCAGAGTTGCTCATGGGGAGAAAGTTGACCACTAGGCTAGATAGGTTGCATCCAGATCGGGCCCCAGACCTCCGCATCTCCCCTGAGACAAGAGAAGCCGTGAGGGGGTTCTTTCCAGGGGATCCAGTCTATGTGAAGAACTTTGCAAGTGGGCAGGCGTGGTTACCAGCCCAGGTGCTGTGGGTCACTGGGTCTCGCTCTTACGAGGTCTCGTCAGAGGGGGGCCAGATCCTGAGGAGACACATCGATCAGCAATGCCGCCGCACCTTGCCAGAAGAACAGACAGACAGGGGGAGCCAGTAGCAGGGTAATAGGGGTAGTGCCACCAGAAGCCACCCAGTCAGTGCCAGACACAGAGGCTCTGCGGGCGGAGGAGCCTAGCAGCGGCTGGAGCGACCCCTCTCCCACGGGCGTGCAAGGAGGGGCCCCTGAGCAGCTGCAGGCACCGGACGGCACTCTTCAGGCTCCACCCAACAAAGAGGAACCAGTGGGCCCCACTGCCATAGCAGCCACTCCAGTTCCCCAGATAAAGCAGAGGAGGTCGAGTAGGGAACGAAGGGCACTGGCTTATTTGAAAAACTATGTTTCTTGAACTAGGGGGGGAGGAGTGTTGTGTCTTGAAATACGGTCCTGGAATTCACAACATAGCGCATGTGCGCTCGCGCGGAGGTGACCAGTGGGATGTAAGGACAAAATTACACACCGCCTATGAAGATCGGTGGCAGGAACTTTAACTGGCCAGGATTGGACCTGTCCAGGTAGAAGGTTGTTCCGGGAGTTGTATATAATCGGGGTCCCGCCACCTTCCCTTTGTGATGTACTTGCCAATAAAGCATGTTGCCTTCTACAAGTCTCGTAACTCAGTACATTACATCGGTGACCTTAGGCCAGTTATGCACTTTCAGCCACCTACCTCACAGGGTTGTGAAGATAAAATGGAGGAAAGGAGAATTGTTAGCCACCATGAATCCTCATTGGGGGTGGGTGGGGAAGTAGGGTATAAATGAAGTAAATAAGTAAATTTCTGTCTGTCAGTGATCTGATCTGTATCCCAGTTCCAAATTGCAGTGTTTTTTTGGAGGGGTTTGGAATGCTGCATTGCAAATATGCGCAGGGAGGGGGTGGTGCTGCTGTGAATATCAGGCTACACGGAGAGCGAACTTTCAGGTGGGATGCCTTCAGAGCACAGAAAGGTGCCTTCCCTATGATGAGCAGTGTTATTTTTGTTAATAGAAGGAGTAATGATTTCACACTGAATTAAATTAACTTTTTCCGACCAGCTGAACAGTTTGCCTCCCCCCACCACACACACCTTAGTAACAGTGTGTGCACTCCTACAGTAGCTCTAAACTTAGATGTATTTTAAACAGATACCACAGGTGGTTGGCAACCGACAAGGAAACTGAGCAATTTCTCAAAATAATGGATTGCACAGGGTGCGATGTTATGAGCTGAGTTCTTACATGGTGGCTGATTTGGATTCTGGACCTGCATTGCAATCAGATCCTCTCTGGGAAGTCCTTCCTTCCTTCCCCTCCCATTCTTCCATGCACAGCTACAGAGAGGAAGAATTAGCTTGAGAACCCTATTGTGCTGCTGGTGTCACAAAAAAAGCATGCATCCAGTAAAATAAGATATGAATAAAAGAGCACACTTGGGGTTGATCTGGGCTGTCGAGCAGCACCACGTCTCCCCCATACGACTCCGAGCCACACAAATATCACAACAAAACAAATCACTTGGCTTTCTGTTCCTGTGAACAGAATAATAATTTGTCAGTTGGGTAAGAAACATAAAAGGAGCAGGGGATATTAAAGAATAGACTGTATTGATGATTCAGGGCATGTCGCAAGAGGATAAACAGCAAAATCCCCAAAACAACCAACCAGGAGCAAGCAGAATCAGGAAGACTTCCCGACAAAATGAATAGCCAGAACACTGAAGTGCACTATCAAATATAGGTGAGATGCAAGCTACTTGGGGGGGAAAGCCCCATGGAATAAAGTGAGATGCCAACGTTTCTCAAAAAGTACTGATCTGCTGAAATAGTACTACTAACCCCAAACAAAAAATGAGTAAACTTGCAACAATGTGAAGATGCTTAAAGGGGAAGGAAAGTTGGGGAGCTGTGAAAAGTCTGTTTTATCTCCCAGCAGGGCTGGTTCCAGGGTTTCAAAGCCCCCTCCTCTGCCCAGGGAAAACAGCTTCCAGGGGCCCCCTCCTCTGGTGAGCCAGTTTGGTGTAGTGGTTAAGTGTGCGGACTCTTATCTGGGAGAACCGGGTTTGATTCCCCACTCCTCCACTTGCACCTGCTGGAATGGCCTTGGGTGAGCCATAGCCCTGGCAGAAGTTGTCCTTGAAAGGGCAGCTGCTGTGAGAGCCCTCTCCAGCCCCACCCACCTCACAGGGTGTTTGTTGTGGGGGAGGAAGGTAAAGGAGATTGTGAGCCGCTCTGAGACTCTTCGGAGTGGAGGGCGGGATATAAATCCAATATCTTCTTCATCTTCTTCTTCTTCTCTGCCTACCACCAGGCACTCATGCTCTCCTTCCCTCCCACTCATCTGCACATCAGCACATGTTGGTAAGACTTCAGGCAAGTGATCTTTGACAGTTCATGATCTGTGACAGTTCCTGACCGTTTCCCTAATCTGGTTCATACCGGTTCTGTCCAGAGTAATTGTGGCTATGCAGGATGACTCAGCACTGTGTGCTGATTGGTGCTTCTACATTGCTATATGTATATATGTGGATCCTAGCCTATTATATCCGGTCATCACAAATTGCAAGAGGAGAACATCTAGAATATAGCACCTGGAAATATTAGAATCTAATTAAATTGATGGCTTTAATTGTTATGTTTTTAATGTAATAGCAAATATCGTTAACTGTATTTTGTTGGATATAATGTTTTATTATTGTAACCTCTTTTTATGCCATATTTTGTGAGCCACCCTGAGCCTGCTATGGTGGGGAGGGCGGGATATAAATAAAATATTATTATTAGTATTATTATTAAACAACTCAACGCCTGTTTAAGATTAAACATTTGGGCAGCATTCAGCAGTACTCGGGGGGGGGGGGGGAGGCCTTACAAAGAACACCAATGGATGTTTTGAGCTCAGTCAGGAGCATAAAATAACAAAGCTGCTTGAAGAATATAATATGGCAAATGCAAACTGTGCGGCCACACCAATGACCACAAGCTATGGTAAAGAGCCTGATGAGAAAGTGTTTGAAAGCAAGGCATTGTATCAATCACTAATTGTGCCCCTATTGTATATAGCATGTTGGTCAAGACCAGATATCTGCATTGCCGTTCATATAAGAACATAAGAAGCCATGTTGGTTCAGGCCAATGGCTCATCCAGTCCAACACTCTGTCACACAGTGGCCAATACACACACACACACACACACACTGTGGCTAATAGCTACTGATGGACCTCTGCTCCATATTTTTATCCAATCCCCAATATGTTGTGTCAGAAGTGTGCATGCCCTTCTATGAAAGATTGGACTGCTGCAAAAAGGGTACTGAGGTATCTAAAAGGTACTGCTGCAAACAAATTAGTGTTAGACACTACGTCAGAAACAAGTAACAGCTTACAGTGATTCAAGCTGGGGAGATAGAAAAGATGGAAGGTCCACAGCAGGCTATGGTGTGTATGTGCATGGGGCTCTTGTGTTGTGGAAATCTTTGAAACAACCACACATTTCAACAAGCACTCGTGAAGCAGAGTTTTCTGCATTAAGTGATTGTGTTGTTCGGCTGGAATGGTTATATCAGCTACAAATAGACTTGAACATGCAATGTGACTTACCTGCATGTGTATTTTGTGACAATACTGCTGCTCAACAGTTGGCAAATGCACAGTGTGTCAAAACAAGAAGTAGACACATTAACATTCACTATCAGAATGACAGGAAGACTGTACATAGAAGAAGAAGATGAAGAAGATATTGGATTTATATCCAGCCCTCCACTCCGAAGAGTCTCAGAGTGGCTCACAATCTCCTTTCCCTTCCTCCCCCACAACAGACACCCTGTGAGGTGGGTGGGGCTGAGAGGGCTCTCACAGCAGCTGCCCTTTCAAGGACAACCTCTGCCAGAGCTATGGCTGATCCAAGGCCATTCCAGCAGGTGCAAGTGGAGGAGTGGGGAATCAAACCCGGTTCTCCCAGATAAGAGTCCGCACACTTAACCACTACACCAAACTGGTATGATCATGCTACAGTACTGCTCTTCTGATGACAACGTAGCAGACATGTCCACTAAGTGTTTGAGTATGGACAGATTTGTAACTCTGAAACAAAGACTGGGACTCACCGCCTAAGTCTTAGGGGGAGTGTCACCATATGCTTGCTGCTGGTAAGACTTCAGGCTGGAGTCTATTGCAAGTGATCTATGACAGTTCATGATCTGTGGCAGTTCCTGACAGTTTCCCTTATTTGGTTCATACTGGTTCTGTCCAGAGTAATTGTGTCTATGCAGGATGACTCAACATTGTGTGCTGATTGGTGCTTCTATATTGCTATATGTATATAACTGTGAATAACCTGTACAGTTTATCTCTGCTCTCAAATGTGTTCTCTGGCGAAGCACTTTGTCAAGTGTATACCAAAATAACTATAAACTTGTAAATAAATGTAAATAGTTAGCACAAGTCAGTGTGCTGTGTATTATTAAGCCTCCCAAATCCAGAGCATACCAGCGAATACGCCAACAGGGTTATGGGCCCAGCACACTTCCGCTGCGCCGTGTGTCCTTTCCTTTTCTTCTCACAAGCCTCCCCCCCCCTCGCCCATGCTCACAGCTGCCTGCAGTCCTTTCCCCAGTGTACGAAGCAGGAGGCAAGGGTTGTGGAGTGCTGATAAGTGGGTAGGGAATGCCAGCATCCTTGGGCCCTGCCAGAAACCCTGGGCCCCAGCAGCTGCCCTACCTGAGAGTTTGATGATGTTGGCCCTGTCCTCCAGAAAGAGGAAACAAGTGAACCAAGGCCTCAGATGGTGATGTGTCCCTGAACTTGCACTAACTCTGGGAAGCAAATGCCAGTCCCTGGATGCTGAAACAGAGCTAGCTCCAGCTCTCTTCTCCCTTCCCTGCTGCTGCTGCTTCATTAAAGAGGAGGAGGAAGGAAGCAGGAGGACAAGGGTAGACTGGGCAACTGAAATGACCCTTGAATAATGTTCCTGAGCAGTTGGAAGGTGTAGATCTTTAGCACATCAAAGGCTACAGAACTTTTGGGAGAAATCATAAGCAGATCTCCTTAGCATAGTCAAATCTGTGGATACTTAAATCCAGATATAGGAGCCATGAACAGGCAATACAGAACTTTCTACAAAGCTGAAAAATATCGCAGTTTTGCGAAAAGAAAAGAAAAAGAAAAAGAAAGAAGAGGAAATCTTTAAAAAGGGGGAGGGGTGTGGGTTAACCCCCCAATAATAGAAGCCGCTTCTGTAGCTATAAGAAACAAATGTCCTCAGTTGTTAGACATCCACACTGTATTGCCAGCTTTCAACCATGGTTTCTGTCAGTAAAAGATAGGGGGAGGGGGCAGGGTCCTTTCCAGGGCTGTTTTGGCCTTTGAGGGAGGATTAAATTAGCCAGACCCAACAGCAACCCCCAGGCAGCTTGCTACCACACAACTTGCACGAGTCAAGCCCAACTGTTTCCTGTTCATCAACAGCCACTCCATGAAAGTCAATGTAGTGTAGTGGTTAGAGTGTCAAGACTAATACCTTGAGCAATCTGAGACCGTCTGCAGGATCGTCTCCTCCATTATGTCCCTGGTAGAGCACTACACTCTGCTGGTAGCGACCTACTGGTGATCTCTGGCTCTAAAGAGGTTTGGCTGTCCTTAACAAGGGCCAGGAGTTTTTTTGGAACTGGTGGACCTGGTGGAACTCTGCCAGATGGCATCTGGGCCCTGCAGGAACTTATGCAATCCTGCAGGGCCTATAAGGCAGGGATGCTCCACCAGCTTTTGATTGAGGAAGCAATGGCTAGCACCTTCCTTTTCTTCATCCCTCCAGACGTTTTTCCTCCCTCACCCCCCATATGCTGTGCTCCAACAGTCTGGAAGAAAAACACTCTTAGTAGGACACCACTGGGATTTCTGAAATTTTATTGTTTTAATTTGCATCGTTGTGTAGCTTTTAATTTATGTATTGCTTTTATTTGATGTACATCACTTGTTTCCTCTTTCTGGAGGACAGGGCCAACATAATCAAACTCTCAGGTAGGGCCTGGCTTGGGTTGGGATAGGGCAATTAAGCAAATCTAGCCATACTAACAACGGCAACAACAACGACCACAACAACAATATCTGGGAGACCCAGGTTCAAATCCCTCTCTGCCATGGAAACTTGCTGGGTGGAAATTCCCCTGTTCTCTTTGCATCAGCCCCTGAGGATTCCCCGTATCATCTACTCAGTTTGCAAAACCTGTGCCTCTCAGCATTTCTCTCTATAGCCCCCCCTTTTGTTTATAATGTGAAACAGCAGTTTTCTGTTTGACTATGAAGTATATTTTAATTCCTCAGCCAGGGTAGGGATGAGAAGGAGGAGTGAAACTGGAAAATAAGTGTGTGCAAGGGAGGGGGGAACAACAGCAATTTGCCAGACAAGTCTTATGGTAATCAGTTTGAGGTACTTTGGATGAAAAAGGTGTTTTAAAAGTGCACTAATTAAACATTGCAGGCAATGGCGGACGATGGAAGGAGCGTAGGAAAAGAGGGGAGGACACAGAGGCACGATCAGTACCTACTGCTATCTCTGCATTTGAGACTCTTCATGATGTACTTCATTTTAAATGATGCTCTGATGGTGAGCCTGCCAAAGTGTCCCTAAAACTTTAAGAACTAACCTTGCAAACTAGCAGCTGATACATCTCTCTGAAGTTCTGCTGCCACTTCCAAACTGATTCTGAGTTACTCCACCATACATGACAGGGCATCTGTGGAATCCAGGGCTTTATGGGTAGAAAAAAACCAGCAGGAACTCACTTGCATATTAGGCCACACCCCCGATGTCACCATTGTTTCGCATAGGGCTTTTTTTGTAGAAAAAGCCTAGCAGGGATTCATTTGCATATTAGGCCACACCCCCTGACACTAGGCCAGCCGGAACTGCATTCCTGCTAAAAAAAAAAAGGCTCTGGTGGAATCTATTCAGAAAACTTGCCATCACAAGCGTGGATTTCAGCAAGTCAGTTACTGTGTGCAGTTCTGATCGCCGCACCTCAAAAAGGATATTATAGCATTGGAGAAAGTCCAGAGAAGGGCAACTAGAATGATCAAAGGGCTGGAGCACTTTTCCTATGAAGAAAGGTTGAAACGCTTGGGGCTCTTTAGCTTGGAGAAACGTCGACTGCGGGGTGACATGATAGAGGTTTACAAGATAATGCATGGGATGGGGAAAGTAGATAAAGAAGTCCTTTTCTCCCTTTCTCACAATACAAGAACTCGTGGGCGTTTGATGAAATTGCTGAGCAGACAGGTTAAAATGGATAAAAGGAAGTACTTCTTCACCCAAAGGGTGATTAACATGTGGAATTCACTGCCACAGGAGGTGGTGGCGGCCACAAGCATAGCCACCTTCAAGAGGGGTTTAGATAAAAATATGGAGCAGAGGTCCATCAGTTGCTATTAGCCACAGTGTGGGTGTATATATAAAATTTTTTGCCACTGTGTGACACAGAGTGTTGGACTGGATGGGCCATTGGCCTGATGCAACATGGCTTCTCTTATGTTCTTATGTTAGGGGAAATATTGGATGAATCAGGATACCCTCACGCATATAAAGAACAGATTATTGCTACACTGAGCAGAATTTTGCGATTGCTGCTGTTTTACAACAGTTATACATGATTCCCTAAGGAAGCCTGTCTTGCACTTTGAGCCCTTACAGAGATGCCACTACACAGGCCAATAAGGTATAAGTGCTGAAGGGAACAGTCTCTCTGATGCGCACTGCAATTACGCTGGATTAATCTAGTCCTGGCCAATGCTAAGCAGGATTTCTTGGCAGCTGGAAATACCTGCTGCCTTTTGACCCTTGCATAGCTCTACATGCCACAAAACGGTCCCCAAGCAGCATTGGACACTTGCCATTTGTGTTTGGAATGCTAATCAATGCTGACACTTTTTCCAAGTTAATGTTAACATCAAAAGCTTCACATATGTCTTGTGGAAAGGGCTTTGCCCTGCTAATGAGCCCCAAAGAGCCCCTGACTGTTTGCAGAGTCTGGTGCAACTTGGCAGAGGGAAAGCAAAACGATTTGTTTCATATTTCTCACCATCTCCTGACATGAGACTAACATACAGAGGATCTTGGATGTTGAAAGACAGCATGATCTGAATCAGCTTAAAGGCTATTTACCAGGAATAGAGGAGTTACATAAAATAACACTGATGCCATACTTGCAAAATCTTGACAAAGCAGAGTATAGGAGAGCATTCACTCTTCTCAGATTTGATATGTTACCGTCAGCTATTATTGAAGGCAGATACACAGGACAATTATACGAGGAGAGGCTGTGTATTTGTGGGGACAATAAACCGGAAGATAGGGAGCACGTACTATTCCAATGTAAATTATATCAGCATATTAGGGCCGAGTATATACTCCCGATCTGTGCCAGTGTCCCTGGAAGAAATATTAGATTTCAGCTAGACAGATTATTGGCTGATAGGAACAAAGGAACCACTTTATGTGTGGCAAAGTTTGCTTCGCGAGCCATAAGTTTCCGGAAGCAATTCTTAAGGGGAATACCCAATTGAACGCCTTGGTTCTGGAATTTAATCAGTGTTTTGGGGAGGAAATTATATTTTATACTGTCTATGTTTTATTCTCATTATAGTATTGCCTAATTATATTTTATACTGTGTATGTTTTATTCCCATTTTACTATTGCCTGACTGTATCTTATTAAGTTATTTGTATTTAATTGATTGGTCTTTGACCGTATTAAACTTTCACACAGACTAACATACCTAAAGGGTTGTCTTTTCCAGTAGGAATCCATGTAATATCTCTGGTCCTCAGAGCAACATATTCTTAATGTCCCCAAAGGCAGGACTACTAGAACAGCTGCTGGATGGACTGAGGCTTCTTCTGCAATAGCATCTATTCTAAGGGTGCCCAGACTTGCCGCTGTAACTGCTGCTGTTTTCCACAAAACACGTTTTCTCTCTCGGCTTCCTGTTTGCTTCACTATATGGTTATTAAACAATGGTCAATGTTAGTTAAGCAAATACATGTGCCAGATGATATCACCTCACGCTGGACTCAACTACAGACTCTGCTCTAGAAGTAGAGATGCGCCTGGTGAGTGAAGGGATATTGCCCCGAAAGGAGGATTAGCTGGCATATTTATATATAGACTATATAGACCTCCCTAACATTAAATACTAAAGAGACTTCAGGAAGGAAATTCTGAAGACTTCAGGAAAAGCTTCTCTGACCTGGCCTGACCTGGTCAATGGGTGAGGAAGAGAGATATGATAAAAGAAGGGAGCAAGGAGGACGTTCTCTCTTTTGTGCTGAGTCCATCAGAGCAGATGGAACTCTCAACTGAAGTCTGGAAGATGCAGCCATTAACCATGTGCTGGCTTGGAGACCTGGAAGAAGCTTCAGGGTAATGGTGACTTGGTAGAAACTTCATAAGCTAGAGTCTCTCCTCCATTTTAATATCTGATAGGGCATGCATAGAGAGAGGGACAGAGGAATTGTGTTTTACCCATTTCCTTTGAATCCACCGCTCAATCTGGTGCTGTGCTAGAAGTGTACTTGTAAACATTTCCTTTTAAATAAAAACTTTATAACACTTGATTCTAGTAGAGGCTCTCAGTACCTCGTTGGCCTCCACCGTTTTGGACACGCTGTTTTTAAAGGAGCACCAGGGAGAAGGCAGTCCGTTGGCAAGTGGCTGTTCCTCCTAGGGCACACAAGGCAGTAAACAGTTCCCGTGGTGACCAGGTGCTGGGCAGCATGAGATACAGAAGCAAGACCTCAGAGCTTGGAAGGGAAGCTTCCTGACCTTCCCAGCAGGCAATTCTCACAAAGGCCAGGTGTTGATAGTGGGTTACCAGAGAGAGAGAAAAGCCTCCCCAGGTGCTGGAAAAACCCAGGAGGGCAGGGGGGAAACAGGGCCTGCAGGTCAGAGAATTTCGGAAAACACAATTACTACTCCTTGCTGGATCGTACTAAAACACTGTGGCCTATCATGCTTATTTGGAGCGTGAAGGTTCTCCATCGAAGAGCCACCTCTGCTAAAGATGCACTATCTGGGTAAGTTATTTTCAGCTTCCTGTTATTGTTAAGAAGAGAAACAAAGTGAAGATTGTGAAGTACTTTATAAACAAAAAGCACCGCACAGAAGATTTTGTAGATGGGTGTTCCAGCTATACTGTGAAGCCTAAAAGAGGTCTGTGTTGATACAGGCCTAACGGGAAGCTTTGAAATAAGCTTTATTAATATGGCAGACAGGGTGCTGCAAGAGAGTCTTTCCTTAGACGGTATTTGTTCGATAGCTTAGGGAGCTCTTTTCATATTAAAGGTTTGGCTACACATGAAAAGACAATTTCCTTTTGTGGTTTTTTTTTTTTTAGGTGACATGTTCCAAATTCCAGTTCAGCAACAGCCAACTGAGGAATCAGGGAAGGAGATGGAAACAAAGAAGCAATAATTTAGGAGGATACAGCTAACAAATATGCTCTGTCTCTGACTGAAAACATATTTCATGCTGACTAGCTCTTTCTTTTCCTTCCCTAATGCTTTCAAGAACTTTCTGTCAGAAATATAGACAATGCAGCCTAAAGATCCTGGTGATCATGAGGTGATTGGGTGGTTTTCAACAGATTTACAGTGCAACCTTAAGCAGAGTTTTGTCCTCCTAATCCCGCCGACTATTCAGGCGTCCAGTTTACCTCTTTTTCTCCAGCACTGTCAAGAGCTGATGCAACTGATGGTGACATTTTATTGAAATTGTGGAAGTCCTTCTGCGCAGCCATGGATATGCTGCACAGTTCTGGCAAAGGGGATTTTAAAAAGCGAGTCATAATATTGGCTCTGTAAATGTGGTGCTTATGACTGAATAACAGGTTGCAGTTTATATCTAAGATGACGTTTTAGTATTTTTAAAGGGTTCCTGTACATACACCGCTGGCATGATATTTAAAAGGCATAGAGCACTTATAATAAACTCTTGCTACATTAGGGTTGCCGATTCCAGATTGGGGAATTCCTGGAGATTTGTGGATGGAACCTGGGGAAGGCAGGGACTGGGAAATGGAGGGATCTCACCATAGTATAATTGGATTTATATCCCACCCTCCACTCCGAAGAGTCTCAGAGCGGCTCACAATCTCCTTTACCTTCCTCCCTCACAAAAGACACCCTGTGAGGTAGATGAAGATACTGGATTTATATCCCGCCCTCCACTCCGAAGAGTCTCAGAGCAGCTCACAATCTCCTTTACCTTCCTCCCCCACAACAAACACCCTGTGAGGTAGATGAAGACACTGGATTTATATCCCGCCCTCCACTCCGAAGAGTCTCAGAGCAGCTCACAATCTCCTTTACCTTCCTCCCCCACAACAGACACCCTGTGAGGTAGATGAAGATATTGGATTTATATCCTGCCCTCCACTCCGAAGAGTCTCAGAGCGGCTCACAATCTCCTTTACCTTCCTCCCCCACAACAAACACCCTGTGAGGTAGATGAAGATATTGGATTTATATCCCACCCTCCACTCCGAAGAGTCTCAGAGCAGCTCACAATCTCCTTTACCTTCCTCCCCCACAACAAACACCCTGTGAGGTAGATGAAGATATTGGATTTATATCCCACCCTCCACTCCGAAGAGTCTCAGAGCAGCTCACAATCTCCTTTACCTTCCTCCCCCACAACAGACACCCTGTGAGGTAGATGAAGATATTGGATTTATATCCCGCCCTCCACTCCGAAGAGTCTCAGAGCGGCTCACAATCTCCTTTCCCTTCCTCCCCCACAACAGACACCCTGTGAGGTAGATGAAGATATTGGATTTATATCCTGCCCTCCACTCCGAAGAGTCTCAGAGCGGCTCACAATCTCCTTTACCTTCCTCCCCCACAACAGTCACCCTGTGAGGTGGGTGGGGCTGGAGAGGGCTCTCTCAGCAGCTGTCCTTTCAAGGACAACCTCTGCCAGAGCTATGGCTGACCCAAGGCCATGTTAGCAGGTGTAAGTGGAGGAGTGGGGAATCAAGCCCTGTTCTCCCAGATAAGAGTCCGCACACTTAATCACTACACCAAACTGGCTCTCCAAGAGACTACCACAGAGACAACCTAACAAAGCTGCTATTTTTCCTCAGGGGAACTGATCTCTGTAATCTGGAGAGGTTGTATTTCTAGGAGACCTCCAGGCCCCACCTTGATGCTGGCAACCCTATGCTACAGCTAAAACAAGTGAAAATAAACAACGGTGAGAGATATTGATAACTATTCCCCAGATTATAGGGATCCTTCCTTCCTTCTGCAATTTAGCCACACAAAAGTCATTTAAAGGGACTGACCCTTTAAATGCCTTTTGCAAGCCACATCATGAGTGAACTCTGAAATGGCCAGTTCACTCAGAAGGTGTTAAAGGGAAGGCAATTGCATTAAACACCAGCTATCTGGTGCCCCCCCAAACATCCCAGAATATATTTGGGATTTTTCAGGGTGGTAATTTTCAGATAGCCTAATCACTACCCACCTTGGTAATTAGCTGAGAAAATACCTGATAAATACCGATGAGGTATTTATTGGCCATTTTTTTTTCTGGCTTGGTTTATACTAAGCACCCCCCCCCCCCCTACAGTTGGGTACAAGAAGTTTGGAGTAATTTTAAAAGTGGTGAATACAAGTCTTCACTTTACTCAGAATTCATCACTAAATAAATAGAAAAAATAAAATAGCAAAAAAACCCATTAATTCATAGTAGGAGGTAGGGCCTAAATTGATCTATGCACTTAATACTAGTAAATGTTTCTTGCTTAAAATGGAGGAAGGAAAGGTATTTCGGCTTTCTTTTATCAGGTGAATATATCTTAGGCTGGAGATGAAATGTGTGTACTTTAACACTGAGGGCAGGAATAGAAATTGACTACCTTTCTTCACTCTGCTATCAGTGCTTTTATTCTGTTAAGCAGGTCTCTCCACAGTGTTGAGGATAAGCACACTTCTTGGCTTCAACGGATGCTTCTTCTGTAATTAATCCCCTTTTCAAGTCCGTAATACGAACAGTTAAGATCAGAAAGTCTAGACATGTTATGGGAAATTAAAGACATTATTACAAGAATTTAGTCCACAGGAGATGTACTGGAACGTATAAACACTGCAAGAAAAAAAAAATACTGTTTGTCATAGCTGCTGCAGAATTTTTTTCTTTTGTTGGCAATACATACATGTCGATTTCAACTCTGTTCTGGCTCTTGTATTTGGTATAGATTTAGTAAGTGCTTAATTCAAATCATAAACTTGGGCAACATTTTTTTTACACCCTCAAGAGTTCATTAGTCCTGACCCAGAGAAAACAGTTTCTATAGAATGAACCGCAAAACATGCATAGCTCTTAATGAACGTAAATTCACATAATAGATTAAGAATTAGGTGTGCTGCAACTTCTTCTTCCAAGCGTCAAGCCCTGTTCATTCTCGGAGGCAAAGAAGGCTTGCCATTTTATTGTCACATTGCCCATTCCTGCTGCTTGCCACCTGGCCTTTTCAGGGCCTTGGTAGTAGTCTGGGGAAAGTGGGAGGGAAATTGGAACCTGTCCATTTCCCGGTCCCTCTGTTCTATAACTTTCTGATTCAGGGGAAAGCATATTTGGCTTGATTGCAACTCCAATGTAGCAGTACAGCAGCAGGGAAAAGAGAGCCTTTTACCACCTGGCCTCCAAAAACGCACACCCCACACCCCAATCAAAACTGCTGTATATTATTCAGAAAGAAAGAAGTTCACTGAACAACAACGTTTAGCCCACTACCATTAATCTGCATCAATACTTGAGACCTGTTCAGATCAGATCAGCTTGAGGAGTGCCCTCAAAGGAGCCCTTGAAGTCAGCATCATGCTGTTTCTGTCAGAACGTACGTATTTCCTTTGAGTTTTTAAAATGCAGTTCCAGTTGCAGCCACTAGGGATGCAGAAAAGCCTGTCTCTTTCTTCTATAGAGGTCTCCAACAAAAACAGAGCTCAGGCTTTGCAGCCTGTGTCAGTCTTCAAGCCTAGCTTTTAACTGCACAACACAGGGACATTGAGAGATGGAAGGAAGGAAAACAGAGCTCAAGCCTAGCTTTTCTGAACAGCACAGAGACATTGGGGGATGGAAGGAAGGAAAATGGAGCTCAGGCTTTGCAGCCTGTGTCAGTCTTCAAGCCTAGCTTTTCTCTGCACAACAGAGAGACAGGAAAGGAAGGAAGCAGAGCAGAGCTCAGGCTTTGCTGGGGGTGGGGCTAGCTTTGGCTTTTCTTGTGACCTGGTATTGAGGCTTCCATGGCCCGGTACTGGGTCGCAACCCTGCAAATGGGAAACGCTGCGATAAGCCATCCAGTCAAATTTAGCAACTCTCCTAGTCAAATTTTGATCATTGCCTGCAAACATAATCATAAGTACCTTCCTGCTGCGACTAGGATAGGCATTGACAATTGGCATGACCAGTACTTTCCTGATGTTATGATATAAACTGCAATCAAAGATAACATGTTCTAATGATTCAACAACTCCCACCTGTGTGGCCTGCTTTTCTTTTTTCTAATCACGATTGCAAAGGGATATCTAGCTGATAGGAGTTGTAGGCAAAAAAAAAACATCTGGACAGCTACCGTTGTCCACCCCTGATATATATGATGAAAAGTCCCATTGTTTTCATGTTTGAATCACATGGTGCCTGCTTTTTAGACCCATCTCTCTGACTGAAGAATAAGGAAATTGGAACACAACTGATATGTGCTGTTTGGGCGGGGGTGGTGTTTGTTTTCAGACAAGATGGAGAAGCATGGTGGAACTATAATCCCATTTCAGCTGCACACTCTGCCTTCCCTTTTTACTCATTCATTTACTTACCTCAATTATAATCTACTTTCCCCCCAAGGGGCACTCAAAGTGGCTTACAACATTCTTCCTTTTTCAATTTTATCCTCACACCAATCCTTTGCAATAGGTGAGGCTGTGTGATTGGCCCAAGTGAGAGAGCCAGTTTGGTGTAGTGGTTAAGTGTGCGGACTCTTATCTGGAGAACCGGGTTTGATTCCCCACTCCTCCACTTGCTCCTGCTAGCATGGCCTTGGGTCAGCCATAGCTCTGGCAGAGGTTGTCCATGAAAGGGGAGCTGCTGTGAGAGCCCTCTCAGCCCCACCCACCTCACAGGGTGTCTGTTGTGGGGGAGGAAGGTAAAGGAGATTGTGAGCCGCTCTGAGACTCTGTCCTTGAAAGGGCAGCTGCTGAGAGAGCCCTCTCAGCCCCACCCACCTCACAGGGCGTCTGTTGTGGGGGAGGAAGGGAAAGGAGATTGTTAGCTGCTCTGAGACTCTGTCCTTGAAAGGGCAGCTGCTATGAGAGCCCTCTCCAGCCCCACCCACCTCACAGGGTGTCTGTTGTGGGGGAGGAAGGTAAAGGAGATTGTGAGCAGCTCTGAGACTCTTCGGAGTGGAGGGTGGGATATAAATCCAATATTTTCTTCTTCTTCTTCTTCAAGTGCACTCGACAAATTTATGTGGCAGGATGTGGATTCAAACCGGAGTCTTCCCGATTGTAATCTGACATTCTAAGCACTACACCATGGTGGCACTCTTTTTTTTTTTTTGTCATGCCTATATGGTTGTCAGTTTACAAATCACAAATGTTGCCAGCTCAGCATTTCCCCATCTTCAGCAAGTCAGACAACTAGCTCCCTACCTATCGCTCCATGATCTAGCTACAGTGATCCATGCAATGGTCATCTCCAGGCTGGACTACTACAGATTGCTGGCTCCTCATTCTACCTGAAGAGCTGCAACTCTGCCCCCTGCAATCTGCTTATTTCTTCCCCTTGTACACTGTCACTTTTTTAATGTTTTGTTCCTTTGTTCTTAATTTCTGTGCTTCATAGCTGATTTTTTTTTTTTTGCTCTGTATAGTATTTTCCCCCAGTTTCGAATTTTATAGTAATGGGGTTTTGAGCAGGATTTTTCTTGTTTATTTGAATTTTAGATGATTGTACTCATCTTGGATTTCTATGTTTTTAACGTCTGTAAGCCACTTTGAGTCCTGTGTTTCAGGAGAAAGAGGCATGCAAGTATGCTAAATAAACATGCTAAATAAATACCATTTGGTGTGCAAAGAAGGGAATGACCCCAAAGCAGAAACTGGCTAGTCAGTTAAAGATGGGGAAGCCTATTTCTCACGAGCTGAAATATTCTTTTAAGCTTGCCTTGAGAGATCAGATGGATTTGCTAGATGCGTCTTTTCATAAGCAGCTATCTGATGGTCCGCTGTCCCGTTCTCCTGCCTAGCTGAATCCTAAATGGACTAACCTTATCTTCTCCTTCGTTTATCCAAATCTTCCATCCCCCAGTGACCCTTCCTGGGGAATTATGTGGAGCCTGTTTTCATATCCTCATCTGGATCTATTCTGGGAAAATAGCTTGTAGGATATCCTGAAGCTCCTTCCTGGAATAACACTTCCTTCCTTTAGCACCCAAACAACATCCTGTATTGCTGTGGTTTGGAAGCTGAGGCTTGTGTGACAGAAATATATTACTCTCAAGCCATCCAGACTGGCATAAAAGCCAGGTCTTTGCAGTCTGTCATTACTTGGTATTATTGTTCTCCAAGAGTGACGTGATTTAAACACTCAAATTCCTTTCCTCTGTGTGGCCTGCTTTTTTTTCCCCCTAATCACGATTGCAAAGGGATATCTAGCTTGTGCAGCACTTACTTTTTTTTTTCTTCTACAAGAAACCATGGCAACGGTGGGCTCAGAGCATGTGTAAGCAATTTAATTTGATCCAAACATTTTACGAGCATTACTTTACTCATTCTTTTTACATACATATTTCTGTGCGTTTTTGAAAGTAAGTAATATTTTATGAACCCTCCATAACAGGCCTCTCATAAAAACCAGAATTTTCCAGAGCTTTATAGGTGTCGCTAGAATTCCTCCCCCTCCCCTGTATTCACCAAGTGTTGTGGAAAATAAGTACCTTATAATTTAATGGGCATTGAACAAATCTTGCTTGGCATTCTGTTTAACCTTTGGAATTAAGCTAGATGAACTCAGTACAGCATTGAACCGGAGTGGTCTCAGTCACAATTTCTCAAAGGACTGGTTTACGCTATGTCTGAGCTGAATTTCCAGTGTTTGGTTTTTGCCTTAAAAAAAACTACCATCAGATATAATCAAAAGGGTGGGGGGGGGCAAATGAAGAGAGACTGAATTGTTCATTGAAAAGGTTAACTAGTTTGGCAAACGAAGAAACAAAAAGTATTTTGTTTGAAAATATTTTCATCACGCAGCTAAGGATGAAATTGTCTTGAACTCAATTTTTTTTAAAAATCAGCTATTTCTGTACATACTGTTATGGCTCGCTGCAATACGTTAAGGCCTAACGACATGTTAAGTTTTATTCGTGGCTGCCCCCAGGGAACTGAATTCTCAAGCGCATGGGGAGAAGAGACTTCTTTTCTTCCTGCTAAACAGGAAAAGAGGGCCAGTGAAGGAACAGCAAAAACAAAAGAAAGCAGATAAGTCTTTATTAGGGATGGGCACGAACCGGGGGAAAGGGTGGTTCGTTTTGTTTCATGGTTTGTTTGATTTCACGAACCAAATGAACAACATACCAACAAAGACCATGAATCCCTGAAGGGGAAACTGAGGTACTCCCATAAGTTCTTGCAAATTCCCCACCGTACAACTAAGGCCTGTGGCTGGCAACATGCTACTGAACTTGGCCTGATGTCCAGTAGCGCACAACTCGATCATAGTTTTCCAGAGCAGAGGTTATAAGAGGGCAGGGAGAAAGCTAAAGACAGGGACACAGATAAAGGTAGGTTGGCTGGTGGGTGAGATGGAAGCAGGAGAAGAGAAAAGGCTATGGGGGCTTTTGGGAAGGGTAAAGATGAAATAGTGGGGGAAGTGAGAATGAGATATTCCCCGCAAGCTCTTGTGAGTCCCTTGCTTGTTAATCTAATTATCAAAACAGCCTCATCTGCAGGTATTTAAATTTGCTGATCAGGGCCACGTAGAGAAACAAAGCGTGTTTCTGTAGTCCGAGGGTACTCGAAAGGTTTGCAGAAAAATTAGAAAACTTATCAAAAAGTTGAGGAGAGGTAAGTTCCCTTAAAAAAGAAGATTGCCTGCGTTTGCTCAGACTGGGGTTCTGGCTCAGACATTCCCACCTCTCTTTGGGTCGGTGGGAGGGAGGGCAGGTGGGCAGGGAAGAAGGATGGAAGCTGCCACCATCTCCCTACTGTGATGAGAGGGAAGCAAGCTTGGCAATGAAGAAGGGTCAGGCAGACAACTGATGCAGCAATGAAGAGAGGATGCTGTGGTTGGCCAGCTGTGTGGGTGTGGGTGGAAAGGCAGCTGTAGAGATAGTGAGGAAGGGAGAGTGGGTGGACAGGTGGGCAAATGAGACAGAAAGGAAGAGAGGAGATTATAGGAAGAGTGAGGGAGATAACATCAGCAATATAGACGATGGGGAAGGGAGAAGCCCAAAGCGGTGTGCACAGGTGGGCTAGGCAGTGTGGAAGGAAGAAAATGGCAGGGAAAGAAAGGTGGAGGAGAAGTAAGAAGCAGTGATAGAGGTCCAAAGGGGAGAAATCCCTACTCTGCCATGGAAGCTTGCTGGTGACTTTGGGCCATTCATTCACTCTCAACCTAATCTACCTCACAGGTTGAGTCCAGACTGGCACGTTAAGCCAACACAGGGACAGCCCCTGTGTGGCTCAAGAAATGCAGACCACATCTGCCCAGTGGCCTGCTCCCATATTCACCTCATCTCTCACCGTCTGTAGAGCACCTTAAAAAGCTACCATTTACTAAGTGGTAGCAAATTGCGAGGTGTTTCCAAGGCATCTTTCCTGGCTGTCTGGATGGCCAAGAAGTGCCTGGGGAGTGGCAGTAAGGTACATGAGCACTGTGGACTCTCCTCCGAGGTGCCTGCAGTCTGTCCCTGTTCCGGTGGTGAGCTGCATGCCGTCTGGATGCCCCAAGGGTGCTTCTGTTTGTGCTGGCTTACTTCCAGGTCGGCACGCTGCTGCACCAAGCCAGCAGTCTGGATTAGGGTTGCCAACCCCCAGGTGGGGGCAGGGGATCCCCCGGTTTGGAGGGCCCCCCCCTTCAGGGTCATCAGAAAGCGGGGGGAGGGGAGGGAAATGTCTGCTGGGAACTCTTGTTATTCCCTATGGAGATTTATTCCCATAGAAAATAATGGAGAATTGATCTGTGGGTATCTGGGGCTCTGAGGGGGCTGTGTTTTGAGGTAGAGGCACCAAATTTTCAATACAGCATCTAGTGCCTCTCCCCAAAATATCCCCCAAGTTTCAAAACGATTGGACCAGGGGGTCCAATTCTATGAGCCCCAAAAGAAGGTGCCCCTATCCTTCATTATTTCCTACGGAAGGAAGGCATTGAAAAGGTGTGCCGTCCCTTTAAATGTGATGGCCAGAACTCCCTTTGGAGTTCAATTATGCTTGTCACAGCCTTGATCTTGGCTCCACCCCTAATGTCTCCTGGCTCCACCCCCAAAGTCCCCAGATATTTCTTAAATTGGATTTGGCAACCCTAGTCTGGATTCTGCCACAGAGTTGCTATGATAATAAAATGGAAGAGAGGCAAATGATATAAATGGTTTTAGGTCCTCATTGAGACCCAATGGGTGGGATATACATAAAGTAAATAAATACTGTATAAAGCTGAAGACTGAAAGATATGCTAAGTAGTGAGTTGGAAGTAGAGAAGGAAGCAGGGAAATGGGAGATAATATGGGGCTACCAGGAGGAGGGAAAGAGGGGGAGAGGAATACAGGGTGCAGTGAGATGCCCTCACAAGTCCTTGCAGGTTCCCCACTATAGTACTGTTTTTATTTCAGTGTTCTCTACTTGTGCGATGCAGTTTGATTGCAAAGTTTATCGAATGCATTATGCATGTCGTTGTTACATCATTTTACTATTTTGCAGAAGAGCCCCGTGGCGCAGAGTGGTAAAGCTGCAGTACTGCAGTCTGAGCTCCCTGCTGACGACCTGAGTTCGATCCCGGCGGAAGCTGGGTTCAGGTAGACAGCTCCAGGTTGACTCAGCCTTCCATCCTTCCAAGGTCGGTAAAAATGAGTCCCCAGCTTGCTGGGGGGAAATTGTAGATGACTGGGGAAGGCAACGGCAAACCACCCTGCAAAAAGTCTGCCGTGAAAATGTTGTGAAAGCAACGTCACCCCAGAGTCGGAAATGACTGGTGCTTGCACAGGGACTTTATGCCTTTACTATTTCGCAACCTGCCTCGAGACACTGTTAAGAAGGTGCATGGTAAGAAAATGAATTAATTAAATAAACAAATCTCAGTTCTTGTTTACACCTTGCTTTCGGCAGCCGGTGTCCAGTGGTGAATCATTCCTGCTGCATAATTTTCTTTGTGGTTTTTGGCAATGATATAGAGACGTTATGTCAGCGAAGGTTCATTGGAGTTCCCAAATGAGCAGACTTGTTATTTGAAACAAAGTTGCCTTTATTGTATACTCCAAAGTTACTTCGGCATGATAGGTATTGGAACTGATGGTAAGCAGTTCAAATCATTTGTACTTAACATCTAACATCAAAGCAACAGCATCTACACCCCAATTCCCAAAACAGAAGGCTGCTTTTGCATGTGAGAGTTTCACACGGCTCCCCCCTTATCTTTTCAGTTGGTGGTTGCAATTCCCAGTGGCAATGTCCTTGCTGCCTCTAAGGAGGAGGAGAGAATCTGGCAGACACTTCTTACTTCAAAGCAGGCCTGGCAACCTTTGATATTCCTGGGAAGCTACTTTCTACTTCGCCCCCCCTCTAATGTTCTATGGCTATAGGTTAGTGGGCATATATGCGCATTGATCAATATGGTTAGTAATCAGCAATTAGCAATAACTTCAATGAACAGAGCCTGACACGTTACGCATTCTGCTGGCCAGAAATGCCTTTCCCACAATGGGTCAACAGAGCCTATGTGGAATAATTCAAAGCAGCACCGCAATGGAGATGTCAAGTGGCCCTAAGAGCATACAAAACTGAGTTCTTGACATGTTTGTTGTGGCTTTGAAGCTAGTATTTAGTCATGGAGAGAGAAGAATGTACAAGCAACTAAAATAAAGAAAAGAGACTAAGTATTCATAGAATTGTCTCTTTTCTTTTTTTTAGTTTGTATACTCGTCATAAATACTAGCTTGTCTCATTTTCAAAATGTACTGTGAAGATTAAAAAAAAAATTATAATCTCTATTTTTGATGGTCTTTATGAGTGTAGAGGCATGCATTTGCAAGTCCATTGAAGTAAATGGTCTGACTCTGTTTAAGAGTGTGCCATTTCTCATTTTACCTTTTCCCAAGGGCATTAGCTGAATAATCTCTAGATGTCATCAAGTAACAGAATGTCAGACGTAAAAGCTTAATAGGTGTCATGCTTTACATTTTGGCACAATCAGAGTTTAAATGCTTCCACTCAATTTACTACTACCTGAGGTAATTTGAGAACATTTGTCAAACAGTTTTCCTTGAGTACAGCATAACTCAGATTCAGATTAATCCATTTTTTAAAAATTCGCTCTGATAATGAAGACACAAACAATCTTGTTTCCATTTTCAAGGAGAAGATTTTAAATGGAATTTTTTTAGGTAAGAGTAACTCCAAATTGATAAGACATTGATAATCTTTCTTCAGTGCTTGAAAAATACAGATCTATTATATTTTTGCTCTTCTATTTCCCTTCCACTTCACCCATGTTCACACATTACAGTGTCCATGTGTACATCTGTTTGTAAGGAAGAGCCAACATGCATTCACTTTACAAATGAAGTGTGCATTCACTTTACCTGGATAAATGTGGGGTCTGAATCATGTTCAGTTCATGTTCAGTTCTACATGCATTGAGAGTAACATGAAAATGACGCAATGAACATATAAAGCAAAAACAAGTATCCTGCTACCCTGCTAAGCTTCCTTTAGCTTAAGGAGCCTTCCTCCATTTAACTGTCTAAGTTTAGAAGAAATACATGGAGAAAGGCTCCCAGGTTCAAATTTTGCTGAACCACTACCTCGGCCATGTTTCATTTTCACAATTTACATGGAATATGATGAAAATTTAGATATGTTTCCTTCAACACCAACACACAACCCCCCAACTATATCCCGTTAATTATCCATACATGACAAGTTGTCATACAGTTGAAGATAAGAAGATATTGGATTTATATCCCGCCCTCCACTCTGAAGAGTCTCAGAGCGGCTCACAATCTCCTTTACCTCCTCCCCCCACAACAGACACCCTGTGAGGTGGGTGGGGCTGGAGAGGGCTCTCACAGCAGCTGCCCTTTCAAGGACAACCTCTGCCAGAGCTATGGCTGACCCAAGGCCATGCTAGCAGGTGCAAGTGGAGGAGTGGGGAATCAAACCCGGTTCTCCCAGATAAGAGTCCACACACTTAACCATTACACCAAACTGGCTAACCATTACACCAAACAGTTGCAGTAAGAACATTCAGATGTTGTCCACACAGTATGAGGAGAGTTGCTAGCCCAGGCCTGGCAACGAGCAGGTGATTGGTTGATGTGGGGGAATGGGCGTGAATAGTCATCGGTATGATATCACTTCCAGGGGGGGGGGAAACTGGATGTGATGTCACACCTCTCTAGGAATTGCTCTGTGGTAAAAATCATATAATTTCTGATGATTCTTAGAGTGGACTGCTTTCAATTCCAGATTTTCCTCAGAAGACATGTTAAGCCATAGGTCTGATGGACATTTTTCCTCCATTGGCACTCAGAGTGGTGGTAGGGTTGCCAAGTCCAATTCAAGAAATATCTGGGGACTTTGGGGGTGGAGCCAGGAGACTTTGGGGGTGGAGCCAACAGACATTAGGGGTGGAGCCAAAATCAAGGCTGTGACAAGCATAATTGAACTCCAAAGGGAGTTCTGGCCACATTTAAAGGGACGGCACACTTTTTCAATTCCTTCCTTCTATAGGAAACAATGGATAGGAGCACCTTCTTTTGGGGCTCATAGAATTGGACCCCCTGGTCTAATCTTTTTGAAACTTGGGGGCTATTTTGGGGAGAGGCACTAGATGCTATACTGAAAATTTGGTGCCTTTACCTTCAAAAACAGCCCCTCCCAGAGCCCCAGATACCCGCGGATCAATTCTCCATGATTTCCTATGGGAATAAATCTCCACAGGGAATAACAGAGTTCCCAGCAGACATTTCCCTCCCCTCTCCTCCCCCCGCTTTCTGATTACCCTGAAGCGGGGGCAGGGCCTCCAAACCGTGGGATCCCCTGCCCCCACCTGGGGATTGGCAACCCTAAGTGGTGGTGGGAAACAGAAACTGGGGGCATGGGATTCCTTACCCCCACCATGTGGCTGGCAACCCTAAGTTTATGTAACATTGTTGTATGTTGGGAATTAATAAAAGAATACTTGCAATCAGCAATTTTGCTATGTAGAATATGTAGAAAACAGTGCTTTAAAATCAAACTAATCTGTCTTCGGTTTGATTTTAAATTATGGTACCATTTTGCTTCAACTTCCGACAAAATGTCCCACCTCTATAAGCAAGAATGATTTAATTTACTCAGGGCATATTAGGCCACACTCTCTAATGTAGCCAATTCTCCAAGAGCTTACAGTAGGCCTTGTACCAAGAGCCCTGTAAGCTCTTGGAGGATTGGCTAAACCAAAGGGGTGTGGCGTAACAGGCAAAGGAGTTCCTGCTACAAAAAAGCCCTGAATTTGCTATAAAACTGAGAACTGCTGTCAGCAGTCACGATATTCCACGCCCATAGATACTGTAGGACGAAACAGTTATGGAGATTAGTTTGAAAGAAGACAAGAATAAGTGAAATTTCAAGGATGCTAATGGACCTCTATGAGGAGAGATAAAGCAATTCAACCAGAATCTCAAACGTTTCTCTCTGAAATTTCATTGCATAGTTGCATGAATCGACTTCAGCTACTTCAGGGTTCAAGTAAAGGGGAAACTACTTCAGAATTTCACAATTACATTTATCATATGCAGCCAAATGCCTCTTGGAAATGATCATAGAGACCCTTCCAAGTCATGGCATGACTTGCTCTTGGGCAACATTCTGAAATGCTTATGTTAAAATTCAGTGTAGCCAATAAGCTTCTGGCAGGCCAAATTCTTGGCAGTTTCTTAGCAATAGAGTTTCCCAGAGCCTCGACATAAATGAAGACCACACAGAAAATGCATTTATCAGGATCCAATGTATATTATAGGAGCTGAGCCAAAATAGGTACATACAAGTGAGTGTTTCACAAGACCATGCTTTTAAAAGGGCCCTGCTTTTAGCAATATTTATACAATTCGTTATTATCCTGTTTTTGTTCCTAGTGGAGACACTAAGCAGATGACAACATTGCCTTCTCCTGTTGTACTTTATACTCACAACAAGCCTGTGAGGTAGGTTTGGCTGACAGTGTCACTGGCCCAAGGTTGCCCTGTGAGCTTCCATGACAGAGAAGGGTTTCAAACCCAGGTCTCCCAGGTACTAGTCAAATACTCCAGTCATGACATCACTTTTGTCATGGGTAGGGTGAAAAGGAAGTGAAAGCATCCATCTCTTGTGCCGGGGTGTATGTATGTATTGTGCTTTTTTTCTTACCTCCCCCCCCCCCGAAAAAAATTGCTTCTGGACTCCATTGTTCAAACCCCCTGTGAGAATTTTGCTGAACTCTTTTAAGATTTGACAAACTCTCTAATATTTCCCCCCCCACACACACACACAAAATGGGAAAATAACCAAAACATATAAAGCAGACAGATGGAAATCTTCATCATGCGCTGTGTCCACATAGGAGAAAGTGATTTAAAAAGTACGATGGGAGTAAGGTTCTGTTATTACAATTATAATCCAAGAAGCATTTTAAGATAGATGCTGAACTTATATAATTTAGTACACCATTCACTGATGTCAGGGGTGTGTGGCATGCGCAAATGAGTTATGCAAATGAGCTCTGGCTCCTCTTTTTTCTATGCAATGATCCCTGGCTTTGACATCTTTTTGATGCAATGAACAAACATGGCTACCATTTGCCATTATATCCTTTTGAAGGTTTTCTAAGCAACTTGACTCAGAAACCACAAACATGCATTCTTAGGGTTTGTAGAATCTTTCGGGCTCAAGTGCCGTGTTCTACTGGAGAAAGTTTTTCTTCCAGACATTTCGTTCTCAGCTGCGGAGAACATCCTCAGTGGTGTTGCAGCCAGAGCAGGCGTTCTGACCTTCTTGGCTGCTGTGCATTGAGCTGCAACACCACTGAGGATGTTCTCCGCAGCTGAGAACGAAACGTCTGGAAGAAAAACTTTCTCCAGTAGAACACGGCACTTGAGCCCGAAAGATTCTACAAACCCTAATGATGGAATTCCTGTTACAAAAAAATCCCTGAACAGGAGTAAGGGCTGACAACACCCCCCTCCCTGATTAAACATCTGGTTGATGCAGCGACTACCGCTAAATCAGTGTGGGAAAGATATGTTGGCTGTGTGTGTTTTTCCAGTGAACATTTCAAGCCTCCATAAAATAGGAATGTGTGTTAAAAAGATAACGTCACTGTTAGACTGCACATTGTTGGGTATACGTGACCATGGAAAGTAGCTACCATGCCTTTATTCTTCTTTCCTTTGTAGTGAACATCACTAGTTTTTACTGTGTTTGCCAGCATTCTTGCTTTCTGAGCTCAGGACCCCCCACCTTTTCTGCATTGAAGCCAAATCACATTCCACTACCTTTCAGCTTTCTCCACTTGTTAAATGCCTGGCTTGGAATACGCCTCAGTGCACCTCACTGGGACTCTCTTTATGGTCTATCTGAGGCCACCAATGAGGGCCAAATGTGCAATAACTGCACAACTTTCCCCCCTAGTCAAAATGAGCTATTGCCATAAAGGGGCCCTTCCTGCCAGTAACATTTTTTTTTAAAGCTGTAAATGTTAATGCAATGCTTTTTCAACAAAGAAAACAGTAATCACATATGCAAACTCATGGCCACTTTAAAGAAACTCTCTAACTGCCTCATATGGTTCCTTTTAAGAGCCCCACGAAGGGAGAACCCCCCCCCCACAAAATCTCATGTGTTACATTTTAACAAACTGTTGTGGGGAGCTGCGAAGCAAAAAAACCTACGCTCTGACAAACGATGAAAAAGAAAGCAGAGATGTATTTTGGAATATATATATACGTAATTGTCAGTTATGATTATTATGTAATTTAATTTCTTCTGTGAAAGTGTGTGGAAATAGCTTGGTTTTGCTTTGATGGAATCATTGCGTTGTCGCTATGGCTTATTCAATGATGCAATAAAGACTGACTTGATTATGATTTCTCATAATAAGAGTCGCACTGTGTAGTAGCCAATATAGCTGATTGTGGCCCAGACAAATGCTGGGATACAACAATTTGGGAAGCATTCAATTCTTGGGGGTACCATAGGGCAGATACACTTGCTCGGTGGCTTGGGAACCACTTTTGGCTCTTCTGAGTATCATTGCCCAATGTGTTATTTGCTCCATGTTCCAGGAAAATGGGCCGTTTCTTTAGAAATTGGGATACTTTCATCGTTATTATGCATCCCGGATAACACTTTCACACACAAAACAACTTGTCCATTAGGGTTATATAAAGATACAGCAATTCTGTGTATGTGGCTGGGTCAACTTGTGCGGGGGGAAAGGGGCGTGCCACTATTGAATGCTATCCCATTGTCTAGGGTAGGGTTGTCAAGTCCAATTCAAGAAATATCTGGGGACTTTGGGGGTGGAGCCAGGAGACTTTGGGGGTGGAGCCAAGATCAAGGCTGTAACAAGCATAATTGGACTCCAAAGGGAGTTCTGGCCATCACATTTCAAGGGACGGCACACCTTTTCAATTCCTTCCTTCCATAGGAAATGATGAAGGATAGGGGCACCTTCTTTTGTGGCTCATAGAATTGGACCCCCTGGTCCAATCTTTTTGAAACGTGGGGGGTATTTTGGGGAGAGGCACTAGAAGCTATACTGAAAATTTGGTGCCTCTACCCCCCCAAAACAGCCCCCCCCCAGAGCCCCAGATACCCGTGGATCTATTCTCCATGATCTTCTATGGGAATAAATCTCCATAGGCAATAACAGAGTTCCCAGCAGACATTTCCCTCCCCTCTTCCCCGCTTTCTAACGACCCTGAAGCGGGGGGAGGGCCTCCAAACCGGGGGATCCCCTGCCCCCACCTGGGATTGGCAACCCTAGTCTAGGGCCACCCAACACCCTGGGCCTTTTAGAACACTGGCACTCTCCTTACCTGAAGGCACTAAGAGGACGTAGCAGATCAGTGTGGAACTGGCAGCAGCACAGGCACTTCCACCTGCTGTTGACCACCAACCAGCTGGAGGCCAGAAGAAGAGGCATCACCAGGGGAACCTGTCAAGATGCCGAACTGGCTGTGGCCCAACCTCCCCCCTTCCCTGCCCAGCTTCTCAGATAGACTTGGGTCTCAGCTGGATTGGGAGACAAGAAGCAACACGAAGGAGCAGGCCAGCAAAGGCAGCATGGTGCAACAGACACTGACCCACCAGATCAAGCAGGGACAGGTGGGACTGGGAGGAGCATCACAGGGCGGTGGGCAGAGCACAATAAGCATGACTGAGGCAGAGGGGAGGCTACTGGAGGAGTTCTCACTTAGGGTGTGTGGCTGAGATGGCAGGAATAAGGGTGGATGGGCCCCAGTAATAGGGGGTAGTTCCTCAGTAATAGGTAGGGTTGCCAATCCCCAGGTGGGCACATGGGATCCCCAGGTTTGGAGACCCTCCCCCCGCTTCAGGGTCATCAGAAAGCGGGGGGAGGGGAGGGAAACGTCTTCTGGGAACTCTATTATTCCCTATGGAGATTTAGTCCCATAGAAAATCATGGAGAATTGATCCGCGGGTATCTGGGGCTCTGGGGGGGGGGCTGTTTTTTGGGGTAGAGGCACCAAATTTTCAGTATAGCATCTGGAGACTCTCCCCAAAATATCCCTCAAGTTTCAAAAAGATTGGACCAGGGGGTCCAATTCTATGAGCCCCAAAAGGTGCCCCTGTCCTTCACTATGGAAGGAAGGAATTGAAAAGGTGTGCCGTCCCTTTCAATGTGATGGCCAGAACTCCCGTTGGAGTTCAATTATGCTTGTCACAGCCTTGATCTTGGTTCCACCCCAATGTCTCCTGGCCCCACCCCCAAAGTCTCCTGGCTCCACCCCCAAAGTCCCCAGATATTTCTTGAATTGGACTTGGCAACCCTAGTAATAGGGGGTGGAGTAACTTCCCTATAATGAAGAGCATTTTTGAATGGCTGAGTAAGGAGGGATGGAAAGTTCCTAGCTCTGAGAACCAGCCAGCCAGGGTCAGGAAATGGTTAACTCTTCTTTCATGTCCATTCTGAGACCGGGGAAGAACCTCTTGGGTAAGAGTTGAAATTACAAAGTAGGATGGGCAAACGGAGCAGTCTCGAGATGAGCCTCACACCTATAAAACAGGTTTGAACCACCTGCTCTCCTGAAAGACTGGAGCAAAACTTGAAGGAAACTTTTAGCACAGGGAAGCAATTTGTCTTTTAGCATCTAGTCTAATAAAGAATTCCTGGAGAAGTCAAATGTGTGCATACTTTTTTGTGTCATAAACCATCCTGCCAGGCCCTTCGCCTCACTCCAGATACCCAAAGAGTGGTTAAAAATAATGGGAAGAGGCAACCCCACATGCTCAGAGATACTCTGACGATTAAAAAGGTTATATTATATGTTGTTGTTTGGACGTATCTGGGTCGATATGTGCATTGTATCGTAGTCCATTGGCTCTTTTGGTTAGTGGGAATTGTTCCAGTATAGCTTTCTATTATTTGAGGAGTGAGTACCACTACCGTAGAGTCTTTTTTCCTCTTGTGCAGCTGCTGTGGAAGTCTTGGACCACAGCTTTTCCTTACCCAGGTGGAGATACACGAATCTGTGCTGGCCTTGATATTTTAGGATCTGAATTGAAGGGGGGGGGGGGAAAGGCTTTTCCTTTTTTCTGCCTAAATTTTTCCTTAAGAGGAGAGCCAGTTTGGTGTAGTGGTTAAGTGTGCGGACTCTTATCTGGGAGAACCGGGTTTGATTCCCCACTCCTCCATTTGCACCTGCTAGCATGGCCTTGGGTCAGCCACAGCCCTGGCAGAGGTTGTCCTTGAAAGGGCAGCTGCTGTGAGAGCCCTCGCCAGCCCCACTCACCTCACAGGGTGTCTGTTGTGGGGGAGGAAGGTAAAGGAGATTGTGAGCCGCTCTGAGACTCTTCAGAGTGGTGGGCGGGATATAAATCCAATATCTTCATCTACCTCACAGGGTGTCTGTTGTGGGGGAGGAAGGGAAAGGAGATTGTGAGCCGCTCTGAGACTCTTCGGAGTGGAGGGCGGGATATAAATCCAATATCATCATCATATTCTTCTTCTTCTTAAGTTGACACTCAGAAAGAAACTGGGGAAAATAATGCTTCCTCTGAAACCAATTATCTGATGTAGTTGTTATATATCACTTCATATGAGGACTGTCCCTGACACTCTAATACTGATGCTTTGCTTCAGTTCTGTTTGTTAAGATTTCTGGTTGGTTCCAGACTTCAACAATCCCTAATTCTATTTAAGCGTTTATTGAATGTCTCATCCTGTTGATGGTATTGGCTCACTCTGTGTAATCTGCCTTGAGTCCCAGTTAAAAAGGCAGCCTGTGAATAACATAAATAATAAATAAAATATATTGGATGAGCCATGTACTGAGTACAGCACTAAACAAATTCTCTATCCATACCGATACCATCGTTCCTGTGAATTACAGTGTCACCAGTGGGAAACCAAAATTAACCTAAGTACTGAATCTCTCTTAGAAATTCATTGTTCATTATAGTGCAACCGTTGATAATGATAGTGCATGCAAGTTTCTGCCAATTCTTTTCAACAAGAGGGGGGAAATTCCTCTAGATTTAAAACAAAAAACAAACAATTTTTTTTGGCCAATTTTAAAGAATGTTTGGCATTGAAAAAGTTCCAGGTGCTTAATGCAAATAGACTTTTTGCATTAAAAATCCACCTGGCACATAGGAATGTTGCCTAAGAAGAAGTTCACACATGTGTGGCCATCACCTGCAGACAGAACTTTAGAGTCTTCTCATGTCAGACAATAGAGGGCATTCATACATTCAGCTGTAAGCCAATTAAAGGTCTCTAAATCACTTGACCTTTCTTCACTCAGTGATTTACAGCTGAATGAATGAAGAGTACATGCTGGAAAAATATTATGCTTGAGCTGATGACAGGTGACATCAAATGCTGTGTGCACAGTTTGATCTGTGATACCTGCTTTGCACATGAAAGTCATCACTTTCCGTTGCAGTCATTGATTGATGAACACGTGTGAACTCATTCCTGGTGATAAGACACTCAGAGACAATATTCAGGTCTGTGAATTGGTCATTATTCTTTCCGCTTCTGTACAATTCCTCCATTATGTCAGTCAATTTTCAAAGTCACCAGAAGTTTCTACACAGAATCCAGACTTCACTGACTAAAACTCTGGAGCTTCAAGGAAAACAATTTGTAATGCCCTTTACCGGCATTTTCCCTTTATACGTTTCTCGATTAGAAGCTTCTGAAAAAGTGAACTCTGACTCACTCAAACTCATGCTGGAATAAATGTTATTAAGCTGCCACTGGTCTTCTGTTTCAATTAGAACAGTCTAACTCCACTGGATATAGGAACCAGCCTAGAATATTCTCTTCCTTCCTACTACCTCCCATGACACCTATATGGAAATCTAGTGGAAATGCATGTCCAGTTGCAATATTTGTTTAAGGGGATTGGGAGATGTAACACAGCAGTTTTTCTGATGCATCCTACAATTCCCTATGACACTAAATTGTTCAGGGCGGTGAGAACCAGAGAGGATTGTGAGGCACTCCAAAGGGGTCTGTTGAGGCTGGGTGAGTGGGCGTCAATGTGGCAGATGAGGTTCAATGTGGCCAAGTGCAAAGTAATGCACATTGGGGCCAAAAATCCCAGCTACAAATACAAGTTGATGGGGGTGTGAACTGGCAGAGACTGACCAAGAGAGAGATCTTGGGGTCGTGGTAGATAACTCACTGAAAATGTCAAGACAGTGTGCGATTGCAATAAAAAAGGCCAACACCATGCTGGGAATTATTAGGAAGGGAATTGAAAACAAATCAGCCGGTATCATAATGCCCCTGTATAAATTGATGGTGCAGTCTCATTTGGAATACTGTGTGCAATTCTGGTCACCGCACCTCAAAAAGGATATTATAGCATTGGAAAAAGTCCAGAAAAGGGCAACTAGAATGATTAAAGGGTTGGAACACTTTCCTTATGAAGAAAGGTTGAAACACTTGGGGCTCTTTAGCTTGGAGAAACGTCGACTGCGTGGGATGAAGAAAGTAGAGAAAGAAGTACTTTTCTCCCTTTCTCACAATACAAGAACTCATGGGCATTCGATGAAATTGCTGAGCAGTCGGGTTAAAATGGATAAAAGGAAGTACTTCTTCACCCAAAGGGTGATTAACGTGTGGAATTCACTGCCACAGGAGGTGGTGGCGGCTACAAGCATAGCCAGCTTCAAGAGGGGATTAGATAAAAATATGGAGCAGAAGTCCATCAGTTGCTATTAGCCACAGTGTGTGGCCACTGTGTGACACAGAGTGTTGGACTGGATGGGCCATTGGCCTGATCCAACATGGCTTCTCTTACGTTCTTATGTTCCCTATGTTAGGAGAATATTAAAACTGCATCATTGGCATAGTATATTCAGTAGCAATTCTGTTTTCTGCACCATTGTTCATGCTGAACTGGAGTCAGGATCAAACTACATGAGATGGTAACTTGGCTTTCAAAGGCCTATAATGGTTTGGGGGCCAGCATACCAGAAGGACTGCCTAATTCCTCAAGAACCTGCCAGCCATTATGGTCATCTTCAGAGGTGCTATTTCAGGCATTCCCACTTTCTGAGAATAGGCAAGCAGTAATCCAAGTGAGGGCCTTCTTGATCATGGCACCAAAGCTCTGGAACTCTCTCCCCAGGGAGACTGCTCTGTCCCTTCTGTTGCTGTCTTTCAGCAGTGGGTAAAGACTTTGTTTCAGTTGGCATTCCCTCAATGATTAGGATTGCCAGGTCTGACTCAGGAAATATCTGGGGACTTTGGGGGTGGAGCCAGGAGACTTTCCCATTCCCTAAATAAATAATACAGCATTGCAGTTCCCTGGAATACAGTCTTCATTTCCTCTTCCTCCTTTTTTATCTACCCTGGCAGCTGCACTTCCAGTAAATGAAAGTGAAATTTGCCATACCCCCACAAATCCCCTTGTCAGGCTTTGGAAGCATTTCCAAGCATGGCATTTTAAAGGGACACACACACATGCAAACACAAAGCAGCCAAAATAAACAGTTTGCAAGTCCAACCTTTTGTGATTACATTGGGGCAATTTACTCACAGGAGCTGCTGAATGTAACCATCTGCTCTATTTCAACCAGCATCTTCAGACAGGAACAGGAAGGGAGAGCAGCCTAGGGGGTAGAGTTTTCCTCCATCTCTTAATCGGGTTCTAGCTAACTCTTTCCTATCCGTTTTACTATAGAAACAACTTCTGAAGCAAATGCAAAAGAGAGGGACTCTGCTCTCTGCCTTTCTCACAGCTTCACACACCGCTCACCCCACCCCCTGCTTTCCTGCTGCTCAGATTTAAAGGCACACACATATTCCAAAACACAAACCATTGCAAGCATCTTCTAAGCCTGCTGAGGTTTAAAGGCACATGATGACTGTTGGGGCAGGGCGTCTTCCCCCTGCCAGCTGGCTGGTGGTGGGGAAGAGCCTGCAGAACCAGGGGATTCCCCACTGGGACTTGGGGACTGGCAAGCCTATCAATATATGAACATCTGAACATATGAAGCTGCCTTATACTGAATCAGACCCTTGGTCCATCAAAGTCAATATTGTCTTCTCAGACTGGCAGCGGCTCTCCAGGGTCTCAAGCTGAGGTTTTTCACAGCTATTTGCCTGGACCCTTTTTTGGAGATGCCAGGGAATAGCTCCTTCCTGACCAATGTTTTTATGTTCTGTGTGTATTTTGACTGTTTTGTGTTTCAACTCTGTTTTTAAACACCTTCAAAATGTTTTAATAATGTATGCATTGGAAGAAGGGCTGATTTTAATGGTTTTATAATGTAATTTTATCTTGTATGTCTTCAATGGTGGCCTTGTAGAGGCAAGGAGGTGGGCTATAAATTTTGTAATTAAAATAAACAACTGGCAAGCAGTCTGAACTCTCTATCCATCATCTTTACACGGGGCATCAGTGGCTTAGAATAAAACATTGGTCCAAAACTGGTGACATATCTTCCACAACTGCAAATAATTCAGGGCATATTTATGTTACATTTTGAGGAGAAGATTAACAGCTCCTCGTGGTCAACTGTGCAGCAGACTTCTCTTACATTACCTGGCCTCTGAATAGATCTGGTAGAAAAGATGCAGGTTATTGACCAGAAGCCTTATATGCCTAAATTCCTTTTCTATTAACTTCTGCAGTCCGAAATTAAAATAAATTACTTCTTCCTTTTGGACATTTTATTCCAATAAATGGGTGCAGGGGTCCATTCAGTTTATAATAGGGTGGCCAGTTCTGGGTTGGGAAATTCCTAGAGATTTGAGAGGGTAGAGCTTGGATGGGAAGGGCTGCGGCTCAGTGGAAAAGCCTCTGCTTTGCATGCAGAAAGTCCCAGGTTCAATCCCTGGACCAGGAGGGAAGCAATGTTGAAGATCTTTGAAACCCTGGAGAGCCGCTGCCAGTCTGTGTAGCCAATACTGACCTTGATGGACCAAGGGCCTGATTCATTATAAGGCGGCTTCATGTGACAGAGGATAGGATTCTAACTCTGGGAGATCTCCATCCTCCACCTGGAGGTTGGCAGCTCTAAACTTTCTCCTTCGGTTCCAGGAATTCATGGGTCATGCTTTACACATGTACACCTGAACATACAGATGATCTGAAACCCTCTGTTTTCCATGTCAGACTTTATATGCCTGATTGCATTATGTGCACAGGATCTGTACAAAAGTGACTTGGAGAAACGTCGACTGCGGGGTGACATGATAGAGGTTGACAAGATTATGCATGGGATGGAGAAGGTAGAGAAAGAAGTCCTTTTCTCCCTTTCTCACAATACGAGAACTCGTGGGCATTCGATGAAATTGCTGAGCAGTCGGGTTGGAATGGATAAAAGAAGGTACTTCTTCACCCAAAGGGTGATTAACGTGTGGAATTCACTGCCACAGGAGGTGGCGGCGGCTACAGGCATAGCCAGCTTCAAGAGGGGGTTAGAAAAAAAAATATGGAGCAGAGGTCCATCAATGGCTATTAGCCACAGTGTGTGTGTTTTTGGCCACTGTGTGATACAGAGTGTTGGACTGAATGGGCCGTTGGCCTGATCCAACATGGCTTCTCTTATGTTCTTATGTGACACAGAGTGTTGGACTGGATGGGCCGTTGGCCTGATCCAACATGGCTTCTCTTATGTTCTTATGTGACACAGAGTGTTGGATTGAATGGGCCGTTGGCCTGATCCAACATGGCTTCTCTTATGTTCTTATGACTCTTGACCGTGCAGAAGTTGGACAGCAGATCTAGCAGGCAGAGCCCCAGCCAGCTCTCTCTATGGATTCCTTCGCATCCAAATAATGCCTGAATAAGACGAGGGCAATTCTATGTGATATCATGCGTCTCATGTGTTAAGGGTACATTTTCTTCAGATGCCACTATGAAACATTGCCGAATTTATTATTTAGAATTCCAAGCAGACGGCAAGAAAACAAATGGCAATTCACCTGTGTGTGTTTGAGGAAGACTGGGAGAGCAGGAGGATACGGATCTGCTTCTAGGGGTGGAAAAGCAAGACATATTTGTGGCACGTCGAAGACTGAGAAATGTATTGTGCCATGAGCCAAAATCCATTTCATCAGGCGAATGAACTGGTGATCTAAATGTATGGGGAAGTTTAAAGAGGAAAGTAAAGGGGGAAATAGAAGACATTCATTTTTGCCAAAACTAAAGGGCAAGAATTGTCCTTGAAGTTGCTATGCATTGTAGGCAGTTATCTGCATTCAGAACTTTCTACTTATGGTGGCCTTGTAGAAGGAAACATAATATGAAATATGAGATCCAGGGTCCACCTGTCAATGGAACGTGATATGCATGCCGATGCTTAGAGAGACCAAATCAGCACATAGCAGACTAGCTGGTGAAATTTATTTAACAAGACACTCAAACTGCCCGTACAGTATCTGGCCAGCAGACGTCAAAGTGGAAGATGGATTAGGTTTCTCTGTGTCTAAGGGGCACGGAGGCTGATCTGTTCGTGTTGTACAGCCTTACACAGCACAAGCGGATCTAATTAGGTTTGTTGCATGCGCTGCTGGGGCATTACAAGTCAGCAGCATCATTGTTGAGGTAGGAGAGGAGCAGCAGGAAGCGAAAGAATCAGACACTTGAGGTCAGAAGGTGAATAGCCCAGTTGGACAGCTGGCCCGAGTCCATAAGGGACTGGAGGGCAGCTGGGGATCGCCAATGGGGAGCAGACCTGCACTTTGCTCCCTGTGACCTCTCCTCACTCCTCTCTTGCCCTCTTCTTTCCTTGACAAGGCCCCTCTGTGTAGGTACTACATAAAAACATGCCCTGCAAACTGTTATTTCGAAGGAGTTACGTTTTATATTGGTAGCCTAGCCCAAAGACACAGAACTTCCTAAAGAACATTTACGTCTAGTTAGTTACATCTGCTAAAAATCTGCCTCCTCTGCAAGCCGGGTTAAGATGTCTGTCAGCTACTTGCCTAAAATCTTGGATTTATAGGTGTCCGGTTTCACACAATTATCATGTCAAATGTCCCTAGGCATTGCCCCTGACCTGCAGATTTGTATGATGGGAAAACAGAAGTCAAGTCAAGTCAAGTTTAATACGGTCATAGACCAGTCAAATTAAATACAAATAACTTAATAAAATACAATCAGGTAAAACAATAATCAGAATAAAACATACACAGTATGATATAATTTCCCTCCAGAACACTAGTTAGGTTCCATAGCCAAGGCATTCAGTTGGATATTTCCCTTAGGAATTGCTTCCGGAGACTTATAGCTCGCAAAGCAAATTTTGCCACACATAAAGTGGTTCTTTTATTCCTATCCGCCAATCATTTGTCTAGCTGATATCTAATATTTCTCCCAGGGACATCTAAATTCATCCAGATTGGATCAAATGAACTTTTTTTTTTACTTCCTCTCTAACCTGTAGCTTGAGTGAGCCGCCTGCCCCAATTTGCCAAGTGAGTCTTAAACCATCCAGCAAAATCATGTTTGCTTCTGATGTGTGTTGGTGTCATATCACAATCTAGATGACGCTCATCAGTCCATGTGTGCATGGAGGGAGGATGCCAAGGTGAGTTTTGACAGCCTAATTCTCACTTGCCAGCAGAGGTATGGAGCTGTTCTACCCATGCCAAGTTAGTATATGTGGAGAAACCATGGAAGCAAAGATGGATGAAATGGCATGGTTTGTTTACATGCACGGATTTCTTGGCCAAGAAGGAGGGCAGATTGCATGGAAAGCAACCACATAATTGGCTCCATCCACTCAATTTCTTCATATATACATTGCCAAAGCAAGATAAAGACATAGCTTCCATGTCACTGCTAGATGTCAAGAAGTGTGGAACACAAACAAATGGTTGTCACTCTCTGAGAGATGTCATTAGTGACATACAAGAAGAAACCTTGAAAGGCAACCTGGGTGCTTGGTCCACATGAAATGTCAGGATTCGCATAATGGCAAGACTTGTACAGCAAGGATGAATAAGGATAGCAGATACACATAGGGTGCAGTCGCACACACCTTTAGATCTGTCTTACCCATGGTTCCCATTCGGATTTTATGAACATGTCCAGACAACCACATCTGTCCCTCGAACGCAACTCATCAGCACCCCAACTTGGCCCGGTTTGATGTCAGAAAAAGTTTGGCCCTTTTCCCCAGAAGCGGCACACATTTGGGTTATTCCTGTTTGGACAGCTCATGCGCGATACTGCCCCTTGGGATGTTTGGCGCCTGCCATCCGCCCCTCCCACATTTTTTTTTAAAAGCCCCAGCAGACATGCGCTGGACCAGATCATCGGGAATCTGAGGTGAGGCTTCTGCTTCTCTGATCAACACAGGATCCATGGGAGCGTTATCCCACTATTCAGAAGAACAGAATTTTTTTTTTCCAATGCGGAGGATTTCCAGATATCATTGTCACTGCCCATTTCCAGGAAAGGAGTTCCTGGCAGTCCCCTAGCTTGAATTGGCAATGTTAATTCCCAGAACTCCCCCCCCCCCACCCGAAGCAACGTTTGATTCCCCACCTCCCAATGGTTGGGCACATGTTCAATGAAAACCCCACAGCAGGAATCCCGATATGATTGCTCAGCAACTGAATGAGAGTGAGACGACTTTGGATCTGCTTCATCGGTTGTGCACATGCTCCAAAAAAAAAGTGTGGTGAACATATGAAGCTGCCTTCTACTGAATCAGACCCTTGGTCCATCAAAGTCAGTATTGTCTACTCAGACTGGCAGTGGCTCTCCAGGGTCTCAAGCTGAGGTTTTTCACACCTATTTGCCTGGACCCTTTTTAGCTGGAGATGCCGGGGAATGAACCTGGGACCTTCTGCTTCCCAAGCAGATGCTCTACCACTGAGCCACAGCCCCATTCATGGCTCTCCAGGGTCTCAAGCTGAGGTTATTCACACCTACTTGCCTGGACCCTTTTTAGCTGGAGATGCCGGGGAATGAACCTGGGACCTTCTGCTTACCAAGCAGATGCTCTACCACTGAGCCACCATCCCTCAATAGCTTTCAGTATGGCTGATCATTCAACAACAGGATGACATTGGGACAAGTTGCATTTTTTGATGTTTGTCTGACCAGCCCCGTGTTGAATCAATATTCAGTGGTTTAAATTTGGTGCTGCATGCCTGCTTTTAATGGGACATGTGACTGCACCCATGGATTAGTTGAACTGTTCAGCTCTATTATACCTATTTTTTGGCGAGCAGGATAAAATCATTCAGCTCTGCCAAAATTCCAGATTCAGTTAAGAAGCCAAAAGGTTTTTCTAGACACGTGTAAAGAAAGCTAGTATCTATCAGACAATATCAATATTATACAAAGATAATAGTTTGTTTGAAAAAAAATAACCTTCTTGCTTCTATCAACAATTTGACAAACCCCAAACAGTGATAAGGTATCAAACAGAGCCTTTTTACCACAACCATCTTTAGTATCACCTAGCCAAAACTGTTCAACTCACTGAAACAGAGACAATTCACTGTGATGTCTTTTTCAAAACAAATAGTTCAATGGAGTCCAAGTCCAACTGCTCCAAGCTATAAATTGCAATCCAGGGCTGGATGCCCCATTTGTATAATCCACAGGTAAAATCAGAAATTAAAAATAGCCCAGAGGAAAAAAAAAGATAAACAAAAATAAAATAATCCAGATGGTCCCAGAATGAAAATGAAGAAATGGAAACGCCATAGAGAATGAAGAAAAGAAGAAAAATAAATGAAAAAAGGTAAAAAAGAAAAATGTTCAGACCATATAAAAATAGAATGAAAATTAAAGGGTCATATCCATAATATCCACCACCAGGAATTTATAACCCACTAAGAAGCTTTCACAGCTATTCTTCCATCAGTCAACAATATAGCTGCATTTTATAATCCACTGTACAAATCCAATGAGAGTTTAAATGTCTATTTAGCATCCACAAAGACTTATTCAGGATACTTCTGCATAAACTTCAAACTCCTTCCTTTTCTTATATCTTTCAAAGTCTCAAAAGTCTATATATGTCCTATAGAATTCAATTCTTTATAATATTCATTGACAACTGTGCCTTCTTGCACCCACTGTCCTTCTCATCCACATATACTTGCAAGCAAGTTTCCAGCAGTAAGATCTTCCTCCCAGAAAGAAGTTTAAGACAGGTCAATTCAATTCAGCCATCAAGTCTTTTCTATCTTTAGAGACTGGTGTGATTCATATTTCCCAGGATAACATTTAAAAAGTCACCAGGTTAGGCAGGAGCTTTTAGAGGCCTCCGAAGAGAAAGGGAGAGAGTTATATCCCCCCCTTTCCTGCCGCCTTTGCCTCTGTCCGTGCTCTGCTTCACTCCCGACTCTCCAGTCCCCCTGATTAGACAAATAGTACTTCAGAATTCAATATTAGAAGAAAAAGGAGACTTACAATCTTCATAGAGATAATACAGCTTATTCAACTCATGCAGAGATGCTTGATGAAAGGGAAAGAAAAGGTCCGGCAGTCAACCCCGGTACCATTTTTAAAAAAGTGATCGGAGCAGCGAGGCTCACAGCGAGCCAGGCTCGGGAGACAGCCACCGCTGTCAATCCTGACCCTCAGCTCGAGCTGCCTGCCTTCCGAGACCCTTCCTGGGTCCCAGAGTCAGGTCTCCTGATGGGAGAGACCCCTTGACTGCGCGATTACGGAGCGGCTCTGGACGAGCCGGCCTGAGTCGCTCCTTCGGTCAGGTCGCCGAAACCGAAAGTCACATACAGACCTTTTATGTTAGGATATGGAGTCCTTATATAAATTCAGGGATGCTATTTTATTTATTTATTTAGTAGGCTTATATCCTGCCCTTTCATATTCTGTGATGGAAAGGCTCTGTTTCAGTGGTGATGGGAAGGTGGTATTTTTCTACTACCTCACTGTATCATAGAACTTCCATGAAGAGATATGGAGATCCTTTGTGTACCAAGGATATTTCAGGGGCCTACAAGTGGTTTCACATCTCCTTCTTGTGCTGCTAGCGCACAAAAAGAATTTCGACCTGATCTTTCCATACTGGATGCCAGAAGCAAAGAAGGTGGGGCTTTAGTGAGCCCTGGAACATTAGTCTGTCTCTAATCTGGAACACAACAACTCAGATATAGGTTGCTTCCTAGAGAACTGTGATGACTCTCAGAAACTATAGAGGAAACAGTGGTATGGTGATAGAACTTTTCAGGGTTAGAAGATTTTTCAGGGTTAGAAGATCCACCTCTTTGTCTTTTGTTTTTTTGGTTGGATTGAGGAGCCAGATTTCTCTCTTTTGACTGTTACTGGTTATGAAAACCCTTAGCACTGATACTTTATGCATTTATAATTATGCAAATTAAAGTAAGCGACAATTTTTTGCATCACTACTGTTTTTAGAGTGATTTTGTTCATGCAAATGATATCCTGGGCACAATAGTAGCTACTATCATTGCTAACTGCTGCCTTGCTTGATCTGCAAGCATTCTAACTAGAGTTAACACCAATGGAATGCTAAAGGCATTATACCTCCTGTCAGAGATGGTTATGTATGTGGTCATTGTGCTTTATTTGATAAATGACAAGTCCAGGACCAGATTTTGCTTACTGTAATAAAACGTATTCAGAAATAAAGCTGATGAAATTGAGAGTGTTTAAAGGATGAAATCAACAATTTCATGAGAATATATATATATATTTTTAAAATTCCATCAAGTGTACTTACATTGAAGTTGCAGAAAAAACAAACAAACAAAAAGAATTATGGCACCCTAAAGACCAATGGGTTTATTGTGGCACCAGATTTTGTGTTTTAAAACTAAATGTATAGAGAAAATAATTGTAAACAGGTGCACCATGAAATGTCAGTAGCCCGTACAAAGCATAAAGTACTTTATGTAAAGCTCAAAATATGCTAGATAAGTGTGCAGTGAATATTCAGGAAAACAGTTATGTTGATAAGACGGCTAATTTAACACTTATAGCAAGTGAGAAACCCCTTGTGTCACTTCAAACTTAGATTATATACAATCAAACATCTCGATAAATTCTAAGCCAATAATGTCATCTTCAGTTGAAGCTTTTGTTGAATAACAGTGACTTTTGGGTCAGCATAAGTGTGTACTGGGGGGGATTAAAGTGTTGACTCCCTAGTTTCTGTATCTTAACATTTTTCATGTCTGGTTTTTGCCCATTTAGCATTATTCAAAGAGAGTGACATGCTCAGCTAATGTGTAGGCTATAGACTTATTGCAACTTTCCTCCCATTTCATTTCAGCTGTCCATTCTAAACTTTCCTTGTTGCCATGTACCCTTCGGAGGGCATTCCCCTGCTTTTGCTATGGCCCTTCCAGCACTTTAATCTGAGCAGCAATGGGAAATGGCGGGAGATAGTTTCATGTGCATTGTGATGTCACTTCCTGAGAAAACCCATAAATGACATCATGGCCACACCATGACACTCTAGGAATGCTCGAAACCTCTATGATCTTCATCCAAGATTGTCTTAGGAAATGACATTGCTAAGCATGCATTGCTGTTATTCATGGTCACTCCCCCACCTCCCAATATCCTGCTATTTGCCACTCTAATGACCTTTCAGATGTAGAATTTGAGAAGTTCAGTTTATTACCACATAACTCACTATTTTTATTCTGTGTGGCAAAATAATGGTTCTGAGCAAGGAACTGGATTTTTTTTTTTGTTCACTAATGAGAAACTGAAGCCCATCCCTCACCTGCATTTTCTACTGCTAGAATATGATTGATTTCTTGCATTGTGTAAGTACATCCCCGTGGAGGTTTTTGGTTTGTTTGTTTTGCTCACTTCCCTTTTAGCTAGTCTGCAAGCAAAAAAGTTGTTCCTTTTTGACATTTTTTCCTCCTCTACAAGAAAGCAAGCTTTCTCTCTAACTTGTATCCTTGTAACCTCCACTTTGGTTCAGTTCGTCGCTAGGTCTAAGTCCTAGAACTTTCCATTAAAAAAACATTGTGAGCATGTAGAGAGTACCTTTCTCACACCACTGAGCTATTGCCATTCAAAACGATGCACAGTGGCTGCTACTTGCATTCCATCCCGGCAACCTCATTGCAGCTATCATCTTCCAGACACATAGCACTATCACTATGCTTTTCATCCCATCCCTACCCAATCTTGCCTGATTCACTTAACCTTTCACAGGGCTTCCATTGGAGCAGGTAATTATTGCTGGACGTATAACCATAATGGTAAAATCAGAAAAGAGCACATTTGCTGTTTGTGTACCACCCGAGCCAGGCTTGTTCAATTGATTCCACCTCACCAAATAATTTGTTATTATTGGCAATACAAAAAATACATTCCTTTCCCCAATGAAAAGGTAAGTAGAAATGAGAAATTCAACAACAAGCATGTAAAAGGCCTTTTTTTGGGGCGGGGGGAGAGGGGTGTTGTCTGCCCATTTAGATAACAGAAACCTTTCCAGGGGTTTTTTGGAGCAGGAATGCAGTTCCGGCTGGCTTGGTGTCAGGGTGTGTGGCCAAATATGCAAATGAGTTCCTGCTGGGCTTTTTCTACCCCCCCCAACCCCCCCAAAACCTTTCAATACATCCTAGTAGCCTTAATGGAAATAATTATTGTTTCCAGAAAACTGAGAAGAACAAAGGAACAAGAGGTCTTCCTAAGAGTCTGCTTAATGACTGGTGTGAGTGCATAGTTCTAACGATTGGACTTTGTTTACAGGAGAAAAACTTCCTCTCATCTTGAAAACAAGCCCTCTTGTGTATTGAAATGAGGCCTGGAGAGTATGTTCCAAGAGGTTTCTTTTCAGATCTTTCCTTGCAGTTTCTTTTCACGTAAGGACAATCTATCAGCATAGCTCTTGGACAGAATTAGGCGTATGCCTTGCCATTAATATTTCATGTCTTCCATCAGAAAAAAGTTTATTTCCCTGCCCCTCCCCCTCCCATTTAGGGGCTAGAAGAAAACCCCTCATGGCAGGTCTTTTTTGTTTTGTTTAGTACAATGTCTTCTGGAGGGGGCGGAGCACAAAGCAAAATACCATCTGCTGACTGCAGCCACGCTCGGTTATTTGGTTTCCCGACAGTTTAAAGTCTGATTATTCATTTCAGCCTGTTGCAGCCGAAATTACAGGACCCACATTTGTCAGTCAACCTTGAAGTAAATATATATTCATACAGACGCCTTAAAAGAATATGATCTTTTGCATCAAACGGTTCTTTCTAAAGCAATCATTCCTTTCTAAAAAAGAAACCACTCACTTTAGATCGACAAGAATGCTTCGTGCTAAAATTCAACTGTGCAAAAGTGAATCCTGGCGGAAGGATCAGAACTATGCACAAGGTCTTCTTTGGGAGGAGGACTACACAATGCTTTGCACTTACACTGTTGTGGAAGGGATAATGGCCAATGCCTTTTTTTCTCTTGAAAGGCTCTTGCAAAGTCTCTGGATGCATGTTTGGAACTATTCACACAAGCTCCAAATCATGACCTCCAGTCTAGAGCAAATCAGTTTAGCGTAAACCTCGTCAGCACCAGTGGAATCGTAGATGTTTGGCAGTCCACATTCAGTTTTGGTGACCCATGCTATGATACTTCACCATTTTTGGAGAAGGTGAAGAGTGCCTTCATGATAGCCAGTCAGGAATCTGAGAACAGGGGAGCTAGATTCATGATCAAAGGCAGAGCTAGCCAATCAGCACCCCGGCTTCTTCTCAACGTAGAAAACCAGGATCCCTTGGGTACAAGTTTGGTATGTGTTTTATGGAGAATGATCTAAATTCATTACTGAAATTTTCTACATCTGTACGTACTGGCAGTTTCCTTCCTTCTTTGTTTCTTTTTTGTCCGCCAACCTGACCTTGCTGTGGCTATGTCAAATTTAGATTACTGTAATGTGTTGTTTGTCAGACTCTGGCTGCCTTTGAAGATCACTCAAACACTTCAGGCGGTTCAAAATGCCGCAGTTAACTGAGAGGCGCCGCAATTTGTCTATTGTTTTGCAAGACCTGAGGCATTCCGACTGCATGGTGACTTGGCTGCCTGGTGTGAAGATTGCAGACATCACACACTGTCTAGATAGGTTGATAGATAGTGCTGGGGAGGAGTCAGCAGTCATGGTCCATGTTGGCACCAATGACATTGGGAAATATAGTCACGTGGTCCTGGAGGAAAAATTTAGCTTACCAGGTAGAAAGTTAAAAGCCAGGTCTTCAAAAGCAGCATTCTCAGAAGAGCTGCCAGTTCCAACTAGGCAGGCACAGATCAGGGGTGTCAATGCATGGATGAAAAAGTGGTACTGGGAGGAAGGTTTTAGATTTGTTAGGCACTGGGGAACTTTCCGGGACAAGCTGAATCTGTACAAAAGACACGGGCTTCACTGGAACCAAAAGAAAACCGGTTGCTGGCAATTTTTATCGTTAAGTGTGCCAGAGCAGGTTTAAAACTAATCCTGCGGGGAGGGGAGCTGACAGGAGTTGGGGAGGCTCCAGTTCAGGACAAATCAGTCCAAAGAGATGATTGCATAAACACTCAGGGTAATATTGATAGGTGTGTGATAGAACTTGGGAGTGAGGCTAGGATGGTGACTGAGGGCCATGTATGGCGACTGAGGAGGTGAGGGAGAAGGGAACCACATTATAGATGTATCTATGCGAATGCTAGAAGTCTTCCAGACAAGATTGGGGAGCAGGGATGCTTGGTGTTCAGTGACAATTTACATATAGTAGGTATCTCAGAAACATAGTGGAATGGGGAAAAACCTATGGGAAACAGCCGTCTGTTATGTCCTCGGGAAGCTGGATGCATATGATAGCTTACATTATGAATAAAACTTTATTGGTCTTAAAAGCGCTACTTGACTCCTACGTTGTTCTACTTCTTCAGACCAACATGGCTGCCCACCTGGATCTATGTCCTTGGGAAGGCATTGCGCTCATTGGACAGCAATCTGCTGGTGATCTCTGGCCCCAAAGACATCAGGCCATCTTCATCCTGGGCTAGGGCCTTCTCGGTCATGGCCCCGACCTGGTGGAACTTTCTGCCAAATTCCATCAGTGTCCTCTGGAACCTTATGCCAGTCAGTCAATACTACACTTGATCTTAGCCAAATGGTTGAGAAGCAATGCAATTCCGCAGAGCCTGCAAGGCAGAGATGTTCTGCTAGGCTTTTGGTTGAGGACACCAATGGCTTCCATCCTGCTTGGCACCCTTCTCCGCTTCTCTGTTTTTCATGCTTGCTTCACCCTCTCCCCCCCCTCTTCTACAAAAAAAGCCCTGGTTAAAACTCTTGGAGGAGCACAGGATGCATCTTGTGTGCCAGATGGAATGTACAAAGACACTGTGGTGGGACTAGGATTGTCAGGTCTCCCACTATAGCAAGAAAAGACCTGGTGGCAACCCCCAACTTCCACTGTGACTCAGTAGGGTGGCAGGGAGAAAATGATCTGAAATTGCCCTGGCTTGAGAGCATGATGCAATTTCCAGAGTGAACCCAGCAGTCACACCATGCTAAAGACGGAACGTTCTATGGTCCACCAGAAACTATGTGCTAAACCCATAGAGTTTCCAGTGATTTCCCAGAGAATATCGTTCCCCTAGAAATGTCATCACGCTTTCAAGGCAACAGTGCCTTGTATCCCTGCCCCCCATCTCCTGCCAGGTGTCACCTGCTGGTTGGCAACCCTAAGTGAGGCTTAGGAAGGAGGAAAAGATGGTGTAGAGATCCCAAAATCTAGAAAGGCAGCATGGATTATGGTTATGCGTTCAGGAGTCACTGCACTATGGCTGATCAATATTTATTTAATAAGCTAACCATCCATAGATGTCATGTGAACACCCGAAGCTGCCTTATACTGAGTCAGACCTTGTTCTATCCAGGTAAGTACTATCCAGTCTCTCTTAGGGAGAGACCTTTCACTTCACTACTGCCTGATGCTTGACTGAACCTGGGACTTTCTGCAGAGCCACAACCCTTTCCTGATTTGCCCAGAGAATATAATTGAACATATATATGAAGCTGCCTTCTACTGAATCAGACCCCTGGTCCATCAAAGTCAGTATTGTCTACTCAGACTGGCAGCAGCTCTCCAGGGTCTCAAGCTGAGGTTTTTCACACCTATTTGCCTGGACCCTTTTTTGGAGATGCCAGGGATTGAACCTGGGACCTTCTGCTTCCCAAGCAGATGCTCTACCACTGAGCCACAGCCCCATTCACGGCTCTCCAGGGTCTCAAGCTGAGGTTATTCACGCCTACTTGCCTGGACCCTTTTTAGTTGGAGATGCCGGGGATTGAACCTGGGACCTTCTGCTTCCCAAGCAGATGCTCTACCACTGAGCCACCGTCCCTCCCCAAATTTCCGAAGATCACCAGAGGTACACAACGCAATAACACTCGTTTCAATGAGCTTATCTCAAATATCTTATTGAAATGGTTGTTTTATACCTCAGAGCCAATAATGTTCTGAATAGTTCTCCTGTGACTGCTTCACATATGCACGTCCATCATTTGACAACTGCAGTCTTAAACGAGAACTTCTACACTTGACTGACATCATATAATCAAACGCCTCTAACTTTCATATCCTACCTTGTGCTTTTCAGTGGAGTCAGCATGCGGCTGCCAGTCGGTTGGTGTATATTGTAGAGTGGGTTCAAAGCATCGATGAGTCCCAGGATAAGTAATAAGAAGCTCTTTATTTGTTACAGCATGGTATATGGCTGCCGGTCAAGACCGAGAACTAGGCCAATGGGGCCAAACTTATATAGATCCCTGGGTTCCTGCACGAGCACGTTATTGGGTCATTCAAACCGGCGGGGCTTGTGACTGGTCCAGGGCTGCAGGGATTTGTATCCTGCAGCCCATTGTTCCCGAGTCCCCAAGCTCAGTCCATATGACTCCAATGAGCCAGGCAGGAACACCCAAAATCTTCCCTTGAGTCCACATACATTATGGTATCTTATGGTGTACCTTATGGTATCCATGTGAATTGCTGCTGATTCAAATTCAGCTTGCAATATTTGATAAGATAGATAGATAAATTTATTGTCATTGTTCTCAAAAAAGAAAACGAGAGCAACGAAATGAGGTGCTCTTCCACAAACATACCAACACATCAACACCCCCACCCCAAAAAGGACATATACATAGACCATTTAAATGCATCTAAAAACAAATAACCATTCAATAACCCTGCATTTAGCCTAACCACGGCACTTGGATAGAAGCTGCCCTTGAATCTATTTGTCATAGCCTTCAACACTCTATATCGCCTACCTGACGGTAAGATCTCAAATAGCAAGTGGCCCGGATGTGAAGGGTCCCTTAAGATCATTTGTATCTTCCTTTTACATCCCATATTATACAGATCCACCAATGAGGGGAGAGAACATCCACAAATCTTCTGTGCTCTTACCATCACTCTTTGGAGCACCCTTCTCTCTGCTTCCGTGCAGCTCCCAAACCACACGCAGAGGCAATAAGATAAAATGCTCTCAATGGAACTACGATAAAAGGCAACCAGCAGACTCCCTGACAGTTGTAGTGATCTTAAGAGTCTTAAGTAGTATAGTCGTTGCTGGGCCTTTTTCTCTAGAGCTAAAGTATTTGCCCCCCATGTTAGATCCTGTTTCATAGTAATTCCCAAAAACTTCCATTCTGTCACCTGTTCTACCATAACACCATCAATAAACAACGGCTGAATGTCCAGACTACTCTTCCTATAATCCACTATAATTTCCTTCGTTTTATTTACATTAAAAATAAGATTATTTACTTTACTCCAGAGGGACAGCTGATGAACTTCCCTCCTATACGCAGACTCATCATTCTCAGAGATGAGCCCCACTAACGTTGTATCATCTGCATACTTAATGATTTTGTTACTTATAATGGCACCACAGCAAGCGTTGAACGCTTTCCTGTCTCAGTGCAATACCTCCTAGGCATAGGCTATGGACTATCAACACCCAGGCATGCCTGAGATTTTACCTGTCACACCTCAGAGCTCGAAGGGCTTTGGTTACATTCCTTGAGCTTCTGGGTCTCAATAGGTTTCATTATCCACCCCCTTTTGGCTCATAACTAATGGCATTCTTGTCATATTTCAACTCTGTTTGGAAAAGAGAACGTTAGGAGACCTCTGTGGCATCAAGTAGTGCTTTTAATTTAGAAGCAGCAATTGTACTTGGCTCAAAGTTGGAAACCGTTTCATCAGAAGGGAGGGAAAATTCAGCTTTGCTTTATTAAATCGTAAACCTGAATCGCAAACACTTTTAACAAATTAAATACTAAGGAACTGCAGGCCGCTAGCCACTTACTGCCTTGAGGTATGGAGTTGTCCCAAAACAAACAGAATGTGAAAGGAAAACATTTTCCAAAGCCATCAAATGGAATGACATAAAAACAATTAGCAAGCAAAACAAATGATAACCAGAAAGACTGGAAAAAATATTACAGACAGGGCAGAAAAAAAACCATTCTGTTTAATGAATAATCCTGCCTTCCAGTGGATTAAGAGGAAGGTCCTAAGAAAGCTTTGCCATTTTTGGAGGCTATTATTTTATGGGGAGGGAAGGCAGCAAGGCATAGCCTGTTCTTGTCCGATCTCAGATGCTAAGCAGAGAGAGAGGTTGTGTTGACTAGCAAAGCTTGCAATGCCCAACCCATTTCATGACAATTTCTGCCATGGTGGACTGCCCACCTCCAGAATGTTCCCACACTTTGTGGTAGCAGTTCTTGCTGAAAAGAAACCAAATAGCTGCCGTCACACTCTTATTTGGCTCCTTCGGTTGGGTACTGTTATACCGGAGGAAAGCAGTGACAGCATCCACAATCTCATAAAAAAGTGCTATGGGTCATTCAAAAGTTTTCCGGGCACTGTTCGTTGGGTCAAGCTAAAACAACAAACTGATCCCACCCCTCAGTGCTGCAAGGGATGACCCAGCACTGACAGTGACCTTCACCAGAGCAAACCATTGCTGTCAGCAAAGGGTTCATTGAAGTTTCAAAATGATGAGACTCCTCTTTGTTAAAAACTAAGTTTCATTTATTGATTACAACAATGTTACTCTCTCTACGGATTCATTGGAACTGATAACAGATAGCTTGAACCATTGGCATTTATGAATACACTTCAAAGGATTTGGGCTTTAAACTATTTCCCATAATAAAACTACAGTTGCCCCTGCAAGTAACATTTCCACACGCCCGCTTATCTTTCCCTGTTGATGGCTACATCCCCCTCCTGGTGATGTCCTTGCTCGGCTAGGAGGCGCCAGGGAGGCTCGCTAGGCACTCTGCACTTCAAAGGCTTGGCTTGCCTTTGGGACTTTGGTAATATCCATTCTCTCACCCCCTCCTTTCCTTGCAGGCATATAGGTTAGTGGCATTAGGTTTTATTCAGCATTCATGTTAGTAAGCAGTAATTAATAAATTCAGAAAGCAAGATAACTTCAATGAACATTGCCTGACAATTGCTCAATCAAAGATTTCCATTGGCAGTAAGGTTTTATCCTGGAGAAACTTTTTCGTACCTTTTATCTTGGAGAAACCATTTTCAGCTCACCCCACTATTCCTGTTGGAGATTCTTGGTTGTCTCCTATGCACACTTCTTTGGGAAGGCACGTACAATTTTAGGCTGCGTTGAAAAATAGGGATGATCAGCTTCCCAAGTAAAATCAGCCATTCTTGTTGTTCATCTGAGGCAAGTCAGATAAAGGAATTCATATTTTTTTTTGGGGGGGGGAGTCAATCAGAGAGATCGCTCAAACACAGGAAAAGAAGCAACCAATAAGTGGTTAGACACATATCCCAGGTACACCCAGCAGGTGTAGTGTGATGGATGGGGAATGTACTTTAATGGGGATCGCACAGCCCCCTTGAGGCTACTGAAGCAATACTTCCGTGCCTGTGCAACACACCCACCCCTCAAAAAAAAAAAGGCAGAAAATAATTCTCAATGTAACATTAGAAAATATTCCGCATTGGTCCCCTGTAACAACTGGTGAGATTGAATCCTTTATTGGTCGGCTGAAAAATGCAAAAGCCCCAGGATCAGATGGTATTCCACCAGAACTTCCGAAAGAGAATAAGGATTGGTGGGCCTCCTTTTTAGCTCCCCTCTTCACACACATCGATAATATGGGCCCTATTCCCAAGCCTTGGGGTTTAGCTATAGTTGTCCCTTTTAATAAAAAGGGTAAGAAGGAAGACCCATCAAACTATAGACCAAGTAGTCTAACGTCATAAGTAAACTCTATGCAGGACATTTATTGGATAAATTTCTAGATTGGCTAGAACAAGAAAATATCTTGGTTGCTGAACAGGCAGGCTTTAGACCAGGTAGGTCTACACTCAATCACTGTCTTACACTACAACCGTTTTCCCACACAGCTTACCTCGGAGTGACGTCCCTCTTCACCGCGCAGCGTCTGCTCGGATTTCCCACCATCTGCTCTGCAGAAGCAGGAAGTGCCGGGGCTTTTGTGTCACAAATGTAAATCGCTAAAGCCCAGTTTACGTTAGCGACGCAAAAGCCGCGGCTCTTCCTGCTTCTGCGGAGCAGATGGTGGGAAATCCGAGCAGATGCTGTGCGGTGAAGAGGGACGTCACTCTGAGGTAAGCTGTGTGGGAAAACGGTTTATAGCACCTCATTGAGAAATATTCAGCCAGAGGAGCAACATCACTATATGCTGCCTTTGTCGATCTTAAATCTGCCTTTGACTCTGCTTCTAGACCCCAGCTTTGGAATAAACTCCTAAATTCAGATACTGATAAAAGACTTCTGTTTCTATTACAGGCCCTGCATGACCATTACAGGCCCTACATGACCATGACCAGATGCAGTAGATTGGCCATCTCACTGACCCTATAAAAACCCTTAGAGGTGTTAGGCAAGGATGTCTGTTAGCCCCAGCTTTGTTTATTTTTTACCTCAATACCACAGTAAGTCGTCTCAATACATCTGATCTCCATCCCCCTAAACTTGCAAACTGGCATATATCTGTCTTACTGTACGCTGATGATGCTGTGATAGTATCTCGAACCCCAGTTGGTCTTAGGCGAGCCCTAAGAAAGTTCAGCATGTTCCGTGAAGGTGAACTTCTCACAATAAACTATCAAAAAGCCAAAACTGTAGCCTTTGGGAATAGATCAAAACCCAGGAATTGGGCAATAAACGAACATCAGACAGAACAAGTTGACAGTTTTAAATACTTAGGTGTAGTTTTACAGGCCTCTGGTTCTAGGGTTAAGCGCAGCAAATATGTTGCCGATCGAGGGGAAAGATCAGCAAATGCCATACTGAAATTTTTTCGAACTCATGGCGGATACTATGTCCCCGCAGCCCTGAAGTTATATAAGGCCAAATCATTGGCACGACTGCTCTATGGAACGTTTTTAGGACCACCCTCCTCATGCTTTGCCCCACAAGAAATAGTTTGGTCAAAATTTCTAAGAGCTGTTCTGCAAGTTCCATATTGAGTATCCAATGCTTGGATATGACTGGAGTCTAATAATCTCAGGATTGTCATTTTAACCCACCAGGCCTGTTTCCTTTGATTTTCCAGGATGATTTCCAATCCAGTTGGCTCAAGGCAGTCTACAGCCATATTCATAGAATTGGCTTTTCACCTCAGTTACTCTTATCTTACAGACTTGAACAAGCTAAAGGGCTAGTTAAACATAAAATTGAGGACATGGAGCGACAGTCTGATGTCTCTAGTGCATCCAAACTTGGGGTGTTGTTAAATATCAAAAGCACTATTGAGCCGGCATCATATCTGACTTCATTGGAAGGTCATTTTCTCTAGCTAGATGTTTTGCCCTTCCATCTGCAGTTATGCAAGGCAGGTACAATAAAATCCCCTATTCTGAAAGGCTGTGTTCATGCCCTCTAAGTGAGGTTGAATCTGTAGAGCATATATTTTTCAGTTGCCCATATTACAGGGAGGCTCATTTTAGAATTATTACTCCATTAGTCGATAGGACACCTGTTTATATTAATATAAACGAAGCAAGACTTAATTGGTTGCTATCAGATAAGAATTCAGAGATTAAGCATTCAGTTGCTGAGTTTTGTGCATTAATTCTTAGACTGCGGGGATTGCATTTTAAAAGTTCTTAATTTTTTTTATCTCTGTTTTAGTATACTATGTCTGTTTTTATTTTTTCATATTATGTTTATGCTGTATTCTGGTTGTGAAACTGTAATAAACTATGAATTCTCAATGTGAATGTTAAAAGACGATGGGAGGGATAAAAAATGTAACTGTGGACTAGGGGTGTGTGCTTGGTATATACTGAGCCAAATACATATCTGAAAAATACCTTATTGGTATTTTTGGGATATTTATTCAGCAAAAACAGATTAGTGAATTGATTTGGCTACTGAAATAACTGCACCCAAATAAAAGCTGATATAATGGAGCCAAATAAATTCAGGTTTTCTGAATATTTACCTGAATCTCAATACAGTACCAATATTGCACTTCAGGAATATCTGGGAATACTGACATATTTTGGGTTCAATAGATCCATTTTTTTAAAAAACATTTTATTTTGCACAGCCCTATTGTGAACTGATCGTACCAATAGTGCAATTACTGGAACTGCCATGACACCCACAAAACCCCAAACAGCGGTTGTAGTTTGGAAAATGCCATTGTTTTATGTTTTATATTAGTTTCAGTATACAAGAATCTGGAGGCATTCCAGTCCAGGTTTTCTTCATATCTGTGGATAAGCTGGCAAGAGGAATGGCTATGAAGGATTTTGGTAGGCCTTGTGTTAATTCATTTCTTCTGAATAAAGTTACTATATGTTTATTAAACAGACCACCAGCATCTTACTGGATGATAACAACTTCATGCAACTAACACACCATGGTTACAATAAGAATTGGACCGGAATACGTCTGGACAACAAATTCTTATTGCAGTTCTGACACAAATTCCTCATGGAAGCCATTGGTCAGTACACAAATGCCATCAGTGTATGTAATGTTGTTTTTTGTGTACTAATGTACATTACCTAGAGCTATTTATTTATTTGATGAACTATTTGCTCCTCAAATTTTAACAGGTCCTCTTGGAGCTCTTCACAACCTACTCTGATTTTCACTGTCTTTAATAATGTTGTGGTATCTACAGACTGAGACAATTCACTGTTCGCTCTTAATTTCAAACCACTTAAGAGCAAATTAAATAGCAGCGATCCCAACGCATATCTCTGTGGGAAACCCAACTTATTCCTTCATTGTTAGAACTGTTAAATTTCCAGGAGGTGATAGTATACATTTTCTTCATACTATTGGCACATTAACACCAGGCTTAGAAATATTGTGACTGCTACGAAAATGTGTGTATTAACAGTAATGAAAACATAAAACTAAGGACAGCTGGTCCTTTAAAAAACCCTATAATTTATCTATAGCATCAGCCATTACAAATATTTGAATCACAAATAAAAAAAATTTGCAAGCTGGGAGTTTATAAGAAATCATGGGAAGATAATCAGTTGGGAAATTCTCTCTGCCCATATTGTACTCACACAAAACAGCTGAGCAGCAGGGCTAGATGAGAAGCTCTCTGCTTACTTCAGCACTGACCCTTGTCAGTCTAGCATGGTAGCAGAGTTGCTGTATTGTAAAGTACTGGGGTCGGCGCAGTAAGAGACCAGAGTCGGAGAGTGATTTCAGCAAGCTTTACTTCAGGAACACCAACACAGACTGAGCTCTATTCAAACCTCCCGCTCCTTTTATACAATTCTTGCCCCCTTCTGATTGGACCTTAACTATGTACATGGATTGGCTATTTACAGAGGCCTAACGGCCTATCAGGGTACAGTATGAGCCTAGATGTTGATTGGCTACTTATGTTTCAATCCTTCCCCTGATTGGGCACGCTTAGGCCTTCTCTGGAACCCTGGTGTGGAGTACAAGCTTGGCTTGTTCAGCTTCCCTCCAAAAGTAACAGTTCTCCATTTGAACCTAGGACACAACACCCCTCCCCCCATAGTTCCAGCTATCAGGTGACATAGTCCTGGAGATATGCCGGAGGGCGGCGGTCTCGTGTCGAGCGTCGGAGCTCCGAGGGGACTGGGCGTTCTGACTCGGTTGGTGGTTCCGCGGCTGCAGAGCTGGAGACATCTGGGACGGCGGCCCCGGAAGACCTGGGTTCAGCTGCGCGGTCGGGGGTCTCCTCCTGCTGGGCCGAAGCGGGCTCCACGGAACCCTGTTCTGTGTCAGGCTCACGGGGACTTACGTTGTCCGGATCTGGAGCCTCTGACCTTGGCTCCCCGGCAGGCAGGCGACCACGGAGTTGGTCGATGTGTCGCCTCAGGAGATGTCCACCCTCCAAGGTCACTGCATAGGAGACCGGTCCGGTGACGTGGTCCACCTTTCCAGGGAGCCAGGCGGGGCCAGTGGTGGCATAGTTCCGTGCCCACACTGTCTCACCTGGGTAGAACCCTCTGGGGGCTTTAAGGTGTTCCGGCGCCGGTCGCCTGTCTGGGGCTCGGTCAGGGTGCAGCTTGTCCAGCAGGGTGGTGATGCGGCGGCCCATGAGGAGTTCGGCTGGACTGCGACCTGTGGAGGCAGTGGGCGTGGTCCGGTAGGCCATTAGGAAACACGCCAAGTCTTTTGGCCAATCTGAGGGGCCCAGACGGTTCAAGGCCTCCTTTGCTGCGCGCACCATCCGCTCTGCCTGGCCGTTGGTGGCTGGATGAAACGGGGCAGAGCGAATGTGCCTGATGAGGTTCCTGGCTAAGAAGTCCTGGAACACTGCGGACGTGAATGCTGTGCCGTTGTCGGTGACGATGGTCTCCGGCAACCCGTGGGTTGCAAAGATGGCCCTCAGAGCCGTGATGGTTGCCTGCGATGATGGCGAGGGCACCTGGACCACCTCCAACCACTTGGAGTATGAATCCACTAGTATGAGTAGAGTCCGCCCATGGAAGGGGCCAGCAAAGTCCATATGCAGTCTTGACCAGGGGGTTTTGGTGGATTCCCATGGTTGCACTGGGCCACGTGGGGGGTCAGGCCTTGACACCTGGCATGTCGGGCACCTTTTAACCCAAGCCTCAATTTCTGCATCGAGGCCGGGCCACCAGACATAGCTTCGTGCGAGAGCCTTCATGCGGACTATGCCCGGGTGTGCCTCGTGCAGGGCTCTAAGCACTTGGTCTTGCAAGGGTTTGGGGATGACGACTCTGTTGCCCCATAGTAGGCAGCCTTTGTGGGTGGATAGTTCGTCTTTCCGGGCTGCAAACGGAGTAAATTCCGGCCCAGTCGAGCCCTTGGGCCACCCCCTCCCCACCCAGTCCAAGACACGGGAGAGGACTGGATCACGAGCAGAGCGGGCAGCAACGTCGCGGGCGAGCAATGGCCTGTCCGGAAGCATGTCCATCAGTAGGATCTGATGAGCCGGGGCTGGATCGGGATCCACGTCAGGCAAGGGCAAACGGCTCAGGGCGTCAGCATGGCCCATTGCCTTGCCCGGGCGATGCACTAGGGTGTAAGTGTAGCCGGCTAGAAAAATGGACCAACGGAGGACCCGTGGGGACAACACCTGAGGGGTCTGCCGGTCTGATGCAAAGAGGCCCAAGAGGGGTTTGTGGTCCGTATAGAGGGTAAAGGGCCGGCCGTAGATGTAATCATGAAATTTTTTGACGCCGGCCACAACTGCCAACCCTTCTTTGTCGATTTGGGCGTAGTTCCACTCCGCCGACGAGAGGGTCCGCGAGTAGTACGCGATAGGGACTTCGGTCCCATCAGGGAGTCGGTGGCCCAGAACTGCCCCCACGCCATAAGGGGATGCGTCGCATGCAAGGACCAAGGGCAGGGTCTCGTCGAAATGGGCAAGGACGGAGTTGGACATCAGGAGGCCCTTGATATCCTGGAAGGCTTTAGCGTGCTGGCGGCCCCACGCCCAGGGTCGGTTCTTGTCTAGAAGCCGGTGCAGGGGTTCGGCCACCGCTGCCTTGTGGGGGAGAAAAGCATGATAAAAGTTTAGGAGGCCGAGGAAGGCCTGGAGTTCTTGCTTGTTGGTGGGCGCTGGAGCATCTCTGATGGCACGCAGCTTGGCGTCGGAGGGGTGGACCCCCTGGGCATCGATGGAGAACCCCAGGAATTCCACCCGATCCACGCCCAGGAGGCACTTCTCCCGTTTGACCTTGAGGCCGGCTGTTTCAAAACGTTGTAGGACTCCTCTAAGGCGGGCGGCGAATTCTTCAGGCGAGGCTGCAGCGATCAGCACATCATCGAAGAATGGAGTGACTCCGGGAAGTCCTTTTAAAAGAGAGTCCATGAGTTCCTGGAACAATCCCGGAGCCACACTCACGCCAAATTGCAACCGCTTTACTCTAAAGGCCCCCCGGTGGGTCACAATTGTTTGGGCGTTGGCCGTGGCCTCATCCACCGGCAGCTGTTGGTAAGCTTGGGCCAAGTCCAACTTGCCAAAATTTTTTGCGCCGGCTAGGGTGGCTAAAACGTGGCTGACGATGGGCACAGGGTATGCGTGGGCCTGAAGAGCCTTGTTGAGGGTGCACTTATAGTCTTCACAAATCCGCACTTCCCCACTGGGCTTGACTGGAGTCACGATGGGCGTTTCCCAGGCTGCGTGGGTGACAGGCTCTAGTATTCCCTGTGCAATCAGTTTATCCAGTTCCTCCTCAATTTTAGGCTTGAGCGCGAATGGAACTCGCCGCGCTTTAAGCCTAATAGGCCGCACTGTGGGGTCGAGGTGTAGTGTAACCGGGGGACCCGTGTAGCAGCCCAAGGTGCCATCGAAAACGGCCGGGAACTCTTCGCAAACCTTGTTAAAGTCCACTCCGACAGTCTTATTGACCCCCCTGATCTCTATTCCCAGGGGCTTGAACCAGTCGAGACCCAAAAGGTTTGTAAGGTGGTTCTTGACCACTAGCACTTGTAGCTGGCCCTTGAACCCCTTGTATTCGACTGGGACCGGGCCCACTCCCAAGATAGGCACCTTATTCTTCTGGAAGTCCACTAAGGTAAACCCCGGGTCCCTGAGACGAGGCCTCAGCCTGGTGGGGATTTTAAAAAATGTCTCTGCCGCTATAATAGATGATGCTGACCCAGAGTCCACCTCCATTTGGCAGGGCACCCCCCCGATCTCTACATTGACCCGGATTTTGGAGGGCCTGACTGGCGAGGGTAGGTACTGTACCGGGTATTGGTGGGCGTGGAGAGCGTCGGTCTCGAAGTCTGGCTGGCCTTCGGAGTGCGCAGATCTTTTCGGGATGCGTGCTCGGGATGTGGATCTGCAGGCGCAGGCGATGTGGCCTTCCTTGCTGCAGAGTCGACAGGTGGCATTCCGGAATCGGCAGGTCTTTCGCTCATGCTGGCCCCCGTAGCTTGCACATGCAGGTGGTGTCTTGTGTCTCATGCCCTGTGGGGTATGGGTGGTCTTCCTTCCTGCTGAACGATAGCCGGTTTGTAGAGCTTTGTCCTTGTTTGAGTCCTCTGTAGATGGTTCAGGGTTGATCTGGTGTGCCGCAGCCTGTCTTGTCAGCCATGGCCCTGCTGATCTGCCCTTCTCCCAGCTGGTGGCCACATCGATTGCCTTTGTTAGGTCGCACTCGGAGAGGGACAGGAGTTTCTGTACTAGTTTTTCGTCCCTCAAGCCCCATACAAACTGGTCGAGAAGGGCTTCATTGAGGTCTGCGAAACTGCATCGGCTTGCCACCCGGCGCAGGCTTGTCAAGAACGCCATCGTGGTTTCGCTTGCCTTCTGTGTCCTTTGTCGGAAGTCCCAGTGCCGGGTGAGCTTGGTTGGCTGGGGCTGGAAATACTTCTCCAGAGCGCTGATGATGTCGTCCACCGGCGTCTCTGAGAGCTTCCTGGGTTGGAGAAGAGCCCTGGCTAAGTCCACGGTCTCCGTGCCACACGTACTGATAAGCAGAGCTCTCTGCATGGTAGTCTCTGTAATCTTCCGGAAGGTCAGGTATGACTGGAAGCCTTCGACCCACGAGTCCCACAGCTCGGGGCGATCGATGCTAAAGGGCTGCAGGAGGTTGGCTGGAGCCTCCATTCTTGGCAGCGTGTCTGGGCGGCTTGCGAGATGGGGTGTGCGCAGAGCGGAGGTGGGGACCCAGATGGCTTGGATTTAGCCACCTTTCCGTGTTCCTGGTTCTGTTGCTGGTTCTTACTGGCATCCCATCCTCATCGCCAGTGTAAAGTACTGGGGTCGGCGCAGTAAGAGACCAGAGTCGGAGAGTGATTTCAGCAAGCTTTACTTCAGGAACACCAACGCAGACTGAGCTCTATTCAAACCTCCCGCTCCTTTTATACAATTCTTGCCCCCTTCTGATTGGACCTTAACTATGTACATGGATTGGCTATTTACAGAGGCCTAAGGGCCTATCAGGGTACAGTATGAGCCTAGATGTTGATTGGCTACTTATGTTTCAATCCTTCCCCTGATTGGGCACGCTTAGGCCTTCTCTGGAACCCTGGTGTGGAGTACAAGCTTGGCTTGTTCAGCTTCCCTCCAAAAGTAACAGTTCTCCATTTGAACCTAGGACACAACATGTATAGTTCTAATTTTGAAGTTAGGTGAACATATGAACATATGAAGCTGCCTTATACTGAATCAGACCCTTGGTCCATCAAAGTCAGTCTTGTCTTCTCAGACTGGCAGCGGCTCTCCAGGGTCTCAAGCTGAGGTTTTTCACACCTATTTGCCTGGACCCTTTTTTGGAGATGCCAGGGATTGAACCTGGGACCCTCTGTTTCCCAAGCAGATGCTCTACCACCGAGCCACCGTCCCTCCCCAAAACTTTCTGTGTATTAAACATATGAAGCTGCCTTATACTGAATCAGACCTTTGGTCCATCAAAGTCAGTATTGTCTTCTCAGACTGGCAGCGGCTCTCCGGGGTCTCCAGCTGAGGTTTTTCACACCTATTTGCCTGGACCCTTTTTTGGAGATGCCAGGGATTGAACCTGGGACCTTCTGCTTCCCAAGCAGATGCTCTACCACCGAGCCACCATCCCTCCGAGCTATCCCAAACCTGAATTCTATGAATTTTTCTGAGCTCTACGGGCACACCTTCTGACTCTTTAATCAAACCAGGACAGTATGAAAAGTTCAAGCAGATCAGCTTCTTTGACCCGTCACTCTTTTTTTTCTCACCTCCCTACCCAATATGCTCAGCTGCTCTCAACGTGAAAGGCAATGAGCACGCTCAGTTCTTATTTATATTTCGGGGAGATTCTCCCCCTCCCCCTTTGGATTAATTTTCAAAGAAATATTTTCTTGCCTATATGGGAAAATGTCTGCTTTTTCTGAGCAGTTTTGCTTCTTTAATGATAGGCTTAAGTCCCTCCCCCCCCCACCATCCGTAGTGAATTATGTTGTAAAGACACCTTGGGTAGGGAAGGCAAGAAGCATATCGGATCAGGTTGAAAAAGGAGTGCTCATGGAGTTCGGCCTGTCCGCTAGTTAAAGAATTTTAATTGATTAATTTGTCTGCCTCGTAAGAGACCAATTAATTGATTATACGTAAATATTTTTGTATGTTAAGAAAGCTTCAATAAAGGTGCATTTTAACTATTGAAGGAGACATAAGATAACTTACAATTCAGTGAACCAAAAAAAAAACAAAACAGTTCTCATTAAAAGTTGATGAGATTACCGTACTTTTCTTCTCTGCTATAGTGATATGAAGCCAAAATTGTCTGAAAAGTGAATGAAAGGGCCCTTAAAGTTTAGTCCCATCGTGCACCCATTATATTATAATACAATAGGCTGCGGGGGACTTGGCAACCATAGGATCCCTTGGAATTACAGTACATTTGCAGACTACATAGATCAGTTCCCCTGGGGAAAATGGCTGCTTTGGTGGGTGAACCTTTGGCAGTTTACCCCACTGGGTTCCTGTCCCCCCCCAAGCTCCATTCCCAAATCTCCAGGATTTTCCCAGACTAGATTTGGCAATCCTAACCCCTTATCTGCTGCCAATGGCCACGGGGGACTATTTATTTAATTTAAATATTTACCTCCCTTTTCCTACTTCTCAAAGTAATAAAAATTACCAAAACCGCTTATTCTAAAAGGACTGCTATGTAAAAAAGTTTCAAAAGATTAAAAACAGTATTTTAAAAAGCAGTCTTAAATCTAGCAAAGCAGAACTAGGACCCATTAGCATTATTGCTGAAGACAAGGGTTCAACAATTGAACAAAAAGATTGACAATCACCTCAAAAAAGCCAAACAAAATGGTGGCGTTTTCATAAATACCATAATGGAAGGCAACGAAAGCTTCTCAGGGGGAAGAGTGTTCCACAGCCATGGTTCCATCACTAAGAAAGCCCTATCTCTTGTTGCCTTCCACCCTACTTCAGACACCTGGTAGGATGGGATGGGCTTGGAATAGGGCCTATTGACCCGGGAGGGGGAAGGGGGGGAAGAATGAACAGATTTAAATAGGAAAATAAAGTCCTCCATTCTAGAACTGACACCTATCAATTCAAATTTGTCCCACCTATTAATCAACTAAAATTGTGTGTTATTTATAAACGAAAAATTAAACATTCCTGATCTGTTTCATAACATAGACATAGAAAGACAGCACAGAAGAGCTTCAGTTCAAATGACTTTTACAACTCATTATGTGGAAGGCAGACATAATACAAGGGAACTGGGCTAGGTTATGATAACCCATTTACTTTGGGTTGTTTCATATTTTATTTTATTTATTAAATGACTTTTACAACTCTCATTACATGGAAGGCATACATAATGCAGGGAAACTGGGTTAGGTTGTGATAGGTAAAAAATTAACATTTAATGGTGGAAGAAAAGAATGGTGGTAAGCGGATTTGACCTCTCCTTTTTTTTTTTTTTTTGCAAATTGCTTCATTTTAATGATGTTCATGCAGACATTGCCTCCCACTGATGTAATGTGCTACTCTTAGATGTCTCTCTTGGGTGTAGTGCTATTGTTTTACTACTTTCCACCTACCAGTACGACTTGGACTTTCAGTGATTACGCCATTAAAATGCCTATATATCTTTGCTGTGAAGAAACAGAACAAACACATCTGGAATTTGAGCTCTATATGTGTGGAATGTAGATGACTGCGAAGATTGTGCCTCCATTGGAGGCATGGACATTCCACAAAATAGCATCATGAACAAAAGGAATTTGTAGGCTCTGCATAAAATTATGACAATTTAAGATAGAAGCTCCATTACACGGGGAAAATAGTTTTAGTATCAAACATCCCAAGGGGAGCTTGAATGAAGATAGGAAGTAAAGTGCTTTTAAATAATTAAAGGCATCATTCTGTAAAATGATGTAGTCTGTCATATAAATAGTGGTGAACTGATTCTAGGAAATGTTATATTCCTTGTAGAACAAAGAGGAAACATAAATTATTGGACTAGCACGGGAATTCCTTAGGGAATGGACATCTCAGAACAAAAGGGAGACTACCATTTACTGTGGGTTGTTTCATATTTATTTATTTAATTTTATTTATTAAAACATTTCTATCCAGCCTTTCCTCTTGGTTTAAGGAATAACAAAAAATGAGGTCTACACGAATTGCAAGGAGCACTAAAAGCTAGATAGCAGTCATATAGTTTTGTTCTTATCATCTTCACAGAAAGTCCACTTATCTAGTGCCATTTTTCATGTACCACTGGCAAAATGCAGAACATGTATCAGGTCCTGGCACTGCAGCACACACTAAAGGCTGTGTGTGTGTGTGTACTTGATGTAATTGGTACACGCAGGAGAATTGCATATCACTGTAAAGAGGCGATACATGTTTTCAGCAGCAAGCCAAGCATTATTTCACATATAATTTTAGATGAACAATTACAATATTTTAAATGTACATTCGTAAGCAATGAAGGCAACAAAAGAATATGTGAATGCATTTATCATTCAAGTGTACTCCCCAGGGGGCTGAGATTTGCTGGAGTTCTCTGTTGTCTCAGAAAAACCTGGGTTTGCTTTTGTGAAATTAAGAACCAATGATTTCACAGGTGCACAAGGATGTTATGTGGACATGCTCTCCTACAATAACAATGATAACATGGAAGGAAGTTGTGTGTGTATCCCAGAGTTTGCTCACAGCTTTGACAATGAAGATCCCCTCCTCCTAGGCTTGCCAGATCCCTTCCCTCAGTCACAGATGGGGTGGATGGGAAGGGTAGCTGGATCCCGGTCAAGAGATCCTGGAGATTTGGGGCTGGTGCCTGAGGAGGATAGGGACCTCAGTGGCATATGGTGCCATAGACTCCAACCTTCAATGCATCAATTTTCTCCAGCGGAACTGTAGCCTGGAGATAAGCTGCAATTCCTAGAGATCCACAGGTCCCACTTGGAGACTGGCATCCTGAAAGTTATCTTGGTAGCTCTGTGGGGGAAAAAAGTTTGCATTTGCATTGACTCTGTAGAAATATTAATAGAATTGCATGGAGACCTGCTTAAATGTAAAGAGTCAACACCATTTTCATTTGTGAATCAGACCCAGTGACATTACTGAAAGTGATATTATATGTACTCCTTTGGGTACATATTAAACTGAATCACAGCATGATAAGGCCTTGTCAGTGGTAGTACTCTGTCCCTGGAACACCTTGGAACACCCTTCACGATATTTACTTGGTGTTTTTATTGTTAGTGTTTAAGTGCCAAAGACTTTCCACGTCCTTTGGGAGTTTTCATTTTTAGTTTTGTTGTGCTTTTTGGAAGTGAGCTGACAAACATCTGTTGCAGAGACTTCTGTCATGATATTTATTTGCTGTTTTTAGTGTTTTAAATGGTACAGTTTATTGTAAACACTGAATTGCTTTATTGTATACGTCGACCTCAAAACAAGTAAAATTAGAAAAGTAGAGTGCGTTTTTAATAAATAAAGACTATATGTGAGAGCGTTTTCACAAGCCAGGATAAATAGCTTGGAGAAGAGATAGTGGAAAATACTCCCTGGAGTGCAGTTTAACATTTTAAAAGGGGAAAAAAATCCTGTCCTTGCCTGATGTAGCAAAAAAACAAAACCCCAAAATCCTATATAATGTAATGGCCAGTTAATGTGATTTATGATTCCAAAGCTCTCTTGACGATGGAACTAGTCTAAGTAATAAGAAATAAAGGCTGACATGTTTTTCTCTTGACATGTCTTCAAAATTGCAGTATACCGCAGCCATGGCCATTTTGGATGCCACAAGCAAATTCTTGGTTCTCATTTCAAGATTAATCCAGACTCCATGAGGTAATATGTCTCAAGACACATTATTTCTTAATGATCCATGACTCGACGTATCATCTTAAGCTCTATTCACTGAAGTTTTCCCCCCAAAACAAGTACGGTAATCAAATTATTTCTTTTTTTTTTGTTCCCCGATTTCGTTTATCGGAGTGGATTGTCCCAAATAATATGCAAATTGGAACTCTGCATAAACACTGCTATCTAATTATATAGGAGCAATTCCCTGGGGATACACATATGCAAACTATAAACCAGATACTGAAAAGGAGTTATTTCATAACTGCAGACTCACACAGCTTCTTGAGAGAGATTCCAATAATGATTTCCTTTGACTTTATGGAGACCGAGTAACCCTCTTGATCTCTACTGCCGTTTACAAAATATACTGGCCGACTATTTCCTGGTCTGACCCAGTAGGTAAATTTGGCCTCCCCCCTCCAGGCTACGTTTTCCCTAACTCTGTTATCTAGGATGCTACAGCTAGAAATTACATGCACTGAACTTTGAACTTCATGCATATAAACATGTCATGACCTATTGTCCCTCCCACTGATTTTGAACTCCATCACAGATTATAAAGGGTTTCCACAATATTCTGAATTCTAACAGTGCTAGCATATTTGAGATTGGCTCCAAAAAAGCTATGGACTGGCTCCTCTTCCTCTGAGGAGACCTCAATGTCATTGAGCTCTGGCTGACTCATGTCACAATTACACCCCAACTCAATGGCAACCAAACCTCCTCCCTCTGTTCCCAGTCACAGACCCCCCACTGCATAAACCTGTGCCAGGATTAGAGTTGCCACGCCCCTGCCAAGTGTGTGGCACTGATCAACTGGTTGGCAGAACTCTAGGCCTAGGACTGCATCACTGACTACGCAGCAATGGCATTTCCAGCATCCATTGGATCATGTTGCTAGTGATGTAGTGATCAGTGGACACTCTGGTATTTGGGCAAATACTCTGTGGTAAAAAAATGACTTCTACCATAGAGCTTTAGCAAAAATACCAGAGCATCCTCCACATTGCTGGCAATGTGATGATGCAATTTCCAACGAGTATCTAGCGCTATTTTACTGGAACATCAAATACAGTGTCAAGATTAGCAGTTCTGCATTTCATAAATTCATTTCATAAATACACCAGTTTGGTGTAGTGGTTAAGTGTGCGGACTCTTATCTGGGAGAACCGGGTTTGATTCCCCACTCCTCCACTTGCACCTGCTGGCATGGCATTGGGTCAGCCATAGCTCTGGCAGAGGTTGTCCTTGAAAGGGCAGCTGCTGGGAGAGTCCTCTCCAGCCCCACCCACCTCACAGGGTGTTTGTTGTGGGGGAGGAAGGTAAAGGAGATTGTGAGCCGCTCTGAGACTCTTTGGAGTGGAGGGCAGGATATAAATCCAATATCTTCTTCATCTTCTTCTCTTTCAATTATAAAGCGAGCCGCCATGGAAGCTTCTTGGGTGACTTTGAGCCTGTCACACACTCTCAGCCTTCCCTACCTCATAAGGTTGATATGAGGATGAAATAGAAGAGGGGAGAATGCTGTATGACATCCCAAGATCCTTGGAAAACGGGCAGGATAAAAAATTATTTAATAGAATAATAACAAGAATGACAACAACAATTATTCTTTCCGGGTTTGTGGGGAGTAAACTCTAGTCTAACTACTTTCTTTGTATTTATCAGGCTGAGCGATTGGTATTAAAAGGATAATTAGGAAACCACCTGTCCACAAGCTACTAGTTCCCGAAAAAGAAGCTAAAATGTTAAGATAGGTTTTGATGTTTTTAGAAAAGAGGCCGAGAGGAGGTCAAGGCTAACCAACACCTGCTACGCAGAGCGCTATGTGAAACATCGACTTCTAAGTAATTTTTATTGATCATTGAAGATGCAGAATAAGGCCCCATGGGTGTGCAATCAATTTCCTTTCATTAATTCATTACACAGTGATTCTTTACTAGTGTGCTTCCATCCTGGCAATATCAATAATATTAGGATACAGAAAGGGTCCCTTGCTGGGCTAGCTCTTTATTGAATGCTTTCATATGGATTTTCGATTGAGGTACAAATTTGCATAGGAAAGGGGAACCGTTAGTATTTTCGTTATAGCATGGGTAACATCCAACTGTGCCTTTGCAAACTCCAAATGAAGACACTTTCAAATATTTTCAGGTGTACCTGTGGATTTGTATGAATCTTGGCTATATTACACTAAACAGTAGAATATAAGGCAACAACACAATCTTTTCTGTAAATTGTGAAAAAAAAATACAATGATAGAATAAGATAATAGTCCTAATGTTTGTTCATTGATTGCCTTATGGTACCCAATAGCATTATTTTATGTTCAGTAATCCCTCTGAGTCTCAGTGAGAAAAGTACACTCTAAATAAGGCAACTTACTAAAATAAATGTAAGTGCCTTTCACCCTAATAAAGGGATCCAAGGCAGGTAACAATAAATTAACACCCTACTTCTACAACATAAACCAAAATCCCGATATACTACTAAGCATCAAAATGCAATTCCTCAATTGCTCAAATGCCATTTTTAAAAAAGCCTCACACTACGGTCTGCTCTAGGAGAAAGGGAGCCTTTCCACACTCTTTGGGAGAGTATTCAAAGTTTAGGAGCTAAAGCTGAAAAATAACACGAATAGTTTGCCCCAGCCTGTTGGACAGGACGTAGAGGTGATACTTGGAGCCCGTAGCGGATTTTTGTGGACTGCTGGATTTGCATGAGTGAAGCAAGACTTCCTGGCCTTCTTCCTCCTGCTGCAGCCCACAATATCCTCCCCCCCCCAGTGCTTTTCAGGTGGGGTAGGCAACCCCCAGGAACAACATGAGAGGGGAGCTGGAGGTCTGGAAGGGGAATTGGGGGGAAACCTTTAGCAGAAACTATTTGCAGGATCCACCACATTTTGTTCAGAAAAATCAAGTTGCCATGTGAATTATTGTGCTGGCTCCTTTCATTCCCTCCGAAAAATATATAAGTCTCTTCAAGTCCTTCTTCCCAGGTGTTATGTTTTTATATAGATTAGAAGTTTGTGGGTAGAAAAACAGATTTACTCTATTGGAGATTCAATGGGGCTGGCCCATACATTAAACCCATTATCTTGGTACGGTCTATTTATATCATTTCAGAAATTGATTTACATCATTTGCATTCACGGAGACTCAAGGGGGATTACACTGTGTAAACCGATGCAATCAACAAGATGATATTTCTAACAAGCACTAAGGTTGCGTAAATTTGAAGCAAACTTGCCGTCTTGTTACCCAAAGAGACAGCCTCCTATTTAATTGGGGGAATTAGCTTAAGGAGACAGAGCGAGAGGGGGTAACTGGGATCCTCCACCAATGTTTACGAGGATCTTTCCCTTAGAAAACTCTCAAAATCAACCAGTCAGATGTTCAGCTGGAAAGGCTTCTATTGAAATCAGAATAAAAGAGGAAACACACACAGAACTCACACAACGTAGAACGTGGTATTACATGAATGAAAACACAGTGCATTTTCCAGGACCAGTCTGTTATGATGTAGATCTGGTTTTTTTTATAAAAATCCCCCCTTGAACAATTTATTTTACATAGTTTGCAAAATGTCAAGAGCATGGGAGTCTTCCTGACTTCCTTAGGACGGCCATTCTACAGCGTGAGGGGGCGGGGTATAGAGAAAGCACGTGCACAGAGAATTGTTGCTATTGCTCCTTCTTAGGGTAGCCCCTGCAGAAACCCATGATCAGTTGGGCTAAGCTGTCATGGTGCAGCATAGGGAGAAAGCTGGTCTGGCAGGTTCGAGGGTCCAAGACCATGAAGGACTTTGCAGACCTTGAAGTGAGTTCCATCACTGATGGGCAGCCAGAGAAGTGACTGAGGATATGCATATTCCATCTAGCTCCCAATAATAATCAAGTTGCAGGATGGGACTGCATTATGGGATGGGATTGCTGTGGTGGGGGGGCGGAGGAAGGGGCAATTGCGCATTCATGCTGACCCCAGTCAAATGATCCTGTGGACATGTTATTCATGTATATCCCACCCTATATTTTAAGTAAATAATACATTAAGATTTTTCATTTACTTTGATGTTTTTAGAGGAATATGTTCAGTGTTTACACAGTATACTGGAAGTATACTGAAATAAGACCCCTTAATTATTAGGTGTATGATTTAGGGGCGCATAGAAGCCCTTTACTGCTATGTCATAAGAAACCTTTTGGGAAAGGTACTTAGGTTGTTTATTTACTTGACTCTGGAGAAGCTGACTTATTATTTCAGTGCCTGCTGTGAAACTCCTGCCTTTCTCCTGGAGGTATATATTTGCAGTGGGTACGAAGGGGCGCATTATATATTTGGGAATTAATTTTAGCCAGTTTAGTGCAATCAGATTCCTGTTCACTTTGCAATGTGCACAGGTTTAGGTTATTACTGGGTTATCATTTGCATATAAAAAGAGAGCTGTTGAGTAGAATCCACAGGCCGAACATTTCCTTTAGATCTTTCATTATCTGAGAGATCTCAAGGAATTTCCCCCCCTTGTTTATTCTGATTTTCACACAGTATAGCCAGGTAATAGAGAATGTACCCAAAGAATACAAAATAATTAATGCTACAAAGAAAAGTCCAAGTAGACTTCTCATTAGACTTCAAAGTGAATCCATTGTTTCAGAGCAGGAAATGACAAAGCCGCCCTGAGCCTGCTTTGGTGGGGTAGGGCGGGATATAAATTGAAATAAATAAATAAAAATAATGATTTAAGAAAGGGTACTGTACAGCCCTGAGTTCATTCTTCCTCCACTCTTCAAGTCCTGAACATTACTAAAAAGAACTTCATTAATATTTTATCTGTGTGAAAAACTGAGAAAAAATTGTTTCCACTTTCTTTACTTTGATGTTAGTCAGGAATTCTGTGGCCATCAGGAACAACCCAGAGTTTTGTTGCGACAATCTCCTGTTTATTCTTATGCTCCTGTGAGCTGCTTTATCTCCACTCCGTGTAAGTTAAGACTGAAGATGACTTTCAGGAATTCTTTGGTCTGATCATAATTTGTTGTGATTTCTAAATTCAGAAGCTTTAACTAAATGGGATTTACTTCATCCTTATAAACTAGGAGTCCACATGATGATTAAATCATGGTTCAGAATCCTTGTCTTTATGGACAAGAAACAAACTCCAGTTTGTTGAACTGCCTAGATTTGAATGTCACAACAAATTGTGGTTAGATAGAAGACTTCTTAAATCTAGAAGTCTAAATAGCTCTCGATACAAGAGCAGGGAGGATGGAGAAGGAAAGGGGCGGGGAATGAATGCATGAGCCAGAGAATGAATGAGTTTACCTTTCTTGGAAGAATGGAGATTTTCCAAATGTTTTCTTGTTCTGCATCACAGTGAACACACGTTTGTCTGATCTTGGGTCTTAGCACCTGCCTTCACACAAATTTTAGGAAATGAAGCATTCATGATCCCTGCCAATTAGTTACTTCATCTGCTAAATTTCTGTGTCCTACCCCTAATAAGAGCACAGGAAGAAAAAGAAAAAGAAGGAGTAGGAGTTCATTTTTATATTCTGCTCTTCACTACCTGAAGGAATCTCAGGTCATTTTCGCACTGACCTTATTCCGGAGCGACGTCCCTCTTCACTGCGCAGCGTCTGCGCGGATTTCGCACTACGTGCTCCGCAGAACCCGGAAGTCCCGCGGCTTTTGCATCGCAAATGTAAACTGGTTTTGGGCGGTTTACATTTGCGACGCAAAAGCCGCGGGACTTCCGGGTTCTGCAGAGCAAGTAGTGCGAAATCCGCGCAGACGCTGCGCAGTGAAGAGGGACGTCGCTCCGGAATAAGGTAAGTGCGAAAATGACCTCAGAGTGGCTAACAATTGCCTTCCCTTCCTCTCTCCACAACAGACACCCTGTGAAGTAGGTGGAGCTGAGAGAGTCCTGAGAGAACTATGACTGACCAATGGCAATCCAGCTGGCTCCACATGGAGGAGTGGGGAATCAAACCTGATTCTCCAGATTAGAGCCCACTGCTCTTTAAGCATGCCATGTCTTAGGTGAAGCTGGGTGAATAAAAATGTTGGCAACTTTCCTAAGAATAGCAAAGCAAGATCTGCATTAAAAATGTACAAAGTGATACTTGCGCTTTGGAAGGTAAATATGTCATCAATTGCTGGGCTAATGATGACACAGCTATATATAATTAGCCATTTCTTCTTTTATCAATGGCCTGGCCATTGTCTCAGATGGAATACTATCAGAAAGATTCTCAGGTCTGACATTAAACCTGTATGGGAAACCTTGCGTTCTTGGATCAATAGCTTTGCAAGCTTTGAACTCATGTGGGAGAACTGACCATAAGAGACATGTTAATGTAGAGAAACTCAGTTATGATCACAAAACTTCTGCTTGAATATCTTTTTAAAGATGCATACACAGGGCTTTTAGTGGAGAGCCAGTTTGGTGTAGTGGTTAAGTGTGCGGACTCTTATCTGGGAGAACCGGGTTTGATTCCCCACTCCTCCACTTGCACCTGCTGGAATGGCCTTGGGTCAGCCATAGCTCTGGCAGAGGTTGTCCTTGAAAGGGCAGCTGCTGTGAGAGCCCTCTCCAGCCCCACCCACCTCACAGGGTGTCTGTTGTGGGGAAGGAAGGGAAAGGAGATTGTGAGCTGCTCTGAGACTCTTCGGAGTGGAGGGCGGGATATAAATCCAATATCTTCATCTACCTCACAGGGTGTCTGTTGTGGGGGAGGAAGGGAAAGGAGATTGTGAGCCTCTCTGAGACTCTTCAGAGTGGAGGGCGGGATATAAATCCAATATCTTCTTCTTATTGAGCAGGAATGCAGTTCCGGCTAGCTTGGTATCAAGGGGTGTGGCCTAATATGCAAATGAAACAATTGTGACATTAGGGGTGTGGCTTAATATGTAAACGAGTTCCTGCTGGACTTTTTCAATAAGAAAAACCTTGCCTATACAATATCTGAGCGTTTTTCTTTCCTGCAACATATACAGTTCCAGGTCCCTAGTATCTTGCTTGAGGTTAAAGGCTTAGAAGGAGGTGTCATGAAAAGCCTTTTTCTGCCTAAGAACCTGGAAAGAACTGAATTTGGTACCAAGACAGCTTTACTTGCACTGGTGGACGGTCTTTGTTTAAAGTTGGATGGGGGCAATCTTCCCTATGGATTCTATAGGAACTTTAAGCAGCCTGAGGCGTGGACCTGCAGGGCTTTCTTCCTGGTTTTGCAAATATAGATGTAAAACTTTGCAAAAGGTGAGGAGCAAATTTTTGAATGTAGAAGCATTTCGTAGCAGAAGGATTCCGTGCTCAGTAGATCTGGATCAACACTGAATGGAAAAAGGGACCGATCTTGCACTAGGCTTGTTCAAGGTGAAGAGCCCTTTTGCTTCTGGCGCTTCTTTCGCACATGCCGCCCTGGAGCTGCGAGTTGGAGTGCTGCTTTTCTGCAGCAAGCAAGATCCTCTTACAAGAGGTTTCTGCTTGCCATGGAAAAGTGGTGGGCCAACTCACAGCTCCGGGGCAGCTTGTGCGAAAACCAAGAGAAGCGCCAGGGGCAAAAGGGCTCTCCATCTGGAACAAGCCCTAGTGCAAAATTAGTCAGGGCCTTTGACACAGTTGACTATTACATTATTATCCACCAGCTTAAATATTTAGGTATTAAAGGCATTAAGGTATTGAAGGCATAGCCCTTTAGTGGTTTCACTCTTTTCTGTCAAATCAGATACAAAGGGTCTCCGCCAGAGATGCAGCATCAACTGGGTGGAATTTGTCTTGCAGAGTGCCGCAGGGTTCTATTCTCTCACTCATGCTCTTTAATATAGACAGAAGTAATACCGGTTGGGAAGGCTGATACTCTAGAAGAACCAAATGCACTTGTCCTAGAGGAGTGAGGTTGGCTTTTTCAGATCAGTTTAAGCGCTTGGGGATGCCTATGGCCCCTGCCTTGCTGTCTGAAAAGCAGGTTGGTATAGTAGCCAGGAGTAGCCTTCTATCAACTGCTTCTGATTCACAAACTTTCTTGTTACATAGATTCAGCTGATCTGCCCATGCTGATCCACGATTCTGCAACCACATGGTTGGATTACTGCAGTGTGCTGTATGTGGGCTGACCTCAAAGACAACCTGGAAAGTACAACTGATCCAGAATGTACCTGGAAAGACAACCTGGAAAGCACAACTGATCCAGAATGTACCTGGAAAGACAACCTGGTAAGTACAACTGATCCAGAATGTACCTGGAAAGACAACCTGGAAAGCACAACTGATCCAGAATGTACCTGGAAAGACAACCTGGAAAGCACAACTGATCCAGAATGCACCTGGAAAGACAACCTGGAAAGCACAACTGATCCAGAATGTACCTGGAAAGACAAGGAAAGCACAACTGATCCAGAATGTACCTGGAAAGACAACCTGGGAAGTACAACTGATCCAGAATGTACCTGGAAAGACAACCTGGAAAGCACAACTGATCCAGAATGTACCTGGAAAGACAAGGAAAGCACAACTGATCCAGAATGTACCTGGAAAGACAACCTGGAAAGTACAACTGATCCAGAATGCACCTGGAAAGACAACCTGGAAAGCACAACTGATCCAGAATGTACCTGGAAAGACAAGGAAAGCACAACTGATCCAGAATGTACCTGGAAAGACAACCTGGAAAGCACAACTGATCCAGAATGCACCTGGAAAGACAACCTGGTAAGTACAACTGATCCAGAATGTACCTGGAAAGACAACCTGGAAAGCACAACTGATCCAGAATGTACCTGGAAAGACAACCTGGTAAGTACAACTGATCCAGAATGTACCTGGAAAGACAACCTGGAAAGTACAACTGATCCAGAATGCACCTGGAAAGACAACCTGGAAAGTACAACTGATCCAGAATGTACCTGGAAAGACAACCTGGAAAGTACAACTGATCCCAAGTATTGTCAGGGGTCAGCTGCCTAGAACATACATGGCCTATTTTGAAACACTTTGGCTCCCAGTCTGTTTCTGAGTTCAGTTCAAAGTGCTGGTTATGCTCTTTAAAGCCCTTTGTGAGTTAGGACCCACATGGGATACTTGAGTTGTTGCTGCAGGAAAGCCTAACCTGGAGTGGGAACACAGGCATAGGGGAAGCAGAATTTTAACTCCCCCTCACCATCCCCTGCCACTTTCGCAACTGAAAATACCACTTGTCATTTCTCCTTGCTGAAACTTTAAGCAAATTGGAAAGAGGTGTTTCTAGTCAGGAAAGCGTATGAGAGAGAGCGAAAGAAGTTAGGCAGAGGCATCTTTCCTGAGCACTGGATCTGAATTTCCATTTCCCCATAGCTTTTAAGGATCACAGTGCACATATGGAGATCCAGTCATTCCCATGTAGATTGGTCCTTATTTTATGTATCACCTGTCTCCATTATCATTACCACTTGCTTGCCACTGGCTTGAGCTAAATTTGATAGCATTTTACTCTGAACCTGCAAGCTATTGAGGCTGAGTCCAACCGAATAGAACATAAGATAACAAACTTCAAAATGAATAATTTTGTTGCCAGATCTGGGTAATATTAGAGTGAAGCCCAGATCTGAAGAGATAAAATGGTGTGGAGTGCAATTTGGCTTTTGCATATCTTTGGGTAGAGCCTGCACAAAAGATGTCTATTCACTTAGATTGTACAATAGGATACTAATCTAATACTTTCCCCCCCTTTGATTAACTTTGGTATAGTATAATATATCTGGAAGGGTAGTATTAGGATGTTAATTATTTGTACAGACACAGGGAATGCTGCAAAAGGCCTATTGTCATCTTTAGCCATTGGTGCTAAACTAATTTTTGTCTTTTGTCTTTTTGACCTGTTAGACTGAGATAGAGTGGCTAGCCCAAGATCGAGCTTCAAGCTTCATGGAAGAGTGGGGATCTGAACCTATCCCTCCCAGATCCTAGGCCAACACCCTAACTACTGCACTGTGCTGGTATATTTTTCCTTGTCTTCTGAATGTTGTTTCTAAGTACTGCAGATGTCTCTGCTAGCTAACACGGTCATACATCAATAGCTGTATCATCGACAGTTCTTTGACTCTGTTGACTTGTAGCATTACTGGTTCAGCATGGATAATTAAGAGTTATGTAGCTGTCAAGTTTCTTGCTTATGGTGAGTGACTGCCTACCAGCTGTTAATATATTGCAGGCATGCTAATGATGACATATTTAAGGATATTACTCTTACATTCATGATGGATCAACAGTGCTTTTAGAAGTTTATATTATAAATTACTTCCTATGGATTGGATCTACAGAAAGTTTCCACTGACAACAGTTTTTTTTCTCCACATAGACAGAAATATTTCATATCCTTCCTCATTATAGATCTCATCTATATTAGTTCAGCCCTTCATGGGATGGGATGAGAATTTGTCTCTGTCCGTTATCAGTCAGCTCTAGAGTAATCTGACTTCTTTCTCAAAGTATACAAACTGCTATGGGGAGAGGAGAAATGAATAAAATCTCTGTTTCTGTCTTACCTGCAGTCTCTAGAGGCTCAATTCGGAGAACACCAGCAAATGTTTGACCCTAGCAGGTATTCACAGCATGCAGCATAGCAGAGAAAAAGAATAGAAAGCAAACATATTCTACTTTTGCTCATACAGAATCAGTAAAAACCTAGCCAAGCAGCCAATGGCATAAGATAAGCAACTGGCACCGTGCATTTTACTACCAGTAGGAAAGATCCTCTTTGGTGGGAACATCTGCTAAATCTTCTGGTTGGAAGACACCCTAGCAGTTAGATTAGCTGGTGACTCATTCTCTTCAACTGTTCCCCCACTATTGCCACAAGTGACTCTGTCATGCAGATAACAAGGGCCCAGAAATATAGCCATATCCAGCTGTATAGGAATCGTAACAATTTTCTTCTCCTCCTTGATGGTGGTGGTAGAAAGTGCTGTCAAGTCACAGCCAATGAATGGCAACCCTGTAGGGTTTTCAAGGCAAGAGAATTTCAGAGGTGGTTTGTCATTGCCTACCATTGTGTAGCAAAAGTAGAATTCCTTGATGGTTTCACATCCAGATACCAACTAGAGCCAATCCTGCTTAGCTTCCAAGATCTGACAAGAGCAGACTAGCTTCGGCTACCCACTTCAGTCCCTCCTCCTTGATACATTAACTGTCATCTACCACAGCAAGGAGAATACAGTATAGATGTTGTACAATCCTTGACAATGGTTGACCATGACTATTACTGGGTGGCTGTTATCATGATAATCGTCTATATACTAACAAAGGTAAATGTCTTGTGCAAACGTTTGCAGTGAAAACATAATTGTCATCCCAGCAGTTTGCTAATAAACCAGGTAATATACAGAGGCATTGTTTAATGGTGAGAAGCTGGCAAGCCATGTTATCTCCAGTTTGTACAACAGGGGAATCATACATTCAGCGGAAACCCAGGCCACATGGCACTAGAGATGCTGCATTAATGATGCTTTGATAAATATTCTGTACGTGACCACAAAAAAAATCCAGCATTTGCTTATTATGATTCATTCTGAAAGTTTAAACCGGACAAAAGGGGTCTCAGAGAGCTAAAACCTGTTTGGTTTGAGTTCAGCCAAGGGCAACCTATGGAAGCCCTCACTCAACTTCTAAAACGGGCAGGGGGAGATAGGGGATTTTCATAGGAGCTCTGTAGGTGTCCCGCTACTTCAAAAATACAACAACAACAACCTGTAGCAGAATTTAATTATGTATTATGTCTAATTTGATCTTTAGCTGAAATACCCTGAGCCCATAAATCCACAAGCCCTGCTCCTTGAGACCCATCCTTGAGCAGAGCAAAGGAGAGCAACTCTGCCTTATTTAGGGTATATATTCCCACTTGTAAGAAGGACCTTGATGGAAATGATCAATGGCCTATCTACGCCATCATCCCATTTGTCAGACTGGCAACTCAGGTGCCCAAAAGGGTGCTCTGGCATTCAAGATTCACTTCCTGTGAAAAAATGGAGGTTCTATTCGATCATCGCGGCTAGTAGGAATCCCTATGCATTTGTTTAACTCTCTGTTTAGCCATCTATCCTATTAACCTGAATGGAAGATATCCCAGAGGGCCCCCTGTACTCTGGTTCATGACATCTGCCCTAATTACTTTTATATTTTCAACACATGTACTCTCAAGTGGTTTACTTTTAACATATAAAACAATTAAAAACTGGAGGGAAGAAGATCTTCTGCTACAACTGGTGATAGCAATGAAGGGCTGCTTGTCACTTGCCTCTGATGGTCTCAGCCATGGGAGTTGGAAGCTGGAGGGAGTGAGCCCTTGAGTGAAGTTGGCTCAGTGCGCAAAAAAGGGGTTCCTGATTGCCTCCTCCCCTCTCTTTTATGATCTCAGCCATGATCGTCAGAAGCTTCTAAAAACAGTACTTCATTGAAAGTAGGGACAGATTTTTTCTTCCCTCTAATCTGAACTATGCTTAAAATAGAATGTTAGAAGACTCTTAAGGCAACAAATCAAAGGTGAAATCGAGTGTAGATTTGACCTGATGTTAAAGCTAGTCCTGTCTCCCTGAATTAGGGTTGCCACCTCTGTGTTGGGAAGTAGAGTCTAAGGAGGGTAGAGTTGGGGAGGTGAGGGGCAGGACCTCAGCAGAGTATAATGCATACAATACGCTCTCCAAAGCAGCCATCTTCTCCTGGGAAACTAGTCTTGGTCACAAGAACATAAGAGAAGCCATGTTGGATCATGCCAATGGCCCATCCAGTCCATCACTCTGTGTCACACAGTGGGCAAAATAAGCAGGTGCCATCAGGAGATCAGGTTATCCGGAGATCAGTGTAATAGCAGGAGATCTCCAGGTGCCACCTGGAGATGGGCAGCCCTGACACATATACCTGGATGACACACATTTCCAAATATTTATCTCTCATTTGCACCTTATATTTAAAGTGTGAACTCTCATATATCTTAGGTGTGTATCTTAAATGCAACGTGTGAGCACAATTTACTTTGGCAATACATGTTTTATGTCATTCGGGTTGACTGTGTTCCTGTAACAATAGAAAAATCATTGTACTTTAGTACTGTGTGGTCTAAGACTCATAGGTCGTTTTCGCACTCACCTCCAGCCGGCGCGACCCCCCTTTTCACCGCGCAGCATCTGCGCGGATTTCCCACTAAATGCCGCGGAGCAGCCTTTTGCGCCGGAAACTCCCGTCGCCAAAGCCGCGCAAACGCCAAACTGCTTTTTGGCGATTTACGTTTGAGCGGCTTTTGTGACGGGAGTTTCCGGCGCAAAAGGCTGCTCCGCGGCATTTAGTGCGAAATCCGCGCAGATCCTGCGCGGTGAAGAGGGGGGTCGCGCCGGCTGGGGGTGAGTGCGAAAACAACCATAGTTTCCTTTCCAACTGGGTGGCTTTAAGATGTTGTAGATGGGTCATAGCCTGTCATGGTAGAAGGTCCTTTAAACAGATCTCCTGAGGAACAGCCACATGACAACTGCCTGCAAATGAAAGCAAATTGCCTTGAGCTTTGTGTGAAATTATAATGAAACAAAGCTGGTATTATATATAAAGCTGGTAAACCAGAACCCTTCATTAATAACCTTGGAGGTGCCAACAGATCACGATGTAGCTGACTACTGCAGCCATTTTTTTTTTTTGAAACGGAGTGAGACATAAAGTTATTTATCCAGACAGGGGTCATTTTGTGGAAAAAGAGGTGCCGGAGCTCATTAGCACAACTCATTTGCATAGGCCACACACCCCTAGCATCACGGGAGGTGTTCTAAATTATATCACCTCAGCATCTACCTTAAAATGAATTATAATTGTCATTATAAAACCTTACTCCCATCACATTTCTTAGTTTACTTTCTCCTATGATGATGAAGATTTCCATCTGTCTGCTTGACATGTTTTGGTTATTTTCTCATAAGAACATAAGAGAAGCCATGTTGGATCAGGCCAACGGCCCATCAAGTCCAACACTCTGTGTCACACAGTGGCAAAAATTTTTATGTACACACATACACTGTGGCTAATAGCCACCGATGGACCTGTGCTCCATATTTCTATCTAAACCCCTCTTGAAGGTGGCCATACTTGTGGCCGCCACCACCTCCTGTGGCAGTGAATTCCACATGTTAATCACCCTTTGGGTGAAGAAGTACTTCCTTTTATCTGTTTTAACCTGTCTGCTCAGCAATTTCATCGAATGCCCACGAGTTCTTGTATTGTGAGAAAGGGAGAAAAGTACTTCTTTCTCTACTTTCTCCATCCCATGCATTATCTTGTAAACCTCTATCATGTCACCCCGCAGTCGACGTTTCTCCAAGCTAAAGAGTCCCAAGCGTTTCAACCTTTCTTCATAGGGAAAGTGCTCCAGCCCTTTAATCATTCTAGTTGCCCTTCTCTGGACTTTCTCCAATGCTTTCTCATTTTTTTTTGTGGGGAAAAATATTAGAAAAGTTTGTCCAGTCTTAGAGTTCGGCAAAATTCTCACAGGAGGTTTGAGCAATGGAGCCCAGAAGCAAGTTATTGCAGGGAGGGGGAAGAAAGAAAGAGCACAATACAGTTTAGAGGTTCCAGAGCGCTGCTCCTGTGAGCTCCTGCCCCAAATGAGGCCTGATGGGGGAAAGTGCTGTCAAGCCATAGCCAACTCATGATGGCAAGGGTTTTCAAGGCAAAAGACATTCAGAGGTGGTTTGCCATTGCATGCCTCTGTATATTGGCCCTGGACTTCTTTGGTGGTCTCCCATCCAAGTACTAATGAAGGCAAACCTGTTTAGCTTCTGAGCCAAGAAGCGCTCAGGTTAGCCTGGGCCATCCAGGTCAGAATGTTTGATTATATTGAGACAGATCAAGATACTTGAATACACCAAGACATTTACTATATCTATTGGTACAATCAAGGATTTTCATGGAAGAGTTTGCATGGTGATCCGAACTGACTAGGATTGCCAATCCCCAGGTGGGGGCAGGGGATCTCCCAGTTTGGAGACCCTCCCCCCACTTCAGGGTCGTCAGAAAGCGGGGGAGGGGAGGGAAATGTCTGCTGGGAACTCTATTATTCCCTATGGAGATTTATTCCCATAGAAAATCATGGAGAATTGATCTGCGGGTATCTGGGGCTCTGGGGGGGGGGCCTGTTTTTTGGGGTAGAGGCACCAAATTTTCAATATAGCATCTAGTGCCTCTCCCCAAATACCCCCCAAGTTTCAAAACGATCGGACCAGGGTGTCCAATTCTATGAGCCCCAAAAGAAGGTGCCCGTATTCTTCATGATTTCCTACAGAAGGAAGGCATTGAAAAGGTGTGCAGTCCCTTTAAATGTGACAGCCAGAACTCCCTTTGGAGTTCAATGATGCTTGTCACAGCCTTGATCTTGGCTCCACCCCTAATGTCTCCTGGCTCCACCCCCAAAGTCCCCAGATATTTCTTGAATTGGACTTGGCAACCCTAGAACTGACTTCCCAATGCCTATTAACTAATACTATGAGGTCCTGCACAATTCAAATGCAACGCAGTGCAAGGAGGTGTTGATGCAATGCACGCAGTAAGGAAGCCCCTTTTAATGGCGCTTTGTTGGGAGCTCAGACAAACAAATCTTCACAATTGGGGTACAAATTGTCAAGGAAGGAATCATGTTCTATAGTGTTCTTTCAGAATGTCAGAGGTTCTGAGACATATAGGGCACAAAAAAGTTCAACATTTTAGTTCCCTGGGAAGCTGCGTGCCCAGGTGTCAACTAGAGGGGATATGAATGGCCGCTGCTCAGCCAGCTGACTGAGCCTCAGATGGTGAAGCATGAGTGGCTGTCACTGCAAAGGGACAACTGAGTACCAGACAGGATGCCAGCGGCAACAGTGAGAACAAGCTCTTTTTCTTCTTAACCCCTCCATTGGGTTCAAATCCCCCAGCATGGGACCTAGGGCAGCTGCCCCTGTTGCCCATCAGCTAAAACCATTAGTGGTTGAATCCAAAGATCTGTAAATGGAGCTGTGGGGTTAAACTTTCCTATCTTCCCCTCATTTTATGCTGGGTTCAGAGGATCTTCAGGACCAACTCTGGGCACAACCTGGAGGTATTACACGGGAATAGGAATCATCAAAAATCGCCTAACGTGGTCTGCTGCTTGAATTGCCTTTGTGTCTGAAGAAACAGACTGCAGGAACCCCGCATGTTTTTGCTTAAATCTCTGCCACTGAAACGCAGAGACCTTTAAATGTTTAATTCTTACTCTGCTCTGTATTGTTTTAAGATGGAATTCTGAAGAAATGGCATGGAAACCATGAAAGCACCAGGGAAATATGGGTGGGGGAGCACAGAGAAAGCATGAAATTGCTTCTCAAGAATTAACCCTTCCAAACAGATTAATATCTCTATTTTTAAATTTGTTCACGCAGATGCAAGTAACACTGATTTCAGTAAGCTTTATAATCAGATAAATATTAGGGGAGGCGCTGTGGCTCAGTGGTAATGCATCTGCTTGGCATAGAGAAGCTCCTGGGTTCAATTCCTGGCATCTCTAGCTAAAAGGTGATGGGAAGGACCTCTAGCTAAGATAGGTTTGCCAAGTCTCCCCGTGGCCTCTGGAGGACTTCAAGGATTTTATTTATGGTACCATAGAATTGCTAGAGCATCTGGAAAAACCACAGAGTTTCCCCAGAAGCTCCTAGAGTGGCTGGCATGTGACATCACCGGCACGATGACGTCACTTGCAAGTGACATCATCATGCCGGTGACATTGGGAGGGGATCCCCCACTGTGCCAATGTGGGCTGGCAGGTTGGGGACCTCCTAAGCGGGAGAACCCTCAGCCCTAAGCTGAGACCCTGGAGAACCACTGCCAGTCTGAGGAGACAATACTCATCTAGGTGGATCAAGGACCTGATTCAATATAAGACAACTTCCTGTAGTCCTGTTTTTAACATTGCGGCCTTAATTAAAATTCTAATTTAAAGATTATACTTTTTTATTTCGTGGTAACTAGGCACTGCTAAAGATGCAAGAATTTTTCCCAAGAGAAGAGAAGAAATATTTCTTAATCTGTATAGTAGAAATAGGTCTCATGTTGATTTGCCTTTAACAGTTGCATAAAAGAAATTCAGCTGAAGCCGTTTTCAAAGGTTGAAGCTGTACTGATAGCTCATCCTGTTGGAAGTCACTTATGCAGAGTCCAGGAGAGGGGTAGAGATCTAATTGCATAACAAGTGTCTTGATAAATGTTTTAGTAAAATAATCTAGTGGCTCAAGTAAGTGAGCTGATGAACTTGATTCAGGGCAGTGGACAGAGGTAAGGGAGCTGTAGGCAAATGATACAGAGTGGAGCACAAATCTTTGCTAATATTTTGCCTTAAAAGCAAATCTTTTTTTTTAAAAATTTGGGAAAGGGTATTTGAAAAGTGAAATAATATGTATGACCTTTGTATCTGATGATTTAAATGCAATAAAATATATTTGAAAGAAAGAAAGAAAGAAAGAAAGAAAGAAAGAAAGAAAGAAAGAAAGAAAGAAAGAAAGAAAGAAAGAAAGAAAGAAAAAAGTGTGTGGGGGGGAGTATTTTAATAGGGGAGGGAGAGAATGGCAGTATTCCCTGACTATATTGCATCTGGAGAGGATATCAAAATGTTGCCTAACTGTATTACATTGCTCTCAATTTGTTTATTATACTTATTTACAGAATTTATACCCCACCTTTCTGCCCTCTTTAGGACCACCAAGGTGGCAAACATTAAAAACATACCTAATAAAACATGTCAAAACCCATTAAAACCAAACTAAAAAAATCATTAAAACAATCAGGGCTTTTTTTGTAGCAGGAACTTCTTTGCATATTAGGCCACATACCCCTGATGTAGCCAATCCTCCTGGAGCTCACAGTAGGCCCTGTACTAAGAGCCCGGTAAGCTCTTGGAGGATTGGCTACATCAAGGGTTTGTGGCCTAATATGCAAAGGAGTTCCTGCTACAAAAAAGACCTGAAAACAATTAAAACCAAGCTAAAATGCTCATAGAAAATAATAAAGAAGAAGAAGAAGAAGAAGATATTGGATTTATATCCCACCCTCCACTCCGAAGAGCAGCTCACAATCTCCTTTACCTTCCTCCCCCACAACAGACACCCTGTGAGGTGGGTGGGGCTGGAGAGGGCTCTCACAGCAGCTGCCCTTTCAAGGACAACCTCTGCCAGAGCTATGGCTGACCCAAGGCCATGCTAGCAGGTGCAAGTGGAGGAGTGGGGAATCAAACCTGGTTCTCCCAGATAAGAGTCCGCACACTTAATCACTACACCAAACTGGCTCTCCTTTTAAATTAAAACATGGGGCAGAAAGGAAGGAAATGCCAAATGAAACTAAAATCTTCATTCACTGGCAGAAGATGGCAACAGAAGGGGACAGGCAAGCCTCTCTAGGGAGAGAGTTCCAGAGTTTTGGTGCCAAAGTAGAGAAAACCCTTTCCTGGGTGGCTATCTTCCTAGTGCCAGTGCCAGCATTGGCTGTGGTGGGGTATATGCCATGGCCCACACTATGAAATAATTGTTTCCCTTTCAAAACTTGCAAATGTCACACTGCAGTAAAGGGGACTGTAATGAACTAAGGCAGTTAGTCTGGTGAGCAGGGAACAGCTCACTGTGATTGGCTGAGTTGCAGCCATGGTTATTAAATGTATCAATTTCAAGAAGGCTTGCAGTAGGGGAGAAAAACGCCTCACAGAGTTTAGTTCAGTCTGGGTACTGAACGAGATCAGTTGTGACAATCAGCTGGGAAAAAGCTGAGACAGCCTGTGGGCATAGTTCCCTGTGAGGCAGAACTGGATTTGGAGTTCTGTCTGAGAGAAAGGGAGAGAGAGAGGGAGAGAGAGAGTTATTTGGAGGAAAGGGCAAAGCCAGGCTCTTTCTGTAAAGCAACTTTCTGTGAAGCAGAGGGGAACTGAAGACTCTGCTGAGGAGTTCTGTCAGCACTTCAGGACAGACTCCTGGTTCAATTGAGAACACACATTGTGGGAGAGACTAGTTCCTTGTGGCTGAGAAGAAATCCCAGAAGACAGACAGGGACACTAGCTGAGTGGGACTGAGACACACAGGACTGAGGGGCTGTGAGATAATCCCCAATTTTGTTCCCTCTATACTGGTTTTCAATTTGTTTCAGAGTTCAATTAAAGGTGCTGGTCTTGACCTTTAAGGTCCTGTATTGCTTGGAACCAACATATTTTAACCAACATATCTTCTCCCATATGAACCTAAGCACTCATTACAATCATCCTTAGAGGTTACCCCCACCATCTGAGGCCAGGTGAGTGGAAACCCAGAAAGGGACTTCTCTGTTGTGCCACCAAAAGTCTAGGACTTCCTCTCCAGGAATATTTGTCTTTCTCTATTGAACATATGAATCTGCCTTATACTGAATCAGACCTTCGGTCCATCAAAGTCAGCACTGTCTACTCAGACTGGCAGCGACTCTCCAGGGTCTCAAGCTGAGGTTTTCCACACCTATTTACCTGGACCCTTTTTAGTTGGAGATGCCGGGGATTGAACCTGGGACCTTCTGCTTCCCAAGCAGATACTCTGCCACTGAGCCACCGTCCCTCCCTCTTGATCTCTTTTGACAGTAGGCATAGACTTTTTTTTTTCCTGGATTACTCCCAATAACAGTTTTTGGCTCTACCTCTGGTGTTGTTTATGTGGCTTTAGTTGAATTTTATATTTTAATTGTTTAAATGTTTTACGGTTGCCACCTTGTGGGCACTGATCGGGTGGAAAAGTGGCATAAAAATGGTTAAAATAAAACCATGCATACCCCATATAAAACACTGTGCATATCAAACATCATTTGGTGGACTATATGGTGTTTGGCCAGTTTCTTCTTCTTCTTCTTCTTGGCTTGACTTCGCGAACGAAGATTTAAGAAAGGTGCAGTAGTCCACGTCTGCTGCAGGCTCGCTGGTGGCTGACAAGACCAATGCGGGACAGGCAGGTCCGGCCACAGTGGCTGCAGGGAAAAGTCTGATTTGGGGTTGGTGCTGTAGCAGTGCGATTCTTCCTCAATCTCCTTTTGTCCTCAAGACCAGCTATGCGTGTGTTCTCAAAGGAAGAGACAGCCTGGTGGATGGTGTGCCTCCATGCTTTGCGATCTGACCTAGTTACCGCACAGTTAATAAGTGTACTCCTCTGGAACACTGTAGTGATTTTTGCCAGTTTCCCCATGTCTTGACGGCTGCTCAAGGTTTCCCAAACATAGCAAACAGGAAAACAAGAGGATTGGAGAACCATGTTATAAGCCACTTTGGGTCCCCATTGGGAAGGAAAAGTGGGATATAAAGAAATATTTTTAAAGTACCAGAAGAGCCCAACATATCTATTGGCAAGGAGTATGAACCGTCACCTTTTAAAATATATGAGCATGTCTATTCTTTATCGTAACAAGCAGTTCTGATTTGAAATAGCTAAGTCAAAGAACCTCTTATTTGAAGGCAGTTATTTTGCTTTATATGATGCGAGACTTATATTTACAATGTCACTAATTGGGAGATGCTAACAACGGTGAACTCCCCCAAGAAGGAACATACACCTGACAGCAGGCCCAGAGGAAAGTGGTTCAAATGTCATTCTGCCATTATGCCAATCCCTCCTGTAAGCTTTAGATGGAATTTAGCACATGTCATATTAAAGGGCAGATACAGGTAATTTTCACCAATTGTTTGCTGTGTCTACCAGCACAGGTAGGCACAAAGTTCAAAATTAAGGCTTGTTTCCAATTGTTTTGTGAGGTATGAAATAAGATATAAAATCACAACCCTTTGTTATGGGGAAAAGCTAGCATTTAAATTAGTGGGAGGCGGGATTTCCCATCCTTACATTATGCCTTCGGCTGTGAGACAGCACAATGGCGCACAATTGCAGGTTTGTGCATTGTTGTCATAGAGACTGTAATTTTGGTGCTCTAAAGAAGTCTGTAATGTGTGTTGTATTAAGAACAATGTGCAAAAAAAAAAAAAATTGCTGGAATTCATTCAAGAGGAAATGTGAAAGCTTTAAAGATGCCCGTGTTTTCAGCTGCACTTATTATTATTAGAACCCTCCCCAAATAACTAAAAATAAAGACCGAGCAGCATTAAAATTAAATCTGAATAAATTTCAGGGGGATTTATTTCCATGTCAGGGAAGCAACCCAAAGAGGGAGTGAAAAAGGAGACTAAGAGCAAGAGAGAGAGTTCTATGCTTAAGAATGCAATCTCAATTTGACAAAGCACTTTCAAGTTTGTACATGCATACATAACCATCTGCTGTCCTCCAGATACATACAGTCACCACGTTGTCCGAATAGAGGCAACGTATGTTTTCATGCACATACAACTTTGGTACATGCAAACCGATCACTGGATTTCTCAGGAGTAGAAGAAGAAGAAGATATTGGATTTATATCCCGCCCTCCACTCCGAAGAGTCTCAGAGCGGCTCACAATCTCCTTTCCCTTCCCCCCCACAACAGACACCCTGTGAGGTGGGTGGGGCTGGAGAGGGCTCTCACAGCAGCTGCCCTTTCAAGGACAGAGTCTCAGAACTGCCTACAATCTCCTTTCCCTTCCTCCCCCACAACAGACACCCTGTGAGGTAAATGAAGATATTGGATTTATATCCCGCCCTCCACTCCGAAGAGTCTCAGAGTGGCTCACAATCTCCTTTCCCTTCCTCCCCCACAACAGACACCCTGTGAGGGGGGTGGGGCTGGAGAGGGCTCTCACAGCAGCTGCCCTTTCAAGGACAACCTCTGCCAGAGCTATGGCTGACCCAAGGCCATGCTAGCAGGTGCAAGTGGAGGAGTGGGGAATCAAACCCGATTCTCCCAGATAAGAGTCCGCACACTTAACCACTACACCAAACTGGCTCTCCAAACTGGTTTTTGCGTACCAAAATTCGACATGCATGCAAAATACACAGGTTCCCCTGTTTTGACAGCATGGTGACTGCACACTCCTCATACATGCAGTTGCCAAGCTCCTGATACATGAATGTATGGTTTGAAAATGGCTTTCTTTGGAAATCAGTGTGGTTTCAAGTACTTGAAATAGTCACTGAACAGCAAACGCTGGCACCTGCTCCACAATTAGGCACTGATCTTTAGCTTGGAACTCTTTAGCTTGGAGAAACATCGACTGCTGGGTGACATGATAGAGGTTTACAAGATTATGCATGGGATGGAGAAGGTAGAGAAAGAAGGACTTTTCTCCCTTTCTCACAATACAAGAACTCGTAGACATTCAATGAAATTGCTGAGCAGTCGGGTTAGAATGGATAAAAGGAGGTACTTCTTCACCCAAAGGGTGATTAACATGTGGAATTCACTGCCACAGGAGGTGGTGGCGGCTACAAGCATAGCCAGCTTCAAGAGGGGGTTAGATAAAAATATGGAGCAGAGGTCCATCAATGGCTATTAGCCACAGTGTGTGTGTGTGTGTGTGTGTGAGTGTGTATAAATTTTTGGCCACTGTGTGATACAGAGTGTTGGACTGGATGGGCCATTGGCCTGATCCAACATGGCTTCTCTTATGTTCTTATGTTCAGTGTTTTTGATCTATCTGTGACTTTGTAAGAACAACAAAGAAAGTTTTGTCAGAGATGTTGACCACCGAATCGGTATATGGTAGCTACCATTTAATTTAATTTCTTGTCATTTCACTTCAGTGATCACCCAAAGGCTCAGTACAAGTAGCTATGCCTGCAAGGTTCTTAAAATGTGATCTTGGTTTAATCATTGCACCCGAATGGCCTTGAATTGTACAAAACTTTTGAACACATACTTTTACATGCTCATCCATGCTGTGTTTATCAGGCATATGTATATCACATCAGACATCTGGCGTATAAGAAAATTTGTGCAATCATTCCAAGGTAAGCTGGCATTACCAAGGACGACTTGGTTACTATCTTCCTTCACCTCTATTAAGGGTAGCATTTCAAGACTTTCACTGAAAGATATTTCAGTGCAGGAGATGAAAGGTTCATAGATAGGCACAAAATCTCACTTATTGACACTTTCAAGACTAATAAGAATCTACAGAAGAGCCCTGTTTGATCATCTAGTGTAACATCCTGTGCCACACACAATTAGGGTTGCCAATCCCAGAGGTGGGGGCAGGGGATCCCCCGGTTTGGAGACCCTCCCCTGCTTCAGGGTTGTCAGAAAGCGGGGGGAGGGGAGGGAAATGTCTGCTGGGAACTCTGTTATTCCCTATGGAGATTTATTCCCATAGAAAATCATGGAAAATTGATCTGTGGGTATCTGGGGCTCTGGGGGGCTGTTTTTTGGGATAGAGGCACCAAATTTTCAGTATAGCATCTAGTGCCTCTCCCCAAAATACCCTCCAAGTTTCAAAAAGATTGGACCAGGGGGTCTAGTTCTATGAGCCCCAAAAGAAGGTGCCCTTATCCATTATTTCCTATGGAAGGAAGAAATTGAAAAGGTGTGCCGTCCTTTTAAATGTGATGGCCAGAACTCCCTTTGGAGTTCAATTATGCTTGTCACAGCCTTGATCTTGGCTCCCCCCCAATGTCTCCTGGCTCCACCCCCAAAGTCTCCTGGCTCCACCCCCAGATATTTCTTGAATTGGACTTGGCAACCCTACACACAATGGCCAGTTGTCTGACCTAGAAGGCCAACAATTAGGACCTAGTAGCTTCTTTGGCTTCCTCTGATGTTGCTTCCTAGCACTGGTATTCAGAGGTTTACTGCCCTGGATGTGGAAGTTCCCTTTAGTTGCCCGGTCATTAATAGACGTATCCTGCATGAGTGCCTAATCCTCTTTTAAAGCCATATGTACTAGTGGCTCAATGACAACCCATCTCTGCTTCTCATTTGCCTTGAAAGCCCTTTCTGGGGTCACCTGAAGCTGGCTGCAACCTGACAGAGTTTTATACACACATCCCACTAGCCATCACTTTGTCCACTGGAAGCAAATTTCATAATTTAAACTGCAAAAAGGATACAAATTTAAGACCATCTATTGCAATATCCTTAATATCCAAATATAAGACACTCCAGATTCCTAAGAAGTAATTACATGTGATTTGAAACATGAGGATGAAGGGAGACTGTTGTCTGGTTCTCCCTAAATGGGAGCCTTGTTATATATTATAGCATGAAATTAATCCTAGGAACGTATTAAAGGCTGTCTGTGATCATCTTATTGTAGTTTTGGCCTGTCTCTGGTACGAACTGAGTGGAATGAGAATTCTGGACATGAGGGCATTTCCACAAGGGTATCTATGAAGGATCTCAAGGTTCATGACTGATGGCTTTATCTCCATCTCATGCGTACACCCGCACAGCTGACAGCTTGTTTAATACTGCATAAATGCATGTACCAAGTCAAAAAGCTAACAATAGAGGGAGGGAGAGAAGCCTGAACAACAGCGGAAAGGAGATGGTAAGATAGATTGTTACAAGCACGCTCTTCCAGATGGCAGGTGCAAGCAAAGCAGAGAGCACAAAGGGAATGATAATTACACCCATCTTGTGGGAAGTGGGGGGGGGGATCATTCAGGAAGATGGAAGACCATCGGATTTGCTAGGCACAGCTGAACTACAAAAAGCAGGGCTATAATTGAGCTTGTGACCCCAGACAGAAAGCTTTGTCTTCACTGGGCACCTAGTGAGACGAGAGAAATCAGTTTAAGCTTCTCAGTATATATTTACCTAGGCAGTTTGCTGATCCCTGCTTGCCACAGAAAAATAAGCATTTCTGTTAGTTAGTTGGGTGTTAGGAATAGGTGGGTGACTAATATGAGATGAAGCTAATGGAATCCCTTGGATGTCTTCATGAAGAATCCATTGATCTGCTTTGACATGGCCCTAGCATGACAGAAATAGGGTGAGGGGTGGAGACTCTATAAGAAGAGTCTATACTGGATCACACCAATAGCAAAAACCGTAGTTAAAAAATGGAAGTGACAAGTGAATGCACTAGCATTTCACAAAGCTTCTATGGTAAAACCATAGACAGTATCCACAGATGTCACTTCTGATTTTTACCAAAAGTGATATAAGCATTCAGTCGTGCTATGCTCTGCTCCTTCCATTTCTCCCCGGGAGTGCCAGCTGTGGTCTGGTGACCCCACAACCACACAAAGAAATGTTTATTTTAAGAAGACCTATGCAGCTTAAATGTTGACTGCATCCAGCAAGCTCATGTGCAGATTCTGTGTTGAAAACAGCAGAGGAAAAAGAAGGATGCAGGAGAGTCAGTTGCTCAGACAAACACCAGAGGGAGACTGTGTAGGTTTTAAGAAGATGCAGGAGAAATCAACCTTTATCCAACTTTTGGGAAACCTCTTGTTTTCCAGAGCTCTTTTTAAAAACGGGGATTTCTCTGGGTATGTGGGTGGATGGGAAGGTAAAATGGAAAGCAAGGCCCAAAAGTCCATTCTTGGCTACATTCAAAGAAACTAGCAAAGCAGCATGTGACAGATAGGCTAGGTTCAACCTCTCCCTAAGACAACCAAGGATGGAGTGCTGAGAGGAGACTTGAAAAAACAGCAGCTGAGAAATGACTGGAGTTAGCACCAGAGAGAAGCTGAAAGCGAAAGGCCTGAGATGAAAAGGATTTTCCTAACTGAGGGGAACTGTATAGGAGAGCTCCTTGGAATAGTCTGAAAACAGTAATCAGCTTTGCCTCCCAGGGAGGGAAGGGAGGAGAGTCAGCCCGTTTGGGCGCGCAATCTAGGGGGCGGGGCCAGGCCGTTGTAAGGGCCAGACCTCCGCTCCCTGTGCAGTCCTTGTGGAGGGACCTGTGCTGAAAAATTCAATGGAAGCGAAACATTTCTTAGACTTTACTTTCCCCAGTGTTTTGTTCTTAAAAAATCAATAAAAATTCCTTGTTTTGATTAACCCTGTGGGCAGTTTGTCTAAGGGAAAGAAGTGTGCACGCACATGCACAAACACAATTTAGTATCTGACTCTATGCCCATATGTTATGGGATATGAATTAATGGTGGCAGCATCAAGCTCTCTCTGTGTGAGGGCCGCTTATTACTCTGTCTGTGGATGTCTTTGGGAGTGAGAGAGAGGACCTGAGGTGCAAGATGGCCATCTCTGTAGATTTTAAAAGAGATAAGAAGAGTAGAGTATCCTGTGTATGTCTCTGTGTGTGTGTATGGCAAGTCATCTTGGCGAAGACTCACCTACCCTTCCTTTGGCTGAGCCATGTGTCATTCAATCTCAATGGACAGCAACTCCACCCCTCAGCCCCAGGACAGGCAAGGACTGGGTTACTGGGGAAGCTGCTTTCATATCCTCTTGGCCTGTCCTGCTGGGCCCTCCATTTTCCCTCAGTGGCTATTGCTAGGCAACCATAGTATTCCAAGCCGGGTTCAGTCAGTACAAGTTGGGGGTGAGGAGAAGGCTCTTTCCATGTCTATTTTGGCCTTTGAGGGAGAACTCATTGGGACCAGTCCTGACTAGGGTTGCCAGCTCCAGGTTGGTGAGAAATTCCTGGAGATTTTGTGGTGGAGTTTGAGGAGGGCAGGGTTTGGGGAAGGGAGAGGCCTCAGCCGAATATAATGCCACAGAGTCCACCCTTCAAAGCAGTTATTTTCTCCAGGATGGGAAGAGATCTGTTGTCAGGAGTTCAGCTGTGATACCAGGAGATTTTCAGGCTCCACCTGGGGTTGGGGGAGGTGAGTGAATGTCACAGGTGGGGGTAGTAGTGGAGTACCAAGGGTGTGTGGGTAGTTGAGAGGAAGAGGTGGTTGGGGTGGGTGGTTGAGAAGACAGCAAGGGTCGTAGGCACTTGCCCAGAGCCTCTTTCTAGAGCTCATTGCATTTTTCTCCACAACAGGTCTTATTCCTAATAACCCATAACCTGAATAAGAGAGCAGGGGTGTCAAACTCATTTGTTATGAGGACCGGATCTAACATAAATGAGACCTTGTTGGCCTGAGCAATGTCAGGCGGGGCTGTGTGTGTGCCTATTTAAGATTAGGTAGCAGAGATATAAACTTTATAAAAGACACAGACAAATACATTTTCATAAAAAAACAAACTTAAAACGTGCTTAAACATTAGCACTAATTGGTCTTAAAGGTGTTTTCTTTGTATATCTCCCATGGGATCTAGGGAACAGAGCAAAGGAAGCTCTGGCTCTTTCCTTCCTTCCCTGGGGGACCAGGAGAGGAAGGAGACTTAGCCAATAGAAGGAAGAGAGGCTTGGCTCAGTAGTTCTGCTGTACAATTGAGAGAGCTTGGCAAAGCAAGCTCTCTCTCCTTCCCTTCCTCCCCAAGGGAGGAGCCTCAGCCAATGGAGAAAATAGAGGTTTTGCTTTATAGTTCCCGTGTGATGGAATAAGCCTGGAAAAGCAAACTGTTATGCAGAAGGAAACAAGAGAGAGGGAGAAGAAAGCAGATGACAGGCAGTTGCTTAGGGGCCTGATAGGAGCCCTTCGAGGGCCTGATTCAGCTCCCAGGATGCATGTTTGATACCCCTGTATGTAGAGGCTGGTAGGCATTCTGAATCAGTGGAGAAGGGGCATCACACCACATTTGTTGGATAACTTTTTATATTTTGCAGTGAGTATGGATGTCTCCAAGTCCTGGAAAGCTAAGCAGGGCTGGGGCTTGGATGGGAGACCACCGAAGTAGGAAGGTAACGGCAAATCACTTCTGCTTCTCACTCGCCTTGAAAAGCCCCTTGCTGGGGATGCCATAAGTTGGTTGTAATTTGACACTTACGTAACGGCACAGAAGTGTGAGAGATGCCTTTTTAGTTGTTACAGTCAAGCAAACCTGCTTTGCTATATACAATTAGAAACACTAGATTTTTGATGGCACCTGGTCATGCACACCAAACCAGGAAAACATACATTATCCTGTTCATACAAGATGGCAACCACATGAACAACATCTCCCCTTACGTGCAGTTGATTGTAATGTCTTTGTACTTGACGTTTAGAAAATCCTATGGCTCACAGAAGGGAGTCTCTGATTTTCTGCAGTTACATGGACGTCCATGAAAACGTATCTGTTTTCTGCCACGATGCAGTTTATTTTGAAGGTACTATTTATTTTCCACTGTACTTTTTTTAGAACTCCTTCTCCGAAGAGACGAAGAAAGTGGTTGAGAGCCATAGTGGACTAAAGACTGGGACAGACCGTCTTTTCTGCATCCTTTTCTGTTGTTGTTATTTAAATAAGTGAGCACCTGCTCACAGTTTTCCCAGACAAGTTTTGTCTGCTATAGTTACACCATCACTTAAATTTTTGGCTCACTTACAGCGGAGGGAACCAAGCCTGTTTTGAAGTGATTTTCTCTGATCTCTTGATGCATGAGGCCAGTCTGGCTACTCAACAGTGAAAGAAAGCAGACCTAGCCGAAGATTAGTAAAGTATGGTAGAGCGCTTCAGCTGCAGATTTTGGACACTATTTGAAGGGAGTGAAACGTAGCGTTGCCAATCCCCAGGTGGGGGCAGGGGATCCCCCGGTTTGGAGGCCCTCCCCCCGCTTCAGGGTCGTCAGAAAGCGGGGGGAGGGGAGGGAACTCTGTTATTCCCTATAGAGATTTATTCCCATAGAAAATCATGGAGAATTGATCCAGGGGTATCTGGGGCTCTGGGGGGGGGCTGTTTTTCGGGGTAGAGGCACCAAATTTTCCGTATAGCATCTAGTGCCTCCCCCCAAGATACCCCCCAAGTTTCAAAAAGATTGGACTAGGGGGTCCAATTCTATGAGCCCTAAAAGAAGGTGCCCCTATCCTTCATGATTTCCTATGGAAGGAAGGAAATGAAAAGGTGTGCCGTCCCTTTCAATGTGATGGCCAGAACTCCCTATGGAGTTCAATTATGCTTGTCACAGCCTTGATCTTGGCTCCACCCCTAATGTCTCCTGGCTCCACCCCCAAAGTCCCCAGATATTTCTTGAATTGGACTTGGCAACCCCAGTGAAATGACAGTGTCACAAAGATAGCAGTTGCAAAGAGTCAGACTCAACTGTGCGACTGAACAACAACAACAACTAAATGATAGTGTCGTTTTGTTTGTTAATAAAGTGTCGCATGATTACAGTATGGAGGAAGATACCATTTTAACTTTTCATTTCAAGTCACAAAATATCCTGAGTGCTTCCTATGGGAAAGGCTTGCTTTATATGCTTGGTGTTTTCCCCCATTATTGCTTCCAATTTACTAAGGACCAAACTACACTATATATATATATAGTGGAGTTTGGTCCTTAGTAAATATATATAGTGAATTGGGTTGGATTTTCCAGACCTGACTCACTTGTCACACAGTCATACAGCAGCTGCAAAGAACTTCACTTTTACAGCCCGCCTGATTCCAATTTGGCTCTGAACAGGTGCTGTGGAGGAGGAGCGGTTCCTGCCTCCCCCCATGTTTTTTTTTTCTTGAGCCAAAATGGCCCGGGTGGGGACTTATTTGCATAACTTTGGAGCTGCACGGGCTTGGAATTCTACACATGTAGCCCTAAAGTTATGTAAATAGCTCCCCACCAGAGCCTATGTTGGCTCAGGAAAAGTCAGGGTGAGGAGGCAGGAACCCCTTCTCGAACTGGGCTCTTGCAGGCTGTAAAAGCAACATTTCACATAGGTGTTATGTGACTATGAGGAAAGTGAATTGGCTCTGAGAAACTCAGACCAAGCTAGCTAAAAAAGTTCAGCCCAGTTAGGGATGCCAGCCTCCATGTGGGAACTTGAGATCCCCCAGAATTACAGCTCTTCTCCAGAGAGAGATCAGCTCCCCTGGAACATATATGAGCATATGAAGCTGCCTTATACTGAATCAGACCTTTGGTCCATCAAAGTCAGTATTGTCTTCTCAGACTGGCAGCTGCTCTCCAGGGTCTCAAGCTGAGGTTTTTCACACCTGGACCCTTTTTTGGACCCTTTTGCCTGGACCCTTTTTTGGAGATGCCAGGGATTGAACCTGGGACCTTCTGCTTCCCAAGTAGATGCTCTACGACTGAGCCACAGCCCCATTCATGGCTCTCCAGGGTCTCAACTGAGGTTTTTCACACCTGCTTGCCTGGACCCTTTTTTGGAGATGCCAGGGATTGAACCTGGGACCTTCTGCTTCCCAAGCAGATGCTCTACCACTGAGCCACCGTCCCTCCACCCTGGCACCCCCCTCCCGGGGCCATGCCCCAGACAGCAGCCTAAAGCTGCCTAATGGATGCACTGGCCCTGAGTGGAAAAAACGGATATTTTAAAGAGTGCAGTCTGCGGTATTGTACCCCACACAGGGCCAGTGCGTCCATTAGGCAGCTTTAGGCTGCTGTCTGGGGCATGGCCCCGGGAGGGGGGTGCCAGGTCGGGTCCTTCCCCCACCCTCTCCTCTGCAGCAAGGGAAATGGGCGAGCCTGGTGGTGTGGTGTAGCTCCTGTGCCTCAAAGCACACTGCTGTCTGGCCGCCATCACCCAGCTGGCATCACTCCATCTCTTGGCTTCTGGAAGCTTCCAGAAGCTGGAGTGACAGCAGCCCAGCAGGGTGTGTGTGTGTGCTGTGAGACACAGAAACCAGGCTTGCCAGGGAGGAAAGGTGTGGGCAGCAATGGCACCTTGCCTGGGGCACCGGCCTTGCGCTGGCACTCCAGCGCTGACAGTGATGCTGCTTAGGCTTCATTACCAAATCTCCAGAATTTTTCTAATTTGGATCTCACAACTCCAGCTCATCTCCTGCCATCATACCACACAGACTCTAAAGCTCAATATTCCTTTCATCTGCAGTGCATTGTTGCTGCCTTTTCCTGTCATATTCAGCCTTGCAGATTTTAGCTTCAGTGTGTGCTTGTGGTGTGATCTTTTTTGGCCTGGCATGGTTGTGTTATGGTATGTGTGGAGGAACGCCATCTTAGTTAATGTTGGTGCTTCGTTGGAAGGGAACATTAAACTACTAAAGCAGGCTTTGGCCTAGCCTCCCTTCATCCCCTCCTCCCTTCCAGAGTTAAACCAGCACCTCTAGGGGGAAAGCCTCCTAGAGGGGCAGGAAGTTCTTTAGCCTTCCCCTCATTGCCTCCCCCCTTCTGGAGTTAAACCAGCAACTCTAGGGGGAAAGCCTCCTAGAGGGGCAGGAAGTTCTTTTGTTTTATTTATTTGAGTTAGGCGGGAAAAGGCCAGTTCTCAGCTGGCGCTCAGGGAGAGAGGTTGCCAGCCTGTGGGCTCCTGTCTGTGGGACCCCAGGCAGTCATTCACAACGTAGGGCCAGTTTATACCAGGGACGAGAGATGCGTTTAAATCCACCTTTTATTTGTCCTTCTTGTTGCTGATCAGGTGCTGTGCTAAACTTTTACATGTAACTGTTTTTGTTTTTATTTTTATTTCTCTTCTTATCAAACATTTTTACTGTTTTGAATGCTGGCAGTCAAACTCTGTACCACATAGATCCCCGGCCGCTTAGACCACGCTGCTTTATGAAGGGGGCCCTGGGGAAGGGGGAAGGCATGCAGTTGGATAAGGTGCCAATCCTCCAGGGGTTCCCCGAAGAAGTGCTGTGGTCTCTGTGATACCCAAGTACAGGGTGGCAGAGGACCTTGAGGCCTGGCCTCATAGCTGGAGAGGGGGATTGGGAGTCCTGTTCCTCTCAATCTGAACCCCTAGACTGAGCAGGTGGTGGCAGCGAGCCCAAGTGGCCGGAGGAGAAATAGCTCCCTCCAGGAGTTGGTGACTCAATAGGGAGTTGACGGGACCGGGTCTGAAGGCAGAATTGGGCCGGTTCCCTCACAGTATGCCATAGAGTATGCACTTCAAGGTGGCTGTTGTATGTAGGAGAAGTGATCTGACTTCAGCTTTCCATCTCCTCCCCCCTCCCTGTAGCCTCTACCTACGAAAAGGACAGTCTTTCTCCACAGCGGGGACCAAAGCAGGAAGGAAGCAACCTCAGCAGGATATAATGACACAGAGACTACCATTTTCTCCAGGGAAAGTGATCTCTGCCATCTAGAGCAGGGGTGGCCAACAGTAGCTCTCCTGATGTTTTTTGCCTACAACTCCCATTAGCCCCAGTCATTGGCCATGCTGGCTGGGGCTGATGGGAGTTGTAGGCAAAAAACATCTGGAGAACTACTGTTGGCCACCCCTGATCTAGAGAGTAGTTGTAATTCTGAGTGATCTTCAGTCCTCACCTAAAAATTGGCAACAATGGTTCCCCAGGAGAAAATGGCTGGTTTTGAGGGTGGAGTCTATGGCATTGTACCTGTCTGAGGTCCCTCCACTCCTCAAACCTGACCCTCTCCAGGCTTCATCCCTCAAATTTCCAGAAATTTTCCAACATCCAGCCAACTATCAGTCTATCTTTATCAGGCTGCCTGAGTTCAGCTTTCTGTCTCCTCCCCCCTCCCTGCAGCCTCTACCTAGGAAAAGGACAGTCTTTGTCTGCAGTGGGGACCAAAGCAGCTTACATCATTCTCCTTTCCTCCTTTTGATGTGCACAACAACCCTGTGAGGAAGGTTAGCTTGAAAGTCTGGAACTGGTCTGAAGTCACCCAATCAGCTTCCACAACAAGAACCTGGGTCTGGCAGACTCTGCTCTGAAGCACTAACTGCTATGCCATACTGGCTGTTGTAAGGGGGGCAGCTGCTGAACAGGAGCAAGCAGCCAAACCTAGTTAAGTCATGCCAATCAGGTGGCCTAGGGTAGCCAATCTCCAGGTGAAGCCTGAAGTTCTCCTGGTATCACAACTGAACTCCAGACAACAGATCTCTCTCCCCTTGGAGAAAATAACTGCTTTGGAGGATGGACTATATGGCATTATATTCAGCTGAGACCACCCTCCCTTCTCTAAACTTTGGCTTCCATAGACTCTACCACAAAATCTCCAGGAATTTCCCACCAACCTGGAGCTGGCAAACCTAGGACTGACCCCAGTGAGTTCTCCCTCAAAGTCCAAAATAGGCTTGGAAAAGCCTCCTTCCTCCATAAGAACATAAGAGAAGCCATGTTGGATCAGGCCAACGGCTCATCCAGTCCAACACTCTGTGTCACACAGTGGCAAAAATTTTTATATATACACACACACTGTGGCTAATAGCCACTGATGGACCTGTGCTCCATATTTCTAAACCCCTCTTGAAGGTGGCTATACTTGTGGCCGCCACCACCTCCTGTGGCAGTGAATTCCACATGTTAATCACCCTTTGGGTGAAGAAGTACTTCCTTTTATCCGTTTTAACCTGTCTGCTCAGCAATTTCATTGAATGCCCACGAGTTCTTGTATTGTGAGAAAGGGAGAAAAGTACTTCTTTCTCTACTTTCTCCATCCCATGCATTATCTTGTAAACCTCTATCATGTCACCCCACAGTCGACATTTCTCCAAGCTAAAGAGTCCCAAGCGTTTCAACCTTTCTTCATAGGGAAAGTGCTCCAGCCCTTTAATCATTCTAGTTGCCCTTTTCTGGACTTTCTCCAATGCTATAATATCCTTTTTGAGGTGCGGCGACCAGAACTGCACACAGTACTCCAAATGAGACCGCACCATCGATTTATACAGGGGCATTATGATACTGGCTGATTTGTTTTCAATTCCCTTCCTAATAATTCCCAGCATGGCGTTGGCCTTTTTTATTGCAAACGCACACTGTCTTGACATTTTCAGTGAGTTATCTACCACGACCCCAAGATCTCTCTCTTGGTCAGTCTCTGCCAGTTCACACCCCATCAACTTGTATTTGTAGCTGGGATTCTTGGCTCCAATGTGCATTACTTTGCACTTGGCCACATTGAACCACATCTGCCGCGTTGACACCCACTCACCCAGCCTCAACAGATCCCTTTGGAGTTCCTCACAATCCTCTCTGGTTCTCACCACCCTGAACAATTTAGTGTCATCTGCAAACTTGGCCACTTCACTGCTCACTCCCAACTCTAAATCATTTATGAACAAGTTAAAGAGCATGGGACCCAGTACCGAGCCCTGCGGCACCCCACTGCTTACCGTCGTCCACTGCGAAGACTGCCCATTTATACTCACTCTCTGCTTCCTATTACTCAGCCAGTTTTTGATCCACAAGAGGACCTGTCCTTTTACTCCATGACTCTCAAGCTTTCTAAGGAGCCTTTGATGAGGAACTTTATCAAAAGCTTTCTGGAAGTCAAGGTAAACAACATCTATCGGGTCTCCTTTGTCCACATGTTTGTTCACCCCCTCAAAGAAATGTAACAGGTTAGTGAGGCAAGAACTTCCCTTGCAGAACCCATGCTGAGTCTTCCTCAATAACCCGTGTTCATCAATGTGCCTACTCATTCTGTCCTTGATAATGGTTTCTACCAACTTTCCCGGTATTGAAGTCAGACTGACTGGCTTGTAATTTCCCGGATCTCCTCTGGAACCCTTTTTAAAGATGGGGGTGACATTTGCTACCTTCCAGTCCTCAGGAACGGAGGCAGATTAAAATGAAAGATTACAGATTTTTGTTAGAAGATCCACAAGTTCAACTTTGAGTTCTTTCAGAACTCTCGGATGTATGCCATCCGGACCTGGTGACTTATTAGTTTTTAATTTGTCTATCAGTTGTAGGACCTCCTCTTTTGTCGCCTCAATCTGACTCAGGTCTTTCAACCCCCCTTCCAAATTTAGTGGTTCTGGGGCGGGCAAAAAGTTCTCGTCGTCCACAGTGAAGACGGAGGCAAAAAATTCATTTAGCTTCTCAGCCATTTCCCTATCCTCCTTCAGTAATCCTTTTACATTATACTGACAGAACCAAGCTTGGTTATATTTTGCTAACAGCATCAAGCTTGGTTGACTAGCAACAGCCGCTGTCTAGCAGCTCCCCCAGTGGCCCCATCCTTGTCTGTCCTGGGACTGGAGGGTGGGGTTGCTCTGGGCAAGCCTTGACCGAGACTCGAATCCTTCCTCAATTTGCTGCTTTTCTGCATGCAGGAAGCTGTTCACCTGGGAAAGCTCCTACTAGTACAATTGTTATACCTCCCATGTACCATACCACACCAAACCTTTCATGGCATAATAGATTCAGATAAAAATACACAGCATATAAAAATTTAAACATTGGAGATAAAATCAAGATAAAACCGAGCTTACAGATGCATTCCAACGTGGTCAGAATTAAATTTAAGGATGTCAGCCAGGAATTTGGCCACAGCCTCACTAACCACCCCCTCAGTATCACTCAATAAGTAATAACAGGGTGGCAGAATAGACAAATCTGGAGAAAAAGAAAGCTTGCCAAATAAATCTTTACGGAGGTTATGGTATAAAGAACAATCAAGCAATATATGCTGGATTGAGTCAGGGGTATTTGCTCCACAGGAGCAAAGTCTGTCGGCTAAAGGGACTCGCTGATCTCTCCCTTGTAAAACTTTGGAGGGAAACGCGTTTAGTCTAGCCAACATAAATGCCCTGCGATGACTTGGAGTGGTTAGGTCTGATAGATAATTGGGCATTTTGCCACAAAAAGCATAAAGACCTAAGGAAGCTGGAGAGCAAATATAAGGGTCAGTTGGCCGTAATTTCGTATCCTCCGATTCCCATAGTCTCAGTTTAATACATCTGAAGATATATGACTCATCAGCGGTAGAAAAATCATCTACCTCTAACCCCGATTGATTGAGTTTAGACAGAAGCACTGCTGTCCAGGATGAAATATATGGGTCTCTTTTCATACAATCAAGAAGGCTGTTGGGATCTGTTCTAAAATGTTCTGGCATGGTTCATCATCTGCCTTGAGAATTGATGATAACATTGACTGACTGTTATGGTCTGCAGAAATAGAGAACAACTTTTCTTCTAGTGGTTACCCCATATCAAAACCGCTATCATTCACTTGTTGTTTCTTACACCCACTTACCAGGGGTGCTATTTCAATTTTCAACTGCTGGGAGAATACTACAGTGAGGCTTCAAAGCCTAAGCTGTTTACCCCACCCTTCCTCCAACAACCTCAGCACACCATTTATCCTCACAGCCACCTTGTGGGGTGGATTAGGTTGAGAGTGACTGACCCTATTTTGTATAATTAGCTTTGTGGCTGGGTGACATGAACCTGAGTAGACACTGGAATCCTGGCCCAGCACTCTAACCCAAGGGTCCTGAACGTTTTCAGCCTGTGGGCACCTTTTGAAATCTGACAAGGGGAGATGGACACAGGAAGTGGGGGAAATAAAAAATGTCAAGGAATAAGCTCAAAGAGAGATGTCTGAGATACAACTGTTTTGACAGTTCGTTTAAACATCCCTGGGCCTGAGTAGGCAGGGGAGTCAGCCAATGGGAGGCCAGATACTCTGACTGAGCTGTGATGGGCCAATTATATGTTTTGTGCAGCTATTAGCTAATGGCCAATGCTTGATTTGGCCACCACAAGAGAATTATGATCTATGCTGATTGCCGTGTTTTATGTTGCCTTTGGTTCCATGGGTTTCCTGACCATCACTTCTTTCATTGTAGCATTCCTAGGTAGGAACGTGCAATGGGTATTGAATGAAGCCAAGTTAATCGCTTTCAGCATACTGGTATTTTGCAGCATTTGGGTCTGCTTTGTTACCACCTTTCTAGGCTCCAAGGGGAAATACATGGTAGTTGAACAGCTGTTTTCTATTTTGGCCTTCTGCACTGGCGTAGTGGATTGCATTTTCCTGCTAAAATGCTGCTATTATGCTGAGGCCTGGAATGAATACGAAAGAATGTCTAATAAAGAGAAGGAAAAAGATCCAATTTTGTAAAAAACTATGTCAGCCAGTTCCTTGCTCCCTACGATGGGTAGCCCGATCCCTCCATTCTGTCCTATGAGTTCATAGGCTAGAATGGATTCATTATATCCTATAGGCCCATAGGCTAGAATGGATTCCATCCCATTCTTGTGGGCTCATAGGCTAGAATGGACTCCATTTTTTCCTATGGGCCCACAGGATAGTATGGAGGGATTGGGCTGTCTCTGAGGCACAACACTAGAGAAGGGGTTTTAAAAGCCCGTCGCTGCCCCTCTTGGGAGTCTCCCAAGAGGTGGGGGATGGAGATCCTCTCCCTGCTTTTGCATCCCTGGGAGAAAGCTACTGGCGCCTCTCAGGAGACTCTCGAGAGGCATGGGGAACTCGGAGGGGCAGCCCCTGGGCAGCTGCCTTACTGAGTCATATGGGGGTTGCCCAATTTGGTGCCCCCAGAAGGCCAACACCTGGGGTTGCCAAGTCCAATTAAAGAAAAATCTGGGGACTTTGGGGGCGGAGCCAGGATACTTTGGGGGTGGAGCCAGGAGACATTGGGGGTGGAGCCAGGAACAAGGATGTGACAAGCATAATTGAACTCCAAGGGAGTTCTGGCCATCACATTTAAAGGGACAGCACGCCTTTTTAAATGCCTTTCTTCCATAGGAAATAATTAAGGATAGGGGCACCATCTTTTGGGGCTCATAGAATTGGACCCTCTGGTCCAATATTTTTGAAACTTGGGGGGTATTTTGGGGAGAGGCACTAGCTGCTATACTAAAAATCTGGTGCCTCTACCTCAAAAAATAGCCCCCCCCAGAGCCCCCAATATCCATGGATCAATTCCCTATAATTCTCTATGGGAATCGTTCTCCATAGGGAATAATAGAGTGCCTAGTAGACATTTCCCTCCCCCCCACACACTTTCTAAAGGGGGGGCCTCCATACCAGGGAATCCCCCCTCCCTGCCCCCTCCCTCTCTCTCTCTCTCTCTCACACACACACACAAATACTTACTGTACTTGGTCTTCTTCCAGTAGAATTTGCTCGCTGTGAAAACGAAAGCAAGCTGCACAGGAAAAGAAAGGGAGGGGCCGTTCCTGTTTCCTGTGCAGCCTTAAAGGGACACATTTTAAAAACGGATCCCAAGTTGTAAAACAACATGATGCCTACAGGTATGTTCTCTCTCCCCCCGCCCCCAGATTTTTTAAGAGCGGGGAAGGAGGCTGAAAATTCAGGGGTCCTCCGCCAGGGTGGGAGGGTTGGGAAGCCTACCAACACCCTAGGCAAATGCCTAGTTTGCCTAATAACGGGGCTGGCCCTGGCTGCACCATAGATTTATGCAGGGGCACTATGATACTACTAATTCTATGAGCCCTGAAAGAAAGTGCCTGTATTGTCTATGATTTCCAATGAGAGGAAGGCATTTAAAAGGACCGCAGTTCCTTTTAAATGTGACGGCTAGAACTCCCTTTGGAGTTCCGTTGTGTTTATCACAACCTTGCTCCTGGCTCTGCCCCCAAAGTCCCCAGATATTTCTTGACTTGGCAACCCTACTAGATATCTGCCAGGTTCAGAGACAGTAGACATCTCAATTCCAGTTCTAGGAAGTGGCATCAGGAAAAACTCTGGCCTCTGTGCCCTGTATGTTGGCTCTCCAGGGCAACTGTTTGGCCCTTCAGAGAAATGGTTTGGCCGATCTTCTGAACTTCTGATGTTACAGATCCGAACGTAATTACTGAAACAGGTTGTAAGTCTGAGCCTTGCATGCAGTCTAGCCGTGCCTTTCCTCCTTAAACTTATGAAAGCATTAGAATGACATTTTGTCTCTCTGTTGTACCCCATTAGTTTAGCAGCCTTACTCAGGTTTTGCCATTTGGTGTATGCTAGATAAACAACCCCCATAGAGATGTTCTCTGAACTCTGGCTGTCATTAGAAGGGATGATAGATGTGAAAGCAAGGTAGAGAAAGGTCTAGAGAATTATCCAGCTGCATAGTTATATAAAAACTGCAGTAAAAGAATTTCCAGACATAGATACCGTATTTTACTGAACTGGAACTGGAACTAGAAAATTCATCTGAAAGGACACAGATGCTTAGAGAGGTGGACACTTTAAACTCAATGACTTTGCTTACTGAATGAGATGAGGAACTATTCCCATGCAGATTTTTGTTTCTTTCTTATTGGGACTGACCAATCCTTTCTGTCAGCTAAATTTTAAATTTAGACTAATTTCATTAAGATAAGTTGAGAAATCTTGTGATGTTGTAAACTGCTGATATCATTTTTTGCTGTTCCGTCACACAATGTTCCCTGGAAGGTCAGATGCTGAAGCTGAAGCTCAAATACTTTGGCTACCAAATGAGAAGGGAGCACTCACTAGAGAAGACCCTGATGCTGGGAAAGACAGAAGGCAAAAGAAGAAGGGGATGGCAAAAGATGAGATGGCTGGACAGCGTTACTGATGTAACAAACACGAATTTGAGCAGACTTTGGAGGATGGTGGAAGACAGGAAGGCCTGGCATGACTTTGTCCATGGGGTCGCAAAGAGTCGATAGCTTTCCTTAGTTTTTGTTTTTTTTAGGAGGCAGGATGTTCTTTCTTTCTTTCTTTCTTTCTTTCTTTCTTTCTTTCTTTCTTTCTTTCTTTCTTTCTTTCTTTCTTTCTTTCTTTCTTTCTTTCTTTCTTTCTTTCTTTCTTTCTTTCTTTCTTTCTTCTCTGTTGTGGAATGGAACTTTCCTGTCTCCTTTTTCCAGCTGAAGTCTCCTGAGCTCTGCAAAAAGCTATTTCTAACGACTGAGCAGTCTACCAGAATGCTGTGAATGAGACAATTCTCTCTGTGTATTGGGGGCTGTAGGTGGAGGAAGGATCTGTGGAAATCAACCTTCCCTCCTCACAGAGGTAAAAGTGACTTCTGCTTGGGTAACAGTCTCCCTAGAGGCCTTTCATTGATGCAGCCCTTTCTTGCTCTGAACATATTTACCTATATTATAGACAATGTGGTCAAAATAAATCTAAACTGGGGAAACAGCTTAGAGACTATGACTTTTATCCCCCAGAGTTTTGCTGCAGGTGGAAGGATATCTGCTCTCAGAGCACAACTTTCTTGCCTCCCCTCTCCCGTGGGAGCCTGTAATGAACCCTGAGTACAGGAGTGGGGAGGTGAGAAAGTTGCACTCCATGAACGGATATCCTTCCACCTGCAGAAAAGCTTTATGTAACTGGATATTTGGAGCATGAATATTTTCTCAAGAGGCTCTTGTGTCAGTAGAAGGCTCCTTATACCAGAGGAAAGTGGTACTGTTAGAAAGCAGAGTCAAAGGATTCAATTAACCATTTGTTAAAGCTGGCATACCCCCATACTTTATCTATTTATTCCCTTAGTAGACATTTTCTTGCATGCATATAGCTATTCTGGCTGCAGTTGCAACTACTGATCCTAGTAATCAGATTTTAAATTTTATTCCAGTATGAGGAATGAACAAAGAGCAATATAAAAATATTATAAATGCCTAGATCCTAGTCCAACATTCAAACCATTTGAAGGATGGGCTGTGGCTCAGTGGTAGAGCCTCTGTTTTGCATGCAGAAGGTCCCAGGTTCAACCCTTAGCATCTCCAGTTAAAAGATCTGGTGATGTGGAAGACCTCTGCCTAAGAACTCGGAGAACTTCTGCCACTCTGAGTAGACAATACTGACCTTGATGGACCAATGGTCTTACCCAATATAAGGCGGCTTTATGTGTGTTCAACCACTACTTCAACTGTAGGCTGTGAAGACTGGCTACAGTGGCTTTCTAGCAGGAGCTCTGCTGCCCATGATAGCTCAGTGATCTGAGAAGAGATTTACACATGCTTGCTCACTCACAAGCATAGTGCGTTTTAGAAGCAGAGAACTCTTGTCTCTGCATTGTTTGTTTTGAAGCTAACATTTCGCTAATTGTGAGTGCAATTCAGATGTAGCAAAACATTTGCAGCAATGTATGGCGTAAGTATAAAAAGGAAGGGTGCACAACTGTGAGCATTTTAGTCCATGTAGCATTCACATTCACACATTACAAAGTCATTTGAAGGAAGCACTGCTGTAACCTTGTGGGACGGAATAGCTCGCCTGCCTCTAATTCCAGTGCTGCTGCTTGCAACATGGCTCAATAGGCTAGAGACAAAACCATGCTAAAGCACAAGGCCCAGAGAAAGAGCACATGCTTTTCATGCAGAAGTTTCTTCACAACCCCTGCTCAACATGATTACATGATAAGTGATGTGAGAGACTTCAACCTGAGACCCTAGAGAGCCACTGCCAGTCTGAATAGACAAATGATCACCTTGATGGAGCAGTGGTCTGATTCAGTATAAAGCAGCTTCATGCACCTGCAACTAGAACGTCAATGTCTCAGACTTTGGACTTGAGGCATACTTGCCCCCAAAAGGCTGACGCTATACTCAACAGAAACGTTTAGGAACTAACATTCCCTATCCGAAGTCTATGCTTTCATCTTTTTTGTGTTTCAACATATGCTCTTTATATGTTGTGCAGGAGTGTATTAAATATTTTGTATTGTGCCCAAGTTCAATTGTATGCCTTGGTTTTTTTTTTTTAATGCCACTTGTTACCTATTTTCTTTTTTTTTGGATGGGTCTCTGACCGTATTAAACTAAATGGCACTATTAAATATGGGATGGCATGAGCTTTATTTATCCATACGTTTGTACTCAGGAAAGCTTTAAACTTTACAGATCTTTGGATGTGTCAGTGTATATGAAGTGATTTTTTTCCAGCAGTGACTGTGAGTCAATTTTGGCTTAGCATTTAAGCAATGCAACCCTTTCATTCCTTTATTTTATTTTATTTTATATTCTCAGTAGTGTATATAAAGCACTTTTGTTCTGAAAGCTGGAAGAGCAGATGGGATAATTTAATTCCTTTAAACTGTTGGCTCTGTGACAGACATCTACCACGGAGTGAAGGGCTCCATCTGGCATGCACATTGGCTGTTGCAAAGATGCTTAGTAAGATGATGTCAAAACAGATGTAATGGCATAGGCATGGCATTAGCGGAAATATGCTATTACTATTTTTTGCAGAAATAGGATGTCTTTCACAGTTACAAATATCGTCTTTTATCCACACTTCTGCCATGCTAATAGTAGCACCTGCAGTAACTGTACTATGCCGGTGCCTTACAACTACACATTACCTAGTCAAACACGGGCTGGATCCAAAGATTCCCTTCCATTGGGAGGAATTTCCCACTGATCCAATCCCAGGTGCTCCTGAATCTGCATTTGCTGAGGCAGAAATATGGAAGTGCCTTTATTGGAAAAAATCAGCAAATGGTTGGTGTGCCATCCCACCTTCACTCACTTAAGCCTTGTACTTATAATCAGTGTTCCCGCTAAGCTGAGTTTGTGTGAGCCAGCTCACAGATTTTTAGCCTTCAGCTCACACATTTTTGTCTTAGCTCAGGAAGGATGACTTGAGAGCACAATAATTTATGCAGTAGCTCACAACTTGCAGTAGCTCACAACTTTCATGCCGGTAGCTCACAACTTTCATGCCGGTAGCTCACAACTTTCGTGCCAGTAGCTCACAACTTACTTTCATGCTTGTAGCTCACAACTTTCATGCCGAAGCTCACAACTTTCATGCCGGTAGCTCACAACTTTCATGCCAGTAGCTCACAACTTTAATGCCGGTAGCTCACAACTTTCATGCCTGTAGCTCACAACTTTCATGCCAGTAGCTCACAACTTTAATGCCGGTAGCTCACAACTTTCGTGCCAGTAGCTCACAACTTTCATGCCAGTAGCTCACAACTTTAATGCCGGTAGCTCACAACTTTAATGCCGGTAGCTCACAACTTTCGTGCCAGTAGCTCACAACTTTAATGCCGGTAGCTTATAACTTTCATGCTTGTAGCTCACAACTTTCATGCCAGTAGCTCACAACTTTCATGCTTGTAGCTCACAACTTTCATGCCAGTAGCTCACAACTTTCGTGCCAGTAGCTCACAACTTTCATGCCTGTAGCTCACAAAGTAGTATTTTTGCTCACAAGGCTCTGCAGCTTAGAAGGAACCTTGCTTACAACATACCTGTACAGGACCAAAGTGCATGGAAAAGTTGCAGGAGTCAGCAGTTTGGCCTCACCTGCAACTACAGTCAGATACACTGCCCCTGATTCCTGCCTATGTAGGCAGACACTGCAGTGCAGTAGTTAGAGAGTTGGACAAGAACATGGGAGACCCAGGCTCATATCTCACCTCTGCCATGGAAGCTTGCTGGGGGACTTTGGGCCAGTGTGTCTCAGTGTCAAGTTCTGCACAGTCCTGACCAATAACCAACTCCCAGGATATAGTAGAGTAGATTTATTGAAGATGATAGGCAGGTACTGAGAGCAAGATTCCTCTTGCTGAAACTGAGACTCATGGCCTCAGCTCTTAAAGATATAGGCTTGGGTCTGTCCGTTATACATTCAAAATGCTAAGCACCAAAATCTACCAATTGCAACCCCGCTTCCCACCATCTCCCCATGAGCATTCCTAGTAGCATCATTAAGCAAGAAATGAAAGTACATTCTCTGGAGTCAGATAATACAGAATGACCTTGGTACTATCGTGTTCTCCTTTCTCAGGGTAGAAGTGGTTCTTTTGTAAGGTGCAGACACAAGTCACAGTTACGGAAAGTGATCCATGGGATCCACTTCACTGTGCCCACATGTTAGCCAGAAAACAATGACTGTGTGCTTGTTCAGGGGTATACACTGGGCTCTATTATCTCCTATGAAGGGAAGGTGGCATGGTATAGTTTGATCTCATCCGATCTCAGAAGCTAAGCAGGGTTGATAGTTGAAGGGGAGACCACCAAGGAAGAGTCTGCAGAGGAAGGTGGTCTGCGAACCAACTCTGCTTAATCACTTGTCTTGAAAACCCTGTGGGGTTGCCATAAGTCGTCCATGACTTGATGCCTCTTTATATGATCTGCATGGCTATGATGCAACTTTGCATCCACGGATATCTTGGTTTCCTTGGAGGTTTGAGACTGTATAGATCAACGCAGACTAGGTACAGCCAGATGCCAGTCTGCAGGCCAGATGTGGCCCAAGAGGATTTTTCAGGATGCGTTAGTTCCTCTGCCTCCCCAGTTGATGATTTCATATAATCCTTTTAAAGCTAAACCTATGTTAGATTTTATATGTTGTAAGCCACCCTGAGCCGCTTCGGTGGGAAGGGCGGGATATAAATTGAAATATAATAATAATAATAATAATTGCAGATTTATATCCCGCCCTTCTCCCTGAATCAGAGACTCAGAGCGGCTTACAATCTCCTATGTCTTCTCCCCTCACAACAGACACCCTGTGAGGTTGGTGGGGCTGGAGAGGGCTCTCACAGCAGCTGCCCTTTCAAGGACAACCTCTGCCAGAGCTATGGCTGACCGAAGACCATTTCAGCAGGTGTAAGTGGAGGAGTGGGGAATCAAACCCGGTTCTCCAAGATAAGAGTCCGCACACTTAACCACTACACCAAACTGGTGTAATAATTCAAGGTCATTTGCTCCTGATATGTGAAGGACTTTCCACTTCCATAAAGTGATGGTAACTTTATTATAGAACTTAACTATCTTCAAAGTGGCTCCCAAGTCCCAACAATAAAAACGTTGTTTCCCCTAATTCACACAGTGAAGAGATTGCATGGAATACCTTCAACAAAGAGATACTTTCATGTATTGATACATGCAGGTAAGTAGATCAAGTTCACAAAGATCTGTACATATGCATTCAGCAAACTATGCACAAACTGAGAGCCAGCGTGTTGAAGTGGATTGACTCTTGGATGTGATTAGACGCATGGTTGTCAGCATTTCTCTTCCTGCCCCTGCGCATTAACTGCATCCTTCTCTGCAGATGTTAAGCATGTAAATTATTTCTTTTTGTTGCAATTTCAGGAAAGGTTTCACTTGGAAAATTATACTATACTGTACTATACTATAGTATAGTATGTACTATATACTATATAGTATAGTATGTACTATACTGTACTATAGTAGGGTTGCCAGACTAAGCCTGTAATTAGTGGGAAGGTTAAGGGCATGGGCATGTGTGGTAGACTGTCAATGGTTAATGCCTAACAGAATCTGGGAACCTTTGAAAGACACGTGGTCCAAATGAAATTCTGTGGAAAGAGTCAGAAGAAATGACAGTTGAGATCTGACATTAAGAGACCATTAAGTACTGACTGTGGACTGGGAAGGAGGCAAAATAAGTGAGAGGATCAGAGAGGATTCCCCATTCAAGCCAAAAAAGTGAAATTGCTTCTAGTTAAGAGAATATTCCTACTGCACAATTTCTCACTGAACAAAGGCAAGATGAGTCTTTATAACGATTATGACAAAAAGCAGAGACATCTTCACAAGATAGTTCCAGTTTTAGTCCTACTGAGCTACTGTTGGGATGCCAAGTCCTCCTGGAGCTTACAGTAGGCCCTGTACTAAGAGCCCTGTAAGCTCTTGGAGGATTGGCTACATCAGGGGGTGTGGCCTAATATGCAAAGGAGTTCCTGCTTCATAAAAAGCCCTGGAGAAGATCAATGGACATCCTAAAAGAAACATGGGCAAAATTAGAGAACATCAAAAGGAAAGATGTAGTTACTTACCTACAGGAGCTACAAGACAACATTTAAGAACTGAGAGCTGCTGCTTCAGACAACATGCATCAAGCCCAGCGGAAACAAAATATGCCAAAGCCAGAGAGTCTTCAGGTCAGGAGACCTAGCCCTCATATTGAAACCTCAGTAAAAGCACAAGCTGGAAGAGGCTTGGGAAGGACCTTTCAAAATTGTAAACCAGGTTTCTAATGTGAACTATCTGGTAAATGTAAATCCTGAAGGGGGGCAATGTAAATATTGTTTCATGTAAACATGTTAAGGCCTTACCATGTCAGATGTAATCTGGTCCTTATGGCAAGAGAAGGGGAAAAAGTGAAAATTGAATCAATGGTTTGGGGGAAGATAACCAAGGGTAGCACAGTGGTTTAAGTTAACCAAATGCAGACCCCATCCAAAGATCAACAATGCATGTTAAAGTGGTCTTAGTGGGCCATTGGTCCTTTTCAATTTTTCCAGGGAGAACTAAGTTCACTCAGCACAAAATCATACTGGCGATACCAAGCCTATTGCACTCCCACTTAAAGAGTAACTGGCCCTAGTGTGATCAGTATCAAAAAGGAAGTAAAAGAAATGTCGAACCTTTGACTTATTGTACCCTCAGAAAGTCCTTGGGCCTCACTAGTTATTTTAGTTCCAAAACTGGATAAAATAGTAAGATTTTTTTGTGGACTATCAAAAGTCCAATAAGGTGACAGCGCCTGATGTGTATCTTATGCCAAGGATGGATGAATTAGCGGAAACAATGGGTGCTGCTCATTTTATTTCCACTTTAGATTTGACAAAAGGGTATTGGCAGGTGGCCATGAATCCTAAATACCAACCAAAAGCTGCATTTGTAACCACAGAGGGACTCTTTGAGTTCATGGTTCTGACCAGGGATTGCTTTGTAGCAAAATAGGTGGTGGAGCTCATCCAGAGATTGTTATGCAGTTGCTAAGGTTGCCAATCCCCAGGCGGGGGCAGGGGATCCCCCCGGTTTGGAGGCCCTCCCCCCGCCTCAGGGTTGTCAGAAAGCGGGGGGGGGGGAAGGGGAGGGAAATGTCTGCTGGGAACTTTATTATTCCCTATGGAGATTTATTCCCATAGAAAATCATGGAGAATTGATCCGCGGGTATCTGGGGCTATGGGGGGGCTGTATTTTGAGGTAGAGGCACCACATTTTCAGTACAGCATCTAGTGCCTCTCCCCAGAATATCCCCCAAGTTTCAAAACGATTGGACCAGGGGGTCCAATTCTATGAATCCCAAAAGAAGGTGCCCCTATCCTTCATTATTTCCTATGGAAGGAAGGCATTGAAAAGGTGTGTGGTCCCTTTCAATGCGATGGCCAGAACTCCCTTTGGAGTTCAATGATGCTTGTCACACCCTTAATCTTGGCTCCACCCCTAATGTCTCCTGGCTCCACCTCCAAAGTCCCCAGCTATTTCTTAAATTGGACTTGGCAACCCTAGCAGTTGCACCTACTATTCAATGGACAAGGTAGGTAGGTGGGGAGGAGGAGGGGGAACCCTCAGAAAGGTTCAGGAGCTGTGCTCCTGTGAGCTCCTGCTGAATTCAAGGCCTGGTTCTGGTCTTTAGTCTTAGGAACTCCCCAGCCATGTTCCAGAGGCTGATAGATAAACTGTTAACAGGACTGAAAGATTTTGCACTTGCATATATTGATGATATGGCAACCTTTAGCCAAACTTGGAAGGAACATCTTCAACCTCTAGCTATCATGTTCCAAAATATAAAGGAGGTTGTTTTAATCATAAAAGCCTCAAAATGCCAAATAGCTATGCACCAAGTAAAATATCGAGGACATATACTTGGAGGTACGGTAATAAAACCAGACTGGAGCGAAGTAGAAGCAATACAGGAATGGCCTAGACCAGGCGTGTCGAACTCATTTGTTATGAGGGCCGGATTTGACATAAATGAGACCTTGTCGGGCCGAGCCATGTAGGGTTGCCAAGTCCAATTCAAGAAATATCTGGGGACTTTGGGGGTGGAGCCAGGAGACTTTGGGGGTAGAGCCAGGAGACATTAAGGGTGGAGCCAAGATCAAGGCTGTGACAAGCATAATTGAACTCCAAAGGGAGTGCTGGCCATCACATTTAAAGGGACGACACACCTTTTCAATGCCTTCCTTCCATAGGAAATAATGAAGGATAGGGGCACCTTCTTTTGGGGCTCATAGAATTGGACCCCCTGGTCCAATCTTTTTGAAACTTGGGGAGTATTTTGAGGAGAGGCACTAGATGTTGTACTGAAAATTTGGTGCCACTACCCAAAAAAAACAGCCCCCCCAGAGCCCCAGATACCCGCAGATCAATTCTCCATGATTTCCTATGGGAATAAATCTCCATAGGGAATAATAGAGTTCCCAGCAGACGTTTCCCTCCCCTCCCCCCGCTTTCTGACGACCCTGAAGCGGGGGGAGGGTCTCCAAACCGGGGGATCCCCTGCCCCCACCTGGGGATTGGCAACCCTAGAGCCATGTGTATCATAAAATGTAATGCCAGGTAGCGGACATATAAACTTTATAAAAGGCAAAGACAAACAATTAAAGAATTTTTTTTTACTTAAAATAAAACATGCTTAAAATATTAGCACACTTGCAATATTTGTTTTACAGTCTCTGATAAATGTCACCTCTTGCTATGAATTATTGCATCAAAAACTGCAGACAGTGTCTGTGCTGTACCTTTCTTGAATATGTGCTGTTCAGGTGTGCACATCTGCAAGTTGCAAACCTACTTTTGATTGACATTCATTACAGACATGGGGAGGGGACGGTGGCTCAGTGGTAGAGCATCTGCTTGGGAAGCAGAAGGTCCCAGGTTCAATCCCCGGCATCTCCAAAAAAGGGTCCAGGCAAATAGGTGTGAAAAACCTCAGCTTGAGACCCTGGAGAGCCGCTGCCAGTCTGAGAAGACAATACTGACTTTGATGGACCGAGGGTCTGATTCAGTATAAGACAGCTTCATATGTTCATATATGTTCATGACATCTCATGGTCAATGCTTTGAGCCTAAGACCCAGAGGAACATGAAGCAGCTGGGCACTGTGAGCTTTTGTACAGAAGTTGCTTCACATACTAGTCAAGAACGTGTGAAGGCACCATGGCACAGACTGAGGGCTATGTGCTTGTCTACAAAACTATAATTTCCCCCAGAAAAATGACTACAACTAAAAAAAAAAAATACAACTTCCCCCCAAAAAACTACAAGAACAGCCATGTACAGTGGTCAGTGTCAGCCTACTATCTGGGAAGTCTACATTCAAGACCCCCAATCAAAGGAAAATGTGAAAGAAAAATTAAGGAAAATGTGCTGGGTAAACCTGGGGTGGAACACACTCTCAGCCTAATGCTGATATTTCTCTTCTAAATAGTTCACATGCTTTCCTATTGAGAAAGACTGGAGGGGATGAGTACAGTGAAAAAGAGGAGGGGAACCCAGTTACAAGTCCAACAAAACTCTCTCTCTCTCTGTAGCAAGGCAAAAAGCTCGTACCTTCACTAAAACGTTGCTAGTCTTAAAAGCATTCTTTGTAGCTCTCCTGATGGTGGGGACGGGCAAAAGAAGCTCTGGCTCTTTCTTTCCTTCCCTGGGGCACGAGGAGGGGGAGGAGCCTCAGCCATTCATTAGAAGGAAGAGAGGCTTGTCTCAGTAGCTCTGCAGGGTGATTAATTGAGACTGGCAAACTTAATCACCCAGCAGAGTTATAGAGCCAAGCTCTCTCATTGGCTGAGGCTGCTCCTCCCTCCTCCTCCCTTTGGGAAAAGGGAGGGGGGAGAGGGAAAGGCTGCTTTGCTGCTCTGGCCTGTCGGGGGAGAAACACAAAATGGCGACCAAAAAAAGCAGGCAAGGGAAAATGAAGCAGAAGATAGCCAGTTGCTGGAGCGCCTGATTGGAGCCCTTTGCGGGCCTGATCCGGCCCGCAGGGCGTATGTTTGACACCCCTAGCCTAGACCTCCAACCAAAAAGCAAATCGTAGCCTTTATAGAAGTTGTGGGATGTTTCTGAAGATTCGTTCTTGAGTTCAGTTCCACTGCAGCTCCATTATGTGAACACTCCAAGAAAACATTTTCTGATAAGGTAAATTGGACACCGAAATGTAAAACCACCTTTGACCACCTCAAACAGGTATTGACCACAGAGCCAGTATTGAGGGTTTCTGATTTCATGAAATCCTTTACCTTGCTCATAGATTCTCCTAATATTGGGACTGGGACCATGCTAAACAAGATTGGGGAGGATGGAATCCAACATCCCATACTATAACTTAGTAGGTAGTTGGTTGAGAGAGACCAATACCTCTCTGATATCCAAAGAGAATGTTTGGCAAGACTGTGGGCTGTAAGGAAGCTAAAAGCATACCTATGGGGAGGAAACTCATTTTGTGTACTTACCATTCCTCATTACTTTGGAGAGCCAGTTTGGTGTAGTGGTTAAGTGTGTGGACTCTTATCTGGGAGAACCAGGTTTGATTCCCCACTCCTCCACTTGCACCTGCTGGAATGGCCTTGGGTCAGCCATAGCTCTGGCAGAGGTTGTCCCTGAAAGGGCAGCTGCTGTGAGAGTCCTCTCCAGCCCCACCCACCTCACAGGGTGTCTGTTGTGGGGGAGGAAGGGAAAGGAGATTGTGATCCGCTCTGAGACTCTTCGGAGTGGAGGGCGGGATATAAATCCAATATCTTCATCTACCTCACAGGGTGTCTGTTGTGGGGGAGGAAGGGAAAGGAGATTGTGAGCCGCTCTGAGACTCTTCGGAGTGGAGGGCGGGATATAAATCCAATATCTTCATCTACCTCACAGGGTGTCTGTTGTGGGGGAGGAAGGGAAAGGAGATTGTGGGCCGCTCTGAGACTTTTTGGAGTGGAGGGCGGGATATAAATCCAATATCTTCATCTACCTCACAGGGTGTCTGTTGTGGGGGAGGAAGGGAAAGGAGATTGTGAGCCGCTCTGAGACTCTTCGGAGTGGAGGGCGGGATTTAAATCCAATATCTTCATCTACCTCACAGGGTGTCTGTTGTGGGGGAAGAAGGGAAAGGAGATTGTGAGCCACTCTGAGACTCTTTCAAATGGAGGGCGGGATATAAATCCAATATCTTCATCTACCTCACAGGGTGTCTGTTGTGGGGGAGGAAGGGAAAGGAGATTGTGGGCCGCTCTGAGACTCTTCGGAGTGGAGGGCGGGATATAAATCCAATATCTTCATCTACCTCACAGGGTGTCTGTTGTGGGAGAGGAAGGGAAAGGAGATTGTGAGCCGCTCTGAGACTCTTTCGAATGGAGGGCAGGATATAAATCCAATATCTTCACCCACCTCACAGGGTGTCTGTTGTGGGGGAGGAAGGGAAAGGAGATTGTGGGCCACTCTGAGACTCTTCAGAGTGGAGGGCGGGATATAAATCCAATATCTTCTTTGGTTAAACCAAGTGAAAAGTACCAGCAGCAAATTAATCAGAGGGGCTCTGCAATTACAAGACTTCAACTTTGACACCGAGGGAAAGAGAATGTTATTGCTGATGCACTCTCCAGAACTACCTAAAGGTGCAGGTTTCTAAAGCAGTTTGAATTTTGTGTGTGTGTGTTGTAGAAGAAGTTCAACTTTTGAAAAAATGGTAAAATGCAAACACATGCTTCACCCATTGCACAGGAGAAGATTGAGAGAACCTTCCCTGAAGCAATGGTGGTGGTGGGGAGAAGGGTGGAGCATGTGATGGACTGTCATGGGTTAATGCCTAACAGTGTCTGAGAACCATTGGGTGGTTTCACACAGGAGATTTGCCCCAAGCTAGCTCTGCCTCCCATTTGTATTAAAAGTGCACACAAGCAAATCTGCTCTTCGAGCCTCCCCCAAACTTACCCTGTCTCCAGACACCTCCTATCCATATCAAAAAGCCACCTGGATTTTCCCAGTAGCATCCCCCTGAATCGGATGTAGGTTGCATAACTGGCTGCTGTCTGGATGCCCTGGGGCAACTCATAAGCGGAAGAGCTGTGTGATCGCGCCAAGCTGTTTTCAGCAAAGTCGGGTGTTCCCCCTTCAACCCCTCTCTGAGGTGTGCTTGTGAGTTTCTCCGATTGAGCACACACAGGGACCGTTTCAGAAAAGATAACCCTTTCCGCAGTGGGTTCGTGGTTGAGCCGGGCTAGCAGTGTGAATGGGCAACCACTGACCACTCCAGCAGCGGCTGTCTGATAGACAAGAAACGGTCCAAGCTGAAGCAGATTTATTTGCAATGGGATGAAATCGTATCAGTTTCACAGTGTGAAACCAACCTTTGAGTGACAGGCAGTTCAAATGGAATGCTGTGGACAGAGTTAGTTAAGAAATGATAGTTGAAGAAAAGACAGTTAAGCACTGACTATGGACTAAAAAGGAGGCAAAAAGCGAAATTGCTTCTGGTTAAGAGAAGTAATTCCTGCCCAGGGAAAAGGGAGAAAGCTCTTAAAAGGGGAGTGATCCGTGTGTAAGAAAAAGCCCCCTACTTTTCATACACATGGACATCGTGATCACCAGTATGGTTGCCAGGGTGCCTGGAGTTTTGACTTGCACACTTCTGCTCTAAGAAGTGGACTTTGCCCACGGTTTCTAAGGCTTATGTGGATACTATAAGCCTCAGCTTTGCAGCAGCATTCTACATCTCTGGATGGGTGTTAGCCAGAACTACAGACAAGCTTCCAGCCGCACCTTGTGTGCCCAGTCTTGGCCGCTGCAGTGGAAGAAGCCACGCCACCATGAACTGTACAGGCAAACAGTTTCCAGCCTGTTTCCATGAACCAAAGGCTAATACCACCAGAATCCATCTTGTTTCCCTGACTCCATATCCAACAGCTGCTTCAACTTCTGCATAAGGCAATCAAGCTTATCTTAGGCGTGGATCCTGCCAGACCGCCTAAGCCTTTGTCTAACGGAACTCAAGACAAAGACTGGTGCCAAGAAGAAGACTGAACAAGAGGAAGACCATCTTCAGCCAGAGCCAAGATCCTTTGTACAAACTGGGTGTTACCTAGGCCATGATTTGACTCTCTATTGTCACCCTTTTAGATAAGTCCAATAGTCCTAAGCATCTCCCCATCCATCTCTATTCTTCTCCCCAACTGTCATTTTGGAGCCTCCCCCGGTCCATTTCAACCTGAAAGTTCACTCAGGTATCCAGGATCCAGGCAAGTCCATTGGTCAAGAGCAAGCACCCAATTAGGTGCCACCAATGAACTTTCTATTGGTTGTCACAGTAGTCCAGCCCTTATGGTCGCTGCGAAACCTCCCCTTTTCATGAGGTCATGCACCAGCTGACCACCTTCCTCCTCCCTCATATCTCCCATTCCCTAAGGGCTCAATAGAGTCCTTATAATCTGTGGACTAGCTACCCACAGGTGTGCTTCTATCAGTATCCCAACTTCCGCTGCATAGATCCATCCTCGATTCCTGATCAGTTTCGGGTCCCTTCTCCCACTTCCTTGCTTGTCACCATTGGAGCCTTCCTCGAAGACTACGATAGGTAAATATCGCCCTGTTTGTCTACCCATGTGTTCCCCTATCTCTCTATCTATGTTTCCTAGGACTGAATGTGTGTTTTGATGAGTATTGAATCTTGTATGGAAGCCTATATTTTTTCCTAATAAATTTTAACTGTTTTACTTAATTAGAGTCCCTAATATTTTAAACAGTACTTTTCTGGACATGGAATCCTGTATACGCAGGTAAAAAGATCCTGAGTGAGCCAGGTGCCCACCTGACAATTCCCCAACCTTGTTTTGAGGGCATTTTGGCTTAGACGTGGTCTGTATATATAGAAGGATTTTGGGAACTCAGTTGTAGATTCCTGCCTTCTAGACTTTAAGAGTCATTGGAGCTCAGAAACCTATGCCTGAGTGTCTAAGCAGAAATGGAAAAAAACCCCTCTCTCCTCAAAGTTTTAAAATACCTTTTTGAATAGCAGAAACATTTACTAGTTGGCAACAAATTATCTGGAGTCACTGTGACAGTTACCTCAGTTTTATTAACAGTTTTATTATTGGTTCACCTCATACATCCTACCTATGATTTCACTGGACATTTCTCCTCTAAGTTAAATAAAACATTTTGTTTATTTTGGACTTTCAAAACCCTCTCACATGCCATTTCAGAAGCTGAATATAAGAAGGTGATTGTGTCTCTTCCCTCAGTTCCCTGGGATAGGCCAACATCTATCTATCTATCCATCTATCTATCTATCTATCTATCTATCTATCTATCTATCTATCTATCTATCTATCTATCTATCTATCTATCTGTCTGTCTGTCTGTCTGTCTGTCTGTCTGTCTGTCTGTCTGTCTGTCTGTCTGTCTGTCTGTCTGTCTGTCTGTCTGTCTGTCTGTCTGTCTGTCTACCTACCTACCTACCTACCTAGTGACTGGAAGAAGGGGGTGGGGAGGGGGGAAAGGAAAATCCTGTGCCTGAGGGATGGAAGAGGATGAGATTGCCATAACCTGGTGTAGGGCATCGTCATGTGTGATGACATCACTTCCAAGAAAAAATTGGCATATCTCTAGGAACTATAGAGCTTCCAGTGATTTCTAGAGCTACTGCTGTCACTTCTGAGTTTTCCCAAGAAATGACATTACCATTCTTGCAATGCCAGAGAGTTTTTAAAAATCTCCCCTACAACTTGATGCAGTGGCATGTAATGGGAGCTTGGGGTTGGGGAACTCTATGTCAGGCTGGGGGGAGCTTTATTAGGGGCTAGGCAGGCTGACTCTTAGTAAGTAAGTAAAGACAGTAGTAAAGACAGTAAAAGATCCAGAAAAAATGACAGGAAAGTAAAGACAGTAAAAGATCCAGAAAAAATGACAATCCTAGACTGGAAAGACCAGGGGTTCAAGTTTCCACTTAGCAATAAGCTTTTCTTGGTGTTACGAGGCACTGCAGTCTCTCTCAATGTATCCGATTGAACCCATTTTTATTTATTGAAAGTGTTAATTACAGGAAACAAAATAAGGAAGGATTGATACAAGTTGTGAAATATATAAAATATGAAATAAATCTGAGGCCCTTTTGAGCTTATAGTTGCCAACCTCTAAGTGGGGTCTGGAGTTCTGATTGATTTTCAAACCACAGAGATAAATTCTCCTGGAAAAAAATGGTAGCTTGGAACATTACGGCATTACATCCCTGCTGAGCTTTCCTTCTAACTGTGCCTTCCCCAAGTTCTGCTCCCAAACGCCCACATATTTTCCTACTTGGAACTGGCAACCAATAAGACCAAATGTCCCTCCATCAAATTCAAGTAGGGTTCCTCCCCACCCATCTTAAAGGAGTAGACATTTGATTTACTGTAATGGTGATAAACTCCTGCTTGTTAATATGCGCAATAGGTCAGGGCTTAGTGGTTGAATGAAATACGACCCCTACTAGGATAGAAAGCCATTTATTCTGACTTGACAAATCCTCCTGAAGGATCATCACTATAACTATGATTTAATTATAAAAGGGCTGTGTCTCAGTGCTCTGCAAGTTAACAAACATGTCAAAACTGACTCTCCAAGGAAGCTATTAATTGTGACTGAGATAAAGTTAAAAACTTCCAATATAACCCTCTCAAGTCAGTGATTTTCCCCTTGGAGAATGCTTCCTTTTGGGACTTTCATCCTCTTGAGTGTACAGCAGCCATTGAACTGTTATGGCTAACAACTGGTGATAGGCCATTTCCCTATGAACTTGTTTAGGGCTATTTAAAAGCCGGCAAAATGACTGACCCTCATCACACCTTCTGGCAGTGAGTTTTACAAGTTCATTATGCATTGTGCGAGAGTAGTTCCAATTCGAATTTTTGGGAGGTCATTAGTTATGACGGCCAGTGAGATCCCTCTCTCTGAGGAATTGTTGCTACTTACTCAATTCCTTTTCCCTCCTGGATCCAATCCCACAGTGCTGCAAATAGATTGGTGTCAGCAGCTTCACGTTCAGGGCTGCCAACTATCAGGGGATGGTGGAAGCAACATTATGTACCCTCCCGCTCAGTTCCCCACAGGGTCAAGCAGGCGGTCGCCAGGCGAGGGTTGCCAAGCTCCTGTCGGGGGCGAGGGATCCCCCAGTCTGGAGGCCCCCAACTTGCCAGCAGGGAGCAGGTCGCCAGGGGGATCTCCACCCTCAAAGAGTCCTGTCACCACATGCCATCCCTGGCATGATGACATCACCTGGAAGTGACGCCGAGGATGCTCTAGGACTTGGCGTAAAACTATAGCTTATTGTGAGTCCTAGAGCATCCCTGGTGCAATGATGTTACTTCCAGGTGACATCATCACACCGCGCATGCTTCACACATGCGAGAGAACAGTCCCTCGCTGCAGTGGTGGAGGGATTTGGCAACCCTACACCAGGCCCATGGGGCGATGGATGCACCTTACAAAGAACGGCATACCAGCCGGCTGATCAATGGCAACTGGTCCTTTAAGAGTTAGACATCCATTGACAGCTCGCCCTTTGACAATTGGTTGCCTGACATCCAGCTGTTGGGAAGTTCCAACTGGGATGGGATGGGGAAAGGGACTAATGAGGCAGAAATGGATCAGGGGGTGATATTGGTCTCTGAGTAGAGGAAGGCCAGACCTGGCTTAGGCCTTCATATGGCTTGAGAAAGGAGGCTAGAGGACAGAACAGCACTAGCTCCCAGTGCAGAAGGGAGTAAAGGTATGGCAAGGGGGTGGGCTAGAGTGGTACCCAACCCCCACCCATCTCTGTCTGAGACCGAAAAAGCCACTTCAGCTAAATTATACCTAGGTATGGTACATGGCAGCTGGGGTTGGGATTTCTACAACAACCTCCAAGTGGGGCTTGGAGATCTCCCAGAATTACAGCTAGTATCTAGAAGAAGAAGAGGAAGAAGATAGAAGAAGATATTGGATTTATATCCTGCCCTCCACTCCGAAGAGTCTCAGAGCGGCTCACAATCTCCTTTACCTTCCTCCCCCACAACAGACACCCTGTGAGGTAGGTGGGGCTGGAGAGGGCTCTCCCAGCAGCTGCCCTTTCAAGGACAACTTCTGCCAGAGCTATGGCTGACCCAAGGCCATTCCAGCAGGTGCAAGTGGAGGAGTGGGGAATCAAACCCGGTTCTCCCAGATAAGAGTCCGCACACTTAACCACTACACCAAACTGGCTCTCTACACCAAACTGGCTTTCTAGACTACACAGATAAATTACTCTGGTGAAAATGGATGCATTGGAGTGCAGACTCTATGAAATTATTCTTTACTGAGGTCCTTCCCTTCTTCAAACCCTGACCTCCCCAGTCCCTACCCTCAGATCTCCAAGAATTTTTCAACCCAGTGCTGGCAACCTTATCCTCATTCCGGTCACTGTTCACTCTCTCAAAGAGGGTAGGGCAAAGAAGCAGAAAGAGGCTATTATACTTTGTTCAAATTATGAGAAAGCTCACTGGAAAAAAGACAATAATGCTAGTCTGTGAAAGTTGAATGCAGCAGTAAAAGTAGAAGATTCAAAATGAGTAAATGAAGGATTGACTAAACCAAGCAACCCAATGAAGGACTGACTAAACCAAGCAACCCACAGCCCTCAGTTTGCAAAGCCTGAGTAAGGCTATGAATAATGACAGGCTGTTTGAGAGGTCATTAATTCATAGGGTCACCTAAGTTGCAAGCAACTTAATGGCACATAACACACACACAAGGCTGTAGCCATTTCTCTCACAGATATATAAGGGAAAAGCCATATTTCTATGAGGGAATGAGCAAGAAACTTACATTTTTAAAAATGGAAGCTAGATATACAGAGAATCTGCTAAGCCTGTTACAATGTTCTGGTGATATATTGGTATTTTAGTGCCATTTTTTTAAATGAGAAGGTGAAACAACTTGTCTTCAGGGGGAGGAGAGGGAGTGCTTTATACAGTCCAATCAGTGGGCTGGTGATCTTCCTCTTTCTGCATCTTCTTTATATTACCTATTTGCCAAAAATAATATTGAGTATGCAGTACTGCGTATGCAGCAGGGGTGAAGCTAATAATTTACTTAAGAAACATTTTAAGTTACAAAATTCAAAATGTAAAATGCTGAAAGCAGACAGGTGGTGGGTTTGGACTCCTTTCAGGAGGCTTTTCCACAGTTATCTTAAATTTGGTCTTGAATGTGAATCTCATGTTGAAGTTAAATATTTATATGGTTTCCCTAGCTTGAGGAAACATTTTAATTTACATTTTAATGTAAAGGAAGGAAGCATTTATTGTTGAGACTTCTTCCACAAAAATTACCCAGGGATTTGTAAAAGAATTTCTAGTCAGGCTATTTGATACTATGTGACTTGAATTTCCTCTTCTGTAAAATATATTAAGATCATTGGACACAGTTCTTTCCTGATGTTTCTCCTTGTGATGTGGATGGCTGTGCCCCCCCCCATCCCCTTTTAGCAATGGTTTTAGCAAAGGTTTGTTTATCTGAGTATTCTAAGATGTCCATCATCACATGACTGATAATGTGAGAACACTTCAAAACGTTAGTGTAGGGATTTATCTTAGCTTGTGACTCATAGCGCCAAATAGACATATTTGGAAATATGGACACGATCCAAGATTTAAGCGCTGGAAAATTCCATTAAATTCAGTGGGAAAGTTAAACAGATGCTTTAAAGGGGATTTTGAAATGCTTAACTGGCTGGATTGAACCATATTCTTATATATATATCATCTGTCTCTGATTGGATGGTTCAATATTATTTTTTTTTTAAAGAATGCGTATGATATAAGAATCACTGAAATGAATTTCCCTGATACGATATGCTGCCAGGCAATCCATCTATAGAAACAAGATGATGGAACTCTCCAGTTCCATAGGCTTATCTGGAGAGAAAGATTCCAATAGCACTTTTAACGCCAACAAAGTTTTATTCAGGTTATGAGCCTTTTGTGAACTTAGAATGCGTACAAACTTTTTCAAACAGGATGGAATCAAAGTATCAGGTTTTGAACAGCAAATTAGCATACAATACATTGAAATGTTTTAAAAGATGCAAACAGAAATAACAAGCTAAGTTCATAAGGTCGTTATAGTTTAGATTCAATTCTGGGAGACAACAGGCAAATAAATGTCTCAGAGTGTTAATAATGCTAAGAGTGATTAGATGACCCTGTTCTCATGTCTCCTCTTAAGTGTGGAGGTAACTGAGGCTGGCTCCAGATTGGTTGCAAGGACACTATATGCGCAAGTGTGGAAGCAAGATAAAATACCAGAGAAATGGGACTGGATCTTAAAAGTGTTACACTGGAGTGAAATGGATAAACTTACTAGAATCTTAAAAGACTGTGATTCAGAAAAAAAAAATTAAGGATGATTGGAAGAAATTTCAAGAATATGTTGAAAAACAATGGAAAGTCAAGAGACACTTAGTGGTCTTTGATAATATTACATGAACTTTTAATGGGAAGATTAAGTCGTTAATATGGTTTTCTGATTGGATATGCAATTTTATAGGTGGTTAGATTATGAGAAAAATAGAAGGTTAATTTTAATAATTATTAACACATAGTTTTGGTTTATTTTGTGTTAAGATAACTGGAAGTGTAAGTGAAGATTCTATAATTGTGAATTTTACCTTTTTTTTTCTTTTTAAATTACTTTAAGCACCGGCAGAGGTCAAGAAACTGAGGGTTGGGGGAGGAGGAAATTTGTAATGCATTGGTTAACATCTTAAAGTATATGTTTAAATATATTTCAATATGTTGCAAAAAATAAAAATTTGTTCTACACAGATTGGCAGCTTGGGGTGACAGCCTCCCATCCCAAAGTAAGCCGGCAGAGGGGAAAGCATCCTGGGGGTGCTCAGACTGTACGTGACCCACTGCTGGGACGGAGATGGTCTGCATGCACTCTGGAGGAGCGGTCAGACTGCTCAAGCGCTTGAGCGGCACTTCCCAGGTGCTCCCCAGCTGTTCAGATGGCCGGGAAAGGCAGCAGGGAAGCGCTGTGATGATTTGCTACCACTTTGGAAGTGGTAGCTTTTTCGGATGCTCCAATGGCACTGGAGGATGGGGTGAGTATGGGAATGGGACAATCTCCAGATGTTTGAGTCTGGACTTGGTTTTTTAATCCATCTGGAAGTCATCCCTGCGTCGCCTCAAACGGCCAGTCTGGACCCAGCCCGATAGTATCTTTTTCTTAGCTGTGATGTTGGTGTTGTCTCCTCTGTTGTGTGATAATTAACTGGCTGAATTGATTATTCATCTCAATAGGCAGTGATAACATAATGAACAAATCCGGGGAACTAGGCTGTATTCCATTAGGAAGGTCAAGCTGATGTTATGCTAAGAGGGATACCTTTTTGTATGACCTTCTACAGCTCCACTATGCCAGTAACCATTTACAGCAAACATAATTCAGGACATTAGTAAAATGTTCCATACATAGTTTATGTATTCTCAGTCACTACAGTATGCATATTCACAACATGTGGGTTCAGTGCTATAGAAGTTCCTGGAACATTTACTCCAGTCTGTGAATATTACATGTAGAAGAAGAAGAAGATGATATTGGATTTATATCCCGCCCTCCACTCCGAAGAGTCTCAGAGCGGCTCACAATCTCCTTTCCCTTCCCCCTCACAACAGACACCCTGCGAGGTAGATGAAGATATTGGATTTACATCCCACCCTCCACTCCGAAGGGTCTCAGAGCGGCCCACAATCTCCTTTCCCTTCCTCCCCCACAACAGACACCCTGTGAGGTAGATGAAGATACTGGATTTATATCCCGCCCTCCACTCTGAAGAGTCTCAGAGCGGCTCACAATCTCCTTTCCCTTCCTCCCCCACAACAGACACCCTGTGAGGTAGATGAAGATATTGGATTTATATCCCGCCCTCCACTCCGAAGAGTCTCAGAGCAGCTCACAATCTCCTTTCTCTTCCTCCCCCACAACAGACACCCTGTGAGGTAGATGAAGATATTGGATTTATATCCCGCCCTCCACTCCGAAGAGTCTCAGAGTGGCTCACAATCTCCTTTCCCTTCCTCCCCCACAACAGACACCCTGTGAGGTAGATGAAGATATTGGATTTAAATCCCGCCCTCCACTCCGAAGAGTCTCAGAGCGGCTCACAATCTCCTTTCTCTTCCTCCCCCACAACAGGCTCCCTGTGAGGTAGATGAAGATATTGGATTTATATCCTGCCCTCCACTCCGAAGAGTCTCAGAACGGCTCACAATCTCCTTTCCCTTCCTCCCCCACAACAGACACCCTGTGAGGTAGAAGAAGATATTGGATTTATATCCCGCCCTCCACTCCGAAGAGTCTCAGAGCGGCTCACAATCTCCTTTCCCTTCCTCCCCCACAACAGACACCCTGTGAGGTGGGTGGGGCTGAGAGGCTCTCACAGCAGCTGCCCTTTCAAGGACAGAGTCTCACAACCTCCTTTACCTTCCTCCCCCACAACAGACACCGTGTGAGGTGGGTGGGGCTGGAGAGGGCTCTCACAGCAGCTGCCCTTTCAAGGACAACCTCTGCCAGAGCTATGGCTGACCCAAGGCCATGCCAGCAGGTGCAAGTGGAGGAGCGGGGAATCAAACCCGGTTCTCCCAGATAAGAGTCTGCACACTTAACCACTACACCAAACTGGCTCTCCTTACTCCATGTGAGAGTGTTGTGTGATGAAATTGGTGCTTGAAGAATCAGAAATGTGCAAGTATTCTTTCAAACCCCCCCCCCCCAAATTTCTAGGTTGAAAAGAACAGTCAGGAGACAATACTGACAGAATCTTGAAAAGGCTTACAAAATTGACAAAAGGGGTTGGAATAGTCAGATTTTAGCATCCTGTGGAGATACTCAGATCTGACAATTCTAAATGGCTCTTCTGAAATGAACCTGTCACTCTCCATCCCCACACCTATGGTTTCATGACCTTTTCACATGTCTTTACCCTGTCCATAATCTTAGTGGTCTTCCTTCCCTACTACTTTGACTTTTGACACCCAGCAAAAAGCAGTAATAACTACTACCATTATTCCAAATCTTTGCAGCTCTCTTGAAAGCAGAACTAAGCAAGCATGATTTCTGAGTCCCATTGCCTTTAGTTTCTTTAAGTGGATTTCTTTAGTTATCATTTATTCAATGTTTGTATTCAACATTTCTTTAATGTTCGCATTCAGACAATCCTATTAATTCTACCTTGGCCAACGTCCATCGTAAGAAATAAGCCTTATGACTGAAAGGCTTTGTAGAATGCCAGGACACAACACAAATCGCAAACAGCCCCCCAACTGAACTGCTTCAAGAAAGCATGTTCATATCCTACCCCTTAAGAAGACTATAATTTCCCACCGTGGGGAATTTATATAGCTGAGCTAATAAGGGAGGGAGCTTGGAATGCTGCAGGACAGGATGACACTCAGAGCAGGTACTCCTATAAATAATTAGGCATATAATATTTCCACAGCTGTTCAAAGCCAGATGTTTCTGCTTTTTTTTTAGACTTAAAGTAACTTCCTTCCTTTTCAGGGAGAAGAGCCAAGTCTGTCAGGATCTATAAACTCATCCTGAAAGGAGTAGACAAGTTCAGAGAGACCTAAATCTGAACTTAAAACATTCAGAAACTCTGAAGGGAAGGGAGAGCATCAAAGCAAGGCACTAGTGAAGCTGATGTAATATGGCCAGAGTCCTTTATTTAAAGGGGAAGTTGAGAAGAGGCTGATGACTACTTTGAACATGTCCTATTTCCTTACCAGGAAGAACCTCTACTTAGGAAAACCAAAACACAACCCATTATAGATAGCCATGGGAGATTATCACATACACACTTTTAAATTTTTAGAAGTACTTCTTTACACAATGAATGATTAAAATGTGGGATTTACCGCCACAGGATGTTGTGATGTTACTTTAAAAGGAGATTAGCTTCATGAAAGACAAGTCCATCAACAGCTACTAACCATGATGACTGAAGGGAACTTCCATATTCAGAGTGAATAAGCTTCTGAATACCAATGCCGGAAAGGAACAACAAAAGAAGGCCTTGGCCTCTTCCTCCTGTTGTGGGTCCACCAGAGAAACTGGTTGGCCATTGTTCTACTTTGTATCATCTAAGATGGCTTTGGAATGGCTTTCTGATGCTATAGAAACCCAAGTTCCATTTATATGACCTATTTAATTACCTGGGGCTGTGCTTACTAGCTAGGCTGTCAGGAATGGCAAAAGTGTGCCAGGTGTGTGTGAGGGGACAAAAGCAGAGGTCTGGGATTTACCTCACAACAATATGAAGGGAACAACAGAGGTGAATGACAGGCAGTTCACTTTGCAGACTGGAGAGTTCAGAGATGGTGCTGAGGCTTCACATTAGAGTTGCCAATCCCCAGGTGTGCAAACACTAGAAATAAACCGCTGCTTTTTTGTGTTGCAAATAGATGCTTAAGCAATTTCTTTCATAATGATGCAATTATATTATCACAAACCAAAATTCATTAAATGTCCATAGAAAAATCAAAAAGTTATTCCACACCACTCTTGTAAGGTAGTACTTTCAAAATAGGCTTCCCAATCCCCAGGTCCCAGAGGGGGATCCCTTGGTTTTACAGGCTTCTCCCCTCCCCCAGCCAGCTGGCCGGCGGGGGAAGCCCCTCCCCCAGAGCCATCATGCACCTCTATGAACGATTCCCATAGGAAATGATGGGGAATTGATCCGCGGGTATCAGGGGCTCTGGGGGGGGGCTGTTTTTTGAGATAGAGGCACCAAATTTTTAGTATAGCATCTAGTGCCTCTCCCCAAAATACCTCCCAAGTTTCAAAAAGATTGGACCAGGGGGTCCAATTCTATGAGCCCCAAAAGAAGGTGCCCCTATCCTTCATTATTTCCTATAGAAGGAAGGCATTTAAAAATTTGTGCAGTCCCTTTAAATGTGATGGCCAGAACTCCCTTGAAGTTCAATTATGCTTGTCACACCCTTGCTCTCGGCTCCACCCCCAATGTCTCCTGGCTCCACCCCCAAAGACTCCTGGCTCCACCCCCAAAGTCCCCAGATATTTCTTAAATTGGACTTGGCAACCCTATTTCAAAATCAGAATGTTATTTCACATCACTCGTGTGAGGTAGTACTTTACAGTCCACTGTCTCAGTTCTCCTTTGCTTGAAAGAGGTGGACAGTGCCACACATGCATATGATTCCTCCTATGGGTAGCAGACCGAAGTCTGACAAGTGCGGTGGCTACACAGGTCCTAGGTTCAGTTCTATGTTTCGTTCACCTTCCACTGGCCGCTTTCTTTCAGCTTTGGAACTTTAACATAAATAAAATAATCTTTTACCATACACATCATAACAAAGCATAACAAATATTTCTCTGATGCAAACCAACCAATGCTTGCCCCATGCTAAAGCTAATCAAGTGTTTGCTAATCAGTACAGTGCAGTTTCCGGTTTGCCCAAGGTGACTGATAAACACCCTGGGAATGTATCTTTGTGGCTATGTGTGAATCCTCCCCTGCTTCCCCCCCCCTCGGTAGGAATTTCTTTGAAGTGTACCTTAAAACTTATGTATCAATGTATTGGTTTCATTCTTCTCAAGCCAAGGCTTGAGCCACAGTAACGGTCTATCAATAAACGTAGTCTTTGGAGCAACTTCGACTCGTCATTGAATCCGCCTGCTTGACACAAGGTGTGGGCAGGGGATCCCCCGGTTTGGAGACCCTCCCCCCGTATTAAAGCAGTTGGTTGATTGCTTTAATACTGGCATTAAGTAAACTGAATCAAGTATGTAAAAAGACAGAAGAACCTAATTTCAATGCCTTCCCTATGGCTGGGATCCTGACTAGCATTTCCATGGGCACAAGGATTTCTGTTTGTGGAAGGTGATTTTCCCTTTCTCCTCCATCCCCTGTTGCAGCTACCCAAAATGCTCCCTAGAATCCTGTTCCTGAAGGTCCCATATTGCTCCAATTAGCCTTATAATTACTGTATGGTGTTGTGTATGGTATAACTAGGAAATCCTAAGATTGTCTGGCTTTCTAAAGTACTAGCTCTTTTTAGCGTTATGCACCACTAGGTGGCAAGCTAGGCTTATTCTTTTTGGGCTGAGACAGCTCTGAGAGAGCTGTGACTTACCAAAGGTCACCCAGCTGGCTTCATGTGGAGGAATGCAGAATCAAACCTGATTTCCCAGATTAGAGTCTGCTGCTCTTAACCGCCACACTACACTGGTTCCATATTGCCCCAGACAGGAACAGGATCCGAAACCATATCCGAACATGTTGCATTGATTCATGTTGGCATATGTGTCTGAAATCCAGGACTTAATTCCAACTAGAATTCCTTAGGGCTCAGCTCCAGAGACGATTTCAACACAACTATATCAAGGTCCCTCTTCAAGGGCCTTCCTCAAGCTGCACCCCAGGTGGACAGCACCCCTGTCCTGCCCTTGGTATGACACTGGGAAAAAAAAATCAGGCACTTGAATCCCAAGTATATCACTCTGAGTTTGCTGCATGTCCCTGGGATAGAAATAAAACCATAATAATGCATAAGATTAATTAAAAATGCAATTTTATCCTACAGCAGGTCAGCAGCATAACTATAACCTCAGATTTCCAAACCCATTAAGATTTTTTTTAATTATTAGTAAACAATTAAATAAAAAGGAGCCATGTGGCATCTGAAAACATAAGCATCAATGGACTAGGTATTCTTTATAATGTCGTAAGAGACTAGCCTGGCTAACCCACTTGAATTTGTAATGCTACTAAACACAGCTCACAGATCACTTGCACACCGGGGTGGGTGGGGTGGGTGGGTGGGTTATGAGCCTTCTTCAGGTGAGTGCGGTGCTACTTTTACGGAGCTCAGTACAGCTTTGTTTCTTCCTTCCATTGCTGATGCATATGCAGTAGAGTTGTGCACTCTGCCTTGGAATATCCCTGGAGGTTTGGCGGAGGTACCTGGGTGGAGTTTGAGCAGGTCAGGGAGCTGAGTGGGGATGTGATGCCTTAGTACTCTCCTTTCACAACTGCCGTTCTTTCAGGGGATCTGATCTCTGTAGTCTGCACAGCAATTGTAACTCTGGGATAACTCCAGGCCCCACCTCCAAACCCCACCTAGCACACACAGAACCCCCCCCCCCCCATTGTGGTAAGGCAGACTGGGAAAAAGGAGGTCTGTGAGTGGTTTCCATATCTCCATCCAGCCCCTCTAGCTTGGTTAAATCTCCATAAATTCTATGAGCATAATATGAGGGCTTGCTGGACATCTGGAAGGGACACATAGACCTTCTGTTCTCCAGACTGCCACGGTGCATACCAAAGAGAAGAGGAGAAACTAGATTCTGTTGAATGCAATGATTTTTCAGGGAATGCTGAACCCATATGGGTAGAACCAAGGTATTTGATGCCAGTTTTACGTTAGATTACAGATGCATGTAGGATTTCAATGGGTTTAACCTCATGCTGCACTTTACCGAGTGTTGAAGCTGATTTTTATTATGATTTTATTATGATTTTATCTCAGATTGTTGTACTCCGCTCTGAGCCCCCCAAAAGGGGGAAGGGGCGGAATAGAAATAAACAAATAAATAATAATGATAAATAACTGGTTTCTGAATGATAATGGCAAGGAGGGGTGGCCAATGGTAACTCTCCAGATGTTTTTTTGCCTACAATTCCCATCAGCCCCAGCCAGCATGGCCAATAACTGGGGCTGATGGGAGTTGTAGGCAAAAAAAATCTGGAGAGCTACCGTTGGCCACCCCTGCAACAGGGTGTTATAGTAGACAACCTTTCACAATGATATGCTCACTTGTAAAATGAGTCATAATAGATTTTTGAGTGATTGGTTCTGGACTTTTCTCCCCCCCCCCCCCCCCCCAGAAAGCATAATAGCTGTGGCCTTCACTTGTTTCACGTGGGTGTTGCCTGACAGCTGAATCTGATATGCCAGTCAGATACATTTTCTCTTGAATCATTTTCTCAGCCTTGTTTAACTTTATAAAAGAGACAGCAACAAATCCGTGGAGGTGGGAAGCTCTGAACCCCTTGTTTATTTTGCAGTTTTAGTGAATCTGGAAAAGTAATTATTAGTTGTTGGAACACTTCTGGAAGCTAAGCAAAAGACTTTGTCCATTCCCCACCCAGCACTTCAAAAGATGATGTGGGTTTTTCCAGTTACAGCTGATTTGATAATGACTGCATAATATTTGCAGTTGGGTGAATCCTTAACCTTTTATGAAAACCTGCTGTCTGTTTGTGGTCGTGCATGAATCTTACTCATTTTAATGAGATACAAGTACCAGTGTATTTTCCCCTGCAGGGATAAAGGGGCCTTGTTTCAGTAGGAAACAACGGATGAAATGAAGACAACGGATGAAATGATTAAAGAACTGCCCCCCACCCTTCCCCTTAGGGGAAAAAAACCAGCCTTGGTGGCTGTTTGAAAACAAACAAGGAATCTTTTAAAACTGTCATATGTAACTCTGCCTAATCACGTAGCAGCTTCTGAAAATGGGTCCTCCAAACAGGCACGTAGGGAACAACTAAACAGCAGCCTGAACAGACTTCTTTGAACAATAGCTAAGTATCCTCTTTACAACTATAGCAGTTCATATTGCTTCCCATTGTTATCACTAGAAGAAGAAGAAAAAGAAGATATTGGATTTATATCCTGCCCTCCACTCCGAAGAGTCTCAGAGCGGCTCACAATCTCCTTTCCCTTCCTCCCCCACAAGAAACACCCTGTGAGGTAGATGAAGATATTGCATTTATATCCCGCCCTCCACTCCGAAGAGTCTCAGAGCGGCTCACCATCTCCTTTCCCTTCCTCCCCCACAACAGACACCCTGTGAGGTAGATGAAGATATTGCATTTATATCCCGCCCTCCACTCCGAAGAGTCTCAGAGCGGGTCACAATCTCCTTTCCCTTCCTCCCCACAACAGACAACCTGTGAGGTAGATGAAGATATTGGATTTATATCCCGCCCTCCATTCCGAAGAGTCTCAGAGCAGCTCACAATCTTCTCTACCTTCCTCCCCCACAACAGACACCCTGTGAGGTAGATGAAGATATTGCATTTATATCCCGCCCTCCACTCCGAAGAGTCTCAGAGCGGCTCACAATCTCCTTTACCTTCCTTCCCCACAACAGACACCCTGTGAGGTAGATGAAGATATTGCATTTATATTCCGCCCTCCACTCCGAAGAGTCTCAGAGCAGCTCACAATCTCCTTTCCCTTCCTCCCCCACAACAGACACCCTGTGAGGTAGATGAAGATATTGCATTTATATCCCGCCCTCCACTCCGAAGAGTCTCGGAGCGGCTCACAATCTCCTTTCCCTTCCTTCCCCACAACAGACACCCTGTGAGGTGGGTGGGGCTGGAGAGGGCTCTCCCAGCAGCTGCCCTTTCAAGGTCAACCTCTGCCAGAGCTATGGCTGACCCAAGGCCATGCTAGCAGGTGCAAGTGGAGGAGTGGGGGATCAAACCCGGTTCTCCCAGATAAGAGTAGGCATACTTAACCACTACACCAAACTGGCTATACCCTTTGCTCAGCAACCTCATCCTAGCATATGATTCTCTGGAAGCGGTATTCTTCAAGTTCAGCTTCTTACCAGACTGTGAGGAGCTATAAGATACTGACTGGTGATATTGCTAGAGTTTAAAAAAATAATAATAACTAGAAACAAGACTTTTCCTATCTCATCATACCCAAATGCATTATGAATTACCTGGCGGAGCGGGCAGTGTCTAGGAAGCCGGTGAAGTCCATAACTGATTTTTTTTTTCATCTGCAGCAACATTAACAAGATAGTTCAAGGAGTGGAAAATAGCTTTTTAAAATCAACTATTATTATGGTAGCAATGTCACAGTGACATCAGGCCAGATAACTGAGGATAGAATGTTAATTGATCCAATAGAAGGGGGGGGGGAGTTTTAAAACGCAGCAATTGAGTTTGATTTGGTGGAAAAACCCAAACAAAAATTATGTCATGGAAAAAAAAAGCATTTTTGGATATGTTGTGCATCCGGTCATCCCCCCAAAGAGAAAATTATAAAGGGATAAAAAACAACATTGCTTGAACTATGAAATGCTTGATTGTTTCCTTAGAACGGATAACACAGATGTTACCCATGCAGCAAAATAAGCCCATGCCAGAAATATGAAGAGGATGCCTTTATCTAAGCATTGGGGAAGGGAAGTAAGCAAAATCAGCAACTATTGACATCCACTGTATTCCCAGTACTTGGATATATCTTCCTCAGAGGTTGCTCCAAAGGCACAGCTGGAAATAAGTTTTCTTTGTGAGCAATGGAACCTTTATCTGGTTCGTGTTAGTGTAATTTGTACACAGATAGTGAAGGCATTTTGTTTTGAAACATTTGGTGATCGGTTATACTGAAATGTTTTCATTTAAGCCACTTTACATATGATTGAAATGGCTCTTATATCAACTAAACTTTGGAACTGAGGGAAGGCACTTTTAACTTCAGGGAGAGAATTTGCGGGGGGCAGGATTGGCAGGAACTGTGTCCCCTTCCCCGTGTGTCAGATCTTCTAGGACTAGGGTTGCCAAGTCCAATTCAAGAAATATCTGGGGACTTCAGGGGTGGAGCCAGGAGACTTTAGGGGTGGAGCCAGGAGACATTGGGGGCGGAGCCAGGAGCAAGGGGGTGACAAGCATAATTGAACTCCAAGGGAGTTCTGGTCATCACATTTAAAGGGACAGCACACCTTTTAAAATGTCTTCCTTCCATAGGAAATAATGAAGGATAGGGGCACCTTCTTTTGGGGCTCATAGAATTGGACCCCCTGGTCCAATCCTTTTGAAACTTAGGGGGTATTTTGGGGAGAGGCACTAGCTGCTATGCTGAAAATTTGGCACCTCTAGCTCAAAAAACAGCCCCCTCAGAGCCCCTGATACCCACAGATCAATTCCCCATCATTCTCTATGGGAATCGTTCATGGAGGTGCATAATGGCTGTGGGGGAGGGGCCAGCTGGCTGGGGGAGGGGGGAAGCCTGTAAAACCGGGGGATCCCCTGCTGGGACCTGGGGATTGGGAAGCCTATCTAAGACTAGGGATCCAAAGTGTAGGCTCCTGTTCTGCTTGCCCATCATGAGCAGAGAGCTGTTTTTGGGGGGTTTTTTATAGCAGTTTGGCTATTTGTGAACAGTTAGGTAGATTTAATATATTTCAACAGCACTGTACAGTGCAATTAACAGCATTTCATTCATGCATTTGTGGTCTCACACGTCAGCCTCCCCACCGCTGAGCTGTTGTTGCAACGTGTTGCTCCATGGCCAATTTTATAAGTATGCAGATTAGCCCTTTATTTGTAAGTCTGCACTACAAGCCTTACCATTTGGTGTTATCCCATTCTTGTATAATTCCACAATTTAAACAACATTCTGTCAATTTTTGATTAACATCTCACACAACCTAGCCTCATCTTTTGCTGATCTTAACTGATTTTTTTAAAGACTATCTCTCGCTAGCGGTTTTTTCCCTTATTCTCTATTTTTTTTTGGGGGGGGGGTGCATATTTTCAGTGCTACCCTTTCATTCATTTATTTGACCCCCAAAGAACAACTGCTGAGCTAGCGAAGGAAATAATGTCCATAACTTTTAATTTCTCAGAGTTCTGTATTTTTTGTGCTTCCCCTGAGACTAACTTCGGTTGCCCCAAAGCTAGGTGTTCCTCTCTTAGCGTCTGCAGCTGGTCCAATTTTAGCTCTGCTGCCAAACGCAATTTTCAAGTAGGGATTCGTCTGACATCTCCTGAGGCTTTTGCTTGTCTGATTGTAATTCACATTTTACCCAGTTGTGCAGCAGGCCTGTCAACGAGATGTGTGTGTGTGGAGAGTGGGGAGTGTGTATAACTGCAGATACATTCATCTGTGAACCCCAGGTTTCTTTCCTGAGATACTAGAAAGCCTTGCTTCTGAAGAGAATATACTACCCCCGTATACTGCAGTTTTTGACTTCAGTTGTATATTGCTGTCTAATCATATGAATGCGCACACACACACACACACACAGAGTTACATATTTGCAATCTCAGGGAAATAGTAAATACATTAGCTGAATATGTCAGGAGTAGCTTTTTGTGTGTGTGTTAAAACAAATTTATTGGTAACATATGGTAACAAATCTATATCTTACATCTTTAAAAGCTTCTTCTATCTACCCCATATATTACTCTCTACCCACCCCTCCCCCCGTTACTTGACCCCCGCCAATGTTATTTACTTAAAAAACAAATATTTAAAGGTACCCTTAACTAATAAAACAAAAATTTATATTCTTCTTCTTTTTAAAACTTAATCATTATCAAAAATTGTCCAATGTCCTTTTATTTTCCACTCTTTTTCTACATATCTTCTAAACTTTTCCCACTCCGTCTTAAAAACTTCTAAATCATAGTCTCTTAACATTCTTGTTAATTTGTCCATCTCACTCCATGTCATAACTTTTATAATCCAATCCCACTTCTCTGGTATTTTTTCTTGCTTCCACAACTGCGCATACAATGTCCTAGCAGCTGAGAGCAAGTACCAGATTAAAGTCCTATCTTCTTTTGGAATTTTTTTTCATTTGTAATCCCGACAAAAAAGTCTCTGCAATTGCTGCTTCAATTTCTATTTTTTAGGAGTAGCTTTTTACTTTCATTCTTCCTTGGGATATAGGACACAAGAATCTTGCCTTTCTTTGATTTGAGGACTCCAAGAACCCCTACAGAAGGAAGCAGGAAGTTGTCACTAGCAGACTGGGCAACAACGTCTGCTTCGTTTTCTTGGATGTGCCACTAACAGACTTTCTGGCTCTGGTTACCAGTGCCGGATTAAACCCTGTCGAAGCCCCTAGAAAGTCAAATCTTGGGGGGGGGGGGCTCCCAAATTATCTCAGAGTTGGAGTGCCCACCCTGCTGCCCACTGCCCCCACTGCAGCCTGCAGACACCTTCTCAAAAGCCCCTTTGATAAAGCTGCAGGGGAGAGGCAAAATTGGTGATGATGTCAGCAGCCACACCAGGCAAGTGGGGCAAAGAGTGGCTCAGTTGCTGGCTGTATATGCAGGCTGGGAGGGCTGCAAGCAGGGGGGAAACAGGGGGGAGAAGCCGGCCCGGGGTCCTCAAGGGCCTGGGGGCTTATAGGCCAATGCCTACTTGGCCTAATTTTTAATCCGGCCCTGCTGGTTAACTTTGATGTGTTTTGCCCAACATACCCTGAAATCCAGCTTTCTGTTGCCCTACTTGTTGGTTCCTTACACATGCCTCAGTTTACCAGTCAATAGGACATTAGATTGAAAAGGAACTAATTTCAGTTTATCATTGCAGAGGCTGAAAATCATATGAACATATGAAGCTGCCTTATACTGAATCAGACACTTGGTCCATCAAAGTCAGTATTGTCTTCTCAGACTGGCAGCGGCTCTCCAGGGTCTCAAGCTGAGGTTTTTCACACCTATTTGCCTGGACCCTTTTTTGGAGATGCCGGGGATTGAACCTGGGACCTTCTGCTTCCCAAGCAGATGCTCTACCACTGAGCCACCATCCCTCCCCATCTTGCAAGAGTTTCGTTACTACATGTGACAACATTTGTGTGCCTTCTGGATTGTCTTTCCTTGATTGTGATAATAACCCATTCTGTAAGTGGAAATTCATGCCAGGTTCATTGCTGTTGTATTTGTGTTAAGTCTTAGACCAGATGCTACATTCTTCAAAATCTTTCCTGGATCAGTTAGAGCCAGTCCTCGGATTCAGCAGGAGCTCACAGGAGCGCAGCTCCTGAACCTTTCTGAGGGTTCCCCCTCTTCCTCCCCACCTACCTACCTTGTCTCTTGAATAGTAGGTACAGCTGCATAACAATCCCTAGAAGAGCTCCAACAGCTATTTTTCTACAAAATGACCGCTGGTTAGAGCACAACACTTAGAGGGAGGGATAGCAGGGAGATAGATCTCATGATCTGTCAGCAAAAGGTGAATTATCACTGATCTTCTCAATAAGCTCAGGGGTCAAAAGTGGGGAAGGAGAAGAGAGGAAAATCACTTGCCCATGCCTCTTACCATGAGTGGAACTTCATAGACTGAAGAATGAGAAGGACTGAAGAATTTTGCCCCCTCTCCCTGCAACCTCTGAGCCCTCATGGATATTAGGTCATACAGTTCCCATGATCCTTTCCTGGGGTCAGAGAGGACTGCTAAGTGGGGGGGACAGGGTAGCCAAGAAGACTGACAGTCCTTGAACAGACCTTATTGTGGATCAAAGTCAAAGATGTCCATCTTGAATTTCAAAAACACTCTCTTCTCTGGGATAATCCAGGGACAGATTCAGGGCAAGAAAAACTAGAACACACAATGGGTTGAATCTAGCTAATTTTTCCCACATCACCTCATCCAGTTCCCCTTGTTATTACGGCTTCTTTCCCACATGCAGTTCTCATGATCCCCAGCACAGACTTTTTGGAGGACAAGAGAGATCCCTCCACCTTCTTTTGCTGTGAAAGGGCCAGTTTGATCCAACTCAGTGAATATTGGTGTTGCCCACAGTTCCAGCTCCAAAGCAAGAATATTATTCTTCCAAGGTCCAGGGAAGCAAATTAGCTTCAATCTGAAGTTTAGGAGCCATATACTGTCCAGGGAAAGCTCCTCTTTTCATTTCAGAGAGCTCTGAGAGAGAGCAGAGAAGAAGTGCTACAAGGGTGAGGTTTGGTTTTCTAAGCAGCTTTCTGAGCTTTCTAAGCAGCTGAGGAAGTTGCTGAGAATTTCTGAGTTTGTGTGACTGTGTGATTGCTGAAAATTCTGAGTTTCTGGTTGCTGGGGAACTGCTGTTTGTTTGGTTTGAGTGGGCTGAAGGTGATTGTTGCTGATTGATTAGGAGTGGCTGTGTTCCCCACCCTCTTTGCATTATTAAGCTGTGCCTTGAAGGGCTCTTGGCCTGTGGCTCTTAGCCTGGGGGCTCTGTAAGGACCAGGAACCCAGATTCCTTGTGTTCCCTATAAGGTAAGTAGACCCTCCAGAAGGAGAGCCACATAAACAAACAGGATTTAAAAGGGGACTGGATCTTTTTGAAAAAAGCTATCATGAAGGTAGAATGGCAGCAGGGGGGTGGGGGCTTTCCATTTTTTTGCACTGAGTGTCACATGTATGACTATTTGCCCACAGGACAGAAGTGTGCTCGATGCAAGGAGCTTCTGGCCTTCAGGGAACGAGTTCGTACTCTTGAGGCCGAGGTGACTGACCTGGAGAAGCAGAGACAGTCAGTTAGGCACTCGGGGAAGACTCTCGGGGACGTATTAGATGAGCCCCACTCTGAACGTGGCAGCCCCGTTGCTGCAAGAGAGCATGAGGGTTGAGAGGGAACAGGGCACCGGGCTGAGGATAAGGGGAATGCGCCCTCAGTAGGGACCTCTTCTTCAGTTGGTGAGCGGGTATCCTTTCGTGCCAAGGAACCATCCCTGGGCAGGGAGAGAGAGGGGTCTTGGTAGTTGGTGATTCGATCCTTAGGCAAGTAGACAGCTAGGTGGCAAAACTGCGTACTGACCGTATGGTGACTTGCCTGCCTGGTGCTAAGGTAGCGGACATTATGTGTGTTGTGGATAGGCTGATAGACAGTGCTGGGGAGGAGCCAGTGGTCATGGTGCATGTTGGCACCAACGATGTGGGGAAATGCAGTCGTGAGGTCCTGGAGGAAAAATTTAAGCTGCTAGACAGGCCAGAACCTCCAAGGTAGCCTTCTCAGAAGTGCTACCTGTTCCACGTGCAGGGCTGGAGAGACAGGCACAAATTAATATCTCAATGTGTGGATAAAATAATGGTGTAGGGAGGAAGGGTTTAAGTTTGTTAGGCACTGGGATACGTTCTGGAACAAGTGGGAGCTGTACAAAAGAGATGGTCTCCACTTGTCCCCAGATGGAACCAAGCTGCTGGCGCTTAAAATCAAAAAGGTGGCAGAGCAGTTTTTAAACTAAATCTTGGGGGAAAGCTGACAGGAGATGAAATATCTCTGGTTCGGGAGGACTCATCTCAAAGAGTTGTCTACTGAGATGGTGACAAACAGTATGGGCTGCCTGCCAAAGTCTCAAGGCAGCAGGAGGAAGGTTGCGGGTTTAACTTGCCTGGAAAATTATAGATGTTTGTATACAAATGCTAGAAGTGTTCGAAGTAAAATTGGTGAGTTGGAATGTTTAGTGTTGGGAGAAAACATAGACATTGTGGGAATTTCAGAAACTTGGTGGAATGAGGAGAATCAGTGGGACACGGTGATTCCTGGATATGTTATATCAGAAAGATAGGGAGGGAAGGGTTGGAGGTGGGGTGGCTCTGTATGTCAGAGAGGGTATACAGTCCAGTAAGACTGAGGTCAAAGAATTAGATTTCCTTCTAGAAACGCTTTGGGTCGAAAAAGAGGGCCCAAAAGGAAATTTAACTATGGGAATTTGTTATTGCCCACCAAATAAAAAGATAGAGGACAATTATAATATGATGGAACGATTAAAGATAGCGGCTAAACGTAAAAACTGTGTAATAGGTGATTTTAACTACCCGCAGATTGATTCGGTCAATATGTGTTCAGGTCGAGAGAAAGAGATTGAGTTTTTAGATGCTCTCAATGACTGTGCTATGGAGCAGATGGTCACAGAACCTACCAGTGGTGTGGCGATCCTGGATTTGGTCCTAAGTAATGCCCAAGATTTGGTGAGAGATGTAAAAGTGATCACACCGCTTGGGAGCAGTGACCATAATGTTATTGATTTCACCATTTGTATAAATAGGGAGTAGCCCCAAAAGACCAGCACAACCACATTTAACTTTAAAAGGGGTAAATTCTCTGAGATGAGGATGCATGTAAAGAGGAAACTGAAAGGAAAGGTAAATACAGTCAAAAACCTTGGGGAAGCTTGGAGGCTATTTAAAACTACAATCCTAGAAGCTCAGATAAAATATATACCACAAGTTAGGAAACGCACAAACAGGTTTAAGAAAAGGTCTGCGTGGTTAACAAACAAAGTAATGGAAGCTGTAAAAGGTAAGAAGGACTCCTTTAAGCGGTGGAAAGCTAGTCCAAGTGAGATTAATAAAAGGGAACACAGGCTGTGGCAAATCAAATGCAAGACTGTGATCAGGCAGGCAAAAAGGGACTATGAGGAGCATATTGCAAAAAACATAAAGACCAACAATAAAAATTTCTTCAAATATATTAGAAGCAGGAAACCAGCCAGGGAGGCAGTGGGGCCCTTGGATGATCCTTGGTCAAAGGATTACTGAAGGAGGATAGGGAAATGGCTGAGAAGCTGAATGCATTTTTTGCCTCCGTCTTCACTGTGGAAGACGAGAAGTGTTTGCCCACTCCAGAACCACTAATTTTGGAAGGGGTGTTGAAAGACCTGAATCAGATTGAGGTGACAAGAGAGGAGGTCCTACAACTGATTGATGAATTAAAAACTAATAAGTCACCAGGTCCGGATGGCATACATCCAAGAGTTCTGAAAGAACTCAAAGTTGAACTTGTGGATCTCCTGACAAAAATATGTAATCTTTCAATCTGCCTCCATTCCTGAGGACTGGAAGGTAGCAAATGTCACCACCATCTCTACAAAGGGTTCCAGAGGAGATCCAGGAAATTACAGGCCACTCGGTCTGACTTCAATACCGGGAAAGTTGGTAGAAACCATTATCAAGGACAGAATGAGTAGGCACATTGATGAACACAAGTTATTGAGGAAGACTCAACATGGGTTCTGTAAGGGAAGATCTTGCCTCACTAACCTGTTACAGTTCTTTGAGGGGGTGAACAAGCATGTGGACAAAGGGGACCCAATAGATGTTATTTACCTTGACTTTCAGAAAGCTTTTGATAAAGTTCTTCATCAAAGGTTCCTTAGTAAGCTCAAGAGTCATGGAGTAAAAGGACAGGTCCTCTTGTGGATCAAAAACTGGCTAATTAATAGGAAGCAGAGAGTGAGTACAAATGGGCAGTCTTCGCAGTGGAAGACGGTAAGCAGTGGGGTGCCAAAGGGCTCAGTACTGGGTCCCGTGCTCTTTAACTTGTTCATTATTGATCTGGGGTTGGGAGTAAGCAGTGAAGTGGCCAAGTTTGCAGATGACACTAAATTGTTCAGGGTGGTGAGAACCAGAGAGGATTGTGAGGCACTCCAAAGGGATCTGTTGAGGCTAGGTGAGTGGGTGTCAACGTGGCAGATGAGGTTCAATGTGGCCAAGTGCAAAGTAATGCAGATTGGCGCCAAGAATCCCAGCTACAAATACAAGTTGATGGGTTGTGAACTGGCAGAGACTGACTAAGAGAGAGATCTTGGGGTCGTGGTAGATAACTCACTGAAAATGTCAAGACAGTGGCCAATGCCATGCTGGGAATTATTAGGAAGGGAATTGAAAACAAATCAGCCAGTATCATAATGATCCCCTGTATAAATCGATGGTGCGGTCTCATTTGGAGTACTGTGTGAAATTCTGGTCACCGCACCTAAAAAAGGATATTATAGCATTGGAAAAAGTGCAGAAAAGGGCAACTAGAGTGATTAAAGGTTTGGAACACTTTCCCTATGAAGAAAGGTTAAAACGCTTGGGGCTCTTTAGCTTGGAGAAACGTTAACTGTGGGGTGACATGATAGAGGTTTACAAGATTATGCATGGGGTAGAGAAAGAAGTCCTTTTCTCCCTTTCTCACATACAAGAACTCGTGGGCATTCAATGAAATTGCTGAGCAGTCAGGTTAAAACAGATAAAAAGAAGTACTTCTTCACTAAAAGGGTGATTAACATGTGGAATTCACTGCCACAGGAGGTGGTGGTGGCTACAAGCATAGCCAGCTTCAAGGGGGATTGGATAAAAATATGGAGCAGAGGTCTATCAGTGGCTATTAGCCACTTTCTCTGTGTGTATATATTTTGGCCACTGTGTGATACAGAGTGTTGGACTGGATGGGCCATTGGCTGATCCAACATGGCTTCTCTTATATTCTCTTTGTAGCTCTGACTGCATACCTCATGGAATAGTAACATATAGAGCCAAGGTTTTTTTCTGGAAAAAGAGGTGCTAGAATTCTCAAGAGGGAAATGAAGGAGAAACACACAGTGCCCCTCATGAACTTTTAAACATTATTTTGAGAATTTTGTTTTCCATGAAGAGGTTCCAGCACTCTATTCCACTGCATTCCCCCAGAGAAAAAAAAGCCCTGCGCAGGTCTTTGGTTTCCCAGTAGCTCCTATTATGCTCAGTCTAGTAAAATACCAGCTTCTTTACCACAAACTTCTCTCTCATGTTTTCAGGTCATTCATAACATTTTGGCCTTCCAGGTGCTATGAATAATTTGGTGTAGAAAAAAGAATGTAGCTTGTGAAGAAATATTGCTGTCGGAGGGGACTGTTTTCATCTATCCCATGAAATCTTTTGATTTATCTCCTCAGCACTAAACATTTATCCCCATATCATACCTTCCCTTTCCCAGTCTTATAAGCCGAGTAAAAATATCAAGTCCACTTGGACGTGGTCTATTCCCAAGTTTACCTCTTCTATTTCACTCCTGAGGAACATCTGTCTAGTTAATAAAAAGCATCTATCACTAGCAGAATGGGATCTCTAGGCCATGGCATTTAGACCTTGCATCATAGGATTTCGATGTAAAACAGTATTTTCAAAGATGGCTGATTTTTGGTGCTTCTTTCACCCTTTCCTCAAAAGGCCCTTCCATAAGCTCTTTTTAATTGTGTTTTAAGAACTACATTCTCACTTGACAAAATGAGGTAAAATAATTAATGAAACGGGCAAGAGAGGAAAAATTACACTCCTTTTTTAATAGAAATGGGATAAAATCTCCATTAGCACAATGGTGAGGGATTTTCTAAACACACAGAACTCCAATTTGTTATTAAAAAACATCAATCAAATAAGGATGGTAAGGAAAATTGCATAAGGATTTTTCTGGGAGATCAGATGCCTATGGCGTCTGACATCTGCATTCTCATCTCGCTGCCAGATGAGTCTTCTAACTCCCACAAATATCAGTGTAGAATTATATTTTCCATGGAGTTTATTTCCCCCCCAAAGTATTCAGAGTAGCAAGAACAGAAATAATTGTATTCTATTCTGTATACTAATGGCTAAGTTGACCAAAACTTTGGATTCTTAAATCTGGTGACTGAATCTGTGAATGGGCAAGACAGATCTTTCTGCAAACCTGAGAAGGGCCTCAGTTTTGCAGAAAAACATGAAATCTAACAACAAAAAAGTTGAAAATGATAAGAAAGGTTAAAACGCTTGGGGCTCTTTAGCTTGGAGAAACGTCGACTGCGGGGTGACATGATAGAGGTTTACAAGATTATGCATGGGATGGAGAAGGTAGAGAAAGAAGTACTTTTCTCCCTTTCTCACAATACAAGAACTCGTGGGCATTCAATGAAATTGCTGAGCGGTCAGGTTAAAACGCATAAAAGGCAGTACTTCTTCACCCAAAGGGTGATTAACATGTGGAATTCACTGCCACAGGAGGTGGTGGCGGATACAGGCATAGCCAGCTTCAAGAGGGGGTTAGATAAAAATATGGAGCAGAGGTCCATCAGTGGCTATTAGCCACAGTGTGTATATATATATATATATGTGTGTGTGTGTATATATATAATTTTTTTGGCCACTGTGTGACACAGAGTGTTGGACTGGATGGGCCGTTGGCCTGATCCAACATGGCTTCTCTTATGTTCTTATGATAAAAGGAGCACCTGCAACTTTAAGCAATGGATTCCCTGTTCCAAGGTTGGTTGGTTGGTTGGTTGTTGCTGTTAATTAAATTTTTTAACCATCCTCCCCTGAAGGGCACAGGGTGATGTACATCATAGTCAACAATTAAACAGTGAATACAATTAGTAATAACTAAGCAGATAAAACAATGTATAATACAACATACAGTGCACAGTTGATGGCATACAAATCACTTTGCTCCCCCATGGGTTGGATCTCTTATAGGGAGGTTGATAAGGCAGGTAGAGACAGTGGTAGGAACTGTTGTTGTCCTCAACTGTAGGCCTGGTGGAACATCTCTGTTTTGTCATTACTTGCTGTTCATAGAATTTTCAAACATCGTGATATTTGAATATTCTATTTATTTATTTTATTTACTTTAAATTTCTATCCCGCCCTCTCCGCAAGCGGACTCAGAGCGGCTAACAACATGCATGTTTACAAGTTAAAACTAATAAAACATAGTTACTATTTAAAACCATTACGTGGTGCTGTACCACTGCAATATAAGCGAGTTCGTCTTTTCTGACAGTGATCACATAGTAACTCTATAATGATGTTGGGTGGCATTTCTCTCCCGGGTAGATATCAAAGGCTGTTGGAACAATTCGGTCTTACAAGCTCTGCGGAAAGTAGAAAGATCCCGCAGGGCATTCCACAGTTCTGTTGCTGCCACCAAGAAGGCCGTAGCCCGTGTCAAATGCAACCTAACCTCCTTTGGTCCAAGGATGGACAGTAATTTTTTTGTCCCTGAATGCAGTGCTCTCTGGGGAACATGTGGAGAAAGGAGGTCCTGCAGATAGACTGGCCCCTGACCATAGAGGGCTTTAAAGGTCAATACCAACATCTTGAAATGGACTCAGAACATAATAGGTAGAACACATAATAGGTGTTCTATGAACAACAAGTAATGCTGTTCCACATTTAAGATGCTTAAATATTCTACATTGATTCCAAAGTGACCTTGACACATTTTGTGAGAAAATAAGATTGTGATGGGGCGGCTTTCCAGAAGCCAGCAAGTTGCCAAATCTACAACACATCAGTTCAAACAGTTCAAATCTACAACACATCACTTCATCAATTCCCTTGATGAAGAACCAAAACGGTCTATGTAGTTATTAAAATTCCATTGGGAGATACAGATTGGAGCAGATTTGCATTCTGTGTAGCTGATGTTACATTGATACAGGGAAACTGGAAGAAAAAAAAGCCTAGAGCCCTTGGATAATTCAGAAATTTTAACAACAACATGGAAATTGCAATTTTTGGATAAAAGTTTCCTTGGCAATGAAAATCTAGATCTTCAGATTTGAAGATACGGTATATTAGGTTTGGTGACGGGGTGGAAGGGTTGAGTGAAAAATCTCCTCAGATACCAAGGAGAGATACCTTAGATACCTTGCATTTGAGTATCCAGATTTTCCTACCTCCGGGGAGATGATTTAGGTGAGGGTATGAATCAGACTGAAATTATCTCATTAAAACAATAAATATGATTTCATTTTAGGGGTCTATGTAAGTATCTTAGGACTGTTGGGAGTGATTCTTGTAATCAGATCATGCATTCAGCATGTTTATTTGCTCTTTTGAGAAATTGTTATTTCCCCACCTCTCTCTCTCACCTGGATTCAGTGGAGCATTTCCACAGGAGAAAGAATTTCTTCCTGGGGGGGACACCTTTCTTGCCTCTCAGTGCAGCCACAAATGCCTCAGCAATGCTGCTTCTAGAGGACAGGGAGCTCTCAATGACAGCATTTAGGGGGTATTTTTAGCAACCATGGGAAGAGCAGCTGCAAAAGTTATACTCCATGAGCGGAAATACTTCTGGCCATGGAAATACTCCACTGGATTCAAGCACATATCTACAATTTGTTAATTACTTGCCCTCCTCATTCTTTTGCAGAGCTCAAAGAGGTAATTTCTACGAAGTCTCTCATCCAGGCATCGGCCAGTCTTTGAACTGCTGCATCGCTACTCCATGTCAATTCACAAGGCCCAATTTGATCTTCCTTGGGTCCACACATTTTTATTTGTTCAAAATAAAAGCTGCACCGTACATAAACCATTTGCCATTTGTGTCATATGTAAAGTCACTGCTTCGGTAACAGCAGGAAATCAATATTAGCTGCTGAATCCCACCGTGCTGTGTCTATAAAACTGGAGTTATCCAATAAATAATTTTATTACCTGTTGTATATATTCTTTAGAGACCTCTCAATAGACCAGGTTTCACGTTATGGGTTTAAATCTGATGCGCACTACCAATTTTAAAACCCTTTGAAGTCTGATGCTGTGGCAGATGCAATGAGCTTAAAATAAGTTCTGTAATAAAACAGAAGAGCAAAAGATATGATGATACTGTCTTTAGATTGCTTTTGCTGAAGGAGTTAAAAGAGAAAAATGAATAACGTGAAAACATTCCACGTGAACTACACTAGATGACAATAGGAGAATCATAAATGGGTCTTCCACACTTTTGAATACTGAAAGTAAGTACTAGCATCTGGACTGAATGGGGAGGAGATTCAGATCAGTCGCAGTATTTGGTAGAATTTAACACTTCCCCCCCCCCCTTCTCCATCATGAATTAATAGATCAGTTAGCCCCAGATGAAATTTTGGCATCATCTTAAACACAATAATTTTTAGGGTTTGTAGAATCTTTCGGGCTCAAGTGCCGTGTTCTACTGGAGAAAGTTTTTCTTCCAGACGTTTCGTTCTCAGCTGCGGAGAACATCCTCAGTGGCGTTGCAGCCGGAGCAGGCGCTCTGACCTTCTTGGCTGCTGTGCATTGAGTGGGCCCAGGGCTGCTGGAGAGCTGCTATTTCTAGGCTGGAGGGGGTGTGATGAAAGGGCAATTAGTTTGTGGATGTGCCCATTGTTTGGTGGGGCTTCCTGGAAGGGTAGTGATAAGGAAACTGGCTGTTGAATGTGACCATTGTTCCGTGTTAATTGCTGGGAGGGTTGGAAGGGGTTTGAAGATAAGGAAGATGGTTGTTGACTGTGCTGATTGTTCTGTGGAATTTGCTGGTTGTTCTGAGACTTTCCCGAAAGATTCTACAAACCCTAATGATGTTACCAGCCACGAAAACCTGAAATCTTTGATAATAATTTTTAGTGATATTAACCCTAGTACAAGTACCTGGCCCATTGACTTCGAGTGAACAGTCTGCTTCTTGGATGACCAATAGTAAGATAAAAATGGGGTGTGAAAAAGTATGCAAAAACCAAACAAACTTGGGCAGCAATATTGGAAAACTGCATCAATCCTCATGAAATGACTTGTTCCTAAGTGTATGTTGATTCTAATGGAGGGTTTCGATGCAGAAAAACCATTAATGATTACGTAGTTCTCAAGTGAGTTCATTTATAGGTGGTACATTTACAACACACCTTCTCATTTAGATGCTTTGAATGTTTTATTGATGGTACAAATTCACTGCTTGCATTTTACATTTCAGCAGATATAGAAGCTTAGCCTGCAACGGTTTATATGTAACTCAAACACGAATAGTCGACATAGTTTTAAAAATCGCAATGTTGGCTTTGGCATATCAGTATCTCCTTTGTGTTTTCAAACTGCACAAATGTCTTCGCTCTATAATGCAATACACCTGGCTCTCCCTGTCTGGGTCTGCTGCTGAAATCTTTAGAGAAATATGTGAACTGCCTGTTTTTCTGATTAATAGCACATGAAGTCAATCTTTAGGCTTTTGGGCTCCAGTTCAAAAATATATCACTATAAAAGTCCCCTGATTTACACACCATTTCATAGACTGAAATGATTAATTGCCTGATTTACTTATTTCTGCTTTTACGGCAAAAGCAGGGTATTTAAGATTTACAAAGCAGACAAAGAAAACAGTTACTGAAACGGAATGTGACTTGATAGCACTGTAGAAAATGAAGGCAATATCTGTGAAGCACTTTCTGTTGTGAGCCTTTCCCTTTTAAAATGGTTTTTAATGTTAAAAGACCAATGGCTTCTGAACACCGGAAGCTTAGCTGCATGAGCTGCAATGTATTGCTCCGCCACATTTTACCACTGGGTGAGCTTACCGCAATTCCTTCACAATACAAGATCCACAGTCTCTCTAAGGCTGGGGGAGAGGGGGAATGCCTTACTGCAAAGGAAACAGTCTTGGCTTTAGAGCTGTACTATTGCATTGCTAGCAAACCACCCCTGAACATTTCTTACCTTGAACACCCTACAAGGGTTTCCATAAGTCAACTGTGACTTGACTGCACTTTCTATCACCAGCAAGACAACGAAACAAAGGAATGCTGGCAATTTCACAAGTTATCCAGAGCCAAGAAGTAAAACTGACAATTGCTCTACTAATAAGCTAGAAATGGATACAAGAGGGTAAATACTCGCTGCATAACTCTAGAAGGTCTAAATTAAAAATAGGGGGAAGATCTATGTATGAGTAATAAAAATTCCAGAGAGGGAAGGAGTACCTTGCTATTACCTTTCACCTATTGATGTTTTTTTTTTGTTTCTTGAGTGGAACGTTGAAGAAATGCTCATAGCAGAATCCTAAAAAGAGCCCAGTGCCAGATTAAACCCTGTGGAGGCCCATAGGCAGTCAAAATCTCAGGGGGTGGGGGGCTTGCAAAGTATCTCAGAGTCGGAGCCCACTGCAGCCTGCAGGGACCTTCTTGAAAATCCCTTTGACAGAGCTGCAGGGAAGAGGCAGAGAGAGGCAAACTTGGCAATGTCAGCAGCAGCCACACCAGGCAAACTGGGCAAAGAGCGGCTCAGTTGCTGGCTGCATGTGCAGACTGGGAGAGCTGCAAGCAGGGGGGAAACCAGGAGGGAAAGCTGGCCTGGGGCCCCTAAAGGCTTGGGGGCCCATAGGCCAGTGCCTACTTGGTCTAATTGTTAATTTGGCCCTGACAGAGTCATGTGCTTCTCAGCCAATTGAAACCAAGCAGTCTATGAAAAGGTACAGTTGATTTGTTCTTGGCTAGTAATGCCACAGGTACTAGCAAAAAGTGCCTTAACAGAGGTGTGCAAAAAAGAGTGTTGATTTAGGTTTTCCTCCCCTCTTTAAATACTTCAGACAGGGTCTGTTTAAGTGGAAAACACATTGCTTGGTTAGCTTTCCTCGTCAGCTGAGGTGCAATTTTAGGCAATTTAACCAAGGGGTCATCAGTGTGAAAGTGCAGACAGGTAAAGAGAGGACTCGCACATAAATGGGAAGTAACACTGATCAGCAACATGTTGGCTGTCACTTACTTAGGACGTTCCTGTAGCTGGTATATAGGGTTGCCAATCCCCAGGTGGGGGCAGGGGATCCCCCGGTTTGGAGACCCTCCCCCCGCTTTAGGGTCATCAGAAAGCAGGGGGGGGAGGGGAGGGGAGGGAAATGTCTGCTGGGAACTCTATTATTCCCTAAGGAGGCTTATTCCCACAGAAAATAATGGAGAATTGATCTGCAGGTATCTGGGGCTCTGGGGGCCCTGTTTTTTGAGGTAGAGGCACCAGATTTTCAGTATAGCATCTAGTGACTCTCCAATATACTCCCTAAGTTTCAAAAAGATTGGACCAGGGGGTCCAATTCTATGAGCCCCCAAAGAAGGTGCCTGTATCCTTCATTATTTCCTATGGAAGAAAGGCATTTAAAAAGGTGTGCTGTCCCTTGAAATGTGATGGCCAGAACTCCCTTTGGAGTTCAATGATGCTTGTCACACCCTTGCTCCTGGCTCCACCCCAATGTCTCCTGGCTCCACCCCCAAAGTCTCCTGGCTCCACCCCCAAAGTCTCCTGGCTCCACCCCAAAGTCCCCAGATATTTCATGAATTAGACTTGGCAACCCTACTGGTATATGATCTGTTATATAGGTATTTACAGGGGTGGAATTCTAGCAGGAGCTCATTTGTATATTAGGCCACACACCCCTGATGTAGCCAATCCCCCAAGAGCTTACAAGTGTGGCCTAATATGCAAATGAACTCCTGCTAGAATTCCACCCCTGGGTATTTATATAGGTATTACTCAAGTCATCTGTAGTTGTAATCAGTCACACGGAACAGCCTGCGAGCATAGGGGCACATTTCTGCTGGCATCAGGATATATGCCCACCTAGTTCAGTAGGGCTCAGATGCTTACCACATTGTAGATGAGAACGCCTAGTTAAATGTGCATGCATATCCTCAATGTGTGTAGATAAATGCTTACCCATGTGAATCCCTGTTGCTGCATTTAGGCATTTGCATTATCATAAATGTGGAAGACTGACAGATAATTTGCAGCCAAAATAAAGTGTAGAAGGAAAAAAAAAAATGGCAGAATCCAAGAACCAATTACCCCAAGGATATTGAAACAATCTATAATACCCTCATAGTAATTCTTGAGGATTTAAAAAAAATGGAATATGGGACATTCCTCACATGGAGTTTTCTAAGAGTCTCTTAAATCTGTATATAAATGTGTACAATTTTTTTTAATTACAAACTTCTGCTCATTTACTTTGATTTAGTCTCCAACACTTCATTTAAATGTACAGTATAGTTAATGGAGAATCTCATCAGATCGAAGCCTCCTGGAGCCCGCTGCATCGCAGCGTGGCTAAAGGGGAAATTTTTGCCCCCCCCCCCGGAGGGAGAGCGGACTCTTCGGCGCGCTTTCGAGCGCGTCTTGAGGGTGCGGGGCTTCAGCGCTATTGCTGAAGCCCCGTTTGACGCTGCGGCAGTCCTCTCGGCGTTTTAGGCCCACCCGCCTGCCCTGTTTGTTATGCAGGCAATTGCTGTTCGCTTCCGTTTGGAGGGGCCGGGTAGGAATTTTTTACTCCCCGGCTATTTGGCACATGACTGCGGGGTGTTTTTTGCCTACCCTGCATAGCATTTCAGTGGATTGAGGAATTGGCTTTGGGTTGGTGCCTTGGTAGAGTTTGGTCACTTTTTAGGGCAGGTTTTACAGGGTTTATGGCACCATGCGGCCTGGGGAGGACCGGTTAGACTCCCCCTTTTGGGGAGTTAGGGGTCTGGCAGGATCAACCTTGGGTGTGGCCCGAGGTATGTGAATGCAGACTGTCCTGGAGACTCGATTGGATGGGTGCCTTTCACTGAGACTCGCGTCTGGTGTTTGGGCCCTCTGGTGCGAGCCTCCCTGCTCGGCCTCCCTAACGGGAGCTGTGGCTCACAGCTCTGGCTGGGGGGCCGGGTCTCTCGCCCGCTGAAAAAGGCAGGGGAGCGGTCTGGGGAGACCCCTGGCCCTGACCTGGCCGCAGTTCGGTTGCCCTTGCCGTTGCTGGTTATTTTAATAAAAGTGGCCCATAGTTTCACCAATCTAATTGTGTCCTTCTCTTTATTCCGACTTGGGGGGCAACTCGGAAGCTAAACAGGGTTGTACCTAGTTAGAATTTGGATGGAAGACTACCAAGGAAATCAAGGGTTGGTGCACAGGAGATGGTAATGGTAAACCACCTCTGAACATCTCTTGCCTTGAAATCCCCATAGGGTTGCCAAATATCAGCTGAGACTTGATGGGAAAAAAAAATTAATGGAGAAATAAGCACTGATATACTGGGGGGAAGGGGGAGAGAATCCAGACAGCCAGCATGACGAGAGTGTCAGTGTGATGTGGGGGGGTTGAGTATGGGACTAGTGTAACAGAGACCCAGATACAAATCTCAACTCTGATATGGAAACTTGCTAGGTGACCTTGGGCCAGTCACACAGTTTCAACCTAACCTCTTTGACAAGGTTGTTATGAGGATAAAATGGAGGAAAGGGGAACAATGCAAGCCACTTTGGGTGGTACCCAACGTGGAGAAGGATGGGATATAAATAAAGGCAGTAAAAGAAATAAAAAGGAAGTAAGAACCCATTCCTAATTTTGGTTGTTTGATGGTACTCAAGCAGATGACAAGCCTGCTGCTTGGCACCAGAATGAATGACAAACAGGAAATAGAAATGAAAAAAAGAAAAATGGAGAACATAAGTAGAAGCAAAGTCAATGACTTAGAAATAGATCCCTTTATATAACCTATTTAATTCTGCATTCAGTTCACAGTGTGTGTTTCTGAATCTTCCAAAAGGAACAGTTTATGAGTAATTGTGTCAGAGGTATATTTATAAATTGAAGCGTGGTGTGTCCTTGCCTTAGCTACACGTTTGGTGCCTGCTGGCTTGTTCAAGGTGAACAACAAAACGGGAAGTGCTGCGATATGGCCAAGATTTCACCTTGAATTTTGTAAAGACGTATGACACCCGTGCTCTAAATCAAGCATTTTGGAAGGTTGGCTAACGTAAAAGAAATGGAAATACGTTGAAAATGTTTTCTTCAGAAAAATGAAGAGTTGTCTTCCTTTGTAATGTGACGCAGAAAGGCCATGTATTTTCAGAGAGTCATATTGCTTTGTGCATCACTGGGAGAATGACACTGAACCACATCCCCAGACTTCAAGAGTCTACAGAAAGTAGAGGATCTACCCTCAATCTATTCTGGAAGGAAACCAAATCACAGTGAGAAGTTTTGAGATTTACTACTGGAAAAACAATTGGTTGGATCCTGCAGTCCATCAGCAGAAAGTGTTGAGAGCCATGGCTCTTGCCGGCTCTCCCTTCCACTCAGCAATAATTTCGGATGTTGAGAAAGTTTGTTCTTGGGATTGCAAAACTTGTGTGGAGGAACAGCCTTGGAGGGAGGGTGACGGAGGCAGAAGTTTTGTGTAGTGGTTAAGTGTGCCGACTCTTATCTGGGAGAACCGGGTTTGATTCCCCACTCCTCCACTTGCACCTGCTGGAATGGCCTTGGGTCAGCCATAGCTCTTGCAGTGTTGTCCTTGAAAGGGAAGCTGCTGTAAGAGCCCTCTCCAGCCCCACCCACCTCACAGGGTGTCTGTTGTGGGGGAGGAAGGTAAAGGAGATTGTGAGCCGCTCTGAGACTCTTCGGAGTGGAGGGCGGGATATAAATCCAATATCTTCATCTACCTCACAGGGTGTCTGTTGTGGGGGAGGAAGGTAAAGGAGATTGTGAGCCGCTCTGAGACTCTTCAGAGTGGAGGGCGGGATATAAATCCAATATCTTCATCTACCTCACAGGGTGTCTGTTGTGGGGGAGGAAGGTAAAGGAGATTGTGAGCCGCTCTGAGACTCTTCGGAGTGGAGGGCGGGATATAAATCCAATGTCTTCATCTACCTCACAGGGTGTCTGTTGTGGGGGAGGAAGGGAAAGCAGATTGTGAGCAGCTCTGAGACTCTTCGGAGTGGAGGGCGGGATATAAATCCAATATCTTCTTCTTCTTCTTCTTGCATGATCAGAGCTATGTTGGTGGAAGGGGGTGGGGGGGGGGGAGAAGGGCCAGCAGGGAAGATGGGAGATTTTTGCACAGACCTTGCAAGATCTTTGTCATAGATCCAACCCAATGGGTAACTGCAAACCAGGCCATCTCTAGTAAACATGGCAGGGGTAATTGACTGTTTTCCATCTGCATGTTATGCCATTTAAAAAAAGGGTGCGTGTGTGTCTCTAGGCCTAACCAGGTCACACTCGGCCATGTCCACTTGTAGCTTGATTCTGAATCAATGCAGCTTGATTCTGAACAGCACAACCTGTATACACACTGCTGCTATGTCTCAGGGTAGCTTGTGATCCCACCCCCCCCCCCGCACTTGACAAGCTGATTGATTTATATCACACCTTTCTATGCGGTTCAAGGCAGTTTCCAATAGTATTTAAAACAATGTTGTATATGTGCTTAGAATTGTATCTATAAGTTGGAGTTCTTGCCTGGCTCACTGGGGCCTGAAGGACAGAGCTTGGGGACTCAGGAACAATACACAGCAGGAACCAAATCCTGCTGCCCTGCTCCAATCAAGAGCCCCGGCGGGAACTTTGGGTGTGTATATATATATTGGGCCTTGCGGCCCTAGTTTCCAGTCTTCGTAGGCAGTGCTATACCATGCTGTATTCAATAAAGGAGCTTTGTTCACTAACCCCTCGCCTCATTGTTGTATAGAACCCACTATATTATAAGCAATTTCAGTGAAAACGAAAAATAAAATAGCAAACCCCCAAATTTTAAAGTCAACAAGCTATGCCTGGATGTGTGCCAGGGCCCCAGGAAACCTCCTGTTTCACTTCCTGCTTGGAATTGTACAAATGGGGAGTGAGAGTCAAGCACCTGGCAGCCCACAGCACATGGTGGTGAGCTATGGTCAGCTCAGTGGGTCACAAGAAGTGATCATCATTGATAGTGATTCTTGCTGATCCCCAGGCCTGCACCACCATGTAGGCTTCCCAATCCCCAGGTCCCAGAGGGGGATCCCCCGGTTTTACAGGCTTCCCCCCTCCCCCAGCCAGCTGGCCAGTGCGGGAAGCCCCACCCCCATAGCCATCATGCACCTCCATGAATGATTCCCGTAGGGAATGATGGGGAATTGATCCGCGGGTATTAGGGGCTCGGGGGGGGGCTGTTTTTTGAGATAGAGGCACCAAAATTTCAGTGTAGCATCTAGTGCCTCTCCCCAAAATATCTCCCAAGTTTCAAAAAGATTGGACCAGGGGGTCCAAAAATTTCTTCAAATATATTAGAAGTAGGAAACCAGCCAGGGAAGCAGTGGGGCCCTTGGATGACCATGGGGTAAAAGGATTACTGAAGGAGGATGGGGAAATGGCTGAGAAGCTGAATGCATTTTTTGCCTCCGTCTTCACCGTGGAAGATGAGAAGTGTTTGCCCGCCCCAGAACCACTAATATTGGAAGGGGTGTTGAAAGACCTGAGTCAGATTGAGGTGACAAAAGAGGAGGTCCTACAACTAATAGACAAATTAAAAACTAATAAGTCACCGGGTCCGGATGGCATACATCCGAGAGTTCTGAAAGAACTCAAAGTTGAACTTGTGGATCTTCTAACAAAAATCTGTAATCTTTCATTGAAATCTGCCTCTGTTCCTGAGGTCTGGAAGGTAGCAAATGTCACCCCCATCTTTAAAAAGGGTTCCAGAGGAGATCCGGGAAATTACAGGCCAGTCAGTCTGACTTCAATACCGGGAAAGTTGGTAGAAACCATTATCAAGGACAGAATGAGTAGGCACATTGATGAACACGGGTTATTGAGGAAGAGTCAGATGGGTTCTGCAAGGGAAGATCTTGCCTCACTAACCTGTTACATTTCTTTGAGGGGGTGAACAAACATGTGGACAAAGGAGACCCGATAGATGTTGTTTACCTTGACTTCCAGAAAGCTTTTGATAAAGTTCCTCATCAAAGGCTCCTTAGGAAGCTTGAGAGTCATGGAGTAAAAGGACAGGTCCTCTTGTGGATCAAAAACTGGCTGAGTAATAGGAAGCAGAGAGTGAGCATAAATGGGCAGTCTTCGCAGTGGAGGACGGTAAGCAGTGGGGAGCCGCAGGGCTCGGTACTGGGTCCCATCCTCTTTAACTTGTTCATAAATGATTTAGAGTTGGGAGTGAGCAGTGAAGTGGCCAAATTTGCGGATGACACTAAATTGTTCAGGGTGGTGAGAACCAGAGAGGATTGTGAGGAACTCCAAAGGGATCTGTTGAGGCTGGGTGAGTGGGCGTCAACGTGGCAGATGCGGTTCAATGTGGCCAAGTGCAAAATAATGCACATTGGGGCCAAGAATCCCAGCTACAAATACAAGTTGATGGGGTGTGAACTGGCAGAGACAGACCAAGAGAGAGATCTTGGGGTCATGGTAGATAATTCACTGAAAATGTCAAGACAGTGTGCGTTTGCAATAAAAAAGGCCAACGCCATGCTGGGAATTATTAGGAAGGGAATTGAAAACAAATCAGCCAGTATCATAATGCCTCTGTATAAATCGGTCTCATTTGGAGTACTGTGTGCAGTTCTGGTCGCCGCACCTCAAAAAGGATATTATAGCATTGGAGAAAGTTCAGAAAAGGGCAACTAAAATGATTAAAGGGCTGGAACACCTTCCCTATGAAGAAAGGTTGAAACGCTTAGGGCTCTTTAGCTTGGAGAAACGTCGACTGAGGGGTGACATGATAGAAGTTTACAAGATAATGCATGGGATGGAGAAAGTAGAGAAAGAAGTACTTTTCTCCCTTTCTCACAATACAAGAACTCGTGGGCATTCGATGAAATTGCTGAGCAGACAGGTTAAAACGGATAAAAGGAAGTACTTCTTCACCCAAAGGGTGATTAACATGTGGAATTCACTGCCACAGGAGGTGGTGGCGGCCACAAGTATAGCCACCTTCAAGAGGGGTTTAGATAAAAATATGGAGCAGAGGTCCATCAGTGGCTATTAGCCACAGTGTGTGTGTGTGTGTGTATATATATATATATATATATATATATATATATATATATATATATATATATATATATATATATATATATATATATATATTTGGCCGCTGTGTGACACAGAATGTTGGACTGGATGGGCCATTGGCCTGATCTAACATGGCTTCTCTTATGTTCTTATGTTCTTATGTGCCCCTATCCTTCATTATTTCCTATGGAAGGAAGGCATTTAAAAAATTGTGCAGTCCCTTTAAATGTGATGGCCAGAACTCCCTTGAAGTTCAATTATGCTTGTCACACCCTTGCTTTTGGCTCCGCCCCAATGTCTCCTGGCTCCACCCCCAAAGTCTCCTGGCTCCACCCCCAAAGTCTCCTGGCTCCACCCCCAAAGTCCCCAGATATTTCTTGAATAGGACTTGGCAACCCTACCACCATGGCTTCCTTGGGTTGTGATGTACAGTGGTCAAAAGATCATTGTATTTTTCATCCAGACACTTCGTTATATTTAAAGTGCCTGAAAAGAACTGCTGTAAAGTTTGTTCAAATATTTGGTTTGGACTCAGATCCCTCCCATCGGCTTTTCGGTACAAGTGTAATGTGTTAACTGTTATACTGCCTTGTGCAATTGTTGCTGCGATCAGTGAAAACATGCTTTTCCCAGGCAAGGCGTTTCTTGTTTATCCAGACGGTAGTATTATTCTGTTGCCCATGAGGCATATTGACCTTTTTTTCGGTGCTCTTTGGGAGAATAGCTGAGTGCATTTGGAGGAATCTTAGAATAAATGCAGGGCACATTCCTCTAAATCAGTTTTGGAATGCGGAGGTCATTGATCCATAAGCAGAATTCTCTATAGATCCAGCGTGTTCAGTTTTGGTAGTAGATAGTAATTACAGACCCAAATGTCAGAACCTCCTTGAGTGTGAAATGTGTATATTGCATATGTGTCAAAGCAGCTGCTGCTGGTCTCCAGATTGCTGGGTGATCATCCTGAGCTAGGAAGCAAAGCACTTTTTTTTGGTTCCAAAGAAGGCCACAAAGCAAATGGTATGAGATGAAGGGCCTTATGCCACCAGTCACCTGTCTGCAGAACTTGGGCTTCTCCGTGTCAGGAGAGGGTGGAATAGATTGTGTAATCACAGTGATGGCCTCCAAATTATTATTATTATTATTATTATTAGATTGTGTCATCACAGTGATGGCCTCCAACTTATTCCTCAGTCTATTCCAGGGGTGTCAAACATGCGGCACAGGGGCCAAATCAGGCCTCCAGAGAGCTCCTATCAGGCCCCTGAGCAACTGGCTGTCATCTGCTTCCTTCTCCCTCTCTCTTGCATCATAGCTTGCTTTGCCAACCTTGCTCAATCACACTGGAGCTACAGAGTAAAGCCTTGATTTTCTCCATTGGATGAGGTTCCTTCCTTGGGGAGGAGGGGGGGAGAGGGATAACTTGCTTCAAAGGAAGCTCTGGCTCCTTCCTTCCTCAGCCAATAGAAGGAAGAGAGGCTTGGCTCAATAGCTCTGCTGTGCAATTGAGAGAGTCTGGGTTGCATGGGAGAGGATCAAAGAAAGCACCTTTAAGACCAACAAGTGCTAATGTTTTAAGCGTGTTTTATTTTAAGTTTTTAAAAAATCCTGGTGCTTGTTTGCGTCCTTTATAAAGTTTATATCTCTGCTACCTGGCATTACATTTTATGACTCACATGGCCTGGCCCAACAAGGTTTCATTTATGACAGATCTAGCCCTCATTACAAATGAGTTCGACACCTCTGATCTATTTCACCCACTCCTGACACTAGGAAGCCTGACTGAGTCTAAGACAATCCCTCACCAAGGACCCTCACCAATGACCCCATTGGTTGGGACAAGTTTTTGAGCCCACCTTAATTATGTCCTCAGCTGCAGCCTGCTTACTTTGTCCCACAGAACTGAAAAGTCTTTGATGGCATAGTGCCATCTTCATTTGTTATGAGCCCAACTCTCAGTTGCTCACTTGGCTTTCATTGATATAAGGATCCCACCTCTGTTTTCCAAGCTAGGTTTTGATTGTAATATAAATGCTGGACATAGATATGCAAAACTGATTTGCATATAATGACTTCCCCTTAGCTACAATGGATACAGTGTGATTTTACATAGGAATTAATTTGCCTTCTGGACTAAAAGTGTCAGTCATCCAGCTGCTCAGACACAAAAATAAGAAAGACTGAAACACAGCAGGTCTCCTGCACTTGTACCCCCTCCCTCTGAGGAGTCGGATGAAATTAGAGAGTCCAATTGAGTTTGCCCACTTTGTCTTGTAACATTTAAACACCAAAGACAATTATTAGGCAGTAAGTCTTTTCAAGTTCTGAGATTCTCACTTCCAAATAAATTAACTTATGAAAGCAGGTGAAAAATTACTTGAACGATAGCACTGGCCAATGGGGCAGATTCTAAGGTTTCTGTGGAATCAAGAAGGAAATACTTCAAACCTATTTACCTCTTTCTTTGGATTGTCTTTTCCCTTAAACATACTCTGGGCGTTTTCCCACATAGCTTACCTCGGAGCGACGTCCCTCTTCACCGCGCAGTATCTGCGCGGATTTCGCACCAACTGCTCCGCATAACCAGGAAGAGCCACAGCTTTTGCGTCGCAGATGTAAACTGTTTTTTAGCGGTTTACATCTGCGACGCAAAAGCCGTGGGTCTTCCTGGTTCTGCGGAGCAGTTGGTGCGAAATCCGCGCAGACGCTGCGCGGTGAAGAGGGACGTCGCTCCGAGGTAAGCTATGTGGGAAAATGCTCTAAGTCATGGATGGCTCTTTGGAGGAGGTATAAACTGCCAGAAGTAAGGGCCCTAGACAAAAAAGGCTTTTGAAGTCAAATGTTTGAAAGAAAACGAGAATCAATGGGTTGTTTATTTTCCTCACCCCCTTAACCAGAGGCAAAAACTTTCCTGTGTTGCGACAATGTGAAGGACCAACATCACAGGCCTTATCACTCTCTGCTTCAGGTTTTGCCAGGATAAACTTCCCCTTGAACTCAGAAATCAACGAAAACTTCACTTCGTCTATTATTTGCTTTTCTTTACGTTACGTAATGTTGTTTTGTTATTCTCTCTAGTGACAATAAAAATTTTAAAAAAAATGACTCTCTGTGTGTGTCCTTCTTTTGCGGAAACACGCTGCGCCATCGCACCAGTGACATGCCTTCGATGTGTATCTCCTAGTGTTGCCATGGCAAACATAAAATCATATCTACATCCATCTATCGGCAAATAACATTATCAGACATTTCCTGTTAGTGCTCTTGCACCTTTCCACTCTATTGCTGAGCTAGATAAGAGGGAAGTTGCTTACATTTCTGGCATTGGATCAGAGCGATGGCGGGGTGCTGTTGTAAGCAATCATGAAATGTCACTGAGGCATCTGACTGGAATTTCTGGGTCAAAAACCAAGCTGGCTCAGCAGGACACCAGTGAGACACGTTAAACTAAGCTGCCTGTCAATTTTATTACACATTTTACTCCGAGCAGCCACCAAGGGAATCGTATGTAGCTGAGTATCGATATTTTGGGCCACGAGGAAGAGAAAAAATAAGGATAAAGTGTGAAAGTCACATAACATTCGACAAAGTCTAATTGATATTTAGCATAAGAAAGCAATGATTGGGATTGTCAGGCTGAAAGAGAGAGCCATGTGAGTGTATTCTTCATCCTGACACATTTAAGGGCTTTCTGGGAAGGAGATCCTTTCCTGGAAAGGTGTTACATGCGGTCCTTAGAGCTTTAATAAGAACGTTTAGCATTTATAGCATGCTTCAGAGTGCTTAGAGTGCTACACATACATTAGCTCTCCTCAGTAATTCTTATAAAAAACCAAGAGAGTCAGGCTAGAAATATTACTCCAGTCTCACTCCTAAAAAAAAAAAAAGGGGGGGGAGATAAGTTTGATAAATGGAACATAAGTTTTTCTGTTCAGTTTTGTGGCTGAGGTAAAATATAGAATAGTTCACTGCTTACTTGCTAAGCTCCTATAGTACACCAACTACAAGTTTTCTTGAGGCAAACCAAGCAGGTGAAGTATCTTTGTTGCTATAAAACAAAACAGTAGAGATAGCCTTGGTGTAAGGATAGGTTTGTATACATGCACATGCACACACAAACACACACAGAGGCACAATTTATGTGTGATTTACTGGGAGGACTTTAAGAACTGCCACTGAATACGGAAGGGAGCCTTTGCCAAAGAGCACCAGGGGATGGCAAAAGGTATGCTGGAACACATGGCTGTGGAGTAGACAGTGCTAACTTGTGTGGGGGCAGATCATGATGCCACTTACCAGCTCCGGGTTCTATTACCCATTTAGTAGCATTGTACTTGAATGGTGCTGAAGTAGCAACCCCAGTACCCCAGGTGCCACCTCTAGGAGACCTAGATTCGAATCCACACTTTACCTTGGAAACTTACTAGGTGATCCTGGGCCAGTCATATTCTTTCAAGCTAACTTACCTCATAGGGTTGTTGTGAAGATAAAGTAAAGGGGAGGATAACAATGTAAGCTGCTTTGGGTTCCCATTGGGGAGGGAAGCAGGATATCCATAAATAAACACAAATTTATCCTGACATCTTCTAGAAAAGGTACCCAATTCCCTTTCCCTTCCTGTGGTGATCACTTGTGGTAGCTTTGAGTGAATGTCCTTTGAGTGAAGCATCGCATGAACCATGCCAATGTAACTAAATACAGCTATTGATAGAATTTCCAATCTCCAGGTGGTGGCTTGAGATCTCCTGGTATTACAACTGATCCCCAGGCAGTAGAGATTGGTTCACCTGGAAACAGTGACTAACTTTGGAAGATGGACTCTGGCTTAATAGCCCATTGAGGTCCCTCCCCTCCTCAAACCCTGCCCTTTTTAGGTTCAACCCCCACAATCTCCAGGTGTTTCTCAACCTGGAGCTGGCAACCCTATTGGGAAGAGATAGTGCACAGCAGAGGGTAGAGGGGGTAAAAATGGAAGCTGATCGCTGTTGTGAGATTTTTCCATTGGTTTAGTGATGTATCCAGATGATGTTGCTTAACTTATGGGGTTTTGACTGCTCAAGACTTTTAGTCAAGGAGCCTTAATCAGAGAGAACTATTCTCTTGAGAGCAACCTAATGGCCACCCCCCACAGAACTCAACAGAACTAAAGGTGAACTCCATTCTGTAACATGCCAGAGGGTGGATTTTAGCACACCATGAACTGAAGTGCTTACCCTGCACAGTGTGACTCTTGCTTCTTGTCCTGACGATGGATGACACTGAGGCCGTTTTCGCACTCACGTTTTACTGGCGCCACGACCCTCCTGACGCCGGCGAATCTGCATGGATTTCGCACCAGAAGCGCCGGCGCTCCCAGAAGCGCCGGCTACTTCCGTCGCTAAGCCAGCGCAAACGGAAATCGCAAAGATGCAGGAAAACGTTTGCGCTGGCTTAGCGACGGAAGTAGCCGGCGCTTCTGGGAGCGCCGGCGCTTCTGGTGCAAAATCCATGCAGATTCGCCGGCGTCAGGAGGGTCGTGGCGCCAGTAAAACGTGAGTGCGAAAACACCCTGAGTCTCTCAGTCTCATGGAGCTGATCACTGTAGAAGATGCCTTATTTGCACCTGGAAGTATTCCATGGCGCATAAGTGTTTCTTTTCAACAAAGTACAATGAGGCAGAATTAGTGTTTGAACAAATCTTTGACAGGCAGACTCTTCATCCAACCTGGAATAGGTTTTTTAAAAATCCTACTGAAAATGTTACAGGAGCGATCTAAAATCAAGGAGGGGAAGGGCTTGGACTGATGTCAGCCATGTTTTTTTTTTTTTTTTAAATAATGAGAATTTCAGCTGAGATTCAATCATACAACCTTCTGGTTAGTAGACGGGCATTTTAACGTGCCACAGCGCTATCTGTGATAGCAAACAGCAGAAAAGCCCTTAGAATTGGAAACAATAAATTAATTGACTGTTCTGTGGTAATCTGAGTTTAGTGGTTGGAACATGAAAATATGGAAGGGCGAAGAGGGCAGACCTACGGCTGGAAAACACTGGATGAGCAAAGATTTCCCCACTAGCTTGGTGCAGGTTGACTGCTGGAATTGGAAAAAACTTCCTGGGAATTGAATTCCAATGCTGCGTGGCAAGAGGTGACAAGCTGCAGTTTTGTGGCTGGGAGGGCAAAATCATCTGCGGAAATGAGGGAAAGCAGTGGAGGGATACAAGAGTGAGTGTGGAAAAACTGACTTCACCTTCCATCTCTACCCTCTCTACCTGCATTGCTAAAATGGGAATGCAGCCACCATGGCTCTCTGCCAGAGGTACATAAGACCCACCCAGATAGTGCATAGCAAGGAGAGCGGTGTCACTGTCTTCATTCATGTCTATACAACACTGCACCAAACACTTGGGAAGGGGCAGACTTGGCATGCTAGCGCACGGACATCCAACAGCCATGATGCAGTAAGAAGGGCGTTTTGATAACTCTTTTCAGAACTCTACAGGTGCTCGCTTGAATTTGAGTGTACTAGAGCTGTACCTGGGGTCAAGCCACCCCTTGGCCTAGTGATTGTCTTTCCCCGGTCTCTAAAACAGATTTCTATACTGAACGTACTCTCATACTATATATCTTTTTGCTTTTTTGCATCTATTGAACCCAGAGTCTTGGCTAATACAGCAAAGGTAGTTTAAACCATTCACCAACCTAAAATACAAAACTCTGGGGCTAACCTTTATCAATTAGATTCCTGATTCAACAAAGCCTCACACTCTAATTAATTAATTCAGTGGCAAAATTCATGCAGAATTCGATACGATCAATCTCTCCATGTTTTTTAAATGCCTTTCGAACTTCTGCAATAATTGTTTCGCTAGCATTTGCCCAGAGCTTCTTTTCAATATTTTGTGTTTTCCTGTTCTCTTCGCATGGGTTCAGTCACAATAGATCCCAAAATGGCTGGAGAAGGTGCTTTTCATGAGGCAGATGCAGCGGTGATCACACCTTTTCAAATGCCAGCACACAGATGGACAGGTGTAATTTTGCCTCAGCTAGAGATTGCCCTTTGACTGACAGCGTCTGACTTTTTAATGGGCATGGAATTATTGCCAGAAACAGTGACCTTAAAGTAATCCAACATTTCAGTCTTTCAGCTGAGTAGAACTGCCATTTGGAATTAATTGCACATGATCTGTCATGGGATTGGGGAACCCTGTTTGACTTATGGGTTGAGCCATGTCCACTCTGTATCTGAGATGCCCAGCACTAATTCGGTAGCAAGTGAAAAATTCTTTTGTAACTGGAAATGTACTCATTGTGAGATCACACGCGTGAGATCACACAAGAGATTTGGTCCGACCTAGCCACGCCTCCCCTCCAGATTTAATGTGCATGATTACACACACATATCTGCCACATAGTTATGTATGGTGGCCGGGGATAGACGAAGAGATAGAGGGGTGGGTTAGAAGCTGCCAGCCCTGCCAAGAGTCCCGGCCAGATCCGCCCAGTGCCCCTGTCCACCGCTGGGAGTCCAATCATGTGTTGTGGTCCTGGCTACACCTTGACTTCGTGGGGCCATACTAGGGCCAAATATTCTTCATCCTGGTGGATGCCTACACGAAGTGGCTGAAGGTGATTCCCATAGCTTCAGCCTCCACCGTGGCCAGAACCCTTTGTTGTTCAGTCGCACAGTTGAGTCCGACTCTTTGTGACCCCATGGACAAAGTCATGCCAGGCCTTCCTGGTCAGAGCCCTATGGAGGGTCTTTTGCACCCACAGGATCCCCGAGACCATAGTCACGGAAAATGGGCGATATCATCACCATTATGTTTGGTGGTGTTAGTTCTAGTTTGTACATATGGTAATTTCTGCCTGCAAGAGTACTGATAACACTATTTTTTTTCATGTTACTGTGCATTATAGAGACCGAGTGATCCCTTGTGAATAGTCAGTTTGCTTATTTCTTTGTACACTTCAGCTGATTTATTCCAGCAATGTGCAAGTGGAAACATACCAATTTAGCAGAATTCTAGTACAAGTGGAAATTTTGTGCCAGATATCCAACGTTATGGCTTTAGCATTTGTTTTCTAGAAGCACCCACATTCAAATAATGAGAAAGGGATGTTATGTTGGGCCTAATCCCAAGGCAGGAGTGGTGCCTTTTCTTATAAGTCCTGACTGCCTTGGAGTGCCAAAAGCAAGCTTTGTGTCTGTCCTGTCATGCTCTCTGCTTTTCCCAATGCTTCATTCTTAGGGCTTGAAACACCTCTTTTGTCATGCTGCTCAGCTTTCCGCCGCTACTAGCGAGAGATTTAGGCCACAGCCCTAGAAACACTTTTCTGCAAATAAATTGCATCAAATAACAAGGGACTGAGTTCAGAGTAGATCTCTTTGGGACTGCTCCATTAATTGCCTACATTTTCTCATATCTTCCTGAAATTAGGCAGGAAGGATCTCTTGATTATGGGGTTCAAGCCCCCCACCAAAAAAAATTAACCCAAAGAAATCGTAATCTTGCTGTATATGCGCTTCCAACGGCCATGTGTTCCCTGTAAATGTTTTACATTTAAACCAGTGGGAATATAAAAATGGTTTCTCAAAATTAAAATAATGCTCCCCTCCCCCCAAACTGCTCAATATGAGCCCTGATTTCCAAGCCTGAGTGTAAAATTATGAGGGATATATTTTTCATGTTAGTGGAATCTTAATATTACTGCTATTGCTATGGCTGATTCTTGCCCACCAGGTGGGGCACATAGGGGGATTGGGTATTCAATTAAAGCTAGATCTTATGGCCTTCCATCCTTCCGAGGTTGGTAAAATGAGTACCCAGCTTGCTGGGGGGAAAGTGTAGATGACTGGGGAATGCAATGGCAAACCATCCCGTAAAAAGTCTGCTGTGAAAACGTGAAAGCAACGTCGCCCCAGAGTCGGAAACGACTGGTGCTTGAACAGGGGACCTTTCCTTTCTATAGCTGAAAGGCCTGGAAGCACAAACGTTTTATCTGCTGGGTTTAGAATTCTGTTTTCTTACATTTATGTGACGTGAATGGTAAAGAAATGAATCAATCCTAGTTTGATATATCACTTTAGCATGCATCTGACATGAAACTTTATACTTTAATAAATGTGTCATTCTTTAAGGTGATACAAAACCTGCTGTTACTTTTAACAGAAAGCAATGCAGGTATAGTTGAAGCTGTCCCATCTTTCAATTTATGGCAGGAAACTGAGGCTCCTCATTTCGAATCAAAGCAATTTAGGTGAAACCCTCCATTTAGCTTCAGTGGGCTTCAGCAGTAAACCACAGAGCTCTGCTTTTTACTTTACTTTTCTTATTCTTGAGCAGATGTACAATTCTTACACTAGAATCATTCCCGCCCGTTCCCACTGTTCAATCCTATGCAGAGTTACTCCAGCCTAAACCCATGAATTTCAAAAAGCTTAGAGGGCAGGTATAGAATTTGCATTCGTTATAGGGCCCTCTCAAAGATACTTTCTTGAGCGTAACCCCCACGGGAATAGACTTGAGTAGGATTCTGAACAAGCCCACTCAGGGTTGCTTTCTAAGCAAGTTAATATTCTGAAATGAGCATACTGTCACATATTATTCTTTTTGGCTTTCTAGAAAACAATATAGCAAAGGACTATTCATTTAAGTTGGAAAAATGAAAATGTTGACAGAGGGAGTTTTGACTCCCCAGAGCTTATACCCCAAACATCTTCTTGGCCTCTATGGTGCTACTGGGCTCAAATCTAACCATAACGCTGACTTTTGGACATTCATCTATGGCTATTGGCTAGGTTAAGCATAGTAAATCATTGTCTATGGAAAGGCTTCTTTAGCAAATATTCTAGAGTATGAATCGTGATTGATGTTAGGTTTGTGCCCATGTCTAGTTATAATGGAAAATTGACAGCAGGCTTGTTACTCTCTCATAGGCTTTCCAACCCCCCCGCTCTGGCGGGAGTCCCCTGGGTTTGCAGCCTCATCTCCCGGTCTTCAAGAAGTGGGAAGCGGGGGGTGGGGGGTGGAGGGGGGGAGAACATACCTGTAGGCTTCATTATAGAGCTCCTGTGCCGTTTGTAAAATGTCTGCCCCTTTAAGGCTGGGCAGCGAGCAGGAAGGGCTTGGGAGAACAGCCCCGCCCTTTCTTTTGCTTTCGCTTTCACAAGAGTTCTCCGGAAGAAGATCTGGTAAGTGTGTGTGTGTGTGTGTGTGTGTGTGAGGGAAGGGGCAGGGGATTCCCTAGTTTGGAGGCTCTCCCCCCTTTTAGAAAGCGTGGGGGGGAGGGAAATGTCTACTGGGCATTCTATTATTCCCTATGGAGAACGATTCCCATAGGGAATAATAGGGAATTCATCCGTTGGTATTGGGGGCTCTGGGGGGGCTATTTTTTGAGGTAGAGGCACCAAATTTTTAGTATAACATCTAGTGCCTCTCCCCAAAATACCTCCCAAGTTTCAAAACGATTGGACCAGAGGGTCCAATTCTATGAGCCCCAAAAGATGGTGCCCCTATACTTCATTATTTCCTATGGAAGAAAGGAATGTTAAAAGGTGTGCTGTCCCTTTAAATGTGATGGCCAGAACTCCCTTGGAGTTCAATTATGCTTGTCACATCCTTGTTCTTGGCTCCACCCCCAATGTCTCCTGGCTCCACCCCCAAAGTCTCCTGGCTCCGCCCCCAAAGTCCCCAGATTTTTCTTTAATTGGACTTGGCAACCCTACTCTCTCAAATGTTCTTAACAGGGCTTTTTTCGAGCAGGAATGCACAGGAACACAGTTCTGGTTGGCTTGGTGTCAGGGGGTGTGGCCTAATATGCAAATGAGTTCCTGCCGGGCTTTTTCTACAAAAAAGCCCTGCTTAGGCAGAATACTGGCTGCAAATTCATAGCTTGAATTTCTGGATCTACAAGAACTAGAAATTTGATTTTTTAAAAAAAGGTGTGACTCCAGATCACCTAATGAACACCAAAAGCAGATATTGCGTTGTACAGTCCAGGCAGACCTCAGATACATGGCAATTTGTGGTAATAGCTTGGTTGGTAAATGATGTTTGCTTCTGCCTTCATATTTAAGTGGGTCAGTTTGGGAGTTTATTACGACTGAGCTTTAAATTTAATTGTGAGCTGCTATGGGGAAAGCCCTAAAATGGTAAAAAAATGGGGCTCAGATGTTTTAAATAAATAAATGTCATTTTACTTTGAGTTTGTGATTCAGAAGTCACAGCAGTTGCTGTAAAAGCCGAAGCAGTAACGAATGCCGCAGCTCTGGCAAGGTGTTGAACTGCATCACGCCAGGTTGTATTGTCCAATCCTACAGGATTTAGAACTACATCTAGTGCCAATATCAATGAACAGCAATGTGTTCCAACTGATACAGCGACAATATTAATACAACAGTGTGGATAGATGATGATGATATTGGATTTATATCCCGCCCTCCACTCCGAAGAGTCTCAGAGCGGCTCACAATCTCCTTTCCCTTCCTCCCCCACAACTGACACCCTGTGAGGTGGGTGGGGCTGGAGAGGGCTCTCACAGCAGCTGCCCTTTCAAGGACAACTCCCACGAGGGCTATGGCTGACCCAAGGCCATTCCAGCAGGTGCAAGTGGAGGAGTGGGGAATCAAACCCGGTTCTCCCAGATAAGAGTCCACACACTTAACCACTACATCAAACTGGCTCTCCAATCTAGATGAAGATTGGGCCAAAATCATTAGTGAATGCTCTAATTAGTGTGGCATGCGAACCAAAATAATTACAAAGTCAGCTATTAGATTAAGCGGTAATTTCACATGTGTATTTAAAATATGCCTCCCACCCCACCCCAAGGCATGAGAATTATAAAGCATGCTTGTCTGCTATTGATATTAATTGAGTTCAGATGTAACACCTAATCATAGTTTGGTGTTATATAAGTGATTTGACGCTTATGTCGTTCCTTCCCCCCCCTCCTTTTTTTATACGATCTGCTCTGCTCTGTGAAATCCTAAGCGGCTCTGCTCGGAATCCTATACAAGTCTATTAAATAGGATTGATGTCCACAAACGTGTTCTTAGATTGGCACTGTTACAAAGCAATCTTATGTTGCAAATCAGCATTGCAAACCACTGCAGTTTATTGCCATGAAGGAAAGCAGGGAGTGAATCAGAGCCGACGAGTGGAGGAAATAAAGGGAGGAAGACTGCTCATATAACATAGTTTGGCATTATGTCAGAACTAGTGCGTATTGATAAGTTATCATCTAGCTCATGCAGTACCTGGCCTTCGGGGGGGGGGGGATAAAAAAATCCACACACGGGGGCAGTGTACATCTGGAAATGTTTCTACAAACCTTGAGAAGCCCCAGAGATTCGTAGAAACAAATCTAGAAACTTTGAAACAAGGTGATTTAAAATCCTCCTAGTGTTATAGAAAATATAGCATCTTGCATCACAAGGCCTCAGGTGCAAATTGGGGAGGTGGCCAAGCCAGGGCCTGTGGGGCTCTCCAGAAGTGGGGGGAACCTGAACAGGCATGAAGCTGGTTTGCAGCAATGGCCAGGAAATGGTGGCAGAAGCAGACTCTTAAAATGGGGGGGGGGGGGGAGAGGTCAACTAGGCCCATAACCCCCAATCCCAGCAATCAAATAACACAGTCACATACAAGATGTGTGGAATAAAATGGCCGCAACTTTATTGGTTACAGCTGTAAGAAACATTGGCAAGGCATAGTTCCCCAGATCAGCAGCATCACCTCGATGATTCCATCCCCACCCAGCCAACTGGTCTGGCTGTTCAAACCATGGGATGGCAGATTGATGGAGTTTTTCCACAGGAAATATTTTCACTCAGGGAATGAAACGTGTTCACCTTCCCACTCGTGCAGCCTAAATGCCACCCCCCCCACCCTTGGAGGTCCCCTGTCCCTCAGGAACAAGATTTGGGTAGGGTTGTTTCAGGTTGCTGAGAAAGGCAGGACAGTTGGATTTTGTGAGGGGAGTTATTCTGCCTGTGGAAAAATTTGGATGATCTAAGCCACTGTTTTTGGTTATTAACAATAACATTGATTTCTAATATTGAGTGTAGCTTTATGTTTGGGCGGCCCCGTGGCGCAGAGTGGTAAAGCAGCAGTACTGCAGTACTGTGGTCTGAAATCTCTGTTCACGACCTGAATTCGATTCCAGCAGAAGCTGGATTCAGGAGACCGGCCCAAGGTTGACTCAGGCTTCCATCCTTCCGAGGTCGGTAAAATGAGTACCCAGCTTGCTGGGGGGAAAGTGTAAAAGACTGGGGAAGGCAACGGCAAACCACCCCGTAAAAGCAACGTCATCCCAGAGTCGGAAACAACTGATGCTTGCACAGGGGACCTTTCCTTTTTCCTCTGTGTTTGGAGCTCTGCAAACATGACATTTGATATATGGAAAACAGGAAGGCTTTAGAGAATTTAAGATCTGCCTCTACTTGATTCAATTACAACAGTGTTTTATGTACAATTAAGTCATTAAAGAATGCTTGTGGCTATGGTGTAAATTTTCCTTCACTGCAAGATCGAGGGGATGGGGAGAGTAGCCCCCTTCAAATTAATTAACAACAGGGACGCCATTTGTGCTTTATATTGATTTTGAATCACAGTTTATCATGTGTTAATATTAGAATACTTATTACCTGTGAATTATTTTGAAATGATACAAAACGGCTGTTTTTCTTATTTGACATTCTGTCCAGCAAGATTTAATTGACTGATTAATCTATACTGAACCAGATGAGTCTGCTCATTTAACTGCTGGCAACCTTATTTCAGGATTGGCTAAATGTCAGCATGAATTTAAATAGGCAGACTGGGAAAAATTCCTCTTAGGTTTGGAAATCACTCTGTGTCTCAGGAAACTATTGCTATTAAAGAACATTCAATGGTACCTATTTTTCATAGGAATTTTAAAAAGTTATATCATCTGGTCAACAGTTAATTCCAATTCCAATAATGTTAAATCAGAACCTACGGTAACGGAAAAAAATATATTAACAGATTATAGTCATCATGACAGTCCATGAGAGATGAATGTAGCAATATAGCAATGTATAGTCAGAAACTCCAAGTAAAGATAGAATTGTCAGGCATAGGTACAGAAGGGGAGGGACAGTGGCTCAGTGGTAGAGCATCTGCTTGGGAAGCAGAAGGTCCCAGGTTCAATCCCTGGCATTTCCAAAAAAGGGTCCAGGCTAATAGGTGTGAAAAACCTCAGCTTGAGACCCTGGAGAGCCGCTGCCAGTCTGAGAAGACAATACTGACTTTAATGGACCGAGGGTCTGATTCAGTATAAGGCAGCTTCATATGTTCATATAATATGTCCCCCCACCCCAGTTTTTTTAAGCGTTAAAAGTGACGGGGGGGGGGGGAGATAGTTATAAAGCAGATGAATGTCTGTTGAATACATTGTCCAGCCACAACAGTTAACTGATTTTTCTGCCAAACAGGATAATTAGCACAGCATTTTCTGTAATGTCAACCATTGTTTGCAGGTTCAAAGAGAGGCAGAAGGTGGTGCACTGGAAAGAATAAACACACAAACAACCATCTTTAGGTAATAATATGGCCACAACCTATTTATTTGAATACAGGCAAAAGGAGCAATGGTACAGCATGGGGATGAATCCATAGGATCCAAAGATTGCTTCTTTTAGACCCTCTTTTAATCCCTCCAGGAAGACTTCTAAATTCCAGAACAGATTGATAATGTCTGCCAGGGGGCCCCATATTCCCACACTATTGGCTTTTACCATCTATTAGGCACATAGGTCTAAGATGTAAGTGGTTGACCTAGCAGCACCCAGAATCCTGCCGACATCAGCCTGGAAGAGTCAGCTGAAGCTGTCAAATACTGAATCCAAAGATGGCCAGGGGGCCTTCAGTTTACATACTGTACCCATATTGTCCAGGAGGTAGTGTTGGAGTGACAAGACTTTATTTGCAAAAAAAAAAAAAAAAAAAGCTTACAAAAGCCTCACAGCTAATAGCCAAATCCCTAACATTTTGGCTTCTCTGTGTGACAAATATTAAAGATCTGATTACTCAAAACAATTACGCTGTGTGGGAGCTAGTGGATCTGATGGAGGCTGAATAAAATCCCTTTTTAGCAGCCTTCATTGCCACCTCATAGGATTTCATAGGATGTTCTATAAGATGTTCTTGCAACTTGATCATGAACATGCTGCCAAACTCGCTCTAGTCATCTAAGTTCCTGCTTCATCCCCCTGAGTTCTGAAGAATACTAGGGGGGTAGTTTAGATTGAGAGCATAGAGGACATCAGGGAGCGATTTTATTGATGGCTTCAGAGAGACGGGCGTTCCAGTTCTCTATCAGCACATGTTATGAATAGCCTGAAGCCACTGGATCCCACAGAGCATTCTGGAACACAATTGGGTCCATTTGTCTCAGCAGATAAGTGTAAATCAGCTCACCACCTAGACAAAAGGGGGCTGGGACCCCCAACTGGGTCATCAGGGCAAAGTGATCTGACCATGGCACTTCCCTGTAGCAATCAGATCCATATCCATCCTTCATACCAAAGATCAGATCCAGTGTGAGGCCTGCTTGATGTGTGGGACCTGATACAGTCTGAGAGAGTCCCAGTCCTGCCATGGAAAACACTAGGTCTGATGCCTGCAAGGAGGTAGCAACATCAGTATGAATGCTGAAGTCTCCTAGAACCACCAGTCTTGGGAATTCCTAGGCCCAACCCACTATCACCTCCAGCAAGCTGTCTGCTGGGGTGCTAGGCTGTCTGTACAACAGACAGACAGCCAAACTCTGCTCAGTATCCCAAACTAGGCCAACACAATCAATACCAGCAATCTTTTGGATAGAGAGTGACTTGAAGGAGAAAGGAGATATACAGATACAACATGGGAAAAACATTAGACAATAAATATTAGTTCCCCCGTCCGGGCGGTTCCCAACCTGCCGGCCCATATTGAGTGGGCAGGGGGAACCTCCTCCAACATTGTTGGAGCAATGACATCACCCGGAAGTGACGTCATTGTGCCAGTGATGTCATGCGGTGGCCACTCTAGGCATTTTTGGGGAAACTCTATGGTTTTCCCAGATGCTCTAGCCATTTGGGAGGGGAAACTCTCTGGTACAATCCATAGAGTTTCCCGGAAATGCCTAGAATGGCCGCGAGTGATGTCACAGTGCAATGACATCACTTCCGGGTGACATAATCATGTCGCGCGCATGCTTTGCATGTGTGTGAAAGTCACCCGTCAGGGCAGGCTGGGGACTTGGCAACCCTAGTCTCTGTGTGTAAAGCAAAGAAACACAACTTGAGAAGTGAATTAGTTCTCCATTTATAAACTTAATATCCAGTTGAAGAGACTGTAAATCTGGAAGATAAAATTTTTGTAAATAGTTTGAAGTGGCAATGAAAGGCCCTAAAGTTGCCAAAAGATAGAATTATTGATCTTAAGGAGAAGATAATAATGATCTTGCCAGAGAAAAGGGTCTAGTAGGAAAACCCTAGTTTTAAACCCAAAGGGATAAAGCTGAGTATATTCTCAAGTCTGTGTGACCAACAAATTCAAAAAGGAAACATAAGGCAATCAAGAACAAATACTGTCTAAGCAAAAGCACTGTAATATCTGTAGTACCTTCAGTGAAAGCAGAGCAGCCTTAAGTCTCAAAACATCTTTTGTGTATTCAGCACCATAAGATGCAGTTCTGTAAATATATTTAAATTTCTGTCTACCAGCTCCAAATCCTAAACACTATGTAAATATTGATTCCCTTCCATGCCAGTTTGTTCAAATAAATCTTAACACTGTTTAGCTGTTTAAGTGTGCCTGAAGTGCCATTTCAGAAGGCGAATATTGGAGAACTGATGCAACACAAGCATAATTGTTTTGGAGATGCTTAATTAAACGGTCACATTGTTACAGGCTGCTAACTGAAATATAAGGACTTGAAGATATTTTTGTAAAGGATCTAGTGGGTGGAAGAGGAACATTCCACTGTTGGTTGGCTCCTTGTACTAAGGAAGGTTGCATTAATGGCAGAACAGGGACTTTAGATCCAGCCCTTTGAAGTAGTCTGTGGACTGACAAATACTGTAAGGTTATTCTGACTATTTTTTTTTTTTGGAAAAACAAAACCATTTGGAAATCTACTGGAGTCTGGGAGCAAGGGCCCACTGCATCATGAATTTTCTATACTTGTGTCTGAAAGAAAAAAAACTCTGATAGACATTCTCTATGATGGTACACCTTTCCTAACCTGTTAACGTATTGAGCAGCACTGCACCACATTCACAGCAGAGAAAATGGGAGCTGTATTGGCTCCACTGTATGTTTAATTCATCAGTAGGCTAGCAGCACAATCCTAAACAGAATTAGAGCTTTCTAAAGCCATTGAAGTCACTCTCTCCCCATCTCTTCCAATTTGCTTTCCTTTTAAAACATTAAACCTGTTGTGTATTCTTCTCATCAAGTACAGACAGCGGAGAATGGGGAGAGAGTAAACAAAGAGAAAGTGAAATACAAAGTCCTTGTACTAAAAAGCTTTATACAACTCTCACCTTGAGTGCAACCTATGCTGAGTACATGTTCATCTCTGCTTCAGATCTTCAGCATAATTCGTTCTCACATAAGCCTTGTGCATTCCAAGGCCAAACTCTCCACATGAAGTATTGTAGGGGTTGACCCTCCCCGCCATGTACTAGAAATCAATGCAGATTGTCAGGAACGGTGTTTATGCCTCGAGTTTAGCCTCCTACCTAACCCATAACAAAAATGCAGCCAGTCTCTGAAAAACACATTACTGATATCTAATTCACAGAATGCCAACGCTAAGTGAAAAACATGTGTCGCCATCAGTATTTTCAGGCAGTAGTTACAAATAAACTTAAAAACAGCAGTTGTGGGATTTCAGCAGATCTGCAGCCCTCTTATTATTTGGTGTGTTCCTATAACAATTGATTCTCTGTTATGTTTCCCCTTGAGACCCAAAAGTCCTATGATGCATGCAGTTATGTCTGATAGTCAAAATAACACACTTTCTTCTGCTTCAATGACATGCTCTACTAACTCCTCTTACGATTTGCTACAGTGAAAATGTTGCCACGATTCGTGCTGTGAGGATATTCTTGAAGATTTACTTTGCCTCAGACTTCAAGGCTGTCAGTCTTCATTAGATCATGTAATTTCCTCTCCCTTCCTTTGGGGGGTAATGTGCTAATGTTAGGAACTAAACGTGAACTTCTGTACGCTCTACTCAGCACCGTGCCTGAGGTTACTTCCTTCTCCCACCTATCTTTCTGACAGTTACAGCTCTTCCTTTAACAGTCTTCCTCTTCTCCTGAACAAAGAATACTGCTTGACTGATGTTTTCAGTCTTATGAGGGAATGATGCACTATCTGTCATGAATTGCTCGTATCCACTTTTGGTTAGACATTGGCAAACAAGAAGTTAAAGCCTGTTCTGTTCTTAAAGCCTGTTCTGATACCCATATCAGAACTGGATTCTTCTAAGCAGTTAGGAATTCATTACAATGGACATTGGGTTTAATTTCTGAGGGGGATACTTTAGACCATCAGTGACACATAAAGTTATTCCAGAACTGGCGAAACATCCACTCAGAATAAAGATGCTGTGTGTGGTCCATCTAAATGGAGCTCTTGAATGTTTTCAAGCCACTGCCATACTTTCTATTTTATTCAGAATTCATGACAATTTGGTGAAAATCAGGTCATGGTCCAAAATGCTGAGGCTAGTGTCTGTGGTTTGTAATTCTGCTTTGCCTGTGGCTTTGCATATATGTCACCCGGTTCTAGGGAAAAAGCCCAAAGAAAAAAAACCCACGGACATAAATGCTCACAGGAAAAAAGCTCACATGGAAAAACACCCACATGGGAAAAGCCCACATGGGGAAAAGTCCATTCTAAGCCCATATGGAAAAAAGCCCACATGGGAAAAGCCCACATGGGGAAAAGTCCATACTGAAATAAGCCCACATGGAAAAAAGCCCACTTGGGAAAAGCCCACATGGAAAAAAGCCCACATAGGGAAAAGTCCATACTGAAATAAGCCCACATGGAAAAAAGCCCACATGGGAAAAGCCCACATGGAAAAAAGCCCACATAGGGAAAAGCCCACATGGGGAAAGCCCACATAGGGAAAAGTCCATACTGAAATAAGCTCACATGGAAAAACACCCACATGGGAAAAGCCCACATGGGGAAAGCCCACATGGGGAAAAGTCCATACTGAAAAAAGCCCACATGGAAAAATATGTAAAGCGCCATAAATTTTTATAATTGTGGATAACCACTATTTTGTTATGTTAGGATTAAAATATGTCATATTCACATGCAGCAAGAAGTGACCATTTTGTTATCAATGAACTTTATGAAGAAGGAAAAACAATAATAACAGAAATTAAACACTACATAGAAATATATTTGAATAAAATTAAATACTTTAACTTGATTAATTTACAATTTGTCAAACTTTCTAATGTTAATTCATTGTGGTACACCCAGAGACCACAATAAAAGACTATCTAACCCCAATAGTAAAAGCAACAATTATTTAACAACAACAATAATAATTCAGATATAATTCTTCATTGCAAATTAGCCAATCTAAGTTTATCTTCCGCTCGCTCATATTGTTGCACAGATGTGGCAGCCATGTAATGTAGTGCCTCATATTTCCTCTTTTTCACCTCTAGGCGACCTGCCTGTGCAGTAGCCAATGCTTGTTTGTGACAAGCCAGGTCCCTCTGCAGTCCATCGAATAGAGACCACACACTGGGATGACTGCAATGAACCAAGGAATTAAGAGCATTGTGAAATCCCTCACAACAGTTTATAGCAGGGGTCCTCAAACTACGGCCGGCGGGCCAGATGAAGCCCGCTGAGGACGTTTATGCGGCCCGCCGGGTTATGGCAAAATCAGACTGGAAGTGACATTCGACCTAAACTCGCGTTAGCAATGCACACTTCCGGCACTGGGCTGAGGCGGCAGAGACAGAGTGTGAGGCGATACCGAGGTGAGGTGAGTTCCCAGGCTGGGGTGTGTGGTGTGGGGAAGGGAGAGAGATGCAGAAGACGGAGAACTGACGGCCCGCGGCCTTGTACATTAACGGCAGCCACCACAACAGTCCGGCCCTCCAACAGTCTGAGGGACAGTGAACTGGCCCCCTATTTAAAAAGTTTGAGGACCCCTGGTTTATAGTATTTGGTGACTGTTCCAGGGCTGTATTATGATGATTCCATATTCTTATAGGAAACTGAGGAGCTCTACCTGCAGCACCCTCAATATATGTCAAAAAGAATTACATGAGCACTGCATTGTAGCTGTCTTCATCTGGAAATGTGGCAGCAAGCTCATCAAAAACAGTTCTCACATCATTGACTGGGACGAAAGCTAATGCAGCAAGAGATTTCAGTGTAATTTTTATATTCCTATTAGTTTTATGTTCAGTCTTCAAGCCAACACTGTTGATTTTCCTAATGAGACTCTGACACAGGTGAAAATAACACCCTTTGACCTCAGTGTGCGGAAAGGCAATCCTCACTGCTTTCATGCAAGCCTTCTCAAAATCCACTAAAACCTTTTGAGTGACAAATCCGGAATCAATAGCTTCATTATTTCAAACATTCTATTATAGGGGTCCATGTTCCTTTTTCGAAGTAAAATGTAAATACGTGGTGGATCTGAATTACCCACCTTGGCATGCCATGTGGACAGTTGGTAAAACATACTTGGCACTTTATCAAAGGTGCCATTTCCATAGATGGTATCTTTGTTTAATTCAGGCATAAGATCTCTATCACCTAAAACCAGAATTCTGTCTGGATTTTTCCACACTGGAATCGTGAAGTATCAGTTGCCTATACTCTTCAGGAATGTCAAAGTGTATGGTTTTTGGGTTAGGCAAATTACTGCCTGCTCTGTGAAAGATTATCTTTCGTAAATAGTAGAAGTAGTTAAGGCCTCATAGATCTAAGAAGCTAAGCAGGGCTGACTCTGACAATTATTTGGAAGGAAGAAATCAATAAACATAGTTGGAATTAATTGAAAGAATGGTATAATGGAGAATTGATCCACGGGTATCTGGGGCTCAAAAAGGGGGGGCTGTTTTTGAGACAGATGCACCAAGTTTGCGGCATAGCATCCAGTGCCTCTCCCCAAAATGCCCTCCAAATTTCAAAAGGATTGGACCAGGGGGTCCAATTCTATGAGCCCCAAAAGAAGGTGCCCTATCCTTCATTATTTCCTATGGAGGGAAGACATTTCAAAGGAGTGTGACCCCTTTAGATGTGATGGCCAGAACTTCCTTTGGAGTTCAATTGTGCTTGTCACAACCTTGCTCCTGGCTCCACTCCCAAAGTCTTCTGGCTCCACCCCCAAAGTTCCCAGATATTTCTTGAATTGGACTTGGCAACCCTATACCATGTGGGCTTCTTTCCATGTGGGCTTCTTTCAGTATGGGCTTCTTTCCACGGGGGTTCATTTCCATGTGGGCATTTTTCCATGGGGGCATGTTTCCATGGGGGCTTTTTCCTGTGAGCATTTATGTCAATGGGTTTTTTTCTTTGGGCTTTTTTCCGGTTACTGTCTCACCCGCGTCACTTAAATACTGTGTCTCTGGCAGTGTCACGGCTTCTGCATACTATAATCATGAGATTTAATACAAATATTTTACTCATGATAGCCATGATTTCCAAGGGGCACATTGTTTTCCAGGTTTTCTGGACCTTTTAAGAGACGACAGGAATTTAAAATCTCCGCTGCTGCCTGGAAAGCTTATTCAACTCGGGTCTTTTTTCATTGTTTTCCTGGGTCCTTATTTTTCCTGTCAGTGTCTGGCACCTTGATGAAGACAGCTGTCAACTCAAAACTAATCACGTTTCTTTCAGCTGGAGCAGCCAAGTCTGACTTACGAAATGGCAGTCAGTTGCCAAATCTGTCAGTGTGCCATTCAGACTGTAGTTAACTAGTGCCTGAGCTGTTAGCCACCTGACAGAAAAGTTTCATAAGATGCCACTTGGAATGGTTTCTTTATTTCCCAAAAATATTCACGGACTTAATGCTGTTGGCAAAAGTGGCAAGACCCCTTTCAAAACTGACCCGGCTTCAGAAATATATTCTGATCAATAGTAATCTGACCTTGGCGGAAGATGAAATCGACTACTTTCAGATTTCTTTATCTATTTTCCATCAATGTCACAAATTCTCCCCCTCCATTCCAGGGAATCCAGGCATGTTGGAAACAAAGAGAAAATTTGCAGAAATCTGGCGACTGTATTATTCATACCAATGCTTTTCTTTTGTATAAGCATTCCTTATGCATTAGGTAAAATCCAACACAGAGTGAAATGTGCTCAAGACTCCAGATTTAAAATGGACTCAAAGCATGGTTTACTTTTTTGCTGCATTGTGGCAGATGGCAGCAATCCACAAATTGTCCAAGGTGATAGTGCACTGAAAGGGACGAAGCTTGTCTGAGGCTTGGTTGGCACATGCTGCAGAATGAGGTGGGAATGAAGGGATAGAATGCTGAGAAATTATTCCACTCCAGACTACAAGTGGGAGAACACTATTTTTGAGTGAAGAGGCGAGGAACATCCTTGAGAAGTATTTGGATCCAAGACAGGACCCTGGCCACCTACCCGTTTCCTATTAGATATTGCTGATGTATTGTTTGAACATAACTATTTCCGATTTCAATCTCAGTTTTTCTTGCAAATTAAGGGGGTGACCAGGGATGCCTGGCAGTGCCATCCATTGCAAATATCGTTATGGAACAATTTGAAATTAATTATTTTTTATAATGCTCAGGTTAATCCCTTTGCTAAAAAACATTGTGGCATATTTTAGATTCCTGGACGATATTTTTTGCCTTGTTAATGATCCCTCTGTTGTACAGCCATTTGGGGATTGGAGTAATTCTCTGCATTCCACAATCAAATTTACACACCGAAGCAGTAGAACGAGTCTTAATTTTTTGGATGCTATTGTATATGTGAAGAATTCTATGCAACTAGGTGTTAAAGTTTTCCAAAAAACTACTGATTGTAACTCTCTTTTGCACTATAGGTGTTTCCATCCCTATCATATGAAGCGAAATCTCCCATATAGTCAATTTTTGCACATTAAAAGGAATTCAGCGTTGCCTTCAGGGTATGATACCAGTAGTAGGAAGTTGACTAATGCTTTCTTAGATTGCGGCTACTCTGCCTCTGTGGTGCAGGGAGCCAAACTCTGAGCTGATTCCAAACCTAGAGGAAGCCTTTTTGTAAAATTTTTTAAAGAATAGTAACAGTATGGTTTGTTCCCTGACTTTCTCACCTCTCTGTAAAAAGATTTTGCAGATTCTTCGCAGTCATTGGCATATTGTGCAACTAATATTAGGTGAAATTGATTTCCCCATAATTGGTTGGAAATGGGGCCGTAACTTGTCAGATCTTTTGGTGCATTCAGACTTACTGCTTAGGTCTCCCTGTGAGCCTCAATTACCTAAGGGTCATTTTACATGCGGCAGACAATGTTCAGTGTGTAAGTATACTATACAGTCTAATTCTGTAACCATCAACGGATTCACCTGGCATGTTCAACATTTTTCAAACTGTGAGTCATCTCAAGTAATTTATTATTTAAAATGCAGTTGTTCTCTATTTTACATTGGCTCTTCCATGCGCCCATTTAAAGTTAGATTTTTGGAACATTTGTCACGAGTTAAACTCAAGGTCATGGAAGCTCAAATTGTAAGTCACATGGTAGAAATGGATCATGACCCTAAAGAATTGCAATGTGGTGTCATCTTTAAGCTTCATTTTAATAACACTTTTGATATTAAGGAAGCTCATAAATTGCTTCTTCAAAAGGAATCATATTTCATTCACAAATTTGGTACTGTGATTCCTCATGGTCTAAATGCAGCAATGGACTTATCTTCCTTCCTATAAATTAATTTCGGTATATATTTTTGTAAATTATAGTAGCAGAGTAATATTAGTCACCTTTAAGACATCCAGCCCTTACCCAGGTGCAGATATTTGATGATGATGATGATGATATTGGATTTATATCCTGCCCTCCACTCTGAAGAGTCTCAGAGCGGCTCACAATCTCCTTTACCTTCCTCCCCCACAACAGACACCCTGTGAGGTGGGTGGAGCTGAGAGGGCTCTCACAGCAGCTGCCCTTTTAAGGACAAACTCTGCCAGAGCTATGGCTGACCCAAGACCATGCCAGCAGGTGCAAGTGGAGGAGTGGGGAATCAAACCCGGTTCTCCCAGATAAGAGTCCGCACACTTAACCACTACACCAAACTGGTTAATAACGGGAAGCGGTGTTTACCGCACAGGAGAACTGCCGTAACTTGAGAGTAATTGAGTAGACTCATGCGTTCTTAGCAATTGAGCACTGGGTGAGTTAGGAGAACTAAATTATTTTGTGCATTGTTTCTTTTGTAAATTTATGTTTGAAGGTTATTTTTAAGACACAGACTTTGTAAAACCTTTTCGTTTAGTTCCAGGAAAATTGTTCAGCACGGCTTTAGAGCCGTGAGAGAGAACCCTTATGCTTTGGAAATTGTAGTTGTTGTATGTTTCATGAATTGAGCATTGGATGAGTGTGAGAAGCCTTCCATAATCAGTTCATTGTGATGAATAAGACACCTGGAGTGATATATTATGTTTTTTTAGTTCTAGGAAAATTAAATAATAGATGAAGGACTCTTCCACCGAAACACGCCTGTATTGTTACCGGAAGCAAGTCACTTATTCTTGGAAGAACCGTTGTCACCTTACTTATCCATGATACTGATGAAGAGGAATCAATTCTGAATGTTTATGGACTCTGTATGACTATCCTACTCATTGTATAGGAATTCATTGTTTATGACAATTGTAATATTGTAACAAGTGTTATGTGATAATAATTGCAAAGTGAGTGTTATAAAGCCATTAGTAGAAGTATACAATTGGTATAATAATTCCAGAGTAGTCATTGTATTAATTAGTCTAGTTGTGCACGGTGGTCTCCAGGTTCCCCACCTGGGGATTGGCAACCCTTTTGTTTGACATTCCCTCCCTTCTTAGACAGAATTCCTTGTTCAGCCAGCTGGCTGAGACTCTCAGCTGAGCCATATTGAGGCATGGAGTTTTCGCCTTGGCCTGCTCTGCCTCTGCTCCTCCCTCCAGTTCTCCTTCTTCTAAATCCCAGAGACTCCACTGCAATGGTCTTGCATCCTGGGCCTCTGCCCTCATCCTGGCCATGTGTTATGGTTCTTTTACCCCTCTAGCCTGGGGCCAGTTTTCCTCGCCCTGCTCCCTTGTCCAGTCCTCCTCCACCCATATGGTCTCTGCCAGCTTGGTTGAAAGTGACCTCTCCCCATGAGGTGAGTCAGAAAGGGATGACATGTGTGTTGCTGCTGTTGCCAGGGCTGAGTGGGTCAGGAGTGCAGTGGGGAATGCATTCCCATGTGAAAATGAGATGAAAATCACCAAGTTAATAAAAAAAACCCCAATGTGTGAACCTACTGTTTGCATCAATCACGTTATCTTTTCATGCAAAATAACGGCATATAGGCCTATAGAAGGGGATCCAGTTCACGTCTCAAGGCAATCAGATGTTTAACAACTAAACCCACATAGATCAATTTTATAAGATGGTAAGAGTACCAATCTAAAGCAGTTACACCTTTCAAAGCCTGTTGATGTTATTAGGGTTTGTAGAATCTTTCGGGCTCAAGTGCCGTGTTCTACTGGAGAAAGTTTTCCTTCCAGACGTTTTGTTCTCAGCTGCGGAGAACATCCTCAGTGGCGTTGCAGCCGGAGCAGGCGCTCTGACCTTCTTGGCTGCTGTGCATTGAGTGGGGCCAGGGCTGCTGGAGAGCTGCTATTTCTAGGCTGGAGGGGGTGTGGTGAAAGGGCAATTGGTTTGTGGATGTGCCCATTGTTTGGTGGGGCTTCCTGGAAGGGTAGTGATAAGGAAACTGGCTGTTGAATAATAATAATAATAAACTTTATTTTTATATCCCGCCCTCCCCCGCCAAGGTGGGCTCAGGGCGGCTAACAGACATGGGGAACCCATGATTCATCTAAAACAATATAAGCAATTTTAAATATATCAATTACATAGTGATTATTTAAAATAGATAAAATACATAAAATACATAGAATAGGTGCTAAAATACTGTAATCATAATATCCACGAGATGGCTAGATGTCCACACGTCGGATTAATCAGGTTCTATCTTGAAAGCCAGCTGGAAAAGAAATGTTTTGCAAGCCCTGCGGAATTGGTTCAGATCCCGCAGGGCTCGCACCATCTCTGGAAGGTCGTTCCACCAACGAGGGGCTATCACTGAGAAGGCCTGCTCCCTAGTAGCCTTCAACCTAGCTTCTCTTGGCCCAGGGATTGTTAGTAAGTTCTGAGAGCTGGATCTCAGTGCTCTCTGGGGCACATATGGGGGGAGGCGGTCCTTTAGGTAGGCAGGTCCTCGGCCATATAAGGCTTTAAAGGTAATAACCAGCACTTTATAGCGAACACGGTACACAACCGGCAGCCAATGCAGATCCCGCAGCCCAGGCCGCGCAGGTCCCCACCGTGGTAGTCCCTCCAGCAGCCTGGCCGCCGCGTTCTGGACTACCTGAAGCCTCCGTGTTCGGTATAAGGGCAGCCCCATGTAGAGGGCATTGCAGTAGTCTAATCTCGAAGTGACCGTTGCGTGGATCACAGTTGCTAGGTCGGTGCGCTCCAAGAAGGGAGCCAGCTGCCTCGCCCTCTTGAGATGGAAGAAGGCGGATCTAGCAGTGGCGGCTATCTGGGCCTCCATCGATAGAGAGGATTCCAGTAGCACTCCCAGGCTCTTGACTTTGCGCACTGGTACCAGTGGCGCACCGTCAAAGGCCGGTAGGGTAATCTCCCCTCCCGGTCCGCCGTGGCCCACGCAAAGGACCTCAGTCTTCGCCGGATTCAACTTCAGCCCGCTCAGCCTGAGCCAGTCAGCCACGGCTTGTAATGCCCGGTCCAAATTCATAGGGACATCACCAGCCCGGCCGTCCATCAATAGATAGAGCTGGGTGTCATCTGTGAATGTGACCGTTGTTCTGTGTTAATTGCTGGGAGGGTTGAAAGGGGTGTGAAGATAAGGAAGATGGTTGTTGACTGTGCTGATTGTTCTGTGGAATGTGCTGGTTGTTCTGAGACTTACTGCAATTTATAGCCTGTAGGGTGTTTTGCAGAGCTGGGTACCAAGATTGGTGGATGAAAATGCCTTTTTCCTTTCTGTTAAAATTGTGTTGGTGTTTGTCAATCTCAATAGCTTCTCTGTTCAGGCGGGTATGATAATGTGAGACCGTAGAAAGGACTTCAGTTCTTTCAAAGTGGATGACGTGATGATGTTGATGGGCTTAAAAGAGTGTAACTTTGCTGGTTCCATAGGTCCTGATGAATCAGTGGAACTTCTGAGTTAACATCTTTAGGATCCCACTCTAAATACAGCAATGACGCCATGCTTGTTCTACCTTACAAATGTATGCCCATTACCATAAACCGGAGAAGAAGAAAGCATTTTTCTGTCTTACAATAGCTACTAGCTCCCCAAAAAAGGATCAGCTCTATTAACACATGGAAAATTTATTCTTCTCTGTCTATTTAGTTTATTACTGAATGTAAATTTCTACAGACCTAATTAAGTAATTACATCACATTGTGTTGAAAAGTGTTACAATGTAGTTTGTCAAAACAAATGGATAAAAATGAATGTTGATGTATTACCTTAAAGGGAAATAATGTACTTCAAAGATGAAATCATTTGGAAGGCTGCATAGAAGGCTTTTGTAAATGAAAGAGCAAACATAAAATAAAAAGTATAAAAAATCAGAGTATAATGGGAGTCTGGAATGTATGATCTTGTATAACTGGTATTGTTCCTCCCTACCCTGAAACAGTAGAATAAAAGACAAATGATGGTTCAGTTATTTATATCACTTGTTTTCAGACACATACTTTTTGTCTCCCAACTCTCAGATTTGCATCATAGGAGTGGGCTGAAAATTAAATGAGGTACTTACTGTACAATATCAGGATCTAATATGTGCTTTTGTATGCAAGGCCTACTGAGTGCAGTGATTTTTGTTCCCATTCTCTTGATTTCAGGGCCTCCAACCCACCACCATGGAGCTAGCTGGAAGGGGAGCCCCGCCCCTGAAGAGTGCCAGTATACCCAATGTGCCCAATGTGATGATGTCACCCAGAACTGTACACAGTATTCCAAATGAGGCCGCACCATCGATTTATACAGGGGGGCATTATGATACCGGCTGCTTTGTTTTCAATCCCCTTCCTAATAATTCCCAGCATGGCGTTGACCTTTTCTTTTGCAATCGCACACTGTCTTGACATTTTTTCAGTGAGTTATCTACCACGACCCCAAGATCTCTCTCTTGGTCAGTCTCTACCGGTTCACACCCCATCAACTTGTATTTGTAGCTGGGATTCTTGGCCCCAATGTGCATTACTTTGCACTTGGCCGCATTGAACCTCATCTGCCACGTTGTCGCCCACTCACCCAGCCTCAACAGACCCCTTTGGAGTTCCTCACAATCCTCTCTGGTCCTCACCACCCTGAACAATTTAGTGTCATCTGCAAACTTGGCCACTTTGCTGCTTACTCCCGACTCCGGATCATTAATGAACAAGTTAAAGAGCATGAGTTATATCGACACGCAACCTGATGCAACCTGATGTTAAAGGAAGTGTTACACGTATAAGGTTAGCCGTTTTCAGTTTCAAAGCCATCATTTTATCCATTGGGTATGTCTCCTCTCCAAACTATGTCCGCTTAGAACCGTTGCATCTCCACAATTCTCTAAATAACGTCTGTGTTGCAAAACACGCTTTCCCCAAACAATATGAAGCCTGCTACACCTGTGGCTGATCCTCCTTTCCCCCTTAGGAAACATCCGGCATTCCTTGGGGTGGGCGGATCCCTAGCCTCCCATCGGGGACTGTTGCATCACTCCCCCATAAGGAAACATACGGCATTCATTTTTTGTGTGTGCCCGCTCCTGTGTGGGCGGGGCAGCTGTCACTTTGGAATGCGGCTTGATGATGATAAGGGCCCCCTATCTACTACTCCTGGCAACCCTACTCACACTTCATCAAGAAAGAATTGTCACATTCAGACATAGTGCTGGGGAAGCAAATGTACTCCCCCAAGTAACCTTACATTTGCCAAGCAGCACCTTTAGACTGGGCGGCCATCCATGCAAAACAGCTTTGCTCAGTTCGTTTGGCAATGAAACACCTACTGAGGTGGATCCAGGTGTGCAGCTGTGTTGGTTTGAAACAATAGAACAAAGTTGGAGTCCAGTAGCATTTTTAAGACCATTGAGGAGTTTTATTGAGGATGTAAGTTTTCATGTGCATGCACATTTCATCAGATGATGAAGTGGGGTACAGTTCGCAGTGCTACGTATAGCTTGTGAGTAGTGGTTAAACATGCAAAATAGTACAAACTTAGAATCCAGTGGTGAAATAGTGAAATTAACATACTGAAAGAATAACATTTGGTCTGAATAGTATTAGTTGCATGAGGAAACAGCAAAGGCAATAAACATAATAATAATAATAATAATAATAATAATAATAATAATAATAATAATAATAATAATAATAATAATAATAATAATATTTTATTTTTATATCCCGCCCTCCCCGCAAAGCGGGCTCAGGGCGGCTAACAGACACGGGAGTCCCATGATTCACATTGAACAATATAACCGACATGGGAAACTCATGATTCATAAAACATAACAATTTAAACATTAATTACAGATAAGTTATTTAAAATACATAAAAACATATAAAATATAAAATAGGTGCTAAATTGATATAGTCCTGATGTATTTAAGATGGCTGTTCGTTAATCAGGTTCCGTCTCAATTACCACATGATGTCTCAAATGCCAGCTGAAAAAGAAATGTTTTGCAAGCCCTGCGGAATTGGTTCAGGTCCCGCAGGGCTCGCACCATCTCTGGAAGGTCATTCCACCAACGAGGGGCTATCAGCGAGAAGGCCTGCTCCCTAGTGGCCTTCAACCTAACTTCTCTTGGCCCAGGGATTGTTAATAAGTTCTGAGAACCAGACCTCAGTGCTCTCCGGGGTACATATGGGGAGAGGCGGTCCTTTAGGTAGGCAGGTCCTCGGCCATATAGGGCTTTAAAGGTAATAACCAGCACCTTATAGCGGACACGGTAGAGAACCGGCAGCCAGTGCAGATTGCGCAGCCCAGGCCGTGCAGGTTCCCACCGTGGTAGTCCCTCCAACAGCCTGGCCGCCGCGTTCTGGACTACCTGGAGTCTCCGTGTTCGGTACAAGGGCAGCCCCATGTAGAGGGCATTGCAGTAGTCTAACCTCGAAGTGACCGTTGCGTGGATCACAGTTGCTAGGTCGACGCGCTCCAGGAAGGGAGCCAACTGCCTCGCCCTCTTAAGATGGAAGAAGGCGGATCTAGCAGTGGCAGCTACTTGGGCCTCCATTGATAGGGAGGACTCCAGTAGCACCCCCAGGCTCTTGACTTTGCGCACCGGTACCAGTGGCGCACCGTCAAAGGCCGGTAAAGTGGTCTCCCCTCCTGGGCCGCCACGGCCCACGCAAAGGACCTCAGTCTTCGCCGGATTCAACTTCAGCCCGCTCAGCCTGAGCCAGTCAGCCACGGCTTGTAGTGCCCGGTCCAAATTTGCTGGGACATCACCAGCCCGGTCGTCCATCAATAGATAGAGCTGAGTGTCATCTGCATATTGATGGCAACCCAGCCCATACCTCCGTGCAATCTGGGCAAGGGGGCGCATAAAGATGTTAAACAGCATCGGGGAGAGGACTGCTCCCTGAGGCACTCCGCAATGGAGTGGGTACCTCTGAGACAGTTCCCCCCCAATTGCCACCCTTTGTCCCCGACCCTCAAGAAAGGAGGAGAGCCACTGTAAGGCTAGCCCCCGAATTCCTGCGTCGGCGAGGCGGCGGGTCAGCAGCCGGTGGTCGACCATGTCGAACGCCGCCGATAGGTCTAACAACAGCAATACTGCCGAGCCGCCTCGATCCAGTTGCCGTCGGAGGTCATCTATGAGGGCGACCAGGACTGTCAGAATTGGAGAATGATGGTGAGAATCCACCATCAGAAGGCAGTAAATGTGGACTCTGTTAATTGGTCTATTTCTTCTCAAGCATGGGTCAAATTGAGGACATCTTTTTCACAGAGGTGTTTCTGTCTACCTAATTTACTTTTTAACATGTAGCATAGCATTATAAATATCATTCCAGTTTGCCAATATAAAAGAGAATACATTAGAAAGAATGCAGTGGAAGATGGGTTTAGCATATGTAATGAGATAAACAACCAATATCCGTTATTCCAGTTAGTCCGAAAAATACATTATTCTACTATTCCAAAAGAGAAATACACTGGAATAAAGTGGACGTATAGTTCTACTTAGTGAGAATGGGTTTAGTGTATGTAATGAGATAGGAAACCAATATCCCTGTTCAGTCCCAGGGAGGTGTTTGTTCCAAGTTTCATAATAACTTGTAATTCAGCAGTTTCTGTTTCCATTGTGTTCTTGAAGTTCTGTTGCAGCAAAACAGCTACTTTGAGGTCACCCATTGTATGTCTTGGAAGGCTGAAGTTTTCTCCTGGAGGTTTCTCAGTTTTGTAATTCATGGGGTGCAGTCACACCTACCATTAAAAGCGGGTGTGTAGCGCTCAAATCTGAACTGCTGAATATTGAATCGATGCAGGGCAGTTCAGACGAGCATCCAAGAATGCGATTCATTCTGTTGTGCGCGATCAGACATCCAATACTATCACGCTCCTTTCTTGGAGCATGCGTAATCAGATGGTGATTTCTGGGAGGGGAGGGGGTCCGTTGAACATGCGCCCAACTGTTTGGAGCTGGGAAATCAAAACTTTCTTCAGAGGCAGGGGGGAAGGGCGAAAGTTTCCAGAATTAACATTGCCGATCCAAACCACGGAACTGCCAGGAATTATTTTCCTAGAAATTGGCAGTGACAATAATATCTTAAAATCCTCCACATTGAAAAAAAAAAAAAGAATTTTTTCCTGTTCTGAATAGTGGGATAACGTTTCCCCCCTCTCCGATCCTGTGTTGATTGGAGAAGCAGAAGTGTCACCTCAGATTCCCGGATGATCTGGCAATGTGCATGTCTGCTGCGGCTTTCTTTAAAAAAAAAAGGTGAGAGGCAGTATCATGCGTGAGCTGTCCAAACAACAAAAAGCCGATCTTGTGCCGCTGTTTTGAAAAAGGGCCGGACTTTATGTACTGTCAAATTAATGCGCCATTCATGCGTAACAAGCCTGGATGAGCCCGGATGACGATCGATTGCCAGATGTGGCTGTCTGAACGAACACATTTAATCTGTCAGCCAGACGGAGCTGTGTCGTCACTAATGGTACGTGTGACCACATCCCTGATGTCAGATTTGTGTTTGTTTATCTTTTGGCATAGGATTTGTCCTGATTGCCCTATGCAGAGGGACCTACATAGGACAAACAGGACAAACCCAACGCCAGAGGATAAATGGACACACAGGACTTGTTATATCTATTGCTATTGTGGTATATTGATATAGCAATTCTCCACTGCTATTTTTAAATAAATAAATAAATAGTTTTCAGTGGTGGAGAAAGAAAATGGCTACTGTGCAGATAGGGCTGGGAAAAATGGCTGGGATTTTCCCCAGACTTCACAGCAAAGCAGGATTGAGAAAGATAGGAGAAAAGCTGAGGAAACATTGGCGGTACACGAATGCACCCTGATGCTGTGGGGAAGCAGGAGAGGGGGAACCCCTCTTCCCAGCATCACTGAACTCAGGGAAGATAACCCATGAGGAGGTGGCCTCAGGATACAGATGTCTGGAGTGCTAAGCTTTGCACAGGTAGCAACACAGGTAGGGTTGCCAATCCCCAGGTGGGGGCAGGGGATCCCCTGGTTTGGAGGCCCTCCCCCCACTTCAGGGTCGTCAGAAAGCAAGGGGAGGGGAGGGAAATGTCCGCTGGGAACTCTGTTATTCCCTGTGGAGATTTATTCCCATAGAAAATCATGGAGAATTGATCCGTGGGTATATGGGGCTCTGGGGGGGCTGTTTTTTGGGGTAGAGGCACCAAATTTTCAGTATAGCACCTAGTGCCTCTCCCCAAAATACCCACCAAGTTTCAAAAAGATTGGACCAGGGGGTCCAATTATATGAGCCCCAAAAGAAGGTGCCCCTATCCTTCATTATTTCCTATGGAAGGAAGGCATTGAAAAGGTGTGCCGTCCCCTTAAATGTGATGGCCAGAACTCCCTTTGGAGTTCAATTATGCTTGTCACAGCCTTGCTCTTGGTTCCACCCCTAATGTCTCCTGGCTTCACCCCCAAAGTCCCCAGATATTTATTGAATTGGACTTGGCAACCCTAAACACAGGTTAAATGAGATGGTAGATCAATGCAAGTCACACAGGTGAGTTCTTTTCCTCATTCACACCACTTATAAACAGACCTGTGGCCCTGGTCTATACATGCAGCACAAAGATGGGCTGTACCACTTCTGCCTATAGGTGGGAAGTCACATTTGTAATGCACTTGAACAGCATATCAAAGAGAGAGGATTTAGCCTAGCTTTCTTCATGCAGGGAATTTGGCAGGTGCAAAGGGAAAGATAACTTTGGCAGAAAGGTAGAATGTTTCAGCTGAACATGAACAGGTACCACAAGCTGCTTTTGGTGGTTGACTTCTCATGTGGCTGGAGAAAAAGTGGCCTATGAACAAATCAATGTAACAATGATATTGAGTTGGTTCCTCTTGTTTGATCAAGTCCCAGCGGATACTAGGTCAGATGCTTTGCGGCAGGATGGGGGTTTTAGCAGTCAAAGAAACAACGAAAATACCACCAACAGAAGTCAGGCCAGACAAACACACTTACGTGAAGGAGGAAAATGTTCTTTTTCTCAGGGTTAAATATTCTTTGCTTTTGTGTGGGCAGGAAATGTCTGAATGCAATATTTGACACCAGTACCTTCAGGAGCACTGTATGCTTGAAGACAGGATCTTCGTTTTGACAACTTAATGACTTTTACATTATGATGCCCATTCATACTTCTTTTTCTAGGCTGGAATCCTACATTAGACCTTTCAGCCTTTAAATTCAACAATTCCACTGGAACCAATTTCCCCTATCTACCTTCCACCATTCTTTTTGGCCAGAAGCTATTTTGGATTTTACAATTTTGGCAAATCTAATCTGACGACAAACAGCTGAGAAAATGAACATTTAGCTTTTAATGGTAACTGTAGTTTAGGACATGGTTACAGGGTTACTCTGAAAAAGTGGCGATTGCGGAACGGATTACACCTGTGCCCATACTTTTGAGAAAGAGTGAAGTCTTTCATACAGAGCCTGTTTAATATTCTGGATGAAGTATTTTAGGCTGTTGAATAAATAATAGCAAGGACATTTGGGAACCTTAATTACGTTATGAAAGGCAAATCTGTGCAGCAGTGACCATGGGCATTTGAAAATATTTGGCAAGTTAGCTTGTGAGAAGAAAAAAGGAAAACTAATAATGTTTTAAGGTCTGTAATGAGACCGTGCTGTAGAGAGAAGATTTTGATGTCATTAGGAAGGTCTGTTAAGACCCAAGGTTGCATACCTAATAGCTTGTCCTTCAGCGCCACACAATTTGCACAGCAGTAGCATAAGATTTCTTGTGATGTTGGATGTGTCATAAAGGGACTACGACAAAGCACTCTTTTAGTATAATTTACACGTACAGTTATAGGGAAAGAATTTTAAAGAAGGTGCTTTAATGCGATCTAACTCCCTCTTCTGTTAGAAGAGGTATCAGCAAACATACCTTAAAAACGCACAATCTGTGCATTCATAAAAGAGTGGAAAGTAGGGTTGCCAATCCCCAGGTGGGGGCAGGGGATCCCCTGGTTTTGAGGCCCTCCCCCCGCTTTAGGGTAATCAGAAAGCGTGGGGAGGGGAGAGAAATGTCTGCTGGGAACTCTATTATTCCTTATGGAGATTTATTCCCATAGAAAATCATGGAGAATTGATCCACAGGTATCTGGGGCTCTGGGGGGGGGCTGTTTTTTGGGGTAGAAGCACCAAATTTTCAGTATAGCATCTAGTGCCTCTCCCCAAAATACCCCCCAAGTTTCAAAAAGATTGGACCAGGGGGTCCAATTCTATGAGCCCCAAAAGAAGGTGCCCCTATCCTTCATTATTTCCTATGGAAGGAAGGCATTGAAAAGGTGTGCCGTCCCTTTCAATGTGATGGCCAGAACTCCCTTTGGAGTTCAATGATGCTTGTCACAGCCTTGATCTTGGCTCCACCCCCAAAGTCCCCAGATGTTTCTTGAATTGGACTTGGCAACCCTAGTGGAAAGAAAGGATATTATGAACACAAAACTTTTTGTCTGTAAACATCCTGATATGGTCATGTCATATTTTGAAATGCCTGAATGATAACGTTCGCCTGCTTTCATTCTTGTTTTTGAGAGAAAAGCAGAATAGAAATATTTGAATAAAATCAATCAAATACACTCCACCCAACAGGAGAGATTTATAAATGGATGCAATTATAAATGGTATGTTTTGCGTATACGGCAACTACATTTGATGTTTAGACGCAACATCTAGCGTGCTCAGCAGAACTTATACTAACCGGAGGCATCTTTTAATATAGATGGAGATACAAAAGACCTTTCAGATAATATGGTTATCGAATTATTACATGTATGTGTCTAGGTTGGGAGCAGATGTTTCTGTGAATTGCAGGTGTTCCTAAGATTAACAGGGTAACCCTAAGCAGCCTAGTACCTTCCTAAGCCCATCAATCAAGATGCTTGGAAGGGGGAAACTCTGCTTAGAATTATCAAAGATTTCAGGTTTTCACGGCTGGTAACATCATTAGGGTTTGTAGAATCTTTCGGGCTCAAGTGCATCTCAATGCACAGCAGCCAAGAAGGTCAGAGCGCCTGCTCCGATTGCAACACCACTGAGGATGTTCTCCGCAGCTGAGAACGAAACGTCTGGAAGAAAAACTTTCTCCAGTAGAACACTGCACTTGAGCCCGAAAGATTCTACAAACCCTAATGTCTGCTTAGAATTGTTCTGTTAGTTGTGTATAAAGGGGGATTTCAGCAGACACAGCTTTTAAAATCCCTGAATGACAAGCTATAAACATAATATGATTAAAAGCATTGTGGGGGAAAAAAGTGTTTATTTATTTAGATTTACATCCCGCCCTCCCCACTGAAGTAGACTCAGGGCGACTCACAGTATATAAAACCACAACAAACAATTTAAAATCGATACATATTATAAAAATTACACATTCAATAGTTAAAACAATCAGAAATAATTTGGTGCTAATCTCTTTGATGTTATATGTTTTCAGTGACGACGGTATTTCTTTAGTTTCCCTATGATACAGGCTCCGCGTCAGTTGAAAGCCAACTGGAAGAGAGCGGTCTTATAGGCCTTGCGGAACTGGACAAGGTTTCGCAAGACATTCACTTCCTCTGGCAGTTAATTCCACAAGTAGGGGGCTGCAATCGAGAAGGCCCAGCGGGGGATCCCCCAGTTTTACAGGCTTCCCCCCACCCGCAGCTAGCTGGCCTGCAGGGGAAGCCCCGCCCCCACAGCCACCATGCAGCTCTAGATCTCCGGCAGGTTTAGAAACCTGCAAACAGGTCCGTTTCAAAATGTGTGTGTGTGTGTGCCTTTAAAGTTGAACAGGAAGTACTTCATGGGAAGGGACAGCAACACAGTCCCTTGGTTTGTTTTGCTTTAGTTCAGAGGAACTAAGTGTGTGTGTGTGTGTGGGTGTGAGAGAGAGAGCAGCGTAGCCCCTGTTCTTTTCATATGTCATTGTGGAGGAACCAACTGGTAAGTGTGTGTGTGTGTGTGTGAGAGAGAGAGAGAGGGTTGCCAATCCCCAGGTTTGGAGGCCCTCCCCCCTGCCTTAGGGTCATCAGAAAGCAGCGGGGGAGGGGAGGGAAATGTCTACTGGGCAATTATTCTCTATGGAGAACAATTCCCATAGGGTATAATGGGGAATTGATTCACAGGTATCGGGGGCTCTGGGGGGTCTGTTTTTTGAGGTAGAGGCACTAAATTTTCAGTATAGCATCCAGTGCCTCTCCCTGAAATATCCCCCAAATTTCAAAACGATTGGACCAGGGGGTCCAATTCTATGAGCCCAAAAGAAGGTGCCCCTATCCTTCATTAGTTCCTATGGAAGGAAGGCATTTAAAAAGGTGTCTCATGGTGTTGCATCCAAGCTTTGACAATTGCTTGGTTAGGCCACCAGAGGCTGTGCTGAGCACTCTAATACAGATGTTGCATCCAAATAGCCAAAACCCAAGGGTGCATATGTTGTGAAAACTTCCTGGGCCTGGATAGCATGAGTAGGGGATTCTTCATTCATGCGTGGCTGCTCCCAGATATTAGGGATTTTCAGGCATTTGTGAGGCAGGTACTGTATCCTTTCTCTCTTTCTTTGGAAACCTACTTGTTGCTTGGAAACCTACAGGGATCATTTTGTAGAAAAATAGGTGGCAGAGCTCATTAGCATAAGTAATTAGCATATACCACCACCACCTGCAGCCAAAAACAACCTGATACAAGAAAGGAAAGCCCTGGGTGAGTGAGTCCTGCTTGGGCTGGCTAGAGATCCAGCCAGCCCAAGCAGGCCTCACTTGCCTGGGGCTCTCCTGGGCCACCCCCACCCCCAGCCAAAAGGCCAGCAAGCCACCTGCCACTCAAAATCACATAAGAAGCGGAGAAAGGGTGGTGTGGGCTTCTCCAGGGGTTAATGAAGGCTGCTGGGGGTGTGGCAAAGCCCTTGGTGGCTGGCTGGCTGCCCGCTCTCCTTATCCAGGGATTGTTATGCAGCTTGCACCTACTATTCAATGGAGAAGGTAGGTGGGGAGGAGGAGGGGGAACTCTCAGAAAAGTTCAGGGGCTGCGCTCCTGTGAGCTCCTGCTGAATCTGAGGCCAGGAAACCTACATGTTGCCTTATGCCTATTCTGCTTTATCAGAAATAAGCCTTCACTAGAGCTCCTGACAATTTTTCAACCAGCTTGCAAAATTCCTGAAAATTTAAGAGTTGACTCTTGAAAGCCAATATAAACTGGCTCCAACACACCACTGCATTCATTCTGTTCATGGAATCCAAACCCTCACCTGTGGTTGTTCAAAGCGGAAGTGATTTTCCTACAGCTTTTTGGGGTAGAAAAAGCCCAGCAGGAACTCATTTCTACACACACACACACACACAAATAAAGTGACTAGGTGGGACAACCGTAGACAAACAATAAGAAGAAAATAGATAAAGAGCTTGCTCAGGAAAGAAGCAGGAAAGATGACAGGAGGGAAAATCCTGTGTGTGAAGGAGGGAAGAGGATAAGATCATTGTAACAGGGAAACAGGGATTTTAACTAAGGTCCTTTAAGTGTAACGAAACCACATTTCTCTTATTTTCCCCAAACCACGTTAGTTTTTAACGGATATATTATAGTCTCTTCATATTCTAATTTTAGATAACCATTTAGATGAATCCCCAGAAATATGTTCGCTGGAGATATGCAAAGTGAGAAGAGTAATCCTAGTTAGAGACCCTAAGGTTTGCTGCTAGGGTTCCCAGCCTCGAACTGGGGGTGGCAATTCCTTCAATTTTGGGTCTTCCAACTCACTGCCATAGAACTGGCTGGTGGGGAGAGTCCCACCCCTGAAGAGCACCAGTGTGCTGCGACATGCCTGGCATTTTGACGTCACTCAGAAGTAATGTTATTGCACCGGGAATGTCATGGGGGGTGCTCTAGCATTTTGGGGGAAAAAACTCTATGATAAGACCCAGCGACCCTATTTGCTACACATTACTCAGGGCTAGATCTCTGCTTGTATTGCAATAATGCTGGCCCTACCCACTCAAAAGGCTGGCTGTGCTCACTCAAAAGGTAACCTTTGCCCCTGTATGATCCAAGGAACAAAGGCCAATGTTTCCAACTTAACTTGCTGGTATTATCTCAGGCATAGCATACAATAGAAATTGCTTGTCTAGCTACTGCTCTATCTATTTGGTCTCTTCTTCTGGGCCTAGTGATAATTTCCATTTTTTTTTTTGTTGAAAAAGATAAGACCCTAGTAATGCATCTATACCTGCTGTTTTTGCAGCTTGGAAGAGTCTAGATCCCCTGTTACGGGCTTCTCCGCAAATTACTGTAAAGTCAACTCATGTGACTCTCAGAATGTAAAAAGGGGGCATGTGAATTAGCCTTCGAAATAATCTTTGTGTACATATGCAAAAAATGCATGAGTAGAAAATCTGATATACTCATGAAATTACTTCATATGCAATTTGGTTTTGTAATGCTATTTTAATACTACATGGATTGTTAACTCAACAGCATTGTATAATCAACAATATGTGTCAATAAAGTAAAAAGCCATACAAGAAATGCATCCTTAGAGAACATTCAGATATCCAGTACTGGAGGAATTGATTCATTTAGTATTTTAGCCATATCTTTCGAGAGATGAATTGTTCCAAAGAAAAATTTGCCGCTAGAGAAATGCAAATACTTATTTATCAGTATCGCATCTCAATTACTTCATTACCTTTTCCATAGAGCAGCTGACTAGAAGCACCACACATAAATAATGTGTTTTACATCCAGATTTTTACTGTATAAGAATAGCAAAAATTTGGATATAAAAATGCATTATTTAGTGTAGTGTGAACACACCAATATAACAGTTTGCTCACATATAATATTAGAGATGTGTTGGAATGCTAGGACATACAGTTTAGCATACAGTTTAGCATAACATAGTTTAGCATATACGGAGGGGATCATAAGACAACTGCCGACATGAAGTAAGGTCTACAAGGATTGGTTGTCAGCAGGTCAACACAACCAGACACGATCAGAGGTAGTCACTTATGAAAACTGAGAGCGTTTTTGCACTGACCTTAATCGGGAGCGACGTCCCTCTTCACCGCACAGCGTCTGTGCAGATTTCGCACTAATTGCTCCGCAGAACCCGGAAGAGCCGCAAAGTCCCGCGGCTTTTGCGTCGCAACTGGTTTTTGGCCAGTTTACATTTGCGACGCAAAAGCCGCGGGACTTTGCGGCTCTTCCGGGTTCTGCGGAGCAATTAGTGCGAAATCCGAGCAGACGCTGCGCGGTGAAGAGGGACGTCGCTCCCGATTAAGGTCAGTGCGAAAACGCTCTGATACAAACATCCAGATAAACCAACCACAGCCACAAACCCTATCCAACACATTGGCTGAGCTAGAACTCAGTGTGAGTTGAGTGCTTTCCAGAAGCGTCTGTGCTTGGAAGCATCCTATTGCTCATGCTTGTCTGTCACGGAGACAGCAACAGATTCTCACATGATCTTGTCCCAATGCTAACTGGAGAACGGTCTCACATGGCCAAGATTGCCATGTTATTAGCAATCAGCAGGGATGTTGATCAGTAGTAAAAAAGGTATTTATGACTGGGTCCAGACTGGCACTTTAAGTCGACACAGGGACAGCTCCCAGTTGGATCAAAAAATCAAGTCTAAACAAGTACATCTGCCTCCCATCCCACTCCCGTACTCACTCTGTCCTTAGGCATCTCTGAGATGGCTCAAAAAGTGGCAGCAAATTTTTGCAGCACACACCAGCCACTTTTCTGGCATCTGAACGCCGGAGCACACAAGAGAGGCGCGTTGACAGTGTGAACCCAGTAATCCACCCCAAGCTTTCAGCTTAAAAGAAACACATTGCTTCCGAGCACAGAGGTGCATGGGCACACATTTGCACAACCAACAAATGAATGGGGGGGGGGGGGGAAGAAACCCAAACCAATCTACAGGGATGTTGTGTGGCAGCCATCTGACCACGTCGAAGCACATCCCATGCGGGATACGGGCACTTTGCAGGGGGTCGCGTGGACAGGCTGCTGACACTCCATTTTGAGCTGGCCTGATTTGGGATGCCTTCTGTGTGCCCCAAACTGCCAGTCTAGACCCAGCCTATATCTCCCTTTTCTCCTCAATGAGGGTCCAGACTCCAAAGTGGCTAACAGCATAATTCTCTCCTACTCAATTTTAACATCAAAACAACAACTTTCAAAGGTAGGTTAGACTAGATTCTAGAGCATTACTGGCCCAAGGTCACCCAGACAGCTTCCATGATAGAATGGGGATATGAACGCGACACGTTCAGATCCTAGTTTCTAACCATTGTACCTTGCTTTCACAATTCCTAGGACATAAAAATAAATATAGTTTTGTGGAATATGTTTCCCCCCTAATCACAATTCTGTCTCACCCACTTGAAAGAAGGTGGTATGTGTGGGATTATTCCATTGTATCTTGAGCAGTCCTGTGAATGGGTTTGACAAAATTCACAAGGACTGTGAGCATTCGCAACAAAGAGAGTATTTGGGGGAGGGACGGTGGCTCAGTGGTAGAGCCTCTGCTTGGGAAGCAGAAGGTCCCAGGTTCAATTCCTGGCATCTCCAAAAAAGGGTGTGAAAAATAGGTGTGAAAAACCTCAGCTTGAGACCCTGGAGAGCCACTGCTGGTCTGAGAAGACAATACTGACTTTGATGGACCAAGGGTCTGATTCAGTATAAGGCAGCTTCGTATGTTGATATGTTCATTTGAACCTGGACCTCTCTAGTACAAGTCTCCTCCTTGCAAGTTACTGTGGTAATAGCAGAATCTATAGTTAAAAATAAAAGCTTTCTTAAACTGTCTACAAGGAAACTAAACACACACGCAAATGTGCATTGGACAAGTGCTCCCTGCTTTATCTACAACTTTATTATTGACTCACAATTACAGGAGAGTTTCCAGAGGCAGAAATACATTTAGCTGTTGTTTAGTTTCTTCAGCTCTTGAGAATTCTTTTCTCTTGCTCTCTACTGTGTTGCCTTTCTTACAAACAAGGTTATGCATATCTGTTTTTCATTGCAGTCTTTGAGAAAATGAACTCCTCTGTCAAGAAATTCAGAACATGTTGTCGTTATTCCTATGAATAACTGCCGTTTCTTTAAATAGAGAAAGGGGGAAGGATTTTGGAGTTAAGTCTCTGTTGACTAAGCAGGCTTTGACTTCAGGAGACTTTGCTCAACTTGAATAATGTATGCATATATTCAATCTTAGCTTAAAGAAATGAAGTTATAGTAATGTAAGAAGTAGGTGTTCATTTTAGACAGTGTTCATGACAATATCAGAAGTCAGAAAGAGTCATGAACTTGGTCTATAGAAGTAGTGAATGAGGTGGTAGAAGCTGTAGGCTGTAGAATGGACAGCACCATTTCAACCTGCAGGTCGCTGATGCTGGGGGGGGGGGGGGGTTAACCACCATTATGATAACCCAAGTACAGAATTAGCACATCAAGGAGAAAGGTACTAGCTCAGTTCACTTCCTGCTGTGTTAGTTTTCTTCTTGAAGGACAATTTACATGAACGGTTAGAAGTTTTAGTCCCCCATGCAGTGATCTTGAAATGGTGTAGTCCGGTATATCATTTATGGAATCTATGGTCTCATGTGTAGAGGATGCTACAATCAGAAACATATGAGCATTGCTAGTCTCTACCAAATTGTCTCTATAAGACAGACTGCACTTTAAAATTTTGTAAGTGCTGTATAAACAAGTAATGGACTGTGAAGGATTAATTCCTCACAGAACCAGAGAGCCTTGAGTGACAGGCTGCTCTAAGAGATCTGATTGGTTAGCATCAGCTGAGCAGAGAAAGACTTGAGAGCTGAATACTGAGGAGAATTCAGTCTGAGTCTATCCCTGATGGAGAAGAGTTGGGTACTCATGGAGTCTGAATTCAGCCCCGACTGAGAAGAGTCTAGTACTGATGAGTCTGAGTTTAGCCCTGACAGAGAAGGGTTTGTGTTTAACTCTGACTGAGAGCAGTTTAACACAGAATACTAGGAAGGTTGGCAGAAGGAGAGGGTAGTTAGATGAAGACTCATATTGAGGCTAGGAAAGGGAATAGATCTTCTAGTGAGAGAAGAATTTCCTTATCCAGTTAAAACAGGGAGATAGCTCTGAAAAATGGAGAGATCTCTGGTATAGTGTGGTTAGCAACTGCATTTTAAATCCTGAAGCATCAATTACAACTCAAGAGGAATACTGGTGTGTTTAGTGAAGGAATGTGGGTACTGGCTTCTGGAAAATAAAAGATTATATATATAATCTGTGCCTATATCGATTTACCTCAGAAATTTTACCCCTGATTTCACCTGATCTGTCCCCTCTATGTTGAATAAAATATTTTGATATTTTTGAACTTTAAAAAACCTTGAGTGCCATTTCAGTAGTTTAAATTAAAGGGGGATATTGACCCTTCTCTCAGATTCCTGTGCTGAGCCAGCAGCAAAATTTCATACTGTGAAAGGGTGAGACAGCCATAGTTCTTCAGAAAAGAAGAAAATAGATAAGTAGGGTTGCTCAGTCAAAAGAGAAGAGAAAAACATAGGGAAAAATCTTGCCTCTGAGGGAGGGAAGTGGGCTAGGTCATCATACTCTCATAACAAGAATTGTGAACAGAATACTGAATGGTTGGGTCAAACACCAGGAGCAGATCACCATTTTCCCTTCCTTGCAAGTTTCTTGGAGCATTTAACTGTTTGTTGTTAGAAAAACAACAAGGCAATTCTTAAATTCTTATCTATGATGAGGCTGCCCCAGATTTCATGGTAGCTTATCTGTCATAATCATATTTTTGGTTATTATTGTTTTATTGATAATTTATCAAAAGGATCCTTTGTGCAACCTTTTCAGCTTTGTTTCAGACTGCACTTTAACCAAAAGAGAGACCTTTTGGCACAGCTGTGGAAATAGGAGTGAGAATAAATGGCTCGAACATGATCTATTAGACAATGTAAACATGGATAGAGTTTAATGAGAGCTTCCCGTGACATATGTTGAGGTCACAAGGAGAGGAGGGGGAAAGGTTTAACCCTGATTTCAATGGTGTTGCTGACAGCCTTACTTTTCCCACATAAGAGAATGTGAACATTGATCAGATGCTAACCATGCTCACATTTTACTAGAAGTGGAGAGAAAAAAACTGGATGGTGTTGGTCCTGTGAAACTTTTCCCCTAAGTGCAACTGTGATGGGCTGTTCAAACAGAGTGAAGGACTGTGAAGGGTTAAGTCTTCACAGAAACAGAGAACCTTGAGTGATAGGCTGTTCCAAGCAACCTGATCATCAACCTGGCATCAGCTGAGCAGAGAAAGTCTGGAGAGAGCATCATGCTGAGGAGAGATTCAGGCAGATTTCTGTCTTGACTGAGTTGAGTACTTAGCTGAGAGCAGTTTAACACAGGAAGGAGACCTGAGGGAAAATTGGCAAGGAAGTTTAGGAAGTAGGCGAAGACTCCCATTCAGGCCAAGGAAAGGGGATAGATCTTATAGAGGGAAAAGAAAATTCCCTACCCAGTCAAACAGGGAATTAGCTCTGTGGAGTGCAGAGATCCCTGGTCTGGTGTGGTTAGAAATTGCCTTTGGAGACCTTCAGAGGCAGTTAAAAACTCAAGATGAGTAGTTGTGTTTCAAGAGAAGGGGGTTGGATACTGGAAAGAGTGTACCACCTTCTAGAAAACAAAAGATTCAGAGAATACTCAAATAAGTGTACTGGAGTGTTTGGGAAAATACTTGAAAAAAACCCTCTCAACTTAAAGTTTTAAGTCACTGTGAAAGCTTAAGAAACTCTAATTAGCCTGAAACATAAGAACTAAAGTCTGTGTGTGTACTGATTTTACTTCAGAAATTTTACCCCTGGTTTCACTTGAGCTTTCCCCTCTGTGCTAAATAAAATATTTTGTTACTTTTGAATTTCAAAATGTCTTGAGTGCCATTAAAGTTGTTAAATTGGGCTCCTGATCCTTCCCTCAGGTTCCTAGGCTGAGCCAACCACCAAAATATCATACTGCAATGGAGTGAGTTCTTCAGCAAAGAAGAAAACACATTACTACTAGGGCAGCTCAGTCTGTAAAGAGAAAGAAAAATGGAGGGAAAATTTTGCCTCTGAGGGAGGAAAGTGGACCGAACCATCGTAGCAATATTTCAGCAACCATCGTAGCAACATTTTCTACACCAGAGAACAGAATTGGAAGAAGGGATATGTTGGTGGCAATGCAAATCATTGCTTTCAGTTAGAGCTAAACTCTCCTCAGTCAGAGTTAAACTTTCCATAGTCAGGGCTAAACTCAAATTGAGTTCTCTTCAGCGGTCGGTCTTTACTTTCTCTGAATACAGCTTTGGGGTTTGAAGTCTGGTATGAACAGGAAGCCAGGGCAAGTTTTCAAAAAGGAGGCCTGACCTCATCTCTTGCTCTGGCTGAGGTAATGGGATTCAACAGTGGTGAGATAATGAGGAGTGGTAGAAGAGAAATACAGGAAAGAGCTAGGGTTGCCAGGCCTGGCAACCAGCAGGAGATGGGGAAGGGGTTTCAGAGACATGTGGGGAACCATTGATGACAGCATAATCTTCCAGGAAAATGCAGAAGTGATTTGATGGACTGCACTTTAAACACTTATAAGTATAAACATGTAACAGACTGTGAAGAATTAATGCTCCACAAAGCTTTGAGTGACAGGCTGGTCAATGGAATTTGATTGGTTAGCATCAGTTAAACAAAAGACTTGGGAACTGACTGCTGAAGAGAACTCAGTTTGCGTTTAGCCCTGACTATGGAAAGTTTAACTCTGATTGAGGAGAATTTAGCTCTAACTGAAAATAGTTTCACAGTGACTGAGGACTGGGAAGGTTGGCAAGGAGGAGTGGGAGGATCAGTGAAGACCCCCATTTGGACTAGGAAGAAGGATAAGATCTTCTAGTTAGAACAGTGATTCCCTGCCCAGTTGAAAGGGAGATAGAAATGCTGGAGTGATCTCTGATCTGGTGTATTTGGAGAAGGAATGTGGGCACTTGGTAGTATATCCCTGCCTTCAGGAAACCAAAAGAGTCAGTTAAACTCAAGAAAGTATACTGGTGTGTTTAGGAAATACTGAAACCAAAACCTTTCATCTCAATGATTCTAAGACAGTGTGAAAAGCTTTAAAACTCTCAGTTGCTCGAAATCCATTAACTGGAGTTTGTCCCTATACTAAACTATCTCAGAGTTCTTATTGAATTTCCTCAGACATTTTACCCCTGATTTCACCTGACCTTTCCTCCTCTACATTGAACCTTGTTTATTTTTGAACTTGAAGAAGACTGTAGATTTATACCCTGCCCTTCTCTACGAATCAAAGTCTCAGAGTGGTTTACAATTTCCTTTATCTTCTTCTCCCACAACAGATACCCTGTGAGGTGGTTGGGGCTGAGAGAACTCTCTGAGAAGCTACCCTTTCAAGGACAACTCCTGCTAGAGCTATGGCTGACCCAAGGCCATTCCAGCAGCTGCAAGAGGAGTGGGGAATCAAACCCAGTTCTCCCAAAAAAGAGTCTGCACACTTAACTACTACACCAAACTGGCATCTCATGTGCCATTTTCAGACGTTTAAGTTAAGAGGGTGATCTTGTCTCTTCCCTCACATACCTGGTCTGAGCTAGCATCAAAATACAATAAAGGGAAAGAGTGGGACAGCCATATATCTGCAAAAAAGAAAATAGATAAAGGGGCTGTTCAATCAGAAAGGTAGGAAAAATGGAGGGGAAATTCAGCATCTGGAGGAAATGAGGCTACATCATCATAGATAATAATAATAATAATAATAAATTTTATTTATATCCCGCCCTCCCCGCCTAGGCAGGCTCAGGGCGGCTGACAAAAGTTCGATAAAATTATACAATATAAAATATACAATATAAGGTAATTTAAAACAACATTTAAGTTATACATTGATTTAAAACAACAATCTAAAACCAGTTCCAAATGTCTGGATCATTCCATAGTTTAAACGGCGGTGATCTTCCTGATGTTATCTGTACACTTGTATTATGGCAGGGGTCACTAGATAAATCGTTGGTAATTAAACAGCCATCCTATCAAGTTCTACAAACGCCTGCTTGAAAAGGATGGTCTTACAGGCCCTGCGGAATTGGTCCAAATTCCGCAGGGCCCGTACCTCCTCCGGAAGTTGATTCCAAAGGCACGGGGCTATAACAGAGAAGGCCCGTGCCCGTGTACTCTGTAATTTCGCCTCCTTTGGCCCAGGGATAGTCAGCGTGTTCTTCCCTGCCGACCTCAGTGCTCTTTGGGGCTCATATGGGGAGAGACGGTCCCTTAGGTAGGCAGGTCCTCGGCCATATAGGGCTTTAAAGGTAATAACCAGCACTTTGTATCGGACCCGGTATGTAACTGGCAGCCCGTGCAGTTCACGCAGCCCCGGCTGTATATGCTCCCATTTCGGGAGTCCCAATAACAGCCTGGCCGCTGCGCTCTGCACTAGCTGCAGCTTCCGGGTTCGACACAAAGGCAGCCCCATGTAGAGGGCATTGCAGTAGTCTAGTCTTGAGGTGACCGTCGCATGGATCACTGTTGCCAGGTCCCGGCGCTCCAGGAAAGGAGCCAGCTGCCTTGCCCACTTCAGGTGGAAGAATGCCGACTTGGCAGTGGCCGCTACCTGGGCCTCCATTGATAGTGAAGGCTCCAGTAGGACTCCCAGGCTCTTGACCCAGCCCGCCGCCTTCAGCGGCGCACCGTCAAAAACCGGGAGAGGTATTTCCCTTCCCAGAGCGCCGCGCCCCACGCAAAGGACCTCTGTCTTCGTCGGGTTCAGCTTCAACCCACTCAGCCTAAGCCAAGTTGCCACGGCCTGCAGTGCCCGGTCTAAGTTCACTGGAACGCAGTCAGGCCGGCCATCCATTAGCAGATAGAGCTGGGTGTCATCCGCATATTGATGACAGCCCAGTCCAAAACTCCGGGCAATCTGGGCAAGGGGGCGCATGTAGATGTTAAATAACATCGGGGAGAGAACTGCTCCCTGAGGCACCCCACAATCTAGTGTGCGCCTCCGGGAAAGCTCACCCCCGATTGCCACCCTTTGTCCCCGACCTTTGAGGAAGGAGGAAAGCCATTGTAAGGCCAGCCCCCTGACCCCTATGTCGGCGAGGCGGCGGGTCAGTAGCCGGTGGTCGACCGTGTCGAACGCTGCCGACAGGTCTAACAACATCAGCACCGCCACACCTCCTCGATCCAGTTGCCGCTGGAGGTCATCTGCCAAGGCGACCAGCACTGTCTCCGTCCCGTGGCCTGGGCGAAAGCCGGACTGGCAAGGGTCTAGGACGGAAGTGTCATCCAGAAAACCCTGTAGTTGCAGCGCCACTGCCCTCTCAATAATTTTACCTAAAAACGGTAAATTAGAAACCGGTCGGTAATTTGCCAATTCGGCCGGATCTGCTGTGCATTTTTTCAAGAGGGGGCGGACCAAAGCCTCTTTCAGAGGTGATGGGAAACGCCCCTCCGAGAGGGATCTATTTATTATATCCCGTAAAGGACATCTAAGCTCCCTCTAGATGTCATACCTCTTTATGATAAAAGCATAGAGTTTTTGGTGTTTTCTAGAGAGCCATGATATCATTTCCTGGTTTTCCCCTTTAAGTGATGCCACACCCTCAGCAACAGCATCCTCTCTCCCCGCCCCCCCCCCCCCCCGGCTGCTGGAGTACTAGTAAGTTAAATCTGCTCAGGGTGGAAGATGTCCTGTCCCCAGCATCAGGGCTTTTTTGTAGAAAAAGCCCAACAGGAATTCATTTGCATATCAAGCCACACAACCCTGATGCCAAGCCAGCCAGAGCTGTGTTCCTGTGCGTTCCTGCTCAAAAAAAGCCCTGTCCAGCAGGAATATGGCAACCTTAGAAAGATCTGGAATGTCCTATGCTTTGGCTTCCTCTACCTATCAAACACCCTTTTTGGTAGTCAAATAGTCCGGTCAATTCCAGCTCAATTTGCAATGAACATTCCTATGCAAAGCCCATGGAACCAAAATAATGAGCCTGTACCAACTATATTAAAAATCTAAAAACTCTTGCTATGTACTTCATCAGATGTCATGACCAGTGGAAAAACCTGTATTCTTGTGACTCAGAATTGTTCAGGGTTTCAGGTTATCTCTCACCTACAACAGTTTACTGAGTAAACATGATTGGAGTCATAGAGCTGGTTCAGGCTTATTATATTACAGTCTTTACCAAACCAGTGGGGATGTAAGTCAGTCTGACCCAATATTATGTTGATTCCGAAGTAATTACATTTGTTATTTGCAGGATCTGCTGTAAATCGAGTTGTGGCAGTTTTGTGGCTATTTCACAGAAGCAATTTCAGAGCTCATTAAATATATCATATGTTGCTTACACATTATATTAACCCCTCTAGTGCCTCAAGACAGATGACATACTTTCAGAGAGCAGGCGATTTTATTGCCTTGAATGCCAAAGGCAATCCAGGGTAAATAAATTCAAAACTTCATTGTCCAGGTCTGTGTGCAGTATAAATACTAGAGCTGTGCCAAATATTCTTTGTGTTCACTTTAGGACTACTGGAACATTCACCGTTTCCAATGCTGTTTTTCCATCTTTTGCTTCTTGGACACCTTTTCCTCTTGCGTGCTTCATTTGCCTTCTTCCTTTGTTAGCATACATGTTAACCCAACCAGGGGTCACATAGTGACCAGGATCATGTCACCCAGTGCCATGTTTTGGCCGTGCAATATGAGTGAGGTAGGGTTGCCAGATATCAACCGTTTTCGCACACAGATGCAGTCACAATCCTGTTCCCTCCGCAGCGTCTGTCGGATTTCCCACCATCTGCGCCGGAGTTACAGGAAGTGCCGCAGCTTTTGCGTAGCAAGCGTAAACTGGGTTTCAGCGGTTTACGTTTGCTACGCAAAAGCTGCGGCACTTCCTGTAACTTCGGCGCAGATGGTGGGAAATCCGACCGGATGCTGAGGCGGGAAGAGGATTGTGACTGTGAGGTAAGCTGTGTGCGAAAACGGTCCTTCTCTTTTTGGGGGGCTCTTTTAAAAAAAAAGCCAATGAAAATGTCCCCTGTTTGAGTTGGAAGGTTAGGAATATTCCTAGTTAGTAACTTAAATAGTAGGGGTATTTAAAATGAGATTTGTCATAGTGATCACTTGTTTGAAGTAGTCAGTCAAGAAATATGTCCTCTTTTTGCTTTTCAAAATATGGTAACCCTAAAGTGAGGGCAAATGAGATTGTGATTAGTTTAAACAAAAGAGGAACAGTATTGTGGAAGAGAAGAAAACATGGTGTAGCCTGATCTCATCAGATCTCAGGATCTAAGTAGGGTCAGTAAATGAAAAAGGGACCACCAAGGAGGACTCCACAGAGGAAGGCAATGGCAAACCACCTCTGCTTAATCAGTTGCCTAAAGATCCTTGCTTGGAGCACCATAAACTGGCTGCATCTTGACAGCACTTTGTACTCACACAACAGTATTGCATGGACTGCATACAGTTAGTAAAAAAAGAAAGGAAGGCATTTGTCAGTGGAAGTGATAGGCAAAGTTCTCCCATTTGACGCACAGTCTGCTTGCTAATTACAAACTTTTCCAGATAGCATTAAAAAGAATCTATGTTTTCCAAGAATTGTCTTCTGGTGCATAGAATTTGTGCTTGTATGCTGAAAGTACCTTGTGTGTGCCCTGGGAATGACAGTTCAACTATTGCACTCACCCAAAACACATGCACTTGAAACACAAGATCTGGATGGGACACAAAAAACTTACAGCATTTACAAGAACCAGCTATACTGCAGATGACATTCAGCCGGTAAAAAGGCAGCTTTTAATTTTGTTTTAAAATTTGTATTATAGTTATCGGCAAATGTACGAAAGAAGAAATGAAGAGACAACAGGACACTACAAGAAAAAAAAAATAGCAACAATAGATATAAAATTATAGTAACCAAATAGAATTTTTTACATATACTCAGGGCTTTTTTTTGTAGAAAAAGCCCAGCAGGAACTCATTTGCATATTAGGCCACACCCCTGATACCAAGTCAGCTGGAACTGTGTTCCTGCTCAAAAAAGGCCCTGCATATACTAATCAATAAATAAATAACTTCAGATGATGTATAGGTGGTATATGACTCCGAAAAAGCTGGCTAAGATGAGTAAAAAGATGTCGGATAGATGTTGGAAATGTAAAAAACATGAAGGTTCTTTCTTTCATATGTGGTGGACTTGTGAAAAAGCGAAAGAGTACTGGAAGATGATACAACAAGAAATCTCCAAAATTTTGGGTTACGACTTTAAGAGAACCGCAGAGACTTTTTTGCTTGGATTGCAACTAGAAAAATTTCCAAAGGAAGACAGGACTTTAATTTGCTAGGACATTGTATGCGCAGCTGTGGAAACAAGAAAAAATACCAGAGAAATGGGACTGGATTAAGAAAGTTTTATCGTGGAGTGAGATGGACAAACTAACTAGAACTCTAAGAGACTATGATTTAGATATATTCAAAAAGGAGTGAAAGAAATTTAAAGAATATATGGAGAAAGAGTGGAATGTAAAAAGACATTGGACAATTTTTTAGTATTAATGAGAAAAAAAATATATTGAACTTTGATTGGTTAGTAGTACCTTTAGTATCGAATTTAAATCTATAACTTTGGGGAAGTCAACATTGGAGGGAGGGGGGACTGAAATACCATATGGGTTAGTACAGAAAATGTATAATTAAGCTTTGTAACCATATGTTATCAATAAATTGTTAAAACACAATAAATAAATAACTTCTGAACAGTCACATACAATTTAAAATCCCCCCCTGTAACATTCCCATTGTGTTTACTTCCATTCCAGTTATTGTTAATTTTTTCTTGAGACAACACACTCCCTTCCCTCATATGCTGATTTCCCCCCCTGCAAAAATAATATAGCCTATTTTATTGATCCAAATCTCTACATCTCTATATCCAGTGGTTTACTCTGTTTCCAAACCTTGCTGCTATAGATACATTTCTGATAACTGACTTTGTCTGTACCTCTTTTCTGAACCAGAGGTAAATGGTATTATTTTTGAAGCATAAAGATATCTTGTGATGTTAAGATAGACAGCCCACCATTATTCCACATTAAAGCAGTTTTGCACATAAGCCAACAACACAACTGGCGTTGGGTACCTGCTATTCTCACTACTGTCTTGTAGTTGAGCAGACTCACATTTCACATCAGAAGAAGGACTCTGAGTAGAAATACTGCTTGGTTTTGAAATGCAGCATGGCTCCTAAGAAAGGGCAGGGCCTGTCCAAGGGCAAGCAGCCCCTCCGTAAGCGTCTCAAGTGGCAGTCAGGTGGCCCCGCCCCTGGGGAGGAGGAGGAAGCCCGCATGAGGCGGGCCATTATTGATAAATAGGTGATCTTGGAGAGGGACAGAGTCTTAGAGGTGCGCTCGGCCTCCCTGGTCAGGGGCGTAAGGCAGCCAGGACATCCATGGGGCTGCCTCTTCATAGGGGCCTGGCCAACACTACCCTTGGGGTCCCACCCAGCTGCCTTGACAGACTGGGGTGCAGGGATCTCCACAGGGTTCTTCAGTGCAGCAGTCTATGGGCGGATCATTGCCATGGGGTCAGTATCCACAGGTGCAGTGGCCTCAGGGCTGGCCCTATCCCCACTGGGGGCCCTGGGGTTTGCCCCCAGGGTCTTATGGAACCATTCCTTTTCAATATCGCCCTTTTGGCGATATGGCCATGCCATTGGGGGAATCACTTCACAGTGAACACCAGGGAGAAGATATTGCGGGGGGAATATGTCGATGTGTTCAGCCTTCTTTATAGGGAATTAGAAAAGAAGGAGAAGGAGGAGCTGGATGACAAGGACAAAGAAAAGCTGAAGTGCAGGAAGGTGGATAGGACCTGGGCTAATTGGCTGCGGGATTTCCTTATATACACAGGGGTAATAGTGCGTGCACAGCCTTTACGGGCGGGACCGTGTTTCAATAATGTGACATAATCTATAAGGTTTATACGGATTTTTCAGGTGCTGCATGGTTGCAGTACGATGAGGAATTTCATATGAGGGCAGCTCTTAACCCCAGCATCCCCTGGGATCAAATTAATCAACAGCTGTAGTTGCAGCTGATGTCCCTGGCAAAGCCGAATGCGGGGGACAGGTCTGATAGTGACCACTTGGTTAATAAACAGGTTAACGCACAGGGACCTCACACCACGGCGGGGCAATCAGTTCAACCCTGATTGCTGTGCTGGGAATACACCTTGCAGGGTGTGTGCGCATGAAAGTCATGTAAATAAAAACATGAATGCCCGCTGTGTGGGGGAGCCCATGCCTTCTCTGCATACAACAAGTCGAAGCCCTGGGGCGGAGGTAAGCAGCCTGGGGGTACCGCGCAGCATACTGGTAAAGGGACCCAGTTCCATCAGGCTGAGGGTACTTAGGGAGCTTCTTCAAGGGTATTCCAAGCCAGCCGACAGGGCTTACCTGTTGGAAGGATTTACCTTCAGCTTCCAGATTCCTTTCCAGGAGCCAAGGGGCCCTGTTATGGCATCCAATTTACGTTCGGTTGTGCGTATGGAACATGTAGTGTGGGACAAGATCGAAAAGGAGTGCATAGAGGGCTGGGTTCTTGGCTCCTTTGCATCTTGCCAAGTCCCAAATTTACGGGTTTCCCCATTTTGTGTAGTGCCCAAGAAGGCAGTGGGTGAGTTTTGTCTGATCCACCATTTGTCATATCCTTGTGGGGGATCAGTGAATGATGCCATTCCTGATTACCTGTGTTCTGTGCAGTACACTTCCAGGCAGTCAAAGTAGTAAGGCGTTGTGGGAAACGGATGGAGATGGTGATGTCAGTGTATTGAGTCCTCCTTCCACAGCATGACAGGAGCAAGAAGAAGCAGGTGGATCTATCTGACAGGTCAGGTCAGATCAACCTTGTCAGCAAGCCGGTTCTGGCTGGACTGTAACCAGGGGAAAGTACCTGCTGAAGTCAGCAACTGTATGGACTGCCGTGATTGGCTGACTTGTATATATAAGGACTATGGTGCCAGTCTGTATTCCTCTCAGTCGAGAGTTGGTTCCTGGCGTAGCACTTTGTCACTCAGTTTAATGTTATTCACCGCACTAGTTGTATTGTATATAGTTTGTAAATACACTACTTTTATACTAGGTGCTGGTGTGTGGCTCACCTTCTTCCCGGAGTATACTCTTGCACAGTTCTCTATTTTCGCCAATAGGCGAAATGCAACATTAAGTTGGCATTTCGCCTTCTTCGGGTACATCCCCACGACTTTGCATTGCTGGGGTTTTGCCGTGGTGGAGTGGCAGGGGCGCCGTGGTCTTCGTTGGACTGGGCTGTTGCTGCTGCTGTTTCAGGGGAGGGATGGCCCTCCGCCTCATGTTCTTATTATCTACCTGGGTGGGAATGACCTAGGCTTCATTAAAGGGAAGGCCCTTTCGCTACAAGCAATAGAGGACCTGAAGGTCATTCGAGACAGGTGGCTACAAGTGCATATTATATGGTCAACTATTCGACCCCACCGGGTTTGGTGGGCCACTTGGGGCCCGGCGGGGATTGAGAGGGCCAGATACAAGGCCAATAAGGCTTTGCAAAAGGCTTTGGACAAGGGTTTGGGCACCTACCTGCCGCATCCCAGTATTAGGGTTGCGCATGTGGAGCTGTATAGAGATGATGGTGTCCACCTGTCCGGGGAGGGAAACGGGACCTTTTTTGGGAGATCTATGGCGGGGGATCCGGGTGGCTCTGGGCCACCCGGTGGGTGCAAGCGCCTAAGCTGAGGCTTGGCACTGGCGGTGGCAGGAGTTTGAGGGCATGTATATTAGTTCCAGTGAACACCCTGGGTTCATCCCAGTTTTCGGGGTAGGTAACAGCTTAACTGGCAGCTGGGCTCTATGGCTCTATGCCACGGCAGGCTTAACTGGCAGTTGGGCTCTACGGTTCTACACCACGGCAGGCTTAACTGGCAGCTGGGCTCTACAGTTCTACGCCACAGCAGGCTTAACTGGCAGCTGGGCTCTACGGTTCCACGCCACGGGCTGCCCACCCCTAGGAAGGCTCCTTCTGGGTAAGTGAGGCCTAGGTGGGGGAGGGCATACCCAGACCCAGCTGGCCTGGCATTAGCCAGCGTGTATGGCTGCCGGGTGGCTCGCCCATGCCTGGCAAGGTAGGGTGTGTTTACCCTTGGCTTGCCAGGTCTTAGCTTGCCCCTAGTGCCGTTTAAAATATGTTAAATAAAACGGCCTTGTTTTATCCCAAAATTTTGTGTTTGCATCATTATTTCGACTGAGGGGGGTAAACAGCAGCCATGTATGATTTCTGGAATACAGGAATTGCCACAGCATATGAACAACCAGGTACTCCCTCTGTTCTTTCATTCTGCTCATGGAATAGTTGTTTCCAGGTGCTTAGGAGGAAAGGCAAGGGGGAAACCGAATGAACACCACTGTGAAATAGTACACCACAGGGTAAGATTTCTTCTGTCCCCATGATCTGTTTCTGCCTTGAAGCACAAAGCTGTCTAGCCTTATCCAATTTGTCCCAGCTAGGGTAACCGCTGAGGCTAGCCTTATTGGTATGAATGTCTAATCCTTTTGGAAAATAATGCTGCTTCATGCTTAGGGGTTTGTAAGAGAATGTAATGGGCTATCAAATGAAAGCCTGGCAATTCAAGAAATGGCATGCTTCTAATGAGATCATGCTGTAACTAATGTATGCACAGAACTGTATGTAATATATTAGACCTCTTTTTTAAAAAACAAACAAAAGAAAAACAGATCTTTCACATGGACAATTTCAGCCCAAGGTAGGGCTGAGGTGGAGTTCTATCCCCAGTGAAATCCAGGCCAGAACCATCATGCTTGTGGGAGTAATCTTTCCAGAGCAGATTTCATGCTAGCTCCAGAAATAAAGAGAGGCCTCAAGTGCAGAGAAGAACTGTTTTTTCTCTCCTTTCTGCTTCATAGGCATTCAGATAAACAAAATAGGGGTCTCCCAGTATTTCATAGGCTGGCCTATGAAGGGCACTGTTTTACCCACTATACTGTATTATGGGATTTGGAATTCAACCTGTATCCCATGATGGAAGTCCCATAATACAGCAAAGGCAATGTAAAGGTTCCCTGCTGGATCTTCAAATCCGAGGGGAGAATCTAGTACAATAGTCCAGTTTGGTGTAGTGCGGACTCTTATCTGGGAGAATCGGGTTTGATTCCCCACTCCTCAACTTACAGCTGCTGGAATGGCCTTGGGTCAGCCATAGCTCTTGCAGGCGTTGTCCTCGATAGGGCAGCTGCTGGGAGAGCCCTCTCAGCCCTACCCACCTCACAGGGTGTCTGTTGTGGGGGGAGAAGATATAGGAGATTGTGAGCCACTCTGAGTCTCTGATTCAGAGAGAAGGGCGGGGTATAAATCTGCAGTCTTCCTCTTCTCATCTCAACAACCCTCCAATCCAATAACGTGATGTGTTTTCAACCTTCTTCCCTGCTAGATTCAAGACATTCAGTCATGAGATGCCACGTTTTTTGTACTTCCCATAACCAATCTCGTGAGGGGATGGGTAGTAACACCATCATTATCATCTGAGCTTCTATGGAATTTAAAGTCAGGTCATTCTCACTTCCCAGATATGAAGAAATTGTGAAACCAATTTGCTGACTTGGGGAAGAAGTCACATCATTTAATAAGGAGCCTTAAAATTGAATGATAGGCTATAAATGCGCCAGGGACACAAGAAACAGTTCAGTGTAGAGAACTCCAATAATGGCCCAAAACTGAGGCTATGTAGAAAACGGCAATAATGGCCCAAAATGGAGGCTATGGGAAGCTAACAAGATGGTGAGGGGGTCAGGAAGAAACCCTCGCAGATAAAAAATGTCATTGCAACTGCTTAAGAGGACCTCATCTCCATGTAAAAGTACCCCATATTGGCTGTACTTGCGCATTGTTCACGACAAGCTTCGGGCTTCTCTTTGAATTTTGCATTTCTATTGCCCTTCCAAGACTGCTAGCTGAATTATTTAGCCCTCCTACTCTCCTGAGGGTTCATTAGCGCCAAAACAGTCAGCGTTTATTTTATTTATTTAATTGTGCAGCAATAATAGTTTCTAAATGTCCTTTTCATTGCATACAATGCTACAATATATCAGTTCAAAGGAAAGCAAAATGAAAGAATCCTTTACTATTAGGAATAGGCTTCAGTCTGTTCAACTTTTCACAGCAGGAATACCAACGTCGGCTTCAAACGGCATAAATAAGCCCCACTTCTTCAGGGTTATTTACTTATTGGTTTTCCTCTGACTGATTCTTCTAAAAGTGCACTTCACGAGCAGTCTGCTCCCACTCGCAAAAGCATGCTGAAAGCATCCCATCTACATTTATCAAATCAGAACCAATAATAATAGCTAAATCAATTACAGTGTGGTCCTAAATAAAACTGCCTTCAATTGCCTCCTGAAGATTGGCAATGAGAGGGCCAGGCACACCTCAGTACAGAGGTTGTTCCATAATTGTGGGGCTGTCACGGGAAAGGCCCTCTGCCGGGTTCCTCCGCTCCTCAAACCATGCTTTCGTAATCCATGCCTTTGTAACCATACAGTATTTTCACTCTACCATCAATCCAGAAAGAGGGACTCAAATCTTTACTGCTGTGCCTTGCAAAGAGAAAAAAACACTCAATTTTGATAGATTAGTCCCTTTAGGTTTTGCTACCGTTGGAAGTGAAGGTCACTTGAGGATTTCCACCAAGAGGATGCATGGGTGGGAGTGGGGGGGAGAATGTTCATTATTTTGAAGTCCTGGGAGGTAAATTAGGTGGAGGGGGTGCATAGAACCAACACAGATAGTGGTAATGGAAGTTATGCCAATCTTAGGCAAGATGCCAAGCCAAGGTTCTGTAGTCTTTATGCATTCTTTTAAATGGCTACAAAAGCAATTTATACCCAGAGGTACTTTTTAGTCCTGTTCAAATGTACCTTTGCTTTCCAGCCATCACGTAACCAGTCTTTCGGTTAGTTACACAGAAACACTCTGTCCTAAGCTATCGTCAGGTGAGGAAGAAATAAGCATTGTAAAGGTTGCATCGCTTGGAAAAAGTGGACTTGCATCATTAGAGAAACTTTTACAGTTTTCAAATAATTTTAATGAAGGTCATGCGTCGTTTATGCAAGTCTGATATAACGTTAATTTATATAACGTTTGGTATCAGGAGATCTATTCAAGTTTATTGTGAAAGTATAGCGATAGAGCCAATGACTTCTGTGTATTAAAATTGACCCTATGACTTTTCTGCTAAGTTTTCTTTCAAGAGAGAAAGTCTTCCTCTCCAAAAGAATGACTTTTTCTCATGGAGAAATGCAGTCTGCTCTAAGCTATATGGATGACTTTCAGTTGGTGAGGCCTGATGAAGTGGACAGCTTCCAAGTGGTTGGCCTACCTTGTCTAGTCTTGCCCCTTTCCCCCTATGGCTAATTTTATAATGCCAAGGATGGTTTGGTTGACTGGATTCAGGAGGTTAAAAATGCCTCTCTGGGGGAGAGTATTCCCTACCACTTTGAAAGAAGCAATGGTGAGACCCTTCCTGAAAAGCCATCCTTGAACCTAGATGACCTCACTAGGGGAGGGACGGTGGCTCAGTGGTAGAGCATCTGCTTGGTAAGCAAAAGGTCCCAGGTTCAATCCCTGGCATCTTCAAAAAAGGGTTCAGGCAAATAGGTGAGACCCTGGAGAGCCGCTGCCAGTCTGAGTAGAAAATACTGACTTTGATGGACCGAGAGTCTGATTCAGTATAAGGCAGCTTCATATGTCCATATGTCCATGACCTAAACCACTACTACCAGTTAGGCCTGGAGCTACGGGGGAGCTGTGGGGCCCCACTCCCGTCTTTCTAATGAGGCCCCCAAACTCAGGGCCCCCAACCCAGCAGAGCAGGAAGGGAGGGTGAGAGGCAGCTGCAACGGGTCTTTGCAGCTGGCTTCAAAGATGGCTGTGAAAGCGGAAGACCCGGTCCAAGGTGAACACCTCTTGTCCTCCCCTCCTACTCAGCTGAGCAGGATGGGCAGGTGAGAGGCAGCAGATCTTCATTCTCTTGCAGCTGGCTTTAAAGCTTGCCGTGAGAGCAAGAAAACGTGGAAGGGTGAAAAGCAGCAGATCTCCGTGCTTTTTGCAGCAGCTTTGTGAGAAGTTGGGCTGCGAAAGCAGGAAGATCCAAGCCCAGGAAGGCCATCTCTTGTCCTTTATTCCTGCTCAGCTGAGCAGGAGGGGAGGGTGAGAGGCAGTGGCTGTGGTGGATCTTGATGCTCTTGCAGCTGTTTTCAAAGCCAGCTGTGGAAACATAAGACCTGACCAGGAGAGGCCCTGCTTCTCTCTCCCCTTCTGCTTGGCCAACAGGAAAGGAAGATGAGAGGTGATCACATGTGCCCCCCCCACCTAAAAAAAAATCCTGGCTACATTCCTGCTACCAGTGGCTAATATTCCGCTCTAGGGCAAGGTGCTTAAGCGGTTGGTGGCTACACAGCTTCAGGAAGTCTTAGAGGAGATGGATTATTCAAATGTCATTCATTCTGGATTCAGGCCTGGCTTTGGACAAAAATGGCCTTTGTCACACTGACAGCTGACCTTCATTGGGAGAGTGATGGGGGAATGCATTCCTAATACTTTTCCTGGGCTTCTCAGTACCTTATGATACCATTAATCATGATATCCTTCCGGTGAGGCTGACTGGGAAAAGAGTAGGGGGCACTATGCTTCACTGGTTCAACTCTTACTTGACCAGCTGATACCAGAAGGTGATGCTGGGGGACTTCTGCTCAGCTTCATGGCATTTATTATATGGGGTGCTGCAGTGTTCAGTCTTATGTTTTCCTTTCACACCTGATGTTTGCAGTTGTGGAACAGAAACAACGTACAATACAATACAATGTACAATCTTTGAAGGGCAAAGCCTGAGAAACAGTCTTCATTCTCACCCTACATAGAGTGGTGACACAGAACCTAGGGATTATTTCAAATGAAACCAGTGATTCTTCCCCCCACCCTGCTATGTATGCACAGTTAAATATAATTTACACATGTATACACAGTTAAATATTATTTGCACATCAATTTATTGTATATTATACAATATGTACATACTATAGCAAGGAAAATGAGTACCATTTTTTGCACCATAAGGCGCTCCGGACCATAGGACGCACCTTCCTCCTGGGGGGCGATCCGCTGCCTCCGATCCCGGCGCTTCCCCCGCGCCTGCCTGCCTGGCTCCAGCTTCTTCCAGCAAGCGCTGGGATCGCTTCACGCTGCCCCGCCGCAAACCCAGTGCTTTGCGAGCGCCGGCTATGGAGAGGGCAGCGTGCTTCCTCCGTGCCTGTCTGCCTGGCTCCAGCTCTGACACTTACAGCAAGCGCCAGGATCGCTCCCTCTGCCCTCCGATCCCGGCGCTTGCTGTAAGCATCAGAGCTGAAGCCAGGCAGACAAGAACGGAGGAAGCACCCGCCCCCTCCGCACACCCAGCGCTTTGCGAGTGCCGGCTGTGGAGAGGGCAGCGTGCTTCCTCCGTGCCTGTCTGCCTGGCTCCAGCTCTGATGCTTACAGCAAGCGCTGGGATCAGAGGGCAGAGGGAGCGATCCTGGCGCTTGCTGTAAGCATCAGAGCTGGAGCCAGGCAGGCACGGGGGAAGCGCCGGGATCAGAGGCGGAGGCAGCAGATCGCCCCCCCCAGGAAGGTAGGTACCTTCGCTCCATAAGACGCACACACTTCCCCCCCACACTTTTTTTTTGGGGAAAAGTGCATCTTATGGTGCGAAAAATACGGTAAATAAATGTGAAACATGCATTCACAGCAAAAAAGAATCTATGAAACCAGCAGTAAAAACCAGCAGGGTGGAGCAGTTTCAAGCTTTCCTGGAGGACACCTCTATCCTCGACCCTTTCCAGTCTGGCTTCCACCCTGGGCATGGCACAGAGATTGTCTTGGTTGCCCTCACAGATGACCTCAGAAGGCATCTGCATCAAGGCGGGTCAGCGCTGCTACTATTGCTAGATCTTTCAGCAGCGTTTGACATGGACGACTATGATCTAATGACCCACATAGGAGCCTTGGTTGTCCTCCTTTCTCCGTGGTCGGGGACAAAGGTTGGCCCTTGGTGAGCAGACCTCTTTGCGACACCCACTAGAGTGTGGTGTAGTGCAAGGAGCTATTCTCTCACAAATGATGTTTAACATCTAAATGCGCCCCCTTGCCCAGATTGCTCGAGCTGGGCTGGGCTGTCACCAATATGCGGATGACACCCAGCTCTATCTGTTGATGGACGGCCATTCAGACATCACTCTGGAGCATTTGACTGGGGCCTTGGAAGCCTTGGCTGAATGGTTGCAACAAAGCTGGCTGAAACTCAATCCAACCAAGACGGAGGTCCTGTACCTGAACTGTGGGGGACTAGAGTTGGGCCTCCGACTCCTAACCCTGGACAGTGCATCTCTTGTGCCGGTTCAGAAGGTGAGGAGTCTGGGAATTATACTGGATGCCTTACTTACCATGGAGGCCCAGGTCACGCAGTTGCTTGATCTGCCTTTCAACACCTTTGGCAGGCCAGGTAGCTGGTGCCCTACCTATCCCCCCAGGATTTAGCTACTGTGATCCATGCAATAGTCACTTCCAGGTTGGATTGCTGTAACTCGCTCTATGCAGGCTTACCCTTGCAGCTGATCTGGAAACCAGTTTGGTGTAGTGGTGAAGTGTGCGGACTCTTATCTGGTAGAACCAGGTTTGATTCCCCACTCCTCCACTTGCACCTGCTGGCATGGCCTTGGGTCAGCCATAGCTCTGGCAGAGGTTGTCCTTGAAAGGGCAGCTGCTGTGAGAGCCCTCTCCAGCCCCACCCACCTCACAGGGTGTTTGTTGTGGGGGAGGAAGGTAAAGGAGATTGTGAGCCGCTCTGAGACTCTTCGGAGTGGAGGGTGGGATATAATCCAATATCTTCTTCTAGTGCAGAATGCGGCAGCATGGCTGTTAACTGCATTGACTTTACGGACAAGCATTCAGCCAGTGCTGCGCCAACTGCACTGGCTACCTATTGAGTACCGGATCCGCTTCAAGGTTTTGGTACTGACATTTAAAGCCTTACACGGTCTGGGACCAACATACCTGAGGGACCGCCTTTCCCCATATATGCGCAGAGGTCATTGCGATCGGCTATGCAACACCTCCTGAATACCCCTGAGCCTAAGGACGTCCGACTTGCATCAACCAGGGCCAGGGCCTTTTCAGCCCTGGCCCCTGCCTGGTGGAATCAGCTCCCTGTGGTGAACCGGGTCCTACCTGAATTACTGCCATTTCGTAGGGCCTGCAAGATGGAGCTGTTCCGCCGGGCCTATGGTTGAGGCAGCGGGTGTCCTATTATTCCATCATTTGGCCTCTCTTGTGATGACATCATGCTTATTACAATGATATCCTATTGTTATTACCATCGTTTAAGGTGGGCCTACAACCGGTTATGTGCCCTGTCCGCTGGTGGTGTGTTTTATTTTATTGTTTTTACTGTTAATTTTAAATTGGTGTTTTAACTTTGATATGTAGGTTTTTATTGTTATTTTTATATGTTGTGATCCGCCTTAAGCCCATTTACGGGAAGAGGCGGAATATAAGCCTATTAAATAAATAAATACATGAATAAAAGCAGAGAGTTGATGTTGGTGATTGTGGCAGAATGTGCCCAGTCTGACCTGCAAGCCCTGTTCTGCCTCACTCTCTTAGGGGGTTCCCAACTCCCCGGAGGGGCTTTCCCTTTACCACCTCCTGATCAATATACCGTATTTTTTTGCACCATAAAGCACTCCGGACCATAGGACGCACCTTCCTCCTGGGGGGCGATACGCTGCCTTCGCCTCCGATCCCGGCGCTTCCCCTGTGCCTGCCTGCCTGGCTCCAGCTTCTTCCAGCAAGCGCTGGGATCGCTCCACGCTGCCCCCTCCGCAAACCCAGTGCTTTGCGAGCGCCGGCTGTGGAGAGGGCAGCATGCTTCCTCCGTGCCTGTCTGCCTGGCTCCAGCTCTGACGCTTACAGCAAGCGCCAGGATCGCTCCCTCTACCCTCCGATCCCAGCACTTGCTTTAAGCATCAGAGCTGGAGCCAGGCAGACAGGCATGGAGGAAGCACCCGCCCCCTTCACAAACCCAGCGCTTTGCGAGCGCCGGCTGTGGAGAGGGCAGCGTGCTTCCTCCGTGCCTGCCTGGCTTCAGCTCTGATGCTTACAGCAAGCACTGGGATCGGAGGGCAGAGGGAGCGATCCTGGCGCTTGCTGTAAGCGTCAGAGCTGGAGCCAGGCAGGCAGGTGTGGGGGAAGTGCCGGGATCAGAGGCAGAGGCAGCGGATCACGCCCCCCCCCCAGGAAGGTAGGTACCTTCACTCCATAATACGCACACACTTCCCCCCCACCACTTTTTTTTGGGGGGGGGGAAGTGCGTCTTATGGTGCGAAAAATATGGTAGATATTTCCCACTGAGATGACTGGACCATGCAGCTACCCGTACAAGTTCTGAGACCTTGCATCTGTGTCTCCTGCTGCTCAATGCCTGGCTACCATGGGGACAATTTAATACCTTGTGCAACCTTGGGGGAATAGCCCATTGCTAGGGTTGCCAAGTCCAATTTAATAAACATCTGGGGGCTTTGGGGATGGAGCCAGGAGACATTGGGGGTGGAGCCATAAGCAAAGTTGTGACAAGCACAACTGAACTCCAAAGGGAGTTCTTGCCATCACATTTAAAGGAACCGCACACCTTTTAAATGCCTTCCCTACATTAGAAATAATGAAGGATAGGGGCACCTTCTTTCAGGGCTCATAGAACTGGACCCCCTGATCCAATCTTTTTGAAACTTGGAGAGCATTTTGAGGAGAGTCATCAGATGCTATGCCGACAATTTGGTGCCTCTACCTTAACAAACAGCCCCTCCAGAGTCCCAGATATGCCCAGATCAGTTCTCCATTATACCCTATGAGAATCGATCTCCATAGGGAATAATGAAGTGCTCAGCAGACATTCCCCCCCCCCCCCCGGTTCTGATGAATCTGAAGCGGGGAATTGGCATCTCTACTCATGAGTTGCTGAACTTCCAACTTCTTCAAAGTAACAGAGCAACCAAAGGTTCAAGTTTATCTTTCCTATGCAAACGAACTCTGAAAAGATTGTGCAACCAACAGAGGGCCTGGGCTGCTTTCACAGCCACTGGGAGCAGCCAGGTTGTTCTGCCTGCTCCCCCCACCCCCATTCAGCCTTAAAAACATAGACACACCATCCTAAGAGGAAGCCTTTTCAAGCGGAGTCTGAAGCCTCTGGAGGTGGAAAGGCACATGGTGGCTGTGGGGGCGGGGCTTCCCCTGCCAGCCAGCTGACTGGGAGCGGGAAGGAGCCTGGGAAAGCAGGAGAACCCCTGCTGAGACCTGGGGATTGGCAAGCCTACCCATTGCTCATGCTTGCCTCATTCCCTCTTGGGGCTCCCTTTCAAAATAGTATGTCCGAAACAGTGAGGGTCTATGTGGTATGGAGTACCACTCCTCACATCAACAGTTTTTAAAAATTATTAAAAATAAAATGTTCATAAGCATACTTTTAGCCCCGTGCCAGATCAAAGCAAGGAAGAACAAAAGAAACCGATAAAACACAAATCCTCTGTCCCTCTCAGCTGTGTGTGTCCCAACAGATGTTAAACTAGGACAGGCTCCTTATCTTAGGTGTTCTAGTTCTCTAAAGATCCTCATTTATCTTAAGGCTTGCTCCTAGCTCTTTAGGCCAGCTGCATGGTCCAAAATGGCTGCCTGCTCCCAACCTCAGACAAGAGATCTGTTCAGCTCAGCATCCCAAAGACAAGAGAGCAGTTTCCTGTTGCCTGGGTGTTTTATCCTCTCTGCTCTCCCTCCCCCTTGACCCCAGTCAGCCCAGGTCAAGGCTTCTTTTCCTGTTGTCTCCAGGAAGCCCTTTCTGTAACCCGCCTAGCAGGCTATATGCTTTTGGTTATATGCTCTTGTCACATCAAAAAAGCAAACATTTACATACAGACATACAACTGTGAATTTTACAGCATGAAACAGATGTTCTCTTCAACACATGATCATGTATTTCCACACGAGTGAGACAACTCTAGGCACACTTGTCTGCACAGACTTTTAAATCGTGCAATGGTATTTAATGCCTGCTGAGTATGTAAGGAATACTTAGGCTTGTGATCTCAGGATCTCAAATATCAATCCTCTAATAGTTCAGCTCAGTTCCCTTTATCAGGTTTGCCTCAAAGCTTTCCTGGTGCTTGCGATGAAGTGTTGTATTCGTAGACTTTACCTTCTTGAGGGATCATGGAACCAGTGAAATATCTCACCTTACAACAAATTGTAAGAAAGTCTAATTTACTTAAAATGCAGTCTACCAAGAAGGTTAGATGCACAACCCCCACTGAAACGAATGCATCTTGTGCAGCTCTGAATTCATGTTGATTCAGTACACACTAGAGAACTTCCCAGCGTGGTGTGCCTTTCCTCTGTAATAACATCTAAATGTTATAATTAAATCTCTTCTAATATCACACATCTGTGTAACTTTTCAGGATTCTGCTTGTCCCGAGGGAGCAGTTTTAGTGCTGAATAGGTCAAATATAATTTTCTTTTCCATTATCATCAATCATCATGGTAAGAATGGACAGGAAACTGCTGTAGCCAGTCTAGTAAATGTAATCAACAACAGCTTTGCAAGACTGCCTGTGGTCTTTTTGTCCCGTTTCAAAGCATCCATGTTTGGAAAACTTAATTTGTTGGGGGGTTGAGAGAAGAAAAAAGATAAAACACTGCTCCAGTATAGCCAGAAGAGAACTAAAGGAATAATACCATGCAATTGCAACTTCTTAGGAGGAACAGCTGCTCTTGTTAATCAGATAAAATGGCTGGTTAGAAGAAGGCGCTTTTTAGATGCTCCTCATGTCACACTTTTGTGTTAGTTTTATTGTGCCTGTTGTCTAATTCATACTGGTTTTAGCATATTGATTTTCAGCCTTCCTTGAGTACATTTTTTTTTAAAAAAAAGGTAATGGTAACGATGATAATAAAACTGTAATCAAAACATCTGTTAACGTAAATCACAATTTTAGCATCACCATTTCATACTCAACTTTTTCTAAAGTATATTGTTGATGCTCAAAGAGAAGTAACAATCCGGCTATCGGTTCAGAGGAGTTTATGAGGGGTTTTTTTTTGCAGATAAAGGTCTCTCGCTTCATCACGATTTACCTGCCATCTTTGATACAGTGAGCGAACTGAAGGCCCCTTGTCCGTCTTTGGGTTCAGTTTGTTGTTCTTTCAACCTGGTCTCTTCTGCTGATGTTGACAGGGTCCTGAATGCTGTCAGACCAACCACTTGCCTATTTAACCTGTGTCCCTTGTGGCTGATTAAGGCTGGCAACAAGAGGATCTGGGGCCCCATGAAGGAAATCATTAACCTGTCTTGGAGACAGGGGTGTTTTCAGAAGGCCTCAAGGAGGCAGTGATCATACTGCTAATTAAAAAGCCATTAATGGATTCCCTGGATCTGGCCAATTACCGCCAGTTTCTAGTTTGTCGTTTCTGGGTAAGGTAATTGAGAGAGTGGTAGCCAAGCAACTTCAGGGCTTCCTGGTGGACACATTAGCACTAGATCCATTCCAGTCTGGTTTCTGCCTTGGCCACAGGACTGAGACTGTTTGGGTTACTCTAATGGATGAGCTCTGAATACAGCTGGATTGAAACAGGTTGGAGCTGCTACTATTGTTAGACCTCATGGCAGCATTTGACATAGTCGACTATGATCTGTTGACTCACTGCCTTGCTGATGTGGGAATATGTGGGGTAACTTTACAATGACTTTCCTCATTCCTCCATGGTTGGAGACAGAGAGTGGTGCATGGGGAGGATGCACCACTTCCTGGTTTGTAGGTCCCTTAAGGGGCACTCCTCTCCCTGATGTTGTTTAACATCTCAATGTTCCTCCTTGCCCAACTGGTATGGAGTTTTGGGCTAGGGTGTCATCAGTATGCAGATGACACCCAGATATATTTGCTGTTGAGTGGCTGGTCGGACTCAATCCCATCATCCTTGGCCAAGGGTTTGGAGGCCATGGCGGGCTGGCTACAGAAGAGAAGACTGAAACTGAACCCATCAAAGATGAAGGTTCTGTGGTGGTGGGGATTGAGGCTGAAGTTAGAGAGCAGACTACTGGCCTTTGATGGGGTGCTATTAACACCAGCACCAACCATCAAGAGTCTGGGATTGACTCTAGATACCTCTCTTTCAATGGAGGCCCAGGTTGCTCATATTGGCGAAGTGGCAGAGATCTGGGTAGAAAGTAGACCTGTTGGTTTTATTTTTAATATATCACATTATGTAACTGATTCATAAGATGCCTCAAGGTAGCGGAGAGGCAGTCTAGCATTAACATAATTGCCTTGATTGCTGAAGTTGGGGGTTAGAGGAGCATTTGGCCCTGGAACTTAACATAATAGGGTCTCTTTTTTATGGTTTCCTCCCAGAGCTGTATGGTGAGTGTGGGTGAAAAACTGAATGGAGAATCGGGTCATCTCTCATCCCTAATCCCACACACACACATTTCAGGTATGGTAAATAAGGATCCAGAAGGGGAAGCGGAATGTTATAGCCTGATCTCATCAGATCTTAAGAAGCTAACCGGGGTTGGTACTTAGATGAGAGAGCACCAAGTAGGACTCCAGGAAGACAATGGCAAACCACCTCTGCTTCTCACTTCCCTTGCTGCAGTCATCATATGGCAGTTATAACTTGAATGCACATATATACGTAAATTAGTATATGCAGAGGTCGTTTTGTAGAAAAATAGATGGTGGAGCTCATTCAGGATGGTTACGCAGCTGCACCTACTATTCGATGGACAAGGTGGGAAGAAGGAAGTGGAACTCTCAGAAAGATTCAGAAGCCGCACTCCTGAATCTGAGGCCTGAGTATGTGCTTCATCAAGGCAATTCCCTCCGACTTTGCTAGTGATTCTCAACTGTCCTTAATGGTTGCTTCAAGACTCAGTTTTCCTTGAGCTGGCTTTGGGTCTCCCAATTGTGTGTTTTTAAATTGCAAACTAATGTATTGTTAAGTCTTGCCTTGTGCCTCAGTTTCCTGAGCTGCGTGCGTACAGGGAAATAAGGTCTTGTTTTACAGCCCTCCTGCAAGCTTCATAGTGTGCTGCGTCTGAACGAAGCAGTGCCATGAGGATTCACAACTGGTAGGAGGACTGGACATGGTTGATGTTGGGATAGAGCAGATAAGCGGATAAGAAGAGCTTTGTGTGTCTGCAGCTGGGGTATTGTAGAAATGACTTAGCAGAGCCTTGTATCACCCCCCTTTTGGGAGGCATCAGCTGCCAGTGGAAAACAGCTTTACATCTTCCACAGAAATAAAATAATACTATGTTTGACTTGGCAGTTTCTTCCATTAATTCTCAGTGATGTGATGCTTAAATACTATTCAGACATCTATTTCATTAGCATACTTTTGGCTGGGGGATGAGAGATTAACCACACTGCGCTGTTGGATTTGGAACTCTCACCGGATGATGTGGTCTGTTAAAGAAATAGCTGAGGTGACCTCTGAGCTCACATGCAATAACCACCCTGTTTCCTGCATTCCTGAAATTGTAAAGAATCGCATTACTGTCGATAGTCACCTTAACTGGAAACCTGAGGAAAACCATCCGATGCATTCCAAAAACTTTAAGATCAAAAAGGAATTAGAACAAATCTTAATGCTTGTAGGGTTTTTTGTTTTGCTTTTTTTTTTGCCTATTCACTCTCTTTATTTAGGGTATTTCTACCCCACCTCTTCAGAGTCCTGTTTAAGGAAACTTATAATTAAAGCATAACAATATAAACAATATAAAAACCAAGCGCAAAACCAAGGGACAATACCTGCTAGTCTGTATTCATATTTAAATGTTCTGCTAAGTCAAGAGACAACACTGCAGCCTTTTAAATGATGTTTTTTTTTATTTTTAGCCCCTTGTAGGATGTTTCAGTAAGAAAAGCCATCAACTCCCTACCTGATTGTTATATACCTCCTAAGAACATAAGAGAAGCCATGTTGTATCAGACCAATGGCCCATCCAGTCCAACACTCTGTGTCAAATAAGAACATAAGAGAAGCCATGTTGGATCAGGCCAATGGCCCATCCAGTCCAACACTCTGTGTCAAATAAGAACATAAGAGAAGCCATGTTGGATCAGGCCAATGGCCCATTCAGTCCAACACTCTGTGTCACAGAAGAACATAAGAGAAGCCATGTTGGATCAGGCCAACGGCCCATCCAGTCCAACACTCTGTGTCACATAAGAACATAAGAGAAGCCATGTTGGATCAGGCCAATGGCCCATCCAGTCCAACACTCTGTGTCACAGAAGAACATAAGAGAAGCCCTGTTGGATCAGGCCAGTGGCCCATCCAGTCCAACACTCTGTGTCACAGAAGAACATAAGAGAAGCCATGTTGGATCAGGCCAATGGCCCATCCAGTCCAACACTCTGTGTCACACAGTGGCCAAAAAACCCAGGTGCCATCAGAAGGTCTATCAGTGGGGCCAGGGCTCCTTTGTAAGCATATGGGCACTGAAACATCACAAGCACACCTACATCAAAAGCAGTTCACTCAACTTACACCCACTTCAAATGTGATTTTTCCCTAAATATGTTTCTCAAAAGACATTTAAGAAAGCAATCAGGAGCTGTGTAGTTGGGGTGCCTTTTTAGGTGCAAATGTCCAAGAAAAAAATAGATATATATTCCATCATAACCATTGGTTTTAAATGAATGAATTTGCTCATGATGGAGCAGGGATCTGCTCTTCTGTACCTCAGCTGCTTGCTTTGTGTCCTTGCAAAGAAATAAACTCCCATAGCTATGCTCTGTGTAAGAAAAAAAAGCTAATCTATGAAGCACATTGCATGTTAGGTTTGGGTAAACTCAGTGATTGTTTGGCCATGGATAAATCTGATATGTGAATTTCTGGCTATTCACATTATATAGGCAAATACTTACCTATCACTTCCCTACACATATTTTTAGATTTTGGGTGTATGTGTATTATAGGCCTAAACAAAGTTAACAGTAATTATCTCACCACACAAAACCAGAGGAACTGTAATTCGCTGAGGAAGGCTAACAGATTTCCCCACCCAAACATAACTCCTATGGTTGTTTGGAGAACATGATGACTTAAGTTGATAGAAAGCAAGTGTAAGTGTGTGGTGCAGATATACTCTCAATGTAAATACCAGTGGAAATGGAACCTTTATTTATAGGGAGCCATCACATTATAAAATCTGGGTATGTAGCTCATTTTTCATTCTGCGCATTCATCCCCTCTTCTCTTGTACTCTGTCACTCACTCGCTCACAATTTCACCCCACCCCGAATGGCATAAGTGCCAACAAAATTATTTTTCTGTGGATGCTGAGAGATACAAACTTTGAAATCCACTGTATTTTTTTTTTAGTTGTAATGCTGTGTGGTATTTGTTCCCTAGGGGAACTGAGCGTATGGGCGTCATGTGCCAGAAATAACAGCTGCTTCAACATGAAGGAGAATTTCATATTCCTCTGCTCTCCACTTGGTTGTATGAGTGGTTGGCAGTGGTTTTAATGAGACTTTCTTATGTCACCTTCTATGAGCATTAAGGCTATCCAACTGCTGTGGTTTGCTGCAGTCATCTTATTAGTAAGAAGAAGCAATAAGAAATTCAGAGGAAATCATGACACATTTCACTGACTGCTGTGGGTACTCCTGACAGATATCATGTAAAATTGAATTCCATCTTAGCTTAGCAGCAAAAGCATTAAGTCAAAGCAAAGAAAGTGAAGTGAAATCTTGCTTCTACCATACCAAATCACAACATGGAGTAGGGAAGTGTTGCAAATGAGTCCAACTCCTTACCTCATGACCCCTATATTTGCTCTCCCCCAAAAGAGCCTTTATTTTGACTGCCAGAGACATGAATAAAATATCCAAATTGATATCTTTAAAGGGGTTTCTGAAGTAGCAGGAATTTCCAGGGATGAGCCAATTTGGTTAAGTGGTTAAGTGCATGGACTCTTATCTGGGATAACCAGGTTTGATCCCCCAGTCCTTCACATGCAACTGCTGGGTAGACCTTGGGTCAGTCATAACTCTGGCAGAGTTGAACTCTCAAGAGCTGTTATGGGAGAGCTCTCTCAGCTCCACCTACCTCACAGGGTGCCTGTTATGGGGAGGGGAAGAGAAAGGAGATTGTAAACTGTTCTGAGACTCCTTCAGATGATGAAGGGTGGGGAATAACTCCAAGCTTCTCTTCTTCTCTTCACGTGGATGTAGCCTGCCTGCTAAAGTGCCCCAGAGAGCACACTGATTAAAGATCATTTGTGTAAAGCCTTCAGAAGCTGCAACACACCTACTACCAAGAGTAATTGACTGAGGTTTGCTGAACAATAACCCGACGTCCCAGAGCCCTTCTCCTAATATAGCCCAGCCTGGCAAGTCAATCCCAGACTCAGGGGATGCCATCAAGCCACACATCAGCCTTCGTTGTGGACCAAGAATCTGCTTTCTTGATCGAATTCTACTGCAGCATGGGATCAGGCCAATACTAAAATTTCCCATGGACACTTAGGCATTGAAAAACCTATATACTGGACCCCTCAGCCCCATCCAATTTTGTAGTTGGTTCTGCATCTGAACCTCCTTCCCCAAGACTGCAAACTTGTCTTGTTATATCACTGTACTCCCTTTTTACGTTCCTGGACTTTCATTCCTCACCTAGATATGCAACTTCACAGTTGGTTTTGGTTCAGGTTTTTCTTCTGTCCCAGAATTTCCATCTCAGGCCGGTTTCTCCCTCTGCTGCCCCTGATCACTCCCCAGGAGAATCAACATATCATTTTAATTTTTACCTTTATTTCCCCTTGAACTCCCCACTTGCACCAATTGGTAGGATTGCAATACTGTCTTGCAACATTATTTTTATGCTTTGGAAGCTTGACTAGCTTTCGTTCTCCTACAAATGGACCTTGAGCTTGTTTGAAGGTTCTAGCAGGAGAGCGCAGCCATCATATACCCTTGAAGAATGGTACACTCCTTCTTTCTGGGATAGTCGTCCTCTTCCATTGAGCACATGGCTTCAGGAGGGATGCACACGGAACAGTGAGGGAGGTAGGGGACACCTGCCTAGCCAGCCAGATCAGCTGAATCAACCCTGGCAACCAATGGGGTGACAGATGTTGCAGCCAGATCACTTTTCTCTCCCTTGCATTTAATTTTTCTAGCACTGTACTTGACTAGGTTTTCTTTTCCACAAAGGTTTTCTTATTTGGGATTCTCCTTATTGTCTTTCTAAAGGTATTTCTAGAAAGGGAGCCATGTATACAAGACACAGAAACTATCCCAAATAATTACCCCAGAAAATTAGTACGGTTTTAAAGGGTTAGAGTGCTCTGCATGAGACACGCCTGACATGGGTTGACTTGGAAGCTGATTTGGGCAACAGAAGCATCATGAGGAAAGTCACTCAATCCTAGCTCTTAAAGGCTCATTGGTTTTTGGTGAAACTTTTGCATAATTAGCACAGTCCACTAAAAGCAATCCTTGCATGTGGAGCTATGGCTACATTTAACCATGGAGGGAAGAAATATGAATTCACGTGGTGTTCTGGGCAGACAGTGTCTCATTCAGATCCAGTCACCTCACCAGCATGTAGGGCATTAGCATGATACCCTTCACAGTTCAAAGAAGTGCTTCTCTGGCATGTTAATGTTACATGCTGAGGACCTGGTTTTGAGAGAGGCCAGTTGCAGAGGAAGCTGCACAGGTAAGTTCTAATATGCCTAGTGCCACATGCAAATTGAGCCCATGACTCCCCAAAGAGCTCTGCTTTAGTGAGGGGGGGATATCTTCCCATTGACAACCTCCCTAGTTATCCTACACCACTGCATTAGGGCAGCAGTCTCACCTCTAAGCAATGTTGAAAAGGGCATCTGTAGAACACAGACATGAAGTTGCCACATAGTGAGTCAGATCAATGGTCTGTTAAGGTCAGTATAATTGACAGTGGCTCCCCAGGGTATCAGGTAGAGGGTTTTCATATCACCTACTGCCTGAGCATTTTACATGGAGATGTCCAGGACCAGGGCTTTTTTGGAGCAGGAACGTAGTTCCAGCTGGCTTGGCATCAGGGGTGTGGCCTAATATGCAAATGAGTTCCTGCCGGGGTCTCCCCACAAAAAGCCCTGCGTGAAACAATGCTGATGTCAGGGGGTGTGGCCTAATATGCAAATGAGTCCCTGCTGGGGTTTCCCCACAAAAAAGCCCTGCGCGAAACAATGGTGATATCAGGGGTTGTGGCCTAATATGCAAATGAGTTCCTGCTGAATTTTTCCCACAAAAAAGCCCTGCGAGAAACAATGATAATATCAGGGGTTGTGGCCTAATATGCAAATGAGTTCCTGCTGGGGTTTCCCCACAAAAAAGCCCTGTGCGAAACAATGGTGATATCAGGGGTTGTGGCCTAATATGCAAATGAGTTCCTGCTGGGCTTTTTCTACAAAAAAAAGCCCAGCCCAGGACTGAGATTCTGCATGAAAAGCAGATGCTCTGTCACTGAGCCACAGCCTCACTTTGCTGTGAGTTTGTGTGGAGCACATGAATAGATGCCCATTTCCCCAAAGAAATAATAATTTAAAAAAGCTTTTGGTTGAGGACAGCAACGGTTCCATCATAGCCAGGACCCCTTTCTTTTCTTCTTTCCTCCATCTCTGCTTTGGCCCACTCCTTACCTTGCCTGCGTGTGCTGCAGTCCAGAGCCAGGGTAACAAAGAAATATTTGATGCCATCTGAAGTTATGCCATCAGGGTTGTTTGTTTGTTTGTTTTTAACTTGTTTTTATTGGTTGTAAATCACCTAGAGTCTCATGTCATGGGGAAAAGGTGATTCGTAAATTGAATATATCCAATAAGTAAAGTTTACAATCCACAGATCTCTATATCCCATTTGACAGATAACTGACAGATAACTGGAGTCCCTTTGCCCCTATGTCTCTGCGTGGCAATTTTTGTTTTACTAGAATTGGTTTCCATCCGAACAGTCATACTCTACGGGACACCAAGAGTGCTGCTCACACTGCACCAAGACCATTCTCTTACCTTTCCTGTTTCTCCCACCAACGCATTTACAATGATTACCGCTGGGGAGATTTTAACATTGGCAGTGATGAATGGACTCTGGAAGTCATTCGGAGGAACTGGATTATGTTGCTCAAAGTTCTCCAGACATTTGGCAACATCTTCTAAATTGGGTCTGGTGTGTATCAGGCTTCCCCAGATGCCTCTCCCCAAGCACATTTCTTGTGGTCCTCTTTTTCTTTCTCAGACTTATCAGGAAATGTCAGGAAGGGCTATCTTTTATGAATCTTAAGTAGTATTCCACTCCTAAACACATAGATTTGGAAAGTCCAGCTGGCTGGGGGTGGAAGGAGCCTGCAAAACTGGGGGATGGCCTGCTGGGACCTGGGCCTCTCCGGAGGACATCTATCAATATAATCTAGTTCTTCCAGAGAGGTGGCAGAAAGCTAGCATTGTGAATTTACCTTGGGAAAGAGGTGTTCTGGGAGAAGCAATTTCACACCAGGGAACACACTGATGGGCACTGGCTCATAGTGATCAGATTCTGAACAAAGCTATCAGCCTCAGCTGCTTAGGCTGATGAAAGCTGATGTACAAGTGCCAAATGGTGAATAAACATTACATAAATATTGTTTCTAATTGCAAATGGAACAATGACTTCAGGGCAAAGGGCAATGAGGAATGCAATTTGCGTGATTTTCAGAATTTGAAGCATCTTTTTGCTGTTTTGGAGAGTGAAGTTATTTCGCTGCCTACTGGGAGCTGATTAATTCTCAAAATCTAAAGCAAAGGTAACCTCCAACTTCACCCATCTACAACTTCAGGGGATTCTTTTCTGAAGCTACAGTGTTCTTGGCTGTTAAACAAGCCTCTGAGTTATTTTTAGTTTTAAAACAGGTCTGGTTTTTTGTTTCCTTTGCAGGCACAACATCATTTCAGATCATCACTCAGAGCTGAGACATATCTTAGTTCTTTAAAGAGGAGAGGGAGCCTATGACAACCTTGCCCACTTTCCTCCCTCAGAGGCAAGATTTTCTCTCTCTTTCTGATTGAGCAGCTCTTTGTGTCTATTTTCTTCCTTTCTGAAGAACAATGGCTCTCCCACCCTGTCACAATATAAAATTTTGCTGCTGGCTCAGTCCAGGGACCTGAGGAAAGAGTCAAGATCCCTCTTAAACTTAAACCACTGAAATGGCACTCAAGGCTTTTTAAAAGTTCAAAAATGACAAAAGATTTAATTCAACATGAGGGAAAATACTAGAAGTCATATGTTTCAGGTAACAGAGTTTAAGCATTTCACAGTAACTTAGAATAATTAAGATGAGAGGCTTTTATTTCAGTGTTTTCTAAACACTTCAGTTTACTTTATTGAGCTTATTTGGCTCTTTTGGTTTCCAGAAGGCAGGGCTACTCTACCCTGTACCCAGACTCCTTCACTAAACATACCAGTACTTCTATTCCAGCAGAAGCTGGTTCAGGTAGCTGGCTCCAGGTTGACTCAGCCTTCCATCCTTCCAAGGTCGGTAAAATGAGTACCCAGTTTGCTGGGGGAAAGTGTAGATGACTGGGAAAGGCAATGGCAAACCACCCCATAAAAAATCGGCTGTGAAAACGTTGTGAAAGCAATGTCACCCCAGAGTCGAAAATGACTGGTGCTTGCACAGGAGACTACCTTTACCTTTTTACTCTTCTTGAGTTTTAACTGATGCTTCAAGATTTAAAAGGCAGTTTCTAAACACGTCTGACCAGGGACCACTCCACTCCTCAGAGCTATCTCCCTTTTCCAACTCACTAGGAAATTTCTTCTCTCACTAGAAGATCTATCCCCATTTTTGGCCTGAATGGGAGTCTTCACCTAACTACCCAATCCTCCTGTAAACCTTCCCAGTATTCTGTGTTAAATTGCTCACAGTCAAGGTTAAACACAAACCTTGTCAATATTAAACCCTCCTCTGTCAGGGCTAGACTCAGGCTCATCAGTGCTATACTCTTGGCAGTCAGGGCTGAATTGAGACTTTGTCAGTACCCAACTCTTCTCTGTCAGGGCTAGACTCAGACTCCCCTCTCAGTGTTGAGTTCATGTCTTTCTCTCCACAACTGATGCTAACTAATCAAATTTCTTGAAGCAGCCTGCCACTAATGGATCTGTGAGGAGTCCATTACCTGTTTACACAGCACTTTTTGAGCTTCTAAAAGTGCAGTCCATCACAAAGGAGTAAGCATGTAAAATCCTCAATGCTTCTGCAAAGGGCTAAAGAGCAACTCACAAGCCACGTCCAGTGTTAAATTATAAAATATCCATTAGAATTTAATTCTAAACCCTAATTAATCATGGAAGAATAATTGTCTCTGATAAAGTAAGATCTTATTTATATTTTAAAGCACTATTCAGCCAGTGACACTTTGACTTTATTCAGACATCATGAACAAACTGAGGTGTGACAACAAGGAATTTGATTTATTTCAAACCTATGCCCAGGACTGCCAATGGAGTGGGGGACTGTGGAGACATAATTTGAGGGCCCAAGTCAGCTATAGGGTCCCTGAATGGTTTTTAAAAAAGAAAAATATCATGCATTTGTAATTGCAGCCACTAGGGGTTCAAGGAAGGCAGAGTACATAAATAGCTGGGCTTTTCTGCAATGTTTACTATGAAATTGAGGTAAATCCTTGCTTCTTAGATCCAGCTAAACCCACTACTTAAGCCAGCATTGGTCAAGGCAAGAAGAGCCAGGCAAGCTACAGTCAATACCAGGTTGCAGTCTCCCAATGATCTCTTGCAGTCTATGATTTCCATTTTTCCTTTAGTTCCACATTGCTCCTACACAGCTAGATTTTGCACAGCAGCAGTCCTGTCAGTGTGTGGTAGCATTTAAAAAACAAGCAAACAACTTTTGTTGTCTTTTCCTACATTTCTCTCTTTTTTACAATTCTCTCCTTTATTTTGCTCTCTTCCTCTCAGGATCTCCCATTTGTCTATCCCCACTTCTGTTTTTTCTTCCTCCCCCCTCCTTACTTTTCAGCTTTAATTGCTTCTTATCCAACCTAGTTGACAATGTATAATGTATTTAGTAGTAGTATATTTTGTTAATCTTATGAACAAAAGGGGGAAGCTAATCTTTTCCCATAATCTATCAACGTTGTGAAAGGATGCCCCCCTCCCACCCTCTATATGCATGATAATAAATATTAATCTGCCTCAGTGGTAATAAAAAAGGAACAGAAGTTAGAACTTATTTATATATTTACTTGATGGATGTCCACATTTTCTTCTCCAATCAGGACCCAAAGCAGCTTACATCTTTGTTCTTCCTTCCTGTCAAGTAGACGGATTCAATGACGAGTCAGAGTTGCTACAAAGACTACGTTTATTGATAGACCGTTACTTTGGCTCAAGCCCTTAGCTTGAGAAGAATGAAACCAATACATTGATACAGGAGTTTTAAGATACACTTCAAAAGGATTCCTATGGGGAGGGGAAGCAGGGGAGCATTCATACATAACTACAAAGATACATTCCCAGGGTGTTTATCAAGCATTTTGGCCTTGTATTCTCTAGACGACTCTTCCTCCCTCATACGGCTCTCTGGGAAGGTGCTGATTACGTTGTTCTCAACAATTACCAGTCATAAAGGAGAAAGGGGCCAATAATCTAGCAGCATTTGGTTCTTCATGATTTTACCCAGGCCTGCTTGTGACAGGCCAAGAACCCATCAGTCTTTGGTCAGAATCAGTCGAGCTTGACACTTCCTCCTTTTTATCCTCATAATGATCCTGTGAGGTAGGTTAGGCTCAGTATGTGGCAAACCAAAGGTCACCCAGTGGAGCTTCTGTGGATCAGTCCAATGGCCCATTCAGTCCAACTCTCAGTGTCACACAGTGGCCAAAACCCAAGTGCTATCAGGAGGTCCACCAGTGGGGCCAGAACTCCAGAAGTCCTCCCACTGTTGCCCCCCCCAAGCACCAAGAACAGAGTATCATTGCCTCAGACACAGTGCAACACCTACATCCTGTGGCCAATAGCCACTGATGGACCTCTATTACATATATTTATCTAATCCCCTCTTGAAGCCATCTATGCTTGTAGCCACCACCACTTCCCACGACGGTGAATTCCATGTGTTAATTATGCTTTGGGTGAAGAAGTACTTCCTTTTATCTGTTTTAAACCTACTGCTCATTCATTTCATTGAGAGCCTACAAGTCCTTGTATTGTGAGAAAGGGAGAAAAGTACTAAATTCTCTACCTTCTCTATCCCATACAAAATTTTGTAAGCCTCTATTATGTCACCCCTGTATCACTGTTTCTTCTCAGTTGTCATTTCTCCAAGCTAAAGAGCCCTAACTTTTTAAACTACAGGGAAGGTGTTCCATCCCCTTAATCATTTTAGTTGCCCTTTCCTGCACTTTTTCCAATGCTATAATATTTTTTGAGGTGTGGTACCAGAACTGTACACAGTATTCCAAAAGAGGCCACACCATTGTTTTATATAGAGGCATTATGATATTGGTTAATTTGTTTTCAGTTCCCTTCCTAATAATCCCCCGCATAGCATTCGCCCTTTAAAAATTGCTGTCGTACACTGAGTAAACATTTTCAGTGAGCTATCTACCACGACTCTGGGTCAGTCTCTGCCAATTTGGACCCCATCAATGTGTATTTATAGTCAGGACTTTTGGCTCCAATGTGCATTACTTTGCACTTTCCTATGTTGAATGTCATTTGCCACATTGATAATCACATGCCTAGTCTCGACAGATCCCAGCCTCACAATCCTCCCTGGTTCTTACCAACCTGAGCAATTTAGTGTCATCCACAAACTTAGCCACTTCATTGCTTACTCCCAATTTTAAACCATAAATTAACAAGTTAAGAAGCACTGGACTCAGTATTGAACCCTGTGATATCCCACTGCCCATTTATACTCACTCTCTGTTTCCTGTTAATTAACCAGTTCTTAATCCACAAGAGACTTGTCCTCTTATTCCATGACTACTCCATCTGCTTAGATGCCTTTGATAAGGAACTTTATCAAAACCTTTCTGGAAGTCTAAACAACATTTATTGGGTCACCTTTGTCCATATGTGTGTTCATCCCCTTAAAGAACTCCAACAAGCTAGTGAGACACGATTGTCCCTTACAGAATCTTTGCTGATTCTTCCTCAATAGCTTTTGTTCATCAATGTGTCTACTAGTTCTATCTTTAATAATGAATTCCACCAACTTACCTGGTATCAACATTAGACTGACTGGCCTGTAATTTTATGGATGTCCTCTGGAACCTTATTTAAAGATGGGAGTTTCATTAGCTATCTTCCAGTACTTAGGAATGAAGGCAGATTTTAATGATAGAGTTCATATTTTTGTCAGGAGACCCACAAGTTCACATTAGAGGTCTTTCAGAACTCTTGGATATATGCCATCTGGGCCTGGTGATGTGTCAGGTTTTTTTTTTTTAAATTTGTCCATTGGTTGTAGGACATCCTCTCTCATCACCTCAATCTGACTTTCAACACCCCCCTGAAATCAGTGGTTCTGGAGAGGGCAAGCACCTCCCACCTTCCACAGTGAAGACAGAGGCAAAAAATGCATTCAACTTCTCTGCCATTTCCCCATCATCCTTTAGTAATCCTTTAACACCTTGGTCATATAAGGGTCCCACTGCCTCCTTGACTCATTTTTGAAGAAATGTTATTGTTGGTCTTTGGGTTTTTTTGTTTTTTTTTTGCAATACGTTCCTCATGGACACTTTTTCCCTGTCTGATCGCTAACTTGCATTTTATTTGTCACAGCTAGTGCTCCTTTTTATTTACCTCACTTGGGCTAGATTTCCACTGATGAAAGAAATCCTTTTTACCTTTTACTGCTTCCATTACTTTGTTAGTCATGCAGGCGTTTAAAAAAATACCTATTTGTACCTTTCCAAACCTGTAGTATACATGTTACCTTAGTTTCTAGGACTGTAGTTTTAAATAGTCTCCAAGCTTCCCAATGGGGTGTGACCCTTCTTTCCTTTCCTTTCAGTTTCTTCTTCACAAGCCCCCTCATTTGAGAGAAGTTACCTCTTTTAAAGTTAAAGTGGTTGTGTTGGTCTTTTTGGGCAACTCCCTATTTACATAAATGTTGAACTTGATAACATTATGGTCACTGTTCTGAACCAGTTCTGAACCTCTCACCAGGTCTTGGGCATTACTTAGAGCCAAGACCAGGATCACCTCTCCCCTGGTAGGTTGTGTGACCATCTGCTTCATGGCACAGTCATTGGGAGTATCTAGAAATCCAATATCTTTCTCCCGACTGGAACACATATTGACCCAATCAATGTGTGGATAGTTAAAATCACCTATTATGGCACAGTTATTTCATCAAGCTGCTTTTCCTTAATTATTTTGCTATTTTTCAGTCATCCTCTAACCTTTGATATGATAGGTGATAACAAATTCCCAGATTTAAGCTGCCTTTTGGGCACACTATTTCCACCTATTTATTTTATATTCTCAATCTTACTGGACTGTATACCCTTTCTGGCGTATAGATTCACTCCACTTACAACCTTTTTCTCTCCATCCTTCTGATGTAATATATATCAAGGAATCACTGTATCCCACTGATTTTTTTTACCCCACCAAGTTTCTGAGATGCCCACAGTGTCAATATTCTCCTCTGACATTTAGCATCCCAGCTTCTCCATTTTACCTTGAACACTTCTAGCATTTGTATACAAACATCTATCATTTCTCAGACACATTAGAGCAGACATGCTAGGCCTCCTGTGGCCTCTAGACCTTGCCAGGCAGTCAATATTGTTTGTCACCCTCTCAGTGGCTGGCCCTAATCCATTTCCTGTAAAACAGTAACAGCTGCTCCTTCTTCCCTTTGAGATGAGCCATCCCAACCAGAGACATTTCATCTCCTGTCAACTTTCCCCAAAGGTTTAGTTTCAAAAATGCTCTGCTACCTTTTTGATTTTAAGCGCCAGCACCCTGGTTCCTTCTTGGGACAAGGGAAGACCATTTCTTTTCCTGCTCGTTCCTAAAAGCATCCCAGGGCCTAACCAACTTAAACCCTTCTTCCCTATACTATCGTCTCATCCATGTATCGAGAATCCTAATTTTTGCCTGTCTAGTTGGAACACTTGCACATGGAACAGGCAGCACCTTCCCCAAGGAAGGGAGACATGTATCATAAATAAATGGATCTCAGCCTTGCAAAAATGTGTGTTTCTCTGAGTGCTATAGAGAAAGCAAGTCTGGAAGGACACCCCCCCCCCCCATGAATTTCCATTGATTATTATAGCCAGAGGTCCAAAAGCTTTATTAAGACTAAGTCCACATGGAATCCATAAAAAACAACCACTACCTGCTGGACTGAAATTATTCAAAAGTTATACAGTATTTATATGTAATACATGTCCTCTATATGTATAACAAGAACAGCAGTGTGCATTTAGTCTAATGACTTTCAGGAAAGCCTGTAACAAAGACCTTGAAACAGTGACTTCAGTCACAGTTCTAGTGGCTCACTCTTCTCTGAGAAATTTCTTCCTTGGTGACTATTTCTTGAAAGGCAGGATCATAATTTCAGATCCCTTGATTCTCCTTTCTGTTTCTTTACTTTTCACCTTTGCAACCCTCCAAGCGTACAAAGTCATGAATTAAGCTCACAGAAAGTCTATGTGGGCAGCAGAGGGCAGGTGGAGCAAAGAGGTCCTGAGCATGCCACCAAAGGTCAAGGTTTTTGTCAGAAAGGCATTTATCTGACTTACGACCCTTACTAATCTCTTGCTTAGTTCCCAGGCTTCAAAGATGGGATTGGAGGGGCTGCCACCAGCCATTAATCAGTCTTTGCTCCTACCGCTGAAGATGGCCTTGAACTAGGGGTGAGCAAATGTTCCTTATTCCATTTCCTTTTTCATGCCATTCTTTTTGGACTATGGTTTCACTTCTCTGCTTTCAACTTTCAGTTTTGTAGATCTGTTTGAATTGCATATGCATACAGCACTACCTTTAGTCACAATCAACATGGTATTAATATATACAAAATGCAAAAGCTGTATGTATGATCTATGTACAGTGTAGAATGCTAATCTACTGACATAAAAGAAATATTTAAAAAAATTCATACATTCTGTAGGATAAATTAAATTGCAGGTTCAATTTGCAAACAGGAGAGGCAAACATTCAAAATGGGGATTTTAAGGTTGGAAAAAGAGCAGAGATGAGAAATCTGTAAACATTTTTATTTTGAATAGGTGAACTATAGTTTAATAGTATTGAAAAATAAAATTACTTAACATTCAGTCTTAAAAGGCCCCACTTTGGAATCTATTTTTCAAATCAATACCTTATTTTATATATTTTTTCTGAGTATTTCGTTAGTTTTGGGAGTTAATTGTTTCAGGGTTACAGCACCCGTTCATTCTTCTTTCAGTGACAGGCTTTTAAAAATATATGCCCTCTCCTTCGTTACAGTGATGAGTTAACTCAGCTCTGAAATCATGCTTATTGTGTATTGAACCCAGCCAGCTGAGTGGTTAGGCATACTCAATAGATAACATGGAAACTCCTGATTAAACAGCAGGCATAGGCCTATTACACACCGGTGTTTCCCCTCACTTTCATCATGCACGTCTGTCAGGTTTTCTTTTTCATTCTGCATTGAATTTCCTCCCTTCAGCCCTCAGTTTGCTTTCTGGTCTCTGTTACCCCAGGTTTTCTGAGAGCACTTGTGATTCAATTATTCCCGTGTTTCATTAAACTGAAGGTAATTCAAAAGCGTAAGATTCCCTCAGATCCCCCCTACCCTTTTGCTGCCCCTAAAAGATCACTTTCCAGCCCACAATGAGGTCATTCTGCCCCCTCTGCAACTTCTGCCATCCTCCTCCCCCCTTCATTGGTGTACAAGTGCCACTGATTACCCCCCCCCCCCAATTTAAAATTTTTATTTTTATTTTACAAATGGCATGCAATCTAGTGACATGAAACTATTGCTAGCTTCAGATCACTGAATAACAAAAATTTAAATGATGGGGGAAAGTTTTAAAGGAGTAATGTGGGGTTTAGTTCTCTGCTGGTATTGACTTGAAAGGAGGATCAGAGAGGACACAAATGGCAGTGTCCCCAATGCAAAAAAAAAAAAAAGAAAGAAAAAGAAAAAAGGATTTCAGTGCTGCACACAAGCAAAATAAAGGGAGTGGGGGTGAATTGTCAGCCTGGAATGAAATTGACATGAGATGTAAAGTGTGAGAGAGAGAGAGAGAGAGATGGGATGGGAGGCCTAAAGCTTTTAAAACATTTTCCCCTTTAATGCTTTAGTGAACCAAGGCTGCAATCACATATAGTAAATAATGCGCTTTCAATCCATTTTCAAATCCACGCTTTTTTACTGTGTGAACTGGAAAAATCTAATTTGGAAGTGCATTGAAAGTGGATTGAAAGTGCATTATTTAGTATGTGTGACTGCAGCCCAAATGTGTGTCTCTGTCATTTTGGCAGTCTCTGGAAGCCTATCATTAAAATCAATTACTATTATTATTATTATTATTTGGAGGAAAGAGTGTAATTGGCACAGGAAAAGTTTTTTTTTTAAAAAAAAAACAAAAACCTGTCAAGATCAAAAGTAGTATGCAGGATCAAATTAGAGAATCACAAAGAGAAAACCATGAAAATTTGCCAGGGAGGGCAGGAAATTAGCATTACTGTGCAGCTGTGCTAGGGCATCAGTGAAAATACCATTTTTTCAATTTATTAGCACAAGACTAAAAAAGCTTCTGCCAGAGAACTCCTCCCCCATCCAAATTGCAGCCCCATGCAAAGTGTTGTGGAGTTGCAGCTGATTTTGAACAGGTGGGAGTGTGCGCACGAATACACCCACGAACACATACATATTGTCAATGATCAAAGATTGCAATGGCAGTGTCACTGGGTTTTGCTGTGCATTCGGTACACTCAGCACGTTTCCCCGTATTATGAAAGTGTGTGGCTCTTTCCCATTTTTAACAGTGGCTGATAACAGGGTAGAGAATTCCCTAGTGCTTAGCAATGTGAAAACAGGACTTCACTGATGCTTGTCAGTTTCAAAAAAAATAAATTAAAAAAAATGGAAAGTCCACTTTGTCCGTTTCAACCTCAGGTCCTCCCTCCCCTTTGCCTGGGTTCCCTTTCATCCAATGAGAACTAACCCTAAATTGCACGTGCAAAAACTGAACCATGAGGATTTAAAAGGAAGGCACTTGCTGGATGCTACTGCGCAGCCATGATAGGGCAATTGTGGGAAAAAAGCACAAAACCTTGTGTGCCACCCTCATATGTTACAAGTGACGTTCCCACCCCAATTTAGAAAAGTGTTTTTTTTTTTTAAATTGTAGCTACAGAATAAATAGACTGGAGGAAAAAGAATGGTGCATAAGGTGGGGGGGGGGGCACAGAATCTGAAGTCAAGCTTCAAGGCTTACTGCTTGGAAAATCAGTATAATACAGTGCATGTATGATAGGTCATAGATTGGGCAACTACCAATCTATCTACTAGGGACAGGGCCTTCTCTGTTATGGCTCCTTCTTGGTGGAACCAGCTGCCGGAAGAGGTGAGGGCCCTGCGGGACCTTGTGCAGTTCCGCGGGGCCTGTAAGACAACCCTCTTCCGGCTGGCTTATAACTAACCGGTGCAGGAAACTAAGTGTAGCTCTTCTAGATTTAGGCTATCCCTAATGTTTTAAATGTTTTAACTGTGTTAAATGCTTAAATTTAATATTTTTATGTTGGATTATGTGTTGTGAGCCGCCCTGAGGCACTTGGTGGGAAGGGCGGGATATAAATCATAAATAAAATAAAGTAAAAAAGTGAAGTACCAGTAAGCATGGAGAACAAATTATATTCAGTGTTAGAGAAGTATATTTATTTACTTTATTTTTAATGTATTTTTTTCCTTCTGGGAGAGTTGATTTTGTTAAGTTGTTTGAGTCTTTTCACCGTAAAATTGAAGTCATTCTCAGGAGCATTTTTCTTGCCGATCTTTGCTGTTGCTCACAGATCTTTATCTCAGCATCTGGCTCTTCCACACAGGTTTCTAGGTATGGGGAAAATGCACTACTTAGAAGTCCTTGTGGCCATACAATAAATCTTTAGTACTGCAGAACTGAGCCTCCAAATGAGTTCCTTTGAAAATAAGACATACTCTTCTCTCTCAGTGGATTGTTGTTGTGTGTGTGTGTTTGTGGCTGTATGAATCATAAAAATCTACAGGAAGCTCTTCCCTGAACATCTGCAAGATGAGATTCTAAAGAAAGAAAAGAAAAACACTGAACCGTAGTGTTTGGTGTAGCCAGTTTGGTGCCAGTTTGGTGTAGTGGTTAAGTGTGTGGACTCTTATCTGGGAGAACCGGGTTTGATTCCCCACTCCTCCACTTGCACCTGCTGGAATGGCCTTGGGTCAGCCATAGCCCTGGCAGAGGTTGTCCTTGAAAGGGCAGCTGCTGTAAGAGCTCTCTTAGCCCCACCCACCTCACAGGGTGTCTGATGTGGGGGAGGAAGGTAAAGGAGCTTGTGAGCCGCTCTGAGACTCTTCGGAGTGGAGGGCGGGATATAAATCCAATATCTTCTTCTTCTTCTTGTTGTTCAGCTCTTCTGGAATGCTTGCTGTGTGAAAAACATGACTCACAATGAAGATTCTGAACTTCTGCTGAAGGAACAAGTAAAAAGAATCATGAAGGTTAAGACGTTTGCAACAGCAAGTTTCGAACGTATTGCAAATTCCAGAGTTGAAGCAATGTCAGCCTGTTGCAACAAAAGCGAAAAGGAGAATTGTGGCGTCTTAAAGACCAAGCGATTTATCATGGCATAAGGTTTTGTGGATTAGATGTTGAAGTTCTTTGTCAGGACATTGGCACTGGAGAAGCAATGTAAATAATTGGTGTCAAACTTAGGAATGTGAATGTTAACTATGCAAAATCCAAGCCAAACACATCCTGTTTGTTAACCTTGGATAACCAGTTCCAGTAACATTTCCCCTGACTTTTGTATGTGAACTGAGAAAGACAGTTCTGTCCACTTTTCTCATGGCAATATGATGTCCACTTTAGGTTTCCCCATTCTATCACTTGGCCATTTCTGTTTCTCCTGATGGCGACTGAAAGACTGAGAAGCGGCAGTGACGTAACAGAGGGGACTGAGCAGACTGTGTGCCTAACACAGGGGTCCCCAATGTGGCATCTGTGGGCACCATGGTGCCCACTAATAGCTTTCCTGGTGCCCACTAAGTGTTTTTAGATAGTGAATGGGGCCAGGTTGAGCTGGGTGGGATGGGAGTTCTACAAAAAGTTCCTATACTCCTAAATTCCCTAACAAGTCAAATAAGAACAGCTTATCAAAATCATTTTGATAATCATTTCCCTTTGAGAGTCCAGATCTCAGAGTATATTCCAGAGTCATTTTGATGTAAGCCGCCCTGAGCCCACTTTGGTGGGGAGGGCGGGGTATACATTGAATTAAACTTAAACATAAACAGAATTATTGCTATTATTATGCACTTTTTCCTCATTCAAACTGCAAATACTCCACCTCACACCTTCAGCATACCAACACACATTCGTTGTGCACAACCTCTAATGCATACATTCAATATCCGTACACACCTCACCAAATGCTTCTCATTTTCTCCAAGGAAGCCCACTGGCTCCTGGGAAGTAAAGTAAGACTTTCAAGATAAGAGACATTCAGAAGTGGTTTGTCTGCCTCTATGCCACAACCCTGGGTTTCTTTGATGGTCTCCTATTGGCCGTTTTCCCACTGAGCTTACCTCGGAGCGACGTCCCTCTTCACCGCGCAGCGTCTGCGCGGATTTCCCACCAACTGCTCCGAGTAACCAAGTAGAGTTGCGGCTTTTGCATCGCTAACGTAAACTGGTTTTTAGCGGTTTCCATTTGCGACGCAAAAGGTCGGGAACTTCCTGGTTCCTCGGAGCAGCCTCGGAGCAGTTGGTGGGAAATCCGCGCAGACGCTGCGCGGTGAAGAGGGACGTCGCTCCGAGGTAAGCTCAGTGGGAAAACGGCCATTGTTATATACTGGACTTTATATTTGGAGGCTAACTTTCTCATGCCCAGGCAACCACAGGAATCCTAGAGACACTGGAATATACTCTGAGATCTGGACTCTCAAAGGGAACCAATGAGCAGTTCTGGTGTGAAGCTTGACTGCTGAGATTTGGTACGGGGATCTTGGGGGTGGTTCTGGGACATGCATATAAGCAGAGTCATGGCCCCGCCATTTTGTCTTGTTCAGGAGATGAATAAAGCATGTTCCCGTTTGAACATCTACCCATCGAACCCAGCATTTAACACCTATCTAAATGCTAACCAGGATGGACTGTGCTTAGCTTTCAAGAGCTGATGAGATCCAGATAGCTTGGGCCATCCAGGTCAGGGCAAAGTAAGTTTGGGGAGAAAACAAACAAATTTAAAACAATGTGCATGTTTGTTTGCACAGTTTAAGTGTCCCCTCGCCACTACTGTTTAAAAGTATTGTCCCCCACCCCCACCCCCATGTTTATTAGGGGCCTGGTAATAGAAAAGGATGGCTAAAAAAATATTCCTTCCAACTCCGGCTCTAGGCTTCCCAATCCCCAGGTCCCAGCAGGGGATCCCCCGGTTTTACAGGCTTCCCTCCTCCCCAGGCCAGCTGACCGGTGGGGGAAGCCCCACCCCCACAGCCATTATGCACCTCCAGGAACGATTCCCATAGGGAATGATGAGGAATTGATCTGCAGGTATCGGGGGCTCTGGTGGGGCTGTTTTTTGAGGTAGAGGCGCCAAACTTTAAGGGCCTTCCACTAGCTGCATCTGAGGTGGACCATACACCCTGTCCCACCCTCGGCAAATAGAGTCATCTTACATTTGGGAGCTGTCTTCATTTCAAGTAAATATGGTATTTAAAGACGTATTTTTTTTGAAGCAAAAGTTTCATTTTGTAAGTTTTTGGGGTTTCATACTCTGCTCTTGTACATACACACAAAAACATCCTTCCTCAGTAGGGAATGGTCATGATTTGTCGTAAGCAAGTGGCTCAATGGCTTTAAGTGTGTTGCATCCAAATGGATCTCGGTAGTTTGAGCCCGAACAAATTGCCCTATAACCCCACAACCTTACATGGGGTATCTTGCTAACTCCCATTTGTGGTGCATTATAATCTAATTGACATTGTCTTATCTGAGCATGGAGAACGCTGCCTCAAAGCAGGAGGTTTAACCAAATGAGTTTTGTTTTCCTGTTGCTACAATTTTATATTCTAAGACAGGAAACAAGCAAAATCAAATGGTAATGAGTAGGGTGGGAGAAAAAAAAGGACTGGCAGAATTTGATTCCCAAAGTCTGAGAAAGAACATTTGTTGCATGACAATTAGAAGGTCAATTGTCTCTCTGGTTTTTTGCACATATGCACACACACAAAGAAAATGCGTTTGAATGTAAATGAGAATTTCTAATCAAAATATTTGAGCTGCCTCTGAAAACTGATTTGTGAAGGCTGCAAATCCACATCCCCCAGTGACACAGAAAATTAGTTTTCCTTCTTCCTGTTTAATGGGATCGGCCAATGAGTTCAAATGAAATGCAAATTTCACTTCATCCGAAGCTATGCATATCTTCAGAAAGAAGACAATACAGGAGGAAGTGTCATGTGACAGCTAGTGATTCTACACCATACTATGACAGAGCATATCTCCTTTCTGAGCATCAACTTTTTTTGTAGAATGACTGAATATTGGTAGATACAGGCTGTGTTCACAAACACTAAATAGTGCACTTTCAATCCACTTTCAGTGCACTTTCCTACTGGATTTTCCTGTGTGAACTGGCAAAATCCAGTTGGAAAGTGCATTGAAAATGGATTGAAAATGCATTATTTAGTGTGTGTGACTACCACCATGGATTGTTACAGCCACACACCGTAACGAAAAAAAAAATCATAGCTATTATAATTCATTTGTAAATCCCAGATAAAAGGCTTGTAAACATTTATGTGTGTGTTTTAAACAATAATCATAATATTGAAAATTTGAGAACATGAAGTGGGTGACATCACAAAATGGCTGCCATGGAGTGTTGGGGCCAATGTGTTGGAAGACTAAAGGCCAATGATAGAGGTTGCTGTTTCTGAGTGGATGATTCCTGCAAACACTGTAGGTATGCCTCCTCGGTCATTCTGCAAAAGCTCCTGCTCTAATGTATCTCAGAGCAGCTTACAATCCCCCTTTTCTTCTCTTCCCCACGACAGACACCCTGTGAGGGGCTGAAAGAGCTCTGACAGAAACTTCTCTTGAGAGGAACAGCTCTGCAAGAACGGTGGACTGACCCAAGATCATTCAGCAGGTACATGTGGAGGAGTGGGGAATCAAACCCAGATCTCCAAGATAACAGCCTGTGCATTTAACCATTAAACCAAACTGGCTGTTAGAAAGTTGCTTGATGTAGTTCTCCCAGTAGACAAATAGTACCATGCCATCTTAAACAGTCTTAGCACCTTTTGAAGCCCATTGACCCCAATTGACTTAGAATGGTGTAACTTTCTTTAGGCTTGGACTGTGATTCAGTCTGATCAGGTGTGCATCCTGAAAACTCTACAAGGGGACAGTGACATCCATGACTTGTCTGCTACATCAGTCTGTTATTTTCTCTTGGTTCTATAAAATTTAGATTTTCTTACTTGCTTTGGCACTGCAGATGAAAATGGCTACTTCTCAGAAAGTTTTGTTCTGCCTAATTCCTAGTGCTCTGAACAGGTAGCAATTTGTTAAAACGTCATCTGGATGGCTGTTGCAGTTCAATGGAAGTTCTCAGGGCTTTTTTTGAGCAGGAATGCCCAGGAATGCAGTTCCAGCTGGCTTGGCATTAGGGGGTGTGGCCTAATATGCAAATAAGTTCCTGCTGGGCTTTTTCTACAAAAAAGCCCTGTGTAAAACAATGGTGACATCAGGGGGTGTGGTCTAATATGCAAGAATTTGTTTATCCTATTTCCCAGACTGAAATGCTGCAGATCCAGTTTCTGCCTCACACTTTTCTGTACTCCAATGAAAATTTGGTCATAAGAACATAAGAGAAGCCATGTTGGATTAGGCCAATGGCCCATCTAGTCCAACACTCTGTATCACACAGTGGCCAATACACACACACGCACACACGCGCACACACACACACACACACACTGTGGCTAATAGCCACTGATGAACCTCTGCTCCATATTTTCATCCAATCCCCTCTTGAAGCTTGCTATGCTTGTAGCCACCACCACCTCCTGTGGCAGTGAATTCCACATGTTAATCACCCTTTGGGTGAAGAAGTACTTCCTTTTATCCATTCTAACCTGACTGCTCAGCAATTTCATTGAATGACCAAGAGTTCTTGAATTGTGAGAAAGGGAGAAAAGGACTTCTTTCTCTACTTTCTCCATCCCATGCATAATCTTGTAAACCTCTATCATGTCACCCTGCAGTCGACGTTTCTCCAAGCTAAAGAGCCCCAAGCGTTTTAACCTTTCTTCATAGGGAAAGTGTTCCAAACCTTTAATCATTCTCGTTGCCCTTTTCTGCACTTTTTCCAATGCTATAATATCCTTTTTGAGGTGCAGTGACCAGAATTACACACAGTACTCCAAATGAGACCGCACCATTGATTTATACAGGGGCATTATGATACTGGCTGATTTGTTTTCAATTCCCTTCCTAATAATTCCCAGCATGGCATTGGCCTTTTTTATTGCAATCGCACACTGTCTTGACATTTTCAGTGAGTTATCTACCATGACCCCAAGATTTCTCTCTTGGTCAGTCTCTGCCAGTTCACAACCCATCAACTTGTATTTGTAGCTGGAATTCTTGGCCCCAAAGTGCATTAGTTTGCACTTGGTCACATTGAACCTCATCTGCCACATTGATGCCCACTCACCCAGCCTCAACAGATCCCTTTGGAGTGCCTCACAATCCTCTCTGGTTCTCATCACCCTGAACAATTTAGTGTCATCTGCAAACTTGGCCACTTCACTGCTTACTCCCAACTCCAGATCATTAATGAACAAGTTAAAGAGCATGGAGCCCAGTACTGAGCCCTGTGGCACCCCACTGCTTACTGTCTTCCACTGCGAAGGCTGCCCATTTATACTCACTCTTTGCTTCCTATTAATTAGCCAGATTTTGATCCACAAGAGGACCTGTCCTTTTACTCCATGACTCTCGGGCTTACTAAGGAGCCTTTGATGAGGAACTTTATCAAAAGCTTTTTAGAAGTCAAGGTAAACAACATATATTGGGTCCCCTTTGTCCACATGCTTGTTCACCCCTTCAAAGAACTGTAACAGGTTACGAGGCAAGATCTTCCCTTACAGAACCCATAATGAGTCAAACATAGCCAGCTATTTCCAGCTAACTCAGAAGATCACAAACTGGGATTTTTCTACCAAAAAAGTCCTGGAAGTTCTCATTTTAAGCGAAACAAATGTTTGTGATCTTCTGAGTTAGCTGGAAATAGCTGGCTATGTTTGACCAAATTTTAATTGGAGCACAAGAAAAGAGGAAGCATCACAAAAGTGTGAGGCAGAAACTGGACCTGCAACATTTCAGTCTGGGAAATAGGATAAACAAATTCTTAAGAGTGAAAGTATTTAAATAATGGAAAACCCCTTCTGAGAAAGTGATAGATATTCTAGAATTTAAAACATCCATCCTAAGATCTGGATGGTATTTCTAAACAATATGTCATTGCTCAGAAAAATAGCTACAGGAATAACTTGGTGAAATTCTACAGCTTGCATTCTGCGGAGATCTGGCCTTTAAATGTAGATCTGTATGAATATGGAAACAATTCATCATTCCTCGATGTCTGAGGAAGTATGGTGCCTCCCAGAAAAGGCTGAAGTGTTTCAGGGCCATAGTTTCAAAGTGTATCCCTTTTAATTCTGCAGCTAAATCACAGCACAACAACATCCTCCCCAAAGTGAACAGAGATATTGCATGCCCTTACAGAGATAAAAAATGAAATTAAGAGTGATTTAAGGTCTCTTAGTGGAGAGGTTGGACAATTAAAAAAGGAACTAGGACTTCTCAAACAGTCAGTCGAACCAATTCATAAGAAATTGGATGAACTCACTGCAGCGCTGAAAACAACAGATAAGAAAGCTGAAGCTGCATATCAGATGGCAAAAAAGACAGCAGAGGATTTGAAAAACTTTAAGGACTTTGAGTCTTGGGCCAAAAATAAGATTATACTCCAGGAGTTAAAATTAAGAGAAAGAAAGGCCAAACTCCATGGAATATCTGTAAATTTTGGAGAGACGGAAAACCTTACTACAGCTTTAAATAGATGGCTGAGTCAGATTCTTCTCACAGAAGGAGAAGAATAGCCTTCCCAAGAGATTGTCACCTCTGCCTTCCGATTAAATATTTCCAAAAAGGCTCCTGATAACGTTTCCCCGGACATTGTTGTGGAATTTAAACAACTACAGATGAAGAACAAACTTTTTAAAATCGCCAGAGAAAAACAAGGACTGTGCCTTGAAGACACAACAGATTTTTTATTTCCTGACATCCCAGCTGAAGTAATTAATGCAAGGAGGAGATTGAGATGAACAACAACGATTCTTCGTGACAAAGGAATTCTATATAGATGGTTACCACTAGGTCATCTAGTGGTCAATATGGAAAATCAAACTTTTACTGCATATAATGAGGCATCTGGCAAGGAACTAATAGACAGTGTAATTAAACTAAAGTCTGGAAGAGTTGGAATTGGGAAAGTATGTTTTGAATCGGGAAATTATGTTTTCTTGAGGAGTATTAATAGGAGAATATGTATATAGTTAGAAGATAGAATAAGGATATGATAAATGGGAAATGAATTGTTAAAGCTAATGGAGTAGCAAGGAGGTGGTGGGTGTGCCCCCCCCCCCGACCTCCAACTGTAGAGATTTTTCTACAATACCCAGTTCTGTAGGTAACCCTGTTCAGCTTTCTTTTGCAGGCATGAGAGAAGATAGTTAAAGTTTCAAAAATTACGTATGAAAAGATGGAAGTCCATGAAGAAGTAAAAAAGTTTTGGAAACAAAAGAAAGAATATAATTATGATTAGAATAAGAATTAGGAAAAGTGGTACAGAGATCGGGTGAAATTGGGTAAAGAAAGGAAATAAGATAAAGAGGAAGGGTTTTATTTATTTATTAGTATTCAGTTTGATTTGTAGAAGGTAATAAGCAAAAAATGAAATGTATTTATTTGTTTGGTTTTTTTGAAAACAATTTTTATTATTCTGTGACATATTACATTAATATTCAACTATTATTAAAAATTTAGTACCAATACATCACATCACATTTTCCACCTCCCTCCCCCCCTTTTCGTTCTGTGTATAAACAAATTTATTAGTAACATATGGTAGCAGAATTATATCTACAACTTATAAAGAGCTTAAAATAAAATAAAAAAAAATCGTTCTACCCCATATCTTACTTTCCTCCCACCCCTCCCTCCGTTACTTGACCCCCGCCAGTGTTACTTTTTTAAAAAACAAATATTAAGGTACCCTTAACTATAAAAATCTTAATCATCAAAAATTGTCCAATGTCCTTTTATTTTCCACTCTTTCTCTACGTATCTTCTGAATTTCTTCCACTCCGCATTAAAAAGTTCTAAATCATAGTCTCTTAGTTTTCTTGTTAATTTGTCCATTTCACTCCATGACATAACTTTTGTAATCCAGTCCCATTTTTCTGGTATTTTTTCTTGCTTCCATAACTGCGCATACAATGTCCTAGCAGCTGAGAGCAAGTACCATATTAAAGTTCTATCTTCTTTTGGAAATTTTTCCATTTGTAATCCCAGCAGAAAAGTCTCTGCCTCTTTGTTGAATTCATATCCCAGAATCTTAGAGATCTCTTGCTGAATCATCTGCCAAAACATTTTGGCCCTTTCACAAGTCCACCACATATGGTAGAAAGAACCTTCATGTTTTTTACATTTCCAACACCTATCTGGCATCTTATTGTTCATCTTTGCTAATTTTTTTGGAGTCATATACCATCTATACATCATCTTAAAACAGTTTTCTTTAATACTATGACATGTTGCGAGTTTCATAGAGTTCTTCCACAAATACTCCCAAGATTCCATCTTTATTTCTTTATTTACATTAATTGCCCATTTTATCATTTGAGATTTCACTACTTCATCTTCTGTAGACCATTGTAAAAGTAATTTGTATACTTTTGAGATTAATTTCTCATTGTCTCCAAGCAGAACTCTTTCCATTTCTGTTTGTTCTTTCCTTATTCCTTCGGCTTTAATACCTTTTCGTGACCTCCATTGGTGCATTTTACTTAAAATACTAAAAAGAAATAAAAGGTAGTTTTAACATTTTAAGAATCTTCATAAAAAATCTTATAACTATAGTAAAATAAAAATAAGTAAAAAAACATTTACTATGACTATCATCCATCTTCATTATAATCCTTTAATCCTCAGTCCTTATCATAAAAATAAAATTGAAGAAATATATATTCCCATAGCCTCATTTTAAATATAATCAAAATAGGTTGAAAAAAAGAAGTGTATAATCCCATAGTCACATTTTTAACCATAGTCCATTTGCTATTCCCCTAGCATTCAACTATTGTCAAAAATCACCAAATGTCCTTTCACCTTCCATTGTTTTTCAACATATTTCTGAAATTTTCCCCATGCATTTTTAAACGTTTCTATATCATATTCTTTTAAGATTCTTGTAAACTTGTCCATTTCACTCCAATGCATAATTTTCATAATCCAGTCCCACTTTTCTGGTATCTTGTCTTGCTTCCACATCAGCGCATACAATGTCCATGCAGTTGAAAGCATGTACCAAAGTATCGTTTTATTTTGTTTTGGAAAATTTTCCATTTGTAATCCCAACAAAAAGATTTCTGGTGCCTTCTTTATAACCCAGAATCTTTGAAATCTCTTGCTGAATCATTTGCCAAAATTGCTTTGCCATTTCGCAAGTCCACCACATGTGGTAGAAAGATCCTTCATGTTTTTTACATCTCCCAAAAATTCAGCAATGATTTTTATTAAATATGTCCTTAAGTCAAATTATATATGTCCTTAATTCAGGCACCCCTCTCAGACGTATCTGATTTTCCATTAGCTTGCAATCTTGTAGTACTGCTTTCTCCTGCATTTTTTAAATAGTGGAATCCACTGTATTGATTCTTACATCATGGTCTTTCACCTTTTCTTCAACCTCCTGCATTTTCTTTAACACTGCTTGTGAATCTTTTCTGAGCACTTCTATATCTTTTTTTAATTCCTTCTTACATTCAGTTATTGACTCTTTTATCACTTTAACCACTCTTGCCTCCATAGCATCCATTTGATCTTGCATTTTAGACCTTTTCACATCCTCCAGTGTCCTAGCCCTCGTATGGATCTGCTTTGCTCCTGGTTTGTGAATAGACATCACTGCCTTTCCATTGTAAAAATAGGCTTTAAAGTTGACCTCGCCAAATCAATTTTAATTATATAGTCTTATAGCTTGGAGCATGCTTTTTCCAATGAGCCCAAAATCACCGTTCCTTGAAGCTCCTAGGTTGAGATATTAATTTTTTAAAATTTTATTTTCTCCAAAATGGCATCTGTGGCTTTTCTGCCCCTTTTAAAAAGAATTTCCCTTTTCTTCTAAAAGGCTCCAAAATTAGTTCATATAATCCAGTAAATTTAAGCTTATAATGATGATATTTACAGGCTCTGCTAATTTTTAAAGTCCTATTGTCTTTATAATTTTTTTTAAAACTTTTGACCTTCTTTCAATGGCCACCGATATTTCTCTATGATTATAGTCCTAGAGAGGGCTAGGAGGCTAGCAATTTTCCCTTCTCATAATGGCCGCTTCCTTCCTTTCTTGCCACAAAGTCTCGTTTTCTATAGTTGAGAAGTCTCGCGATACTTCTATGACGCCACTTCCTGTGACGTCCTGTTGATCTGCAGTTCTGTTTCGGAGGGGGCTGCCTGGCCACAGGAGGCAAAATAATATTGATTCTTCCTCTTTTAACCTTGTTCTCTAACTTTCTTAGTCCTAAATTTACCCCCTTCTTCGTCTTCTTTACTTTAAAATAATATAGATGAATCCAAATAAATCTTATTTTAGTCCTGGAGTGATAGCTAAAGATCTTTACCTTTAAAGATCGTGATCCTTTCAAGCACCGTTCTCTTCCAAAGTAGATATTAATTTGTCCCAAAGAAGCTTTGGATCATGATGAATTTAAGTCAATTTAACGACCCCAGAAATCCTCTGTAGACGTTGGAATGCAATTCTTCTCTGAGGACTCTTCAAAGCCAAAAAGGAAACCCACTGGGATACCTCATCAGCCAAAGTAAATCCCCTCAGAATTTGATAAGCATGTCTTGGCCATCTCCTTGCCTAGAAGATGTAGGCAGCAGGCATTTAAATCACCTTCTCTGCCCAGAACAAAATCTCTGGTCTGCTTCTCTATTGAGAAGCACGTCAATCCTCCATGACACCAAGCTGGAAGTCCGAAATGTATTTATTTGTGATGTATAAATAAGTTGCTATATGCACACTTAATAAAATATTAATACTGAAAATGCATAATAGAATGCAGTAAATTATTCTAGAATTCTAGAATGAAAACAAGGGTTGGATGACTTACATGTGATGAAGCAATTCACATTCTGAATCTAGCTTTTATTGCTTCATTTCCTTTTAAATTCCACTGCTAAAGAAATAAATGAATGACTATAGACATATAAATATTCTAGGAAATGAAGGGGAATTCCAATTAAACCAACTAAAGAACTTGCAGGCATCTAAGGCTGTGCTGGAGAGGCTTAGGATGGCAACTAAAATCCCCATTTCTTGCCTGAAATGCTCCCGGAAACAGCCACTTCTGGCCAGGATGCCATGGCATGAGACTACACCTTTCTGGACTCAAGGCACACAGGCTTAAAACATGTACTGATGGGAACTGGAGAAACAGCACTTTCAACTCAAAACCAGGGCTGCTAATAACCATAGGTGAACCATGGACTTCTATTGCAGTCCTCCACCCTGTTAAGAGATGAGAGAGTTCTTTGTCCTAAAGTGTTAGGTAGTAACATCTCCGTATAGCATTCAGCTGCTAATTGTGTTCAGCTGGAAACTGTCAAATTAACTATCTGACAGTTGCCCATCTGTCACTGACATTGAACATGACAGTTTAGATCTAGATAATGTTAGATGAATCGTTTAATTAGCTAGGCATAGTGATAGGCTGCATAGTTAAGGAGATGACAGCCAGCTTTGTATAAAGGAAGAAGAAGAAGATATTGGATGTATATCCTGCTCTCCACTCCGAATCTCAGAGTGGTTCACAATCTCCTTTCCCTTCCTCCCCCACAACAGACACCCTGTGAGGTAGATGAAGATATTGGATTTATATCCCGCCCTCCACTCTGAAGAGTCTCAGAGCTGCTCACAATCTCCTTTCCCTTTCCCCCCACAACAGACACCCTGTGAGGTAGACGAAGATTTTGGATTTATATCCCACCCTCCACTCTGAAAAGTCTCAGAGCGGCTCACAATCTCCTTTACCTCCCCCCCCCCCCACAACAGACACCCTGTGAGGTAGATGAAGATATTGGATTTATATCCCACCCTCCACTCCGAAGAGTCTCAGAGCGGCTCACAATCTCCTTTCCCTTCCTCCCCCACAACAGACACCCTGTGAGGTGGGTGGGGCTGGAGAGGGCTCTCACAGCAGCTGCCTTTTCAAGGACAACCTCTGCCAGAGCTATGACTGACCCGAAGCTATTCCAGCAGGTGCAAGTGGAGGAGTGGGGAATCAAACCCAGTTCTCTCAGATAAGAGTCCGTACACTTAACCACTACACCAGACTGGCTGTCCCTGGAAGCCCAGTCAAGACCAAAAAGAGGAATCCAGAACCACTGAAGGACTTCAGAGTGGAGACAGTCTGCAAACACAGAATCCAGAGGCTCAGGGAGAAGCTTGATGCTCTGCCAGAGGAGGATGCTGGAAGACTGTCAATCTGAATGCTTAAAGGGAGGTTTATTTTTATTCCTCCAGGACTTCCACTGGGCTGCCTAAGAGTGCTGCTGAGACGCTGCTATTTCTACTTATTAGGGGATGCCAAGAACAAGTGTTGATGAGAGTAGTTAGAGAGGTGAGTGTGTGTGTTCCTTTGTACCCTGTGCATTCCTCTATCAAGGTTATGTGTTTCTACTTTTTACCTTTTTTGTAAATAAACCTGATCTGCATTTTAATGGGAGCGAGTGCTCATTCCATATGCAACCATAATATTGAAGAACTTAATTTTGCTACCAAAGGCAAAAGAATCCTGTCTGATTAATTGGCATTGACTCAGCCAAATTTGAGCAGACACACCTTGTGGGATTTGGACAAAGGCAGGATCAAATGAGCCTGCTTTGGCGGGGAGGGCAGGATATAAATCCAATAAAAAAAAATAAAAAAAAATAAAATAAATAGTGTAGAAAGGGCCTTAATGAGTGGCACCCGAAAGCTAAAACTCTTTTAACCTTGGGCCTACAATTTTTTTCTAGATGAATTCTGTTTGTTTTGAATGATGCTTCTCATTTCTTTTTCTTAAGCAATATCATTCCACATTAACTGTCAGGAACAATTTTAACCTTCCACGTCCCCTTTTCTTCTACAAGGACACCCTGTGCAGAACTTATCTGACTGGAAAAAGATGTCATTTGTCAACCTCTTCTAAGTTTCCATGTTCTTAAAGTAGAATTTCTTCCCTTCCAACTTCCCTAGATTTTTTTTGTTCATCAGAGTTTCTTTCTTGTAATGGTCACTAGGACTCTTTTGTGGTTTAAATTTAAGTTTTTCTCCAATTGCAACTGTCTTGTTTTCATTTGTCAACCTCTTCTAAGTTTTCATGTTCTTAGAGTAGAATTTTGATCCTATGCTTGCTGCTGTCACCTATGCTCAGCATGTAAGTGTGTGTTTATTCAAGAAAGAGTACCTGGTTGTCTCTCGTGATGAGCAGACCTGATATCATTTAGTCTGACTCTTGGGAAAGGGCAGGCTGGTGTGGATGGAATCCTCTCTCTAGGTGTAAAAAGATTCAACCTGGTAGCTAGGCGGTGAAAGCCTGCATGTAACCACAAGCATTAAAGGGAATTCAAATCTTAACCTTGAGCCATAACTAGCTTAAATTTAAATGCATCAGCCAGGCTTCTTCCATAACTGTCAGGAGACCTGGGCTGCTAAACGTTTCTTTAAAAATGTGAACATAAATAAATCTTTGTTATTTCTATACAACTCCTGCCTCAATAATCTTCTTGCTTACCACAAAATTTTACCTCATGGCAACAAATCCAAGGCCTATATGCCTGCTACCCAAACCATACCTTATTAACTGATGGCAAATTTTGACTTTCCGAGCACCCAGTTCCCCCAAATGGTAACAGGTTACGTGGATCCCCTTTGTTGATGTATAGGAGTCTGACACATAGTTGCCATCACAGAGCAATTGCCATTAGTGTCATTTGTACTGTGGAGTACCACAAGGCACAGTTCAATCCTCCATGTTATTTCTCTCTCTCGGCTTGACTTCGCGAACGAAGATTTAAGAAGGGTGCAGTAGTCCACGTCTGCTGCAGGCTCGCTGGTGGCTGACAAGACCAATGTGGGACAGGCAGATCCGGCCACAGTGGCTGCAGGGAAAAGTCTGATTTGGGGTTGGTGCTGTAGCAGTGCGATTCTTCCTCAATCTCCTTTTGTCCTCAAGACCAGCTATGCGTGCGTTCTCAAAGGAAGAGGCAGCCTGGTGAATGGTGTGCCCCCATGCTTTGCGATCTGAGGCTAGGTCAGACCACTGGTGATGGTTGATGCGACAGATGCCAAGGGATTTCTTCAAGGAGTCCTTGTACCTCTTCTTTGGTGCCCCTCTATTTCGATGGCCGGTGGAAAGTTCACCATACAGAGCAATCTTGGGAAGGCGGTGGTTTTCCATCCTAGAAATATGCCCTGCCCAGCGCAGCTGCGTCTTCAACAGCAGTGCCTCGATGCTTGTAACCTCCGCCCTCTTGAGGACTTCAGTGTTGGTCACAAAGTCACTCCAGTGGATGTTAAGGATGGTGCGAAGGCAGCGCTGATGAAAGCGCTCAAGGAGTCGCAGGTGATGATGGTATAAAACCCACGATTCAGAGCCGTAGATGAGGGTTGTCATCCCAACCGCTTTGTAAACATTGATCTTTGTGCCTTTCTTCAGATGCTTGTTGCTCCACACTCTTTTGTGCAGTTGGCCAAATGCACGGTTTGCCTTTGCCAGCCTGTTGTCAATCTCCTTGTCGATCTTGGCATCTGAGGAGATGATGCACCCTAGGTAGCTGAACTGCTGGACTGTCTCCAGAACTGATTCACCCACAGTGATGCAGGGAGGGTGATAATCTTCCTGGGGTGCAGGCTGGTGGAGAACTTCTGTCTTCTTCAGACTAACTTCTAGGCCGAATAGCTTGGCAGCCTCTGCAAAGCAGGACATCATATGCTGCAGAGCTGATACCGAGTGGGAGATGAGTGCAGTATTATCAGCAAACAGTAGCTCTCGGATAAGTTTTTCCATTGTCTTGGAGTGAGCCTTTAGTCGCTTCAGGTTGAACAGGCTGCCATCGGTGCGATAGCGGATGTAGACACCATCGTCATCATCTAGATCTACTGCGGCTCTTTGAAGCATTTAGCATGATGCTTCAAAGAGCCATGTTATTTAATTTCTATGTAAAACCCTTAGGAGAAATCATTTATGGTTTTGGAGTTGAGTGTCATCAATATGTTGTAATCTGTTTTAGTAGCTGGTTGCTAAAGATTTTTTGTGTCATTTCACACACTACTGTTTGGATTGTATTTACCTTCTCATACAAAGCCACTTGCACTGTTAGCGGGGGTGGGGGGGGGAGGCATTTTTTTTTTAGGTAAACTGATTTCTTTCATTTTCACATCTTCTTTGTGCTTCTGAATCACTGTAGTCTGCTGTTTAAAATGTCTGCAGCTTTTCCAACAATACCACTTCCCCCTCCACCCTTCTTTTGTCATGTGATCTTTCTTGAACTTTTAAAAATTCATTCTAAGTTAAGCACTATAGTGCTAGACCCAAATAGCTCTTCAGTGCTGCAGCGGGAAAATTGAGATGCTTGCAGCTGTTGTTACATGGATAACAACAGCACCAAAGTGCTATTTTGGTCTAGCACTATAGCACTTAACTTAGACCATTTAAAAAACTTCAAGAAAGACCACATTGCAAAAGAGGGCAGAAAAACCCCTGCGCTGTTTGAAATGGTCAAAGGGCTTCAGAAAAGGCGCTTAATGTGATGAAATTTGCTCTATGAATTTATCCCTGTATTGCTTTACTTGAAATTGTACCAGCAATGGATAACATCTGGGTTAGAATGGCAATATGAAAGGGGCCTATATCTCCTTATCCAATTCTCCTGATGATATACAAGAGGCTTTGACCCACTGGTTCATTGCTGTGGTGAAAAGTTGAACTGAACAAGTTGGAACTGAATCCTGCTAAGATGGAGGTAATGCTGGTTGGGAAGGAGGAGGTCTTGAAGAACGTTGTGTTTTCTAAATTCACTGAGGTTATGGAGCTGAAACTTGTTGATTTGTTTAAGAGACTAGGAGTTGTACTAGACCCAGTACTACTTCTGGAGAAGTAAGGTAATTCAGCTGCAACAGTGATTTCTTCCATCTTTATTTTGTCCAGAAGATGGTCTCTTACCTTGACTTAGCCAATCTGGCTACCTAGATCCATGTCATGGTGACATTGTCATGTACTCTATAAGGGTCTGCCCTTAGTTAACTCAGAAACTTCATCTGATATGGAATTCCATAGTTAACTCAGAAACTTCATCTGATATGGAATTCATTTTATTTATTTCTTTATTTATTTATTTATTTATTTATTTATTTATTTATTTATTTATTTATTTATTTATTTATTTATTATTTATATCTCGCCCTTCCCACCAAGGTGGCTCAGGGCAGCTCACAACACATGGAATCCAACATAACAAAATTAAGTTTAGGCATTTACACAATTAAGACATTTAAAATATAAAAACATTAAAAGGCAAAGCAAAGCATTAAAACAAAGCAGAAATCTAATAGAGCTACACTTAGTTTCCTATGCCAGATTAGTTGTAGGCCAGCTGGAAGAGGGTTGTCTTAAAGGCCTTGTGGAACGGAGCAAGGTCCCATAGGGCCCTCACCTCTTCCGGCAGCTGGTTCCACCAGGAAGGGGCCATTACAGAGAAGGCCCGGCCCTTCCCAGCCAAGCCGGCATCGCCGGCGTTCAGGTTGGGGGCCGTATTTGCCCCCTCGGAAGGAGGGAGCGGCAGAATGCTTCGCCCGGTACATCCGGGTATGTTTCTGGGTGAGGCGTCGGGGCTATATAAGCCCCGGCCCCGCCCAGATCTCCTCAGTTCCTTCGGGCTCTCTGAGTGAGAGCCACGTGTGGCAAATCTCGGCCTTGCGATGCCTGGGACGTCGGGCTAGTCCAGTCTGTGGGGCTTGAGGAGCGGACAGTGGCGCTGGCGGCGGCTGAGGCGCGAGCGGCCGGTGACAGCGCGTGCGAGGAGCAGCAGTCCTTCGTCCCTGGGGACTGGGTTTAGTAAGGCTTTTAGCGGTCCCCGGGGTGGGCGGCATCTTCCCCCTCCCCCCCCCACCAGGCCAGTTCTGCCCAGGCTCCTCTTCACAGCGAGCTGGGTGGGGTATGCTGAGCGTAGCGCAGAGGTCTGCGGGGCTCTCCCCAATCGCTTCTTATGCTGTAAAATCCCCACCCGCTCCCGTTAAGGCGGCAAAGGGAGGCTGGAAGTGCGCAGCGGCCGCTGTGCACGGCCCGTTGGGTGCTCGGCGGCCAGCTGTAAAAGGGCCTTACTCAGGTGGATGAGGAGGCTGGGCGTGCGCACGCGGTGGCCATTTTGTTCTAATAAAGAGAGGACCCTCGTGCAGGCCGTTGAGTTTGGGCCTGTGGAGCATGGGCGGCCATTTTATAAGAGAAAGGGCTGCCGCTTGGGGTAGGCCTGTCGTGCCCGACCTGCGACTCATGCGGCGGCCATCTTGGATGGACCTCACCGGCCCAGGCGGTAAAGGGTCACTAACAATGTTATGAAGGGGGTGAACATCGTGGGCATAAGGGGCTTGCAGGAACATTGCGGGCTTTTAAGGGGCTTGCAGACTGCTGGCCTTTATAGATCTATCTCTGAGCTGTGATGTTGGAGTGTAAGTGGGGTTGGGGTTTTCAGCATCAACTCTTCTTGGGAGGTTCCCCCCCCCCCTTCATTTTATTGGGCTTGATAGGACCCGGCCTTGGCTCGGACACCCACCCCACCCATCCTTTGCGGTGTCTCTGCGGTACGGCTGGGATTAAGGGGGGGAGGTATGGTGGCTCAGTTGTAGAGCACTTGTTTGGTGGAGAGACTGTTTGGTGTATGGTTAAGTGTGCGGACTCTTATCTGGGAGAACCGGGTTTGATTCCACACTCCTCCACTTGCACCTGCTGGCATGGCCTTGGTCAGCCATAGCTCTGGCAGAAGCTGTCCTTGAAAGGGCAGCTGCTGTGAGAGCCCTCTCCAGCCCCACCCACCTCACAGGGGGTCTGTTGTGGGGGAGGAAGGTAAAGGAGATTGTGAGCCGCTCTGAGATGCTTCGGAGTGGAGGGCGGGATGTGAATCCTATATCTTCTTCTTCTTCTTCTAAGCAGCGGGTCCTGGGTTCAGATCCCTGCATCTCCAACTAAAAGGGTCCAGAAAATAGAGAGCCACTGCCGGGCTGAGTAGACAATACAGCCTAGGCTGGGTGGGAGAGGATCCAAGGGCAAGCAGCCTGCCCGCCCGTTCAGTGGGCGGGGGCAACAATCATGCCCTGCAAAGGACCCAGGACGAAGGGAGCGGGGCCGGTTGACATCATGAGACAACTGGAACAATAAATGGTGGCCATGGGGGCTCCCATATGGTAGGGACGTCTCCGCACTTTGGGCGGTAGGCGCGGTTAAGCACCCTTTCTTCTTTTGGCACTGTGCCCGTTGGCGGTCGGAAGATTTGGAGGATCCCCTCCATGCAGAGCGTTAACGCTGCAGTGCTGCAGCCCCGGGCTCTGCTTATGATCTGCGTTCGATCCCTAGCGGAAGCCGGGCGTTCAGGTAGACGGCTCGAGGTTGACTCGGCCTTCTATCTCGGTGCCCCTGGGGTCTGGCTTGATCTTTCTCCCCTAGTGGGGTCGGTTGGCTACAGGGTGTATGAACCTCTGGGCAGCCATTCATTTATGGTGTCATTTAGGCTTGACAAGGGAACCTGGTGGGAAAGGGTCCCACAGTTACTGCCGTTGGCCTGGCTGTGGATTAGTGGTGTCCTGACGGCACCCATAAAGGGCGGGGCAAGTTTAGAGGCAATTTGCCCACCCGCCCGGCCCAGGGGCGAGGCCTGCAGCCCAGGGCAGGGGAAGCGGGTCCGGAGGGCCATTATGGGCCAGTTAGATGCCCTCGAACAGGAAAGGTTGCCATGGGTGCTACTACCCGGGAAGGTCGGCGGCGCGCCTCTTGGGCTCGGCGCGGATAATTTTGAGACGGAGGTACTGGCCTACTTGTCTGCTTCGCGGGGCGACGCACCTGGGCCCGAACCTCAATTGGAACCGGACCAGGAGGATGGCCTGGACGTGGGTCCGTCGGGTGAACTGGCGAGCTGCAGCGTGTCTGGAGGTATAGTGCAGCAGACCCCGGGCGGGGCTGGAGCCCCCTGGGTATTGGGGGTAGGCTACTGTTGCAGCGGACGCAGGGGGGGGCCCTTCGGTCCTTGTTTGACGCCATCCCTCCCCCCAGCGTCGGGGGGTGGGGCTTGGGGCGTGGGGGCGTGGGGGCGTGGGGGCGGCCGCAACTCCCACCGAGTGGTGGGGTTCTGGGCCGCTTTGGGCTTCAGGCTTAGCGGCCTTGGGTCAACGGACTGCCCCGGCAATGACGCCTGCTGTTAGCGTGTTGTTGCCCCTCCCCTGGCATTTTGCCCCGGGGGGGCGGCAGTATATGCATATACGGGGTGTGTGGCTTAACATGCAAGGCAGTGGCACTAGGAGGAGCCTAGTGCGCAGGGCGGAAAGCCCGGCAATGTCATGCACGAGTGTCCGCCTTGCAGTGTGGCTCATGCCTTCTCCGCCATTATTGGGTCGAAGACGGGGCCATGGGGGTCGGCGCCCCGGTTGGGGCGGTAGTGGCAGTAGCTGCCCCCTGGCATAGGGGCTCAGCCTCATTCGACCAGGGGAGTCAATTCATTATTGAATAAGCTACCACGTTAATGCGGATGGCCAGTATCGGCCTGATGCATTTCTCTTTGGGGTTTTTTTGGATCCCTTATCAGGGGCCAGCCCCCCCCCCCCTTTTTGGCTGATAATCTCCAGTCAGTGGCGGGTATTGAGCAGGTGTTAGGGCTAAGATTGCCAAAGAATATCAGGAAAGTAGGGCTTAGGACCCTTTGATATGCTGCCTGTGCCCACGTAGTGCGTATCCCCCCTGGGGGTGGTGCCTGTTAAAGTGCCAAGGGAGTGTACCCACATTGTTCGTATCTCCCCTGGGGGTGGTGCCTAACAAAGCGCCAGGGGAATATCGTTTTCATCCTCACCGGTCCTACTCCATAGGGACGGCGGTTAATTTTGGAATTATTTTCGGTACGGTACACTGCCTTTGACCAGTCGGTCAAGGTACTGCGGGGTTGTGGTGTCTGGACTGTGAGGGCAGTATGCGACATTAAGTCGGCATTTTGCCTCTTGCCAGTTTATCACAAGGATTTTGAGTTTCCGCTTTTGTTTGAGAGCAAATGTTACCTGGATCGCGCCCCTGATGGGGGGCCCAGTCCCCTGCACTGCATTGAGCGTTTTGGCTTCGTGGTTGCGGGGTTGTTTTAGGAGAGGACCCGGAGTGATGATACAGCGCACCAATGAGGTGCCTACCTTGTCGGTCCAGCGGATATAAGGTGATGCGCCTGGCTTTTGCATACTTTGCAGGAGCCGGTCATCATGCTGGGGGTTCCTTGGGCGTACTAGAATACCGAGGGGCCCAGTACGGTTCTACATTCATTGGGCATTGAGCTTGATACCTCCCAGCAGGCATTTTGGTTGCTGGAGAATATGGTTGCGGACCTTAGGGGCCGGTTGGCTGCCCTGGTGGGGCACCGTCTGGGGTCGCTGCTCTGATTACAGCAGGTGGTTGGTCATCTTCGCTTTGCAGGCAAAGCGGTGGCACCTGGCGGGGCCCCTTTGACACGTATGTGGGCGCTAGGGGTCACCTCTGTTTGACTGGGGGGTTCAGTAGGGACCTGTCATTCTGGGAATTTTCCCCACTCCAGTGGCCGGTTGGTTTTGGGGTGTTCGACGGCTCACATCATTCAACCCTGCAAGTGGCAGTGAGAGAGGTTTGGGGTTGAGGATTATCAAGGGCCAGCTGGCGTTGGTCTTTATTGGTAAAGCCTTTGGCATTGGGGAGCACCGCAGGGCAGCATGTTGGTTGGCTGGTTCCGTGGCACGGGTTATGTTGTTCCCCTTTTTGGGACCGCACTGCTTCATGCGGCCACGTTGAGGACCTTTTTTGGGCACAAGGTCTTAGCTAGTTAACTGTGCAGCCTAATGACTGACACTGCGGGACAGAATGCCCCAGGCCGGGATTCAACATGGGGTTGGTTGCCTAGGGGGCATTCTTGGAGGGCGAGGGTTCATCGCCTCTTGGTTGTGACTTGTTCTGACAATTTTTCTGTTTTTCAGGTGCTGTGGCTCGTAGTGAGAGGCAGCGTGTTCTTATCTGCGAGCACGGCAGGGCGTTCCTGGTGGCCCCTCGAGCCAGGCGGTCTTCAACGGGCACCCAGCTGGGAGTCGCCGGGGGCCAGTGTGGGCCGGGGGCCAGTGTTGGCCGTACTGCCGAGTGAGGCAGGGCAACTTCCTCGCACAGCTGGGTCTTTTGCGTGGGCGGTCTCAGGGGAACACCTATGGCCTAGCACCAAGTGTGCAGGTGGTCTGTACGAACCGCAGACGGGCTACACGGCTCGGTGTGGGGACTACGGATCACTGAACAGCCTCACCTGAGCGTATCTTTCCATGGAGGATTGACGCTTGCACAGATGGTGAATGGCTTGGGGCCTGGCCGCTCAGCAACAACCCGAATCTGGCGGGCTTGTGCTGGGGGCAGGGTGGTTCACCCTTTGGACAAGGCGGGGTCCAGGTGTGACCCCAGGGGCTTGTCCTTCTTGGCTGGTCCTAATATGGGCAGCTAGATCGCCACGCAAGACTTTGAGGTTCTCCCTTTCACCTGGGAGGCGGAGCGCTCTAGACGCAAGGCCAAGTGGGCCCTGGTAGAAAGCCATGGAGTATGGCTTGGGGATTTTCTCCCTCGTCGGGAACGCCGACCTATAGCGGCCGGATAGGGTTCATCTTTCAGAGTTGGGTAACCGGGCCTTTTTTAGAAGAGATGCGGCAGGGTTTGCGGTCGGCTCGGGGCCGTGCGTTGGGGCGCTAATGCCTAAGCAGAGGCTTGGCATTGGCGGTGGCTGGAGGAGGTTTTGGCCATAGGGTTTTCAGGGGAGCACCTATGGCCTAGCACCAGTGGTGCGGGTGGTCTGTAGGAACCGCAGATGGGCTACACGGCTCAGTGCAGGGAATGCAGATCATCGAGAGCCTCACCTGGGCGGATCTTTCCATGGGGGATTGATGCTAGCCCAGGTGGAGAATGGCTGGGGCCTGGCCGCTCAGCTACAACCCGAATACGGCGGGCTTGTGCTGGGGGCAGGGTGGCTCGCCCTTTGGACAAGGCGGGGTCCAGGTGTGACCCCAGGGGCTTGTCCTGTTCAGGATCCATCCCTGCCAGTTATAGGTTGATTAATTAATTAATTAATTAATAAAGCGGCCCGGTTTTATACCCAACACTTTGTGTCTGCCTCTTCATTCCGACTGGGGGGCAAGGCCCGGCCCTTCCCAGCCAAGCCGGCATCGCCGGCGTTCAGGCTGGGGGCCGTATTTGCCCCCTCGGAAGGAGGGAGCGGCAGAATGCTTCGCCCGGTACATCCGGGTATGTTTCTGGGTGAGGCGTCGGGGCTATATAAGCCCCGGCCCCGCCCAGATCTCCTCAGTTCCTTCGGGCTCTCTGCCCACCCACCCTCCCTTGGCAGTACAGGTTTCAACCGGTCGCCTTGTTAGGGGCCAGGTAGGAATTTTTTCATCTTCACATAATTGGCCCATGTGGAGTTGTTTTTCGCCTACCTTGTACTGCCTTGTAGCGTTGGGTGTTAGCTGTAGGATTTTTAATTCGGTCGCAGGCTGGAGGAGGTTTTGGCCATAGGGTTTTCAGGGGAGCACCTATGGCCTAGCACCAGTGGTGCGGGTGGTCTGTAGGAACCGCAGATGGGCTACACGGCTCAGTGCGGGGAATGCAGATCATCGAGAGCCTCACCTGGGCGGATCTTTCCATGGGGGATTGATGCTAGCCCAGGTGGAGAATGGCTGGGGCCTGGCCGCTCAGCTACAACCCGAATACGGCGGGCTTGTGCTGGGGGCAGGGTGGCTCGCCCTTTGGACAAGGCGGGGTCCAGGTGTGACCCCAGGGGCTTGTCCTGTTCAGGATCCATCCCTGCCAGTTATAGGTTGATTAATTAATTAATTAATTAATAAAGCGGCCCGGTTTTATACCCAACACTTTGTGTCTGCCTCTTCATTCCGACTGGGGGGCAAAGCCCTATCCCTGGTAGATTGCAGGCGGGCTTCCTTTGGCCCGGGGATAATGAGAAGATTTTGGGTTCCCGATCTCAGCACTCTCTGGGGAACATGTGGGGAGAGACGGTCCTTCAGGTAGGCAGGTCCTAGGCCATATAGGGCTTTAAAGGTGATAACCAGCACCTTGTACCGGACTCGGTATGTTATTGGCTTTACTTGAAATTGTACCAGCAATTATTATCAGTAGCTCGTTTTTTTGCAGCCATTCCATTGGTTCTCTGCCCTTTACCAAGTTCATCTCAAGGTACTGGCTACCACCTGCAAAGCCCTTCATGGCTTCGGGTACTCATATCTGCCAACCTACCTGTCTTCCTATAGTTTCCCTCAGCAGCTTCATTCATTCATTCCACACAAAGCCTTCTGAAGGTATCACACTGCAAATGGTAACACCAACAACTGCCCATGCATCTATATTCCCTGCTGAGGTTATCAACTGCAGCAAAAGTCTCACCTCTCCTCCAGGGCTCTGAACCAACCCTGTCTAGTTGAATATACAGAAAAAGGGGGCATTAAATTTACCTCATAAATATATCACTATAAGAGTTTCTGAAGAAGAAAACTGTAGGGGACACATAGGCCGTTTTCCCACAGACCTTACTCCGGAGCGATGTCCCTCTTCACCGCGCAGCGTCTGCGCGGATTTCCCACCAGCTGCTGCGCACAACCAGGAAGGGCCGCGGCTTTTGCGTCGCAGATGTAAACTGGTTTTTAGCGGTTTACATCTGCGACGCAAAAGCCGCGGCACTTCCTGGTTGTGTGCATCAGTTGGTGGGAAATCCGCGCAGACGCTGCTCGATGAAGAGGGACGTCGCTCCAGAGTAGGGTCAGTGGGAAAACAGCCATAGTTTGCATGCTCCTGACACTTCAACATAAACTTCACCATAATCGGCATCTACCCAAACTGCCCCTTCCCCCAGTTGGTGAAATGGGCTGACTGAGATCCGGAAGGCTTCCACCCTTGTGTCAATCTGCAAACTACATAAGACATAATTGTTCAGGTCAGCATTTTAAGAAATGTATTAGGGCTACTTTATAATGAAATGGTTCAGCAAGGCACTTTTACAAAAGGAACAAGACTACTGTCTATGGCATATATTATCTATTTATTGTATGTATTCTCTTAACTGCATTGGTTTCCACTTTCGTTATTACATTTTCTGCATTGTTTGACATATCATGTCTAAAACTTTACTCCCTTGGATGTCTTTCTCATGTACATAAGTAAATAAAATTAAGTATTTCCTTAAATAGAAATATATACTTGGGAAAACCCAAAAGAACAGCATCCACACACTTTCTGTTTAGCCTGTCATTTTCCCAGGAGCTGAGGGCAGTAGACATGGCCTCCACCCCATTTTATTCTCACAGTAATTCTTTGTGATAGACTAGACTGAGCAACTGGCTCGCAGTCATCTTACACTCTTTATGGAAGTGAACCCAGGGCTCCCCATTTCTAGTTTTTCTTTCAAACATTGCATCAATATGGCTCAGGGCAATTGCTTTTTTTCCCCATTGACCAACCTTTCATTCTATTGCGGCTGTAAGCTCCTAGACAGGAAGGAAGTTCTTATTTGATTTATTTCCTCCTTCCACCTTTCATCATTTCACTGATGGCAGTGGTTCGAATACAATAAAAACAATGTGTTATAATGATTAAAGACTCTCTCAATTAACAAATGTATCCCTCGGGCTCTGTTGAATTGTTCCCTGATGTTAATTACAGATGCTTATTTTACATTTAAATTTTATTTTTTAAATGCCTCTCATTAATGTGTAATTTACAAATGATTGTGAGTCAGCAGAAGATTCTGCTTCCAAAACCTAATCACGCTTATCACAGAGATTTTTGCATTGATATTCATTCCCAAATTCATGGACTATGTCATAATGCAGGAATATAAACTTTACGTTGTTTCAATTGCTGTTTTAAAGTTGGTTTTACTGTCTTAAGATATTAACCAACTTGAAGACCCTAACTGGATGGTAAGGTGGGATACAAATGTTTTAAATTAATACAAATAAAATAAATACCCCCCCTCCATTTTGATAGCCATTAAAAATATCCCTAAATTCGGGATGTGAAGAAACAACTGTCACTATTCTGTACACTATGGCTCAGGTAAACTAATGTAAAAGGTAAAGACTGGAGAATTAACATAGGGGTGTTTGGGGCATATACATATTGTCATGGGTGCTGGGGGCCCTGCAGAAGAAGCCGAGCCTGCAGAAGAAACTGTGCCCCTGCCACCTGCACCAGTGCCCCTGCCCCCTGCTGGAGAAGATCCAAGCCCCCCTGCCTCGCCCTCTCGGGTGGCTCGTGTGCGTGACCGCCTTCGTCAGGACCTCAGGGATCGGAGGAGGGTGGCACACTCACAAGCAAGACGCTCCCTGAGCCCTGAGTTTTGAAAGGATTCTGGCCCTTCTAGGAGTGAGGGTGCTTGAGTCCCAGCAGGATCCTGGCTGCCCTCTGAGTCAGCAATTAGCCCAAATGGGCAACAGACAGCAGAGGGCTATATAGCTGTGGGCTTTGAGAGAAGGCTTTGTGGAATAGGGTCTGCAGGTCAGAGCTGGCCAATTCCATCATATCAACACATAGATTTCTTGAGCTAATTTGTACCTTAAAATGCTTAACTGATAACTAAAGCATGCATAAGACTGCCGCCTTAGGGTTGATCATGGCTATGAACATATGAAGCTGCCTTATACTGAATCAGACCCTGGGTCCATCAAAGTCAGTATTGTCTTCTCAGACTGGCAGCGGCTCTCCAGGGTCTCAAGCTGAGGCTTTTCACACCGATTTGCCTGGACCCTTTTTTTTGGAGATGCCAGGGATTGAACCTGGGACCTTCTGCTTCCCAAGCAGATGCTCTACCACTGAGCCACCGTCCCTCCCCTGACCAGCAGTGGCTCTCCAGGGTCTCAAGCTGAGGCTTTTCACACCGATTTGTCTGGACCCTTTTTTGGAGATGCCGGGGATTGAACCTGGGACCTTCTGCTTCCCAAGCAGATGCTCTACCACTGAGCCACCGTCCCTCCCCAATATATCGTCTTCAAGGCTATATCGTCTTCAACAAGGGCAGCTAACACATACATGCCCTCAAAGTCACAGCCAGGCTTCAACCAGGGGCTGTAACCTTCCTTCCTTCCTTCCGAAAAAGAAATGTGTTCACTAAAACATCTTATTCAGAAGCAGTATCATTACATTGATGGAAGCAATCTACAGTGAATCATTTCAGGATTGTGGCCATAAAAACCTAGAACACTCTTCAGAGTTTCCTGTAAGCTGCTGCTTCAAGGAACTATATTTTAAAGCACCTCATTGCTGGTGAACATGACACACTCAATAAAGAAATTATATTTGAACACAGATTAAAACAGTGCTTCCAAAAATGTACGGTTAGTCTCCAAGAAATGGTACTACTCTGTCATGCAGATGCATTCTGGGGGTAGAATTTGTCCCTGAACATGAAGTAGAAAAGGACTTTGAAAAATACAGCATTTGGGTCACATTTGTCCCTATGATGGCCCTGTCCATTTCCCTCCTTCCGAGGCTAGATATTCCTTTCGTTCTCAACCCCCCCCCCTTTTTCTTCTTTGCTGAAGAACTCTGGGGCCGTTTTCGCACTCACGTTTTACTGGCGCCACGACCCTCCTGACGCCGGCGAATCTGCATGGATTTCGCACCAGAAGCGCCGGCGCTCCCAGAAGCGCCAGCTACTTCCGTCGCTAAGCCAGCGCAAACGGAAATCGCAAAGATGCAGGAAAACGTTTGCGCTGGCTTAGCGACGGAAGTAGCCGGCGCTTCTGGGAGCGCCGGCGCTTCTGGTGCGAAATCCATGCAGATTCGCCGGCGTCAGGATGGTCGTGGCGCCAGTAAAACGTGAGTGCGAAAACACCCTGGGTGTCCCACCCTGTCACAGGACAATATTTAGGCTGTTGGCTCAGCCCAGGAACCTGAGGGAAAGATCACGAGCCCTCTTTAAATTAAACAACTTAAACAACGCTGGAGACATTTTGAAATCAGGGGTTGAAATTTCTGAGATAACTTAATATAGATAACTCTGAGGTAAGCAACTGGTACATCATAAATGTCAGGATTAAATGCAGATTTCAGGTAGGTCAAATTGTTTTCTCTAGAGGAGGTCACACATCCAGAATCTTCTTGCTCAAACAATTTCTTAATGAAGGCATTTCAATGATTAATGAAATGATTTTTCACTGCCTTGTAAGAATTGAATGGGTTTTTTTTTTTACTACAGTCTGAAGGTGAGCATAATTGAATAAGTTTGGATTTTTAAATTATGTTTAAAAATAAGGTTTTTTTTTCCAATTTAAATTTTAATGAATTTTTAAAACTTAACTGACCCAACAAAAATAAACATAAGGGGTTTCATTCCAAGCATTACAAACAATTAGTGTGTGAGATCAACATATGTATCCATAAACCAACATTCAAACAAAGTTACAAAGGAAGTTACATATTAATATATTGATGACACCATCTTTATCAAATTTACATTTTAGGTTTCCTGAATGATTAATGGAAAAGCTAATGATCCTTAGGTGAGCATAATTGAATAAATTTGGATTTCTGAATTATGTTTAAAAATAAGGTTTTAATACTTTTCACTTCATAACAAATTTTAGATTATCTAAAAAATTGCCTTGAAAATGCTTTGGTGAAATGATAGAATAGGCCAGCCAATAGAGTTGGATTGGAATCCAGTTGTTTTGTGGAGATGGGATCGGTCCGGAAGTCAGTGGAGAACCTGCACTACTATGAAGATATAGTTTCTATTGAAATTGATTGTCCAAGAATACAGGACTGCCCAATGGCAAAGAAATTTATTTATGTACATACATGATCTAGGTCTCCCGGGACAGAGGAGTAGAAAAAGGATATCGTTTCATATTATTTTGGAAACAGAGTGGAAAGAAAGGAATGGTTTGTAAGACTTTATCTTGTAACTTTTTGCGGTTTACTGAGGATAACATAAGCACTGAAACACTTTATATGTGCTTCATTGTTCATTGCTTGGTTTGGACAATTCTGCATGATGGCAACACTCTTCCCTGTCCAGAAGTATGCCCTGAAGGTCCTAGTGCCATTCCTCTTCCATTACAGGGAGGTGCCAACAAGACATTAGGTGAGGAGGGCGCAGAAACTGCCACCCTTTGTGGCACTGGAGTGCCAGATGAAAAGTCCCGTTTGTCATATGGAGTCCCCTGCACAAATACCAATGGCCCTTTGTTCTGTCAGAACAGAATGTTGTGACCTGCGTGTGCATCTGTTTTGACCCATATGCAGGTGCTGATGCAACAGGGAGAGGTAGACACCCTAACTGTGCTGCTGAAACACCGCTGAGTGCTGGCATTGCAGTAGTGCCACGCCACTCCTTCTCTGCACCCAGACACATCCAGCAACCTGGTCGTTATGGTTTGGGAGAATTACATTTTTTTTTTTTAAAACCCAGTGACTCATTTATCCCTTATTTACATCCACTGCAGCAAACAGCAAAATAATATAGTATTTGTGATGCTCTCCCTTATTCAGTGCCTGGTGCTCATGGGAAAGTATTACCCTGGAGAGATGGCATAGCTCTAGCGAATAGAAAATCAATTAGGATTTTTGATGCATACTGATGTACGCAAGCAATTAAACTTGTCCCTATCTAGGAGGTAGGGTTGCCAATCCCCAGGTGGGGGCAGGGGATCCCCCGGTTTGGAGGCCCTCCCCCTGCTTCAGGGTCATCAGAAAGCAGGGGGAAGGGAGGGAAATGGCTGCTGGGAACTCTGTTATTCCCTATGGAGATTTATTCCCATAGAAAATAATGGAGAATTGATCCGCGGGTATCTGGGGCTCTGGCCCCCCCCCCTGTTTTTTGGTGTAGAGGCACCAAATTTTCAGTATAGCATCTAGTGCCTCTCCCCAAAATACCCCCCAAGTTTCAAAAAGATTGGACCATGGGGGTCCAATTCTGTGAGCCCCAAAAGAAGGTATCCCTGTCCTTCATTATTTCCTATGGAAGGAAGGCATTGAAAAGGTGTGCCGTCCCATTAAATGTGATGGCCAGAACTCCCTTTGGAGTTCAATGATGGTTGTCACAGCCTTGATCTTGGCTCCACCCCCAAAGTCTCCTGGCTCCACCCCCAAAGTCCCCAGATATTTCTTGAATTGGACTTGGCAACCCTACTAGGAGGCTGTGGATTTCATATGAAAACGGAAGTGAATGTGTCACTTGCAAGTCCTTAAGTGGCGTACAGAAATGTCTCTCATAGTGATTACAAATAATTGTTTCCTTCTGTCAGAAATGTCAGAGATTTTGCACGCAGCAGAAGAGCAGAACAGTATCCAATATTCAGAGTCGTTGCCAGGCCAAGGTCATACACAGTAAACAGTACACACTCCAGTAGATAACAGTATACACCAGTAAGTATACTAGGGTTGCCAAGTCCAATTCAAGAAATATCTGGGGACTTTGGGGGTGGAGCCAGGAGACTTTGGGGGCGGAGCCAGGAGCAAGGGTGTGACAAGCATAATTGAACTCCAAAGGGAGTTCTGGCCATCACATTTAAAGGGACAGCACACCTTTTAGAATGCCTTCCTTCCGTAGAAAATAATGAAGGATGGGGCACCTTCTTTTGGGGCTCATAGAATTGGACCCTCTGGTCCAATCCTTTTGAAACTTGGGAGGTATTTTGGGGAGAGGCACTAGATGCTATACAGAAAATTTGGCACCTCTACCTCAAAAAACAGCCCCCCCGAGCCCCTGACACCCGCGGATCAATTCCCCATCATTCCCTATGGGAATTGTTCCTGGAGGTGCATAATGGCTGTGGGGGTGGAGCTTCCCCCGCCAGCCAGCTGGCAGGGGGAGGGGGGAAGCCTGTAAAACCAGGGGTTCCCCAGCTGGGACCTGGGGATTTGGAAGCCTAAAGTATACACAGCACGATCCAAGCACAGTAGCATAGGATCCAACACCAGCAGTGTTCGCTGCCACCCAGACAGTGAGTCTCACAGTACCCACAATCCTTACAGGCAGACACAGCAAGCTCACTGAGCTTCCCTAAATACACATATCAATCATGCAAGCTCACCAGAGGTTGCATCAGCTCTGTGAGTCAGCACAAAGCCTAATTACAGGTGAGGTCATTCCACCTTACCTCAGTAACAGGTAACAGCTGGACCATGATGCAGCATGACTCAGCATGACATTGCAGAAACAACATTTACTATTACTAAGATGGAGTCAGTCAGCCATTTTAGGACTGAGTTCCAACAAGAATGCTAGAATGGCTGCCTGTCTTCCATGCACGTGGTTAATATATAATCAATATTACTTGCTTCAGGTTTTGACAGTTTTGTTGTTATAATTTGCCACACCCTGTCTGTAAGAACTATTGATTTTTAAAAAGGTGCATCCCACTCTGGAGCCCACGAAAGGCTCTCTAAAGGTGTAAAATCTACATGTGCTGTCTGTTAACACAATAGTATATAGCATCAAGGAAAGATTGATGATACAGCCAGAGAGATGCAAGCTTGGAGGCTAGCTATCAGGAGGGATGGTATCCCAAGAGTTTTTAAAAAAATTTAAAACAAGGAGGCTCCGTTTTAATGCTAGGCTTCTGGAAATTGGCAACCCCCCTCCCCCCCCCCCAAAAAAAATCATCCACTGAAGCATTACATGGAGGAAACATTTTTAAACCTTTCTCATCTTGGTGCCGATCCTGCTACCGACAATCACCCAGCCCCTTTATTTTCTTTGTCCATCCCCATTGCACCCCTCACTTCTCATGCCTTCCATTTAAATCCTCTTTGTTCAGTTCTGCGAATGAAACTGACATGGGGGAACAGCCAACGACTTGGCTGAGCCAAAGCACAAGCAATGGGGCACACCGCGGCAACCCCTCTCTCCCCTCCTCTCTCCCTCATCCCCTTCTGCTCACTGCTACTGGGCTACTCTGGACACGGACGACCCATAGAAGGATGCAAGCTTGGAGGCTGGCTGGTCTGTCATTCAGTTTGTGCTTCAGCGTTGGGCCAGTGTTTGTAGAGTTACGGCTGGAGCTGGTGGGGACGTGGTTGCTCTGAGGGGTGGGGGGAAGAAATTTTTCCAGGAGAAACATTTCCAGAGAGCAGATTTTTTTCAACTTGCTGGAAGGTGTCCAATAAAAAAGTAGATGACCTATTTCCCAATAGTGTTGCTCCATCCCCAGGCTTCTGTCCCCACTCCCCCACCCCGGCTCAAGTGATAAATTTTCCTCCAGTTGCTCTGTGAGCCACAGCAACCTCCAATTCCCTGCACCATTTTGAGATGCTATCTTTTCAGGATTATATTGCCACACAGGAAATTGGAGGTTGCTGCAGCTCAGAATGTGCCCACGGAGCAACTGGCCAGAAATTGATCGCTTGCTCTGAGGAAAACAGAAGCCTGAGGCAATACTCCCTCTAAGCTGTGGAGTCTTGAGAGCAAAAATTCTACTTTGTGAGCTACTGGCATTAAAGTTGTAAGCGCACAATTTGGCTACTGTGTAAATTAGTTTGCTTTGAGGCCATCGTCCCTGAGCTAAGACAAAGATGTGTGAGCTAGGGTTGCCAATCCCCAGGTGGGGGTAGGGGATCCTCTGGTTTGGAGGCCCTCCCCCCACTTCAGGGTTGTCAGAAAGCGGGGGGGGGGGGAGGGAAATGTCTTCTGGGAACTCTATTATTCCCTATGGAGACTTATTTCCATAGAAAATCATGGAGAATTGATCTGCGGGTATCTGGGGCTCTGGGGGGAGGCTGTTTTTTGTGGTAGATGCACCAAATTTTCAGTATAGCATCTAGTACCTCTCCCCAAAACACCCCCCAAGTTTCAAAACTATTGGACCGGGGGGTCCAATTCTATGTGCCCCAAAAGAAGGTGCCCCTATCTTTCATTATTTCCTATGAAAGGAAGGAATTGAAAGTCCCTTTCAATGTGATGGCCAGAACTCCCTTTGGAGTTCAATTATGCTTGTCACAGCCTTGATCTTGGCTCCACCCCTAATGTCTCCTGGCTCCACCCCCAAAGTCCCCTGGCTCCACCCCCAAAGTCCCCAGATATTTCTTGAATTGGACTTGGAAACCCTAGTGCGAGCTGGAGGCTAAAAAACTGTGAGCTAGCTCACACTAACTCAGCTTAGAGGGAACACAGGCCTGGGGGTGGAGCAATGCTAGTGGGAAAGTCGTCAATGTTTTGCTCCCTTCCTCCTTCTGCTTCCAGCTCTGCAGCCAACCCTAAGTGTGTGGCCGTGCAGACAACAGCTCCCAGCAATGGGAACCAGCATTTCTGGCACAGATAACTCATTTTTGCAAAGCCTCCACCCCCACCCCGTCCACCCCTTCTTTCCCCAAAAAAGTGAATCAAAGAAAGATTTAAACTTGACCACACCGCTGATTGCCTCCCTGCACTGGGTGCAGCGGGAAGAGGAGACCTCAGAGCCCTGGCCTTTTTACAGAATGCAGAGAGCATTCTGGCTTTTGTCCCCAGGTTTGCAAACATAAAAATCTTTGGGGAGCCTCTTGAGAAGAAGCCCCATTCAACGTATGCATGTAATGCTTTCCCTTCAGTTGTGAGCACAATAATGGACCCTGACAGGACATAGAGGGGGTGGGTGGAGGAGTGACCTCCTAGGCCAGGGGTCCTCAACCTTTTTAAATAGGGGGCCAGTTCACTGTCCCTCAGACTGTTGGAGGGCCGGACTGCCGTTACTGTACAAGGCCGCGGGCCGTCAGTTCTCCGTCTTCTGCATCTCTCTCCCTTCCCCACACCACACACCCTGGCCTGGGAACTCACCTCACCTCAGTATCACCTCACATTCTGTCTCCGTCGCCTCAGCCCAGTGCCGGAAGTGTGCGTTGCTAACGCAAGTTTAGGTCGAACGTCACTTCCGGTCTGATTTTGCCATAACCTGGCGGGCCACAAAAACGTCCTCAGCGGGCCGCATCTGGCCCGCGGGCCGTAGGTTGAGGACCCCTGTCCTAGGCCATCAGAAAAGCAGCAGAGGAGAAAATCCAAGGAAATGTTTCTGCATTCAAATACTCGGGCATGGTTATGGAGGGGCAGATAAAGTCTCAGAAACCTGGGAAAATGATGGAGGGAAACCAACTGACAGCTGAACAATGTAGAATCAAAATGTAAACTGGCAGAAATGTGGAGCAGAATTCAGAAGCAATGCAGAATCAAAAATATACAGCAGGGCAAACGAAGGAGGCAATGCAGAATGACAAATATACTAGGACGGGGAGTAGCAGTGGGAGCAGGGAAAACCTCTGTATGGAAAGGGCCATGAATAGGTTAAAACACTCCGTGAGCATGTGTTAGCATCCAGATTAACAGCCGCACCTTTAATGGAAACCGACGGTGGGTAGCAGTGGGAAAATGCAAAGTTCTGAAGGTTGCTTTTCTAATAGACACAGTTTAAAGAAAAAAGCATTTCAGAAAAGCAATATAAAGAATTTCAGCACATGTGTCCACTACGTACGGCTAACAGCAATGATCAACTGTTTGCAAGCTACTAATATCTTAATCAAGCAATTATTAAATCTTTAATAAAGATAATTTTATATGATTAAACTTCTACAGTCAAAACATTAGTGCACTAATGGCCGTTCTTCAAAGGAGAAAATGAAGAAGCTTTCTAGTGAAACACATTGTGCTACAGAAGCAATATTATCACAGCAGGATAACAACTAAAAATAGCCCTGGTTTGCTCTTAAGATGAATGGCAAAGGCATGCAAAAGTAGATGGGGAACATTTTCATGGGCACTGTAGGTGGTTGTGCCATTCATTAGCTAATTATGTACTTCTCCACTTTACAAAGGCTGCTCTTGAGCTGCTAGAGCTCTGGAAAATTAATAATAATAAGCTAATTTATCAGCCATCTGCGAAACCTTTTCGAGGATGCAAACGTCTTTCTTAAGGAGGAAAGCTTTCTCAGGTTCTTTCTGGGTGTTGACATGATGAACCCTTTATAAAGCCCCTTCATTTTCTATTGACAAGGCATGAGCTTCTGTAGGTTATTGTCTACTTCATCAGATGCTAGGGGAAAGGGATTTGTGCACACTAGGGGTAAGGGACTTGTGGATGACTTGGATGCCACAGACCCATGGCATCCTGAAATGGGGTCAGCTTGCATATTGGTTCATTGGCAGATATTTGAGTTTCCCTTCCCTGCAATACTCAGAAGTATGGAAGAAAGATGTCAAGTCATTTACTCAGCCTGCTTCTTCTCTTGTGGAATAGTTGTAACTAGCTTTGGGCAAAGTGCCATCATTAATCCGTTCTTCATCCATAATAGTAATGAAGCATGTAGCTCTGAGTGTGTTCACACACTGACTGGTTGCAAATGAATTTTGCTATCTTACGCCGTAAAAATCTAGTTGCAAAGCAAATCGTTTCGTGTGTGTGAACGCACCGACTGACAGCTCAGTCCTATGCATATTATCTCAGAAGTAAATCCCACATTTCCAGTGGGACTTACTTTATTTATTTACTTTATTTTTATTTTATTCCATTCGATTTATATCCCGCCCTACCCCACCGAAGCGGGCTCAGGGCGGCTACCTGGGTGTTGACATGATTTACTACCAAGTAAATGTGTTTCACATTGCCACCTCAGTTGAATTAACTCAGTTGGTTAAATCATTAAAACAAATCTAAAATATACCTCTAATGGGGCATTTTTTAAAAAAATATTGGCCTTCTTTTGAAAAGGCTGCAGTCACTGAAATGTGCTGGAAAAGTTTTTTTTTTTTAAAGCCAGCAACTTGGAATGGCTGGAGCTTTTCCTTCTTCCGACTGCCTGCTTGGGATGGCAGAGAATGCTCCCATCAATGATAAGATGCTGGTCCTAATGGGTGGACATCATAGGAATGAAACGTCCCATGAAATCCAACATTTTATAGCAGGAGTAGCAGTGGTTGTATGGGGACCTCCATCATAAGAACGTAAGAGAAGCCATGCTGGACCAGGCCAACGGCCCATCCAGTCCAACACTCTGTATCACACAGCGGCCAATAATTTATATATATATATATATATATATATATATATATATATATATACACACACATATATATACACACTGTGACTAATAGCCACTGATGGACCTCTGCTCCATATTTTTATCTAACCCCCTCTTGAAGCTGGCTATGCCTGTAGCTGCCACCACCTCCTGTGGCAGTGAGTTCCACATGTTAATCACCCTTTGGGTGAAGAAGTCCCTCCTTTTAGCCATTCTAACCCGACTGCTCAGCAATTTCATCGAATGCCTACGAGTTCTTGTATTGTGAGAAAGGGAGAAAAGTACTTCTTTCTCTACTTTCTCCATCCCATGCATAATCTTGTAAACCTCTATCATGTCACCCCGCAGTCGACGTTTCTCCAAGCTAAAGAGCCCCAAGCGTTTTAACCTTTCTTCATAGGGAAAGTGTTCCAAGCCTGTAATCATTCTAGTTGCCCTTTTCCGCACTTTTTCCAATGCTTTTTCCAATGCTCATCAGAAAGAGTTAGCAAGCCTAGATGTGTCATGAATGGGAACAGCATTTCTTTTCTTTCTTTTTTTCAATGGTTAATTTGGGGGCATTTAGCAGATGTCTTCTAAATAAATTAAATTTTCAAAGGACCTATTTGTGAGTTGGCTGTGAAGTAGTTATAACATTCCCTACAGAAGCTTAGTTAAGTAGTGTTCAGCAGCATGTTCTTTTACACAGATACAGCAAGAACACATACCATGGGGATATGGACCCATATTCTGGAGCTCAACTAAGCCCCAATGGAGATGTTACTCTTTGGTCATGGTGCCGCTACAGTGTACACGTTCAGTAAAAGGAAGAAGACTAAGGATGGCTTAAAAATGTACATGGGAATCTTTGCAAATTTAAAAGTTCTGTGTAAAAATGGGATACTCGTGAACAAATACACATAAAGCTACCTTGTACTGAACCAGACCATTGGTCTGTTTTGAGGTCAGCGTTGCCTCCTCTGACTAGCAGCATCTCTCTGTGGCCTTCGGTTGAGGTCTTTCCCATCACCTCTGATCCTTTCTTAAAATTGGAATTGCTGGGCATTGAACCTGGGGCCTTCTGCAGGCTAAACAGATGTCAAACCCTGAGTCACACCCCCTCTCCAATGTCATATTGCCATTATTCAGGGCTATGACACATATAAACAGAGGATTCAGTCCCTGTATCTGGCATTTTTGCTACTGTAACAAGATTGAGTGGAATGAACAACATCACCGATGGAGACAGAAAAGAAGAAAATACAACACAAAGGGGGGAAAAAATTACAAGACATTCATATTTTTTCTTATAAACCAGCATTTTATTAGTGTAGAATTTTATGAGTAGATAACCCAGAGCCTGTGAGATCTGATAGCAATAAAAATGTACAGCGTGTTCTAAAGAAATCGATAAGGAATTTGCCAGGGGAGGGATAATGGCCTAAATAAAAGATGTAACATCAGGAGGTACGAGGTGCAAAGACTGAAGCCATCAATACCACCCAGCTTTTGGAAGAGAGACTCCAGTTTCCCTCCCCCTGTATTTTGAAAAAAAGAAAGACAGAACAGTCAGAACGCAGGTTGCGCAGCAATTCTGAAGCATGAGCTGTCTTCTTCTTGAAGTTATCTCTAAGTGACGCAGCACAAGAGCTTGTAATGTACCTTAATAGTGAAAAAGATAGAGCCTTTTCATAATGCCATTGGAAGGGAGGGTTGCACTACTGAGATAATGTGTGGTCTTTATTGAAACATTAGCGTCAATAGGTTTTCTTCTTGATTCCACCTTCACCGGTATTGAAGCTGAATAGAGACATCAGAACCAGATCATTCCAGGAAAGCAACACAAAACCACAGAAGAAGAAGAAGATATTGGATTTATATCCCGCCCTCCACTCCGAAGAGTCTCAGAGCGGCTCACAATCTCCTTTACCTTCCTCCCCCACAACAGACACCCTGTGAGGTGGGTGGGGCTGGAGAGGGCTCTCCCAGCAGCTGCCCTTTCAAGGACAACCTCTGCCAGAGCTACGGCTGACCCAAGGCCATCCCAGCAGGTGCAAGTGGAGGAGTGGGGAATCAAACCTGGCTCTCCCAGATAAGAGTCCGCACACTTAACCACTACACCAAACTGGCTCTCCATTTTTTCATCCCATAGGCATTTTTTCATCCCATAGGTATCAAAAAGCCATAGGTATCTTTTTGTCCTTACCTCCCAGTACATTGCCTACAATTTCAATTTAAAAAAATCCCTACAGAAAGTAGTAGTAGCTGTGTTTCTTGTTGAACCATAAAGATGTGGAAATTGTGCTCTCTGATCAAGAAGCCCTCCCCCTGTCCCTTATCTCAGATATGAAGTAACAGGTTGTCCTCATTTCTAAGAAGAAGACATTTTACTATTTATTATTACTCCAAGCTGAACCTTGACACCAAAACTAGATCTTGAAGATGTGCACTGTTCAGACCATGGTGAATTTAAGCTGAGTTTATTAGCCACACTAGTATGAAGCAGTCTAAGGCCAATTCCCCACTTGTCTTGTTCCAGTCTTGTTGCTCCTTTTCCTGTGGCGCTTCTGCTAGATTTTGCACAAGCCGCCCTGGGGCGGTGAGTTGCCCCATATCTTTTTAAGTTCCCTCAGTGGCAGGCAGAAACCAGTTTTCAGAGGATCTTGCCTGCTGTGGAGGGAACTTGAAAAGAGGTGCGCAACTCGCCACCCCGAGGTAGCTTGTGTGAAATCCATCAGAAGCGCCGTGGGAAAAGGAGCAACAAGACCAGAACAAGGTGAGTGGGGAATCAGTCGTCTGAATGTTTTTCTTCACTATCTTGCTTTTCCTAAACTAAAGATGGGGGGCTTGTGAACAACCTGCAACATCGGATGGGTTCTTGCAGACAAAATGGGGGCTCAGATGACTAGAGAGGCAGTGGCGGTGGACTCGAGACGAAACAACCAGAACATCTTATAAAGAGTTTTTGAGGTCCTATGAGATGGCAGCCAAGATTGCATCTGTGACATCGCACCCGGCACAATTATTTAGGGTAATTCAGTTGCTTACAACACTGCCACAAGGCAGGCCAAATTGTAGAGAATTGGACATTGACTGTGAGGCTTTTGCAAATTTTCTCACAGACAAGATTTTGTCGCTCTGTCATGACTTTCCCGCTACAGTTAAAACAGTATGTGAACTCAAGGTTCCATACCTGTCCTCCGGACCAGCTTTAGATCACTTTAAAAAGCTCAGTCTGGAGGAAGTTGATAGAATACTCTCTACTGTATGCCCAACAACATGTGATGTGTACCTGTGCCCATCCTGGCTGATTAAAGCGTGCCAGGGAGAGCTCCGATATCCTATACAGGATATCATAAATAGATCTCTCCTGGAAGGGCTTTTTCCAACGTCTCTTAAAGAGGCAGAGGTCCGCCCTCTCCTGAAAAAGTCCACCTCAGACCCGGCCGAATTGGCACACTATCGACCGGTCTCGAATTTACCCTTTTGGGGGGAAATTATTGAGAGGACAGTAGCGTTACAGTTACAGAGTTTTCTGGAGGACGCTTCTGTCCTAGATTCCCACCAGTCCAGCTTCCGCCCAGGCCATGGGATGGAGACAGTTTTGGTCGCCCTGGTGGATGACCTTCAGTGACATCTGGATTAAGGCGGCTCGGCAGTACTGATGCTTTTAGACCTGTCGGCTGCGTTCGACACGGTCGACCATCAGTTACTAGCCCACTGCCTCGCCGACGTGGGAATTCAGGGGCTAGCCTTACAGTGGCTTTCCTCTTTCATTTGCGGTCGGGGACAAAGGGTGTAAATTGGGGAAGAGTTGTCCCAGAGATGCCCGCTTAATTGTGGTGTGCCTCCGGGGGGCGATTCTATCCCCAGTGTTGTTTAACATCTACATGCGACCCCTTGCACAGATTGTCCGGAGGTTTGGGCTGGGTTGCCATCAGTACGCTGATAACATCCAGCTCTATCTACTGATGGATGGCTGACCTGACGATGTCCCAGAAAGCCTAGATCAGGTGCTGAAAGCTGTGGCTGGTTGCCTTAAGCTGAGCCGACTGAAGCTGAATCCGATGAAGACAGAGGTCCTTTGCCTGAGTTGCGGTGGCCTGGGCGGGGAAATCCCCCTGCCAACTTTTGATGGGGCACCATTGACAATGGCGTCCAAGGCCAAAAGTTTGGGGGTGCTATTGGAGGTCTCCCTGACGATGGAGGCTCATATAGTAGCAACTGCGAAATCTGCCTTTTTTCACCTTAGGTGGGCAAAACAGTTGGTTTCTTTCCTTGACCTGGCGACCTGGCAACTGTGATTCATGCAACGGTCACCTCGAGACTGGACTACTGTAATGCCTTCTCCTTGGGGCTGCCTTTGTCATGAACCCGGAAACGTCAGTAGTGCAGAATGCGGCTGCTAGGCTGCTATTGGGGCAGCCCAAGTGGGAGCACATACAGCCAGTGCTGCAGGAACTGCACTGGTTACCAATAGTGTACCGAATTCATTACAAAGTGCTGGTTATTACTTTTAAAGCCCCATTTACCTGAGAGACCGTCTGTCCCCACATGTTCCCCAGAGAGTGTTGAGATCTGGATCCCAACATCTCCTAGTGATCCCCGGAGTGAGGGAGGCGAGACTGTCGCCCACCAGGGATCGGGCCTTTTCAGTGGCAGCCCCTTCCTGGTGGAACCAATTGTTGGAAGAGGTTAGGGCCTTGTGGAACATCGATCAGTTCCGCAAGGCCTGCAAGACGGTTGTCTTTTGGCAAGCCTTTCAGTTGACTGTAGGAGAATCCTTGAAGAATCCTGGAACAACTGTCGTCTTGAGAATGAGTAACATCTAATCTAGCACCAACTGTACACTGTTTTTAATTCATATTGTTTAATGATTGTACTGATTTTATTGATTTTATGATTGTGATCATTATTCTATGATCTGTTGTAAGCCGCCCTGAGCCCGCCTTGGCGAGGAGGGTGGGATATAAATCAAATTAAACTTAAACTTAAAATTGTATGTGGCATAGTGGGCTGCAGTGAGAAAGAGGAAACAAGTGAAAAGCCCCATAGGGTTTGTTTCCAAGAGGGTCTCCAAACCTCTAGCATCAGCTCCGGTTGAGATCACTGGGCACAGCTGGGAGAAGATAATGGCGGGAAAGATCTGTCTCCATGAACAAATATTTTAGAAATCACCTTGGGTCAAAAAGCACCTTTTAAGCAAGTTTCTCTGTAACGGGGCATCAATTTATCAGATACATTTGTTTTCTGAAGGCTGAATTCAGTGATCAAATCTGGGCACATTTTTATATATATATACACACACACCAGCATGGGGAGAGTGTTTTGATTGGAAACAAAGCCCATACTATGGTATCGTTGGCCAACCTTGACAGAATAAATTAGCACTTTTTAAACATGTTTATATATTTTGGGAGTGCTTATTTAACAGTTATCAATCATATGCTCCTTATCATCATCTGCTACACATCTAATATGAAGAATCTTTTCCATTTGTTGCCAGAGCAATAAAATCACATAAAATTACATAGGCACTATTGCAAAAATCACCCAACAGAACATGATGAGACACAAACCGTTTATTTATTACATTTGTATTACATCTCATCTGCAACAAATGCAAGGCAAGAGTCATATTCCATCATTTGCCCTCATAACAACCTTTTGAATAATAATAATATTAATAAATTTATTTTTATATCCCGCCCTCCCCTGCCGAAGGCAGGCTCAGGGCGGCTCACAGGACATGGTGTAACCATGATTTCAATAAATACAATCATTACTATAAAACAGAATTAAAATACAGTTGAATTACATTTATAAATTAAGTTAAAACCATTATAAATTAACCATTATAAATTATTAATTAAGGTGCTACAATTCAGAAACATGTATAGGATGGCTAGATGTCAGTTAGCCGGGTTCCATCTCAAAAGCAAGCTGAAAGAGGGCGGTTTTGCAAGCCCCGCGAAACTGATTTAGGTCTCGCAGGGCTCGCACCTCCACTGGGAGTTGATTCCACCATCGGGGGGCCATTGTTGAGAAGGCTTGCTCCCTCCTTGTTTTCAGTCTAGCCTCCCTTGGTCCAGGGATTTTTAAAAGATTTTGGGAACTAGATCTCAGTGCTCTCTGAGGAACATATGGAGAATTCTGGCAGACATTGCCGTAACCCAATTGAAGGCTGGCAGACATTGCCTTAACCCAAGCACACAAAATAAAGGGATTTGAACCCAGATCTCCTTCATCTAAATCAGTTGTCCCCAACCTTTTTTTGAGCTTGCAGGTATATTTAGAATTCTTACAAGGCATGGTGGGTAGAGCAACGAAATGGTTGCCACAAAATGGGAGGCTGAGCCAAGCACAAAAGGATTGTGTCCCAGCATAACTTCAATAGCACAGTATAGATCCTTGTGCTGTGGGGGGGCAGCTGCTGCTAAAGCAACATTTTAAAAAAATCTGCAATAAAATCACCAGTAGTTGATCAGAAACCTTGCTGGGCAAAAACCCCCTCCTGGCTCCATCCACTTCCTAACACTTGGCAGGCACCAGAAAAGGGATCTTGTTTTAATGTACTTATTCTAACTAATGCATTTTACTTATATTTATTATATGTATTCTGTTTAGCACCAATCTTAATTCTGATGTTTTTAGCTAAGATTTTTTACATACTTTGGTTGTAATAAACTAAACTGATCATTTCAGATGAGGCTTACTGCATACTCCATGATGTGGGGCTGAGTGGCCCTCTTGCAAAGGGGGCACATAGTAGAAAAACCCAATGAGCATCACATGTCAAACAGCAATACATAACTGGTCAAATCCTAAAATCCAGGTTACCCAATAAACATATTTAAAACCTAATTTTGAAATGTTAATGACCATGCTTTAAAAATCCTAACATTTCAGCTCAACTGACACAAGAATATATACATTTCTCTGCAAGAATAATATATACATTTCTCTTTGTTGCCGCCAGGGAGCATGAGGGTCGAGAGGAAACAGGGCACCAGGCTGAGGATAAGGGGAATGCGCCCTCAGAAGGGACCTCTTCTTCAGTTGGTGAGCGGGAATCCTTTCGCGCCAAGGAACCATCCCTGGGCAGGGAGAGAGGGGGGGTCTTGGTAGTTGGTGATTCGATCCTTAGGCAAGTAGACAGCTGGGTGGCAAAGCTGCATACTGACCGTATGGTGACTTGCCTGCCTGGTGCGAAGGTAGCGAACATGACGCGTGTAGTAGATAGGCTGATAGGCAGTGCTGGGGAGGAGCCAGTGGTCGTGGTGCATGTTGGCACCAACGATGTGGGGAAATGTAATTGTGAGGTCCTGGAGGAAAAATTTAGGCTGCTAGGCAGGAGACTTAAGGCCAGGACCCCCAAGGTAGCCTTCTTAGAAGTGCTACCTGTTCCACATGCAGGGCTGGAGAGACAGGCACAAATTAGAAGTCTCAATGTGTGGATGAGACGATGGTGTAGGGATGAAGGGTTTAAGTTTGTTAGGCACTGGGATGCTTTCTGGAACAAGCGGGAGCTGTACAAAAGAGACGGTCTCCACTTGTCTCCAGATGGAACCAAGCTGCTGGCATTTAAAATCAAAAAGGTGGCAGAACAGTTTTTAAACTAAATCTTGGGGGAAATGTCTCTGGTTCGGGAGGAGATGAAATGTCTCTGGTTCGGGAGGACTCATCTCAAAGAGATGAAGGGTTAGCTGCTACTTTTCTACTGGGTAATGGATCAGAGTTGTCCACTGAGATGGTGACAGACAGTATGGAGTGTCTGCCAAAGTCTCGAGGCAGCAGGAGGAAGGTTGCGGCCTAACTTGCCTGGGAAATTATAGATGTTTGTACACAAATGCTAGAAGTGTTCGAAGTAAAATTGGTGAGTTGGAATGTTTAGTGTTGGGGGGAAACATAGACATGGTGGGAATTTCAGAAACTTGGTGGAATGAGGTGATTCCTGGATCTAAGTTATTTCGGAAGGATAGGGAGGGTCGGAGGTAGGGTGGCTCTATATGTCAGAGAGGGTATACAGTCCAGTAAGACTGAGGTAAAAGAATTAGATTCCCTTCTAGAAATGCTTTGGGTCGAAATAGAGGGCCCAAAAGGAAATTTAACTATGCGAGTTTGTTATCACCCCAAATCAAAAGAGAGAGGACAACTATAATATGATGGAAGGCTTAAAGATAGTGGCTAGATGTAAAAACTGTGTCGTCATAGGTGATTTTAACTACCCGCAGATTGATTGGGTCAATATGTGTTCTGGTCGAGAGAAAGAGATTGAATTTCTAGATGCTCTCAATGACTGTGCTATGGACCAGATGGTCTCTGAACCTACCAGGGGTGGGGCGATCCTGGATTTGGTCCTAAGTAATGCCCAAGACTTGGTGAGAGATGTAAATGTGATAGCACTGCTTGGGAGCAGTAACCATAACGTTATTGATTTCACCATTTGTATAAATAGAGAGTTGCTCCAAGAGACCAGCACAGACAGTGTGCGATTGCAATAAAAAAGGCCAACACAATGCTGGGAATTATTAGGAAGGGAATTGAAAACAAATCAGCCAGTATCATAATGCCCCTGTATAAATCGATGGTGCAGTCTCATCTGGAATACTGTGTGCAATTTTGGTCACCGCACCTCAAAAAGGATATTATAGCACTGGAAAAAGTGCAGAAAAGGGCAACTAGAATGATTAAAGATTTGGAACACTTTCCCTATGAATAAAGGTTAAAATGCTTGGGGCTCTTTAGCTTGGAGAAACGTCGACTGCGGGGTGACATGATAGAGGTTTGCAAGATTATGCATGGGATGGAGAAGGCAAAGAAAGAAGTCCTTTTCTCCCTTTCTCACAATACAAGAACTCGTGGGCATTCGATGAAATTGCTGAGCAGTCGGGTTAGAACTGATAAAAGGATGTACTTCTTCACCCAAAGGGTGATTAACATGTGGAATTCACTGCCACAGGAGGTGGTGGAGGCTACAAGCACAGCCAGCTTCAAGAGGGGGTTAGATAAAAATATGGAGCAGAGGTCCATCAGTGGCTATTAGCCACAGTGCGTGTGTGTGTATACACATACACACACACGCACTGTGGCTAATAGCCACTGATGGACCTCTGCTCCATATATATATATATATATATATATATATAAAATTTTTTTGGCCACTGTGTGACACAGTGTTGAACATGGCTTCTCTTATGTTCTTAACCACAGGTTCACTTGGAGTAACAATTTAACATAAACCTTAGTTGCCTTTCTGTGCACCTTACTGGTTGTCAAGGGCTTTTTTATTGTGTTCCTTTTGTAGCTGTAAGTTAATGGAAAGCAGCAGATATGATTCTTGCCTTCTTTTTGACTTATTGAGCTTGTATTTGTAGCTTAGGATATTACACAGGGGACCTATGGATTGTTTTATTCTATTTATTTGGAATTTGGAGGAGCAGGAAACACATTTAGCTCTATTCATCTTGGGAACAGGTCACATAAGATGCAGTCATGAACCTTTCATAACAAATAAATGTAGCCAGGTGTGAGTGAAAACGAAGTCCATATGGTGAAAACAGGTAGGAATTTTCTGGAAGAGAAAAAATGGAAATGAGTATCATCTTTTACCTGACCACTAACAAATACTGAAAAAGAATAATTTTAATAGTAATTTGCTTTAAAATGAACAGCACATTTAAGACTTGTGCCTTGAATTTTATGCTAGTAGCTGGTTTTTCTCAGACATGGCCAGCTGTTCGGGGAATCAGAAGAACTTGAGGGGAAATCAGGTCTTGCTGTACTGGCCTCTTTTTCTTTGCAACTTTAGGGGGCTGGAAGGGGGGATAACATTTTAGAGAAAACTGGTCAGTAGGGCAGGTGCAAGGCACATTCAATAAATCCAAGTGGCCCCTTTGCTGAGGAGAAGGGAGGGAGAAAACATCACTATGAACCAATCACTATTCCGGCCTATGAGGCAAACCACTTCGAAACCCCCCTCCCCATGGTAACAGGCTTGTTCCATCCTGCAGGTGTTACTAATTGGTCTCTTGGCCTACACAGCTCTTATCATCTTCAAGGTCAGAGCCGGAAATGTGGTAATTAACTTCTAATGAGAACCTGCAGTCCATAGGATGGGAGGGAAGGAATTAGGGGTGATGAGTAGTGTTCCCTCTAAACTGAGTTAGCATGAGCTAGCTCACAGTTTTTTTGTCTTAGCTCAGGGAAAATGGTCCCAGAACACAGTAATTTATGCAGTAGCTCACAACTTTAATGCCAGTAGCTCACAACTTTAATACCAGTAGCTCACAAAGTAGAATTTTTGCTCACAAGACTCTGCATCTTAGAGGGAACATTGTTATGAGGTAATTTTCTAGAGAGTCTAACAACATGTCCTTATTGGGTGTCACCATCATCTGATGATGCTCGGCCATGAAACTATAATTGAGCTAAGAGCATTGTTATGAGTCAGCCCGGACTCACTGATAGTGAGGACTCTTCTCCTCAGGAGAAGAGGACTCCTCAGGAAAACCTTAAATCAACAAAAACTGAACAGAAGGAAACTGAGCTTCAGACTTGCCAGGATTCACAGTGTCAAGATTCACAGTCAACAGCTGGTGCAGAACCACCAACACCATCCATCCCTGGTTCAGCAGGTGAACCTCAGTTGGCCTTTGCCAGTTCACTAGTATCATCTACACCCTTAGAGTACCACAGGCAAAGATTGAGAGAAAAATTACAGATGACAAAGTGCACATCTCTTGGCCCAACGCCAGCTGCTTGCTAACAACAAAGATGAGTAGTTGCGGGATCACTTCCGAGCAACTAGTTGCAAGCCTGACCCTTAGGTGGGTGGCTATAAAACCAGCCAAGAGAGGCTGTTAGGAGTAGATGCAACATGTATGTTAGATGCTAAGCCACTGACTCTGCCTTGCCTGATTCTTGGAATTTGAACTTGGGCTGAATAACTTAACATTGCCTGATTTCTGAAACCCTGACCTTGGACTGAATGACCCTCCCTTGCCTGACCCCTGGCATCTGATACATGGAGCCTGAAAACCAGTAGAAGCCAGGAGAAAAGAAGCTAGCTAGCCCTAAACTGTCTGGCACCCTAGGCAAGGCTACCTTCTGGCACCCCCGGCACTGATAATGTCACCGAGTCACATGGGGGGTGCCCAATTCAATGCAGGACTTGAAAATGTGTTAGATAGTTAAGCTAGTTTTCTTGTATTTCTGATGTGTGACTTTAGAGCAGGGGTGTCAAACATGCAGCCCGGGGGTCAAATCAGACTCCCGGAGGGCTCCCATCAGGCCCCTGAGCAACTTGCTGTCATCTGCTTCCTTCTCCCTCTCGCTTGCTTCTTTCTGGATCATAGCTTGCTTTGCAAGGCTTGCTCAATCGCACAGGAGCCTCAGAGCAAAGCCTCTATGTACTCCATTGGCTGAGGCTCCTCCCTTGGGGAGGAAAGGGAGGAGAGAGAGCTTGCTTTGCCAGGCCTGTCAGTTGCACAGTGGAGCTACTGAGCCAAGCCTCTCTTCTTTCTGTTGCTTGAGGCTGTCTCCCTCCTGGTGCCCCTGGGGAAGGAGGAACAAGCCAGAGCTTCCTTTGCCCAGTTCCGTGGAGCCCATGGGGAAAATTCAAAGAAAGCACCTTTAAGACCAACAAGTACTAATGTTTTAAACGTGTTTTATGTTGTTTTTTTTTTAAATTAATTGTATTTCTCTGGGTTTTTTATAAAGTTTATAGATCTGCTACTTAATCTTAAATAGGAACACATATGGCCCATCCTGACAGGGCCCGACCCAGCAAGGCCTAATTTATGTCAGATCTGGCCCTCATAACCAATGAGTTTGATACCTCTGCTTTAGAGGGTTGTGTTGCCTGTAGATTAAACCTTTTATTCTGACAGAAATTAAATAAGTCTTTATATAAGTTTTAAAAAATAAAGAAGAGTTTTCTTCACACCCCTTCCAACCCTCCCAGCAATTAACACATAACAATGGTCACATTCAACAGCCAGTTTCCTTATCACTACCCTTCCAGGAAGCCCCACCAAACAATGGGCACATCCACAAACCTATTGCCCTTTCACTACACCCCCTCCAGCCTAGAAATAGCAGCTCTCCAGCCTCATTCAATGCACAGCAGCCAAGAAGGTCAGAGCGCCTGCTCCGGCTGCAACGCCACTGAGGATGTTCTCCGCAGCCGAGAACGAAACGTCTGGAAGGAAAACTTTCTCCAGTAGAACATGGCACTTGAGCCCGAAAGATTCTACAAACCCTAATGATGTTGCCAGCCATGAAAACCTGAAATCTTTGATAAAGAAGAGTTTGTTTCCTCATGTACAACCACACTGGGGACACATGGGAATCAGTCTTGGTCTCCTTGACACAGCTTATTTTACACTACAATCCTAAAGAGATAGGGTTCCCAATCCCCCCGCTTTAGCGGGAGACTTCTGGGTTCCCAGCTTAATCTCCCGGTCTTCAAAAATTGAGAAGCGGGGGGGGGGGGTGGAGGGGGGGAGAACATACCTATAGAGCTCCTGTTGTAGAGCTCCTGAGCAGTTTGTAAAATCCCTGTCCCTTTAAGGCTGGGCAGGAAGGAGGAAACAGGAAGGGCTTCGGAGAACGGCCCCTCCCTTCTTTGCTTTCGTTTTCTCAGCAGGCACAGTTCTCCGGAAGAAGACCAAGTAAGTATTTGTGTGTGTGTGAGAGAGGGAGGGGGATTCCCTGGTATGGAGGCCCTCCCTCCCTTTAGAAAGTGTGTGTGGGGGAGGGAAATGTCTACTGGGCACTCTATTATTCCCTATGGAGAATGATTCCCATAGGGAATAATAGGGAATTGATCCGTGGGTATTGGGGGCCCTGGGGGGGTATTTTTTGAGGTAGAGGCACCAGATTTTTAGTATAGCATCTAGTGCCTCTCCCCAAAATACCCCCCAAGTTTCAAAACGATTGGACCAGAGGGTCCAATTCTATGAGCCCCAAAAGATGGTGCCCCTATCCTTAATTATTTCCTATGGAAGAAAGGCATTTGAAAAGGTGTGCTGCCCCTTTAAATGTGATGACCAGAACTCCCTTGGAGTTCAATTATGCTTGTCACACCCTTGTTCCTGGCTCCACCCCCAGTGTCTCCTGGCTCCACCCCCAAAGTCTCCTGGCTCCGCCCCCAAAGTCCCCAGATTTTTCTTTAATTGGACTTGGCAACCCTATAAAGAGACTTACTGCAGTCTAAGCCCATTGAAATGAATAGGCTTCGACTGGTGTAACTCTCTTTAGGATTGCGCTGTTAGTCTCACAGAATTGCTATGAAAGTAAAATGGAAACTCAATATACTTTTCTGAGCTCCTTGGATGAAAGGTGGGATAGAAATAAGACACATGGCGTGGTGTGAGGTGGTGGGGGAGAATGGTATACAGACAAGAAGCATGGTTGCACCAATAACTGGTTAACAATAGGTCATATGATTTATTTTTCATATTATATTGGTCCAGACGGTATAAAGGAGTGACCCAGAGGAAATCTTTGGCGACTCTCAGCAACTCTGCAATAAAGTTGCAATAAAACTCCACAAAATGTTTAACCCTTGAAACAGTGGCTTGACTCCTGATTCGCCTATCCACTCATTTTAGCCACCTCAGCTTGGAGAAGAGAAGGGAAAGGTTTGTCAATTCGCTGTTTTCACTGCAACTTCCCTTTCATTGCATTTCCACTTTCTCTCCTGCCGTGTTCTGGGGGTCCACTGTCCTATGAGAAAGCAATCTGGGTATTATAGATGGTGGCAGGAAAGGGAAGACACACAAATTATAATTTAAGCAGCAATGTTTACTCTGCATAGGACCCAAGCCAAGAAATGGATTTTGAAGGAAGATCACACAGAATTTCCATCCCACTCCCCTTTTATCTCCACATTTTATTCTGCTGGAGCGTTATCAGTCAAACTGTGCATTTAGTTTTGCTAAATATGTTTTTATATTTTATTCTTGAATTATATGTTCAAAATGTTAGCTGTGAACCATATGCTACTGGAAAGTAAGAGTAGAAATATTCTGAATAAATAAAAATAACTTCTTAAAATTGGTTGCTAGCCTACAAAAGGTTCTGCATTCCAGAATCCAGATTAATCTACAGTCCATGATGTTCTGTCCATTTTTACAGTAATCCTGTAGTCTCCTACAGATGTGAGGCTGATAATGCTATTCCATCTGCATGGGTCTCTGTACTCATTTCAGTGGGAAAAGTAGCTGAATGTGTACAAAAGGATTTGACCAGTGGTCCATCTAGTCCAACATCCTGTCTCACACAGTGGCCAACCAGTTCCTCTGGCCAGCCAGCAATGCGGCATAGAGGTTGAGGCCTTCACCTGACATTGCCTCTGGTTCTGGGATTCAGAGGTTTAGTACATCTAAATGTTTCCTCGCCTGGTAGCCATTGATAGATTGCTTTTGAGAGAACTGATAGAACTGCTTTGTCTAATCTAACATAGAATGGAACTCTATATGTGTGTGGAATCAAAGTAGAAAATGCAAAGTGTGTGGCAGGGACACTTTCTAATTCTACTGTAAGCCCAGTGATAAATTATATATATTCTTTATCCAGTGACATATGCCCTTACTTGGATAGCCCAGGCTGGCCTGATCTCCTAAGATCTTGGAAGCTAAGCAAGGTCATCCATGGCTAATGTTTGCAGAGCAGGAGCGTGGGAGTAGGCAGGGTAGGTGGCTGCTTAGGGAGCCACTCCACCTGGGGGTGGCGCTGGGTGCCTTGAATGGCATGGGGGTGGTGCTGGGTGCCTTGAATGGCATGGGGGAGGCTACCATCGGCTCCTCCGCCCCCCCCCCAATCAGCTTTCCTGCGTTGCAGGAAGGCTGGACGGGGGAAGGGGCTTGTGTCCCACACACCTCGCAAGGCACACGGGAGGCGACCGTCAGCTCCCCCATCCCCCCGATCAGCCTTCGTGCATTGCAGGAAGGCTGAGTGGGGGATGGCGCTTGCGTCCTGCATGCCTTGCAAGGCGCACGAGACACAACTGTCAGCTCCCACCACCTCTCACCCCCCGATCTGGGAGCCTGAGAGGGACGGGGAGGGGCCTGCTTGAGGACATTAACTTTTTTGATGTCATAGTGCCACGTGCGCAGAGCGCACACGCTAATTTTTTTTTCTAAAAGAAGATGGGGGGGGGGGTGTGCTGAGCTGGGGTCTGCCTTAAGCTGCAGAAAAGCCAGCGCTGGCCCTGGGAGACCACCAAGGAATACCAGTGTTGCAGACAGGCAATGGTGAACCACCTCTGAACATCTCTTACTTTCAAAACCCCACCAGAAGTCACCAGAAGTCAGCTGTGACTTGATGTCAACAATAACAAAAAGGAAAGATATGGGACAGAACTGTTTCATTCACCTCAGTCAGGTGGTTCCTCCAGGAAGATAGGATGGGAATGTGCTCTGTTCACTTAACTTTGTCCCCCACATCCTCCAAGGAAGTCTAGGAAACAAACCTCCATTTTGTTTTTACTACAGCCCTGTGAATTGGGCTGAGAGATAGTCGTTGGCCCAGTGAGCTTCATAGCTGCATTTGAACCCTCATTTCTTTTTGTCCAGCACTTGCTGTGCCATGAAGGAATAGGCTGAATCAAGTTTCATTTGAAAACCCCTTTCCCCCCCGGCATGTCTTCAGCATCCATTTGCAGAAAAGCTTTCAGTTTTAGAGCAGCCCAACGGTAAAAATTTCTTGTGCTTATTTCTGCAAATCAGTGCCCCATTTTTTAAATTTGCAAAGATGGGAAACTGAAACAAAGCAGCTTTCTTATAGAAAAACCATCCTTCTAGGTGGATGGAAATAGCCAGGCTCTTGTGGCCAATGCAAGATATTATTGCAGCAACATTCAAAGGAAAGATTGGATACTAAGAGAGTAGTGTTCTGTACCTCCAATAGATAGGTGAAGAAGAATCAAGGGCTATCAGTTCCCGAGCTTCAGGGCATATAATGATCACCACCTGAGCCCAAGACTTAGCAACCAGCCTGTAACCACAAAAAAATAATAATCAATTTTATAGTGTGTTGTTTTCACTCCCCCCCCCCCTTTAAATATTAGGGAAAGGCCGCTTCCAGAGGCAGGATATTGGACCTGATGGATCTTTGATATGATCTTATGAGGCAGACTTTATGAGTTAAAAATTCATGTCATATAACAAGGATTCATGTCATATAACAATTGTCCAATGCCGAGAAAGCTGAAATGACCCTTGTAGCTTAACAAACTGTGCCTGACATTTCAAGGATGTATTTTCATGGATATCCAGATGAGAGGATTAGGATATGGGAGGCAGATAGTGGTCATGTTACTGAATATATGCAGTAAAGTTTTTGACAGTAACTCAGCTTTAAATTAACCCTGAAATTGATTTAAGGATCCAGAGAGGAGTCCTGAACAATGGGAAACACCAAATAGGATAGGTTTTCCTTCCCAAACCCTCTCTTTCCTCATCTTTCCCTCAATATTGATAATGTAGTTCTCTATTTGGTGATCATATTGCTCTTCATAGACCCCTATTTAGGTGTGTATTTGGGTACCAAATCAATACACACATAGAAGAGGCTGATCAGGGTCTTGCATAGATTTTATGTGCAGATAGCTGAACTTGCATATGTTCCCTGGAAAATGGAGGGTCTTCAGTCATTCATACAGTAGCTTGTACTTTTTCTATACATGCATAGGCTCTTCACATTCTTGAACGGTTCCTAATCAGCTGTGCTCAATAGGGTTTATGTCTTATCAAACGGACTCTTTTGCTAGATCCTGCAGATTTTTCACATTCTACTATTGCAGAATCCATTCCCTCTGCTTCGTGATTGGAATGCTCTTCCTGTTAATATCAAGTATGTTTCTTCATTTTAATCTTTTAGAAAAACTTCTTAAAATACATCTGCATCCCTTTGATTGTTCTCCCTGCTTTTTTCCTCCTAGCTCTGTTCTAAACTACGCACAGGGTTGGCAGGTCCCTTCTGGCAACTGGTGGGGAGGGGGGTGGGGTGGGTGCTTGCTGGGAGCAACAGGGAGGCCCATCTAATGTGCAGCAAAATGTCTACATCACTGCCCACTACCCGGAAGTGATGTCATCATGTCTGGGTCATTGGGGTAATGCTCTGGTATTTGAGCAAAAACTTTATGGTAAATTTGGCTTCTACCATAGAACATTTAGCATTACTGCATGTCAGATGGATCTCCCTCTTTTTCAGGGTAAGTCCCCACCACCACCAATGCCTCCACATGGGGAGGGGGGGGTCTGGAAACCCTGTTGAGGTGTACCTTGTGTCTACCTTACTGTCTTTTAGGTGCCAAGCCAAAATATTTATTTTTATCCAGGCTTTTAATTAGCCATTTATCCTTCCTTCTGCTATCCCAAATTTGCAGTGTAGTTGTAAGTAAGGAGTTCTTCTTTATTCTTTGTGGTCTTACTGACGATGTTTGCCATACCAAGTCTGCTAGGACCACTTCAGGGTTATAGCTTTATTCTGACTGAAGCCATGGTGAACTATTGCTGGGTCCTAAATCGTGTGATATATCATGTATTTGGCTACATAATAAAGATTAAGATCAGGTGCATTTAACCTTCCTTTGTTTACTAGTAGCATAAGAGTATGAGAAGAGATTCTAGCTTTCTTATTATTCCAAATAAATCTATGGGGAAACAACTAGAAATATATGTAGGGAGTGTTTGAAATAGAAACAAAAGTTTAGAAAATATTTTAATTAAATGAATTCACATCATCCATGTTAGACAGCCAAAATATACTAATATCAATGTCTACTATATCTTGAAGATTATTGTCAATGTGATGGAATCAGGATCCAACAAATTGTATTTAATATATTGGCAACCATGTTTGTCTTTATACATGTACCAGTTTGGTGTAGTGGAGAGCCAGTTTGGTGTAGTGGTTAAGTGTGTGGACTCTTATCTGGGAGAACCGGGTTTGATTCCCCACTCCTCCACTTGCACCTGCTGGAATTGGCCTTGGGTCAGCCATAGCTCTGGCAGAGGTTGTCCTTGAAAGGGCAGCTGCTGTGAGAGCCCTCTCCAGCCCCACCCACCTCACAGGGTGTCTGTTGTGGGGGAGGAAGGTAAAGGAGATTGTGAGCCGCTCTGAGACTCTTCGGAGTGGAGGGCAGGATATAAATCCAATATCTTCTTCTTCTTCTACCGTGTTGACTGTATGGGTAAAACCTCCTTCAGGTTGTGGTTGATCAGATAATTAATGTGCCTCTAAACGGCAGAGAAATACCCAGCTTGCTGGGGGAGAAAGTGTAGATGACTGGGGAAGGCAATGGCAAACCACCCTGTAAAAAGTCTGCTGTGAAAACGTTGTGAAAGCAATGTCACCCCAGAGTCGGTGATCAGATAATTAATGTGCCTCTAAACGGCAGAGAAATACCCAGCTTGCTGGGGGGGAAAGTGTAGATGACTGGGGAAGGCAATGGCAAACCACCCTGTAAAAAGTCTGCTGTGAAAACGTTGTGAAAGCAATGTCAACCCAGAGTCGGAAACGACTGGTGCTTGCACAGGGAACCTTTCCTTTCCCAAATGGCTCCAATATCATTATCAAAGTACTGAATCAATCAGAAGAAAATGATTACCAAATCTCCTTGAAGGAAATGCTTTTGCAGTAGAAACAGCTGATGCAGTCAATAGCACCCAATGGAAAAGATCCAAAAAGGAAAAAAAAACCAAGCATCATTAAAGAGCGGTCCCATGGTACAGTAGAGAGATATATGCTAAAGATAGCCCACTGAGTTTAAGCAAACATAAGAAAGCTATAAATGTACTTTGCTTTCTTCATGTTAAACATAGATCAGAGAAATAATACAGTGCTTATCTTAGAAAACTTCTGTTCCAAAGAACAGAAATTGCTTTATGCAAGTTGTATATAAAATATTTATTTAGAATGTTCATAGGAAATGATGGTCAGATAACAGAGAACATCCATATATGCTCAATTTAAAAAGTCATGAGATATGAAGATATTATTGTAGTCTGCTTTTGATTTTGTTATGATTCTTTCATACTGCAATAATTGCACATTAACCACATCTGGGGCATGATCCAACAAAAATACTGATTTTTTTAAAAAAATACTAGACAATGTTGATCATAGATTTTCACTATGATTATCATAAGCTTTGATTCAAGGCTTATACATAAATTAAATTAAATTATTACACAAACATGCTAAATATATAATGTAGTATGGATCCAGCTTATGATATCCCTTAATTACCCAAAATGATAACAAATAACTTGAAGATAAAAGGAAACCAAATGCCATTTGCTTTTGAGGTTTAACTGAATGATAATTCATCTTAACAATATCCTTTGTATCCTCCAATAACCAAGTAACTAGCTAATCTTACTTAGGGGAATGAATTTAAAATATTTGACCTTTGGGGATTTTTTTTTAAAAAAATAGAAAACCCTAATAATATCTATACTGTTTCTGAAGCTACTGCAATGGTGTGCCAAGGGTGGGGCAGCTTGAGAAGGCCTCAGCTGGAGGGGCCTGGAAGCCAGCTGCATCCAGCTGAACATCTTTTTTTTAAACATGCAGTTCTGTCTGCAACCACTAGGAGCACAGGGGAGTCTGAGCATAGCAAAAAGTACTTTAGGATCGGCTAGACTTCCCTTCCTCCAAGGCTGAACCAAGCTTGCTTAACAGACTGAACAACTAAGCCAGGACGCTGATACAGTAATTGCCAGCTGCAGGTCATTTTCTCCAACATTCTTAACCTTCCTCTCTTCCTTTCCTTGTACTCAGCTCAGCCAGATCTTTCAAAGTAGTCAGGGTACTGCAGCAAGATAAAACAACCTTCCCTCTCTTAATTTCTCTTCCTCTTTTGCACACGTTTCTCATTTATTTCTGTTTTCCTTCAACTAGAGTTTTCTGGGGTCCCCCCCCCACACCTTATTTTCACTTCTTGATCTCAAGATCTTCTCATTTCTATCCTGTTTGGTGACAGAATGTATTTAAGAGCAGTATTGTAGCTTGGGCTGTGATTCTGTGCTTGACATCAGTTCTGTTAAACCGACATTGTCACAATGACCCTGGACTCTACTGGGTACCCTGTGATTGCACTGGTACTGCCGGGTCCTGTTTACATTGCACGGGTTCTGCTGGGCTTGCCAAAGTGTCATCCCCACCTTCAGTTTCTACTGCAGAGCTTCTCTGGTTTGATTTTATTCCTTTGGAAACAGTGGAGGATGGGAGCACCTTCTTTGGGGAGTAATCTGTTTTTCAGCATCCAGTCTGCTGAAGCTTGCAATCATTATTTTGTGATGCTTTAGCTAGTGTTACTTAGTAAAAGTTAGGACAAAGGCAGACTCCTAGCTCTCAAAAATGCCTTGTAGATGTTTGGGATGGTCCACACTTAGGCTTCAGAAGCCCTTCCAAATGCCTGCTGAAAACACACCAGGGGCTATTCAGGTCAAGGCTAGGCTGAGAATAATGTGATTGGCTCAAGCTCACCCAGCAAGTTTCCATGGCATGAGTGGGGATTCAAACCTGGATTTCCTAGATCCTCATCCAACAGTTTAACCACTACACTCCACAGGCTCTGGTGACTAAATAACATGATGGAATTTGATTTATTTATTTATTTTTACTGACATGATGGTTTACCTGAAGTCAAATAAAATAAAAGTTTTACTATCTGTGTTTCTTTTCTGGCTGTTGTTATTATTCATTTAGGGGAGGGACGGTGGCTCAGTGGTAGAGCATCTGCTTGGTAAGCAGAAGGTCCCAGGTTCAATCCCTGGCATCTCCAAAAAAGGGTCCAGGCACATAGGTGTGAAAAACCTCAGCTTGAGACCCTGGAGAGCCATGAATGGGGCTGCGGCTCAGTGGTAGAGCATCTGCTTGGGAAGCAGAAGGTCCCAGGTTCAATCCCCAGCATCTCCAAAAAAGGGTCCAGGAAAATAGGTGTGAAAAACCTCAGTTTGAGACCCTGGAGAGCCATGAATGGGGCTGTGGCTAAGTGGCAGAGCATCTGCTTGGGAATCAGAAGATCCCAGGTTCAATCCCCGGCATCTCCAAAAAAGGGTCCAGGCAAATAGGCATGAAAAACCTCAGCTTGAGACCCTGGAGAGCTGCTGCCAGTTGGAGTAGACAAGACTGACTTTGATGGACCGAGGGGCGGATTCAGTAGAAGGCAGCTTCATATGTTCATATATGTTCATTTTGCTTCATGATTATTACTGAAAATAATTTTGTCATATTGAGGAGGGGCCCTGACCTGCAGAGCCCCCAAATAGCCTGATCTTGACAGACTGCAAAAGCTAAGCAGGGCTGACGTGGAGGCAGGCGATGGGAAACCACCTCCAAATGTCTTGCCTCGAAAATCCTATGGGGAGTGCCATAAGTCAGCTGTGACTTGACAGCAAAGACAAAAACAGATGAGAAAGTCTTAAAAAATTATCCACCTCAGGTGCCAAATAGGCAAGGTACACCACTGAGCCGTATAAGAAATTTTAATGCAAATTTTTTTTAAAGATCTCTGTGTGCTTATCTACCTTGATGAAATTAACTGGACTTTATATAATTGCACTTAAGTTAATTGGACTGTATCATCATCATCCTTGGGAGTTAAATATCTTGAAATAAACAAAGTCCCCAAAGAACTTTCAACTAAGAGCAACTTCTCATGTTACATTTAAATTGCTCTTTCTCAGTAAAACACTGGCGTGTAGGCTGGTTCTTTCTGAATTCATAGTTCTGTACAGTTTGCTTAGAAAAATGGCAATGTGAATGCATATTGCCTTTCTTAGCAGACTCGAGATGTATTGCGCACTTAGGAATTTGTGATGAAATGCAAAGTGCCATGTGAGATGTAGGTCTGAGGGCAGAACTACGAGTTATCAGAAACACGGGTAGCTGCTGTTGAAAACAACAGCTCTGTTTCAGGTTTCTATTTCCCCTTTCGTAACATGCAGTTCAACTTAACTTGCGTCCTGATTGCAGGGCTGCCATCCTCTAGGAAGAGCTTGGAGTACTTCTGCAATTGCAACTGATTAGACTACAAAGCCGGTGTGAGCCCAGAGCTGGATAGCCCAGGCTGGGAGAGCCAGCTTGGTGTAGTGGTTAAGTGTGCGGACTCTTATCTGGGAGAACTGGGTTTGATTCCCCAGTCCTCCACCTGCACCTGCTGGAATGACCTTGGGTCAGCCATAGCTCTGGCAGAGGTTGTCCTTGAAAGGGCAGCTGCTGGGAGAGCCCTCTCCAGCCCCACCCACCTCGCAGGGTGTCTGTTATGGGAGAGGAAGGTAAAGGAGATTGTGAGCTGCTCTGAGACTCTTCGGAGTGGAGGGCGGGATATAAATCCAATATCATCTTCTTCTTCACCTTCTAGCCTGCTCTTGTCAGATCTCAGAAGCTAAGCACGGTTGACCCTGGTTAATATTTGGATGGGGGGCCAGGGTCACTACAGGAAGCCAGAGAATGGCAAACCACCTCTGATTGTCTCTTGTCTCGAAAACTCCACTGGGTCATCTTAAATCAGCTGTGATTTTATGGCAACAAACCAAAACAAAACCCCACAGAGATCAGTTCCTCTGGAAAAATGACAGCTTCAGAATCACATCCCTGTTGAGGTCCCAAAACTCTGCCCTCTCCAGGCTCCACCCCCACGTCTCCAGGAGCTGAGTGGGCAGCGTGACCTGAGAATATTTCTAGGGCACTCTTCCATATCACAGAGTGTTAAGAAAACTCTCATGATGTCAGAATCTGTATGTTATAGAAGGGGAGAGTTAAACTTGATATGTGATTGTTGGCTGTGTTTGGATGATATTGTTCCAATAATACCTAGTCAGGCCCAGATTCAGGAACTGTTGATGATGGCTCCCACACCTTTTTCTTTCTTCTGGATCTAAACCTTCTTCATCTGTTTCTCCTGTTCCCTACATGCTATTGGCTTTGAAGACCACACATATGCCACATGTAGGGATGCCAACCTCCAGGTGGGAACTGAGGATCCCCTGGAATTACAGCTCATCTCAGACTACAGTGATCAGTTTCCTTAGAGAAAATGGATGTTTTGGAGGTTGGACTCTATGGCATTGTACCGCACCAAGATTCCTGTCTTCCCCAGGCTCCATCCTCAAATGTCCAGGAGTTTCCTAACCAGGATCTGGCAACCCACCCACCATCCCTCATCACTGGCTGGGGGAGGGGGAACTGGCGACCCCGGTAACCCTGTGATAAATCCATGATTCTTGGGACCATGCTGGCAATGGAGCTGCTGCTCCTTTTCTTCTGTTCCTCATCCCACTACAACTGAAATTGTGAGGAGCAACAAATAGCAATATGAGACAAAGATGGTCAAAGGCCATCCGAGTGGAGGGAAATATGGTGGGGGAGGGAAGGACAAGTGCCTTACTGTAGATCTCTGCCAACAATCTGTCTAATGTGTTACATTAGACCAATATTTACTCAGTAACCTTTTGTGTAAGGTTGGTTCATGTTTATTCTGGGGCTTGTGCGATGCTGCATCTAATAAAAAACAATAATTTTACCTCAGATTTTGGACATCTAGAAAATCATCTATGTAGTTTTACTTCAGGAGACAAGTTAGAGGGAACAAAGCCTGGTGTAGAAAGCAGACAGAAAAGGTTTCTCTAGCGGTTGAGCAAATGGTTTCGTAGGACAGGTGTTTGGTGATACCAGAGGCTGGCCTTGGTGACATATGAGATGGAGGCTGTCCCTTTTTGCACCCAGCAGGGTTCTCTCCCTGCAGATGGAATTGCCGTTGCGGTCCTGAAAGTCATCTTTCTCAGTGAATTAAATCCATTCGTGCTTTTATATTACTAAATTACGGGCCATCATTAAAATATTTCCTTTCTAATTAGTGTCTGCTCCACATTTAAGTTTTATTAAAATGCACCTGTTAAAATATTAATATGAACGCCTTTGTCTGCCTCATTTTAATAAACTGGAGAGAGAGACCCCTACAACATGATAATGTTTTTCATTACTTGACCATTTGTAACGGTATGTGCTTGCAATAAGGTTTAGGAAATTTCCTTTGGGAAAGAGGGAACAATGGTGGGGTGGGAGGGGGGAAGAAAAGGAACTTTAACTATAAAGTGGTTTCAGGAAAAGATTATTAACTCACAGTGGCCCTACAGACATATATAAGTATTGAGGAAGTCTGAATTCCACTGGGATTTTCATCACTTAGTCTGTACTGTTAGCAAGGCTGCCCGAAAGCTCTCCATTAGCCTCCAGAGCAGGCTACAAAGGAAATGTAAAACAGATGAGGTATGTTCCCTCAGACCATGAGTTGAAGCAATCCGTGAGGTCCTGGGCTCTGAGGGAACTGAGCATATGCAGCAATGCTTAGTTCAGTCTAAACATACAACGTTCTGACACCAAGAAAAATGAATGTTATTTACACTGGCGACCATTTGGCTGACAGAATTTATAAGGTCAACCAGCTGGGCTGAAAACCTCATTTAGAATCTTTTATATTTGCCATCCATTTACTCAGGAGATACACTTTTTCCAAGCCCTCATTTGCTTGTAAATAGACCGTTAGAATTGGAACAGGCGGTAAAGAAGTATAACTATTTGATCAGGTTGCTCTTTTCAAAGCTCTAAAATTTAACTGGCAGTTGCGGTGGCAGGTTAGATTGAACCTAAATGCAGGGTCTATCGAGTTGAGGTATTGGTTTGCACTGCTGTTCCTCGCTCTGAAGTTCCTACATGAGGAGGAGAGGGGGAGGAAATAATGACATGAGGGAAAAGGGACAGGAACTAGGGATGTTTGTTTAAGAAATGTTTCAGCCCAACACGATAAATGCTTCAATTCCTCATAGAGCATTTTATGATGAAATGCTTAAAAGACTCTATTAAAAAACAAGCCAGGACATGCTGTGGTATCTTAGTCAAGCTGCACCACGCACTGTAATATCAGCAAAACACCAGTATAAAATACCAATGTGCAACACCTGCAAATGCTCAGGGTGATCCTACTTAGCTGCCAGTTTCTCAACACATTTCCTTGGAGGAAATATTTGACAGCAGGATATTTAAAAGTTAATCGGAGTAAATTATGTTCTTATTTGTTGCATATTATTTACAGATGGCTCCACAAAAGCAAACAAATGCACACATACACCGCTGTTATTTTGAGGACTGTCTCATATAGAACTATTTTCTATGTGGTGTGTGGTAAAATTTCTAAATCTGTGTAATTATGGCAACACAGACACTTCTTTAACACACACAATGGAGTACAGATCCAGGCGGGTAGCCATGTTGCTCTGAAGAAACAGAATAAAGTTAGAGTCCAGTGGTTTTACTTCAATTTCATTTTAGGGCCTCTGTCTATAAGTTTGAATGGTTTTCTTCCATTTCATTTTATCTGAAGAAGTGCGCATGCACACAAAAGCTCATACCTTGAATAAAACTTTGTTGGTCTTAAAGGTGCCACTGGGCTCTAACTTCATTACAATAGAGTGTACTTTTATTTCTCAATGAAATATATCTGAAATTTTCTTGAGAAGAAAGGTAGTCTCAATGGCCATGCCATTATTTCCTTAGCACAATATCAGATCTGGAGAAAACGCCAGAGATAGTAGGAGAAAACTACAGCAGTGTAAGAGAGGTCATATCCACACATTTCTGGGTCCATACATGATGCCAGCAAAGCTGAAAGTACAGTCACCACCAGAGGCAGCCTATCCACTAGGCAGACCTAGGTGGCTGACTAGGGCATGGTGTGGGGGGCACAGAATGTTGATGCGCCTGTGCTTAGTGAGGGTGGTCTTTAGTGACGCAAAGAATGAAGGCTTGCACACAGCAGTGTTAAAACCACTATATACAATTTATTTACACCTCCACTCTCCAATCTGACAGAATGCTCCGCTGGTCTCCACCACACATATCCCACACACAGTAAAGTGTCTTTGTACATTTATACATCAGGTCCAGCCAGGTAACCAATCAGCTTCCTGCTGAGTCATGCTGACATTGCTCAGGCTGATGCAATCTGGCAACCAGCCACCTTCTGTCACTTAGATGATCTACCTGGCAGTTCAGTTACTTTCACTTTCCCAGCATGTGCTAGAAACTGTTTGCCTTTGCATACATACTGACACAGAATTGAGCCCTCCCCCACACCCCTGCCTCCTGAGTGATTGATATAATCTGGGAGGAGAAGTCCTCTTGGAGCCAGAAGGAGATCACATGCCATCTAGCCTCCTCCGTGATGCCCACTCCACCCCACTGCCCACACCCTTCCACCTCCCCAGGCAAAGCTGGAGGGCATGTGTAGTGGAATGGCAAGGCTCTGAGTGGTGCAGAGAGGCTATGTGTCGCCTGGATGCCATCGCCCTGCTTCGCTCCCTTAAGGTGAAGTGACAGCATCTGGGCAGTATCGGACCCCCGGCACTTCACCTTTCTTCTCTTCCCAGTAGGGGATTCAGAGTGGTTTATAAATCTTTATCCTTTCATCTATTTTATCCTTACAATAACCTTGTGAGGTGGTTTACCCTGAGTGACAGTGACTGGCCCAAGACCATCCAACCAGCTTCCATAGCAGAACGAGGACTTGCACCTGAGTTTCCTACATCCTAGTTCAATGCTCTCACCATGTTCGATCATGCTAGCATTGCGAGGTATGTCAGAAAACTGTGCCAATCAAAAGTTAAAATCAAATCAAACAGTTAAAATGATACAGAGGTAGGTTGCGAAGATTTAAAAAAAAAATGAAATACAGATGCTTTGGGAGAGTAGAAAAGCACCAACAAGTGGATTGTTGGACAGAAATGCAAAGTACAAAAATGCCAGTCAGGCTTTACTTGTTCAATGGTCCAGCAGAATAACATCTGGCGGAAGAAGGTCCTTCATCTGTAGGATGTCAGGTCAGTTCTGGACAGTTAAGCTTCAAGCTCTGAACTATCTTGCTTAAATTTTCTTGGGGAAATGGATTACACTGGAATTGGAAGGGTATATGAACATCTGAAGCTGCCTTCTACTGAATCAGACCCTCGGTCCATCAAAGTCAGTATTGTCTTCTCAGACTGGCAGCGGCTCTCCAGGGTCTCAAGCTGAGGTTTTCCACACCTATTTGCCTGGACCCTTTTTTGGAGATGCCAGGGATTGAACCTGGGACCTTCTGCTTCCCAAGCAGATGCTCTACCACTGAGCCACCGTCCCTCCCCATAACTCTGTTTAGGATTGCAGTGTTAGCTTTTCTATGAATATTACTGCGTTCGAGGCGCCTTCAAAGCAAAAAACACCCTTTTATTCTATTAAGAAAGACGTGTATCTGAAGACAGCTCCAGAATGTTAGAATGTTTATACTCTTTACACCTACACTATTTATTGCGGGGCTATCTTATTTCTGGTACTTCTTTTAGTGTTTGCAAATAAACTCCAAAGCAAAAAAGTCTATTCGTCTGGTGTTATAAAGGGACTCAGACCTTCAACCAGAAAATGCAGACTTCAGGGCCTTTCCAGAGTATTTGTACTATGTGTATGTGAATTCAGACGTGATTTGATCGAGAACACATATTTGCTTTCTTGGCAGTTCATGGTATCCATAAAGCTCTCCTACAACGACACATTTCACATGAATCAATTTTCTTCCTGTTCATTTTCTTCTTTTCTTTCACACTCATACCTAGCAGTGAGTAAATACCTTTTGCCTGTACAACCTGGAGATATGCAGTGTATCTGAAGATATACCAACACAATACTGTATCAAAGCCATGCTGACCCTAGCTTGGCTGACCCTATACAGGGCATAGGAGTCAGAAATGGGCAGCACTAAGGTCATGCTGAGGAAGTAAGAGACCTGCAGTGCAGTCCTAAACAGAATTATACCCTTCCAAACCAATGGGCTTATAAGGGTATAACTCTGTTTAGAATCAGAGTGGCAGTCAGCATCTCTTCCTGTAGGTGAATCCCTCCGTGGGGGAATCCGTAACAATAGGTAAATTACAGAATCTGGGAGACTAAGTATTGCCACTCTCTCAAACTCATAAGGTGCAATCACACGGGAGATTAGGTGCAGCATTATCCCAGCTCTGAAAAAGCCGGTTCTCTTTTATCTGTGCCCCGGCATTCACACAGCCTATTGCAATACACTTTCTTCTGCTCGGCTCCTTGTAGAACAATATGTACTGCAATATTTGAAAACAGTGAAGGCTTTATCTTGTTTCACTTTGAAATGAATGTAAACGTTCTTAAGGAGGCTATATAGCAGCGCTCTCCACAAAGAGATGAAATGATCATCAAGCTCAAGGATGCTGCATCCCAACTTTGGGAGAAGAGCCTCCAGGTCCACAAGCACCTATTAATAGAGAGACATTGGATTATAATATTGTTTTGGAGAGCTTGGGACTTACTTTTTTGAGACTATTTCTCTCTACCTGTAGGATGGTGAAGTGTTGCTGCATTATGGAATATTCTTATGTGTATGCATTATATGTGTTAATTTTTATTCTACTTTAGAAATGTTGTATTGCTTCTAGAGGATTAGTCTTTTTGCCATGGTCTGGTTTTCTAGCTGGCTTTGTGCTGCACAGGCCGTGTTCCCTGCTATTGGTGGGCTTTGCTCTGGTTGAGGACAGTGAGATGTTTTGGGGGCCAGGGATCACCAATAAGTTCTTCTCTCCAGAGGTTAATGTTCTTTGGGGGGTATATAAAGAGAGGTGGTCCCATAGATACATTGGTCCCAGGACATTTAGGGCATTGAAGATTAGGACCAGAATCTTGAACCTGATCTGGTATTCAACCTGGAGCCAGTGCAGCTGGCAGAGCACAGGTTGAATGTGTGCTGTCCATGGGATTCCACTAAGAACTCACACGGCTGCATTCTGAACCAGTCGTAGTTTCCAGGTCAATCTCAAGAGTAGCCCTGAATAGAGTGAGTTACAGTAGTCTAGCCTGGAGGTGACCATTGAGTGGATTACTGTGGCTGGGTCAAGATGAGTCAGGAAGAGGGCTGGTTGCTGCCCTGTTAGAGCTGAAAAAATGCCAGTCTAGCTACATTTGTGATCTGGGCCTCTGGAAATACAATGACAGCCAGCACCGGTATTAGAGGCAAGCTGTCAAGGGCTGGGAGTTGGCACCTCAGTTCTAAATCCCCCCCTCCCCAGCTGCAGAACTGTCTTAGATGGATTCAGTCTCAGCTGGCTCTGTTTCCGCCATCACACCACGACCTCCAGCCCCTCAGCCAAATTAGCTGGGGCAGCATCCATCCATCCATCCATCCATCCATCCATCCATCCATCCATCCATCCATCCACATGTCCATTAACGAATCAGTTGTGTGTCATCAGCATATTAATGGTGATCCTGCCTGAAATGCTACATTAGCTGAGTTAGTGGGTGCATATAGATGTTAAATAACATTGGAGGAAGGATTGCTCCCTGAGGGACCCTACACACCAGGGGGTATATAGATGACACCTCTATCCTAGTACAACCCTCTGTCTCCAATTATGGAGGAATGAGATAAAGCTATTTCGAGGCCATTTACAAATCCTACATTGGTGATGTGGTGGATCAACAAATCATGGTTGACCATGTCAAATGCTGCTGACAGATCAAGTAGTAGCAGCAGTGCCTACCTGTCTCAATCCAGCTGTCTGTGGCAATCATCCATGAGGGTGACCAGCAATTTCTCTGTCCCATGGCTGGAGCAGAAGCCAGACTGGAATGGGTCCACAGCCAATGTATCCTCCAGGAAACTGCCTCTTTAACCCCCCCCCCCCCGGTCCAGGTAGAACCCTAAACCAAGGGACAGATTGATAATGTCCATCAGGGCCCCCTATATTCCCTCACTATTGGTTTTCACCAGCCATGATGAACCTGGATCTAAGAGGCAAGTGGTTGGCTTAACAGTAGCCTGTTACCCTGTTGTAGCCTGGTTCTTGAACCATGACAATCTGAATAAGAAACAGGTGTTTGACTAGCACAGTTCTGTCTATCATGGGCTTGCTGTGATAAGGACAGCAGCTTTCATATAAGCCCTGTTAGAATACAAGAACTGGCAACCATATTAATCTACTTGTTTTCAGATTATATTGCATTCTTGATTATATTTAATACATTTTTGGCATATTTCCCAGCTGGTTTGGTAGACAGGGATGCATTCTCATTCCCTGCTTGTTACTGACTTCAGCTCTCTTTGTAACAGGACTCACAGTGAGAGGATAGGATGCCAATGTCTACTCAGTTGTGCTATAGCCAGGGGGAGAGACAGTCGCTTTGCTGTCAGATTGAGCAGAAACATCAGCACCAGCCCCCCTCAATCCAGCTGTCTGTGAAGATCATCTGTGAGAGCGACCAGCACAGTCTCCAATTCCTGTGGCCAGGGTGGAAGCCAAACCGGAATGGATCTAGGGCTGATGTATCCTCCAGGAAATTCTGGTGTTGTTCCACCACTGCTCTCCATTTCCTTGCCCAGAAATGAAAGATTGGAGACTGGGTGGTAATTGATAGTATCTGTAGGATCCAGAGATGGTTTTTTTAAGAGCAGTACCCCCATGGCCTCTTTTAATTCCCCCTGGGTAGACTCCTGAACTAAAGGACTGATTGATAACGTCTACCATGGGGCTCCATAGTCCATCACCACCAACTTTCATCGGCCATGATAGACACAGGTCTAAGAGGCAGGTGGTTGGCTTAGCAGCACTTAGAATCCTGTCAACATTGTCCAAGGGCGTTTTCGCACTGACCTTAATCAGCAGTGACGCCCCTCTTCACCGCACAGGATCGGCGCGGATTTCGCACTAATTGCCGCGGAGCACCCGGAAGAGCCGGAAAGTCTCGCGGCTTTTGCGGCGCAAACGGAAACCGCCAAAAACCAGTTTCCATTTGTGCCGCAAAAGCCGCGGGACTTTCCGGCTCTTCTGGGTGCTCCGCGGCAATTAGTGCGAAATCCGCGCCAATCCTGCGCGGTGAAGAGGGGCGTCGCTGCTGATTAAGGTCAGTGCGAAAACGCCCCAAGAGAGTTAGCTGAAGCTTTCTTTCTTTCTTTCTTTCTTTCTTTCTTTCTTTCTTTCTTTCTTTCTTTCTTTCTTTCTTTCTTTCTTTCTTTCTTTCTTTCTTTCTTTCTTTCTTTCTTTCTTTCTTTCTTTCTTTCTTTCTTTCTTTCTTCCCTGAACTCTCCTGTTTCTAATTCAGAGTTTCAGTCCCCAACTGAAATTCGGAGAAAGCTCTCTTTCGAAGTAGCAGCAACCTGCAGCGGAAAGACTTCATACCCAAGGGCTTGTGATTATGACAATACAACCTGTTGCATGCCCAGCTGTTGTCCCAGCGGCCTTGCAGATTGACAGCAAAGTTGCATTGATCAGCCCCTGCTGTCCCTATGCCTTGTTGAGTTTGGTTGCGGTGGACAGATGCACACATACATGTATCACCAATGTGCTTGTAGTCTGATCACATGAAATGTTTTTGCCATTATTCCAAAACCAACTATTTTAGAATAGAGTACTCATAACAGCCCATGATGAGTACTCTATTTTTGTAATTGCAGTGTATTTAGGTCACTCTGACTTTATAGGGATGGTTTACTGAAAATGGAAGTCTTGTCTGTAAAAAGGAAACTTTGATGACACAGTAAATAATTACTCATGCAGTACTATTAAAGGTTTAATTGCTTAGAACCAGACAGGTCTTTGGGTGCTGCTTCCAGGAAACTTTCAGGGGTATGCATTTCTGGAAGTTTCATTAAAAAGCAACGCAGCAGAAACCTAAGCAATTCTTGCTAAGATGGCAGGCTTTTGCCTCCATTATTGGGTAGTCAGGGTATACAAGTGTCATTTAGTAACAATCTCAATACCGGCAAAGATTAGATGTAAACTGTGCAGTTGAGGAGGAACGCACAAGAACACAGTCCCTGCTGGCTTGGTGTCAGGGATGTGTGGCCTAATATGCAAATGAGTTCCTGCTGGGCTTTTTCCTACAAAAGCCCCATGTGTAACAATGGTGATGTCGGGAGGTGTGGTGTAATATGCAAATGAGTTCCTGCTGGGCTTTTTCTACCCAAAAAGCCCTGATTGCAGCCATGTTCTGGAGTGCCATCAGGAGCTGAAAACTTCCAAGAAATAAAATTGAAGTTTGGGGAACTTTCACCTCTTAGGAACTCAGGGTTTTTTTTTTTTTTTGTAGCAGGAACTCCTTTGAATATTAGTCCATACCCCCCTGATGTAGCCAATCCTCCAAGAGCTTACAGGGCTCTTAGTACAGGGCCTACTATAAGCTCCAGGAGGATTGGCTATATCAGAGGTGTGTGGCCTAATATGCAAAGGAGTTCCTGCTATAAGAAAAGTCCTGTAGGAACTAGAATTGTGTACCAGTATTATGTAGCAGTCAGCAAGCTAGAACATGTTCTGGTTCATTATTATTCTCTGCCAGTCAGAGAAGCAGGACGTACTGGGTTATATGGTCTAGAAAGCATAAAGTTGATTCTAATGTACCACAAGACAACATATCCTAGAAGGATTAGATTGAGCTTGCAGGAACTCCTCAGCCTTACATAGCTGCCTTATATAGTGCAAGACTAATGGTCTATGAAGCCAGCTAGGGTTGCCACACTGTCTTGGGCTATTTCTGGAGATTTGGGGGCAAAAGAAGAAGAAGAGTTTATTTTTATACTCCACTTTTCTCTACCCTAAACAGTTTTGAAGTGGCTTACAATCACCTTCCCTTCCTTTCCCCAAAACAGGCATCTTGTGAGGTAGGTGGGGCTGAGAAAATTCTGAGACCTGTGACCACTGCAAGGTCACCCAGCAGGCTTTATGCGGAGGAGTGGGAATCAAACCCGGTTCTTAAGAGTCCAGATTCTTAACCACTGCATTACACTGTGAAGGAAGGAGTTTGGGACAGGGAAGGAGCTCAACAGGGTTGTGATGCCTAGAATCCACTTTTTGAAGTTGCTGTTTCCTCCAGGGAAACTGGTATCTGTAGTCTGAAGATCAGCTTTAATTCCATGAGAATGCCAGGCCTCATGTGGATATTAGTAACTGAAGACATCAGGGCCTAAGAAGCCTTCTGTTCAGTAGTGCTTTCTTGCCAGGTTTTCCAGCATTCTTTTGGTATGGTTATGTAATCTTGGGGCAAATCTTTCAACTTACCAGTTCCTTAACTATTAAATATAAGGAGAACTCTCTAAAATATAAACTATTATAAGGGAGCACATTTGCCATTGGCTGGGGCCTTCCATTCCTTAATGTACCTTTAGAACAGGGGTTTCGAACTCATTTGTTATGAGGACTGGATCTGACATAAATGGGACTTCGTTGGGCTGGGCCGGGTGCGCCATAATGTAATGTAATGCCCGGTAGCAGATATATAAACTTTATAAATGGCATAGACACAATTAAAGAGACTATTTTTAAAACTTAAAATACACACGTGCTTAAAACACCACTTTTGCAATTAGGGCTGCCAATCCCCAGGTGGGGGCAGGGGATCCCCCGGTTTGGAGGCCCTCCCCCCCCCCGCTTCAGGGCCATCAGAAAGCGGGGGGAGGGGAGGGAAATGTCTGCTAGGAACTCTATAATTCCCTATGGAGATTTATTCCCAAAGAAAATCATGGAGAATCGATCCGCGGGTATCTGGGGCTCTGGGAGGGCTGTTTTTTGGGGCAGAGGCACCAAATTTTCCATATAGCATTTAGTGCCTCTCCCCAAAATACCCCCCAAGTTTCAAAAAGATTGGACCAGGGGGTCCAATTCTATGAGCTCCAAAAGAAGGTGACCCTATCCTTCATTATTTCCTATGGAAGGAAGGAATTGAAAAGGTATGCCGTCCCTTTAAATGTGATGGCCAGAACTCCCTTTGGAGTTCAATTATGCTTGTCACAGCCTTGATCTTGGCTCTACCCCTAATGTCTCCTGGCTCCACCCCCAAAGTGTCCTGGCTCCACCCCCAAAGTCCCCAGATATTTCTTGAATTGGACTTGGCAACCCTACTTGCAATATTCTGTTTCTCTAACAGTTTTTGATATCTGACATCTCCCAAACCTCTTCCCCACCCCCCCACCCCTTCAAAGATACCTGCAGAAAATAGAAAGGTTGGGGAATAGTGGGATTTGGCAATTCAGTTTTTAAAATCAAACATCAAGAAAAAGCACAAGGATCACAGCAGAAACATATAAACCTAAAATATAAAATACTTTGGGCTTAGGAATACATGAAATGGCTGGGCACTGCAAGTTTCATTCCCTCCTGCCCCCCCCCGGTCCACTCAGAGTGGCAGTGGCTTTCCAGCGTCTTTTTTTACAGGGTGTTTTGAGATAATAATTTTGGTTGCCTTCTTCAGCACTTGTTCTGCATTGGAGAGGGGGGTGTGTGTGTTAAAACTAATATTTCTTTGAGTTAGTACAACTCTATATTTTAATTGTGGTTGGTCCCAAACCTTCCCCCCACCCTTAAAAAATGCCTGCCTGAAATGGAGAGGTGGGGGAGATAGTGGGATTTGGCAACACCATTTTAAAAATAAAATATCAAGAAAAGGTAAAAGGATCACAGTAGAAACTAAAAATATAACCTAAAGAATACAATGAACTGAGCCTAGGAAGCCATGAAATGACTGAGCATTGCAAGATTCTCCATCCCCCACCCCGGTCTACTGAGGGTGGCAGTGGCTCTCCATGTAATGTCCCCCTTTGGCTGTGGGTTCCCAAGTTAGAGTACTCATTCAGGCACCCTTCTCAGGTCCATTCAGCAGGGACAAGGTGGCTCAAAACATCAACCATTTATTTGCAAGGGAATAACTACAGCTGACATACAAAACTGCAAACTGAAACAAGAGCTCCACCCAATAGTACCAAACTATATCACACAGATATCAGTGAAAGCAGACAGGTCCATTACATAGATACAATAAACATACCACACTCCAGAGTCTCAGGTTTTTTACAGGGTGCTTTGAAATGGGAGACGTTTGAAGGCCCATTGGAGATAATGGAAGCCAAAAATGCCAATTGACTTGCATGGGCTCCACTGAAATATTTTGCAGCACAAAAAAAACCTTGCAAATAAAATGTGGTCTCTAGGCCCCGATAGACTACTCTGGGAATGGAAATTCCATTCTGCATTTTCTCTGCAACTTTTTTCTGGTGCTAATATGTATTTCAATAGATCCCAGAGGACTTTCTGGCTGGAGGAGAAGCCTGAAAAGATGAGCAAGGAAGTTTGGCAGCCGTGGCTTCTGCTCTCTGCACTCAGCAGCAGCTCCAACTTGAACTATGAAGGGAGATGACAGGCAAGGGAGGGGCAAGAGGCAAGGGGGAAAAGAGAGCTGTGGGCCAGATTAAAGCCACGGGCGGCCAGTTCTGGCCCACAGGCCATAGGTTTGACACCCCTGCTTTAGAGCTGCTGTTGCTGCTTGAAAACCAATGTACAACGTGCTTAAACTAACATGTAATATGCAAATAAGAGGACATCCACTTCTCTGTTTGCGTTATCAGCACTCATGGTTTTCAAAAATGCTTTTGAGTGTTTTATTCTCAAGCAATTTCAACTTGAGTTATAGCACAGGAAGTTTTTTTTTTTTTGAAATTAAAAAAAAAATCATATGCCCTCTGCAATGAGAGTTCCTTTAGACCTCTTTGTCTCCCATAATCTTTTGAAGTATTTCCAGAGCACTTCCGGGCATATTGTTTGTGGAATGGATGAATGTTTGTGGCCATGAGGAATGTTACTCAACATTTTTCTTCAGATACACAAGGAGCTGAATTGCTCTCACACATACCAAAACGTTACTTGAGAAGGCCTCCCTGAACAAATGTTGTCTTGCTGACTTTCTAATGCTTTCTTGGCACAGCATGAGATGCTAAAACCCTAAGCAATTTGGGCTCTCTGTGGCTTTAAGGCTTCATGTCCCGGAATGGCCCATTGCATTGTGACCTCTTGATTCCATACTCTGATACGACAAGTTTGAAGACAACAGGGTTTAAGCAGAAGTTATTTTCGGTGGCTGCTTGTCAAAATAGAAAGTCCCAGAGGCAATATAGAATCTCTTTATTTGGGGAAGCACTAATGGTAAGGCAATGAAAACATGGATATTCTAGTTTCATATTTCCATTTAAATATACTACAGTTTATTTATCTGCTAATAAATGTTGTTTTAAATGCATAGTTGCCTGCAATTACCATAAAAATGCTATTCTTGCAAGTCACTAAAATTGCAGTTAAATTCAAGTTATGTGTAAAGACTAAAATGTATACAACTCAAGTCTGGTGCCAAATAGATAATGCTAAATAAGTGAGTCAGAGGGCTGTAATTTCCTTTGCTGCACTCTAAAAATAACAGGTAGAAGGGGGAAAACATTTTCATAGGTATCACAAGAAATGTTTTGACACGTAAGGTACAAATAAATTTGTTTGTGATGTTAATACCATTTTTAGTAAACTTAAGATGTTACAAATGCAATTAGATGATTAGTGCAAGTTGAACATATGAACATATGAATCTGCCTTCTACTGAATCAGACCTTTGGTCCATCAAAGTCAGTATTGTCTTCTCAGACTGGCAGGGGCTCTCCAGGGTCTCAAGCTGAGGATTTTCACACCTATTTGCCTGGACCCTTTTTTTGGAGATGCCAGGGACTGAACCTGGGACCTTCTGCTTACCAAGCAGATGCTCTGCCACTGAGCCACCGTCCCTCCCCAAGTTCTGGTCACAATTCAACTGAAGTTTCTGTGTGTTATTACTGTTTTTGTGAAGACGCTGCGCTTTCTAATTGATAACCAAAAAATGAACAATATATTGATTCTTATAGGAAGAACTGCATTACTTCCAGCAACGACTTGATGATAAGGATAAAGCAACAAGGCAACCTGGGCTGTGCTCCTGCTGGGCTGTGTTTGATTTTCTTTCTGTGAAGAAAGGTTAGTAGAATTGCTGTCCAATTTGTATAGATTTTCTGGCAGATGATTCAAGCAGGTTTCCTCTGACAGACATTAAGGTGTGTTCAGTCTGATTCCAGGGCTGTATCACAATTAATGGAATGAAGCAGAGAGAGCCTGAGTTCAAAGCAAGAAGCTGTTGAACAATGGATTGTGAGGTTTTATGTATCTGTCACTCAATAACTCTTGCAATGGGAGGAATACCAACATGTAGGAAGGGCACATGGGCTATGCTTTTCCTAGTAGGGCAAAGAGTATCTCCCAGAGGAACATTTACAACCTTCTTCCAGTACTGGTCTCAATATAAATGACTCTCTAAAGCACACACATTCAGTTATTATTAGGGTTGTGCGCACAAACAAAAAATCTGTCTTTTTTGAGTTTGGGTACATTGAACCAAAAAAATACTGGTATTTCCCAATATTCTTGAATTATTCTTGAATTAGGATTCAGGAAATATTCAGGATTGCTGATTTTTTTAATTTTTTTTTTTAATACCCTCTCGGGACCAGTATAGTCAGTGGTCCCCACAGAATATAATGAAGAATTGATCTGGGGCTCTGGGGGATTGGTTTTTTTTTTTTTTAAGATATAGGTATCAAATTCGTAGTATAGCTGCTGGTATCTCTCCTCAACCCCACCCCCCTCAAGTTTCAAAAAGATTGGACCAAGGGGTCTAATTCTATAGGCCCCAGAAGAAGATGCCCCCCATCCCCCATTGTTTCCAGTTGAGGGAAAAAGGCATTTAAAGGGACACAGCCTGATTAAATGCCTTCTCCAAGCTGCAGTGCAACCCTGCACTGTGATGAGTGAACTCCAAAGGCATTAAAAGAGACCACAGTCCATTTAAATGCCTGAAAGTTCATTCTTCTTCCAGTAATATAGGTAAACTACTAAGCAATTGGCCCCCTTTTACCGGCATAGTAAGATACATAAGTTCATTTCCCCAAGCATTATTTGAGTAGAGTACAAACCACTCAAGGTTACCACGTTAGATACATAGTTTGTTACTTTTGCGATAGAAGACTAAACAACAGGTGTGTTATTAGTTTGGGTGCCCGGACATGTTTGGCTGTTACCCACTCCATTTGTACAGAATGCCACATTTCAGCTTAGAGTCCAAAATAGATTCAATCTCATGGTGGTGTTGGTTCTGGATCATCTTTGGAGGTGGAACTGCTGTCTGGGGGTGTCAAGTATCGTCCTTGGGGCGTGTTTTAACCAGCTGCAGTGGAACACAGGGTGTAAATTACGATAAGTCTTAGGTAAATCAAGTTCTACAGATACTTTGTTAATCAGTGTTTTTACTTGAAAAGGTCCAAGGTATTTGGGTCCCAATTTTCGTGATGGTTGCAAATTAGGGAGATTTTTGGTTGATAGATACACCCCATCCCCACACTGTACATCCCCAAAAGGTTGCCTTTTCTTGTCATATGCCTGTTTGTAAGTCTTTTTTGCCTTTTCCAATGGATGTTGAGCAACCTGCCATATGATCTCCAGTTGGACCACCATGTTTGGAAAATGGTGGCTTTCTGATTGATGCCCCCTGGCAATGTAGGTAATGGTTTACTATCAGACCCATGCACAATCTGGAACAGTGAGTGATTAGTTGAGCTATGAATCGAATTATTATATGCATATTCAGCAAATGGCAGCAATTCACACCAATTCGTTTGATAGAAATTTATGAAACACCATAAGTATTACTCTAGGGCTTGCAAAAACTGTTTAAAGGGATCCCTCTAAGTGCAAAAACCATTTAAATGCCTTCTGAGTTCACTCACTGAGTTGAGCCACCATGGCAGTCTCTTTAAATGCCTTTTTCAAGCACCACTACAGGTGCCAGTGGATCTGCCAACACAAACCACATGAATTCCCAAAGCCACCTTGGAGATTTGTGGGAGGTTCATTGGGATGGTATGATATGAAGCAAAGTTCATGAACCATGAAACGGGCCCAGCTTGTGATGAATTATGGTTTGTAATTCAGTTTGTGCCCATCCCTAATTAATAGTCACCTTTACAGTGGTAGTTATTCACTGTTATAAGAAAAACATGGATCTATCTGTTTATGAAACTAACAGCACAATCCAGAGAGGGGGGATGGAAAGTCGTTTGGGAGCAGACGAGCCGCTACGTGGGCGCAGGAAGGGTTTGCGCCGATGTACGACCGGCACCGCCACAGCCGCTCCGCCTGAGGGCAGTGGCGCCTGAGGGCTGCGCCCGAGCGTGGGCGGAAGTGAGGCGGAGCGCAGAGTTCGGGCAGAGGAAGGAATGGAGTTGGGGGCACGGCCAGGCTTAGGCAGCTTCCTGAGCAGTTTGGCCCATGCAAAAATGGCGGCGTGCCCCATAGGCACTCATTGAAACCAAAAATAAAGGTCGCCTCCGCTGCTATGGAAGCTTGCAAACCCCTTAGGGAGCGGTGTGATTGCCTCGCCAATCCCCTCGCGCCTCGGGCTGACAAGCCCCCTCCCCAACACCCAATCACGGTCTCCCCTTTTCTAGAAATACTTCCGCTCTGGCCTCGCACAACTCAGTTGTTAGGGAGAGGAGCGCGTGGAGGGAAGCTCCGATGGCGAGCTTCTGGTCATACATACTTAGAATGAGGGACAGGCAGGCACGTTGGTGATGGGTTTTGCACCTCGCAGTTGCTTTGACAGTATTTTTGACTTGCGAGGGGGAGAGAGAGGTCTCTCCCCTGGGGCTAGCTGCTCTTGTTTCCAGGTCTCCACAGGTTCTGGGCTCCCAGAGGCTCTGCATGCAAGGACTGTCACCCATGGCTGGGTAAGTTCCGCTGGCCACCTCCCCCCAGCCTCCCCCACTCCCTCAGCTGTTTCTGCCCACCGCTCGGAATGGAGCCCCACCCACGGCGAGACTGCCCAGCACGCACCAGGGAGGCTGTTGCACTCTGTTCTGGAAAAATAAACTCTGAGCTGTGTCCTCTGTTGTCTTTCCTGATTGACATTTGCTGCACTTTCCCTGGGCAACCCCCCCCCCCCCCCCGTCAGTGGCCTCTCTGAGGGAATGCCTGGGAGGGTGGGCAGACTTGGTTTTGGGGGTGGGATGGTCTATGAGCTGCCACTCTGCCCCTCGCATGGCTGGACATGGGGAGGGGAGTTTTGCCCCTCAGCCTGCCCGGGCGGATAGCCTACCTGACCCCACAGGGCTGTTGTGCACAGGGCAATAAGGGGGGCTGCTGAAGTGGTCTCAGAGTTCTGCAGCTGATGCACTCGCACTCTGAGTTCCATGGCCCCTGGGGGAGGTCTTCCGTGCCCATGGCAGGGGGCGTTAGGGCAACACAGGGGGTCTCTGGGTGGGGGGTGTCTGCTGCTGGGCTGCTCACTCCCAGACACACATTCCAGCTGCTGCCTATGACAGCGAATTCCTGCACTTGGTACTTCCTGCTTGTCTGCCTGCCATTGGCAGAGTCTCTGACAGCGGGAGGATGTGAGGGGATTGATGGCTTCTCTGTGGTCCCGTGCGGGCCTGTCTTGCCGCCACCCCCACCTCGCCACCAAGCTAGGTTTCTTGTGCGTGCATGCCTGCCTCACTCCTGTTCCCTCCCCGTGTTGGTGGGACGTCTCTCCTTTGCCTGTGATGGTCAGCCCATCATTGGCTCTGTTCTCTGTTTGGGGGCGGGTTGGGGATGGCTATCAGCCTCTCTGGGGGTGCCTCTCCCCATTCCTGACTGTTGTCAGCCGTGGTGCATGCACCAGGACTGGCCAATGGGGGTGGGGTGGGCTGGCCCTCCCCTCCGGCTGCCTCCGCCTCCCTTGTGTGCCTATGCCAGTGGCGTTGCCATGGCAACTGTCTCCCTCACGGCAAGCTACTCCTCTCCTCTCCCCACGCTCCAGCATGCCGAAGTCCTCAGGAAGTCTACTAGCGGTGCGGCATCTACGCTGTGGCTAGCCGCCACGTATATCTGGATTGGGCTGCCCTAGTACAAAATGATTCAGTTACCATAGTCTACAACCACTGGTTTCAACTGTAACTTGGCACATGATCACACAGTTATTCAACATATATAAAGCAATAATTTTAACTAAAGAATTCTGCTGTCCACATCATGTGCCATGTTAGTCATATTTACAAATATAAAACAAAACAGTCAGAAACAGAAAAGGGGGAAATAGTGTGTCACTAAAGGTACTGAATTGTTTAATATTCCTAAACAAGGATTCCAACAAAAATTACTATTTGTAGACTTTCAACCATTCCTTTCTTCGTGTTTCCAAATGGAATGGGGTGGATGACTGGCCGATACTTAAACATACACATGCCTACAACTTGATGTACCAATATATATTTATAATATAAAAGGGTATGAATTAAGACATTTACACACAGGTACAGTAGCATCGAAAGTACTTTATTTAACTAAAGATAAAAGAATTAAGTGGTTTATTGTTGCTATTCAGAAAAGACCCATTCGGGTTTCTGGACACACATTCCACAGTACAGCCTCAGCTGAGACCCATTTTGTGGCTACTTTTGTTAAGGCTCTTGCGTGGGAGGATTCGGTTTGACTGTGGACGTTTGCCAGTTGAGTCTGCATACTGAAAGAAGGACCAGGCTTGTTACAAAGAAACTAGGATAACTTCAAAGAGCCCTTAGCTGCACACAATGCTCATGCTGTTAGTTAAGGTCTGGTTTAGTTAAAAACAATTTTTTTTTTTTTGCTATATTTGATAGGCTTCTATGTGCCCTCTTAAGCTCATCTGAAAGAACTATGCATGGTTTTTCAGAGACTGGGCAGCTGCCCAAAGCACCAAGCACATACGGCAAAGAAGATACTCCCTGGACCCCAGGACTCCTCTTGGGAAACTGTCATGATCTTAGCCCCCCAGATAGATTTGGAAGACTTGAGAAGTAAATGCTTCCTAATACAAAATGCTCAATTGCTCACTTAATGTAAGTCATGCTGAGCCACTTTCTGATGGAAATTCTCTTTTTACTCTTACTCAGGGCTTAAATGGGCACAATTCCAATTGATTTTAAGAGGGAATTTGCTCAAAAGATGCATCAGTGGAACTGTTTCTTTCAGTCGGCCGAGTTGAGTTTGCCAAGCTTCAGAGCCCTCCAATGTATTAACTGCCAATGCATCAGTATATTGCGCTAAACCTAAACACATTTGCCAAGGAGTAACTTATGCTTTGTTATTTTCATAGTACATAATCATAGAATCCACGGTATGGATCTTGGAACTTCTCAAGTTGAAAATATACCCAAACAAGGGTATATACCCAAACAAATATACCCTAACAAGGGGTTTGGGGTATTTTAAAGTATATTTTGGCGTCTGAAAAGTATCCAGGATTTTTCAGGAAAACCAGCAGGGGGGAATAGCTGAGAGGTGGGAGACTGCTCCCCAACTCTCAACTGACTTCCCCACCTTCTGCAGTCCCTTTAAACCAGCAAGGCTTAAAGGGACTGTAGGGAAAAATCAAGGGAAACAGCTGAGAGTCAGGGAGCCTGCTCCCCAACTCTCAACTGACTTCCCCACCTTCTGCAGTCCATTTAAACCAGCAAGGCTTAAAGGGACTGTAGGGAAAAAAGCTGATAGGTGGGAGTCTGCTCCCCAACTCTCTACTGACTTCCCCACCTTCTGCAGTCCATTTAAACCAGCAAGGTTTAAAGGGACTGTAGGGAAAAATCAAGGGAAACAGCTGAGAGTCAGGGAGCCTGCTCCCCAACTCTCAACTGACTTCCCCACCTTCTGCAGTCCATTTAAACCAGCAAGGCTTAAAGGGACTGTAGGGAAAAAAGCTGATAGGTGGGAGTCTGCTCCCCAACTCTCTACTGACTTCCCCACCTTCTGCAGTCCATTTAAACCAGCAAGGTTTAAAGGGACTGTAGGGAAAAATCAAGGGAAACAGCTGAGAGTCAGGGAGCCTGCTCCCCAACTCTCAACTGACTTCCCCACCTTCTGCAGTCCATTTAAACGAGCAAGGCTTAAAGGGACTGTAGGGAAAAAAGCTGATAGGTGGGAGTCTGCTCCCCAACTCTCTACTGACTTCCCCACCTTCTGCAGTCCCTTTAAACCAGCAAGGTTTAAAGGGACTGTAGGGAAAAATCAAGGGAAACAGCTGAGAGGCAGGGAGCCTGCTCCCCAACTCTCAACTGACTTCCCCACCTTCTGCAGTCCCTTTAAACCAGCAAGGTTTAAAGGGACTGTAGGGAAAAATCAAGGGAAACAGCTGAGAGGCAGGGAGCCTGCTCCCCAACTCTCTACTGACTTCCCCACCTTCTGCAGTCCCTTTAAACCAGCAAGGTTTAAAGGGACTGTAGGGAAAAATCAAGGGAAACAGCTGAGAGGCAGGGAGCCTGCTCCCCAACTCTCTACTGACTTCCCCACCTTCTGCAGTCCCTTTAAACCAGCAAGGTTTAAAGGGACTGTAGGAAAAAATCAGGGGAAACAGCTGAGAGGCAGGGAGCCTGCTTCCTTCCTCCCAGTTGTTTCCCCCTCTTCTGCAGTTCCTTTCAACCGGGCTGATTGAAACTGCAGAAAAATAGGGGGGGGGGGGAGCAGCTAAAAGTTGGGAGCAATGTGCTCCCAAGACTCAGCTGTGGTTTTTGGCTTTGCCGCCACTGGGTGGTTTTTTTAAAAAATCTTGGGTCTGTTGGACCTGGGGGAAAAAAAAGGAATTTCCAAATAATAATAATAAAAATCCCAGTTCTGAATACTTTGCTGGTATTGGGATCCAGGATTTTTTGGAAATCCTGATTTTGTCTCAATGTATCTGAACAAGAAAAACAGGGGGTGGGGATGCACACTTCTAGTCCCCCCCCTCTGACATAAATAATGGTAATCAACAAGCCCTCTGACCTAAGGGCTGGGATGCTGATGATCATTACTTAGGCTTGTAGAGTGTACCTACCTGGATTTATCATTGTGCTGCGATTCTCTGATTTTAGCCTTTGGTTGGGCAGGACACTTTAAAAGACCCAATAATGACCTAAATGACAACCAGTCAGTTTAGCTTACTCATCAGCTGTTATAAGTGATCCCACTGAGCCCACTCCCCCCATCCTTCGAGTTTTCTAGATGTCACAGTTGCCATGTTTTGAAGAAAGGGGAGTATCTTGTTCTTCCTCCCGCAGGGCTTTTGGGGAAAGAAATGCTAAAAGTCTTTCGTCTTCCTCAGTACCTGGCTGCCAGCGGTGAGGGAAACAGAAAGAGGGATTCATGCTTCTTTTTGCTTTAAACAAACCAAGGGTTTTTAATTCTGGGTTGAAAAATCCCTGGTGATTTTGGGGTGGAGGTGTCCCATGAGCTGTTTAGGATTGGACCATTACTCACTGTGAGTGTAAACTATCTGTGACTTTTTTCTAAGGTTGTCATCCCACAAATCACAACTTGAAGGAGCAGTGTTGGAGTGGAGCATGGGAAGGGGCCATGTCACGAATGCCATGATGTCACTTCTTGTTGAGAAGGCAGAGTGACATCACGGTGTCAGTGACACTCTAGGTAAAAGATGATGATGATGATGTTTTTTTAAAAGATGTTAAAAGGCACTGAACGAAGGAATGTCCTACATATAAAATCCAGCTAAGCTCTCATCATCAAAGCTTTGTTAAATAAAATTATACGGCTAGCATCCTCAGCTGTAAGGAACAAACATGCCCGTTTCCCTCATAGAGATTATGCCATTCCTAAACAATAACCAGACATTCATTTTACTGTGCCTTCATTCTAAAATTAGCCAAGTCAGGCTATCAGATTACATAGCAAGAGGATCTCGAACTGCGCATCAGACAGTCTCCCTGGCATCCTCTTGCGAAAGTGAAAGTGTCACTGAAGTCAGCAGGATTTACACCATGGACCTAAACATAACATGAAAAAAGATAATGCTTGTGTTCCCCTCAGCTGTTATCAAAGTTAAACGAAAACCTGGCACTTCCACTGGTAGATACGGTATATACTGTTGTTCTGGATTGCCGTAGGGACAGATCAAAGGAGAAGGAGCAGAAACTCTGGACCTTCAGAAAGCAACCTGAGACAAACCAAAATAAATAGAAAAAGAGGGGGTTTTTTGGAGGGAGGGGTCAGATTCAGACAACATGGGCATCGTGAAATAATTTGCATGCGTGAATAATCACAAATAGAACCCCAGAGTTAGAATGCCCAGATCTCTCAAATACAAGGGAGAAATTGATTCCTACTGTGTTAATTCAGGCATCTTAAAAAAAACCCCTCATTTTTTACTTGAAACTTTGCTCGAGGCAGGAGAGGGGACCGTGTCATATGATCAGCCAATCAGCATATGTCATATGATCAGCCAATCAGCACTCTGCATAGTCACCTTGTGCTGGAAGTAGAAGATGAAGAAGAAGATATTGGATTTATATCCCGCCCTCCACTCCGAAGAGTCTCAGAGCGGCTCACAATCTCCTTTCCCTTCCTCCCCCACAACAGACACCCTGTGAGGTGGGTGGGGCTGGAGAGGGCTCCCACAGCAGCTGCCCTTTCAAGGACAACCTCTGCCAGAACTATGGCTGACCCAAGGCCATGCTAGCAGGTGCAAGTGGAGGAGTGGGGAATCAAACCCGGTTCTCCCAGAGAAGAGTCCGCACACTTAACCACTACACCAAACTGGCTCTCCAAGTAGCAAAAACCTGTTGCTCCTATCTGAATTCTCTACTGAAGGTCTGGCAAAAAAAAATGCAGATGGGGCTAATATTGGTTCAATACTCAAGCCATGTGCATGGTAACAGATGGCTAATGTGGATAGAGCACCTGTTTGGAGGGGGTGGAATGATAACTCAGAGCTCTTCCCCCAAGGTTTTACAAGTTGAATAGGCTGACCATCAATTGAGTGGTTCAGATTCTAGCACACAGACCAATTGTTAATACAACAATCTTTGGACTGGAATATATGAGTTTAAAATCTTTGGCATATGGCATTTTTTTAAAATGCTCAAAAGAAACTCCCAGACTGAATACTAAGCACTATTTGGTCTATGTGTAAGTTTCAGTGACTGCCCATCTATATTTCTAATCTTTGCGCACTGGAGTTGTGGGATAAGAGTTTTATATGTATTTCAATTAAATGATAACCGCAGGCAATCTCTCTGCCTACACATCTGCAGCATTTTTGGCAATCAGCCAAAGACTTGTGAAGAGAAATCCATGATGTTATTTCAACTTATCACTATTCAGGGAGACTAATTTCTTATTCGGGAAGAATTTTACATTGTTAACAGTTATTTCATGAATGGGTAAGCATCTAGCCATCTTGTAAAAGAAGGGAAAAAGTTGACTAAAGGTATCTTAAAATCATCCTTACAGTTACTTGACCCAGTCCAAGCTCCCGAAAAGCATTTCTCCATCGATTTCAATCAAGAGGCCAGTGGTCTGGGTGCAAATGGAAAACTTTATGAGCGTTGACCAAATCGGTAAGTGTTCACGCATCCGTAGGTATGACTGGAATACAGGATGACCTGAGAAAACTTCATATTGCTCTGAGCTTATCATCAGTGCAAATGATGAGGTTTGAGATTGAGAGGGTGGCTTTCCCTGCAGTCTCTTCTTCGGGGTATTATAATGAACTATGTTTGGAATACGTGACTGCTTTATCATGCAGAAACGAATCACAACCAGGGCCGGCCCTGCCACTAGGCGAACTGGGCAATTGCCTAGGGCACCGGCCTTTGGGGGGCATCAAATTGGTTGCCGCCATGTAACTTGGTGATGTTATCAGTGTGGGGGGAGGGTGCACCAGAAGTTAGCCTCGCCTAGGGTGTTAAACAGTCTAGGGTCAGTCCTAATCACAGCTCCTTCCCCAACTGAAACAGGAAATATCATGAAGTTGTAGGAACAGCCGCAGACAGCAGGGCTGAAGGAAAATGATAAACAGCTGAGCTGAATGTTCCTCGACAAAAGAGGAGCTGACAGTTTGACCATAGTAATAAAAGCTGTACAAATTCACAAAGCTCTGATTCTGAGAGCCAGTTTGGTGTAGTGGTAAAGTGTGCGGACTCTTATCTGGGAGAACCGGGTTTGATTCTCCATTCCTCCACTGGCACCTGCTGGCATGGCCTTGGGTCAGCCATAGCTCTGGCAGAGGTTGTCCTTAAAAGGGCAGCTGCTGGGAGAGCCCTCTCCAGTGCCACCCACCTCACAGGGTGTCTGTTGTAGGGGAGGAAGGGAAAGGAGATTGTGAGCCGCTCTGAGACTCTTCGGAGTGGAGGGCGGGATATAAATCCAATATCTTCTTCTTTTCTCATTCTTGCATTAGTAAGTAATGCTGCAAGGAAGCAGCTGCATCTCAAAGAAAGTGTCAGTGAACCAACCAGTGTCCAGTGAAGAACTTACTGGAAGGCTTTCAAAGAAAGAAGTAAAAACTGAGTGGAAAAACAGACTTGTTTATAATCAGTGCATGAAAGGATGGAGGTCTATGTGACCAGCGGTTCAAGACACAGTTGTTTACCTATTAGTTCTCTTTGGGGCAGAAGGACGATTATGGGAGTTGTCTCTCAAAGGAAAAACAATTCACAAGCCATGGTTGTCAACCTTGTTTCAGAGAGTTGCCTGCCGCCAAGTGGTTAACCATGTTACAGGATGTGGAGATTTCTTCTCATGGTAATACCCTGGAAGCAGACAGACTTTAAATAACTGCGTGAAAAGGAGTGGAAGGGTATCACTTAGAGGAGAACTTATCGACTTAGGTACAATAATGTAGTGGTTAAACCCTTCAATTATTGGTTTGACTTGCAGTTTAGTCTAAATATATACCATCCCTACCAAATGCTTCTCTAATATACCATTTCGGTAAAACATGTGGAGCTGGAATATGTGGCATTTTCCAGACCTTTTGCTTCCAGGACATAATTGCATTTTATCTCTCTTTTTTTAGGAACTACATTTCAGTCTGTTTTCTAAGATGCCAATTCAGAATAACTTCAGTAGTGGGCATTCTCTGTTTCCTGTGTCTATGTAAACCCTGCTTTATATTAGAGGTTCTTCAGTGTTGACATAGATCCTTAACGGGACAACTCAAACAATTTTAAAATCTGTGTCCATAAGTGAACTCAGGAGTGATGGATAAAAGGAGCGATACTGCTGCTGCAGGAAGCATCGCTGACTGAGGCAGGACAAGCAAACATGAATCTTTCAGGGGAAACATCAGCGGAGAAGGTGGCAGTCAGGCAAACACCACAGCAGATGGAGACAGTTAACACACCTCCAGAGATCTTCTTTGATGTATAGGAGAAGCACCAAGACTCGGTGTCAATCCACGCACCTTATATAATCCTGATTTGGATTTAGAATCTGAACCCCACCCTAAAGCCAGAGATCTCTCATCCACTGACCCCCACACCCTTAAGCCTCTCATTCACTGACCCCTCAAGTCCCTAAACCACAGCCGTATAGCATTACTTAATGCCAAAACTGGGCACAACACCTTTACTACTGGCAGCCTGCTTTTGGAGGGGACAGGCTTTTACCTCCACTTCCCTGAAGAGTAAAGGTCTCATTTAACCTTCAGTCTTTGCTGGAACAACACCCATGCAACATTGTTAGCTCCAACACCTTGAGACCTGCCTTGATTCCGGGATCTCAGCCTTGTGTAGGATAACTTAACATGAACAAAGGCTTGGTCCGGGGTGGGGCCAATGGGAGGAAGAGGGTGGTGGCAATGATTCTTGGGCTGTATCCTGGTGTCACTAAGTGCTCTTGGATCTGTTCTGATAATTGGTTTATTCTACAGAATTCTGCAATTTGGTACAATTTACTGGAAATGTAAAAGAGCATTTAAAAAAAAAAAGAATTAAACCATTTAATATCTGCATAGTAATCTGTGGCCAAGGAACCCTGGGTATTTTAGTTCTTGTCAAGGAACTAGATCCCTAACAAAGATTCTCAGTGCCTACCTAATAATATATGATGGTGTTGGGAATACCATTACAGTTGAACCAATTGCAGACTGGCATAAATTTGTAGTGTGGGTGTGTTTGAATTAAAGCATGTGTTCAGCTGCATTTACTTATGATTCTTGATCTACAGCCCTTTCTGCGTCCTCCGTCTTGTGCAGTTGGCTTCAGTCGTTTGGCATAGAGACAACTTACTTCCTAAATGCCGCCTACATTTGTGATTAATAAATAAAGACCATTCTTTCGTAATGTTCTGTGAAATGAGTATGGCTGGTCTCACTTCACAAAATCTATGTTTTTCTTACTTGGGCTTTAATGACAGAAATTTGTGGGCTGTTCTTCAAGTGTATTTGGGCTGTTCCTGAACCACTTTTGTTCGCAACGTAGATTCATATTCCTTCTGTTTCCTTCTTTTGCAACTGGGAGTTTGAGAAATGGCTGCGCTTGACCTTGCCTCGCAGCGAAATAACGAAAGTAATGCCAAACTATGAATCACTTGAGGGTCATCTAAAGATTCGTGAAGCTCAGAAAACTTTTCAGGAAGTAGAATCAGACCTTCAATCTTTGAAACAAAAGCTACAAAACTGTTGGCTTATCTTTTTTTACTCCACTACTCTTAACGTTTTAAACTAGTTGAGAGTCAAACATCCTACACAAAAATTGCATTTGGATTGTATGAATTGCTCACCACGTGTTCCAAATATCTGTTTAACTTTTCCGTGGAGTTATTTTTCTACTCAAGCACATCTTTATCAAATGTAATTATTTTTAGAAGGGGTTGCACAGGATGGCGGCTCAGCCCACTTCTTGCTCACTTCTGCCCTGGGTTGTGGCATCAGATGGGGAGGAGAAAGGATGTAAGGTCCTGGGGTTCCTCTTCCTCTTCTCGCTGGTTCTTCTCCTGCATAGCCTGGAGTAAGTAGCCATGGACCAGCTTACTGGATCCTTACAAGCCCTTTTGATTACAGTGTGGCAACTCACACATGCCTCCTACTTGGCCCCCACCTCTTGCTAGGACAGCAGTCTTCTGCATAAGAATCAGGGTCTTGTGTTGATTGAATGGCTTACCTGGGAATCCCCCCCAGACTCCATCCAGAGATGCAGCAATTCATTTTTAGCACAGGGCCTGCTCCTTAAAGGGGCATTCCTTCAAGGGCAGTACTCAAACAGGGTGTAACCTTTCCCCCATGCTACAGCAGCTTCCCCTGGGGGATTTCCGCTGGAAAGAGACTAAGCGTTAAGGAATGTGTGCTGCAGGCATCTATATACTATTAGTCAGTGGTCGTTTCGTAGAAAACGAGGAGCCGGACCTCATTAGCACAACTCATTTGCACAACTCATTTGCATAAGCCACACACCCCTTACATCACCAGAAGGTGTACCGAATTATATCAGCTCAGCATCTACCTTAAAATGCTTCTTGAATTGTAATAGTCATAATAAAACATTACTCCCATCAGACTTTTTAAATTACTTTATCCTATGTGGCCACAGTGGCATGATGAAGATTTCCATGTTTATATGTTTTGGTTATTTCCCCATTTTTTTTGGTGGGGGAAAATATTAGGAAGTTCAGCAAAATTCTCATAGGGGGCTTGAATAATGGAGCCTAGAAGCAAGGGTTTTTTTGGGGGGGGGGCGGGTTAAGAAAGAAAGAGCACAACACGATGTAGAGGTTCCGGAGCTCCATTCCTGTGAACTTCTGCCCAAAATGAGGCCTGCTATTAGCCATGTGTGGTCATGATCTGCGGATAGCTAAATCTGCAGGTTGGGGCTGCACAGAGGCTAAAGAGGTTTTTCTGCATGGGAGCTTTGTTGAACTCCGTGTTAGCTGTGTTGAGTCCAGCAGTAGCAGCCCAGAAGCCATGCTGAGTGCCACTGGCATTGGATACCAGGCTCAGGAGCTGTAAAACGGTTGGCCCTGGAAGTGGGGAGGATATGAGATTTCCCCCCAGCTCATGGAGGCAGAGGATGCCTGGCAGCTACACTGAGCCTGGCAGCAATGGCATGACACACTGGCACTGGGCCCAGCAGCGACGCACAAGAATACTGGTCTGAAGAACCATGCCAGGCTTGGTGCTGGGTGGTATATAGGATCCCTGCTGTAAGTCTCCGCCCCCCTCTAGGAATCTTCACCTAAGGGAGAGGGATTCCTCCCTGTGAGTACTGTGGGTCTCTACTTGTTGTTTACTATTGTTCAGGCAACAATGTACTAAAAAGGCAAAAAGGTCAAGGTAGTTCTCTGGGCAAGCACCAGTCGTTTCCAACTCTGGCGTGACGTCGCATCACAACGTTTTCACGGCAGGCTTTTCATGGGATGGTTTGCCACTGCCTTTCCCAGTCATCTACATACACTTTACCCACTCTGGGTACTCATTTTACTACCTCAGAAGGATGGAAGGCTGAGTCAACCTTGAGCCACCTACCTGAACCTGCAGAAAAAGCAGGGTGACAAGGGGATAGGTAAAGGAACGCTAACCTGTAACCCTCAAAAAACATTGATAAAACCCAAGAATCTGTACCTATGGAACACCAAGCTTCAAATAACTGAGCTAACCTATTTCTAAAACAGGGATTATCAAAACTAACCGGGATGAACAGAAAAAATTTCAGTGGTTGCTGCCCTTGCTTTCTCTGGGAGAGTTTCGGTGATTGGCTGATCTGAGCTGTGCCATACCCTTCTTCTTTGAAAAGGTGGAAGACTGGTAAAGTAAGAATGCTGAGGATATGTACAGGGTGCTGGAGCCTGCTGATATCTCTGCTCTTTATTGAACAGGGTGGCCAAACCATGTTGCCACTGGATGAAATGGTACCTCAGAGCAGGGGCAGATGAAAAGATGCCCAGGGATCGGGCTATCTGACTATTGGACATATGACATATGAAGCTGCCTTCTACTGAATCAGACCCTTGGTCCATCAAAGTCAGTATTGTCTACTCAGACTGGCAGCGGCTCTCCAGGGTCTCAAGCTGAGGATTTTCACACCTATTTGCCTGGACCCTTTTTGTTGAGACGCCAGGGATTGAACCTGGGACCTTCTGCTTACCAAGCAGGTGCTCTACCACTGAGCCACCGTCCCTTCCCCAGTTATTCTTTTTCATAGTGGAGAGAAATTCATTAGAGGCCTGGAAAAAGAGAGTTGACCCTTCAAAGGGAAGGTCCTTTACATTGCATCTTCAAAGGGAAAGCCATAGTATGAAGCCAGGTATGCCTTCTATGGACTGTTGCGGAGGCTATAGATCCGGATGAGACATCCACAGCATTTCTGCCAGCGTTGACCTCCTGTTTGGAGTTCCAGATTGCTTCAGACTAGATAAGCTTCACAAGTGATTTAGACTCTTCAGGCAACTTATCCAAATACTGAGAGAGACTCTCCCAGAGTAAGAGTTGGTATTGGCCCATAATCCTTTGAGCTGGTGTCCACCCATAATCCTTTGATAGTGATCTGTGATCCCAAAGTTGAGGGCAGCTGAAGAATAAAACATTTGCCCCTAGTCATCTAGTTGGTGACTCTTTCAATCTGCTCGGGAGGACTGTTGGCCTGCTGTCTGACATGCCTGCAGGTTTTCTGTAACTAAAGACAATGGGGGAGGGCCCATGGTCAGGAACTCACAAGAATTCTGTCTTACCCTACACGTGTTCTATTTTGTGAGGAGTGGCCAGGACAGAAGCCAGTTTACACCAAATCAGGATTGCAAGATCCATGAGACCTTCCAGCATGGGGAATGCAACTATGCCTGGAGAGTCAAGGAACTCAGGATTCTGTACTTGTGTCTGTTGTCTGAAGCAATGACCGATGTCAAGGGCCTTGGCCGTTCTCATCACTTGCTCTTATAGAGATGGAAGTCCTCACTAGGGGAAACTGGGGTTGGATCCCCTACAGTATCATCCAGTGATGAGTTGGACGCACTCTTGGAGCTGTAACGAGATGCCACTGAAATTTCCTTGTTGAGTTCCTGGCATGGCGAATGGAATGGAGCAAAGCTGGAACGGGCTCCGGTAAACCTAAGATTGCCACCAAAGCACGTGATACCTTGCACGGGAAACCTGCACACTTTGGCTCCAGAAGGGGTGATGCCTCCTTAGGAATTTTTATGCTAGAAAAAGAAGCTCTGCAGCTCACCTTCACAAGTGCAGTCCCTGTGTAGGGCTGCACTGAAGACGGAAGATGAATCAAGTGTTAGTCAATTAGCTTGCATGATGTTGTCACATTCTATACAGATGTCAGCAGTGCCCAGGCTGCTGCTTATCCTTCATGTTTTCTTATGGTTTTCCTCTTGTTTGTCTTTTATGGTCAGCTGTACACATCATTCTTCAATACTGAAGCAACATTTCTCAAAAACCATTTATTTTCTCACATGTGTACATAAGGAACACTGCACGACCTCTTCTCATAAACATCTCCTTCTTTCTGCCAGAACCATTTTTGCTGATTATTTTCGAAATTTTTTCATGTTCTGTTTCATATTTCCTATTTTTTTTAAAAAAACCCCCCTAAACCTCATGACTTACAGACAGCTAAATGTTTAATTGCAATGTAATACAGAAAATGAGGCCAAGGGTAGATAGGGAGGGCTTTCCTAATCCAAGGGTTTCTTTTGACTAAATGCACACACCTATACATGAATGACATTGACCTTTTCATTGATTAGAGAGTCCAGGAGATTTTTCCCACACAGCTTACCGCGGAGCGAAGTCCCTCCTCACCGCGCAGCGTCTGCTCAGATTTCCCACCAACTGCTCCGTGGAAGCAGAAAGTGCCGGGCCTTTTGCGTCGCAAATGTAAATCGCTAAAACCCAGTTTACGTTAGCGATGCAAAAGCCGCAGATCTTCCTGCTTCTGCGGAGCAGTTGGTGGGAAATCCGAGCAGACGCTGCTCGGTGAGGAGGGGCTTTGCTCCGCGGTAAGCTGTGTGGGAAAAAGCTCCAGGTGTTCAGAATATCTTTCTATAGAACAATACACACAGGGATTCTGAACTGGTGGCAGTGGGCAGACATCTTGACGTTTCAAAATGAAATTTTGTTATCCTCCATACCTGATAACTGATATCAGAGTTGATTGCAGGCAAGTGTCTCCAACTGAAAACTCCCACAAGGCGGCTAGAATGAGGTATCAGGATAGAAAAGCTGGAAGGAAGCAAGAGAGCTGGTAAGAAGAGAAAACACTAGGTAGCTAGAGAGTCTGCTTGCTGCCTTGACAAAGAAAGTCAGTGTTGTCTAGTGGTTAGAAAGTCAGCCTGGGCAGATCCACGTTCACATATGCCCACTCACTGGAGCCTAGCCAACCACTCAAGCTTTTTTGTGAGGGAAAAAAATGAAGAAGGGGAGAACCACATGTGCCATCTTGAATTTCTTGATGATAGTGTGGAATAAAAATGTAGTATCTAGGTATAGAAATCGTAATTGTCTGCCTGGCCATATCAGGAGGAATCATTTGGATTGATTAGAATCCGGAAGGAAAATATTGTTTCTCTTTCTGTTTATTATTCAGCTTTATCACAGGAGGTACAAGGTATACCAGCTTGCAGACCAAAAGATTCTTAATTCAAGTCTTAGCTGACCATGCCACCATTCCTGAACAAAAAATCTTTTAAAAATAAAGAGGTTAGCTCAGTAGTTCATTCAGAAAGGGTTGGCTTCAGAAATAACAGGAAAAAAAATATCTTCCAAAGCAAAATGGTGAGGAATCCACCCCCCCCCCCACCCGACAATATTTTATTCATCACAATGTTAAAGCACTATTTATGGCAAGAGATCTGAATCTTTGTGCTCTCTTGGCACTAAGTGTTTTATTCAAAGCATGAACAATGTGTTTGTGTCCCCAAAAAACAAATGCGCTCCACATGTTCCGGAGCAAATAAATGCAAGAGATTCCTTTAATCTGCAGCCAACAATCTCAGCCTCACTCATAAACAACACCGAGAAAATAAATGAAAGTGCCTGAGAATGCTACGCTTGCCTTTAATATGAAGCTGCTGCTTCTAATTCTAATTCTTCATCAAACCAGTTTGGTGTTGAAGAAAATGCACTGCCACAATTCACAATCCCAAATGGTGGGTTATTGTCTCCTGGACCGGATTAGTAGCAGGAATGTGGTCATGGGTTGCTGAGGACAAGAGGGTAAAGGATGGCTGCTAGGTCAAGAGGTGGAACCCAAAACAGGGACCTCTGAGGAACAAGGAACCACTAACGTTTGGATGTTATGACACTTGAAAGAACTGTGATAAGCTTGGGACCAAATTCAGAGTTTGACTGTCTGAACCCTGCATTGTGTCAGTTACATACGAAGTTGGTTATTAAAGATTTAATTCTATGGGAGCAATCAGTATTCAATGTGTTTTTATTCAATTTAGGTCTGCCCAAATTAGGGCAGAAAGGTTGAGCATAAACTTTCTAAATAAATAAAATAAATCAGCACCATTGTTCCTTCATACCATAGAAAGCACCATGTTAGAAGAGGTGTTCCTCCAGGGGAGCAGACAAAAAAGAATGCCTCTAAAGAAAGCACATGCCAGTCATAGACTTCATCTTGGATTTTAGGTTCTTGTAGGCTATTGATTTAGTACACTGATGGTAGAGATGACTGGGTTTGTTCACTGAGAGGAAAAAGAGGGATCTCTCCAAAAGCATGTGCAAATGTGCTGTAGCTTCATGTGTTACATGTTACATGTGCAAATGAGGAATGTATGCTGAACCTGCATACACTGCCATACCCTCCCACAACTTTCAGATTGTGTCAAAAACCCCCCAGCAGTTTTAAATGTCTTTGGGAAAGCCTCTAACTAAGATCTTATACTTTATTTCCAAGAACTTAGGAGCTTCCATCATAAATTCTTAAGCTTTATTTCATCAGTTTTCAGGATAAGTCTCTCTAGTGATTTTAGCAGAGTTCTTGGAAATTGTATGCTTAGATTTGCTCAGTTTATTATCTCTACTCTTTTCTCATTCATAGGAATTTCCGTTGCATGAAGATAACTTAGCATTTCCTTCTCATTTTTTTGCTACAAGAAGGCAGATTTATACCCCGCCCTCCTCTCTGAATCAGAGACTCAGAGTGGCTTACAATCTCCCATACCTTCTCCCCCCACAACAGACACCGTGTGAGGTGGGTGGGGCTGAGAGGGCTCTCACAGCAGCTGCCCTTTCAAGGACAACCTCTGCCAGAGCTATGGCTGACCCGAGGCCATGCTAGCAGGTGCGAGTGGGGAATCAAACCTGGTTCTCCCAGATAAGAGTCCACACACTTAACTACTACACCAAACTGGCTCTCCAGCGGAAAGGTAGCATTAATATGTTTTGTTTTTTTTAAGAATATAAATAAAGGGTAGCATTCTCAGAATTACTACTGGTTCCACAGATCTCAGTGAATTGAGATAGTGGTTCTGGGAGGTAGAGTTTAGATTTGTTAGGCACTGAAAAACTTTCTGGAACAAGCCTGACCTGTACAAATGAGAGGCTCCACTGGAACCAAAAGGGAACCACAGAGCTGGTGTGCTTAATATAAAAGACAGCATACCAGTTTTTACACTAATCCAGGAATGCAACCCTATTAATTCTTCCGGACCTCTTAGTGGCTTTTGATACCATTGATCATGGTACCCCTCTGGACCACCTGGACCATTCTGCAGTATGCTTAGACTTTCCTTGATGCTAAGTTTCAGAGTTGAACATATGAAGCTGCCTTCTACTGAATCAGACCCTTGGTCCATCAAAGTCAGTATTGTCTTCTCAGACTGGCAGCGGCTCTCCAGGGTCTCAAGCTGAGGTTTTTCACACCTATTTGCCTGGACCCTTTTTTGGAGATGCCAGGGATTGAACCTGGGACCTTCTGCTTCCCAAGCAGATGCTCTACCACTGAGCCACAGCCCCATTCATGGCTCTCCAGGGTCTCAAGCTGAGGTTTTTCATGCCTATTTGCCTGGACCCTTTTTTGGAGATGCCAGGGATTGAACCTGGGACCTTCTGCTTCCCAAGCAGATGCTCTACCACTGAGCCACAGCCCCATTCATGGCTCTCCAGGGTCTCAAGCTGAGGTTTTTCATGCCTATTTGCCTGGACCCTTTTTTGGAGATGCCAGGGATTGAACCTGGGACCTTCTGCTTCCCAAGCAGATGCTCTACCACTGAGCCACCATCCCACCCCAGTTTGTTGCTTGGGGACTGCTGCTCCATCCCTTGGCCTCTTACCTACAAAGTCTCACAAGGTGCTGTCTTGTCTCTCATGCTTTTCAACATCTATGAAATCAGCCAGGAGAAGACATATGGAAATTTGGACTTTGCCATCAATATGTGGATGATACTCAGCTCTATCTTGCACTTCCAGCAAATCCCAGGGAGGTTGTGAAATCCCAACCAGGTGCCTGGAGGTAATTTTTGGGAAGCATGAGGGCTAAAATACTTAAATCCAACACAATGGAGGTGCTACTGGTCAAGCTAGAGTTTAACCCAGAAGCTGGGATAACTTCTGTTCTCCATGGAGTGGCATTCCACCTAAAGGAACTGGTTTGTAGCTTGGGGATGCTGCTAGACCTGAGCCTTCAGTTGGATAAACAGGGGGCAGCAGTGACCAGGGTGTCTTTCACTTGCTTCAACCAGTAAGCCAGCTGCAGACGTTCCTGGGCAGGAAAGATCTGTCCACTGAGGTGCATACCCTGGTAATATGCAGATTAGATCAGGGGTGGCCAACAGTAGCTCTCCAGAAGTTTTTTGCCTACAACTCCCATCAGCCCCAGCCAGCATGGCCAATGGCTGGGGCTGATGGGAGTTGTAGGCAAAAACATCTGGAGAGCTACTGTTGGCCACCCCTGGATTAGATTATTGTAATGTGCTCTATGTGGGGCTGCCCTTGAAGACTTATCATAATAAAAACTCATGCTTGGGTAAATTCATGTTAAATTTGAAGTAAATGAAAAAAAAAAACTGAATGAATATCAATTATCTGTAATGAAAAAAACCTCAATCTCTTTTTTTTAAATCCGGTTCTATTGTTGCAGTGACTTCCAATCAACGTTGGTAGTATTGTTTGTTATGTTTCATTGTAATATAGAACGGGCACAAGCCAGCCAAAGTTCAACATTTATATATACTTGAATATTTATTAATTTTTAGAGTTTTATCTGTTTTAATTGTTTATTCCCTCACATGTTTAAATATTGCTTATTGTTATGTGGGATCTATTGTTGGAAGCCGCCCTGAGCCATTCGTGGGAAGGGCGGGATATAAATTCTAAATAAATAAAAAATAAAAAACATTCTCAGTCCTCCTGGTGAAAATCAGTAAAATTATGGTCAGTAAAACACTGCATCAAAACCATAAATATCTCCTAAACAGGGAAAATTTCTACACTGATTTTTCAGGGAATGTGCCTAGGATGACGACATCATCATCTTTGTCATAGCCATCGTCATCATCATTTATGAATTGCCCAATCTCTGCTACTGCATTCCAATATAGCACGCTTCCTGCTTACGTTTACAAAACTCATATCAAAGACTGCTCATTAAAATAAGCATGGCGATAGCATCCTATTTAATGTTCAACTAGGGACGGTGGCTCAGTGGTAGAGCATCTGCTTGGGAAGCAGAAGGTCCTAGGTTCAATCCCTGGCATCTCCAAAAAAGGGTCCAGCGAAATAGGTGTGAAAAACCTCAGCTTGAGACCCTGGAGAGCCGCTGCCAGTCTGAGAAGACAATACTGACTTTGATGGACCGAGGGTCTGATTCAGTATAAGGCAGCTTCATATGTTCATATGTTCAACTGTAGTTCTAAATACAGTAAAAACTTCATCCCCATTAAATTCCATGGGACTTTCTTCTGATTATATTTGCTTTGAATTGAGCTGGTTCTCTCAAAAGAATCCCCCCCCCCCTTTCCCTCTCTGGCTGAGAAACTTTGACTGCTGAAAATGGCATAAGTCAGGAAATTTCAGTTTCCATTAAACATTCAAAAATGTCGTTTTCTACTTTTTATTACATAAAAGGTAATTAACTTTTGAAATCTCCTGCCATTCACCTCAAAACACGAACTCAACCCAAGCGGTATTGTCGTCATCTGGTCTTCTACTAAAACCTGTCTTTCCTGTTAGAGACACATTAAACAGATGGGCAAAACAAACATTCATCTATTGGTAACAGTGCCACCAGTAAAGGCTTAAGTTCCACGAGAGGGTAAAGAGAATTGCACTTTATCCCTTTGCTGAGACAGCCGCTCTGCACAGCGCCACCTAGTGGTCTTTGTGCTTACACACGTCACACACAATAATAAGGGACATTTTAACACATACCAGATGCAGACGTATGGTAAAATATTTATCTTTGTCCACCTGAACTTTATTACATGTATTATTTTAAAGCACAAACGCACAGGTTTTAGTACATCTATCCCCGCTCCCCCGAAGACAGACCCCACAGGCAGCTCCCAAATGCCGCTGAGGTATTATTTCGAAAGAATATGTCGATCCCTATAAGCAACTCCTTGGAAAAAAAAAATTCTAGATGGGATTTGGGGGGGGGGGGGTGCATAGTAAAAGGAAATCCTGCTTTTGACTTTTGAATCTGAACCAGTGAATATCCAGTGAGGTGTTTCCTGTAGAATCCTCCTCTAAAAGAATAGAATAACCTAATATACTTTGCATACATAGGAACAGGGCTTTTTTTTGAGCAGGAATGCACAGGGATGTGGTTCTAGCTGACTTGGTGTCAGGGGGTGTGGCCTAAATGCAAATGAGTTCCTGCTGGGCTTTTTCGGCAAAAAAGGCCCATGCAAAAAATGGTGATGCCAGGAGGTGTGGCTTAATATGCAAATGAGTTCCTGCTGGGCTTTGTCTACACAAAAAGCTCTGCATAGGAGTCAGACCAAAATTGATGATAAACAGAACAGTGTTTGGTGTAATGGTTAAGTGTGCGGACTCTTATCTGGGAGAACCGGGTTTGATTCCCCACTCCTCCACTTGCGCCTGCTGGCATGGCCTTGGGTCAGCCGTAGCTCTGGCAGAGGTTGTCCTTGAAAGGGCAGCTGCTGTAAGAGCTCTCTTAGCCCCACCCACCTCACAGGGTGTCTGTTGTGGGGGAGGAAGGTAAAGGAGATTGTGAGCCGCTCTGAGACTCTTCGGAGTGGCGGGAGGGATATAAATCCAATATCTTCATCTACCTCACAGGGTGTCTGTTGTGGGGGAGGAAGGGAAAGAAGATTGTGAGCCGCTCTGAGACTCTTCGGAGTGGAGGGCGGGATATAAATCCAATATCTTCATCTACCTCACAGGGTGTCTGTTGTGGGGGAGGAAGGGAAAGAAGATTGTGAGCCGCTCTGAGACTCTTCGGAGTGGAGGGCGGGATATAAATCCAATATCTTCATCTACCTCACAGGGTGTCTGTTGTGGGGGAGGAAGGCAAAGGAGATTGTAGGCTGCTCTGAGACTCTTCGGAGTGGAGGGCGGGATATAAATCCAATATCTTCATCTACCTCACAGGGTGTCTGTTGTGGGGGAGGAAGGGAAAGGAGATTGTGAGCCGCTCTGAGACTCTTCGGAGTGAAGGGCGGGATATAAATCCAATATCTTCTTCTTCTTTTTTTGCTGAGATCAGTTTTGCTGAGAACAGCAGCATTGACTGCCTCAGATCCGGACAAAGTGTCATCTACAGGTAGAATTAGGGATGCCAGTGAGTGAGGCCTGGGGATCCCCTGGAATTACAGCTCATCTCCTGACTACAGAGGTCACTTCCCCTGAAAAATGGGTGCTTTGGAGGGTGAGCTCTGCTGCATTGTACCACACTGAGGTCCCTGTCCTCCCCAAGCTCCATCCCGGAATCTCCAGGAGTTTCCCAAACTGGCACCATTTTTGCACACAGCTTACCATGGGGTCACATTCCTGTTCTCTCTGCAGCGGCTTTTGCATAGCAAACGTAAACTGCTAAAACCCAGTTTACGTTGGCTGCGCAAAAGCTGCAACACTTCCTGTAACTTCGGCGCAGATCATGGGAAATCCGACAGACGCTGTGGAAAGAACAGGAATGTGACCCCGTGGTAAGCTGTGTGCGAAAACGGTCCGGATCTTGCAACGGAACCACCTCCCTCCCAGTGACCAGGAAGGACCTGGCAAACCTAGGTGGAATAGTGATATAACAGTAAAAGCTTTGCATTAAAAATGATAGGAATGGATTAGCATTCTCTATTTCTTTCCCTGTTATACTAATGTAAATTTCTGTCGGTTCTCTGGTTTTGCCGTTGATTTTGTAGATCTGCTTTCAATTTTTATTCATATCATAGGGTTTTTACATCCATGCATTTATCTGTAGTTTCATTATATATACGAATACGTACAGATTTATCAATGCACCAATAACATTGAAGCATTTTACAAGGAAAAAAATGCTGTGCAAAGCAATAACATGATTTTGAAAAAATCACATCATTTTGAGTTGTACAAATGGGATTCAAAATGGAAACGGATATTTGTGGGGTCGAGATAAGGAATTCAAAGTCATCTTTATGCCCTCTGTGCACATTCACCTTCTCTCAACTAAAGCGTAGAACCTGGCACAAATCATCCTGGAATCCACTTACAGCTTTCATAAGTCTCTCTGAAGTTTCGCACAGATATCAAGAGACTGAAGTAAATGTGACCGAGGGGGAGGGGTGGGGGAGGGAGAGACAGCTACAGAAGCCAAATAAAATGATGGAATCCTTTCACATATGGTGGTCTGCTGCCTACTTTTCAGCAGTGGCATGTTCAAGGAGCAGCACAACGGGGCTCCATATGGATAGAAGTGGAGATTCATAAACTGTTATGACTGATATATTTGCACATGGTTTCCTTCATTTGAAATTTTTTTTATCTCCCCTGGCTTTCGCAGCGCAGCACTCACAGAGGGTGGACCACAGTTCACATTTAAGCTGTAAGTGGAAACTGAACAAACAAAGTCTGAACTAGTTTAAGGAACACTAAATCAGAACAGAACTAAAATGTATGCTAAATTGACTTACATACTTAACTTATGCAACATTTTAATCCCCAAAGTAACTGAAACAGTTTACAGTCTCAAACCAGAAGCCTGCTTAATAAGGTCAGCCAATCAGCAGCAACTAGATGCTAATAAAATTGCAGAAAATAAGCCAGAAAATAAACTACAGTAAACACAACATATCGAAATGGAGCATGATAAAAAAAAGAGCAGCCCCTATCAAACAGCCTATCTCTAGAGGAAGTCCCTGTATCCCAAGATGCTCCTGTTAAATCACAGAATCTCTCTCTCTCCTTCTTATCAGTCTTAGTAATTCTTAAGTAGTGCTATACAGCTCTACATGAAATAGTCTACAAATCTGGAAAGGAACGTAGGAGTCAATCCTGGATGTTAAGTTTTTCTCCCTTTTCAATGTCTTCTGACACCAGACAGAGTTTTATATTGTCCACTCTACCCTGAGGAATGAATCTCCAATCCTAGATTTTCTCTCAGGTGCTTACAAAGGGGCACACACCAAACATCAATGTCTTCTGACACCAGACAGAGTTTTATATTGTCCACTCTACCCTGAGGAATGAATCTCTAATCCTAGATTTTCTCTCAGGTGCTTACAAAGGTGCACACACCAAACATCAATTAAACCCAACATTAAGGTGTTGGTTGATGGCTATCAGGCACAAGGGACTGATTAAATCAAAACCTGTGAATTGCATGCACATATCAAAACATATAAATAAAAGTCCCCGAAGTCTATTCCAAATTTACTCATAGATTTTTCCACAGAATCAGAGATTAGAAGTGCTACCTTTATAAGCATCAGACATATTAAGACCTAACCATTCCAATGTAGTCAAATTAACTTTATATTCTGAATAGAAGTTGCGTATCTAATTTTCATAATAGGTTTCATGGGCCTAGTTAATGTAAGAGCAATATCTGCGTACATTTTAGTCACTTGTTTCTCAAAGGAAACTTCATTGATGTTCATTAATATGCCAGGAATCTAGAACTTTGTACCTTTTCACTAGGATTTCTAGTAAAGTGCTTATGCAACCACGTAGTCTACCAAATCTGAAATTATATCACAGAACCACAAGACTGGCATATCTGAAGGAATGGGTCTTCTTAGTTAAAGTCACATCTGCTTTAGAATCATGTCTCCCAGATGATTATTGGTTGAAAGAGCTAATTTGTTTTCAGAACAGGAATTTACATCTAGATAATACCAGTTTGAGAGCAGTATACCCTTATTGAGTCCTGGACACTTTCCGTTAGCCTCTGTCTTTTACAACGAGCAAACAATAAGTCTGGGTCCAAGGTAATATTAAGGTATGGGGGGAGAAAGCTTTGGACATATGAAAGATCTAGTTAGTAATAAGGAGATTTTGAACTATGAGGAAATTACCTTTAAATTGGGTAATGGACCTCCTGTGTTTCAATTTTTCCAAATTAGATAACTGCTAAAAGAAAAATTTAGACAAAATTATAAGGGTTTAAAACAAAAACTTTGTTTGAGGTTATAATCAGAGAATCTACTACAGAAAATCTATGCTTTCCTGCTTGAAAATATAGCGGCATCTTTGAGTTACCATAATCAATTGAATAGGGATTTACAGATAAATGTTAGACCAGGAGAGGTTAAGTGGCTATCGAATATTGCTTTACCTAGACTTTTTTCTATAAGACTGAGAGAAAATTTTCTACAGTGTTTGCTTCACTGCAGTAGTAATCCAGATAAGCTGGCTGTTATATATGCAAATGTGCAGCTTCATTGGTGGAGATGTGGATCATCTGGTACTGATTTTGAGCATATCTTCTGGTGTTGTACAAAGATGCAGACTTTGGGGGAGAGGGATTTAGTAATTCATTTTATGTTAAATGTGTTAAATACTGGTTTACCTCATTACCCAAAGTTTATACTTGTGGGTTACATTAACAATTATGTCTCTCTGGCAGCTTTTGAACTAGTATTAAACCTTTCTGCAGTTGCTAAATTAATTCTTGTTACTAGGTGGGAGGTGGGGTTGGGGAAACAACAACCAGACCCTCCAGATCCAAATGATTGGTTAAATTTTGTTTCATTTGGCATTCCCTCAGTAATATCTCCTTTCTGCCTAATGTTTTAATGGTTTATATGTATTTCACTCTGGTTTTAATGGCATTTCTCTTGTTCATTTTAATTTTTAAGGGGTGATTTTATTCTCTGTGGGCATTTTCCCACAGAGCTTACCTCGGAGCGACGTCCCTCTTCACCGCGCAGCGTCTGCGCAGATTTCCCACCAACTGCTCCGCATAACCAGGAAGTGCCAGACCTTTTGCGTCGCAGATGTAAACCGCTAAAGCCAGTTTGGTGTAGTGGTTAAGTGTGCGGACTCTTATCTGGGAGAACCGGGTTTGATTCCCCACTCCTCCACTTGCACCTGCTAGCATGGCCTTGGGTCAGCCGTAGCTCTGGCAGAGGTTGTCCTTGAAAGGGCAGCTGCTGTGAGAGCCCTCTCCAGCCCCACCCACCTCACAGGGTGTCTGTTGTGGGGGAGGAAGGTAAAGGAGATTGTGAGCCGCTCTGAGACTCTTCGGAGTGGAGGGCGGGATATAAATCCAATATCTTCATTTACCTCACAGGGTGTCTGTTGTGGGGGAGGAAGGTAAAGGAGATTGTGAGCCGCTCTGAGACTCTTCGGAGTGGAGGGCGGGATATAAATCCAATATCTTCATCTACCTCACAGGGTGTCTGTTGTGGGGGAGGAAGGTAAAGGAGATTGTGAGCCGCTCTGAGACTCTTCGGAGTGGAGGGCGGGATATAAATCCAATATCTTCTTCTTCTTCTAAAAAACTGTTTACGTTAGCGACGCAAAAGCCGCGGCTCTTCCTGGTTATGTGGAGCAGTTGGTGGGAAATCCGCGCAGACGCTGCGCGGTGAAGAGGGACGTCGCTCTGAGGTAAGCTCTGTGGGAAAATGCCCTGTGTTTTGTTAGCCATCTTGGTGGCACTTATGAAGGCCGAAAGGTAGGGTATAACTTTTGTAAAATAAATGAATAAAAATGATCTCTATATGGAATCATGAAGAAAAGCATTTTTTGGTGGAGGTCTGGAGTAAAAACTTCATCAGGGTTTTAAGAAGTTTTCTCTCTGGGCAGAGAACAGGCAGGAAGGCAGAAGTCAGCTCAATGGCTTTCCAGCCTCCCCTCACCTACCTCTTAAGAAATGCTTTATTGGCCTAGCTAGAGACAATGGAAAGGGCCAGTAGACCCCACCCCCTCCCGTCAGGTAACAGAGATTTGGAGGAAATAAGTACTAGAAGGACATCAGGAAGAAACTCCTGGAAAGTTCAGGAAAAGCTTCTTTGACCCAGCCTGACCTGACAGTGAAACTATTGATTCTTTACTCTCTAGATTAATTGCAAGCCAATATTTAATAACCTTTAACCAGACTATAAGAGAAATTGTCTTCTGTTCAGTTTCTATTAATAGGGAAGATGAGGTGGGACATGCTAAGATAGTTCTAGGGAAATGTGTCTGAGTTTTATCTGGGCACGTACTTAGGCTATCAATCCACACCGGAATAGCATACAAAACCAGTAAATTTATTTTTGCCTGAAAAGCATCCAAAACTACAGGAACAAATTGAGCACCTGTGGTGAAAAAAAATTCCTCAAAATCGCTACTGTACTCTTGACTTTCATAAATATCTCTCTAGCGTGCAAAGCCCAAGATACTGAATCCTGGAATATAACTCCCAGATATTTATAAAATTGGACTTATTCCATAATGTGACCTGAGATATTCCAATGTCATAGCTTTGGCCTACAACATCTAGTAACAAATAAAACCTTGGATTTTTAAAAATTAATTACCAGACGTTCATCAGCACAATATTGCATAAAGATCTCATTTGAGTGACATGACCTCACGCTGGTTATTGATACCAAAATTGTGTCATCTGCATATAGCATGACCAAGATCAAACGAGTGTCCCTAGCTGTGGGGTGTGCAAAAATAGAATATTTAGTTTAGGGGCTCAATCATTAATGTAAAGATTAAACAAGGTAGGGGCAAGGACAAGACCCTGTCTTACACCCCCTCCTGAGCTCTGTGGGAGCAGATAAAAAGCTATTTACACCATATCTAATGTGAGTACCAGAGTAAAGACAACTAATCAAAAAAAGTAACCTAACTGGTATATCTGCCCTGCATCATGTCTCTCAACGTCTATCCAGAAGGGCCATATTGAATGCAGATTTTGGGTTAAATTAAAAAAAGGCAACATATAACCTACCTGTTTGGTTCTAGTATGTTTCTCACCCATAAACACAAAAGCCACACAGTGATCAGTTGTTAACATACCCCTTCAAAATCCAGCTTGTTCTATTTCCAACAGATGTTCAGAGTCCATCCAAGTTTTCATCTTAGTAAATGGCTTGTGTGAAGTCTACCAAGAGATGACAACAGGCTTATAAGTCTGTAATTCTTTGGGTAACGCTTGTCTCCTTTTTTATAAATAGGAACCACTATACCCTCTTACCAGGTCACAGGAAACTGTCCAGAATAATCAATGGTCCAACACAAGTATTTCAGAATTGGGGACCACCAACTGAAAAAATCCTCGATTAAGTCAGGTGGTATCTAAACAGGCCCTGCTGCCTTTAAACCAGCAATAAGGTTCAAGATGTGAGCTTCCACACTGACCTGGATAGTCCAGGCAAGCCCAATCTCATCAGCTCTTGGAAGCTAAGCATGCTTTACTCTGGCAAGTACTTGGATGGGAGACCTCCAAGGAATACCAGGGTCAAGACACAGGGGCAGGCAATAGCAAGTCACCTCTCCAAATGTCCAAGCCCCACTAGGGGTTCCTAGAATTCAACTATAACTTTCAGGCACACACACATGCAATACTCACACAAAAAAGTGAGCTTCCATAGCTGTGAACTAAGTTATATCTCTGTCTTTATAATCCAACACTGTCTCAATAGTTGATGATAGGGTAGAGGCATCTGCTACATATAAAGATGTAAAGTGTTCCACCCAGTTATTGCAGGAGATACAATTTTCCACATTTTGTTTCCTTTGAGCTAGTGACCTGTTACTGATCCTCCAAAAGGGTCTTGTATCTTTTACTGGTGGTTGCCTCAGTCAGATCAGCCCAAGATTGAAAGATACCATAGCGCTACTTGTGCCTAACAAGGATCCTGTCTATGCTTTGAATTAAAACATATTATCATAGCAAAATTATTAGATTTCTTTAATTTATAGTAGTCCTTCTTGACTTGCCTCCTGCTATTTTTGCACTCTACATCAAACCAAATCTTTTTTTGTTTTCCCATTTGGATTTATTACCACCCCTCCTCACCAATAAAGGTTTAATTTGATCTAGCATCTCCTGGAATTCTCTTAAAATCTCTTGAATAGAAGTAGAATCTATCAGCTTGTTCTTATTAAGAGCATTTCTTCAGAATAAAGAAGAAGAAGAAGATGAAGATATTGGATTTATATCCCGCCTTCCATTCTGAAGAGTCTCAGAGCGGCTCACAATCTCCTTTACCTTCTTCCCCCGCAACAGACACCCTGTGAGGTGGGTGGGGCTGGAGAGGGCTCTCACAGCAGCTGCCCTTTCAAGGACAACCTCTGCCAGAGCTATGGCTGACCCAAGGCCATGCTAGCAGATGCAAGTGGAGGAGTGGGGAATCAAACCTGGTTCTCCCAGATAAGAGTCCGCACACTTAACCACTACACAAAGCTGGCTCTCGTAACTGAGCCAATCTCTCCCTCCATATTTTATGTGTTATATATATTTATTTAGTTGGTGAGTTCATTTATACCCCAGTGGGGACCCAAATGGGTTTACCTTGTTCTCCTCACCTCCATTTTATCCTCACAGCAACCCTGTGGGATGGGTTAGATTGAGAAAGTATGTGACTGGCCCAAGATCACCCAACTATAAGGGATGGTGGCTCAGTGGTAGAGCATCTGCTTGGGAAGCAGAAGGTCCCAGGTTCAGTCCCTGGCATCTCCAAAAAAGGGTCCAGGCAAATAGGTGTGAAAAACCTCAGCTTGAGACCCTGGAGAGCCGCTGCCAGTCTGAGAAGACAATACTGACTTTGATGGACCAAAGGTCTGATTCAGTATAAGGCAGCTTCATATGTTCATATGTTCAATTAGCTTCCATGGCAGACTAGTGATTTAAACCTGGATCTCTCAGATCCTAGTCAAGCACTCTAACCAGTACACCACACTAGCTCTCACAGTATATATTTGATATGTATTACTGAAGAGATTTCCATTATATTAAATAAATATGTACATTTATATTGCCTGGAGTGCTATTTTTATTCCTCTCTCTCTCTTTTTTAAAGGTCTTTTGTATTTCTGCCCATCCTTCCTCCAAGGAGCTCAGGGTGGTGAACAAACATCTTCCTCGTTTTGCCGTCACAAATTTTAGAGGTCGGTTAAACTGAGAAACTGGTCGGAAGTCATTTTACAAACTTTATGATTTAGTAAGGGATTCGAACTGGGTCACCCCTCGCCATGATCCGACACTGCATCTTATTGACTCAGTGCCAAATGCCAACACTGTTTCTGACCATCTCTCTATCCCTCACTTTTTCCTTGAGTGATACTATTTTGTCCAATCGCATCACATCCAAAAAAAATGGAGGCTATCTCTTTGTATTGATGCCTATTGAGGAACATTGATTGATAATCATGGTTATGCCTTTTTTCTGAATATCTCAGGACCCAAAGCGGGGAGCAACGATGTTAAAAAAAAAACTTTTATAAAACAAACATTTTAAAAAACAGATATACAAGTATGAAATCCAAGCTAAAAAAAAATCTTGTGCCTCATCATCAGATATCCCCTTCTGCCCAGGCTCTGTTTTGTGATCTTGCCCAGAAGTCAGAGTGTTAAGAGCCCTCTGATCTCATCCAGGAAGCATGGAGCAACCACTGAAAAGACTCAGACCTGGGCTATTAATGGTGGTGCCTTGAAGATATTGGATTTATATCCCGCCCTCCACTCCGAAAAGTCTCAGAGCGGCTCACAATCTCCTTTCCCTTCCTGCCTCACAACAGACACCCTGTGAGGTAGATGAAGATATTGGATTTATATCCCGCCCTCCACTCCGAAGAGTCTCAGAGCGGCTCACAATCTCCTTTCCCTTCCTCCCCCACAACAGGCACCCTGTGAGGTGGGTGGGGCAGGAGAGGGCTCTCACAGCAGCTGCCCTTTCAAGGACAACCTCTGCCAGGGCTATGGCTGACCCAAGGCCATGCCAGCAGGTGCAAGTGGAGGAGTGGGGAATCAAACCCGGTTCTCCCAGATAAGAGTCCATACACTTAACCACTACACCAAACTGGCTCTCCAAGAATGGTACTGACAGCAGACCCTGCTGGGAAGAACTAAGCTGATGCATGGAAAAACACATTGGGAGTCGATCGCACCTTTAAGACCAACTTAGTTTTATTCAGAACGTAAGCTTCCGTGTGCATGCACACTTCTTCAGACGAGGAATGAGGTACAGTAAGCAGAGCCACATATAGCTGGTGGGGTTTGGGATGCCAAGTGGCACAAAGTTAAAATCCAATAGCAGATTAGTAAAATTAACAAATTCAGAAAACCTTTGATCCGGGTTGCATTAGCATGGGAAACCATAAAACAGTAACATGTCAGCATGTGAGAATGCCTGTTGATTATTCTATTGCTAATCAACCTGGGTCGAAAAGAGGGCCTCTTTCTACAAAAAGCCCTATGCAAAACAATGGTGACATCAAAGGGTGTGGCCTAATATGCAAATGAGTTTCTGTTTGGCTTTTTCCTACCAAAAACGTTCTGAGGTTCTAAAGTTAAATTAATATCTAAAGGGGGTATTGATATATTTCAGCAATGTTTCATTTTGGTTTAGACAGTTTTTTTTTTTAAAAAAATACCTCTCAAGTTCACTTACATATGTGATGTTATTACATTACAATCATTTTAAAAAAAAACACATCAGTGCATAGGCATTGCTTCAGTGAGTTAATAAAAGCTAACAGCCTTTTTCCAATACAGCCAGAAATGCTATGCCCAGTAAAATTTTAGATGATGAAAGAAAATCCTCATTAAAGTACTTGATCCCTTAGGAGGCTGGGAGGGGGGACTTGAAGGGTAAATATTAGTGAAGTTGGGCTGCTAAGCCGGAACAAATTGCTAAATCAATAGTAAAAAATAGTCCGATGAACTGCTGTAAGCTGGTCAGAAATTCAGATGTGGCCCCGTCTCACAAGTTTCAGCTGGCAAACTCTTTGCTATTTATTAGGGTTTGTAGAATCTTTCAGGCTCAAGTGCCGTGTTCTACTGGAGAAAGTTTTTCTTCCAGACGTTTCGTTCTCGGCTGCGGAGAACATCCTCAGTGGCGTTGCAGCCGGAGTAGGTGCTCTGACCTTCTTGGCTGCTGTGCATTGAGTGAGGCCAGGGCTGCTGGAGAGCTGCTATTTCTAGGCTGGAGGGGGTGTGGTGCTATTTGTGCAGTGTAGCTACTCTTTCTTTTTCACCCCGCTGGTTTAACCACATAGTTTCATCGGAGTTGCAATATTTGCATGTGTTGTCATGGAGCACTGGGCTGTAGACCTCTACCTAGGAATGGATGGAGGTGACCACTTCGGCTTCCGTTTGTTTCTCTACGTTGCCACTGTGAATAGTTTCAATCTGCCGGTTGAGTCTTTTGTGCAATTTATGTCCTATGTCCATTACTGATATGCAAAATATATTTTCTGATTTATTGGTGAGCAAGGCTTGAATTGAAAAAGGCATATAGGGAAACAATTGCTGAGAGGAAGCCAGTTTGCTGCCAACCGCTAAGTGATACCAACCTAGAGTTGCCAGGTTCAACTCAAGAAATATCAGGGGACTTTGGGGGTGGAGCCAGAAGCAAGGTTGTGACAAGCATAATTGAACTCGAAAGGGAGTTCTGGCCATCCCATTTAAAGGGACCGCACAACATTTAAATGCCTTCCATCCATTGGAAATAATGAGGGATAGGGGCACCTTCTTTTGGAGATTATAGAATTGGACCCCCTGGTCTAATCTTTTTGAAACTTGGAGGGTGTTTTAAGGAGAGGTACCGGATGCTATGATGAAAATATGGTGCCTCTACCTTAAAAAACAGCCCCCGCATAGCCCCAGAAACCCATGGATCCATTCTCCATTATACCCTATGGGGATTGGTCTCCATAGGGAATAACGGAGTGGCCAGTGGACATTTCCCTCCCCCTCACCCCCCCCTGCTTTCTGATGACTCTGAAGTGGGGGAGGGTCTCCAAATCAGGGGATCCCCAGCCCCCACTTGGGGATTGGCAACTCTATACCAACCAGTTAGCCTTCTCTCTCAATTTTGTCCTGGGGTGACTTAGAGATCCACCTGACTCCTGTTAGAATCCTAGATCTCCCCCTTTCCCTGGTACTTGCATTGCTCTGGGACACAGTGACACCAGCGCACTCTCCGCGGCATGTCTCAGGGACATGCCAACATATCTCAGAGTTACGCCAGCACAGCACTCCCTGTGTGCTTTCACCCTCTTCCTCTGAAATGCATTCTGAGAGTGCCGTCCTAAATTCATTTCCTCAGAAATAAATCCCATTTGACTTACTTAGGCTTACAGCTAGGAAAGAGGACTGCAGCTCATTCTTTGCTGGTGCGCTGTGTTTGATCCAGCCCCTTCATTTTTGTGATCTGTTCCTTACTTACTTTGCAAGGCAGGGAGAAGATCAATTGCATTACCAGTGGCAAGTTCACAAGGACATTAAGCTGTTTGCTGCACTACTGAAGTAACCTTGAGATCAACTTGCTTAACTTGCTGCCTTCGATTATGGTAAGTTCACCTGGCAGTTTTGTGATGAAAACTGAGACATCCCTACTCCCAAAGTGCTATTGACTGTGGTAGGGAAAAGTGTAACCCCGTTGGGTTAGTTAAATTGTGGGCCAAACTAGAAGTGATCCTTGAGCATTTTCACAAGCATGTTCATTCATGTTCAAGGAAGTGAAGGGATGGATCAATTTCTAAGCAAAAATGTGGAAGGAAGTACTATTTCCTTCCCCTATTTTATCGTCCTTCATTGTGTGCTATTGCTGTGACCATTTCCCCCCCCCCCCCCCCCAGCACAACTCACTTCTGATATCAGAGCTCAGCTGGGAGAAAAATGCTTTTAGGAAGCAGAGCATAATAAGCCAAGGTGTAGGAGAAGGCAGGGCCAAGATCTCACCATCTGGGCCTTTTACTTACTGAAAGGGATATATGAAAAATATTGCAGATAAACAAACCTCTGTGCATATTTTAACTCCTCTTTTTTTTTGATCTACAAAAGAAACAGTGGTATCAATAAGAACATAAGAACATAAGAGAAGCCATGTTAGATCAGGCCAATGGCCCATCCAGTCCAAATATATATACACATACACACACACACTGTGGCTAATAGCCACTGATGGACCTCTGCTCCATATTTTTATCTAACCCCTTCTTGAAGGTGGCTATGCTTGTGGACGCCACCACCTCCTGTGGCAGTGAATTCCACATGTTAATCACCCTTTGGGTGAAGAAGTACTTCCTTTTATCCGTTTTAACCTGTCTGCTCAGCAATTTCATCGAATGCCCACGAGTTCTTGTATTGTGAGAAAGGGAGAAAAGTACTTCTTTCTCTACTTTCTCCATCCCATGCATTATCTTGTAAACTTCTATCATGTCACCCCTCAGTCGACGTTTCTCCAAGCTAAAGAGCCCTAAGCGTTTCAACCTTTCTTCATAGGGAAGGTGTTCCAGCCCTTTAATCATTTTAGTTGCCCTTTTCTGAACTTTCTCCAATGCTATAATATCCTTTTTGAGGTGCGGCGACCAGAACTGCACACAGTACTCCAAATGAGACCGCACCATCGATTTATACAGAGGCATTATGATACTGGCTGATTTGTTTTCAATTCCCTTCCTAATAATTCCCAGCACGGCGTTGGCATTTGGGGCATTTGGGCTCAGGCTATGCTCAAAATGAGATAATAGAAGCTGAGTGAAAATGCATTTTGTCTGAGCCTAATCTGCAGACTAAATCCCAGCTGCTCATTAGTCAGAACTGGTCTTCCAGATGGAAGATTCACGGATAAGCAACTGCTCTGATGTCCAGGAACATGTACCAAAAAAAGAGAGACCCAATATGGACTTGAAAAACAGTGAAAGATCAGGCTGGCTTGATCAGAGACAGATGACTTTTCAAAATAATGCCTTGGGTGTACCTTTTGTAATGGGGTTGAAAAAAGACTCTTCAAGTTATCTCATAGTACATCAGGATTCTGAAAAACAAGCATTGTTAATATTCCATCATCGAGACCTCTTAAACAACATACAACAGCACTGAGGGTGGGTCTGAATGACTCCCTTGATAAGCTGGTCATGGCTGCCTCCTGTTAAGTTAGGGTTGCCAATCCCCAGGTGGGGGCAGGGGATCCCCTGGTTTGGAGACCCTTCCCCCGCTTCAGGGTCGTCAGAAAGCGGGAGGAGGGGAGGGAAATGTCTGCTGGGAACTCTGTTATTCCCTATGGAGATTTATTCCCATAGAAAATCATGAAGAATTGATCTGCGGGTATCTGGGGCTCTGGGGGGGCTGGTTTTTGGGGTAGAGGCACCAAATTTTCAGTATAGAATCTAGTGCCTCTCCCCAAAATACCCCCAAGTTTCAAAAAGATTGGACCAGGGAGTCCAATTCTATGAGCCCCCAAAGAAGGTGCCCCTATCAATTATTTCCTATGGAAGGAAGGAATTGAAAAGGTGTGCTGTCCCTTTAAATGTGATGGCCAGCACTCCCTTTGGAGTTCAATGATGCTTGTCACAGTCTTGATCTTGGCTCCACCCCTAATGTCTCCTGGCTCCACCCCCAAAGTCTCCTGGCTCCACCCCCAAAGTCCCCAGATATTTCTTGAATTGGACTTGGCAACCCTATGTTAAGTCTTCCTTCAATGGAGAATGACTTTATTTTTCTGATGGACAAAGGTTTTCTCTAGAGGAGAAAAGACTTACGTTGTTTAGGAAGACTTTCTCTGTTGGAGAAAAACTTGACGGAAGAGTATCATCGGATCAAGATCCTAATTAAAAGTGTGGTCATTCCTCGGTTAAGTATTCTTGCAGTAAATATGTAACATTTGGGAGCATTTATTTAGTTGCCAGGAAGAGCTATTGACTCTTATTAGCTCTTCCTGGCAACTAACCGCGCCCTCCCCCCCACACCTATATGTAATATCTGAGGAAATTTGTTTCAATGAATCTGAAGAAGTGAACATACTAAGTCTCACAGTTCTCGCTTTTACCCAGAATTGAGCTTTATTTGATTTGTAGGTGCCACTAGACTCAAACCTTGTTCCCACATTTACTGCTATTCATAGATCTTTCCTGCATCCAATCTCAGCTATAATTACCCAGGACTTATTCATCTTGATTCTAAATGGCCCTTCCAGACGAACCCCACCCCCCATAAGTAAGGCCAGAGGAAATTGTTTCGCTGTATCTGATGAAGTGTGTAGGGTTCCCAACCTCTCACAGGGGGGCGGGGTTTTCCCCAATCTTGGGACCTCCAACCCACTGGCACAGGATTGGCTGGTGGGGGAGCTCTGCCCCTAAAGAGCTCCAATGGTGTCTGACGTGCCTGGCATAATGACATCACCTGGAAGCAATGTAATCACTCTGGGCACATTGTGTGGCATGAGCCAGTATTTTGGTATAAAACTGTATGGCACCATAAAGTTTTATACCAAAATACCATAGTGTCCCTGCACAATGTGCCTGGCGCAATTGCAGGAAGTCCCCCCGTTAGCCGTTAGTTAGGACCCGGCAACCCTAAGAAGTGTGCTTGTACACAAAAACTTATATAGTAACCAAAACTTTATTGGTCTTAAAGGTGCTAATGGACTCAAACTTTGTTCTAGTGTAGGTTGTGTTTTGTATACAAAGATGCAGTGCTTAGCTGTTAATGGATTCTTCCGAGAGTTCATTTAAATGTATCATGGGCAACAGAATGTGGCATCGTCCCGTGTGGTTTTGTTTGCTTTCCGCTGTAGTTCTTCCTTCTGTTATGAGGTAAAATTCACATTCATAATTTGATAGTCAGCTAGGGTTGCCAAGTCCAATTCAAGAAATATCTGGGGACTTTGGGGGTGGAGCCAGGAGACTTTGGGGGTGGAGCCAGGAGACATTAGGGGTGGAGCCATGATCAAGGCTGTCTCCTGGCTCCACCCTCAAAGTCCCCAGATATTTCTTAAATTGGACTTGGCAACCCTACATCTGTCCTAGGATCATGACAGGAACCAAAGCAGCTTACACCATTCTCCTGGCCTTCATTTTATCTTCACAAGTACCTTGTGAGGTAAGTTAGGCTGGGAGTGTTTGACAGGCTTATGGCCACCTACCAAGTTTCCATGGCATGTGAAGATTCAAAGCATTGTCTTCCAGATCCTAGTCCAACACTTTAGCCACTATACCACACAGAAACCTGCCTTGGGCTGTGTGCATACCTAAGTTTGGCTGTCTAGAAAATCTTTAAGTATTTCAACTATTTGAGTGATACAGATTTTCCCCTCCAGAGAAAGACAGCTCATTTTTCAGTGTTCTTGGATTACATACATGAGACATTTTAGTTGCTGGGTGGTATGAGAGAACTTTTCTACATTTTGAGGGAGAGATTTACAAATGTCCATAGGTCTGTTTTTTACAGAACAGTTTCTGCTTGCACTGCGCCCTTTTCCATTGCAGGGGGAGGATTTCTTGTTTGCGAAATGCATTCCTCCAGTGCCAGGTGCTTTTAAGCTCATGCAAGTCTAATGGCATTCAATGAGCCAACAAGTGGCAGAAGAACATGCTATGGGTGGATGATTACCTCCACGATGGCTGAAAAAGGGAGCGAACAAACAAGGCTTAGGGTTCAAGTCAGAAGACATAAACCCTTAACAAACAACAGAGTCAAATTGTGCGGGAGATAGCAGATTCATGGTGGCCAGCCTTGCTTCCCGACTACACATATTGTCTGAATTATTTATATACATGAATACACTGAATGCACATAGGCTTATTTTTGTGGTCAGGATTGCCCCCCTAAGTCGGAATGAAGAGTCGGACACAAGGTATTGGTATAACTAAGGGCCACTTTATTAAGTGTAATAATAAATGGCAAGGGCAACAAAAGCTGTGACCTGGTCAGGGTCAGGGGTCTCAACAGACTGCTCCCCTGCCATTAGCGGGTGAGAGACCCAGCCCCCCAGCACAGCTCCCGCCAGGCTGGCCCAGCAAGGAGGCAAACCCCAGAGGGCCCAACCACCAGACACACGTCTCAATGGAAGGCACCCTCTATACCTGCACCAAACAAGGTGGGGGATCATGGCTGACCAAATTATAGTGGTCCCAGGCCATCTCTCCCTAATGTACCAAAAATCCTCATGGGCCTGCAAGACCAAAGCCTTGCCTTTTACTAGCCCAAGATCATTCCCTCCCAGGTGGATGATTAAAACCTCAGGAGGAGGGCCCGCATTCCCATGAAATAACAATGGCAGCAGGCTGTGCCACTGAAAACCCCGGCGGCCCTGCCATTCGACAGTAACATATTGGCTGAGTCCCAGCTGAGAGCCGACCGAAGTTCTCTGAGCCCGATGTGTGGCCCAAAGCACATAGCTGTGTCCACAGACGAGAACTTGGCTCCTCTGGCCAGGAACAAGAGCATCTAAAAAGGAAAAAAAAGTAAAGCTAGAAACAAGAACCATAACATCTCAATTATAAACAACGAAGCTAGGAATTGAGCAGAAGGCGTACATAAGATTTATAGGCCGATGACCACCAATGGCCCAGGCACTGAATGGAGGAAGAAGGATATCCCAAGGCAGCAGCGGTGGAGGCTGCACCAATTCTAAAGGAGTGGGTACCAAACCGCAACCCAGACAACCCCAGCTTAACTAAAATCCAGGAAGTCACACCCCAAAACTGATGCTTTGACAGTGGGCTGCCGTTGAAGTGACAAAACAAAAACCCATCATTGGTCCCCCGAACTGCCAAATAAGCAGCCAAAGTGGAAACTGGGCACAACTCAAGCTCCAAGCACGTGCCCAGCTCCAACATGGTCCCTTCGCGATGCTGGTTAGTCTTAGAGCGTCGAACGGTAATGACCGCCTTACCCTCAACTAACCTCAGATCTCGTAGCAACAAAGCATTAACAGAAACATCATTTCTGGAGCCTGCCACTAACTTACTAACTCTAAAGGCCCCAAAAAAGGCAACCAAGGAAGCAGTATGGAACAGTGCGGACTCGAAATAAGATGCATACACTGTGCCCCAAACCCCCTTCAAACCCTTAAGAATCAGAGGGGAAATAGGCTTCCTAGTGTCAAGATTAGTCCCAGCCTCTCTGGCCCATCCCTCCAGCATCTTTCGAAGCTAAAAGTCTGCTGTTTCCTCCTTGTATCCCAATGCCTTGCTAGCAAAAGCCAGAGCAGACAGGCATCTCCTAATGGATCGCATGGCCAATCCCTTACCTTTTAGAGAAACACAGTTGTGGAGCAACTGCTCCACCGGGAGGGGCCAAACAATGTGATACCCTACCTTAGCCCTAAAGTCCTCACACTGCTGCACAACACGTTCATAAGACTTCCTGGAGCTAGGCGCAATGGTTAGGCCTATCGCTCTGCAGGCCTTGGCTCTCCAATCAGCCATAGCTCCTGGGGCATTGGTGCTGGCTCTCGATCGGCATCTGGGGCCAGCTGACGAAACCTCTCCATCTGCTTACAAGAGAGAGCGTCAGCTACCCTGTTATCTACCCCAGGAACATGCTTGGCTAAAAACAGTATGTTAAGCTGCAGACAGCGCAGAGTGAAGGCCCTCACCAATTTCATAATCCTTTGAGATTTGGATGAAAGGGAATTAATGACATGGACCACAGCCATGTTATTGCACCAAAAATGAATTGTGCGATTGGCCATAAAATTCCTCCACAGCCAAACTGCAACAAGAATGGGGGAAAAAACTCGAGAAACGTTAGATCTCAGTTCAAACCTGCCTGAACCCATGAGTCTGGCCATGTGTCTGCGCATCATTGTCTGTGGAAATAAAGCCCAAAACCTAAAGACCCAGCAGCATCAGACATGACCTGAAGCTCCGCCTCAAGCCTCATGTCGTCTCTCCAAAAAGAAATCCCAATAAAGGACTCCACAAATTCTTGCCATACCCTTAAATCCTTCCTCATGCTGCTGGTAACCCGTGTTCTATGTTGGGGTAGGCGGAGGCCTGCCATAGCATCGCATAACCTACGAAGAAAAGCTCATCCAGGAGCAACCACTTTGCAAGCAAAGTTAAGATGGCCAACCAGCTGCTGGAGCTCGACCAATGTGACCTTTTTCTTAAGAAGGAAGGAATTAATTCTACTCCTCAAAATTCCCACTTTTTGAATAGAAATTCTGGACAATTGCACCAGGGTATCCAGCTCAATCCCCAAAAGATAAGTTTTTGGGCTGGACCTTCCGTCTTTTCCTGAGCCAACGGAACCCCCAGTTCTGCAGCCAGCTCAATGAAGCCAGACAGCAGCCATGCGCAACACCCAGTCCCTGCAGGACCCACAAAGTCATCCAAATAATGAACAACATCCTGCAGATCAACTTTTTCACGAACAGCCCATTCCAAGAACGTGCTGAAACACTCAAAAGCTGCACATGAGACAGAACAGCCCATTGGCAAAGCTCTGTCCATGTAAAATTGCCCCTCAAAGGAAAATCCTAAAAGCTCAATATCAGCTGGATGGACAGGTAGAAGGTGAAACGCAGACTTAATATCGCATTTAGCCATCTCTGCCCCCTTTCCACAGCATCGTACAATGCCCACGGCCTGATCAAAGCTGGTATACCTAACTGAGCATAAATGCTCAGGAGTCCCATCATTAACTGATGCACCCTTGGGGTAGGCAAGGTGATGAATCAAATGAAATTCACCAGGCGCTTTCTTTGGCACCACTCCCAAGGGGGAAACCCTAAGGTTAGGCACTGGAGGATTAAGAAATGGGCCCACAATCCTGCCCTCTGCTAACTCCTTGGCAATCTTATCTTCAACTACATGCTCTAAACCTTTAACAGAACTAAGGTTCCCAGACTGAAATGCAACCCGGGGATCCTGAAAAGGAATTCTAAAATCGAACGTGAAACCATTTAACAAGTAAATGCTATTGACCCTTCGTGGATACCTAGACAGCCAGTGCTCAAGAGGTCCCACCTTTATCGGACTGGGCCCCTTTTCCAGGTTGGTAAGTACTCCCCCCCCCCCACCTTGTTTCTTTTGGTCCTTACGTGGCTGGGCACTGGGGCACTTACTAAAGGAATGCGAGCCACCACACATGGGGCATTCATGCTTGAACTGACAAGCTTTCCTGCTGCACACTCTTTGGGAGCCAAACTCCCAGCAAAGCAAGTGGGGTTGAACTGCCTGCCCCGCAGAACTGTGGGAAGAGGATGACGAAGCATAAGACGTAGCCGATGACCTAGTAACCAAATGACCACTGTCAGAGCGGTCACCCAAATTTGGTCGTGCCTGGGTAGGCTTCCCAATCCCCAGGTCCCAGCGGGGGATCTCCTGGTTTTACAAGTCCCCCCCCCCCAGCCGGCTAGCCGGCGGGGGAAGCCCCCCCTCACAGCTCTAGATCTCCAGCAGTTTTAGGGAATAATGGGGAATTGATCCGCGGATATCAGGGGCTCTAGGGGGGCTGTGTTTTGAGGTAGAGGCACCAAATTTTCAGTATAGCATCTAGTGCCTCTTCTCAAAATACCCCCCAAGTTTCAAAACGATTGGACTGGGGGGGTCCAATTCTATGAGCCCCCAAAGAAGGTGCCCCTATCCATTATTTCCTATGGAAGGAAGGCATCTAAAAAGGTGTGCTGTCCCTTTCAATGTGATGGCCAGAACTCCCTTGGAGTTCAATTATGCTTGTCACACCTTTGCTCCTGGCTCTGCCCCCAATGTCTCCTGGCTCCACCCCCAAAGCCTCCTGGCTCCATCCCCAAAGTCCCCAGATATTTCTTGAATTGGAATTGGCAACCCTATGCCTGGGACATGACCTGAAGCCACAACTGCTGGTGGATGCGATCCCCCTGAAGGGAACCAACCCATATGCAGCTCCAAACTGAGGGGAACAGCCCCATCCCCCTGACCGGCTGCAGGCCAGGGTCCATAGAGGCCAAACTGGCCCGTTGGCCATGACCAAGCTCGCTGCTGACCTGTGCCCATGGAGGGAGAGATACCTGAAGCCCCAGCAGCAGCACTTGGCACCGCCTGAGAAGCAGAGGCCCAAGGACCCCATGGCCAAGCCATGCCCGTGTATGACTGTGTAGTGCCCCCAGCCTTACCTCTGGATCCAATCGGCACCAGTGCTGACCCTGCTCCGGCATCCACTGGAAACAAAGCTGCACCTCCATCTGCACCACCGGTGCCCTCAACTCCTCCAGGGAAAGGTGCACAGAAAAACACCACCTCTCTGAGTACCCTCAAATCCTTAGTTGGGGGGGAGGGGGGAAAGGGGGAAGAAATAACAGGCTGTGAAATGGAGTTCCTCTTCCTAAACACCACCAGTCCAACATAGCGAAACAGCCAGCCGCAGGGCCTTATCAGAGGCCCGATCGCAGCTGAACTGAACACAAGCCCCTACAGCCTCCATCCAGTCCGCTCTTCAGGAGCGCGCCTTATCTACGCTCCGATCAGGCAGCAGAGGAGCAAGCGAACGTGCTGCCTCCCAGCCTGAAATTAACAAACGCGGCAGAGCAGCCCACGAAGCTCCGTCTGCCCCGATATCAGCCTGGAGACTGAGGTAGGGGGTGGATGGTGCTGCTGCTATCACAGCAAGCCCCGCCCCTTCAAAAGCACACCCAAATGGGCCGCGAAAGTCCTCCCTTTCCTCCCAGGGAGGCAAAGACGTTCCAGCAGCCTAGCAGTGTGCTTCTGGTTGCTAGAAACAAATTCTATCTTTTTGTGCAGGGTTGCTAACCATGCACATAGAGACATACAGTTTGAATATATCTAGGATCTTTTCAGATAGGCCGAATTTACAAGGCTCTTCACATGCATCAAGTTTGAGCTTTCCAGGTCATCTAGAAGTACCCTAACAATTCTGGCACACTCATGATGACAATAACTTGGATCCTATGAATGAGTTCCATGTATACTAGATAATCTCTGTCAAGAACAGAGATCACTTCCTGTTCCTCTAAAACTTCAGTTTTAGAAGGACAGGGAATGTTCTCCACAGCAGAGACTATCTAGCACTAACAACACTTTTTCCTAGGAACCAAATCAGAATCTTCATGTCTTCGTTCTTGACTTCTGAGTAGTGATATCTTATGTAGAGTTTACTTTATTTACAAATATGCAAGCAAAGCACATGAAAACCAAGTGGACACTCCTCCAACAGCAGCAAATCCCCAATATACCCCTTCTCCCCAAACTGGACCACCCACTCTGGTTTCTTTCTGTGCTTTTGTCAATTGAAGCTGTTTTTGCTATGTCTCTGTGCCTTCTCCTTCACAGACTCCAAGCTCTAATGGGTATCATATTTTAAAAGCTGAAGAGAAATTCCCAATAAGCAGGAGACTATTGCATTAGTTACACAGCAACTGGTGATTCCTATGAGTTATTAGCCACAATCAAAGGAATGGTCATTGAGAAGCCATAACAACATTATAGAGGATTTGTTGTTTGCATCACAAGGTCAAATCTTACGTTTTAATGCCGTTTTGGTTTTGTAGCTTTGTTGACACATTCATCCTGTTCATCATGATTTATTTAGCTCCCTGACTTTGTCTTCATGGAGGAATCTCTGAAGCCTCAACAATAAATTCCTATCCAGGGGTAGCAATTTCTTTTGACTTCTTCGAAGTCCTTATCTTGCATTACATCAGATTATATGCCAAATTGCTGACTGCAATGAAGAATGTCTAACTTTAGTAGAGAAAAAACATCTGGGATTTCAGAGCAAAACAAGTATCCACATATAAAGTCTTTCTATAGTTATACACAAGCCAGAACTTGATTCTTCTTTACAGTTGCTTTAGGAACAGAATCAATGCAGTAACTCACGAAGTGCATCAAAGGAGAGTCAGCATCTTAGACTGGCAGAAAAAATCATAATTGCAAACTATCAAGCAACCATATCCATTTCTGCTATAACACTCCCCCTATACCTAGTAAATATTGCACCTAGTACCAGTCCTAAGCAGAATTACACTCTTCTAAACTGATGGACATCAACGAACATAGAAGGGTGTAACTGCTTAGGAGGGTACAATGATTTAGTAAACTGTTTGGCCTCTATGTGGATGATGAAAGACACACCAGTGGGGCCACACACAGACAAGGTATAGATTTTTATCCGTTCAGGGGTTCCTCCCATATGCAGAAACAGTGAATGTTTCTATTAAATTAATGGAAAGAAAAATATCTTCAAAAATTGCCCTGATGAGGATAAATAAGCTCCAGAAAGGATGTAATGTTGACAGCAGCTGAGTTGGTCAAAAGGCAAAAGGGAGGATGAGAAGAACTTGGGACCAACATACCTGCGGGACAACCTATACCTAGTAAACATTGCACCTAGTACCAGTCCTAAGCAGAATTACACTCTTCTAAACTGAGTCTCTTCCCTTATATGCCCCGGAGGTCACTTCGTTCGGCCTCCCAAGATAGGCTGACTGTCCCCGGCCCAAGAGATGCCCATCTTGCCTCTACCAGGGCAAAGTCCTTTTCGGTCCTGGCCCCAACCTGGTGGAATCAGCTCCCTGTGGAGATCCGGGCCCTACCTGGCTTGCTAGCCTTTTGTAGGGCCTGTAAAACGCAGCTGTTCTGCCAAGTCTTCGGCTGAGGCGGCGGGCATCTGCAGTATCTATTAGATCAATTGGCCTCCCCTACTGCACTATTGTACTACCCTACTGCGCTGATTTGCTGTCCTGTCCTGCTACACTACCTTATTATATTGTCCTACTGGATTATTTTGTGCACTGAATATTGTAAATGGGTTTTATTATTATGTTGTTGTGATTTTATTGTGATTTTATTGTTTATGTTGTACTCCGCTCTGAGCACCTGTGGGAGAATGGGCAGAATATAAATAAACTAATAATAATAATAATAATAATAATAATAATATTTCTCATGAATGGTTAGAAAATCTTGGAGATTTTGGTGAGTTGTGGGATCTCCAAATTGTTCCTACCCCTCACACAATTCCTTAAGGGTCTCTGGCTAAAGAATATAAACAATATTTTTCTTAATGAAGAATTTATTTTAATTAAAGAGAAAATGTGCAAATATTCTAAAATAGTGTGAAAAAGAAAAATAATATTCATGGTTCAGAAGGAAAGTTTGGTAAGCTTGTAGGTCAGTCAATAATGCAACTTGATCATTAAGCTTGTGAAGGTAACAAAAGAACTCTAGCTAATTCATGGCTCTGGCTAATGTGCCCATGGCAACCAAAGGTTCCAGTCAGTGGGCTTTGATCTAGGAATATGAGATGGTCATGTCTGATTGCTGTGCACAACCTTTCACCAAAAGAAGAGAGGTCAATATGTTCCTGCGGGAGCACTTCAAAGACTCCATGCCTTTGGAAATGCCTGAGTGCTAATACTGAAACTCTCATCTTTGATCTGAACAAGCAACCCACACTATTTATAGAATTACTTGTGAAATCTTGAGCACTATGGCAATATTAGGTGAGCTGCTGTTATAAAGTATGCACCAGAATGTTTTCATTAAAAGTCTTCATTTTGAGGTACTATAAATTGACCCCATTGTTTTATCTTGGTATTTGGATTTTGGAAAGACACAAGGAATACTGCTATCACTCAGTGATTCCACTTTATTCCCTGGTTATAACCTCAAAGTTATTGCAATAGAAAATGCCCTCTGTATCAAGTAGTTTGGTATACATACAATGTAATCCTAAATAGAGGTACACTCTTCTACGTCCATTGAAATCAATAGGTTTAGAAGAACCTTCTAATGATGACCCTGACAGTCTTGTACAACATCTGAAGTGCACTGTAAATATATATAAGCATGAAACCCACAAGGACCTGCTGGGGTGACCTCATATTTCCCTGCATCCTCCCATACTATTTCCTTCATCACTTCTCCTGGAAGCCTCCATATTCGCTCCCATTTTCCTTTCTCTTTCTCTCCTTCTCACTCACCAAACTTCCACATAGCTTTATTTAATCAATTAACTTAGAGTCTGCCTTTCTCCCCGCTGGGAATGCAAGACAGTTTATGTTATTCTCTTTTTCTCCATTTTATCCTCAACAGCCCTGTGAGGCAGATTATGCTAAGAGTAATTGACCCAAAGTCACCTATACATGGCAGGGTGAGGAATCAGACCAGGATCTCTCAGATTGTAGTCTGACACTGTTAGTACTATACCAAACTGACTTTTGTGCAGTAGATGCTGTTGAGTAGTAGTGAATCACCAGGTGGCTGCTGCCAGGCCTATCCCAGCGAGTCCTCCCTCCAGGAAAGGGGTGGGAAGGAGAGGAGGGTAGCATAGAAAAGACCCTGCCTTTCCCTTGCTTTGTATTGACAGAAACCATGGCTTGAAGGTTGGCAATATTGTTGTGATTGTCTAGCACCCCCCACAAAGGCCAATTAATTTGAGAGGGCATCCATTTCTTAAAGATATAGGTACTACTGCTTCTGTCATTTGTGAGGTTTTAACCCTTCAGAGTATTTCTTTTTTAGAGTTTAAAAAGATCTGTCTTGCATGTTCATGGCTGCAGTTCCTGTATTTAAATATCTGCATGCTATCTCATTTTCCCTTATCTGACTATTTCCTCTTTCCCTTCCCTGAAAGCCCTTTCAACATTTCCTGCTTCCTTCTCTCCTTCCCATCCACCAGCCAACCTACCTTTATCTGCCCTCCAGTCTTCAGTTTTCCCTCCTCCCCTCACTCCAGCACCCTCTATCTGGGTAAACTATGGTCCAGTTGCATGGTGCTAGGCCAGGCCCAGTTCTGTCAAGCCAGTTGTGAGGTTGAGTCCAGATACATGGTAGAGAATGCACAAGGACTTGTAGAAAGGCACTTCACTTTTCCCTGCATCCCTTACCCCGCAATATTTCCCTTTTGCCTCCTCCTGGCAACCCTCATATCCTCACCTTTCCATGCTTTCTTCTCTCCATCTTGCCCACCAGTCAACATACCTTTTAACTGGAGTTTGCTGTTTTATATTTGGTTCTAACTGAAAATCTTTTAAACTATTGTTGTACGTCACCTCGAACCATGAGGAAAGGCAAGATATAATTAAATTAAATCATAAATTATATTTATTGCTTATTTAATTTCTTTAATTTATACCTGACTTTCTCCCCAAAGGGGACCCAAAGCATCATTGTCCTCTCCTTCTTTTTATCCTTTCATTGGGGTTAACCTCTTGCTATATATATCTTTTTCAGAATTCTCTGAAAACCTGGGCCAACACTACTAGGGCTTACAACATTTTTGAAAGAGTATTTGTTCCTTTAACAGGCAAAAGTTCTCTGTTGGATCTTTCCGAAGAACTGAGATGCCGCAAAAGGAAAAACTCTGCATGCTTAAGTAAGCACAGCAAATGTGCTACTGAATTAAAGTCATGCTTCGTAAGTTTACAATTGGACTTCTAACCTCTTCTTGTAAGATGTATTTGTTCCAGTGAATATCGATTTGGGTTGGAGTCATAGTTTAACAGTACAACACACGCTTCACAAGCAGAAGGTCCCACTCCCAGGTTGCATCCTGTCACTCTATTTAAGAGGATCTCACACTGCTAGTTTTGGGAAAGGCCTTTAGCTGGTGGCGATTCTAGAGACCTGAAGCCAGTCAGAGCAGATAAAACTAAATATCGTGGCTCAGTAAACTGACTCACTATAAGGCAGGTTCAGTTGGGCAGTCTTCCTCACTCAGTCACATGTATATCTGGATAAATGAATGTATGACCTGGGGTGCATACAACCCTAAGTGAATTCCATGGTTGCGGAAATAGTTTCTACAGTCACTGGGATTTCTGTTTTGCATTATTCATAATATGGTATACATACTCAGAAGCAAGTCCCGTAGCATTCAGCTAGGGTTGCTAACCCTGCTCTGGCAAATGCTAGGAGATTTGAGGGAAAGTGCCAGGGGAGTATGTTGTAAGATGGATATCACTGTCTATCTTTTGGTGGCAAAGGAAAGGATATCACTGTCTCCATGCCCCTGTAGAAGTTCTCCGAATCTCAGCTGAGATGGACTATTTATCCTCAATACTTGGTGGCAAATTCAAAGAAGAACATTGGGAGCCAGTGTATGCTTGGTTGGATACCACAGACTGAGTTTTTTGAATGAAATTAGCTGATGTGAATTCCAATGGTGTATTATGGTATATATTGAAAATATGATCCAATTTAGATAAGTACAGACGTGAACTTACAATAGCCATACAATACTGGTTATGTCTATTTTAGAGGTTACTGAAATACTCTATAGCCTTGTTATGTGTAGTCATATAGCAACATGCAGAATGTACTGCCTTTATCTCTTTATTTTCTTTGCTTATCTTTGTAACTTTCACTTTTATTCTATTTCTAATTCTCCTTCCTTTTCTTTTCATGGAAAATCAATAAAAAACTTTAGAATGAAATAGAAATTCTTCCAATCTTTATGGTCTTTAACATAGAGTTTGGAAGAATTACCATAGCATCACCCAGAAGTTATATCAGTTCCAAGTAGAGGGACCACTGGCCATGAAATCACTTGAAGATGACGCTCTAGGAACTTCCCCCAGTCTTCTAATAATTGCCACCACTCCTCACCATGTTCTCTTCAACTGGAAGGATTAGTGAGAGTGGGGGACTGAGAGAGGATGGGAGGTTGCCCATTGCCACCAGGCAAATGACAATGCTATATTCAGCATAACATTGAAACCTTAATGGTTGAAGGTTTGGTTGATTGTTTGAAGAATATAGCAGTTGTGTGGTATCTCCAGCTTTCACCTGAATGGAGACCCAAATTGATGCCCACTCTCTTCCATTTTATCCTCACAACAATCCTTTGAGGTAGGTTGGGCTGAAAGTGTGACTGGCCCAAGGTCACCCAGCAGTGTCAGTGTGGGGATTTGAACCCAAGTCTCCCAAATCCTAGTCCTCAACTAAACAATACTCCATGCTGACTTCTAGGGATTGTGTAATTCCATTTTCAATCATCTTCTGTAGTGACGTTCTTAATATCAGAGTATTAAAAAGCAGGTGAAGCTTTTTAATCTGTTAAAGTAAATGTTAAGGCCTGGTAATGTCTGTCCAGATGCCAGTTGAAAAGTTGGCAATGATATGGGCGCAGTCCAAGCAAAATTAAACATTTGGGAGCTCCATTCATTTCGAATGACAGTGATGCTTGTATCTGTGCTTCTCTTACTGAAATAAATGGGGCTGGAAAATGCCTAAATATTAACCTTGGTTTTGAGGGGGTTATAAGATATTGAGAAACCTTTTTAATTTTATTTTTTTGAAATTCAGACCAACGTAGCATTTTGGGAAGCAGGCTAAGGCGAAAGTTTTTAACCTCATGCACATTTAACCCTCAATAGTGTTACTAAGAAATTTAGCAACAGTTAGTTCATTGTCCTGGAAATGCAAAGATTGACTTGGAGTCACACAGGTGTCAATATTTTTAAACTATTTGTTGACCCATAGAAAGCAAAGAAAAGGCAAGGAAATCTGCTTCCTTTGATATTAATGAATAAAGAAACTGTGCTTAAAGGAAAGAAATGACCTCCAAAGCTTTGTTTCAGGCCCTGTCAATATGTAATCATTTGTACAACTTCATCACCTTTTCTTTACCAGTTCATCTCCTTCCACAATTTTACAGGAAGAAATTCAATAAACAATGAAAGTACAACTCGGGTCTTTCATTTAAGTTCCCTTGAATAAAAAGGCTGGTTTGGAGGATAGACTCTATGGCATTATACCCTGTTGAGGTCCCTCACCTCCCCGAACCTTCCTTCCTAGGTTCTGCCCCCAAGTGTTCATGAAATTTGAACTCAGAGTTGGCAACTCTACTTCTGATAGCTTTCAGATGCTAGAGCATCCCCTATAGTTAAAAAAATACAGTTCACTCACATCAGTCCTCAATAGATTATTTCCTTGGCTGGAGCCACTGAAAGTTTCTGCAAGCAGAATAATTTCTGTCTGCCAAGTGTAACTTCCTTGCTTCCTGTGTCATCTTGTTGTAGCCCCAAATGGCAAAATGAAAATGCTGTTCTTAGAGCCAACAGCAGAATTTCAGGGGCATTTTGGGATGTAGTAAAAGTTGGGTTGCCAATCCCCAGGTACGGCAGGGAATTAAGGTGAAACACCTCCGCGAAAACCAGCCTCTATGTTAATATATGAACAATGTGTTTTAAACAGATTCCAAACAAGTATTCAAAAATATATTACAGAACAATTCATATATATTACATATATATTACAGCAAATAAATACAGAGAACATATACTCTCACCCACAGTCATTTAAAGACAAACCAATGTCCGCAAACTTCCAATGGCTCAGTGCAGGTAGAAATTCAAGCGATGTAGTCTTATTCGAAGAACAATGCTTCCAGAGGTTTATGTTCCAGTAGAACAATTTCAAATAGAGAACAATGCTCCAAAAAAACTCTTCTTCTGTACAACAAGGCACAGAAAATGAAACGCGACGCGGTAGTACTTTAATCCCACGCTTTGCATTCGCTTCTACAAGCTGTACATAAAAAATAAGATATTAAACCATACGTGATATACTTAGCATTTCTCGTGGGATAGCCTCGAGGGCAGAGAGGTCCATACCTTTCACAAAATATTAGTTCATCTCACTGCTGCTTCTTCCGATAATCTTCATTTGGTACGGTCAATTTCTTAACTCGCTGCAAGAAGCGCTTGCTTTTAAATCCCCAGGTGAATGCAATTTCAATGTGTCTTAAAGATATAGCATCTTAAGTCTAACAGCTATTCCTCCCAAAATCAATACAAAATGGTCCATGGCCAAAACAACTTGTCAAAAGATATTTAAAAATAACATTTACAAAAAAACACGACAAATCCCAGCCATTATTAAGACCCGCCAGTGCTAAAGTTCGCAGTATAAAAATCCATCTCATTTCCCATCTCAATAGCCATTTCGTAACATCAACTTTGCCCTGCAGTCTCTGGGGAAACCTCTCAACTACAAAAAAATCTTAAAGTATTAGGGTCATGTTGGAGGTCCCTAAAGTGTTCTGCGAGGGGGGCATCTGTCACAAGATTTTTAATCCTAGATTTGTGTTCAAGGACATGTGTACGAATTGCACGTGTGGTGCTCCCCAAGTAGATCTTCCGACATGGGCACAACAATATATAAATCCATTGTTTGGTGGAGCAGGTCGTGGTGTCCCTCAGGTATATTTTGTAACCTGTGTTGGGGTGTACAAACTGTCTAAGTTCTAGAGACAGAGGGCAGGCGGAACACGGCCCGCATTTAAAATGGCCATCTATGGCACTGGTTGAGTAAGGTACCTTCTTAAAGTCCAATCTGACAAGGGCATCACCCAAATTCTTAGTTCTACTGTAGCCAATTTTGGGGAACTTCTGGCACCCGGGCAAATCCTGAACTAAGAACAAAAACTTTTTAAAAATGTTCTAGGTGGGGTATGACAGATTATAACACCGAAAGGTGCATGTTAAGCCCCCCTCCATTTGGGTTGCGATCTTTGAACGATGAGAAGCTTCATCGAACATAGTGGCCCTAGAATTTTTTGTCACTCGTTCCTGGGCAGTGTGCAGTGTTGTTATTGGATAGCCCCGGCTACTAAACTGTTCACAAATATGATCTTTTTCTCTTTCAAAGTTGGATACTCTAGTGGAGTTCCGCTTAGCCTGAATGATTTGACTATAGGGCAAGCTCCTTTTCAAGTGCACAGGATGGGATGCTTAAAATGAAGAGGGACACTTCTATCCATGGGTTTCTTGTAGGGTCTAACCACTAAGGTATTATTATCTGTCTTAAACACCACTGTATCCAAGAATGCTAAAGTATGAGTATCCAATTTATGACTGAACTTAATTGATGGATGCACATTGTTCATCCAGTCTCTCAAAGGTTGTAGAAGAGTGGCATCAGACAGAATGGCCATAATCCCATCAATGTATCCATAGAACCACGTGATAGAAGACCAGAATGGATTTACTTCCCCGTTTCCAAAAAAATCATTTCTCTAAGTCAGCCATAAAAAGGTAAGCCACATCTGGAGAAAAAGCACTTCCCATGGACACCCCCTTTACCTGGAGGAAAAAACAATCCTCAAACCTGGAAAAAAAAATTTCTCCAATGCAATGTCTAATAAATTTCTGCTCATGGAGATGTTCATCTGAAAGCAAACCTTTGTCCATATTGGCCAATTTGTGAACACCCATGGACAGAACTTGTAGCTCAGTGGTAGTGCTCAGACATTACATGCGTGCAGTACACACATCTGTGCAAGATTAGAGACAGACCTCCACAGATATTACAAAATGGTGGCCAATCAGCGCAGCCAACCCTGGTTTAAAGAATCAATAGCTTTTAAAAATATATATTTTAAGGTCCATTCATCTTACCACTTCATTGTTAGCCAGTTTTTCCAGCCTTCCCATCTCCTTAACTTTTCTTGTTTCCCTTGGGATAATTAACAGGTCTGAAATTAATGGGCAAGTGGTTTCGGTCCAGGGCACACAGAGCTTCCAGGTCCATAGGGAATTGGACCAAGGCAAACAACTTTCAATTCTGATCATTATTTCTTCCATTGTCATATACACTAATTATCTCACAGATTCTATAGATGTAGAATGGTATTTTGTGGGCAGATAATTATTGTCATAGCATTTGATAATTAGGACCTCTGAGTAATACCCTTATTAATGCTATTGGCAGCACATACCATTAATGGAGACATCTAGTGGTAATGGTGCCAAAGGAACCATAATTGTCAGCTGTCTCTTTGCTACATCTTTGCACTTAAAGCTGCGCAAGCACTGAGCCTTCCATATCATTATCCTGCATCATAGCAATGCTTTGCCTTTACAATATTTTCTTGGGCATCCTTGCAGCCCCAAATTAGCAATTACATCAAAGCTGCTCTGGCATGTGTCAAAGGTAAGCATCTTTTAAAGCACTCCAGCAAATAAGGAAGGAACAACATGGTATGGAGTTATAGCACTCATGTAACAAGGACTCCTTGAAGAAATCCCTTGGTACCTGTTGCATTAACCATCACCAGTGGTCTGACCTAGCCTCAGATCGCAAAGCATGGAGGCACACCATCCACCAGGCTGCCTCTTCCTTTGAGAATGCACACATAGCTGGTCTTGAGGACAAAAGGAGATCGAGGAAGAATCGTACTGCTACAGCACCAACCCCAAATCAGACTTTTCCCTGCAGCCACTGTGGCCGGACCTGCCTGTCCCGCATTGGTCTTGTCAGCCACCAGCGAGCCTGCAACAGACGTGGACTACTGTACCTTTCTTAAATCTTCGTTTGCGAAGTCAAGCCGAGAGAGAGAGAGATTGATCTTAATTACTACCAACGGTCGCACCATTTTATTACTTTTATTTTAAAACAAGAGGCAAGGTAGATCTAGAACAGTAATCTAGGACCATTATATGCAGACTAGTGAAGCAGCCAATTCTTCAATGTAATGGAATTACTGAGTGTCTGCATTTCCCAAAAGCCCTGACTGTGACCATGACCTAAGAAACAGTTTACTCTTTCCCTGAGAAGAGAAGGGAGAGCGCAGAGAGTGAGGGAGAGAGATCTGAGGGGAAATTTCAGTCAGAAACAGGCCTGTGAGCGCTAGAATGACACCAGTGGGGTTGTGGAAGTTGAAGCAGAGGATTTTGACTCCTGCTGTCAGACTGAAGTTACAGGTAGATTTGTTATATTGGCTGTGTCTGTAACGCCCTAGGAAGAAGGTCCAGGAATGTAGAAATGAATTCCTGCAGCTATTAATTTCTCATCCCTCTTTTTCCTGATTGAATTAACCTATTTCTTACCTCACTAATGTTCTTGCTTTATGTCAGCACAGTTGTTGGAACCCACTAGATCTGAGAAAGAAACTTGCTACCTCTGAAGTGCCTTCAGCACTTACCCCTAATCGTATTTGCACAGCCACACTACTAGTTTGTATTGTTATTGCATTGTATTGTACATAGAATATGACATGCATATTCAGCAATGACTTCACAATCTTTTGGGCTTTGTTGTGTTGCTGTGTTGTGAATTTAACATATTAGCTTAGACAGAATGGTGTTCTGGAGTACAGCCTACACGATCAATATCTCAAGGCACTAGGGATGCCAGGCTACAGCCCACAATCCACATTTGGGGGAAGGGACAGGAGTCGGAGCAGCAGGCTGGCCCGCTGACATCACTTCTGGAGAAGTCATAATGTTGAGGGACATTTTAGAAATTGTAAAAACTCTATAGATACACCATAGAGTTTTTGGCAAATCCTAGAGTGTCCCTCAACATCATGATGTCACTTCTGGTTTTTGATGGAAGTGATGTCAGAGCACCAGCATGAGGCTGACACATGGTCCCATTTCCCCCTTCTTTTCTCCCACCAGCATTTTAGGTATTGGTGGACAGTGACAGGGTTTGCTGGGAAGTTTGCTGCTACAGTGGGAAATCTAATAACCTTATAAGGCACAGAGACCAAACCACAGGAGGTGGTGGCGGCTGCAAGCATAGCCAGCTTCAAGAGGGGGTTAGATAAAAATATGGAGCAGAGGTCCATCAGTGGCTATTAGCCACAGTGTGTGTGTATATATATATACACATACACACACACACAAATTTTTTGGCCACTGTGTGACACAGAGTGTTGGACTGGATGGGCCATTGGCCTGATCCAACATGGCTTCTCTTATGTTCTTAAACTTGAGATTAGACCTGTTTGCTGTATATATTTATGTGAATCAACAGAATTTGTACAGAATTTGTCTCACTTTTGCAGTGTAAGAACAAACGAAAGTGCAGCTCTATCCCAGGTCACATGGGTAACCTGATAAGCTCCATAGGAAGAAACCATGCCCCCCCCCTCTCTCTCTCTCTCACACACACACACCAGGGTCACCTCTCTATGAAAACTGAAGTATGATAAGGAGTGTGTTGTGGCCTGCTATATCACCTGGGACTTCTTTTATTATTTCATATAGGTAGGAACAACATGGCATTGTCTCCTGTGCTATAGTGGCTCTAAAGAATCAGGTAAAGACCTTAATAGAACATATCTCTCTGTATGACCTTGCATGCAAACTGTGTTCTACAGAACAAAATCTGTTAGTGATCCTTTCAGAGTGGCTCAGATGGCCACCACTTAGTCACATGACTCTTCTACAGCAGCTCTGTTGTTGTGGAATGAGCTTCCTTGAGAATCATAAGCAGTGCTCCTTCTAAGCTGAGTTAGTGTGAGCTAACTCACAGGGTTTTTTTTTTGTCTTAGCTTAGGATAAATGGCCCCAGAGCAAACTAATTGATGCAGTAGCTCCCAACTTTAATGCCAGTAGCTCGTGAAGTAGAATTTTAACTCACAAGGCTCCACAGCTTTAGAGGGAGTATTGGTCATAAGACTTCACTGCTGTTTGACTTTAGAAGGGCTGTTAAGACCTTTTGTTTGTCCTGGAGGCATTTTTATTATTTTCTGTGGTGAAAGTGTTTAGAATATCTAGGCTGCTATTTTATGGTTTTATAATCTGATAGGACTGTGTGCAAAATGTTTTCATTCTGCTTAATTGGTAGTGAACCTGCAATTATATTCCACTTATTGGTGAATCTAGTAATTACTCAGTTGTGTTACATTTTAGAGTTATTCCATGATAAGCCTTGCTTGTGTGTCTACCAACTGTTGGGTTTGTATGAATACCAGTGAATATTAGAAAGCTTATTATCTTGTGGGACTTTTTGCAAACTACATCCAGTTAGGGACTGACAGATTAAAAATTAGCCTACCTGTACGGTGAGTGTCAAGTTTAGTCTGAAGACCATCTTATAAGAGCTTAAAAAACTTGTCTGCAGACCACAACGTATTATATGATTGGCCACATTTCCATAATAAAGAATGACTGACCGACCACAGCAATCAGATGACTTTTTTGTATATGGTCAGCTGCAATAAGAATAGAATTCACCATTCAGACTGATCAGTAACATTGTCTGAAAATACCAAAATATTTCTATATTTTCATGGAGGAAAAAAAATAAATGATCAGCTAGTGTTTTTACACAAAGGTATAAGTTGCCTCCACCAATCGCTACAAATCTCATGGACATTTTGGGCATTAGTACCTCAAAGAAAGAATAGGGTTTCAGCTGATCAAACGATTAATCAAGGTCATTCAAGTTATTAATCGTGTCGTATTTGCTACAAAAGATCTGGCCACTCCAGCCTTCAAACCCAACTACAGTCCACATTTTCGTTTTCTACTAGTTCAGTTCAGCCTGATCCAGTTTGTACTGAATTGAATTACCCACAACCCCCCAGTTCAGTGAGGTAACTAACACTGCCTCCAACATGTCTCCTCCCTGTCCAGAATACCTTCCCTTAGGGATGCTGCAGATTTCACTGCAAACATGTTTGGCAGTCAAACTCACCAAAATTTGAAGGCATTGATCAGATGTGAGCCAGCTGTGCAACTTGTGATGAACAGCCACAAATGCCTGCTTTGGCAATGTGGTTTTACATAACTGCATATGTGCAAAGGTGCTTACTATTCAAACAGATTAGCCATTACAGTTTCTAAGGTCTAATTAAGAACATAAGAGAAGCCATGTTGGATCAGGCCAATGGCCCATCCAGTCCAACACTCTGTGTCACACAGTGGCAAAAAAATTTATACATACACACACACTGTGGCTAATAGCCACTGATGGACCTCTGCTCCATATTTTTATCTAAACCCCTCTTGAAGGTGGCTATGCTTGTGGCCGCCACCACCTCCTGTGGCAGTGAATTCCACATGTTAATCACCCTTTGGGTGAAGAAGTACTTCCTTTTATCCGTTTTAACCCGGCTGCTCAGCAATTTCATCGAATGCCCACGAGTTCTTGTATTGTGAGAAAGGGAGAAAAGTACTTCTTTCTCTACTTTCTCCATCCCATGCATTATCTTGTAAACCTCTAATTAGACAATCACTGAAGGGTAGGATTTTATTAAAACACTGCATCTATTTATAAATGAATGATTTGACTTGTGGCTGATTTAAGTGTCTATTGTCTGAACAGTTGCCAGCTGAGCAAAGCAATCATGTGGCAAGAATCAGGAGGAGTGGAATTCCATCAGTTTGGGTACAGATGAACATGCTCAAAACACAGACTGTGCTGCAGAGTATGCTTAGGAATGAAAACAACGACACAACCTACTGAACAGCCAATGAATGGGGCAACAAATAGTTGAAGTGATCATCATAAAAAATGGTTCCTAAAACAGTGTGTGTTTGAGCCATCTCTCTTGTCTCCTGCATTCCTTACTTGAAAATATTCCCATGACCTTGAAACTTTCTTCTTCTCATCTTTGAATAGTCAAGGGGGCCTGTCTGGAAACTCGCTTTATATCCGATCCATTTTCTAAGCCAGTAAAGAAAAAGAACCGATTGTCTTGAGTTCATGCCTCTGGCCCTTTAAGTGGAGCCAGATTATGATCTCAAACTTCCATCCTCCTGTACCATACAAGGCCAACCCTTGGCTGTTAGAGGGCTGCTGATACTGCAGGAGATGGGGCCAGAAGAATCTCTGGTGGATGATGTTACTTCTTCAGATCCCCCACCCCAGATTTTACTCCTGAACCATGCTATTCAGGAATTATAAATTCAAGAATGACAAAAATGTAAAACTCAAACCCCAAATTGCATTATTCAAATATTTTAAATCATCCCCTCCAAGATCCAGTTAACTAACACCATTCTCTAATCCATCAGCAGAAAGTCTTAAGATATAGCCAAGATTTGTAAGCTTTTTGGTGAGTGTAGAGCTTTAAAGAGTTGATTCCAAAGGTGGGACAGGCGACCACAGGGGGGAAAAAAGAACAATTTCTGGTCAAGACCAGATGGACCACCCATACTGTCAAGAAATGGCTGCTGATGATATGATTGATATTGGGTAATCGTGTCCTTGTGTACGGAAACCAGAATAATTTGGTGACAAAAGTGAGAAGAAAAACTTCAGTACTCAGGAGTCAAAAGGGGAAGTGTCAGAGCTGCCAGAAAACTCTTTTCCCTTTTTATCTTGGAGCTTGTTCTGCATTTGTGACCTCTTCCCAAAAGTGCCTTTTTTCTGACAGGCCCAAAAATCCATCAAACTCAGCCCCCAAGCTACATTCATACAAGAGCTGCTTTGTGTCTTAAATTACTGCATTCCCTTTCCTGTTAGAGCACCAAACCTATGTTTCATGAAGTCTAATGTTTCCAGCAGGTCTATACATTTTTAATTATTGTGCTAACATTTATTTTCTCTCTTTTCAGGACTGCTTATCTGGGCAGGACTGGGATTCTCAGATGAACACACTCATACCCTCTGAAACTAGTTCACACAATTCTCTTCTATACTTGCACAACTGAACAATCACACATAGAACACCACAAGCAGAATACTTGTATTGCCTCACACCACCTCAAACACAGTGCTTTTCAGTGGAGTGAGGTCTTGTATTCAGTGGCCAGTCATCCCATTTTCTTTTTTGTGTCTTTTTTGTCATCAAGTCACAGCCAACTGAGTCAAATGGATATGCACTAGCTTTTTATTCAGTTTTAATATTAGTTACAGGTCTATTTCATTAGTTGTTTTATGACTTATTAGACTCTTTGTCTTGTACTTTTGGTTATATTATTTGCTCTATGTAAGCACTATGATTGTGATATGTATGGTATATACTTTGATAGAAAATTACAATAAATTGTTGAAAGAAAGAAAGAAAGAAAGAAAGAAAGAAAGAAAGAAAGAAAGAAAGAAAGAAAGAAAGAAAGGAAGGAAGGAAGGAAGGAAGGAGGGAGGGAGGGAAGGAAGGAAGGAAGGAAGGAAGGAAGGAAGGAAGGAAGGAAGGAAGGAGGGAGGGAGGGAGGGAGGGAGGGAGGGAGGGAGGGAGGGAGGGAAGGAAGGAAGAAGGGAGGGAGGGAGGGAGGGAGGAAGGAGGGAGGGAAGGAAGGAAGGAAGGAAGGAAGGAAGGAAGGAAGGAAGGAAGGAAGGAAGGAAGGAAGGAAGGAAGGAAGGAAGGAAGGAAGGAAGGAAGGAAGGAAGGAATTTCATGCAAGCCTCAGTGATGGATGCTGCAAACTCTGGCTCCAAGGAACACCAGGAGCTGAGAATTGTGCAGAATCTCCCAAGGGGTGGGGGGGATTATGTCACGGTTCCAAGGATTTATGCACAAAGTTAGCATTTTCACATTCAGAAATGCATGACTTTAAAAATAAAAATGTTTTTTTTTTTAAGTCACAGCCAACTTACTGTGACCTTGTAAGGTTTTCAAGGCAAGAGACTTCAGTGATGGTTTGCCATTGCCTGCCTCTGCATAGTGACGGTGGTATTCTTTGGTGGTCTCCTATCCAGATACTGACCAAGGCTGACTCTGCATAGCTTCCAAGATCTGATGAGATCAAGCTAGCCTGGTTCCTCCCTACCTCAAACGCAATTTTTCTTTTAATTTTCCAAGTGGGAATACTAATGCAGTGGACTAATGGGAAATTGTATTTTGATGGGAGGGAAAATTCAAGCTAGCCTGGTTCCTCCCTAGCTCAAACTCAGTTTTTCTTTTAATTTTCCAAGTGGGAATACTAATACAGTGGACTAATGGGAAATTGTATTGTGATGGGAGGGAGAATTCCTGTGGGATGGTGGTAGTTTGCCCTTAGGTAATCCATCACAGTTGGTTTCAACTACGGCTGTGAATTGGCAGCTTAAAAGGCCTGATGTTCAAAGAACTATAGATCAAGAGGAACAGGCCAAACTAGTATCATTACTATTGCTTTACAAAGAACAAATCCCCTTATAATATCAAAGCCCAGATGTACTGTTCACAACTCTCCGCATCAGTCATTGGCCCATCGACTGCCACTCAAGTTCCATTGCATTCCATTGGTTGAGTCCACACCTCTCTCCTGCTTCCATAGAAGATGTGACTAGGCAGCAAGGCCTGACCCCACCAGGAGCATTTCCTCAGAGGCAATGATGGGCTCCTCTTTCCTGTCATTCCTTCCCTCCCTCATCCCCTCAGCCTCACCCCAGGACAGATAAGGATTGGGCTCTGGGGAAGCTGCTAGGCAGTACTGTTGCTATGCAACCAAGCTTGGTTCTGTCAGTAAAAGGCAACCCAATTTGATTCTGTCAGTAAAAGGTGGGAGGGGGAGGCCCTTTCCAGGTCTATATTGGCCTTTGAGGGACAGCTCATTGGGGCCAGTCCTGACTAGGGTTGTCAGTCCCAGGTTGGTGGGAAATTCCTGAAGATTTTTAGGTAGAGTCTACAGAAGCCAGAGTTTGGGGTGGGGAGAGGCTTCAGCTGAATATAATGCCATAGGGTCCACCCTCCAAAGCAATTATTTTCTCCAGAGGGAGAAAAATCTGTTGTCTGGAGTTCAGTTGTTGGCTACACTAGGCCTGGCTGCTTGCTACTGTTCATTTTGGACCAATCAGACTTTCAGCCTAACCTACTTCACAGGGTTGTTTTGCAGATCAAAAGGAGGAGAGGACAATGATATAAGCTGCTTTGGTTGTCACTGTGGAGAAAGACTCTGTTTCCTAGGTAGAGGCTGCAGGGAGCGAGGAGGGGATGGAAAACTTAAATCAGAAGGATAGATTGATGATTGGCTGAGAAGGAGATAGGGCTGCCAACTCCAGGTTGGGAAATTCCTAGATATTTGAGGGGTGGAGCCTGAAGAGGGTGGGGTTTGAGGAGTGGTGGGACCTCAGAGATTACTCAGAATTGCAACTATTCTCCAGATGGCAGAGATCAGCTCCCCTGGAGAAAATGGCTGCTTTGAAGGGTGAACTCTGTCATTATACCCTGCTGAGGTTGCTTCCCTCACCCAGGAAGCCAAGAGAAGTGGGGCCTGCACAGACCTGAGAAGCCAGGAGCAGTGGGGAGGGAGCACCTGGTGGTGCATCTGTAAGCCAGGATGCACCCTAGGCAACTGCCTACCTGGTTTACTCCTATGTGCTAGCCCTGCCTACTGTGGAGAAAGACTGTGGTTTTCCTAGGTAGAGGCTGCAGGGAGGGGGGATGAGATGGAAAGCTGAAGTCAGATCAGTTCCCCTACAGAAAACAGCCACCTTGAGATGCATACCAAATGGTATGTCATAACACAACCATGCCAGGCCAAAAAACTCAGATCATGCCCCAAGCTCACAGTGATGCTAAATTCCTCAAGGCTGAATATGATAGGAAAAGGCAACAACAATGCAGTGCAGACAAAAGGAATCCTGAGTTTCAGCATCTGTGTGACTGTCATCATGCCCCGCCCCCCGCCCCTACCATAATTATTCTTCCTTATCTCCATTCTGGGCCTGCTTCAGGGCTTTGAGCCACCATAGGCATGGGGGGACACACACACATGCAGCATGGGAAGCCAGCACCTGTTTCAGCTGCAGGGTGGGTGGGAAGACAGCAAGGATGGGGGATAAGTGAATGCCAATGGTTGGGGGTGGATAGGAAGACAGCAAGACTGTAGGGCAAGTGAATTTCACAGGTGGGGAGAATAGTGGAGTGCCAAGGATGTGGGGGTAGTTGAGAAGAGGTGGGGGGTTGTTGGTAGTTGGAGGGGGGGGGTGGGAAGGCAACAAGGGTGGGGAAGCACTTGCTTTCACTTGGGTGGATGGGTGGGAAGTCACTAAGGGTGGGCACCAAAGGTGAGGCACTCATCCAGAGTCTCTTTCCCCACAACAGGCTTTATTCCTAGTCCTATAATACAACATGAAGTCTTTTAAGATCCAAAAAGGTCCTAGCACTGTTCTAATATCTGATTATGGCTAGGAGCTGTGAACTCACCACTCCTTTAGTGGGACACTGTCTCCTTCCTGAGACCATTATAAGAGCAGACTTTGTTACTTGAAAAGTGTGCTAGAGGACTGGAGAAACCCTAGCCTAGAATGGGGTGATACTTCCAGACAGCATTTATCCTTAAAAGGATTCTGGCCTATGCTAGACTCAGAGACAGTCTAGTCATTACTTTCACTAAAAATATCAGCCACTCTGGTAAATTTCCCGCCTCCTGGCCATGAGGTAAACCTCAATATGAGAGTTGGGTCATGAAGTGTTTTCCCCTAATCATGATCCCTGTCAATCACAATCACTCACAGACGCAGAGAGAATCATTGCAACACATAGCTTTGACTCATATGTTGAATTCTAGTTCATAATAATAATAATAATAATAATAATAATAATAATAATAAATTTTTATTTATACCCCGCCCTCCCCGCCAAGGCAGGCTCAGGGCGGCTTACAAGACATGGTACAAGCCATGATATAACAATAAAATCAGAATAATAACAATTAAAATACAATTCATAAATTAAGTTAATTTAAGTTAAATAAATAATCTAAAAACCAGTATAACTTAATGTTGCTACAATTTCAGTGCATCTATAAAGTTGCAGCTAGTGCAGAATGCTGCTGCCTGGCTGTTGTTAGAGCTCCCTAGACGGGAGCACATTCAACCGGGGCTCCGGAGACTGCATTGGCTGCCAATAACATACCGAGTTCGGTACAAGGTGCTGGTTATGACCTTTAAAGCCCTTTATGGCCTGGGACCTACCTACCTTAGGGACCATCTCTCCCCACACGTTCCCCAGAGAGTGCTGAGATCGGGGTCTCAGAACCTCCTTACAATCCCTGGGCCAAAGGAGGCCCGTCTGAAAGCGACCAGAGACAGGGCCTTTTCGATTGCAGCTCCCTGTTGGTGGAACCAGCTCCCGAAGGAGGTGAGGGCCCTGCGGAACCTTGAACAGTTCCGCAGGGCCTGTAAAACAGCCCTCTTCCGGTTGGCATATAATTAATTGATACCGGGATGCCTGAAAAATTAAACTTGAACATCAGAATATCGAACACTGGAATACTTGAAGGATTGAGTCAACGAAAAGGTAGCATAGTGCATATCGATGTGAGTTTTATGTATTTTATGTATTTCTATGTATTTTATATATTTTATTGTATAATTATTAATGTATTTTAAACTGATTTTGTTAGCTTTTGGAATTGTAAGCCGCCCTGAGCCCGCCTTGGTGGGGTAGGGCGGGATATAAATCAAAGAAAGAAAGAAAGAAAGAAAGAAAGAAAGAAAGAAAGAAAGAAAGAAAGAAAGAAAGAAAGAAAGAAAGAAAGAAAGAAAGAAAGAAAGAAAGAAAGAAAGATGGCTTGATATTATTGCCAAGGTCATGTCAATAGCAAAGCTTTAGAAAACTCACCACATGGGTGTCAGTCCCTTGGATTAAAATAATGTCCAGACCATCCTGATCATAGTTTTACCCTTCCATGTCATTGGACCTAGAAGAGTTAATTCTGCTTTGGATGGTATACCCATAGATAACTCCCTAAAGAAATCTTTCTTATTTAAAATCTCTACCTTTATGTATCATAATTGAACTTATTCTTCCTTTTGCTGACCAATAGCAAAGAAAACAGAATTTTGGAAAGAACCATATGTGTTCTTCAACTATGATCATGATCACATAAAATCCCAAGCCAGATGTGGACGAAGCGAATGCCAAGGCATCCCTTGGATAGTAAAAATATGCTGGACCACTGGGTCACACTTGTTAACCTCAAAAGAACCTCACAATGACTGTCAAACTGTCAACAGGAAGCCGGTCAAGAAAGGAAGATGTAAGATAACTGACAGTCAGTTAGTGACAAGTTTTCTCTTGAGAAGATGGATAATTTTACCTCTCACCAGAAAATTGAAATAAATATTTTAAAAGTCTGCAGTGAAAGTGTGACGCTTGAGTACTTAAGAGTTTTGGGGCTATAGGCTGTGATTTCTCTAGCAGAACTGTCTGGGCTATTCTAATATTTTCTTTTTTGTTCCATAAACTGGACTGAATTTTATGGTCCATGATTAATTTAAATGGTGACGAATGAAATGCTGGAATTCTCATATAATACACAAGACTATAACAGATAAATAATCAATGTTTACATAACTATAAAATCTGGCTCAAATGTAAACATTTCAGAACATCACCATGAGTGGTATATAAAGGGAAAAGCTAAAGAATGGCTTTTTGGCAGAATTAATTCTGTGCAAGCCAAGTCTTTTACTGGTAAAGGATTTAGGCTGTTATATTTTCAGTGTTACAAGAACAGTAGAATACCTCTGAAAAAAGACAATTATAAGCTCTAAAACAGGACCATCTTTTTCAAGGCAAAATCATTCCAAGGGCGTTTTAAAAAATCATTGGAAAACTGACCTCAAAATCAGATTCATTTATATAGTTTTGGAGAATTGATGGGGTTCAGAGAGAAAGGGCCCTAATATGACTCAGCAGACTTCTCGACAGGTCTTGATCCCGAAGATCTGATCCCCAACAAACACAGTGTTATAAAATGTCAGACTAGGATCTAGGAGACCTGGGTTCAAATTCCGACTCTGCCATGGAAACTCGCTGAGTGACCTTGGGAAAGTCATTTTCTAAGCCTCACCTACATCACTGCCAAGTCAGCATTCTTCCACCTGAGGCGGGCGAGGCAGTTGGCCCCTTTCCTAGAGCGTCGGGACCTTGCAACAGTGATCCATGCGACGGTCACCTCAAGATTGGACTACTGTAATGCCCTCTACTTGGGGCTGCCTTTGTGTCGAACCCGGAGGCTGCAGCTAGTGCAGAACGTGGCGGCCAGGCTGTTGCTGGGACTCCCGAGGTGGGAGCATATACAGCTGAGGCTATGCGAACTGCACTGGCTGCCGATTACATACCGGGTCCAGTACAAAGTGCTGGTCATTACCTTTAAAGCCCTATATGGCCGAGGACCGGCCTACCTGAGGGACTGTCTTTCCCCATATGAGCCCCAGAGAGCACTGAGGTCAGCCGGGAAAAATAAACTGACTACCTCTGGGCCGAAAGAAGCTAAACTTCAGAACACCCGTGCATGGGCCTTTTCAATCGCGGCCCTTTCCCTATGGAATCAGCTCCCGGAGGAGGTGCGGGCCCTGTGGAGCCTTGATCAGTTCCGCAGGGCCTGCAAGACCACCCTCTTCAAGCTAGCGTACACGGACTGCTGAACTATGGTTGTTTATAAAGGGAGCCGCCAATATGGTCCTGTTTAAGGACCTAAGCTACTATGTAAACTATGTAAACTAACAGAAATTAGTGTCGGAAATGCACCACCACAGTCAGATTAAGTTAAATTTTAATTATATATTGACTAGTTTTTAATAATGTTAATTTTAAAGTCCTATATTTATTGTTCTGTATGTTTATAAATGTTGTTAGCCGCCCTGAGCCTGCCTAGGCGGGGAGGGTGGGATATAAATAAAATTTTATTATTATTATTATTTATTATATCACAGGGTTGTGTATTTATTTCTTTAAAACATTTCTATCCCATCTTATCTCCTTGGACTCATGGCAGAGAACAGTATTGTCAGGGCTGTGCCAGGCAATCCCTGGGAGGATCTGGGGAGGGGGCATGGATGGGGAAGTGTAGCCTTGCACAACTTTTAGAAAGACCCGGGAGTGATGTCACTGTGTTGCACGATGCTCTAGGAATTCACCAAAGCTTCATGGCACACACAGAAACCCCATATGCAAATTCGTAGCCTGATCTACTGGAAAAGTTCACCTTCTACCAAATGCTCTCTAGAAGAGGACTTGCCTTACAGATGCTCCTAAATGTAGTAAGAGTAGCATTCCGGTAGGCTATTTGAAAGAAGAAGAAGAAGAAGAAGAAGAAGAAGAAGAAGAAGAAGAAGAAGAAGAAGAAGAAGAAGAAGAAGAAGAAGATATTGGATTTATATCCCGCCCTCCACTCCGAAGAGTCTCAGAGCAGCTCACAATCTCCTTTACCTTCCTCCCCCACAACAGACACCCTGTGAGGTGGGTGGGGCTGGAGAGGGCTCTCACAGCAGCTGCCCTTTCAAGGACAACCTCTGCCAGAGCTATGGCTGTCCCAAGGCCATGCCAGCAGGTGCAAGTGGAGGAGTGGGGAATCAAACCCAGTTCTCCCAGATAAGAGTCCGCACACTACACCAAACTGGCTCTCTGAAAGGACTGAACCACCCGTGAAAAAGCCCCGTCTTTAGCTGTTACCATGCAAAGAAGAAGAGAAAGTGTTTATACCCCCCTTTTTCTCTACCTCAAGGAGTCTCAAAGCAGTTTACAATCACATTCCCTTCCTTTCCCCATAACAAATATCTTGTGAGGTAGGTGCGGCTGAGAGAGTTCTGAGAGAACGGTGACTGGCCCAAAGTTACCTGGTAGGTTTCATGTGGAGGAGTGGGGAGTCAAATCACTGTTCTTAACCACTACATCATGCTCGCTGTCAGTTCCAATGGAGGACAGCTAAGGAGAAAGCTGTCTGAAGAGCATAAATGGTATTGGCTGGGGGGAGATACAGTTTGATGAGTGTGAGGGTTATGACCATGATGAGCTTTAAAGGGAGTAACCAGCGCTTTGAATTGGGCCTGGATGCAAATAGTTGGCCAGTGCTGTAGACATAGTCCTGAAGTTATATATTCTGAGTAGCTGGTAAATCAACACCAGTCAAGATTCTGCCTTCCCAGCCAGCATCTCTTCTAGATCTCAGTCCAGGATCTTCACAGCTGCATCCAGAAGCTAGGACAATGAAAAATAAACCTGGCCATCATCAGAATATTGGTGACAACCCAATCCAAAGCTCCCAATGATTGCAGCCAGTCTTTTAATCTAGAGACTATAGAGCATAGGGGGTTAAAATGGACCTTTGGTACCCCACACACCAGGTCTGAACTGGCTGTGCCTCTCCTATAGTAACTCTTTGGGCGTTTTCGCACTGACCTTAATCGGCAGCGATGTCCCTCTTCACCGCGCAGGATCTGCGTGGATTTTGCACCAATTGCTGCGGAGCACCCGGAAGAGCCGCAAAGTCCCGCGGCTTTTGCGGCGCAAATGTAAACCACCAAAAACCAGTTTACATTTGCGCCGCAAAAGCCGCGGGACTTTGCAGCTCTTCCGGGTGCTCCGCAGCAATTGTTGCGAAATCCGTGCAGATCCTGCGCGGTGAAGAGGGATGTCGCTGCCGATTAAGGTCAGTGCGAAAACACCCTTTGTTTCCTGACAAGAAGAAACAAGGAAAACCAAGATAAAAAGAAGGATAACATGTAGGAGGGGAAAATGGTGTTGTAAACCACTGTGGATTCCCGTTAGGGTGAAAAGCAAGGTATCAGTATCAAACTAAATAAATAAGACAAGTCTGAGGCAAATTCTTTATTGTTGTTCTCAGACTGATACTCTTGAAAAGGAATCAAACCAGTACTAGACATTGCTGTTCACACAAATGGGTCAAACTATCAATGTAAATCAGATCTCCCAGTGTTCATGTTAAGATTATTAAATAACCACAGAAAAGGGAAGTGAAGTAGTTTGGATCTGGGGTGTATCTCCAAGGGAGGGACTTCCTTTCCTCAGTGCCTTTTATTTAAAGATGTCAGGCCCTGCCAGCTACTCTTACCCTATCAGGGAGTAAGGTACACCTCAAGACATATCTGGGGACTTTGGGGGTGGAGTCAGAAGACTTTTCCATTCCCCAAATAAATAAAAAGAAAGAAAGAAAGAAAGAAAGAAAGAAAGAAAGAAAGAAAGAAAGAAAGAAAGAAAGAAAGAAAGAAAGAAATACAGCAGTGCAGTTCTCCAGAATACAGCCTTTGTTTCCTCATCTAATTTTACCTTCAAAGGCTTCCCAAGCCACTGCACTTCCACTGAATAAAAGTGAAATTTGGCATACCCTACAAGCCATGGCTTTATTAAGGGACACACACATACACACTCACAAAGGAGCCAAAATAAACAGAGTTTGCAAGCCCACACTTTTCTGATCTCACTAGGGCAATTTACTCACAGGAGTTGTTGAATAAAACACTGCTGTATTTCTACCAACTTCTTCATACTAACACAGGGAAATGAAATGTAAGGAACAAAGCAGTCTAGGGGTTGGAGTTTTCTCTATTCCATAACCAGGTTCCAGTTTACTCTTTACTATCTATTTTACTAGGCAAACAGCTTCTGAAATGAATGCAAAACAAACTATGGGACTGTGATTTCTTACTTTTTCACAGCTTCACACACTCAGGAAGAGCCACATGACTCTGCCTGCTCACCCTGCCTCCATCCAGCTTTCCTACTACTGAGATTTAAAGGCACACACACCTTCCAAAACACAAGCAGTTTCTAAGCTTCTTCTAAGCCTGCCGAGATTTAAAGGCACATGGTGGCCATTAGAGCAGGGCTTCCCCTTGCCAGCCAGCTGGCTACTGGTGGGGAAGAACCTGCAAAACTGGGGAATCCCCCACTAGGACCTGGGGACTGGCAAGCCTATCAGGGAAACAAGACATGTGTCATTCAAATCACATGATTTTAAAAGAAAACAGGGAGATTCAGTCATGGATTTCCCATGGAATGTGTACTTTGATCTTGAGGGGAAAGGGTTAAAGAGAACATTGCTTGTATCTTGGCTGATGAGGTGCATACATTTGCATTTATTTATTTTTTTTACACCTTTCTTTCCTCCCCTGGGACTCGGAGTGGCTTAGAAAACTGTTGTCTCCTCCTCCCTTTTCTCACAACAATAAACATGTGAGGTAGGTCAGGCTGAGAGTTTGCGATGGGCCCAAGGTCACCCAGTGAGCTTCCATGGTAGAAGTGGGAATTCTAACCTGGGTCTCCCAGGATCCTAGTTTCGCACTCTATCTACTACAGCACACTGGCTTTCAAAGAGGTGATAAATCAGTGAGTAAAAGAAAATATTTGTCAATTCAGCTTTTGATCAAGCACCATTCAGATGTTCCTTTCTATACATAAATGAATGTGTGGGTGCAGCGATGATCTTTCTGATTTCATATTGATAAAATTAGAATTTGAATCTGACTATCGGTTATCACAGCAACTCATTTTAGCATTTAGCCCCATCAATTCTTACGCCGATGTAAGACTGAACAAAGCATTCCTGTGTATTTAATGTTTGTAATTACCCTAGTGTCTTGATTGGCCCCAGGCCATATAGATAAATGTAATTTTACTGTTCGTTTTCTAAAAGGCAGTAACAACCTTTCCATAGCAATCAATAAAAAGCTTCTAAGTGTTTTTGCGTGATTTCTCAATTCCATTGTGAACTAGGATCAAATTAGGCCCTTTGTTGGAAATGGGGTTTTAATTCTTTAAAAAGCACAAATCAGGTAATCCACAGTCTTCATCTTAATTTTGTCCAGCTCTTTCCTTACATGTCTTCATCTAACAGCACATAATGCTTTAAACTACAGTAATTACTTTGAACAGAAGCAAATTAGAGTCTTCACTGGGAGGAGGGAGATTTCAGATTTCTTAGAGTTACTCGGATGGCAACCAAGGCTTTGAGACAAACACTGAAACAGCAACACTGAATATCCAAAATTAGAAAGTGGCTTGGGCAACGTTGTGAATAGAGAAGATCTCGCTAAAGGGGATGGGTTTTACTAATATTGGAAGTTTATTTAGAGGCAAATGGAACAAATTTTGGAGATAACTTAGTCTATTTAGTTAATAACATGAGGGCAATGAAGCATGCTACGGAGAGCCCAAAGAACGGATTATTGCAAGACACTAATGGCATAGAATTCTCCATCAATCATTTGAATAGCCCCCAAATAAGGCAGAAGAAGGGTATGACATGGTGGTGGTCAGGGCTTTTTTTTTTTTTTTTTTTTAACTGGAAAAAAGGTGCCGGAACTCTCAAGAGGGAAATGAAAGAGAAACACACAGGTGCCCCTCATGAACTTATAAACATTTTTTATATATTAGGGTCTGTAGAATCTTTCGAGCTCAAGTGCCGTGTTCTACTGGAGAAAGTTTTCCTTCCAGACGTTTCGTTCTCAGCTGCGGAGAACATCCTCAGTGGCGTTGCAGCCGGAGCAGGCGCTCTGACCTTCTTGGCTGCTGTGCATTGAGTGAGGCCAGGGCTGCTGGAGAGCTGCTATTTCTAGGCTGGAGGGGGTGTGGTGAGAGGGCAATTGGTTTGTGAATGTACCTATTTGTGAATTTTTTTAATATAATTTTGTTTCCACAAGGAAGTTCCAGAACTCCATTCTGCCATGTTACCCCAGAAAAAAAGCTTTGACGGTGGTAGAAAGTGACAAGATCCTCTGCCAAGATCCAAATACTAGCTCGGGCTGACCTTGCTCAGCTTCCGTAATCTGAGGAGATCAGTCTAGCCTGGGCTATCCAGGTCATGGCCAAAGTGTAACACACTGGATAAATACGCATGACACTGATAGGCCAGGTAGCCGTATGTATTTCACTGGAGTGAAATATAAAATTTTTGAACTGCTTTTGGAAAATGTAGATGTGATTGTACAGTAAATATAATTGACAACCAGTGTGGAGAAGTGGTTAGAGGGTTGGGGAGGGACGGTGGCTCAGTGGTAGAGCATCTGCTTGGGAAGCAGAAGGGCCCAGGTTCAATCCCTGGCATCTCCAAAAAAGGGTCCAGGCAAATAGGTGTGAAAAACCTCAGTTGAGACCCTGGAGAGCCATGAATGGGGCTGTGGCTGAGTGGTAGAGCATCTGCTTGGGAAGCAGAAGGGCCCAGGTTCAATCCCTGGCATCTCCCCCTTCCAAAAAAAAAAAAAGGGGGTCCAGGCAAACAGGTGTGAAAAATCTCAGCTTGAGACCCTGGAGAGCCATGAATGGGGCTGTGGCTCAGTGGTAGAGCATCTGCTTGGGAAGCAGAAGGTCCCAGGTTCAATCCCTGGCATCTCCCCCCCCCCCAAAAAAAACGGTCCAGGCAAATAGGTGTGAAAAACCTCAGTTGAGACCCTGGAGAGCCATGAATGGGGCTGTTGCTGAGTGGTAGAGCATCTGCTTGGGAAGCAGAAGGTCCCAGGTTCATTCCCTGGCAAATCCAAAAAAAGGGTCCAGGCAAATAGCTGTGAAAAACCTCAGTTGAGACCCTGGAGAGCCATGAATGGGGCTGTGGCTCAGTGGTAGAGCATCTGCTTGGGAAGCAGAAGGTCCCAGGTTCAATCCCTGGCATCTCCCCCCCCCCCAAAAAAAAGGGTCCAGGCAAACAGGTGTGAAAAACCTCAGCTTGAGACCCTGGCGAGCCGCTGCCAGTCTGAGAAGACAATACTGACTTTGATGGACCAAGGGTCTGATTCAGTATAAGGCATCTTCATATGTTCATATGTTCAACTATGATCTGTCAAGGGTAGCCTTTGGCCAGTCACATGCTCCAAGCCTAACCAACCTGTTGTGAATACACAGTGGAGGAGAGGAGAACTATTCATTTACTTTATTTACAGTTCACATTTCTTGCTGAGACTTAAGAAAAATTATAACATAAAGGGAATAACAAAGGGAACTTTGACTCTTCAAAATTTATACCTCTAAAATCTTGTTGATCTCTAAAGGTGCTACTGGGCTCAGATCTGAAAGAATAAAAACAATGTAGGCATACAGCATGAGACATCCAGTGAACCATACAATATGACTAGGATTACAGAATTAGAAGGCAATGCAAACAACCAACTGCCAAAGGCAAGGTATGCTATAAACAATGCAGCAGGTGGAATCACAAAGACAGAAGGAAATGCGGTAAAAGCAGGATAATACCTAGAGTAATAATCATCACAGTAGATTACAATCCTATTTCCTTATAAAAGTGCCCTCTCCAGCAGTTGCTCAATACCAGAATTTGGCTGTTTCCTGCTTTTTCTCCGCTGCTCGGGATCATTGGGAGACCTGAGGACTATCATGTTATACTATCATGAAAAATAAGGCTTACACGAAGACCAAGGAATCAAAGTAATGCATTGTGGGGGTTTTTTTAGTGCTCAGCAGCAAATTTTGTGACTCTGGGAAATTGTGAACTAACAAGAAGGTTATGTCCCAATAGCCTTTCATTTCACTGAAACATTGGTAGCCAACATTTCCTGAAACGGGCAGTGTCTACTGATTAATAGACAAAAGGAGGGATAATCTATTTCAGAGATCTTGGCTCCTTTCTTTCCTTTCACGACTCCTGCCTGGGCTTTCTAACGTGCTGTGTGGCACTTAGCCAGACATATTTTATTTCAGAAAAGAGAATGTAATCACTGGGAGTCATTAGTAAGCACATCATGGTTGTGGAGTATAATAAACTGTAGCCATTAGGCTATCTTATTACCAGAGAATGCCCCCCCCCCTACCGATATAGATTGCTATTTCACACTAATCAGTGTACCGTCAGGATTGATAGGGGCTACAATTCCATGTCAGCTGGCCTTTCGGATCGTTCATTATACAGATGCCGGTTAATTCAAAATGCAGCTGGCTGGCTCATGACACTTCCTAATGATGATCAGCAAACTGCTTTAATGGATGCCTCACTACACTAAACATACACTATCGTTGTTTAGAATAAATAACATGTATTTTGAAAGCAGAAATATAATTGACTATGGTACCCTCATGTAATGTCTCCCTTCCTTTTGGCGTCACCCAGAGCTCCGCAGAAGAAGAAGATGATGAAGATATTGGATTTATATCCCGCCTTCCACTCCGAAGAGTCTCAGAGCGGCTCACAATCTCCTTTCCCTTCCTCCCCCACAACAGACACCCTGTGAGGTAGATGAAGATATTGGATTTATATCCCGCCCTCCACTCCGAAGAGTCTCAGAGTGACTCACAATCTCCTTTCCCTTCCTCCCCCACAACAGACACCCTGTGAGGTAGATGAAGATATTGGATTTATATCCCGCCCTCCACTCTGAAGAGTCTCAGAGCGGCTCACAATCTCCTTTCCCTTCCTCCCCCACAACAGACACCCTGTGAGGTAGATGAAGATATTGGATTTATATCCCGCCCTCCACTCCGAAGAGTCTCAGAGTGACTCACAATCTCCTTTCCCTTCCTCCCCCACAACAGACACCCTGTGAGGTAGATGAAGATACTGGATTTATATCCCACCTTCCACTCCGAAGAGTCTCAGAGCGGCTCACAATCTCCTTTACCTTCCTCCTCCACAACAGACACCCTGTGAGGTAGATGAAGATACTGGATTTATATCCCACCCTCGACTCCAAATTTCAGAGTCTCAGAGCGGCTCAGAATCTCCTTTCCCTTCCTCCCCCACAACAGACACCCTGTGAGGTGGGTGGGGCTGGAGAGGGCTCTCACAGCAGCTGCCCTTTCAAGGACAACCTCTGCCAGAGCTATGGCTGACCCAAGGCCATGCTAGCAGGTGCAAGAGGAGGAGTGGGGAATCAAACCTGGCTCTCCCAGATAAGAGTCCGCATACTTAACCACTACACCAAACAGGCACACAGACTTCCTGAGAGAATGGGTTCTCTCCATTCACATCAATGGAAGTGGACAGATCCATGCCTGCAGAGGTGTATGTTCCATTTGTGCTGAAGTGAATAGTATTGTAGACAGCTCCATGTTCCAGAAGTGACCAGATACAGAGTGGAGAAAGTAAAACTCGGCTAATTCCTATCAATAAGCTTTGGTTGTGCAACTGAGACTGATCCCATGTATGTTTAGCTGAAAATTTGCTCCACTGAGTTAAATCTGACTAAATCCTAAATACAAGTGCCTAAAACTGTGTTTCATCAGACCAAGAGGCACTGCATACTTTTGCATGACGGCTCACAGTTTGTTGTGCTAGGATTGGCTCAGTTCAGTTTCTCCTCGCTCCACAAATCAGATACAACCCAAGCCGAATGAATTTTAGGCACACGGCTGACTATCCAACAGACTGCACGGCTGTTTTCACAGAGTCAGGGTTTATATATCAAAGTGGGGTAAGCCAGCATGAGATGAAACAAGGGGGCAACGTTCACAAAAACCTAAAAGTTTAAAGACTTGGGGGTCTTTTGCAGAGAGAGGGGCACGACACGTGTGAAATGCAATGGCTCAAGAAGGTGCCTGGGTTAAACAAGAGGAACCGTGAGCTATACTACTGTGTATAGTGGTGGTGGAAAGTTCCATCAAATCACAGCTGGCTCATGGCAACCGTCATGAACTACTCATGAAAACCCATGGGGTTTTCAAGGCAAAAGATGTTCAGATGTAGTTTGCCATTGTCTGGCTCTATGTCCCAGCCCTATTATTCCTTGGAGGAGTTTCCCGTCCAAATCCAAGCCAGAATTGACCTGGTTTAGTTTCTGAGATCTGATGAGATAAGGCTAGCCTGGGCTATCAAGGTCAAGGCCCTGAATATACTATATATTTTCTTATGTATCATCTTGCTCTCGTTAAATTGTTTTCTATCTTCGTGCAATACCCTCTGAGGTCTGGAGTGTAAGATTAACATTATCCAGAAAGTCAGCATACAGGAGACCCTGGTAGTTTTCAAAAAAATATTCTTCTTTAGTGCTTCCAACGGGAAAGACGTACCCTTGCAACCACAACCTAGACTCACTGAGCTAGAACTGTAAGACCCTTTCCCTGAGGGGGAAAGCTGAAGCTAGTTTGTGGAGGCTCCCTTAAAGAGATATACTCCCTTAAAAAGACATACTCAAATACGGCTGGATCCGGACCGGCCCTTTAAGCTGACACAGGAACAGCTTGCAGATAGATAAAAAAACCCCAAATTCAACTATGTACATCTGCCTCCCATCCCACTCCGGTCCTTATCCTGTCCTTAGGCATCTCAGCCACAGCTCAAAATGCTACCACTTCTGAAGTGGTAGAAAATTTTAGCGCCACACGCTCTCTGCCTTTCCGGAGTATGAATATGGGAGCATGCAAGCAGGCCGGATTGGTGGTGTGAACAACTGTCTGACCTCACCAAAGCTGCGTGGGAAATGAGTGACTTGCATGGAAGTGTTTAATTGGGATTCAACCACTCCATTTTGAGCTGGCCTGATCTGAGACACCTCCCGGGCACCCAAAGCTGCTGGTCTGGACCCTGCCTATAGGGCTTTTTTTCCCCCTGGGGGAACGTGGTGGATTGGCGTTCTGGAACCTCTTTGTGGAAACAATTTTTTTTAAAAAAACAAATGTTCATGAGGGGCACCCATGTGTTTCTCCTCCATTACCCTCTTGAGAGTTCCAGCGCCTCTTTTTCCAGACCCCCCTCCCCCGCTGAAATGTACATCACTATAACCGTTTTCCCACACAGCTTACCTCGGAGTGACGTCCCTCTTCACCGCGCAGCGTCTGCTCGGATTTCCCACCATCTGCTCCGCAGAAGCAGGAAGTGCCGGGGGCTTCTGCGTCGCAAATGTAAATCGCTAAAACCCAGTTTACGTTAGCGATGCAAAAGCTGCGGCTCTTCCTGCTTCTGCGGAGCACACGCTGCGCGGTGAAGAGGAACGTCACTCCGAGGTAAGCTGTGTGGGGAAAAAGGTAATTCTCTTTCTTCAAGCAAGCACAGCTATCCTATCAATTAGTTGTCTGCATATCAATCTCTCCAGAACTTGGAGTCAGAGGCCACCAGTATTTGACTCAATGTTGGGGATTAATCTTTACCACTTTGCCATAACATAGTCCTTGAATTTTGCCAGCAGCCTCACCTCATACCCACTCCATGTTTGCCTATTGACTACTGAGTTTTTATGACCAGGAGGCTGTCAAAGGAAGAACAGTTTCTTTGGAGGTGCCTTCTGTTCCTTTGATAGCTGTGGTCTTGAGAAGTCATAACCGCATGTGAATGTGGCTCACCTTTTTTCCCCTCCCAATTACTGTTGTTGGCCTCCCCCCTCTGGCTATTTGTATCCTTACCCTGTCCTCTTCTTGAAAAGACATAGGTACTGTGTTTCTGTCATACTGCCCTTCCTGGCATTTTTGAAACTCATGCAATCTGGAAGGTACCCCTGGGTCACTGGACAGGACTTGTGGTTTTGTAAGGTATTCAACAACCTACCCTTTAGCAGCTGGTTGAAAGCAACCCAGTTATGGCATCCAGGGGCTGGGGCAGAGACATGGGGGGGATGCCGTTGTCTCAAGATTGTGGTGCCACTTCCAGGGAAGACATGGAAGTTAAGTCACCTCTATAAGAATTACTAGGATATCCATGGGGAAATCATAGACTTTCCTATGATTCCTAGAGTGGAGTGACCTCACTTCCAGGTTTTCCACAGAAGTGACATCATGCTGTTGTGTCAAAGTTAATTTTAAAATGTATTTTTCTTCTGTCAGTTGACAAAGCAGCAGCAGGCAGTGGGGGTCTCTGGCGAGAGATATCCCCCCATAACCACCTGGCAACCTCATGCAGCACCAAAGCAACAGCCCTGAGTAGTATTCTTCTGCACAGAAAGCATTTCTTACAATTATTGCAGCGACTCAGGTCTTGAGTGTTGAGATAAACTCTGGGGATCCTTGTAGCACTCCCAATTACATCGTCAGGAGTACCTCTTGGTTTCCAAGATTCAGAGGATATTTTGGAAAAGTGATCAATTTCCCTACTTCTTACCAAATTGTTCAGTTTACTCAATTCGAAGCTGAACTTGGTGTGTGAGTGTGGGTGTGGGTGTTACACTCAGTCCTAGCTGAAGCTTTAAATATTCTTCGACCAATTTCTCCCGCGTGGTCCATACCTATACATTTGCTAGATCTTTATGGAACGTCCCCACCTTCATTGACTGGCAAGTGGCCAATTAATATAGGAGCTTCTCTGTGTTTGTGCCCTAATTATGAAACTCTATCCTCTAGCTTTGTTCACAGGGCCACCTCTTTATTGTGTCCTACATGCAAATTAAGTTAATCCATTCTACCAGAGTCTTTGGTGGCTAATCATAACAATATGCTAGGTGCAAAGAAAGGCATATTAAGTATTTTAAAAATATTTTAAGTAATAACTATTGTTTGCTACAAATGGCAATATTTCTGTCTAGTTAGCTGTGTTCCACAGAAGGTAGCAACTAGCTTGCATTCTTGGTTTAAAGTTAGCTCACCAAGGACCAATGGAGATCTGACCAATCTTGTTTCCATGGATTGTTCAATGTGTAGGCACCAAAGAATTTTCCAAAACAAAAGAAATAATAACTCACAAAAATATGCAGAGCTTGCAAGCTAGACTTGTTACTAACATCCTCTTTTGAGGAGTACAACCTCATTTCATCAGAATCCATAAGGACTAATTATTTTGCAACATGCTGATTCATTTCCCCATATTGTACAATATGGAAATTGGGGGAGGGGTTGGGGGGGCACATGAAATATTTCAGTTTACAGAATGGGTTAACAGAAACCATCATTTGCAGGATACAGGAATAGAGGAGTACATTATCTTCAAGCAGAATGAATATTTGTGGTATCTGTGGAATTCGTATTGGATAAATCTTTCAGTGGACTTTAATTTAGAGTCCAGTCTGAAGATTTACAGCATTTCTTCCAAATAATTGCTTTTTAAAAAAAATAGTTTTCAGAAATAAAGAAATAAAGGTCTTAAATTGCATACTATGGCATGGAACTCAACATAACGCCCTGTTGCATCAATTTTCTTACTCTTAGAGGAAATTTATAGTTGACTATTGGTTACATTCAGAGTACTTCCAGTATTTTGATAAATTTTTATTTCTTTTATTTTACTAAAAAATTCTACCCTACCTTTCATAAGTTGGGTTGCCAGCTTCATGTTGGGAAGTTCCTGGAGATTTGGGGGTTGGAGCCTGGGGAGGATGGGGTCTGAGGAAGGGAGGAACCTCAGTGGACTTTAATGCCATAGACTCTACCCTCCTAACTAGCTGTTATCTCCAGGGGAAATTACCTTGTAGTCTAAAGACCAGTTGTGATTCCAGAAAATGTCTAGGCTCTACCTGGAAGTGGAGGTCAAAAAACCATGTTATCACAACCAAATTGCTAATGTAAACTTCAGCCATATTCAGTATCTTTTAAAAAGCATTATTAAGTCCACAAACCTCATATGCAAAACTTCAGCCTTCAATCTCTACAGTGGGGATGAGCACAAACCAGGAAAATGGTGTTGGTTCGTGGTTTGTTTGACTGCAGAAACCACAAACCACAAATTTACATGAACTTTTCTGTTTCCCAAACTGGTTCTTAGTTGGTTTGGTTCAGGCGGTGGTAGAACAGCCCCCCTCAAGAATTAGAGACTCACAGGGACTATTCAGCAGGCTCTCCTCCACCCACCCTCTACATTTTGGGAAGACTGGATTTGGGATATCTGAGTTATTAGCCCCCCCCCTCCCACCCCCAAAGCATGTGCACCAGCCAGGAAAGCTCAGCTCTAGCTTCAGGTTTGGTCCCTGAAACCACAGCAAAAAAACATCTTCCCGGCTGGGAGAGGTGCTTAAAAAATTATCCCACTGTGAGTGGGGAAAAAGGACTCAGCAGAAGAAATGCAAGGCAGGCAGCTGAGGTCCAACTCATTCCATCCTTTCCCAGGAGGAGGAAGGACCATTGTAAGATTAGTGGGAGCTGGAGCCTTAACCAGACTTCCAGGAAGGGCAGGGATCCCAGTCTCTTGTATACGTCTCCAGATGACTAAGTGCTTTGCTGGCTGAACAACCCCACTAATGCCTAGCCACTAAAGAACTGGCTCTTCCACTCTAGTCTTTTGTTCTCAGCTCCTGCCTTGCCTCGAGGAACCAGCTTCACCCTTGCTGTGCTGGCATAAGCTCTACATTATCCTAGCTGTGTACAAGGATCTCCAGTTCAGTAACAGGGCTTCTTCTTTGCATGCAGGAGGCCACAAGCTCAGTCTTTGCCATTCCCAGTTAAAAGGATCAGATAGTAAGTGATGTGAAAGACATCTGCCCAAGACCCTGAAGATCCTAGCATGGCCTGGAGTACTCCTGGAATCCCAATTGATCTCCAGACTACAGAGATCAGTACTCCTGGAGAAATGGTAGTTTTTACCCTACCTTTCATAAGTTGGGTTGCCAACTTCAAGTTGGGAAGTTCCTGGAGATTTGGGGGTTGGAGCCTGGGGAGGATGGGATTTGAGGAAGGGAGGACGGTGGGGTTTGGGGAAGGGAGGGGGAGGGACGGTGGCTCAGTGGTAGAGCGTCTGCTTGAGAAGCAGAAGGTCCCAGGTTCAATCCCTGGCATCTACAAAAAAAGGGTCCAGGCAAATAGGTGTGGAAAACCTCAGCTTGAGACCCTGGAGAGCTGCTGCCAGTCTGAGAAGACAAGACTGACTTTGATGAACCAAGGGTCTGATTCAGTAGAAGGCAGCTTCATATGTTCATGTTCATATGTTGATATGTTCAGAGCATTGATTTTATAGTATCGCCTGGCGATTTCCCACTCCTCCTCAAATTCTGCCCTCTCCGAACTCTATCCCTAATTCTCCAGGATTTGCCCAGCCTGCAGTTGGCAATCCTAGGGGAGAGTTGCTGCCAATCAGTGTAGACAATGCAGACCTTGATTGGCCAATGGTTCAATTCAGTATAAGGCCGTTTCATATGTTTAAATCTTCATTTTGCCTTCAAAGCTCATGGAGCAACCTTGGGCCAGTCACTCTCCCTCAGCCCAACCTACCTCAAGGGATGTAGTTATATGGATGAAATGGAGAAGGGGAGAATGATGTTGTGAGTGCTTTCGGTCCCTACTGGGGAGAGAAATGGGACGTAAATACCTAAATGAATAGAAGAATTGATGAACACGGGTTATTGAGGAAGTCTCAGCATGGGTTCTGCAAGGGAAGATCTTGCCTCACTAACCTGTTACATTTCTTTGAGGGGGTGAACAAACACGTGGACAAAGGAGACCCGAAAGATGTTGTTTACCTTGACTTCCAGAAAGCGTTTGATAAAGTTCCTCATCAAAGGCTCCTTAGAAAGCTCGAGAGTCATGGAGTAAAAGGACAGGTCCTCTTGTGGATCAAAAACTGGCTGAGTAATAGGAAGCAGAGAGTGAGTGTAAATGGGCAGTCTTCGCAGTGGAGGACGGTAAGCAGTGGGGTGCCGCAGGGCTCGGTACTGGGTCCCATGATCTTTAACTTGTTCATAAATGATTTAGAGTTGGGAGTGAGCAGTGAAGTGGCCAAGTTTGCGGATGACACTAAAATGTTTAGGGTGGTGAGAAACAGAGAGGATTGTGAGGAACTCCAAAGGGATCTGTTGAGGCTGGGTGAGTGGGCGTCAACATGGCAGATGCGGTTCAATGTGGCCAAGTGCAAAGTAATGCACATTGGGGCCAAGAATCCCAGCTACAAATACAAGTTGAAGGGGTGTGAACTGGCAGAGACTGACCAAGAGAGAGATCTTGGGGTCGTGGTAGATAACTCACTGAAAATGTCAAGACAGTGTGCGTTTGCAATAAAAAAGGCCAACACCATGCTGGGAATTATTAGGAAGGGAACTGAAAACAAACCAGCCAGTATCATAATGCCCCTGTATAAATCGATGGTGCAGTCTCATTTGGAGTACTGTGTGCAGTTCTGGTCGCCGCACCTCAAAAAGGATATTATAGCATTGGAGAAAGTCCAGAGAAGGGCAACTGGAATGATTAAAGGGCTGGAGCACTTTCCCTATGAAGAAAGGTTGAAACACTTGGGACTCTTTAGCTTGGAGAAACGTCGACTGCGGGGTGACATGATAGAGGTTTACAAGATAATGCATGGGATGGAGAAAGTAGAGAAAGAGGTACTTTCCTCCCTTTCTCACAATACAAGAACTCGTGGGCATTCGATGAAATTGCTGAGCAGGCAGGTTAAAACGGATAAAAGGAAGTACTTCTTCACCCAAAGGGTGATTAACATGTGGAATTCACTGCCACAGGAGGTGGTGGCGGCCACAAGTATAGCTGCCTTCAAGAGAGGTTTAGATAAAAATATGGAGCACAGGTCCATCAGTGGCTATTAGCCACAGTGTGTGTGTATATATAAAATTTTTTGCCACTGTGTGACACAGAGTGTTGGACTGGATGGGCCGTTGGCCTGATCCAACATGGCTTCTCTTATGTTCTTATGTTCTTAAGAGTAAGCAAGTGAGAATAATTGGGTTTTAGGTGCCCTCTGGACTGATTATTGTATTGTTTTGATTGTTTTTAATCTTTTTAAATTGTATTTAAATGTTGTGCACTGCCCTGAGCCCCAAGAATTGGGGAGGGCGGTCTAAAAATCAATTTTATAAATAAATAAAATACTTGCAGAAAAGCTTACATTGCTGGTAATGTATGTCTGTAGACACCCTGGGCATCATCTGCTGAATTCCTCTTTTGTCCTAGGGGTGGAGACTTTATCAGCGTTCATGTTAATGGGATCTTATGCAGCATTTATTTTGGTGGCGTTTGAGCACAGACGTTCCCTGTGGAGAATCAGCGTCAGTCTTTACTAATACATCAACATGCATAAGTAATCAAAGTCAGCTTAGAGAATCTGCCTGAGAACTTCCTGTCACATTTTGTATCATCAACAGAGAATGGAGGTACCAAAGTAAAGCATGCAATATGTAGATTTGGGGAGGAAAATGGTCATCCTTGCGAATGTCTTCACAGAATGAAGAACTGTGGCTGAAAGAGTTCTGGCTTCAGGATATATGACCTTTCCAACTATTAACTCACTTTGGTGTTCTGGGCAGCTTCTACCCCCGAAGGAAAGCAAGAAGCTGCTGCATTAAAGGGGAATGAAATTCCTGGGCTTTTCTTTTTTAACTGGATTAAAATTCAGTGTGTTTTAATCTGATCCGGTAGGGTCTCTGTCTAATGAATGCAAAGGAGTGTCTTCATGGAGACTCCCTCCACCATCACTGTGGGAAAGGGGCATGTGGCAGATGACCACCATGAGCTACCCTTTAAAGGGCCTTGCCCCCTTTCCCTGCTGACCATTACAGAATGACACAGTAGGGAAAGGAAAGGGTTCCAGGTAGGGATGCCAGGTTCCCGGTGGGACCTGGGAATCTCGTGGAATTCTAGGTCAACTCCAGATCTCAGAGAGTTTCCCAGGAGGAAATGAATGCTTTGGAAGATGGCTTCCATGGCATTGTACCCTACTGAGGTCCCTCCAGATCACAGAGAGGTCAACTCCAGATCACAGAGAGTTTCCCAGGAGGAAATGAATGCTTTGGAGGATGGCTTCCATGGCATTGTACCCTACTGAGGTCCCTCCAGATCACAGAGAGGTCAACTCCAGATCACAGAGAGTTTCCCAGGAGGAAATGAATGCTTTGGAGGATGGCTTCCATGGCATTGTACCCTACTGAGGTCCCTCCAGATCACAGAGAGGTCAACTCCAGATCACAGAGAGTTTCCCAGGAGGAAATGAATGCTTTGGAGGATGGCTTCCATGGCATTGTACCCTACTGAGGTCCCTCCAGATCACAGAGAGGTCAACTCCAGATCACGGAGGGTTTCTCAGGAGGAAATGAATGCTTTGGAGGATGGCTTCCATGGCATTGTACCCAGATCACAGAGAGTTTCCCAGGAGGAAATGAATGCTTTGGAGAATGGCTTCCATGGCATTGTACCCTACTGAGGTCCCTCCAGATAGGTCAACTCCAGATCACAGAGAGTTTCCCAGGAGGAAATGAATGCTTTGGAGAATGGCTTCCATGGCATTGTACACTACTGAGGTCCCTCCAGATCACAGAGAGGTCAACTCCAGATCACAGAGAGTTTCCCAGGAGGAAATGAATGCTTTGGAGGATGGCTTCCATGGCATTGTACCCTACTGAGGTCCCTCCTCCCCAGGCTCCATCCCAACCTGGATCTGTCAGCCCTCCCCATTTCCCCATCAGCGGCCAGGAGGCAGCTGACAACCCTAATTCCAGGCCATAGTGATTCCAATAAAATCAGTGTCACATTTATGCTTCGGTGCAGGTTTAACAGGAAAAGATGGAGGAGCAGGGGTTGTGGCAGCTGCAGTGAGCAGGAGCAGAAAAGGGGTATGTGTGAACACCCTTGGTATCATTTCTGCACTGTTTGCTGCTGCTGCTGCCACCTTGGCAAGGATGTGTTTTTGAGCCTTTGTGTGCGGGGCCGCTTTATTGATTAGGCACACTTAGGCAATTGCTTAGGGCACCTGAGATGGAGGGGCACCCAAACCAGCCCTGTTGCTGCTCAATCTGCCTGTGGCAGCACTGGGCGGCACTCCTGGCCCCAGTGGGCCTGCTCCTTCCCTTCCATAGTTGTTAGGTGGGTTTTCTTCTCCCTTACTGTCCTCCCTCCATTGGAGGTCAAGGCCTCCAAGGGCCTCTGTCACTACTGAGAGGTATGGCACAGCAGCAAGCCACAGTGAGGGGGAGAGCTTCCCTGTGGTGTGGGGGAGGCCACAGCAGTGGTTTACCAGTGATGTAGGGTGGCACGGCAAAGTCATTCGTCTAAGGTGCCAAAAATACTTGGGCTAGCCTTCCAGTGTGTATGCCATGGATGGAGCCATGGAATGTTTCGGAGCATTTAAACTGCTCAGCATTTATAAAGGTGAAAAACAAGGGAATTATACCTCAGGAAATGGTCACCGCACCTGATCCTCCACAGTGTGTGACTCATCTGCAAATTTGTTGCATGTCTTAAATCCACCCCAGAACACAGTCAGATGGCGTTCTGGTGATGAACATGTACATTAAAAATTGCATTACTGCGAGTGACTCTTTCATTTGCATAGGCTATTACCCAATCTAGACACGACACTGAGGCAATTGGTTTTCTTTGTGCTTGTCTGCTTTTGCAGATGCACTTAAGATGGCTGCAATTCATCCTCAATATTAATGGATTGACTATTTGCTGGTTATATTTGGATAACATCCCTCATTTTTTCTGATGGAGTCCTAATCGAGGTACCAACTAAGGGTGTGTGCTTGGTATATACCGAGCCAAGATTCAGCTACCAAAATAGTCCTGCCCAAATAAAAGCCAATAAAATTCAGCTTTTATTTGGACACAGATTCACTTGCTCAGTTGTGCCAGTGAGTGAACTCAGCTGCTGCTGCAACTCAACTCAGCAGGGATTTAAATCCCTTCTCCATTATACTCTGTGGGGACAGTCCCCATGGAGCATAACTGAGCCAAATGATTTCAAGTTTCCTGAATATTGGTCCAAATACCAATGCAAAGCCAATATTGGTATTCAGGAATATCTGGGAATACTGATATTTTTGGGGCTCAATGCACCCGAACTGGTAAAAAACCAAGGGCGTTTTCTCACTTACCTTAAGCCGGAGCGACGTCCCTCTTCACCGCGCAGCGTCTGCACGGATTTCACACTAATTGCTCCGCAGAATCCGGAAGAGCCGCAAAGTCCTGCGGCTTTTGCATCGCAAATGTAAACTGCCAAAACCCAGTTTACATTTGCGACGCAAAAGCCGCGGGACTTTGCGGCTCTTCCGGGTTCTGCGGAGCAATTAGTGCGAAATCTGCGCCGACGCTGCGCGGTGAAGAGGGACGTCGCTCCGGCTTAAGGTAAGTGCGAAAACGCTCCAATTGTTTTGCATACCCCTAGTACCAATGGTTCATGTTTGGTACAGAAAGCAAGAATTTTTTTTATAACACAAAAGTAATATCTGGATATCATCATCACAGTTATACCTGCCTTATTACACAAGTGGTCTCAGGGTGGCTTACAAACAGGGGTCTTTTTGTAGAAAAAAAAAAGTGCAGGATCTCAGTAGACTATCTCATTTGCGTGTGGTCCAGGATCTGTGTGCAGCAGGGAGAGAACGCCCCACTGCATGCAGACCCTGGTTGGAGGTTCCTGTGAGCTCCTGCTGAAGTCAAGCCCTGCTTACAACATAAAATCCATAAAATAATAAAAAACAATAAATCAATGGGTGGCAACAATAAATAATAACAGAAAACTTATGCCTCCTGTCACATGGATATGGGTACCCCAGGAGACTCCAGAGACCAAATAACATCTAGAACAGCAGGGCACTGGGAGAGGGCCTTTAGACGGGGGAGGCCAGAATAATTGAATGATTCAATATCTGCCATTTCAGCCAATGGCCTGGTGGAAGAGCTCCATTTTACAGGCCCTGCAGAACTCACTGCACACAGGAGGTGGTGGCGGCTACAAGCACAGCCAGCTTCAAGAGGGGGTTAGATAAAAATATGGAGCAGAGGTGCATCAGTGGCTATTGGCCGCAGTGTGTATATATGTGTGTTTTTTTGGCCATTGTGTGATACAGAGTGTTGGACTGGATGGGTCATTGGCCTGATCCAACATGGCTTCTCTTATGTTCTTCTGTGACAGAGAGTGTTGGACTGGATGGGCCATTGGCCTGATCCAACATGGCTTCTCTTATGTTCTTCTGTGGCAGAGAGTGTTGGACTGGATGGGTCATTGGCCTGATCCAACATGGCTTCTCTTATGTTCTTCTGTGACACAGAGTGTTGGACTGGATGGGCCATTGGCCCGATCCAACATGGCTTCTCTTATGTTCTTATGTGACACAGAGTGTTGGACTGGATGGGCCATTGGCCTGATCCAACATGGCTTCTCTTATGTTCTTCTGTGACACAGAGTGTTGGACTGGATGGGCCATTGGCCTGATCCAACATGGCTTCTCTTATGTTCTTCTGTGACAGAGAGTGTTGGACTAGATGGGCCATTGGCCTGATCCAACATGGCTTCTCTTATATTCTTATGTTCTTAACTGTAGTAAGTCCCACAGGACCCTGATCTCAGGTGGGAGCATGTTCCACCAGGTTGGGTGAAGAAACCCGCCAGGTCTGAAAAAAGCCCTTGCCCTAGTTGAGGTTAAGTCCCTCAGGTTGCGGATCACCAGGACGTGCTGGTTGGAAGAGTGCAAAGCCCTCCAGGGCTCATTTGGGGGAGAGACAGTCTCACAGGTATGATAGGGCTTTAAAAGTCAAGACTAAGACCTTGAACCGGATCCAGTATTTGATCGGCAGCCAGTGCATCTGGCACAGCACTGGCTGAATGCATACCTGTAAAGGCATTCCTGTCAGCAGGCGCACCACCTCATTCTGCACTAGCTACAGTTTTCAGATCAGGCCCAAGGGTAGCCCTATGTTGAATGAGTTACAGTCCTCCAACCTGGAAGTGACCATTGCATGGATCACTGTAGCTAAGTCCTGGGAACTGAAATAGGGGACCAGTCGCCTGTCTAGCCAAAGATGATAAAAGGTCAATCTGGCAACCAAAATGACTTGGGACTCCATAGAGAGCTATCTAATGCAATTTAGGGCAATGGTTATTGATAAATCTGAAAGGTGGCTAGATTGCATAAGGAAGCATTTTAATTGGGTCAGACAGTTCAAGGATTCTATACTGACAGTTACATCTAAGGTTGGCACTGCACATCCATTTTCAGGAAATGAAGCCTGCTAACTTTTCATTTGAGCGTGCACTATTTTAACTCAGCTGCACACGGAACTAGAAAGCACTTGCCACTGCAGATTCTGAAGGCAAGCTATATAAACATTATTTTTAGATGGAATCCAAACTATAACTAATGCATTTTGAGTCACTTGCTTCCTTGAGCTTAACGCTTGTCACTTAAGGCTTTTCTTTTCAAAAATGTACAGTTGCTTTAGTAATATGTGGATAAGAGATTTTCATCAGTGGCTGGATTAACAGACTTTAGAGTACTCCAGCCATTAAGGGACCTGCTGCAGGTCAACTACTTAGCATCCTCCCGGTACAGGAAGTGTTTAGGTATGCTGTCACAGTTCAGAAAAAAAGGATAGGTGCTCCTTTAACATAGGCCAGGATGAAGAGCAGTTACAACAGTCTGAGTTGTAGTGATAAATGCTGGTAGCCAGTATTTGAGAATGGAGACAGGGTGGTCGTGCATGCTAAGAAGCAGTAACATTGCTGGTAATAATGGGGAAGGGCCGTGGCTTAGTGGAAGAAGCATCTGGTTTGCATACAGAAGATCCCAGGTTCAGTCCCCATCATCTCTAGTTAAGAAGATGAAGATATTTGGATGTATATCCCGCCCTCCACTCCGAAGAGTCTCAGAGCGGCTCACAATCTCCTTTCCCTTCCTCCCCCACAACAGACGCCTTGTGAGGTGGGTGGGGCTGAAGAGGGCTCTCACAGCAGCTGCCCTTTCAAGGACAACCTCTGCCAGAGCTATGGCTGACCCAAGGCCATGCCAGCAGGTGCAAGTGGAGGAGTGGGGAATCAAACCTGGTTCTCCCATATAAGAGTCCTCCCCCACAACAGACACCCTGTGAGGTGGGTGGGGCTGGAGAGAGCTCTCACAGCAGCTGCCCTTTCAAGGACAACCTCTGCCAGAGCTATGGCTGACCCAAGGCCATGCCAGCAGGTGCAAGTGGAGGAGTGGGGAATCAAACCCGGTTCTCCCAGATAAGAGTCCGCACACTTAACCACTATACCAAACTGGCTCTCCATTTAAAAGGGTCAGGTAGTAAGAGAGGTAAAAGATCTTTACCTGAGACCCTGGAGAGTCACTACCAGTCAAAGTATTTCAATACTGACCTCAGTGGTCTGACTCTGTATGAGGCAGCTTCATGCGTAGCTGTTCAGTGCATGAAGTATGTTCAGCACATGCAAATTATTTATTTAATTTGTTGACCTACTACATTTATCAACTGCCCTCCCCAGTGGGACCAGGATCAGGGTGGTATACAACACAGTCATATAAAATATCAATGAAGAAAATAGGTTTTAAACAAGACAATAAAAGCGTAATAATTTGATTCATTGCTTGTCAGCATTGACAACAGATGGTGCTAATATCCCAACAGCACCAATATCTCATGGGGGAACAGGCTGGGGGGGAGGGATGGGAAACAGGAATGCCAATATGGAACTGTCATTGTCCTCAGCCAAATGCCTGGTGGAACATTTTTGCCCTATACACCTTGCAGAACTGTAAAATTAATGAACTAAGATACATCAAATAGCATAAACCATGCATCATAACAATCACGTTACCTGGATTATTTTCAACATTATCAATTGCATTTTAATTTTAAGGAACTCAGAGCGACATACATAGTTCTCTTTTCCTCTGCTTTATCCTCATGATAACCCAATGAGGTATGCTAGGCTGTGAGATAACGTTCGGCATAAGATTAGTAAAATCAGTAAACTAAACAACAGAAGTAGGATTTTAATCCCAGGTTTTCATCTCCTAGTTTGGCCGCTGTACCACACTGGCATTATGCTGATAGAGGGCTGATGTCTGTCTCCTAGAAGAAAAAGGACCAAAGATTGATATGTAACTTTCTCATCTCTGAGTTCTTCCCTGTTCTGTGTTTTCCTTTTGGAACCATTGGGGAAGGACGGTGGCTCAGTGGTAGAGCATCTGCTTGGGAAGCAGAAGGTCCCAGGTTCAATCCCTGGCATCTCCAAAAAGGGTCCAGGCAAGTAGGTGTGAAAATCCTCAGCTTGAGACCCTGGAGAGCCGCTGCCAGTCTGAGAAGACAATACTGACTTTGATGGACCCAGGGTCTGATTCAGTATAAGGCAGCTTCAGATGTTCCATTTTGTAAATTTGGCCCAATCCTCATTCATTCCCAATCCCAGCAGCCTAATGTGCCACAGATGGTTTGTTTACTTAGATGAAACAGCCTGAACATCTTTTTTTTTTTTATTCTGCTGCTAAATAATTCAAGCTTTTCAACTACCAATTAGCAACAGGAAACAGGAAATCCACTTGCTTTCATATGACCTGTGATGCCTTTAACTAGCTTAACGAGGATCTTCTTATATTAATGATGTAATGAAGAAAACAAATTGGCATCTTTCCCAGAACATTACATACCAAGAATTTTGGTTAACCAAGCGGCTGGTGAAATTATGTAATACTCGTGAACCTATGCAGGAATGACAGTGTGGTGGCACGTACATATTTCATTGCAGTTTTACTAATATTTGCTCATTCTTCATCCTAGGTAGCTGTTTTCTTCTGTGTCCTGACATTGGGAGTGCCTCTTTCTGAGCACTCTATAATCACATGTATTTCCCAAGAGGTTAAGTAAGCCAACTGTGATGTCACAAGTAAAAACAAGCATTCTTGTGGCAGCTGGGTGATCAGACAGTTAACCAGTGGCTCAGTCTAAGGTTAGTAAAAGAAACAAAGGCACTTTTCAGACTTCAGTGGGTGGGCAAATATTGAGGGGGGCAAGATCCTAAGGAAGGTGTAAACAGCCTTGATATATTCAAGATTAAGTTGCAAAATATAAAATACTTTAAGAGAGCGCCAGTGTGGTGTAGTGATTAGTGTGTTGGACTAGGACCTTGAAGAGCTAGATTTGAATCCCATCTCTGCCACTAAAGCTCACTAGGGAACCTTGGGGGGGTGGGGGGCGGTCATGTTCTCATAGCACAACTTATCCTATAAAGTTGGGGTTGTGAAGGCAAAAGGGATATTGGGAGTCATGTTGAAGTTCGTTTCCCCCTGTCTAAGCAAACGAGTGCATTCATAGAAATGCATTTTTGCTAACTCATCACACCTCTAGTGCCAGTGTAATCAACACAGGTCAATAATCATTTGGGGTGTCTGTTTCGCTGAAGGGGCTTGTGGCTTTGACCTGCATACAGTTTGCTTAGAGCTCGGTTACACCTGTGCAAGATCCTGATTCTGTTCAGGGCTGCATTGCAAGATGAAGGGTGGGGGGGAAGCCTTCCAACCTCACACTACGTTGCAATCTGAAAATGGCTTCCTAGAAGAGAATGCTACTCACAGTCTGGATACAGATGGGTAGCTTGGGATTAGGGTTGCCAAGTCCAATTTAAGAAATATCTGGGGACTTTGGGGGTGGAGCCAGGAGACATTAGGGGTGGAGCCAAGATCAAGGCTGTGATAAGCATAATTGAACTCCAAAGGGAGTTCTGGCCATCACATTTAAAGGGACGGCACACTTTTCAATGCTTTCCTTCCATAGGAAATAATGGATAGGGGCACCTTCTTTTGGGGCTCATAGAATTGGACCCCCTGGTCCAATCGTTTCATTTTGGGGAGAGGCACTAGATACTGTACTGAAAATTTGGTGCCTCTACCTCAAAAAACAGCCCCCCCAGAGCCCCAGATACCCACAGATCAATTCTCCCATTATTTTCTATGGGAATAAATCTCCATAGGGAATAACAGTTTCCAGCAGAAATTTCCCTCCCCCCCCCCACCGCTTTCTGACGACCCTGAACCAGGGGGAGGGACTCCAAACCGGGGGATCCCCTGCCCCCACCTGGGGATTGGCAACCCTACTTGGGATGGCAGCCTCCCAGCCAGGCCTGTAGCCAGAAAATTTTGGGTGGAGGGGTCCCCAAGGTAAGAAATTTGGTGGGGGGGGGCCACAGGGCCAGATGATCCTGTTTGCATGGAGGGCTCCTCTTGAGAAGCCCTTAGTGCAAATTCCAACCCCGCTGGGCTTTCCCACGACGTGGTAAAGGCCAGGGGTGCCAGATGGCCCCGTTTGCACTGAGGTCTGCTTGTGAGGACCCCCGCTGAGCAGAAGCAGCCCTGGGAGCCCAGCGGAGGGGCCCTACAGGGGAAGGGGGGGTTAATAGAGGGGCCGGGCCCCCTCGTGGCTACAGGCCTGTTCCCATCCCAGAAGTAAGCCAGCAGAGAAGAAAGCACCCCGGGGGCAGTCAGATGGTGTGCACCTCACTGTCAGGAGAGGGATGGGCAGTGTACACTGGGGAGGAGTGGTTAGAGCACTTGTGCGCATGACAGATGCTTCCCAGGCGCTCCCCAGCCATTCAGATGGCCAGGAAAGGCAGCAGGGAAGTGCTTGGGGAACTGCTACCGCTTTATTAGTGGTAGCTTTTTGAAGTGGCAGGAGGATGGGTCAGGACGTTGTAAGGACCCAGATGTGTGCGTTTGAATGCACCTTTTTGGTCTGGACACAGGGCATTCCTGAGGCGGCTTCAACTGGCCGTCTGTATCCAGCCACAGACAGGCACATCTGTTCAAATGTAGTCATTACAGCAAAGGAAAACCAGTACTGTCTCTCTTATCACATATAGTTTGCCTCCGAAGCATCATAAAAGAAACAAACATTTAGCTTTCTGCCTTAACTTAGCACCCCTGAAATGAAATACGTTGTTCCAAATGCCGCCTTCTCCTGCTTCCTTCACCCAAGTCCCTAATCATATCTCATTAAACTTTCATGCCCCTCACTTATGTATCATTTTCAGTTCTTATCTCTGCATATTATTTTACAAAGGTGGGGGGGGAACCCTCTTTCTGTGGGTGTGGAGGAAATAACACAAATCCCAGGCTCAGAGAAATATGGCTTGTTTGGTACCAGTTGGTAAAAGGAAGAGGGCAATTTTCAACTGTCACATTGGCTAGGTTAAAAACAGTGGGGCCTGTACAGACAAAAGCCTCCTGGGATGCTGGTTACAGACAGCAAGAAACTAAGAAGAAAAGCTGATGGATGCAATCTGTGCAAACTGAGTTTCAGGTTTAAGTCCAGTAGCAACTTATTTCACCCAAAGGGTGATTAACATGTGGAACTCATGCCACAGCGGCTACAAGCATAGCCAGCTTCAAGAGGGGTTTGGATAAAAATATGGAGCAGAGGTCCATCAGTGGCTATTAGCCACAGCATATTATTGGAACTGTCTGGGGCAGTGATACTCTGTATTCTTGGTGCTTGGGGGGGGGGGCGGCAAAGTGGAAGGGCTTCTAGCCCCACTTGTGAACCTCCTTTTTTTTGGCCACTGTGACACAGAGTGTTGGACTGGATGGGCCATTGGCCTGTTCCAACATGGCTTCTCTTATGTTCTTATATGACACAGAGTGTTGGACTGGATGGGCCATTGGCCTGATCCAACATGGCTTCTCTTATGTTCTTATGTGACACAGAGTGTTGGACTGGATGGGCCATTGGCCTGATCCAACATGGCTTCTCTTATGTTCTTATATGACACAGAGCGTTGGACTGGATGGGCCATTGGCATGATCCAACAGGGCTTCTCTTATGTGACACAGAGGGTTGGACTGGATGGGCCATTGGCCTGATCCAACATGGCTTCTCTTATGTTCTTATGTGACACAGAGTGTTGGACTGGATGGGCCATTGGCCTGATCCAACATGGCTTCTCTTATGTTCTTATATGACACAGAGCATTGGACTGGATGGGCCATTGGCATGATCCAACAGGGCTTCTCTTATGTGACACAGAGGGTTGGACTGGATGGGCCATTGGCATGATCCAACAGGGCTTCTCTTATGTTCTTATGTGACACAGAGTGTTGGACTGGATGGGCCATTGGCCTGATCCAACATGGCTTCTCTTATGTTCTTAGAAACCAACAAGTTTTTAGAGGTATAAGCTTTTGAGAGTCAGTGCTCCCAATGCTCCTGAAAGCTTAGGCTGCAATCATACATGCTCAATAATGCACTTTCAATCCGCTTTCAGTGTCCTTTCCAACCAGATTTTACTGTGTGAACTGGCAACATCTACTTGGAAAGTGCATTGAAGGTGGATTAAAAGTGCACTATTGAGTATGTGTGATTTCAGCTCTATACTCTTGTTGGCCTGTAAGGTGCTACTGGTCTTGAAGCAAGCTGTTCTACAGTAGACCAAAACAGCGACCCTCTTAAACAATCTGTATGCCAAATGTTATCGATTGCTGTACGTTTCAATTTTGGATATAGATGCAGCTAAAATCGCCACACCGTTGAATGCTCCTGTTCAATGAACTGCCAGTGTTTTCTTTCTCCCCCTTGGTGTTATTTAATCAAAGAAGCAAAGAGGTACACTAAAACAGTGCGATATTCAGCTCTGACAGAAAGAACCCAAAGGAGAATTGAGCTCACAGGTCAGCAGAATAAATACCTCATCCCCACCACAAGTTATCGAGCTATTGTAATGCTCTGAGCTAGGAGCCCAGCTGCGCAACTGCCAAGCAGCAATATGTCAACTCCTTAATCTCTGCTGTAATTATTTGCTCGGAATTATTTTTATTCAGGCTGCCCGCAAATATTTATGGCTAGTTTAAGCAGATTCATGCTCCATTAATGGAAGCTGTTAGTGCCGAATTTGTTTAGCTCACCATACTTCTTCACTGTAAGTGAGGAACGGAAAGTGTTCTCTCAATCGCTTGCTTTACAAGAAGACAGTTAAATAAACCAATTGTTCCTGGTGTGCTTTGAATGTAAATTATTCAGGTTTTTTTTTTTTTAATCTTACCAACTGATGTATCCAAGCTGTGTGGACAAATGAAAACCGGAAAGATTGTGTGGCCTTATACAGTTTGTGACTCACCAAGTGAAGTGTGGCCCACTAGACTCCTATGGCAAACCACGAGTGCTCAGCCAGAAAATATATGAGGGCAATTCTCAAGCACCTGGCAAGCCCACATAGGGTTGCCAGCTTTCAGGTGGTGTCTGGAGATCTCCCAGAATTATGACTGATTCCCAGATGACGGATCAGTTCATAGAGAGCCAGCTTGATGTAGTGGTTAAGTGTGCAGACTCTTTTCTGGAAAACCGGGTTTGATTCCTCAGTCCTCCACTTGTAGCTGCTGGAATAGCCTTGGGTTAGCCATAGCTCTCGCACAGCTGTCCTTGAAAGGGCAGCTTCTGTGAGAGCTCTCTCAGCCCCACCTATCTCACACGGTGTCTGTTGTGGGGGCGGGGGGAGGTAAAGGATATTGTAGACCACTGTAAGACTCTGAGATTCAGAGTGAAGGGTGGGATATAAATCCAAGTCCTCCACCTCCTCCCCCTCCCCCTGGGGGAAATGACTGCTTTGGAGGTAGGGTAGGGAACTACAGGTTGGGAAATACCTGGAGATGTGGAGGGTGGAGCTTGAGGAGGGCAGGGTTTTTGGAGGGCAGGGACTTCAGTGAGGTATAATGGCATAGAGTCCACCTTCTGCAGTGGCCACTTCCCCCAGCTGAACTGATCTCTGTCACCTGGAGATCAGTCACAATCCCAGGAGATCTCTAGGCATCATCTGGAGGTTGGCAACCTTAACTAGAGGGTGGATTCTATGGCAATATACTGCCCTGCTGAGGTTTCTCCTCTCATCAAATCCTGTAGCATCTTCCAGGCAGCTTTAACGTGCCAGTTTCATGACCCTTTGCTTCTCCCCCCCCCCCTTCATCATTTCCACACTGTTTTGTTAGCAATCTTGCGCTTTTCCAATTTTTCTCAGACCTGTTTTCCAAGGATCTTTTCCCTTAGAAATAGCTTGATATTAGCTTTCCCCCCTTGTCAGTTTCCTGTCTGCAATGACTGCGCTGTCTTTGTTTGCTCTGCCCACCTTGCCATTTTGCAAATGCATGCCAGCAATACAGCAGCACAGCATTGTATCAAACATATACCCACCAAGGAGAAGCATTCAGTCCCCAGTGATTTCAGTGGGAGTAACACAGGAGACCTGGCAGACTAATGAACCCCTTGAGGGCAGGAATACAGAGAGAGTGTTGGCCTGGTGAAGTGCATACGGTTCATGCCTGGTTTAGTCCTTATGGGTTGGGGTTCAGATTCCAGTTCTCCTGTCAGGCTCACTAGGTGACTTCATGTATCATTCTCTCTGTAGCCCTTTTCAGTCATTATTTTTGGGGGTATGCTCCCAATACATGGCGCTGGATACTCCCAGATGTAACAGCTGGCAAAGGATTCAGTGCAACACATCTTGTGGGATCGTGAGAAATGTCATTCTGAGTTTTAGCCACTAGGTGGCACTATCACTAGGAGTGCCTAGGGCTGAATTGAAGAAGAAGAAGAAGATATTGGATTTATATCCCGACCTTCACTCCGAAGAGTCTCAGAGCGGCTCACAATCTTCTTTACCTTCCTCCCCCACAACAGACACCCTGTGAGGTGCATGGGGCTGGAGAGGGCTCTCACAGCAGCTGCCCTTTCAAGGACAACCTCTGCCAGAGCTATGACTGACCCAAGGCCATGCTAGCAGGTGCAAGTGGAGGAGTGGGGAATCAAACCCGGTTCTCCCAGATAAGAGTCTGCACCCTTAACCACTACACCAAACTGGCTCTCCAGTGTTGGGTGTTAACTTGTTATTTTATATTTCATATTCTTTACAACTATGACCTCTATGTTGACGGATGTCCTTAAAGCTTTCCATGGCATGCTGTAAAATAGTTCAGTAAAGCTGTAAACCCACAGATCCTTGGAGAGCTGAAGCAAAATGGCACCATTTTCTGCATAAGACTTTGGTATTACATAATGGAAAAAAAGATCTGCTTCCATTTGCCTGGTCAAGTAAACTCCAGAAGGAGACAAAACAGTGCAAGAAAATTATACAATATTTATAAATCCACAGCCTTTACTAGAGGGGGGCATCAACAGGACCATGAGAAGATCCTGGCCAAACCAGCAGTCATTTGATTCCCAAAAGAATGATGTATGGGATGAGCTCTTTTATTAAAGTGAAAAGACATTTGTGAGAGGCCTGTACAATTTGGCTGCAAGTCTACCAACAGAAAAGAGGAAAAACTGGTGCTTGGAATTTTAGATAAGAGTCCATCAGGGACAAGGTAGCTAGTAGACGGCTTCATGTTCCACAAAGCCAGGCACACTGCAGCAAAAAGGCACACCGTTTCTGCCTGCCTGCACAAGATATGGTAAGATCCTCAATGTTCAGAGGATTTGCCCATTAAAGGAACCCAGTGCAGGAAATATTCAAAGCAACGTGCAAAGAGAAACATTTAGGATTTATTATATGTATAATAAAGAGTTAAAAAAAAAAGGAGAGAGAGATAGTTTTCTCAGTCATAGGGTAACTGTGAAAATTAGATTAATGAAAACAATAAGGAAAACTATTTGGGGACATTCATCTAACAAATGGTGTCCCTACGGTAGGGTTACCAGCCTCCAGGTGGGACCTGGAGATCTCCTGAAATTACAACTGATTTCCAGACAGTGAACATCAGTTCCCCTGGATAAAATTGTGGGTTTGGAGAATGGACTCTATGGCATTATACCCCAATGAGGTGCTTCCCTCCCCAAACCTAACCTTCCCAAAATCTCCAGGAATTTTCTAACTTCGAGTTGGCAACCTTGCCTGTGGACATTAAGATTATAAACTATGGGCGTTTTCGCACTTACCTTAAGCCGGAGCGACGTCCCTCTTCACCGCGCAGCGTCTGCACGGTTTTCGCACTAATTGCTCCGGAGCACCTGGAAGAGCCGCAAAGTCCCGCGGCTTTTGCGTCGCAAATATAAACTGGGTTTTGGCGGTTTACATTTGCAACGCAAAAGCTGCGGGACTTTGCGGCTCTTCCAGGTGCTCCGGAGCAATTAGTGCGAAAACCGTGCAGACGCTGCGCGGTGAAGAGGGACGTCGCTCCGGCTTAAGGTAAGTGCGAAAACGCCCTATGTCTAAATACCCTACAGAGACCCAAATTCCTATCTTCTTGCTCCACAATGGGGAAATGGAGATGGAGACAATGAAATGTGCACTTCCTCTACAAAAGGACCTTCTCTGCAAAATGACAAGAGCCAAAGAATTATCCAAACTGGATGTCCGGCAGCTTCTAGCAAATCCCTTTGGCAGGCTAGAGTGCCAGATGTTTATCGGTTTCTTTCAGAGATTCTGTTTTCTACATTTGGAATCACAAATGCTTCTGAAGTTTTTCAGAGGAAGATCATCGTTGGATTGTAAAAATAGATTTTATTGTAATGTGTTGACCAGAAGATAATAGAGCTTGTTGGAAATGTAAAAAGAGTCATTGCCTGCATGGATGACATCTTAACATATACCACTTCAGCAGTGCATGACAGAACATAGAGAGTGGGGTCTGTGACAGGCATGTTGACTTGCCTACATGGTGCAAAGGCTGCAGACATCACATGCTAACTAGACAGATTCATAGTGCTGGGGAGGAATCAGCTATCATGGAGAATGTTGGCCCCAATAGACATTGAGAAACATGGTTGCCTTAAAGGTAGTATTTTTTAGAAGTGTTGCTGGTTCCATGGGCAGGGCCAGCTCCAGGGGTAGGAAATGTTGGCTCTCCAGATGTTTTTTGCCTACAACTCCCATCAGCCTCAGCCATTGGCCATGCTGGCTGGAGCTGATGGGAGTTGTAGGCAAAAAACATCTGGAGAGCCAATGTTCCCTACCCCTGATAGACAGACACAGATAAGCGGTCTCAATGCATGAAAGGGAAGTGGTGCTGGGAGGAAGTGTTTAGATTTGTTAGGCACTGGGGAACTTTCTGGGACAAGCCAAACCTTTACAAAAGAGACAAGCTTCACTTGAGCCAAAAGAAAACCAGGCTGCTAATGATTAATATAAAAAAGGTGGCAGAGTAGCTTTTAAACTAATCCCTGGAGAAAAGTTGACAAGAGCTGGGGAACCTCCGGTTAGAGACAAGTTGGTCCAAAGGGAAGATTGTGTAAACACTCAAGGTGATATTAGTAGGAGTGTAATAGAACTTGGGAGTGATGGTAGGATGGTGACTGAGGGCCATGTGAGCAAATAATGGTTCAAGGAAGGTGAGGATTATTTGAAAGCGAAATACATCTATATGCCAATTCTAGAAGTCTCCAAGTCAAGATGGAAGATCTGGAGTGCTTGGTGCTCAGTGTCAGTTTAGATACAGTAGGTATCTCAGAAACATGGTGGAATGGGGAAACTCTATGGGATACAGTCATTCCTAGGTATACGGTCTAAAAACATGACAGGGAGGAACCAGTCAGGGGAATGAGGACTCAGGAAAATGTATTTTCTGTCAAAATAAGATAAGAGTTCTTGTGAAAAATAACTGAACAGAGCCACACCCAGGAGGATAAATGGCATCTGAAAAATCTGAAAGCACCATCAAATGTAACAGAATGAAGATGTTTTCAGGGAAACGATGAACTCAACTTTCATAACATCTTAAATGATTAATAAATAGTAATTTTTCTCCTGAGATCCAATACATTCAAATTCTCATGCCAAGATCAGGAAGTTTCCTGTACAAAGACAAAAGATATATCTAATGCTCCAGTCTTGTAGCTTTATGATGCCAGTAACCCTATAATGATTAGTGTTGATGCAAATTGTAGGTGGTAGGCTCCAACAAATGCATGGCTCAGACTGGATGGAATTCCATGCTATTTGGGTCGCCTATTTCAGCTCTGGAAATTTCCGGAGACTTGGGGGTTGGAGCCTGGTGAGAGTACTCTGCAAGGACATGATCCTATACAGGGTACATATGAAAGCTGCCATTTCCTCCACGGGAACCAATTTCTGTAGTCTGGACATCAGATAATAATAATAATAATAATAATAATAATAATAATAATAATAATAATAATAATAATAATAATAATAATAATAATAATAATAATAATAATTTTATTTATATCCCGCCCTCCCCGCCGAGGCAGGCTCAGGGCGACTTACAGATATGGAAAGTGCCATTATTACAGTTAATACATTACACGGCAAAATACATTAAAATACAATAAATAAATAAATTAATTAAAACCATTACAATTTAAGGTGCTATAATACAAGACATCAGATGTATATCAGATGGCTAGATATCATTTCAGGATTCAATCTTGTAGGCCATTTGAAAAAGGATAGTTTTGCAGGCCCTACGGAACTGATTATAGTCCCGCAGGGCTCGAATCTCCACTGGTAATTGGTTCCACCAATGAGGAGCCGTTACTGAGAAGGCCTGCTCTTGGGTTGTTTTCAATTTGGCCTCCCTAGGTCCAGGGATTTTTAAGAGATTTTGGGAGCTAGATCTCAGTGCTCTCTGGGGGATATATGGAGAGAGGCGGTCCCTAAGGTAGACAGGTCCTCGGCCATAATTCCAGGAGAGCTCCTGCCTCCACTTGGAGGATGGCATTCCTAACTTTTATGGAAGCAGAATAAGAGAAGGAGAGTCTGGCTATTATTTGGACATGTGGACCTTTTACTGATACTTCAAACTAGAGATGAGCACAGACTGAGAAATCCTGGTTCGACTGAGGGTTCGCGAACCAGACTGCCTGCTGGAACCCCAAGCAAAGTCTGCCCGAATTGAACCCTGGTGACACATGGGTCCTCCTGGTGACACATGCACCTGGGTCCCTCTGGTGACACACGCACATCACTCCTGGGCAGCATCAGGCACTGTCCCCAGTGTGCCTGCATCATCCAGAACCGATGCAAGTGCTTTGGCCTCTGGGTGCGTTGGGTGCTGCCCCTGACATGCCCATATTACCTGGAAGTTGCACATCAGGCATAGTGCTAATGTCGCTTCTGGATGATGCACCAGGGCAGTGCTTGACACTGCCTGGATGTGGTGTGTATGCGTGGAGTGGGACCGAACACCCAAACCAAACTGAATTGAAACTGTGAATGTTCGGGGAAGACTCCTTCTCAAACCTCAGTCTGGGATTCGGGCCCATTCCAACTTCAGACTACGCTCAAATCATAAGCCCTCTGTGGGCCTTGGTTAAAGGAAACTATGTGGATGAGTCACAGGAGTGCCATCAGGGCAACATTTGGTGATGTGCTACCCTGACTCAGCAGGGAGGGCCCAAATTGGTCCCAAATTGGAGAGCCAGTTTGGTGTAGTGGTTAAGTGTGCGGACTCTTATCTGGGAGAACCAGGTTTGATTCCCCACTCCTCCACTTGCACCTGCTGGCATGGCCTTGGGACAGCCATAGCTCTGGCAGAGGTTGTCCTTGAAAGGGCAGCTGCTGTGAGAGCCCTCTCCAGCCCCACCCACCTCACAGGGTGTCTGTTGTGGGGGAGGAAGGTAAAGGAGATTGTGAGCCGCTCTGAGACTCTTCGGAGTGGAGGGCGGGATATAAATCCAATATCTTCTTCTTCTTCAAATCCAGATGTAAGTGGTTTTGGCTGACTTCCACCTAGATACTTTCTATCTTTATTATGCACCTTCCTGTCCCCAGTGCATTCTGGGAATCAACTTCCCAGAATGCATGACCTTAATAATGAAGTGGGAGCCCTAAGAGCCCCAGAGTCTAAAACTGCTTTACTGATAAAACACCACTACGATAGTAATAATGTGACAAGAGTCAACCCAGTAACTGAGCATGTTCCAGGGGGAAAGTTGGTGATAACAGTTACTTGTTTACAGGGCTTTTTATGTAGAAAGGGCCCAGCAGGAACTCATTTGTATATTATGCCACACCCCATGACATCACCATTGTTTCACACAGGGGTTTTTTTTAAAGAAAAAGCCCAGCAGGAATTCCTTTGAATATTAAGCCACACCCCTTGACGCTAAGCCATCCTGCTCAAAAAAAGCCCTGCTTGATAAAAAAAAATGCCACTATCTAGATAAGAATGTCAATTTTATGTTGATGCTGTACATACTTCCACACCAGCATTTGACAGTAGTCTTTATAAGATCTCAGTGTGTACCCATAAAGAACTTCAACTGCAGGAAGTCACATGATATATCAGGGCCGGATGTCCTAAATACTTAAGTAATGTTAAAGAGATAAAAAAGTATTTGGTTGAATATAGGCAACGGGCTGAATTGGAAAGACTAATAATAAAATGAACCATATCGGTGTGCCACAAAAAAATGAGGAAAGAAATCCTGGACTTTATCCAGGTCTAACAGGACTTTCTAAATATATAGGTGGCATACAGATGTCCCAGATCATCATCAGAAGCCATGAGTGTGCCAAAAAAACAGTCTGGTGGCTTAGCACTGAAAATCATAAAAAAAAAAAGTGTTATCTTGTGGTTGCTTAAGTAGAAACACATAATATCCTCATCACGAAAAGGAACAATCCACAAATATGGATAGTGAAGGAATATCAGAAAACGTAGGTCACGTCAGAGTCATTCAACAAAATTGAGCATGGAGGACTTCCGGGGGTTGGAAAATTGAGAGCTGAACTGCTTCTCGCAAGGGGAGCAGCCTGGGGCCTCTGTTCGGGGTAGAAAAGGCAAATCAATGCCTACTGCCTACTTTTCTCAGTCAGAGAATAGTCCAAGACATGCTCGGGAAACTCTGAGGAGATTTACTTTGGCTGAAAAGAAGTTCCCAAGTGGGCTCCTTTGAAGCTTTGAAGGATCTCTGGTAATGAGTTGCATTCCAACGTCTACAGAGGACCTCCAGAGTCATTCAATTGACTTAAACTCTCCAGAATCCAAAACAAAATTGAGCATGGTGTTAGCAATCATACTGTCACTATTCTGGTAGAGCTACCTGGGGGCCATTATGGTTTCCAGATGAGTGACTGATCATCTGAGCTACTAAAAGTTTCAGTGTAGGGATCCCCAGTCCTGTTGGAATGCTGAGGTCAAGTCACAAGCACCATCACAAAATGCCTACCATGGTGGACACAGAATGACTGCCATGAGTTGTGGGAGGCAATCACAAAATGTTTGGATTGCAATCCAATCATCTTTCTATGATGAAGGCAGCTGGTTGGGAAAAGGTGCTGCCTGCTGACACAAAGGTGATGCCTCCTGCATTCTTCTGCAGCACTTGCTAATGGCTTTTTATGCAGAAAAAGCCCAGCAGGAACTCATTTGCATATTAGGCCACACCCCCTGACAGCACCATTGTTAGACCTCGACAGCCTCACTGGATAAAGTCCAGGATTTCTTTCCTCATTTTTTGTGGCACACCGATAGGGAGGGATGGTGGCTCAGTGGTAGAGCATCTGCTTGGTAAGCAGAAGGTCCCAGGTTCAATCCCCGGCATCTCCAAAAACGGGTTCAGGCAAAAAGGTGTGAAAAACCTCAGCTGGAGACCCTGGAGAGCCGCTGCCAGTCTGAGGAGACAATACTGACTTTGATGGACCCAGGGTCTGATTCAGTATAAGGCAGCTTCATATGTTCATTGTTTTGCACAGGGCTTTTGGCAGCAAAAAAACCCCAGCTGGATCTCATTTGCATATTAGGCCACACCCTCTGATGTCGAGCCAGATGGAACTGCATTCCTGTGTTTCCCTGCTAAAAAAAAGAGCCCTGCTTGCTACAATCATGTTGGGGAAAACCAGAACTCGATATTTTCTATGGGGAAGAGACCCTTTGTTGAAGAGGCCAATGGGCTTCATAAAATTTATTGGCAGACACTATGACGCCCATGGATATAGTGCTGTGAGCTCTGAACTGGGAAATACCTGGAGATTAGTGGGTGGAGGGCAGGTTTTGGTAATTTCTTTATTGAATCAAACAAATATTGATATTAGCCTGATCTGGCCTTTCACTATTATTCAATTAATGTAATAAAGCCAACTTAAGATATTTACAAATGGAACTTAAGAACTGATGCTAAGCATTTCATTGGAAGACTGAAAAATGAAGCACACTGATGGAAACAAAGACAAAAAGTGAAAAAGGATGGCTTAAGAATAGAGAAGGAAATATAAGGACAAATAAATCAGGAAGGAAGAAAACTGCTGCTAGTTGTTAGAATAGCCTATTCTTGTCTTAACCACACTTTCAAAATATGCAAAATTCAGCAAGTTTATGGTCCAGGAGATATGCAATCACATAGCAGCAGCTGCCAAAGCAAATTATGGAAAGATTTTTAAACCAATCTGATTTTGGTGGTTAAGCTCAGTTTGTAACTCTGCAAAACCTGATTGCAACATCAAATAATGAGAAGTTTTTAAGTTGCAAAAATACTGCTCCCCTTCCTTTTCCATATGAAAATGCCATGAACAGAACTTCAAAGACCTTACTGTAACACCTTTTGATGAACAAAACCAACATAGAATATTCCTAAAATGTACAATTCCTTATGTTAAACTTCCCTATCCTCTTACAGAACGATCCTTTGTAGAGAGCCTCGAGTTACTCTCTGCAGGATCATAGCACTTTAAATTACACAAAGAACAGGTTAGACTTGCAGGAAGGATCTCAGTTTCCCCTCTATCCCTTTCACCCACATTTTCCCCCTTCCCTGGCAGACTCTACAGCCTCTCTCTCTTGTCATGCTTCCTTCTCTCCTTTTCCACTCACTCACCATCCTACCCTTATCTGTCTTCACTTTTCCTTTCTTCCCTTTCTAGGCTTGCCAGTACCCAGGTTCCAGCGGGGGTTCTTCCACTCTCCCAGACTCCTTCCCGCCCCCAGTCAGCTGGCCGGTGGGGGGAAGTCCCACCCGCAGAGGACCGTGTGCCTTTGCACCTCCGGAGGCTACCGTCTCCGATTGAAAGGCTTCCTCTTGGGATGGTGTGTCTGTGTTGCTGTGAAGAAGTTGGCAGCAAGTCGTGAGTAGAGAGGCCAATCCCTCACTTCGGAGTCCCCAGAAAAGGGGTGGGGGGGAGGGAAAGGGGAGGGAAACGTTCGCTGAGCACTTCATTATTTCCTGTGTGGAAATCGATTCTCATAGGGTATGATGGGGAATTGATCTGGAGATTTTGGGGGCTTGGGGAAGCTTTTTTTTGAGGTAGAGGCACCAAATTTTCAGTAAAGTATCTAGTGCCTCTCCCCAAAGTACTCCCCAAGTTTCAAAACGATTGGACTAGGGGGTCCAATTCTATGAGCCCCAAAAGAAGGTGCCCCAACCCTTCATTATTTCCTATGGAAGGAAGGCATTTAAAAAGGTGTGCTGTCCCTTTAAATGTGATGGCCAGAACTCTCTTGGAGCTCAATTATGCTTGTCACACCCTTCTTCCTCGCTCCACCCCCAAAATCTCCTGGCTCCACCCCCAAAGTCCCCAGATATTTCTTGAATTGGACTTGGCAACCCTATTCCCTTTCCCAGGCAGCCTCTCTCCAGGAAAAGTTTGGTGAAGTAGCACCAAGGTCTGACCCAGGCCCAGCGACCTGGTAGTGTGGTCACTGCAGCTTCCAGGCCAGTCTCAATGGTATGGTGGCCACTACCAATGACCCACATAAGGCATGGTGACCACGACAACCAGGCCAGGCTGACTTGTGTGAGTAGTGAGTTTACGGTAACTGTAGGTCTTCCGGATCCTAAATACTCTAACCCAGGGGTGTCAAACAGAGACTAGAACTGGCCCATCCAGGTCTGTTGTCCTGCTTGCAAGCTAGAAAGAGGAGGCTAACGGCAGTGGCAGCAAGAGCAGTGAAAAATAACCATGTCAGGTCTGCTGGTTGGAGGGTCCACCCCCTCTCTCCCTCACTCTGTTGGGCCAGGCTGTGCATGTGCAGCTGTCACCCCCTCTCTTCCTCCTGTCAGAGGTGGAGGGGTTGCCACCTCCCCTTCATTGCGTCTCCCCCTTTGCATCAGCAACAAAAGCCACTTCCTTTGCCACTGTCACTGCCATCTTCTTCTCTTCTGCCACGATACCAGAGAAGTGACCCTTCAGGAGAAAGGAGGAGGGAAAGAAGAAGAAAGGAGGGAGAAAGTCACTATGTGTGAAGGTGGTGGTAGTGGTGGGAGCTACTGATGGAAATGAACATTGGGGGAAGTGTAGGAATGGCAATGCCAGAGTATATGACAGGAGGGTTATAACGGACTGGAGGAAGGGGCACAGAAGGGAAGGGTTGAAGTTCCTACAATGGGGTGTGTGGTGGGAACTGTATTTGGAAAGCCATGGGAGAGGAGGAGAAATATGGCTGTTGAGGTGAGGGAAAGTGCTGGGCATTTGTGTTTGAGGGATGGCATGCAAGAGCAGTGCTGTAGCTGGAGGCTAAGATAAAACAGGAGTCTTGAGGCACCTTAAAGACTTAATGAGATTTTGTTGCATCGAGGGTTGCCAAGTCCAATTCAGGAAATATCTGGGGACTTTGGGGGTGGAGCCAGGAGACATTGTGAGCGGAGCCAGGAGCAAGGGTGCGACAAGCATAATTGAACTCCAAAGGGAGTTCTGGCCATCACATTTAAAGGGACCACACACCTTTTTAAATGCCTTTCTTCCATAGGAAATAATGAAGGCTAGGGGCATCTTCTTTTGAGGCTCATAGAATTGGACCCCCTGGTCCAATCATTTTGAAACTTGGGGGGTACTTTGGAGAGAGGCACTTGATGCTATACTGAAAATTTGGTGCCTCTACCTCAAAATACGGCTCCCCCCAGAGCCCCCGATACCTCCAGATCAATTCCCCATTATACCCTATGAGAATCGATTTCCACATAGGGAATAATGAAGTGCCCAGCAGACATTTCCTCTCCCCCCCCCCCCCAGTTTCTGGCAACTCTGAAGTGGGAGATTGGCATCTCTACTCATGAGTTCCTGCCAACTTCTTCAAAGTAACACAGACACCCCATCCCAAGAGGAAGCCTTTCTAATCAGAGACTGACGCCTCCGGAGGTGGAAAGTCACATGGTGGCTGAGGGGGCAGAGCTTCCCCCTGCTGGCCAGCTGACTGGAGGTGGGAAGGAGACTGGGAAAGCGAAAGAACCCCCGCTGGGACCTAGTTGCATCATTTTTATTTTCTAGGCATCTGTACCTTGCTTCTCTTCACACAGAGAGCCAGTTTGGTGTAGTGGTTAAGTGTGCAGACTCTTATCTGGGAGAACCTGGTTTCATTCCCCACTCCTCCACTTGCACCTGCTAGCATGGCCTTGGGTCAGCCATAGCTCTGGCAGAGGTTGTCCTTGAAAGGGCAGCTGCTGTGAGAGCCTTCTCCAGCCCCACCCACCTCACAGGGTGTCTGTTGTGGGGGAGGAAGGGAAAGGAGATTGTGAGCCGCTCTGAGACTCTTTGGAGTGAAGGGCGGGATATAAATCCAATATCTTCATCTACCTCACAGGGTGTCTGTTGTGGGGGAGGAAGGGAAAGGGGATTGTGAGCCGCTCTGAGACTCTTCGGAGTGGAGGGCGGGATATAAATCCAATATCTTCATCCACCTCACAGGGTGTCTGTTGTGGGGGAGGAAAGGAAAGGAGATTGTGAGCCGCTCTGAGACTCTTCAGAGTGGAGGGCAGGACATAAATCCAATATCTTCATCTACCTCACTGGGTGTCTGTTGTGGGGGAGGAAGGGAAAGGAGATTGTGAGCCGCTCTGAGACTCTTCGGAGTGGAGGGCGGGATATAAATCCAATATCTTCATCCACCTCACAGGGTGTCTGTTGTGGGGGAGGAAAGGAAAGGAGATTGTGAGCCGCTCTGAGACTCTTTGGAGTGGAGGGCGGGATATAAATCCAATTTCTTCTTCTTCATCTTCACAAATGGGGACCCAAAGCAATTTGCATGTATCTTTCTCCCCATCCATGTTTTTACTCTTACAACAACCATGCAGGGTATGTTAAACTGAGAGTGACTGGTCTAAAGTCACCCAACCGCTTCCATGGCAGAGTAGGGCTTATGAACCCATGTCTCCCATTTGTTAGCCCCCATGCTCAAACCTCAGCACCATGGCGGGGGGTGGGGGGGTGGGATGTCCTTGTGGAAGGTCAGGTCTCTAACTGGGACTGAAATGCAAGGAAAGAAATGGTCAGGGGGAGCAGACTTGAGATTTAGAGGAAAGTGGATTGGTGTAGATGAATCACACAGAGGTGGTGGGAGAAAAGGGCTGATTTAGACGTTCTGCTCATTGGAATCTGTGGAGAGTTCATGATTTTTGTGGTGGATTGAGCAAGTGTTGAGGGTGGTGGCTTCAGTTTCTTGGAGAGTTTATATTATACGTGTAGGTTCTGGGGTGAATCTCTCTAAGCGGGGAAGAAATTCTGCTTCACACACACAAATGTTTCCAGGGCTGCAGGGGAAAAAGTTGTTGATCTAGTATAGTCGGGAAGTGTATTTTCAGAGAGGAAAGAGGACCCCTGGGATTACTTGTCTGCGGTGGGGGTTGACAGGAAAAATTTCTCTAAAGTGGGAGGCATGCTTAAGGTGGATTATACATAGTGAGTCAGTACAGTTGACAAAATAGCATATTCACACTGCTCCCCACCTACCAATGAACGAGTGCCACAAATTGGAGGTAGGTGGAGGAGCACTGTGATACTGTAGTGAAGGACAAGCTTTCTGAAGTTGGCATTAACGAGTTTTACCACAATTTGAACCCCAGCTTAAGGCTTTTGTTTCTCAAATTCTGTCCATGTCTGGGACCATGTATATCTATAAGCAGCTCTTGAGGCACCTTAAAGACTTAATGAGATTTTGTTGCATCTAGGGTTGCCAAGTCCAATTCAGGAAATATCTGGGGACTTTGGGGGGCGGACCCAGGAGACATTGTAGATCTCAGCTTACAGATACACACCTAAATACTCAAGGTTTCTACAGCGTAGACATTGACTCCAGATTTTGATACAACGATTCAGAGCAAGAGGTGTCAGTTATCCAAGAGTGTTAAATAAAGGAAATTCTGTAAGAGTGTTAATGTTTTAAGCTTGTTTTTTTATCTTGAGTAAAAAAAAAATTATATTGTTAATTGGGTTTGTCTGCAGCCATTATAAAGTTTATATCTCTGGTACTTGGCTTTATATTTACACATGGGCTAGCCAGGCAAAGTTAATAATAATAATAATAATAATAATAATAATACATTTTATTTATATCCCGCCCTCCCCGCCGAGGCAGGCTCAGGGCGGCTAACAACATAGTCGATACAACAGATTATACAATGATTAAACAGTAGCTAATAATTAATTAAAATTCTAAAAACAATTTTTATTTATTTATTTATTTATTTATTTATTTATTTATTTATTTATTTATTTATTTATCTATCTGGGATTTATATCCCGCCCTTCCCACCGAGTGGCTCAGGGCTGCTTACAACATATATAAAACTAACATAAAAGTATAAAATTACACTTTAAATTAACATTTCACAATATATAATTAAAATCAAACATTTGTTATAACTATACATCATTAAAACAGCCAGCAGTCGTGGAGCTACACTCTATTCAGCTTCAGATAAAAATTCAGTATACAATATACAGCATTCAGTAGTCGGTATACAGGGCCGTTAGTTGTGGGCCAGCCGGAAGAGGACTGTCTTACAGGCCCTGCGGAATTGGGTGAGATCCCGCAGGGCCCTTACCTCCTCCGGCAGCTGGTTCCACCAAAATGGAGCCATTACAGAGAAGGCCCCGTCTCTTGTGATCTTCAAGCGGGCCTCCTTTGGCCCGGGGACAACCAAAAGATTTTGAGATCCCGATCTCAGTGCTCTCTGGGGAACATGCGGGGAGAGACGGTCCCTCAGGTAGGCAGGTCCTAGACCATATAGGGCTTTAAAGGTAATAACCAGCACCTTGTATCGAACTCGGTAGGATATTGGCAGCCAGTGCAGCGCCCGAAGTCCCGGCTGAATGTGCTCCCACCTTGGGAGCCCCAATAACAACCGGGCGGCGGCGTTCTGCACCAGCTGCAATTTCCGGGTTCGACACAGGGGCAGCCCCATGTAGAGGGCATTGCAGTAGTCCAGCCTCGAGGTGACCGTAGCATGGATCACCGTTGCTAGATCGTCGCGTTCCAGGAAGGGAGCCAGCTGTCTAGCCCGCCTAAGATGGAAGAATGCGGACTTGGCAGTGGCTGCTATCTGGGCCTCCATAGTTAAGGAAGGCTCCAGAAGTACCCCCAGGCTCTTGACCCTGTGCGCCGCCATCAGCGGCGCACCGTCAAAAACCGGAAGGGGTATTTCCCCCCCTGGGCCACGACGGCCCAAGCAAAGGACCTCTGTCTTCGCTGGGTTTAGCCTCAGCCCGCTCTGTTTGAGCCACCCAGCCACAGCCTGTAGCGCCCGGTCCAGATTTTGTGGGGCGGAGACCGGCTGGCCGTCCATAAGCAGATAAAGCTGGGTGTCATCAGCATACTGGTGACAACCCAGCCCGTACCTTCGGGCAATCTGGGCGAGGGGACGCATGTAGATGTTAAATAACATCAGGGAAAGAACCGCACCCTGAGGCACCCCGCAATCAAGCGAGTGCCTCCGGGACAGCTCATCCCCAATCGCGACCCTCTGTCCCCGACCTTCAAGGAAAGAGGAAAGCCATTGCAAGGCCAACCCCTGAATCCCCGCGTCGGCGAGGCGGCGGGCAAGTAACTGATGGTCGACCGTATCGAACGCTGCCGATAGGTCCAACAACATCAGTACCGCCGAGCCGCCCCGATCCAGATGCCGTTGCAGGTCATCTACTAAGGCGACCAGCACCGTCTCCGTCCCATGGCCCGGGTGAAAGCCGGACTGAAGAGGATCAAGGACGGAAGCGTCATCCAGGAAGGTCTGTAACTGCATCGCCACTGCCCTCTCAATACGTTTGCCCAAATAGGGCAAATTCGAAACCAGCCGATAGTGAGCCAATTGGGCCGGATCTAGAGATGTTTTTTTAAGAGGGGGCAGACCACCGCTTCTTTAAGCTGTGTTGGAAATTGCCCTTCCGCGAGGGATCTATTTATGATATCCCGTACAGGATATCTAAGCTCCCTCTGGCAAGATTTAATGAGCCAGGAGGGGCACGGGTCCAATTTACAAGTTGTTGGGCTTGCAGATAAGAGAATCCTGTCAACTTCCTCCAAACTGGGAGGGCTGAAACCATCCAGAACATAATCCGAAGACAGGCCCGGAGCCTCGGTTTCACTAACTGCCTCCAATGTGGCAGGGAGGTCAAGGTGGAGCGACGCGATCTTGTCCGCAAAAAAGTTCGCAAAAGCCTCACAGCCAATCTCCAATTCCTTACAGTTTAGTCTGCCCTGAGGCAGTGTTGTTAGATTCCGAATTATGCTAAATAATTGTGCCGGGCGCGACGTTGCGGACGCAATCTCAGCTGCAAAGTATGTTCTCTTTGCAGTTTTGATTGCCACCTCATAGGACTTCAAAATCTCTCTATAAGATGTTCGAGTCGCTTCATCTCGAGTACACCGCCATTGCCTCTCTAATCGTCTGAGTTCCCGTTTTAGTCGCCGCAAACCCTGGTTATACCAGGGAGTCAACTTCAAACGGGGGCGCAGAGGACGCCTAGGTGCGATTTCTTCGATAGCTCTGGAGAGTCTATCATTCCAAGACATTCCAATAAAACTAACATCTTGGTGCTATTCCAGCAGATAACAAGAATCATTTAAGCAGTCTCTCAATTTTTTAGTCGGTGAAAGCTTCATCAAAGAGGATGGTCTTGCAGGCCCTGCGGAACCGGTCAAAGTCCCGCACGGCCCGCACTTCTTCCGGGAGCTGGTTCCATAGGTGTGGAGTTATGACGGAGAAAGCCCGGGTACGGGTACTCTGCAGTTTTGCTTCCTTCGGCCCGGGAATAGTCAGCAGGTCCTTCCCTGCTGACCTCAGTGCTCTCTGGGGTTCATATGGGGAAAGACGGTCCCTCAGGTAGGCAGGTCCTTGGCCATATAGGGCTTTATAGTTACATTTATGACAGATCTGACACTCATAACAAATGAGTTTTACACCTCTGCTAACCACTAATATACTCCCTTATTGCCTTCCAGCCGTTCTGATACATATTCTAGAGAGCAAAGGTTACAAAGAGAAGAAACAAGGGACTTGTATCATCTTCAAGCAGAAGTGTCAAACTTACAGTACAGGGGCCAGAACCAGCCTGCCCATGGCTTAATCCATCCCATGGCTCTTTTCTCCCTCTTCCCTCCTTGTCCTCAGCCTTTGAAGCTTGAGGCTGCCAAAGTTTCAAGCTCCCTCAGCCTTGTCTTTGCCTCTTGCCTTAGCAGGAAGCTTTTAGTGGGCTTTCAAAGTTGCAAAGAAAATGCAAAATGGATTTTCCATTAAGGTCTCTGTACCCAAACAGACTACTCTGGGACAGTTTCTAGCAATAGAAAACAGTTTAAATTGGGTTTGCCTGTGGCCTTTATAAGTTTATATCTCTGGTACCTGGCTTTATATTTACATAAAGTTACATTTATGTCAGATCTGGCCCTCATAACAAATGAGTTTGATACCTCTGCTAACCATTAAACATGGTGTTGTTGTGAAAGTGTATGTTTTTAGTTTAGTTTAGTCTAGTCTAGCAATAGAAGAACAGTACTTTGGGACTGGAATGATGGATGTAGAGTAGAACACTGCCCCTGGGAGCAGCAGCAGTGTTCTGGGAATGGATTCCACTCTGGGGGCCCTCAATCCAAACCCAGAATGCTTCTGCTACTCCCAGGGACTGTCATTTCACTCTGAGGGCTATCATTACATTCTCATAGTGGTCTATCTGGGCCCAGAGACCTTAATGGAAAATCCATTCCATATTTTCTCTGCAACTTTGTCTGTGCTGCAATGTGTTTCAGAGTGGAGTGGAACGCAAGTAGTTTCACTTTCCAGTGTTTGCATACTAGCTGGAACTGTTGCTTGCTGGAGTTGTCTCCTTGCAAATAAACAGATGATGTTTTGTGCCAGCTTGTCTCTGCTGAATGGACCTGAGAACAGGTGCCTGAGTAAGTGCTCTAACCTGGAAACCCATAGCCAAAGGAAAATATTACACTGAAAAACCACGGCTGCTCTGAGTAAACCTGGGGGAGGGGGGAGAAGTTTGCAATGTCCAGCTATTTCATGTTTTCCTAAGCTCAGAGTGTTGTATATTTTTAGTTTATATTTTAAGTTTCTGCTGTGATCCTTGTCCTTTCGCTTGATGTTTTATTATAAAAATTGCATTGCCAAATCCACTATTCCCTCACCTTTCCATTTTAAACAAAATATTGCACGAGCTTTAAGCATGTTTCTGTTTTAAATAAAAACAATATATTTAATTGTGTTTGTATCCTTTATAAGGTTTAGGACTCCGCTACATAGCATTACATTTCACAGCATGCATGGCCCGGCCCCACAAAGTCCCATTTATGTCAGATCTGATCCTAAAAGGCTAACATATTTATTGTAGCATAAGTGTCCATGGATTTGAGCATAAAGTCAGAAAGGTATTTATAAACAGAGCAGTGTGTGTGTGGAAATGAGAACAATATGTTAAAAAGACTGGCCTGGGATAATTCAGTGCAAAACTCAAATGTATTTAGATATAGATAAACACAGTCAACAGCTTTCAGAGGCCAGAGCATAGATTCTTTAATTACCGTATTTTTTGGTCCATAAGACGCACCTTACTCCTGGGGGGCAATCCGCTGCCTCCGCCTCCGATCCTGGTGCTTCCCCCGCGCCTGCCTGCCTGGCTCCAGCTCTGACGCTTACAGCAAGCACCAGGATCGCTCCCTCCGCCCTCCGATCCCGGTGTTTGCTTTAAGCATCAGAGCTGGAGCCAGGCAGACAGGCACGAAGGAAGCACGCTGCCCCCTCTGCAGCCGGTGCTTGCGAAGCGCTGGGTTTGCGGTGGGGGCAGCGTGGAGCGATCTCAGCGCTTGCTGGAAGCAGAGCTGGAGCCAGGCAGGCAGGCGTGGGGGAAGCGCCGGGATCGGAGGCGGAGGCAGCGGATCGCCCCCCTCCTGGAGGAAGGTACGTCCTATCGTCCCTTCGCTCCATAAGACGCACACACTTCCCCCCCACACTTTTTTTTGGGGGGGGGAGTGCGTCTTATGGTCCAAAAATACAGTATGTTTTTACAATTGAATACTTAGGAAGTTAGCCAATTTTTCAGTCCCATTGAGCATAGTGTTTCATTGTGAAATTTCTGGACATTTGGGGTGAAGCCAGGGGAGGGAGCTCAGCAGAAGACTTGGAGGTCACAGAGTCCACCTTCTGAAGCTCCCATTTTCCCTGGGGGGAACTGATATACATAATCTTGAGATCAGTTGTAATTCCAGGAGAACAGCAGGCCTCACCTAGAAGTTGGCAGCCCTAGTTGTGCGCCTGGTTAATACTATCAGCTCCACTATGGGTTCTTATTTGTCAGCTGATCATTTGAGTCTCCATCTGAAGTTCTATTGAAGAAGACCGTCCTTCGTGTCTGCAACAGAATATTCTTGAAGATTGAAATTTTCTTCCATCCGTTTTGGAAAATGCCATGATTTTACGTCACCCCCGTGTTCTCTCATTTATATTTTATGGATAGTGAGAAAACTGTTTGTCCTATGTCAACAGGAGATGAGCATTGTTGGCAGATGACAAAGTATTTCATGTTGTATGGTGAGAAGGTAAATAAGTCCCTTCTCACCAGGGAGCCGCAGAACCTCTCGTGTTGATAGGAGGAGGGACGGTAGCTCAGTGGTAGAGCATCTGCTCGGGAAGCAGAAGGTCGCAGGTTCAATCCCTGGCATCTCCAAAAAAGGGTCCAGGCAAGTAGGTGTGAAAATCCTCAGCTTGAGACCCTGGAGAGCCGCTGCCTGTCTGAGAAGACAATACTGACCTTGATGGACCCAGGGTCTGATTCAGTATAAGGCAGCTTCATATGTTCATATGTCCCTTTGGTAGCTAAATTTTCTGATAGTGACCTTTTTTTTTTTTAACCAGTCTTAAGTAACCCTTTTTTTACCCGTCTTTTACCAGTCAACCTCAATAGCCCAGGCTAGCCTATCTCATCAGCTCTGCACTGGTTTGTATTTAGATGGAAGACGACCAAAGAATTTCAGGGTTGCTATGCAGAGGCAGGTAACGGCAATTCACCTCGGAACATCTCTTGCCTTGAATACCCCATGGGGTCACCATAAACCTGAAGTGACTTGATGACAAAGAAAAGAAAGACAAGTAAGCCATAGTGAAAACATCCGCGTTTCAAGCATTTTGTGTATGACCACAGATGTTAATTTGAGAAGGTTTTTAGAAACCCATGACCTCTTTTCACTTGGGCTTTGTGGGTTGGATTGTTCCTCTGCTACGAAGGAGGTACTATGAAACCGAAATGTAGCCCTTGTGCCTGCTTATCCAAGATGCCAGCCAGGGTTAAAATCTAATCACTTGTACCTTCCCCTCTTACAGGTTGAACCTTTAGGGCTATTGTGTGTTGCAAGTGCCGGAGGCAGCTGCTGATTACTTTGCCAGAAGAAGAGTGCTCTGAGGAGCCATTTCTCTCCTGCTGCCATCCACTCTGAGGCAATTGGAAACTGATGGATGGCTAAAGATAAATCATGTGGCACATGGGTTTTCTAATGAAGCTTCAGGACCCGATGGAGGGACTTCGGCCTGCAATCCTGCCCTTACGCTACTTCAACTCCATTGATTTTATAGACAAACAGATGGGCAGAGTTGCATAGTCGCAATCCCGTTTTATTTCAGGGTTTGAAGGGTCGCATTGGAATATGTTCATACTCACTAACCCATTTATGTTTTTGTCTCCGCAAAACCTCTTTGTTAGAATTAAAATGCAACCATTCTAAAATATAACCTGAAAACTCGGAAGTGAATCCTAGAGCATCGCCCTGCCACAACATCACTTCCAGTTTTGTGCCAGAAGCCTTGTTGCCCTACCGGTGCAACTCCAGCATCTCCCGGCAGACTGCCAGCTGCAGCAACTCTAGCTTCTCTAACACACTGGATTTCTCTGTGCTTTGCTATCATTTCCTCATATACTGCAGGCATTTACTCTGTAAAATGGAGAGAGCTTCAAAGGACAATTTCAGGATAATGGGGGTGAAAATTAGGTTTTGTACTCATTTCCTGTTTTGTGTTGCTTCTCTCCATGGAGTCACTGGTAAATGATCTGAATGTATTTATGACTTGCATTTCAATGCAGTGCTGAGAAACAGTTCCACAAAGTGCATCCCCTATGTTCGCAATTCTTATTTTTCTTCTGTACTTTAGCAAAGGAGGGGGGGAATCTGCATAATTAAGAACAGCTAGGGGATGAGTCAGTAGCTCAGGGCTGCAATTACTGCCAGTGAGCTAAATAGAACTTCTCCCAAGAGATCTTAGGTCTGTTTAAGCCTACTATCTATGGGGTTGGGGGGTGGGGGCTGTCTGTTCCCTATAAAGATATTCTTGCTTTCCCTATTGAGGTCAGAGTTTTCAGCTCTCTTTTAACTGAAATCCCAAAACTAAATTTTAAATCCATTGTCTCAGACTAGTACTCATTCAGCACTAAAACACACAGCACTGTAGCATATTCCTTTATTTCAGTGTGTCATAAACAGCTTTAAAGATATACCAATGCATACATTTCTTCCTCCCTGAAGTCATTTTATCAGGTAATGTGTTCTTTGCTGACACAAACTTTATCCAAGGAAAGCAATCTAGGTGTTTTCTTTCCCCCTGACGATTTCAGCAGACGCCTGTAGAAAACAGCACTAATTTGCACTGCAAGTTTGGTTTTATATTTTCTTTTAAAAAATATTGCAGTTGATGAGGTGTGGGGAAATGACCAAACTATAATCTGATCACACACACCGATCCTGACTTTACGGCAATCAGCTAGCGTAAAATATGAACATTCTGCTTATTCCATGAATATTTTTATGAGCTCTCCTGTTAAAGATTGAAATCTCTCCTGCTACCCCTTTGCATGACTCTCCACCAGACTCCTTTTGAACTACTGAAATGCCCCTAGTAGCAGAAGGTGTCCATTGTCTTTGCTGTTCTGCTTCATGCTTCATTTCTGTGTATTGTGTCCTTTAAGATGTATTTTAAACTCTGTTCACGCTGGTTGTTGTCATGCATGTTCCCTTTTCACAATGCATTTTAAAAATAAGTGTGCAATTTCATTGTGCTGATGTCTACCTATTCACTAAGTTCTACCCATCAAAACTGGGACAGGACAGCACTAGCTATTTTTCAATGCTATTGGGGTATCTTAAGGCTGTGCGACTGAACAACAACAACAACAAAGGCTATTTTTTGTTTTAGATAATAAATATTTTTGTGTTTTAACAATTTATTGATATCATATGGTTATACAACTTAGTTATTTCTTAATTATCTCAATATTAATCCGTATGACATTTCAATCCCCCCTCCCTCCAATGTTGTATTTTAACAATTTATTAATAACCTACGGTTACGATGTTTAGTTATATCTTTTCTATGCCTAACCCATATGATATTTTCAATCCCCCCTCCCTCCGTTATTAGACTTACCCCGAAGTTATATATTTAAATCCAAATATAAAGGTATCCCAAACCCATCAAAACACACTGTCTTTTTCTTCTCATTCATATTAAAAGATTGTCCAATGTCTTTTTACGTTCCATTCTAACTCTATATATTTTTTAAATTTCTTCCACTCCTTTTTAAACACTTCCAGATCATAGTCTCTCAAAGTTCTTGTTAATTTATCCATCTCGCTCCACGATAAAACTTTCACAATCCAGTCCCATTTCTCTGGTATTTTTTCTTGTCATACAATGTCCTAGCAGCTGAGAGCAGATACCAAATTAAAGTCCTATCTTCTTTTGGAAATTTTTCTATTTGTAATCCTAGCAGAAAAGTCTCTGCCACTTTCTTGAAGTCATAACCCAAATTTTTAGAAATTTCTTGTTGTGTCATCCGCCAAAAGTTTTTTGCTTTTTCACAGGTCCACCACATATGAAAAAAAGAATCTTCATGGTGCTTACATTTCCAACATCTGTCTGACATCTTTTTACTCATCTTTGCCAGTTTCTTCGGAGTCATATACCACCTGTACATCATTTTAAAACAGTTCTCCTTGATATTCTGACATGTTGGAGATAATAAATATTTTGAGATGGTTCTCAAAGACACTTAAAGATGCTGTTTAAGAAATCCCACTCAAACTTTAAAAATTTAGGCAGGCCTCGAAGAATTGCTTCAGTATCAGGATGCTTTTGGAAATGTATGCCTCTCTGTGGTTCTTAGACAGATCCAAAAATCAGAGGCTGTGACCACTGTCACTCATCTTTCTATGAGCTGTGTTCATTTATTTGTACTCCACTTTTCTTCCCAACAGGGACTCAAAGTGACTGACAACATTGTTCTCTGCTCCTCCATTTTGTCCTCATAACTATCCTGTGAAGTAGATCAGGCAGAGCCGGAGTCACCGGCCCAAGGTCATCCAGCAAGCTTCCACGACAGGGTGGGGAATCTGAAGTTAGTTTCTCTAGATCCTGATTTGACACTCTAACTGCTATACAATTAAGGCTACCAGGTGTCCTGCTCCAGCAGAAGACTTCCTTCCTAGCAGCCCTGGTTCCCAGCAGAGAGAAAAAATAGGGAGAACTGGTGTTGCTGTGATACTATAATGTCACTTCTGCCATGAACCCGGTTTTACCATAGAGTTTCAGGATATCCTAGAGCATCACCCTGATGTGATAACATCACTTATGGGCTCATGCCAGAAGTGACATCTCAGTGCTGGAGCAACACCTTTTAACATGTCTCTACCTCCCCACCCCCTATGCTTCCATTGGCTACCAGCACAGGGTTTGCAGCCCTATATACCAAGATGGCTGTAATGGAGCAGCAGTAACAAAGATAGGTTAGAGATTGAACAAAGTGTGCTCCAAATATATTACTACTACATTTAACAACCCCCCATGGTGCCCTACTAATTCTTATTCCAGACTGTGGGCCGTCATATTGGTGGCAGGAGGGACTCAGAGGAACAGAGAATGAAGGTGCCAGCTAGGCAACCATCACTGTCCTCAATCAAAGGTCTGATGGAACATCTCTTTAAAAATTTAGGCAGGCCTCCTAGAATTGCTTCAGGGCAGCTGGATCTGTGTTTTGTTATGATCACCTAGATTTGAAATTCAGTGCCAACAGGGACCACTCATCTTAAATCATCAGATGACTATTTCATCACACATATTTACATCTTCCTTTGATATATGATAAACTCTTGCGTTGATGTTCAGCTCCAATTTTTAAAAATGTATTCACTTTGGTATTTAAACCCTTTCATGATGAACAAAATATCTAGGGACTCAAGTCCAGATTGTTAGAGGAACTGTAAAACTAAAGGCTCCCCATATCATATGTGGCGGGAATGTCCAACAGTGTCAGATTTTTGGATTAAAGTGGTAGAGCAAATCAAGTTTATATTCAATCTAACCATTCCAGTAGATTTCAAACTTCTTTTATTTGATATCAGACCTGAGAAATTGGTGAGTAAAGATCTTAAATCTTTAATCTTGACAATGCTGGCAATAGCTTGTATGACGATTGCTAAAAATTGGAAACCCACACAAACGCCCACAATTGAAATGTGGTATGATAAGTTAAGGAACCAATATGTAATGGGTAAGACAATGGATACTGAAAATGATACTGATTTGGCTACAGATTATGATTTGCTTTGGGCCCTGGTTTTGGAATTCTTTGGGAATATTTCCTTTTTGGATAATAGAATGAATTGTAGGCTATTTCTTATTTCTTAATAGCATATTATGTACTGTTTTTGTAAACTGTTTGTTATATGCATCCAGTGATTTAAATTGGATTCTTGTAATGTTAGAGTTATATTTTTATTATTTATTTTCTCTATGCTTCCTTTGTATTGGATTAGATTCAATAAAATAAAATCTTTTTAAAAAAATGATAAACTCTTCTTTGTTGCTGACAGGATAAGACGACACAGCTCAACCTAGGCAGCTGAGTCATTTGTATAAGCTCAGCTTCATTCAAAGAAATTGCAAAGGCCCTCTTTTTTCAACGCTGTATAATAATACAAACCATTTTAGATATACTCTCAAATCTCTAGAGATACTGCCCTATAAATTTTCCTAAAGAAAATAATACACTGATTTATGTTGTCCCATTGTTCATAACAAAACTTCAAACTAGGTGCTACCTGAATTGAGATGTCAATGGGGTTCTTTCACAGAGTAAACCCATCAGAATATATGGTGTGGACTTCTGGGCTACGTCGCCTTGATCTCAGCAGGGTCCACGGGTTCTCCTGCATGCGGCTCCTCTGAATCAGGCGGGTGGAGGGGTGCCATGGATGTGACACCCCAAAGAGGCCCTGAAGGGGTCTCCTTTCAGCAAGGTCTTTTACAGCAAGACAGGGGTGCAACGGCAGCTGTTCCTGTTCTCTCTGTATGCCCTGAAGTTCCCCCCATCGTGATCGCCATTACAGCAGCAAGAGGTGAATGCCCAATTGCTTGCTTCTCTTCTCTTCAATAAGCTTTTGATCTATCACTTCTCTACCTCAAGCATGACAATTCTACGTAGCAAGTAAGTGTACTTTCAATGCCAATGGCTAATGGGTCGTTTTACATTTCAATAAACGGGCAGTTCAAAGGAAGGAAAAGAGGTCCATATCTCCAATTTCTCTGTGAATGAGGCCTTGAAAAGCTAAATAACATCTTTAAGTACTGGAAATAATTTGAATCAACCTGACTATGGACACTTAAATTGACCCGGATTATAATTGAATATTTGTTAAAGAGACTATTATTCAGCTGCAATACAGTCTGAACAAGATGAGATACTTGTTAGAGGAATTTCTCCTTGTCGTCTGATTGAAATTAATACGCTAACACTTAAAATTCCAGTTGGAGGAGATTGGGAAGGATGGAATATCTGGGACTCTGAGCTACTTTTCAACTTGGATTAATAGATTAAAGTTAAATCTTCCACAAAAAAGATATTTTAAGCTGTTTGAATTCTCTGAAGCAGGATCTTGGTTTATTGACAGAGTTGGTTAAGAAACAAATGGGAGCTTTTGTGCTGAAAGCTAGCAAAATCTCAAATCTACATGAGCAGAGTGCTAAAGAGAACTCGGTGACATCTGTGGAATTGAAATGCGAGAGCGACTCATTGGGGAACGAACAAAAGAAAATCAAAATGGAACCCTATGGTGTAGTTAAAAAAGAAGACCAGAAATGGAGATTGACTGAAGTTATGTCGAGAGGAACAAAGGCTGTGGAATTTTTCCCACTTTCTTCGAGAGGGATGACTGCATTAAGGAGTAAGAAGGTGCATTTTAACCAGAAAATCATGATGTGGAAATCCTTCAGAAAGAAGAGCTTCCTGAACTAGATCTCTCTCTGTGGATAGTTGGATATGGACTTTGCAAGAAAATCTGATGTGATATTAGAAGGCTAAGTGAGATTTTTTTTCTTTTTTGGGGGCTATAACAAGTTGTCTTGTCTAGAATAATATGGACATAAAAGCTAAAGGATTAAAAAAATTGAAAATAATTTTATGTAAAAATAGTTAACCTATATTAGCTTTTAAGAAGGGAGACAGCATAATTATTTGGTAAATTGGTAAACTTGTCTTTAACAGATAATGATATTAGCTTTTTATGTTTGCTATCAGTATGGGTAATCCTACAAGTTAGTCTATAATTGTTAAGAAGGTAGACATCATAATTATTTTGTAAATTAGTAGATCTCCTTCTAATATGTTTGTTTGAAGAAATTGTCTATAATGAGATAGATAAATTATTATGTTCTATTTCTAGCCTGTTAAGGATAAAGACATTGGTCTCAGACTGTATTAAGGAGAGAGAAGGTGCATTTTAGTTATAAATCAGGAGATAGATTTCTTTTTAGCAAAAAGGGTCTCTTGAAATGTCTCTCTTTGTGGGTAGTTGTGTATAGAACTCTCAATAAGAACAGGTATGTGACTTTTATTTTTGGGTTATATTAAGTTGTTTTTTCTAGACCAATAGGGATATAAGAGTTGGCTTAATTGTTAAAAAGGCAGACAACACAGTTATTTTGTAATCTGGCAGATTTGCTTTTAATACGCTCCCCTGGAGAAACTGTTTATATTGAGATAGACAAATATTATGTTGTATTTTTTTTTAGCTTCTTAAGGATAAAGATATGAATTTTATGTGTTTATGTTAATGAGGATATTGTTAAACTAACAAACTAGTCTGTGTTTTCAACATGGCTAAGTTAAATCAGCTAGTTCCGTGTTGAGATTGCTCTGACTTTTTATACTTGTGTTGAAGAAGAATCGTTTAGACTTGTATTGCAAGTAATAGTTCAGTAAAAATGTTTTATAATGTAAGATAAAGATGGCAAAAATACATGGAGAACTCTATACTTGCAGGTGGAACGAATTGGGTATTTTATTCGGAGGTAGAATTATAACTGATATATTTGTACTTTTCTTTTTTTTCTGCTTTTCCCATCCTGTATATGCCCTTCCCCCCTTTTATGTATCTCTGCTTATGCTTCTTCTTTTTGTAGTTAAAATCAATAAAAATTATAAAATCCAGACTATATGGTGTGTGCCTAGTTAGCAAACAGTGCAAATAATTACTTGATATGTCTTCAGTAAGCATTATTATCTCAAAGTTGGAAAATTAAAACATAGGGAAAGAATAGCAGAGATGCTTAGACAATCAAATTGGCAGATGATATTCATACCTAAGGATATTTGGAAAAAACGACGTAGCTTTTCAACATAATGTTCAGGAATTAAGAATGGGAGCAAACTCGTAATGTGTTATAAAAATACTAACTGGCATGGAAGCAAGGGGGTTCAGAGTCACCGTAGCTGGAAGATACATCTTGTGCAGTGGCAGGAAAAGCCTTCAATAAATATTTCACGTACAAGCGATACATTGACAGTAAAATCTGAGGAGCACCTTGCTGTGGAATTCAAGTTGCTGACTAATTATTTCTGTCTCTTTTGACATTTCCTGCAAACCTGAGTTATTAAGACGATCTGAAAAACATGTCCCTACATTTGTCAGCATTAAAGAACGCTTGCTATGACAGCCCGTGTTTTGAAAGAGTAGAACAAGCCTTTAGCAGGCAAATGCTTGTTTTGTCATTTCTGTACAATGTGATTAGATAAATGCTATTTCCCCAAACAGGATTCGGTGCATTTCTCCTCCGCTCCAATCAAGCTGACTGTATTCTGCATTGTACCTCTGCATCATGACTCCTTGCTTTGCAGCAATCCTCTCACCTTCAGACTGGGATATAAGGGCTCAGGGATCACCATTCCTGCTTGCATTTGGTAAAATGAATGTTGACTCTCAAAAACTTATACTCTGGAAATCTTGTTGGCTTTAAAAGTGCCACTGGACTCCAATATGTCCCTTTAATAGAGGCTTAACGTGAGGAAGTGGGCCACTGAACCCTTTCAAAGGATGGAGATAAATACCATTACCTAGTAAATAAAAACGTAAAGGTAGTCCCCTGTGCAAGCACCGGTCGTTTCCGACCTGGGGTGACATCACGTCACAATGTTTTCATAGCAGACTTTTTAAAGGGGTGGTTTGCCATTGCCTTTCTCAGTCACCTACACTTTACCCCCAGCAAGCTGGGGACTCATTTTACCAACCTCAGAAGGATGGAAGGCTGAGTCAACCTTGAGCTGGCTATCTGAACCCAGCTTCTGCCGGGATCAAACTCAGGTCGTGAGCAGAGCTTAGACTACAGTACTGCAGTTTACCACTCTGCACCATGGGGCTTTTAAATACCACCCCATTAAATTGCTTTTCAAGGGAGGGGGCTTTGTTTTCCTCCAGGTTGCTGGCAACCGTACTGGCATGAGTCTTCCCTATCGTTGCTAGGAAGCAAAGTTACCTTGGAGGGCTCTGTGCTGCTATGGCCACAGTTTATTGTGAAGTAAACCACTTCACAATGAAATATGCCATTAATTGTTCAGTGCAGTATTGTTCAGTGTAGTTTACTCTAGGGCTGATTCCCCACTAGCCTTGTTTCGGTCTTGTTGCTCCTTTTCCCACCGGCAATTCTCCTGGATTTTGCACAAGGTGAGTTGCCCCACCTCTTTTCAAGTTCCCTCCATGGCAGGTGGGATCCTCTGAAAACCGGTTTCTGCCTGCTGCGGAGGGAACTTGAAAAGAGGCAGGCAACTCACCATCCCGGGGCAGCTTATGCGAAATCCAACAGAAGTGCCACAGGAAAAGGAGCAATGATACCAGAACAAGGCTAGTGAGGAGTCAGTCTAAAAGAGAGTGGTTTTACAAATTCTCAGGCAGAGATCTTTCCCAACATCTGATACCTGAGATCTCTTTGGTAATGGTGCCAAGAATTGGACTTGGAATATCAAAGACTGTGCTCTACCATTCAACTGTGGCTATTTCTTAGGAAGATGACTTAACACATTTCCCTACCTCCCTCACCAGTGTGAGAACAAGACGGCTAATAGAAAGTGAGCCTGTGAATGCATAGGTATCAATTAATTAATGCATTTATTTATTCGCTTTATTTTATAGTTCATATTCTTTGCTGATACTTAAGGCAGAGGACAGAGTGAAAACAATGTCGTTACACAGCGTAAAACATCCTATGAATAATGCAATAATACTAGGAAGTACAGAATTAGAAACCAATGTGAACAATGCAGATTGCAGAAGAAAAAGAACACAGTGCAGTCACATAGAATAAGGCATCCAATGCAATCAGACTAGATTACAACCTATTTGATACCATGGGTGCCACAAGGTCAGTTATATATTTATTTGCTTTATTTATACCCCATTTTTCTCCCCAATGGGGACTGAAAATGGCTTGCTTTTCTCCCTTCGCCTTTGTTTTATCTTCACAACAACCCAATGAGGTAGTTAGTCTAAGAAAGTGTGACTGGATCAAGGTCACCCAGCAAGCTTCCACCAGTGTGGACTCAAATGTGGGTCTCCCAGATACTAGTCTAACACTCTTCACCACTACACTACACTGTTAATTCTCCCCAGGTTCACAGACAGAGGTCTATCACATCACTAACAAACTGATACTGTTAAGCAGAGAATGAACCTTGGACTTTCTTTGTGCAAACCAGATGCAGCTGCTCTATGACTGGGCCATGACCCAGGGGTAGGAGTTGTGGCCAGGAAAGTCTCAAAGTGCTCCTATTAGAACCATCTGAATTACAATGCAATAATGAGTTATGGATTCAAGTTGAATGAAGGGGACGGAAATATTGTAAGTTATCTGGAAAACAAATCCTTTTCCATTCCAGATCAGGCTGAGGGACTTTGTCATCAGCAGAAGACACACGATTCTGCTGCGAGAATCTCCTCTGCTGCAACCTTAACAGTTACAAGTATTCAGGGCTTCTTTTGTAGCAGGAACTCCTTTGCATATTAGGCCACACCCTCTGATGTAGCCAATCCACCTGGAGCTTACAGTAGGCCCTGTACTCACAGTCCTGTAAGCTTCTGGAGGATTGGCTACATCAGGGATATGTGGCTTAATATACAAAGGAGTTCCCTGCTACAAAAAAAAATAAAATAAAACCCTACAAGTGTTCTTCAACCCAAGTAGAAATTCTCAGTGCTTCTCATTTAAGTAGCACATAGGGAGTTCATGTTCTGCAGGCATCAAAAGCTCTCTGTCTCTTAAACAAATGTGACCTACAGTTTACAAAATGATGTTACTCTCTCCGTCTCTCGTTTAGCATTTCTTTCTCCTCTAATTTTCTTCCCAGGTTCAAAAACCTCTGTAACTTGGTCCCATTTGGGATCTAGGGGATCAAACTCCATACTAACTTCCATTACAAACATGCTGTGCTCTTCAACAACGCTAGGTGCTTTCACACACACTACATAATGCACTTTCAATCCATTGTCAATGCACTTTGCAACTGTATGAAATGGCAAAACCCACTTGCAAACAGTCACTGAAGTGGATGGAAACTGCATTATGCAGCATGTGCGAAAGTGCCGAATACTGTTTGGTGCAAATAAAATGCAGGAAAACACTCTAACAAGTGGACAGACCTTGACATAGTAGCACCACGGCTAGTGAATGTCAGAGCCCAAGAGCAGCCGCCAATTGCCCCCCCAGTCGGAATGAAGAGGCAGACACAAGTGTTGGGTTTTAAACCGGGCCGCTTTATTAAACAATTAACAACTGTAACTGGCAGGGGGTGAAAAACCAGAACCAGACAAGCCCTGGGGTCAACACCTGGACCCCGCCTTGTCCAAAGGGCGAGCCACCCTGCCCCCAGCACAAGCCCGCCGTATCCGGGTTGTAGCTGAGCGGCCAGGCCTCCAGCCATCACCATCTGGGCTGGCATCAATCCCCATGGAAAGATCCACCCAGGTGAGGCTCCCTGTGATCTGCATTCCCCGCACTGAGCCGTGTAGCCCATCTACGGTTCATACAGACCACCGCACCAACGGTGCTAGGCCATAGGTGCTCCCCTGGAAAACCCTGTGGCCAAACCTCCTCCAGCCACCGCCAATGCCAAGCCTCTGCTTAGGCATTAGCGCCCCACCGGGTGGCCCCAGAGCCAACCGCACCCCTTGCCGTATCTCGTCTAAAAAGGCCCGGTTGCCCAACTCAGAAAGATGAACACCATCCGGCCGATACAGGTCAGCCTGCTCCACCCGTATGGCCAGATGAGGGAGAAAATCCCCAAGCCATTCTCTATGGCTTTCTACAGGGCCATTGGCATTTCCTAACACACTCTATCCCGCCAGGCGAAAGGGGGGCACCTCCAACTCTTGCATGGCAATCTAGCTGACCATACCAGGCCAGCCAAGAAGGACAAGCCCTGGGGTCACCCCTGGACCCCGCCTTGTCCAAAGGGCGAGCCACCCCGCCCCCAGCACAAGCCCGCCGTATTCGGGTTGTAGCTGAGCGGCCAGGCCCCGAGCCATTCACCACCTGAGCTAGCGTCAATCCCCCCTGGAAAGATACGCTCAGGTGAGGCTATCCAGTGAACTGTAGTCCCCGCACTGAGCCGTGTAGCCCATCTGCGGTTCGTACAGACCACCTGCACCCTTGGTGCTAGGCCATAGGTGCTCCCCTGAAGCCGCCAAGCGAATGCCCAGATGGGCGGAGGAGGTGCCCTGCCTCTCTCCGCACTACGGCCAACACCGGCCCCCGGCGACCCAGCCATTCCCCGACTGCCCCGTCGTTGAAGCCCAGCTGGGTGCCCATTGGAGACCGCCCGGCTTGATGGGCCGCCTGGAACACCCTGCTGTGCGCGCAGATGAGAACACACTACCTCTCACTACGAGCCACAGCACCTGAAAAACAGAAAAAATTGTCAGAACAGGTAATAACCAATATGCGATAAACCATCGCCCTCCAAAAATGACCCCTAGGCAATCAACGGGTGCCCCTGATTCAAAAGGTTGCCGCCTTCCACAGGCCAACCAATATCGACATCCCGGCCTAGGATGCCCGACCCGCAGTGTCAGTCATTAGACTGCACTACTAGCTAGGTAATACATAGCACCCCCAAAAAGGCCATCAACGAGGCCGCATGCAGCACAGCGGCCCCGAAAGGGGAACTGCATAACCCGTGCCATGGAACCAGCCAACTAACAGGCAGTCCCGTGCTGCTCCCAAATGCCCGGAATTGGGAATCCACTCTGTCATCTGCCCTTCTATTAGGAAGTCTTCTCAGCAAACCCATGGGTTTTACCAATAAAGGCCAACGTCGCCAGCTGACCCCTAATAGTCCTCAACTCCAGACCTATCTCACTGCAACACGTAGGATTGCAAAATATGACCCGTCGAAATCGACCAGTAATCCTGCAGCCCCGCGGTCTTATGCAACTCCTGGAATAGGAAAGCCGCGCTACCATAATCCCATCTGGTACTAGGTGCCAAAGCCAGCTGAATGTCCCTACCAGCATCAGCTTCCCAAATTAACAGAGTTCCGGGGGGAATCGCGCCGGCCGCGAGTCCACTTCCGGGGCGAGCTGCCAAAAGCACTACATCTATTGCGAAAAAGAGTATCTGCCGCCCCATTGCAGCCTCCAGGTACGTACCCTGCCAGGAACCAATATTCCATCGGAGGTAACGAAGTGGGAGGCCAAGGAGTTGATAACATGTACTACCGCCATGTTATCGCCCCAGACAAACCCAAAACGGTTGGCGAGTAGCTCACCCCAAAGCTAAGCAGCCACTAGAATAGGGAAAAGATTCCGAAAAATGGCAGGTCCCTACTGAACCCGCTGTCCAATGCAGGTGCCCCTTCCCAAATACGCCTCAAAGAGGCCCAGCCAGGTGCCACCACTTCACATGCAAAGTTAAGGTGACCAACCACCTGCTGTAATTAGAGCAGCGACACCTTGCGTTGCCCCCTAAGGGCAGCCAACCGGCCCCAAAGGTCAGCAAACTTATTCTCCGGCAGCCGAAATGCCTGCTGGTGGGTATCAAGCTCAACGCCTAAGGAATGTAAGCACCTTACCGAGCCCCTCGGTATTCCTGTACGCCAAAGGTACCCCCAGCTTGATGGCCAACTCCTGAAAAGCGTGTAAGAGCCAGGCACATCCTTGTACCTGCTGGACCGACCAAAGGTAGGCGCCCCGATAGTGCGCCGTGTCAGTAAGCCCGGTCCTATCCTATAAAGCCCACTCCACCAAGGAGCCAAAGCGCTTGAATGCAGCGCAGGAGACCGGGCCCCCATCAGGAGGGCCCAATCCATGTTTTGTCAAAACAAAAACCCAGTAACTCAAAATCCTTGCGATGAACCGGCAAGGGCGAAATGCCGCCTTAATGTCACGTAACGCCATCGCAGCCCCAACACCACAATCCCCACAGTACTTTAACCGCCTGGTCAAAGGAAGTGTACCATACCGAACTTAATTCCATAATTCACCGGCGCCCCACTGGGGTAGGACCGGTGAAGAATGAGCCGATATTCCCCTGGCTCTTTATTAGGCACCACCCCCGGGGGAAATATGCAACATGTGGGTACAGGCAGCGTATCAAAGGGTCCCAAGCCCTGCCGTCCTGACCCTTTTTGACGATCTTAGCCCTAACTACGTGCTCAAGACCCGCCACTGACTGCAGATTAGCAGCCAAACCTTGGCCAAACCTAAGGGATCCGAAACCCCAAAGGAAAACACCTCAGGCAGATACAGGCCCTCCGCTTCACGTGGGAACTTACTCAATAAACAGTTGAGTATCCTCAGTCGAATGGGGCTAGGCCCCATTCCAGGGGGCTGCTGACTGCCACCACCGCCCCCACCGGGGCACCTACCACCGGGCCATGGCTTTGACCTAATACAGGTGGATAAGGCGTGATCCCCACTGTAAAGTGTACACTCATGCTTGAAATTGCAGGGTTTACTGCCCAGCACAATAGGCACTGCCCAGTGCCCCCTCCTTGCATACTAGGCCACGCCCCCTGTATATGTGCATACTGCTTCTCCCCCCCAGTGTAAAATGCCAGGGGAGGGGCGACACAGTGGGAATGGCAGGTGTCACTGCCTGAGCAGCCTGTGACCCACGGCCGGTAAACCTGAACTACCCAGTGCGGATCCATAGGGGGCCACACCCTGCATGACCCAAGCCCAAGGCGGCCCGGAACCCCCCTGCTCGACGGGAGATACGGACCGCCCAGTGCCCCAAGCCCCACCCCCCGACGCCGGGGGGGGGGGAGGTGGCATTTGAATAGGACCGCAGGGCCACCCTTGCGTCTGCTGCAACAGGAACTTACCACCAATACCCAGGGCATTCCAGCCCTGCCTGGGGTCTGCTGCACTCCGCCTCCAGACGCGCCGCCGCTCACCTGTTCACCCGATGGACCCTCGTCCGGGCCATCCTCCTGATCCGATTCCAATTGTGGTTCGGGCCCAGGGCGCCGCCCTGTGAAGCGGTCAAGCGGGCCAGTACCGCCGTCTCAAAAGCTAGCGACGCCGAGCACCCAGATGCGCGACGACGCCCCTCCTAATTGGGAGCACCCCTGGCAACTTTTTTCCTGCTCGAGGGCCTCTAACTGGCCAATAATGGCCCTTCTGACCCCACTTCCCCTGCCCTGGCTCTTCAACAGGGCCGGGCTGCAGGCCTCGCCCCTTGGGCCGGGTGGGCGGGCTGAATGCCCTTAGACCTGCCCTGCTCTATCAAGGGTGCCATCAGGACACCTCTAATCCGCAGCCAGGCCCACAGCAGTAACTGTGCGGCACCTTCCCAGCCGGTCCCAAGTTCCCCCGTCAATCCTGAATGACACAATAAGTGGATGGATGCCCACAAGGTTACCAACCCCGTGGCTGCCCGACCCAACTAGGGGAGAAAAAGATCGAGCAAGACCCCAAGCGGCACCGAGATGGAAAGCTGAGTCAACCTCAAGCCGGCCACCCGAACACCCGGCCTCCGCCAGGGATCGAATCCAGATCATGAGCAAAACCTGGGACTGCAACACTGCATTGTTAACACTCTGCATTGTCTCTTGATGGCAACCGGACCCGCTCCCCTTGTCCTGGACCCTAGGTGCCATACTAATGTCCTTGGTCTCAGCTTTTGAACACACCACAGTAACCTTAATAAGCTTTTCAGCAACCTTGAACAGCCCCACAACTATACCTCCGCCAATAATAATACTAAAACCTGGGGGGGGGGGGCAATGTGTTTAAGCTGCCTTACACTGAATCAAACCCTTAGTCCATCAAAGTCAGCACCGTCCACACAGACTGGCAACGGCTCTCCAACGGCTCCAGCTGAGGTTTCTAACGCCCATTATCCTGGGCCCTTATATATATATATATATATACACACACACACACACACATATATATATCCATATCCATACATATATACATATATATATATTCATTTTTTAATTGGAGATGCTGGGGATTGAACCGGGGACCTTCTGCTTGCCAAGCAGATGCTCTACCACTGAGCCACCGTCCCTGCCCCTGCTATGAGACGTGCCGCCCGTCCATCAATAACACTTGTGAGCCTCAGCTTGGAAGGTGTTGGGAGCAGTTTTCCAGAAGCACACTGTGGCTGCTCGGGGAGCGAGAACAAACAGAAAGAAGGGGTGGGAGGGAAAGTCAAGGCCAGGCCCCACACAGCCACTTGTATGCCTAAAGGCACAACAAACTCTCACTCCAAAGGCTAAAGGCCTGACCCAGCCAAAAAAAGTGGGGGGGCACCTTAATAACCACCAACTCCTTGCACCCAAGAGGTGCAGAAGAGGGGGGAGGGTAGATGACTGAAGACCCCAGCCTCTAAACCAAACCGCCTCCAGCGGCCTGGAAGAAAAAGAGGGGGGGGGCCTTAAAGGTAGCTCAGGCTGCTTATCCTGAGAGGGGGGGGGATAAAAAACTTATCAGCCTCCCCACCGGAGACCCTCCAAGCCAGCCGCACACCGGGATACAACCACCCACTTCCAGCGGCAATTTTGCTGCAGGCCCTTGATATAGGGGCCCTGGTCGTCACCCACGAGGCAACAGCCTCAACTTGCTGCCCGCCTGCGATCCGCCCGCTAAACAGGCCCGCTGCGCTCTTCCCTCGGCTCGAGGGAAGAAGTAATAGCCGTTCCCCGCTTCGGGAAAATGCTTCCCCAAAGCCAGCCCTTCAGACCAGAGGCCCAGGTATGCCTCTGGCCGCCGCGCGCGCGCTCCTGCCCCGGCCTCCCGGCTGGGCCGCAAAACAAACTCAAAAGCCGAGCCTCGCCAGCGCGAAAACAGCCGCCGCTTGCGTCCTCACTGCAGCAAGCGCTCAGGAGCCGCACGCGCCCACGCAGTCCCTCCCGCAATCGGCCTCGTCCCAGACCCGACCAGCACGTGGCTCTCGTCCAGAGAGCCAAAAGGAACTGCGTGTAGAGTGGGCGGGGGCCGGGGCTTATATAGCCCCGGCTCCGCGCCTAAGACAAGCACCCGTATATCGGGTGATGTCGCCCCTCCCTCCTTCCAGGGAGGCAAAGACGGCCCCCAGCCTAAGCGCCGGCAAGCCGGCTTGGCTGGGAAGGGGCCGAACCTAAGCTCCTGCCAGTGGCGTACCTGGTCAATTTGGCACGCAGGGCAATTTTTTTAACATCCACCCCCTCTTTTTATGGAGGGGGGCATCAAGTCACACCTGAGAGAGTTTGAAATTGCCTGTTTCCATGTTGACCCTGTTTGGCATTTGCAATCTGACAAGATCAGGCTAGGCTGGCACGATTCGGTCAGGCCCCTTCTCGATACGACAAAATTATTTTCAGTGATAATCATAACATAAAATGAGTAATACTAATGGGCAGAAAATAGATTCAGGCGAGCAGCTATGTTGGTCTGAAGCAGCAGAACAAAGTTTGGTCTTAAAAGGGCCCCTGGGCCCAAACTTTGTTTCAACGGCCATAAAAGAAAAGCAGGCAGTGAAAAATTTTTTGTACTTAACTTTGTATAGACAATCATGCCAGTAAAAAAAAAAAACATATTCCAATACACTATTCGTTCATGAAAGCCAGCATGGTGTAGCACAGGAGTGGCCAAATCGCAGCTCAGGAGCCGTATGTTGCTCTTTCACGCATATAGTGTGGCTCTTGAAGCCCCCATCGGCCCACCAGCCAGCTTGGAGAAGACATTTCTCTCTTTAAACCATTTCTCCAAGCTGAGGCAGTTGGTGGTTTAGGGAATGCATTTAAAGTTAAAATTGCTTTCTTGCACCTCTTCCTCCCCCATCTTTCTTTCTTTCTTTCTTTCTTTCTTTCTTTCTTTCTTTCTTTCTTTCTTTCTTTCTTTCTTTCTTTCTTTCTTTCTTTCTTTCTTTCTTTCTTTCTTTCTTTCTTTCTTTCTTTCTTTCTTTCTTTCTTTCTTTCCTTCCCTCCCCTCCCTCCCTCCCTCCTTCCTTCCTTCCTTCCTTCCTTCCTTCCTTCCTTCCTTCCTTCCTTCCTAAATATCTGAGGTTTATTCTATGTGGATATTACCTTAAGCAATTTTTTTGGCCACCCCTGGTGTAGAACTTAAAATGTCAGACTAAGAACTGGGAAATCCCAGTCTGAATCCCCACCTGTGCCATGGAAGCTTGCAATGCTGGGTGACCTTGGGCTGGTCACATTACTCTCATCCTAGCCCTGACCTGAAGGGAGACAGAAATGGAGAAATTTGTGGGAAACAGGGAGAGAAATACAGAGAGGAAGAGTTGCTATATCTTGCTGCAAATCCCTAACTCAGGGGTGTCGAACTCATTTGTTATGAGGGCCGAATCTGACATAAATGAGACCTCGTCGGGCTAGGCCGTGTCAGGCTGAGTCACGTGCAATGTTCCCTCTAAGCTGCAGAGTCTTGTGAGCAAAAATTCTACTTTATGAGCTACTAGTATTAAAGTTGAAAATATGCTTAAAACATTAGCACAATTGGTCTTAAATATGCTTTTTTTGTATTTCTCCCATGGGATTCAGGGAACTGGGCAAAGGAAGTTCTGGCTCTTTTCTCCCTTCCCCAGGGGACTGGGGGTGGGGGAGTCTAATAGAAAGTAGAGAGGCTTGGCTCAGTAGCTCTGCTGTGCAATTGAGAGAGCCTGGCAAAGCAAGCGCTCCCTCCCCCCTTCTCCCCAAAGGAGGAGCCTCAGCCAATGGAGAAAATAGAGGTTTTGCTCTGTAGCTCCTGTGCAATTGAGCAAGCCTTACAAAGTTACTAGAATGTATTGTTATTACTGGAATGTATTATTATTATTAGCACCAAACTGTTTTTAAAATGTTTTTAATTGTTTTATTGTAAGATTTTAATTAGTTAATGTTTAACCTGCAAATGTTTTTACTGTTGTGAGCCGCCCTGAGCCTGCTTCGGCGGGGAGGACGGGATATATATCCAATAAAATAAAATAAAAATAATAAATAAAGGAAGCAAGATATAGGGAGAAGGAAACAAATGACAGCCAATTGCTCAGGGGCCTGATAGGAGCCCTCCGGGGGCCTGATTCGGCCCTCAAACCGCATGTTTGACACCCCTGCCCTAACTATTGCTTTGCTCAATCTCACTGAAAGGCTATTGGAGAAAATGACCTGCAGGATGGCATTTATTGTTGCAGTTATGCAGGCTTGGTTGCATGATCTTTTAAGCTAGTTTACTTCAGTCTTGAAGAAAGGGACCCGAGAATGCTTTTTACTATGCTCAGACTTCCCTGCACCCCTAGTGGCTGCAGCCAGAACTGCATTTTAAAAAGAAAAGGAAAGACATTCGGCTGGACGTAGCATGATGCTAGCTTCACGGCCCCCCCCCCCCCCTCAAGGGCCTTCCTCGGGCTGCTCCCAGGGCGGACTACATGCCAGCCACACCCTTGGCATGCCACTGGCTACCGCTGCCACGAGCAACATCTGTTTCAGGAAGAAGTTACTGAAGTTCCATTTGAATCAGAATGTAAAAGTTAACAGAGCAGGAAGAAGCTGAAAAGGAAGAAGCACTTACTGAAAACTTCAGGACCGACGAAAGGAATTACTTCACACCGTTTTAACTGTCACAAGACATAGGAATGAATCCAGACAGCTTTTTGAACCTGCATTGCCCAGTTTCCCTCCTTAATCCAGTCTCTTTGCCAGTTGGCTTTTTGTAAACAGTCTGCGTCATCTTTAGGTTAAGATGTCCCACTAGGATTTGGGAAACCTGGGTTCAAATCCCCATTCTGCCATGAAAGCTTGACTCAGTCATATACTCTCAAACTAGCCTGCCTCACAGGGTGGTTGGGAGGATAAAATGGAGGAGGGGAAAAATCATGTAAGCTGCTTTGGGTCACCTTGGGAAGAAAAGTCAGGTATACATTATCATTTGAGAGTTGCCTTGAGCCAAGAAGAAAGCTAGGATAGAAATATTTTAATAAATAAAATAGGAAATAAGTAATAAATGCAGGTTTCATGACACTTAATGTAGCTTTTTTTTTTTAAAGGTCAAAGGGACAAGCTGGTTGTGTGAGTTCCACTTTTAGAGCCACTAGCTTAGAAGACTTCTTTAAAAGAAAAACGCATCCAGGATAGATCTATCAACGTCTATTAGCCAGGGTGAGTCCAATGGAACTTCTATACACCAAAGCAACATACTTCTGTGAGAATACCAAATACTGCTGAAAAAGCCTAAGGGCAGGACATTACATCCCCAGTTTGCTTCTTGATGCCTGCATGGCCACTGCTAGCAACAGAATGGAGGATTAGATGGATCTTGGTCTTCAGAATCAGCAAGAGAAACTTACTAGCAAGGTTAGCGTTGAGAGATAAAAGAAGTGTTCATTTATAAGTGAGCAAATTATATATCAAATGATGTAGCACCAAAATTATAGGCCGGTCAAATGTGAAATAACATTACTAGGTCCCTCCCCGCAGATCTATGTTTTTTTTGCCGCCAATTCACAGATGACTTATGGTGACCCTATAGGGTTTTCAATGTTAGAGACTAACAGAGGTGGCTTGCCATTTTCTGTGTCTACATCATGTCCCTGGTCTCCTTTGGAGGTCTCTGGTCATCATGTCCCTGGTCTTTTGGAGGTCTCTGGTCATCATGTCCCTGGTCTCCTTTGGAGGTCTCTGGTCATCATGTCCCTGATCTTCTTTGGAGGTCTCTGGTCATCATGTCCCTGGTCTCCTTTGGAGGTCTCTGGTCATCATGTCCCTGGTCTCCTTTGGAGGTCTCTGGTCATCATGTCCCTGGTCTTTTGGAGGTCTCTGGTCATCATGTCCCTGGTCTCCTTTGGAGGTCTCTGGTCATCATGTCCCTGATCTTCTTTGGAGGTCTCTGGTCATCATGTCCCTGGTCTCCTTTGGAGGTCTCTGGTCATCATGTCCCTGATCTTCTTTGGAGGTCTCTGGTCATCATGTCCCTGGTCTCCTTTGGAGGTCTCTGGTCATCATGTCCCTGGTCTCCTTTGGAGGTCTCTGGTCATCATGTCCCTGGTCACCTTTGGAGGTCTCTGGTCATCATGTACCTGGTCTTCTTTGGAGGTCTCTGGTCATCACGTCCCTGATCTCCTTTGGAGGTCTCTGGTCATCATGTCCCTGGTCTCCTTTGGAGGTCTCTGGTCATCATGTCCCTGGTCTTCTTTCGAGGTCTCTGGTCATCATGTCCCTGGTCTCCTTTGGAGGTCTCTGGTCATCATGTCCCTGGTCTCCTTTGGAGGTCTCTGGTCATCATGTCCCTGGTCTCCTTTGGAGGTCTCTGGTCATCATGTCCCTGATCTTCTTTGGAGGTCTCTGGTCATCATGTCCCTGGTCTCCTTTGGAGGTCTCTGGTCATCATGTCCCTGGTCTCCTTTGGAGGTCTCTGGTCATCATGTCTCTGGTCTCCTTTGGAGGTCTCTGGTCATCATGTCCCTGGTCTTCTTTGGAGGTCTCTGGTCATCATGTCCCTGGTCTTCTTTGGAGGTCTCTGGTCATCATGTCCCTGATCTCCTTTGGAGGTCTCTGGTCATCATGTCCCTGGTCTTCTTTGGAGGTCTCTGGTCATCATGTCCCTGGTCTCCTTTGGAGGTCTCTGGTCATCATGTCCCTGATCTCCTTTGGAGGTCTCTGGTCATCATGTCCCTGGTCTCCTTTGGAGGTCTCTGGTCATCATGTCCCTGGTCACCTTTGGAGGTCTCTGGTCATCATGTACCTGGTCTTCTTTGGAGGTCTCTGGTCATCACGTCCCTGATCTCCTTTGGAGGTCTCTGGTCATCATGTCCCTGGTCTCCTTTGGAGGTCTCTGGTCATCATGTCCCTGGTCTTCTTTCGAGGTCTCTGGTCATCATGTCCCTGGTCTCCTTTGGAGGTCTCTGGTCATCATGTCCCTGGTCTCCTTTGGAGGTCTCTGGTCATCATGTCCCTGGTCTCCTTTGGAGGTCTCTGGTCATCATGTCCCTGATCTTCTTTGGAGGTCTCTGGTCATCATGTCCCTGGTCTCCTTTGGAGGTCTCTGGTCATCATGTCTCTGGTCTTCTTTGGAGGTCTCCCATCCAAATACTGGACAGGGCTGACCCTGCTCACCTTCTGAAATATGATGAGGTCAGGCCTTCCGGAGCTATCCAGGTCATGGCAGGGGGTTCTGGGAGAGTTACTGATAAAGCAGAATGTTCAAGAAAGTCTTTATTGGCCACATTTTCAGAGCTAAGGCGCCTAATAAAAATGAGCATTGAAATTCAGCAGCAGAGAAAGTATAATATTTCTTCACATAGTAATAGTTTGAGCTGTGAATAAACTATTCACTCAGCCACTGTTTCATATTCCAGTGCTAGTGCACTGCTGTTCTCTCAGTGACTGTACCTCCATTTCAGGTGACATTCACTTGTTAAAAAGTGACTTCTGTGTTGTAAATGCCTCTGCAGCTAACACACAAGAGGAAAGGAAATAAAAAGAATCAGAGAATTCTCTGTAATAGCTAGCTAGAAGTACAGCCTAACCAATAAAATATCAAGTTCTCTTCTGGCCTGCAGGTGCATTGCTCACAGTAAGATACTGCCTTATTTCCGTCTGTACAATCCAGTCTACGACTCCAAACTTTTCATCCATCATGCAGGAGTTGTCCTGTCCTATTTTCTCT